>NC_090928.1:903306609-904691217 GCF_040938575.1 Ambystoma mexicanum | reverse complement strand
TGCACAGAGGAGGAGGAGGCCGACACTGGTGCACACATGGGGCCTGGTGGGAGCATCCCTGCTGGTGCAAGTGGTGCAGTCCAGGGCCAGGGGCAGGAGGCAGCACAGGTCACCGTGGAGGTGCCTGTGCATGTCGCTGTCCCTGACCCTGTGAGTGCACCACCATGCACCAGCAGGGATGCCCCGTCCCAGGCCCGTCCGCAGGTAGAGGGGATGTCCATGTCAACTGACTCCCCTCCACCTGCGGCCGTGGGAACCCCTGGCCGCGTGGAGCAGGTCCTGATTGGGGTCGCGATGCGCACGGCTGTGATTCGTGATGACGTGCGTGCTTCCCGGGAGGAGCAGGCACGTCATCACGAAGTGCACCGTGCCGACGTGGCCCAATTGGGATCGGCCATGTTCGGGGGGTTCCTGCATGTGTTGGCCAATCTGACGGCCCTCTCCTCCTCTGTGCAGGCTATCCACCGGTCGTTCTCCTTGCCGTCTTCCGGCCCAGATGCCACCATGGCCCCCTGTGGACCTGCCCCGACCAATGCAGCCAGCTCGGTGGGGATCCCATCCCTGCCACAGTTGGGAGTCGGAGGTCCAGCAGGGGTGGACAACACAGCAAGTGGACCCCAGCAGATGGAAGATGTGCCGGCATCATCGGGCAGGGCACGTGCACGACGGCGTCGGTGGTTACCATCAGCCTGGATGCCGTCGTGCTGGCAGAGGCAGTGGCGTCGGAGGCAGCAGCGGGCTCGACGTGGGAGGCATCATGGCTCAGGGCCATCAAGATCAGCGGGGCAGGCATCGGCCGGAGGGCAGGGCAACCCTGGCATGGCGGTGTGTTCCGTGTGGGAGGAGTTTGGCCAGCGGATAGGTGCGGAGCGGCAGCGGGCGGAAGAGGAGCGGCTCGCCATGGCCAGGGCGTAGATCTCCATGCGTCGGGCATTGAGGCGGGCTGAGTGCCTCGAGGAGGCTCGCAGGGATTTTGGTGAGCACATGGGGTTGTCCCTGCGAGACCTCAGGGCCAGGACAGAGTCCCGCCTCCAGGACATTGACATGGAGTTCGAGGATGCCCTGGCCAGCATCACCAAGTGAGCCGCAGGACTAGCCCGCTGCCTTTGTATATAGTTTTTTAGTTAGTTAGTGCTAGGTTTCCTTTATTTATTTTTATTATTTTGGACCGCTCGGACAATGGCCACTTTTTTGTACATATTTTTTTTATTAGTTAGTATTAGGTTTCATTTGTGGTGTTGGGCTCATGGACCCTGGAACATTCCTGTATATATTGTTATTTTTTGGGAGATACATTTTTTTATTTTCTTATTGTTTACACCATGACGTAATGGTTTTTCTTTGATTTCCTACTACATGGTTTTGCTTTGGACAAATTCTATTGATTTTTTAATCCTTTGTTTTTTGGTTTATCATTTTTGTTCTCGGACATGGACCTTTTATTTACTTTGCCACATAGTTGTATGTTTTATTGGTTTACTTAATTTTTGTTTTTAATACATTTTTATATTATCTTACACTTGTGTTATTTTCTCTTTGGTTTCTTACATGTCATGATATGGGTTTTGACATTCACTTGCACCCATTGTGTATGTGTGTGTGACGGACATGTGTTCTTTTGCATACTTGCCTTTGGGGTTGTGTCATGTGATTGCATTCACTATGTGGGTGCATGCAATCCTTGCCTGGGTGTTTGTGCTGGGTATGCTGGCCATTACTGCCATGATTGTGTATCGTCAGGACCTGGGGCCAGGGGGACATGGGTGGGGGCCTGCTGGCAGGTTCCCCACAGTGCTGGGGGTGGTGGGAGACATGGGTGGGGGCCTGGTGGAGGGTGCCCCTGTGGGGTGGGGGGTGGGGGTGGTGGGAGACATGGGTGGGGGCGTGCTGGCAGGTTCCCCACAGTGCTGGGGGTGGGGGTGGTGGGAGACATGGGTGGGGGCCTGGTGGAGGGTGTCCCTGGTGGATGGGGGGTGGGGGTGGTGGGAGACATGGGTGGGGGCCTGGTGGAGGGTGTCCCTGGTGGATGGGGGGTGGGGGTGGTGGGAGACATGGGTGGGGGCCTGGTGGAGGGTGCCCCTGGGGGGTGGGGGGTGGGGGTGGTGGGAGACATGGGTGGGGGCCTGGTGGAGGGTGTCCCTGGGGGGTGGGGGGTGGGGGTGGTGGGAGACATGGGTGGGGGCCTGGTGGAGGGTGTCCCTGGTGGATGGGGGGTGGGGGTGGTGGGAGACATGGGTGGGGGCCTGGTGGAGGGTGTCCCTGGGGGGTGGGGGGTGGGGGTGGTGGGAGACATGGGTGGGGGCCTGGTGGAGGGTGTCCCTGGTGGATGGGGGGTGGGGGTGGTGGGAGACATGGGTTGGACATGGGTGGGGGCCTGCTGGCAGGTTCCCCACAGTGCTGGGGGTGGTGGGAGACATGGGTGGGGGCCTGGTGGAGGGTGTCCCTGGTGGATGGGGGGTGGGGGTGGTGGGAGACATGGGTGGGGGCCTGGTGGAGGGTGCCCCTGGTGGATGGGGGGTGGGGGTGGTGGGAGACATGGGTGGGGGCCTGGTGGAGGGTGTCCCTGGTGGATGGGGGGTGGGGGTGGTGGGAGACATGGGTTGGACATGGGTGGGGGCCTGCTGGCAGGATCCCCACAGTGCTGGGGGTGGGGGTGGTGGGAGACATGGGTGGGGGCCTGGTGGAGGGTGTCCCTGGTGGATGGGGGGTGGGGGTGGTGGGAGACATGGGTGGGGGCCTGGTGGAGGGTGCCCCTGGGGGGTGGGGGGTGGGGGTGGTGGGAGACATGGGTGGGGGCCTGGTGGAGGGTGCCCCTGGGGGGTGGGGGGTGGGGGTGGTGGGAGACATGGGTGGGGGCCTGGTGGAGGGTGTCCCTGGTGGATGGGGGGTGGGGGTGGTGGGAGACATGGGTTGGACATGGGTGGGGGCCTGCTGGCAGGTTCCCCACAGTGCTGGGGGTGGTGGGAGACATGGGTGGGGGCCTGGTGGAGGGTGTCCCTGGTGGATGGGGGGTGGGGGTGGTGGGAGACATGGGTGGGGGCCTGGTGGAGGGTGCCCCTGGTGGATGGGGGGTGGGGGTGGTGGGAGACATGGGTGGGGGCCTGGTGGAGGGTGTCCCTGGTGGATGGGGGGTGGGGGTGGTGGGAGACATGGGTTGGACATGGGTGGGGGCCTGCTGGCAGGTTCCCCACAGTGCTGGGGGTGGGGGTGGTGGGAGACATGGGTGGGGGCCTGGTGGAGGGTGTCCCTGGTGGATGGGGGTGGGGGTGGTGGGAGACATGGGTGGGGGCCTGGTGGAGGGTGCCCCTGGGGGGTGGGGGGTGGGGGTGGTGGGAGACATGGGTGGGGGCCTGGTGGAGGGTGCCCCTGGGGGGTGGGGGGTGGGGGTGGTGGGAGACATGGGTGGGGGCCTGGTGGAGGGTGTCCCTGGTGGATGGGGGGTGGGGGTGGTGGGAGACATGGGTGGGGGCCTGGTGGAGGGTGCCCCTGGGGGGTGGGGGGTGGGGGTGGTGGGAGACATGGGTGGGGGCCTGGTGGAGGGTGTCCCTGGGGGGTGGGGGGTGGGGGTGGTGGGAGACATGGGTGGGGGCCTGGTGGAGGGTGTCCCTGGTGGATGGGGGGTGGGGGTGGTGGGAGACATGGGTGGGGGCCTGGTGGAGGGTGTCCCTGGGGGGTGGGGGGTGGGGGTGGTGGGAGACATGGGTGGGGGCCTGGTGGAGGGTGTCCCTGGTGGATGGGGGGTGTGGGTGGTGGGAGACATGGGTTGGACATGGGTGGGGGCCTGCTGGCAGGTTCCCCACAGTGCTGGGGGTGGGGGTGGTGGGAGACATGGGTGGGGGCCTGGTGGAGGGTGTCCCTGGTGGATGGGGGGTGGGGGTGGTGGGAGACATGGGTGGGGGCCTGGTGGAGGGTGCCCCTGGGGGGTGGGGGGTGGGGGTGGTGGGAGACATGGGTGGGGGCCTGGTGGAGGGTGCCCCTGGGGGGTGGGGGGTGGGGGTGGTGGGAGACATGGGTGGGGGCCTGGTGGAGGGTGTCCCTGGTGGATGGGGGGTGGGGGTGGTGGGAGACATGGGTGGGGGCCTGGTGGAGGGTGCCCCTGGGGGGTGGGGGGTGGGGGTGGTGGGAGACATGGGTGGGGGCCTGGTGGAGGGTGTCCCTGGGGGGTGGGGGTGGTGGGAGACATGGGTGGGGGCCTGGTGGAGGGTGTCCCTGGTGGATGGGGGGTGGGGGTGGTGGGAGACATGGGTGGGGGCCTGGTGGAGGGTGTCCCTGGGGGGTGGGGGGTGGGGGTGGTGGGAGACATGGGTGGGGGCCTGGTGGAGGGTGTCCCTGGTGGATGGGGGGTGTGGGTGGTGGGAGACATGGGTTGGACATGGGTGGGGGCCTGCTGGCAGGTTCCCCACAGTGCTGGGGGTGGGGGTGGTGGGAGACATGGGTGGGGGCCTGGTGGAGGGTGTCCCTGGTGGATGGGGGGTGGGGGGGGTGGGAGACATGGGTGGGGGCCTGGTGGAGGGTGCCCCTGGTGGATGGGGGGTGGGGGTGGTGGGAGACATGGGTTGGACATGGGTGGGGGCCTGCTGGCAGGTTCCCCACAGTGCTGGGGGTGGGGGTGGTGGGAGACATGGGTGGGGGCCTGGTGGAGGGTGTTCTTGGTGGATGGGGGGTGGGGGTGGTGGGAGACATGGGTGGGGGCCTGGTGGAGGGTGTCCCTGGTGGATGGGGGGTGGGGGTGGTGGGAGACATGAGCAGGTGTGCAGGGTAGTTCCCTGTGGTGTGTGCTGCCTGCAGGGGCCGTGGAGGGTGTACAGGTAATGCCTGGGAGCACACAGCCAATTCGCGTGTGGAACTTCCCGCGCACCCCTGAAATCCACGTACCCGGCCATATCGCGTGTGGAACTTCCCGCGCACCCATGAAATCCACGTACCCTGACTATTCGCGTGTGGAACTTCCCGCGCACCCCTGAAATCCACGTACCCTGACTATTCGCGTGTGGAACTTCCCGCGCACCCCTGAAATCCACGTACCCGGCCATATCGCGTGTGGAACTTCCCGCGCACCCCTGAAATCCACGTAGCCGGCCATATCGCGTGTGGAACTTCCCGCGCACCCCTGCAATCCACGTACCCTGCCATATCGCGTGTGGAACTTCCCGCGCACCCCTGAAATCCACGTACCCGGCCATATCGCGTGTGGAACTTCCCGCGCACCCCTGAAATCCACGTAGCCGGCCATATCGCGTGTGGAACTTCCCGCGCACCCCTGCAATCCACGTCCCCTGCCATATCGCTTGTGGAACTTCACGCGCACCCCTGAAATCCACGTACCCGGCCATATCGCGTGTGGAACTTCCCGCGCACCCCTGAAATCCACGTACCCGGCCATATCGCGTGTGCAACTTCCCACGCACCCCTGCAATCCACGTACCCTGACTAATCGCGTGTGGAACTTCCCGCGCACCCCTGAAATCCACGTACCCGGCCATATCGCGTGTGGAACTTCCCGCGCACCCCTGCAATCCACGTACCCTGACTAATCGCGTGTGGAACTTCCCGCGCACCCCTGAAATCCACGTACCCGGCCATATCGCGTTTGCAACTTCCCGCGCACCCCGGTATACACGCACACGTTTATTTTTTCTCTCAGCGCGTGTCTGTGTTTGTGGGTACCCCTTTGTACGTCATTTGTCCTGGAGGGCCACAGTATTGGACATTGATCATGTCTGTATATAGGTGCTATTTGTTGGCGCACCTTTTAGCGCACATTTCTCGCAGGCGTAGAGACGCTACCGCCTGCTTTCTTGTGGCGGTCGTGTTTGTGCCTTTTTTTGCCTGTGCGCCTCTTTGAGCGTGCGCTTTTTTGCCCTATTCTATTCCATGAATACGTGTTGTATGCGAGCGTGTGGGCGTTCCGCGCACTTGCCTCCTAAACTTTCCCCGTGCCGCCCACATTCTTCCCCATTCCGAGTGTTGTGCCCCATTTTATTCCCCATTCCGAGTGTCCCGCCCTGTGTTCCGCCTACTTTAGAGCTGTGCGCTGCGCTCGGAGTGATAGCGCAGTGGCCGTGGCGCACGACGTTGGTTGACCTGTGCGCCGGCCTGTGCCGCGCGCTTTTTCAGCGCACGTCCTCTGCTTTTCTTGCGCACGGACTTCCATGAATCGACGTGCGCTGGTTTCCCTGCGCTTTTCGCTAATTTTCGGCGCAGCGCACGTATTGGCCCCTCTGCGCCGGGATTTTCGGCGCACATTTATTCCATGAATCGGCCTGTTGATGTCTAACCTCTTTCTCAAAGTCTGCACATGACACATTTTCCTGTTCATTGATACCCCGAATAACACTAGCAGCTACTGAATCAAGCGTTAGGTGAAAGTACTGTCTATTCTGTTCCGTAGGTATCTGGAGGGCTTTAAATATATCATGGATTGTTTCTTAATGGTCTTCCATGCAACAATCGCTTCCCTTTTTGAATGGTTTGATCAAAGTTCCACAGCGCAGAATTCCTTATCTTTCTCCATGTTATGCCCTCTAAGTGTTTGTAATTCTGAAATGGCATTGTCTTTATCTTGTTTTATTGCATCTAAAATCGCTTTTAGTGTATTAATTACTGCTCACTCTCACTAAATCGTTTCTCTTTTTGAGCCAATTGAGTAGCTGTGGTGTCATTCAAATGAACACACAGTGCTGAACCACTTCACAGCACTAATTTAACTTTTTTTTTTTAAGTGCACAGTGTGGCTATGCCTATAATGCAATGCCATGCCCAGTAACAAGCTGTCCAAGGCCGGAGGTAACAGCTTCACTGTCAGGGCACCACAAATCTGGAACTCCCTACCACTCCACATAAGAGTAGAACAGCCCTAGCTTAAATTCAGATCTAATTATATAGACTGGCTAAAGTCTGTGGATACCTAGATCTACACAAATGTATACCTGCTGCACCTGCTTGTATATACATACGCACCCTCATTTCCACCATGTTTTGCTCTTTTGTTACCTAACTACCTGACCCGTTGCTGACAGGTATATAATCATTTTCTTTACTTTACTTTATTCAATTTCTAACTCGCTGCCATGAACCCGAAGGCGTGAGGGCGCGAGACATGACGGACAAACGGAAAGTTGACATAAAAGAAGAAAAATCAAGGCCTCTGGTAAAAGAGGGCTAGGCCAGGACAGAGAATGAGAGAGTGAGTGATCAGTAGAAAAGAAGGATCTTGAGGGTCTTCTTGAAAGAGGTGATCGAGGATTGCTCTCGGAGCATGGAAGGAAGAGAGTTCCAGAGTTTGGGTGCAGCAGAGTAGAAGGCCCCATTCTCCACCTTCCTAAGTTTGCAGCGTGGATAAGATAGTAGATTCTGGTTACTTCACCTGGAGAAATTCGCTACCTCAGCCATTCTGATTACCAGGATAGGATGGTCAACCAAATCGAATGCCACGCATAAATCCAGTGACACGAGAAGAGTTGCTAGGCCTTTATCCATGCTTGCAAGGAGATGTGACTTGAGGTCCAAAAGGGAGGTCTCAGTGCCATAGCCCTGCCTAAAACCTGATTGGTAAATATTCAGGATAGGATGCTGGTTCAGGTGAGAGGCTATTTGGGAATAAGCAACACGATTGAGTATTTTCAGAAGGAATTAAGTGTTAGTAATTGGGCGATAGTTAAGCGGGTTGTCAGGGGCAAGGCATGGCTTCTTAAGGATAGGGGTGATCCAGGCAGATTTAAGGTTGTCAGGGATACAACCCTCTCGTAGAGAGGCATTAACAAACTTACAAATAGCTTTTAGCAATGGGGGTGGGCAAGATTTTATAATTAGGGAAAAGCAATGATCGCACTTACACTTAGTGGGCTTAAATTGTTCAATGATGGATTTTAGTTCAGCCTCTGAAATTGAATGAAAATTAAATTTGGTGACTGAGGAACTTCTAATAAAAGGTTTACTGTGTGCAGGTTACGGATTGACGGCCTGCTTCAGTACTATATCCTATCTGATGCCCAAATGTTATCACTGTGTAAACCGCAATTTTCTTTGACCTAATATCAACTTGTATAAATAGAGTCCAATTGCTATTATGCTCTGTATCCATGTAGCTATGTAACCAATCTGTATTATATTCTGTAACCATGTAACTATGTAACATGTAACCTAATCCTTGCATATACTTTATTGTTGCGCCCTAATGCCCCCGGGTCTGGCGCGCATTATAAATGAATAAACAAACAAACAGAGAGAGAGAGAGGCAGAGATAGAGAGAGAAAGAGAGCGAGAATATGCGATTTTAAATTTTTGTAGCATGTTTGCAAATACAATACAATAAATTTTACCTAACGTCTAAACACAACTGACCTCAAAGTTATGCCACAATAGCCCGGGCTTTTACTATTTTATACAGGCCAGGCGTAAGTACAATTGATAGAGAATTCCACGGGGCTGCCAACCTGTACCGAAAGCGATCTGACTCCCTTCCGCACTTTGAAATAACTTGACATGGGAAGAAATGTAAAAGAAGGCCATATCAGAGAACACAGAACAAGTCATGAATGCCAGGGTATATTTCAATTAAACAGTAATGGTGCATTCCGAGGGCATTACCCTCAATCCAACTCAATAATACTAAGCGCGCTTGAGGGCCTTTAATGAGGGCCAAGGGAGAATCTCCCCTGGTAAAGATGGGAGGAAGGGGCATTACTGATACAAAGAACATTCCATCCAATGAGGGTCAAATGAGAAACCTTGTAATATTGGGAGAGAAAACTCATACCAGCCTTCACAGCCCTCACCCACTGAAGGGTCTGCAATGGAACTGCCAAGAATGCATGTGCTAAATAGTCACATAAGACCTTTCTACACTACTGCTATACATTAGTCTCATATACAACCTCTGAATGTACCTTAATAGCTCTATAATCAAATAGAAGAGACAAAAGCACACAATGTTTGTGACCTATACAATTCAAAACATCACTTTCAGTTCAGACATTCATACTGAAACTAAACCCCTTTAACTTTCTGTCCAGTCACTGTACAGGAAGTGTAAACACAAATTCATACATGTCCACACTACGAACACCATTCGGGAGACACTAGTCCAGTCCAAGTTTTGACTGGGCATTCTGGGACTGGCTGGCTCCATTATAAAGCCAGGACTATAAATCGCAGAATGCAAAGTTAAAACGAGGACTGGACTAGTGTCTCCCGAATGGAATCGATAATGCTGCCAGGAATGCAAAGTGTAGAAATGCATGCCCAGCAAACCCCTGCTCATCTCAGAATATCAGCATGCGTGCTCTGAACCCCGTTCACAGGGTGACCAATTCATCAATGTGTCTTTCAATGACTCCACAGTCCCACGAAACCCAGACGAAATCCTGGATCATGTGCCTTTCAAGTAAACACGGAGTCAACTGAAAACAACGATCCATCTACCACTCTTGAGTAAACACTCACTTCTCGCTAAACTCCTTATCCAACTGGAGACAGACCTGGAATCCAACCAGTAAAGGCATTCTTCAGTCTATCATTCAGAGTCTTACTGACACTTGTGTGATGTCAAATATGTTCTTACAAAATGCTCCAACAAAGGAGATACAGCACAACCGGAAGTACTTGACCATTCCGACTCATTCAATCATGAACACTTTGCATTCCTGAAAAACACCAAAACCAAAAAACTGAAAAAGCTTCAGTGCCAATGCAAATGGGATCAACGTTTGGATGGAGACAGAACAGAGGCACAAGGGATCCTCTACTGGCTGGCGGTCCACTGGAAATGCAGAATCCAGCGACTCTACCCAATATCTCTCTCCAGGACACGCACAGACACTCACCTCACCAACAAGGTCAAAAGCAAAGGACGAAGGAAGGTCGCCATCTTGACGCCTCACTTAAAATCCAGTCGTTGCTCCCTTGACAAGCCCAGACTATTGTAACATCATGAATGAAAGCATCGCCAAAGGCCTATCACCTGCACACAGTGTGAAGCACAGCGATCGGCACAGTAACAAAGGGTGCAAGAACAACTGCCCTCAGTTAAGGAAAATCTCCCTTGGATTCTCACTACAGCCGAAAAACAACCCCAGATTAGAAAAGCAGTTCATAAAATGCTCTATAGAAACCTTTCAACCAACCCTAAGAACACATCCGTTTTCACAAGGGACCAGACAACTGATGGCCCCATACAAAGATCTTCACTCAAGTAATACATTCCTTTGCCATATCTTCATTGCATCTGTCTCTGGCCACAGAAGCATATCACTCACTATTCTTTTTGGAGTGTTATTTAGGAATGATGATAAGATTATGATGTGATAGGTTATTTACAACGCGCTTAATGCCCAGAGGTTTCTAAGCGCGGACCCGGGGATCATACCTGTGTTGCTCCGTGTCCTCTTGCTTCCAAGGCGAGCACTTTGCCGCTGAGCTATCCTCCCGAGACAATGATGCTCATGTTCTGTTAAAATAATTCCATCCTGTCAGCACAGGAGGAGCTATCTTTTCGAAGTGAAAGAGAAAGCACACCCCACTACAGGGTCAGTGCCCAATGCACTTCTTTTTTGCGTGGCCACCCTGTAAATATACAGTGGAAGGTATTTTGCAGCAAAACGCTGTTCTCACTTGATGTTTCCCACTCATTCCACTGAGCTGACCTCATTTGCAGACAGATGCACCGATTCCCCGTTCCCGCTTTTCTTGCAGCAGAGAGCTGATATAAAAGGACACTCCGCTAGTCCATTCCTGGCAGTGCCAGCTGCATGCACCTGACTGCTCATATCATATGTACAACTTAACTAGTGTCAGAAAATGCAAGGAAACTCTGGATGTTTTAGTGAATCTGACCATTAAATCCGACTCTCCTTCGTACTCTTGTTCCCCTAAGCCACTGATTCCCTTGCTTCTCATCTCAGTGCGCTGAAGTGGACCTTTTCTTCATGTGGCGCTCATAAAAGACCCCAAAAGAAAAGCCATCTGAATATCACCGAATGCATGCACCACTGTACAGGCATGTTTTGCTGCCATCATGGACAGTTGGACAATTCTTTGCTTACCTTTTTCAAGACTCTCTGTTATTAACAGCAATGCGGGGGGGGGGGGGTGGTGCGCATGGTGACTGACGTCACATAAGCTACTTAAAATGTGCAAAATATCTGCCTACTTTAGGAGTTTTTGTCACAACTGTTAATGAAGCCAACCTTTCCGTCATTCCACTGATACAGCATGGCCACAATTCCGTATACATTGTATCTGTGACTACAATACAAATTCCAATTTTGGGTCACGCAGAATCATTGTTGGGCCCTTGCCAAAAGCATTTTGAATTTACAGAGATTATTACGGTGCCCGCAAACTGGATAAAACTCTCACATAAGAGGCCCCTCAGACTATGAATCGATCTCAAACATACCCATCCAGCAAAACTCCTGGAAGACTATATTTATACTAAAATCCTGCAACGTGTAGATTCCAAAACAACTCCTGGACCACGCACAAGTAGGATTCAGGCCACTGAGAACAGAACTAGCACCCCATCCATATGGGATAAGCTGAATATCAACGCGAATGTCAACGTCACCACGGACCTCATTCTCCTAGACCTCTCAGCAGTATTTGGCAAGTTAATCCATTCATGCCTTATCAAGAGACATCAGGAAGCAGGACTGTGCAGCACTACGCTGCAAAGGATGAGGTCATTAGGTGCAGACAGATCTGAAACAACCTGGCTACTCCTGTACAACTCAAACCCATGCCCCCTACTCTGTGGAATACTGCAAGGGCCTACCTTACCACTGCTTCTCCTCAACCTGTATGTTGCTGCATTCATGAGACCCATCAAAAAGCATTGCCTCATTTGCTACAACTACGCAGAGGACATAACAAATTATTTTCGAAATGACAACCAGTACAAACACAGATTCGGCCTTCATCCACTGTAAATCAACTGCTACACTCAAACGAATGCACGTATGATGAGAGGCAACCGAAAAGTATACCCCTGCAGGAAGGAATTCACGATCTCGCCCCCCAATGCCATCTTAAAGAAAGAAATCCTGCGGCTTACAGAGAGGGGTATCTGCCCAGAAATGCTGAAGATGGTAACGAATTTAAGGATTTTGATGGACAGTAGACTAATCTTAGAACCACAAATGATCAAAATAGTTGGATAATCCCCTTTTTCAACCCCCCACATAGAACCCTCACCCTAATATATCTTGGTCTCATAAAAGTCGACTATACCAACATCATATATCTTTTCATATATCTTTCAATGTGTCCAGACTACAACACCAACACTATTATTCAGACTTGACAGGAAGAAAACACCACGCCAGCTCTACAATCACTGGATGAATCCCAGTCAAGAAAGGTATGCATTTCAAAGCACTGTGCATTGCCAACACTGCTCTTCGGGGCAGTGGAGCCAAATGTATCCAAGAAAGGATCATGCCATACAAACTGGGTAGAGGTCTGAGATCCAGACATGATGCACTACTACAAACTCTGCAATACATCATAAAGAGACACAGAGGATCTCTCCAACATAATGGCTGATCTCCATAACGTACTTCCAAAAGGGAATTTGCACAATCCAGAATCAACGTATGTTCTGGAGAAAAAAAAAAGAGAACTGGCTTTTCAACATACATTAACCATCCAAAGTCCACCATTACATTTCAAGTGGTCTGCCCACCAAAACACTGCCACAATGGCAGTGTGATCAAAAGAAGATTGACATAACACCAACATCTTCAGGACCCCACACTGGACTGTGTCTTCCCTTCTCAGGACAACCACACTTATTGACCTCCATATCAAGGAGCTGCACCCTTTGGACTACACAGCCAGGTGCCACTATTATGGTAGCACATTACATTGCAAGAAGCTGGATTTAGCACCATGCAACCAGATTGCACAGCATGTTTATCACTAGACTAAACTTTAAAGATCTCCAATTATGACAGTACAATACATGGGTCAAGATTTAGCACCAAACCATTAAGGACCTCACACCAAACCTTGTTTCACTTTCTACAGCACTGGCTGGTCTGCGATTTCAGAAGCACCACTGAAGCGGGCAATGAAATCAAGACATCAGGTAATTTAACAAGAGGAAGTGGGGGGGCTTCTCAGACCCAACGCAGGAGAGGCCCTGCAGAAATTCTCCCACGATTGTAATTCTACTCCTAGGTGCCCAGAAGTAATTCATGTCCTATTTGGCACCAATATGTCCCACGGTAATTTGTTTCTGCATGTCACATGTGGCTTTGCTGTCATTGACATCTGCCTAGAGACCTACCTAGGATTCTAACCTTGGTGACTTGCATCTGGCTATACCTACTGTGCGTTCACTGAATCTATTTTCACCTACTATTTACTTTATGCCAGTACCAGTCCTGCCCACCCACCCCTGCAAAAGACACCAGCCAACAATCGGGTTCCACAGGACGTCACATCGCAATTGCCTTACCCAAAGGACACCACTACCAAGCCGTCACCCAAGGCCACCACTACCAAGTCATGCCACGGCCACACCAATAGATGCTCACAAATCCCCCATCATTCATCCATCAAACCCACCCCACATTCTCAACTTCTATGTTCAAACACACTATTTGCATACCAACTAAGCCACCCACAAACATTGATACCCCTCGTAACAGACATCAAACATCAGAATGCTGCACCTGCCCAAATCACAGAGCACAGACCTGACCAATGCAATCTACCACCATGGGAACAGGAAGCTCCCCTTTGACACAAATGCCTGTGTGCTTTTGACACAAAAGCACTAGAAACGTACCTGAATTCAGAGATTGGGGCACTTCTGATCTGCAAGCATCAACACCGCAGCAACGCTGCCTTGCATTTTCCCTCCATCCCCACTAACCTAGCTCGCCGCCTCTCTTTCAGATCTGTGTGATAAGTGGCTGAAAACCATGCAGCATGCATATGCTTGATCCAATAATATTGGATAACATTGCTCAAGTGTTTGGAAGGGGATCTTGATAGACCAAAATGCTCCTGTTTCATTTTATTAAATCTGTGAATATTTTCACTTTTCCATTTGATATGTTGGCCGGGGCCATGGCGAAAGTCACATGGGGTACTTGATAATTTCATTAGCACCTGGTTTGGTAGCCAATCACAAAGCTCTGAACCTGAATTGTATTTGCTGGTACAAGTATGCACTCTAGACTGTCTGTTGGACACTCACTCCAGCACCTCCCATAATCTCCTGCTAACCTTTATTTTTACTAGCAAGACTACCTAGAAGCTGTCTCTTCTTTTCTCCATCACTTACTTATTTTCGAAAGCTGACTTTTTTTCAATCTCTGAAGAACTGTTTGCCCCCTGTGGATTGTGCTTCTGATGGAAACTAATTCTTGAGAATTAAGCACCCCATCGCCATTAGCCCCTTAGATGTTTGGGACAGGTTGCAAAGGGTGGTTATACGCATTCCGGCATGCTTCACTGACAGGCAATCTTTACCAGAGGCTCTGTTAACTGATGGTGGCGGGTCAATATTGGCTGGTACAGCCTGTCCACATGGGTATTATTGCCAGTTGTCTTATTTCATGAAACAGTTCACTCATCAGAGATGGCTTTCTTTAACGCCCTATGCGTTTTTTGGATTGCCTTTTTACTCACCCGGATTTGATGCACATAGCTGATAAATCTTCCGACCTGGGTCTAAAGTCCCTTTGGGAATATCTTTAGTTCTGACGGCTTGTTTGCCCTTGCTTTACAGGTCTCTTGTAAATCCGCTCTAACCCATCTTTGAGGGATTTGTTTCCTCTCCAGTCTCATGCAGGGGTTCCCATCTCCACTGCAGTCCGTACAGTTTACCTGTTGCCCCCAGTCCTTGCACTTTATTTCCACTTCCATTCACCCAAACATTTGAGTAAGCACTATTCCATTCCAGGAGCTTGAGATCTGATGTCAGTGCCTTTTAAGAGTATGCAGTAATAGAATTGTGGCAAAAATGTCACTGTACAAAAAATCGCATCGCAAATTCCGTGGTTTTACCCTGTAAAGGTGTACCCCATTATACCATTCAAGGGGAGCAGGGGTTGCAGGGTGTCCCCCACTCTCAATAAATGGTATAATGTCTGGGGGTCTCGGGGGTGTCCCCCGCATCCTTTTCATGGATTGCGGCTGCAAAACCACTGCCTTTTTGCCACGATTGTTTGAGTAAACGGCCATTTTTGCTGCGATTTTAACACATGGAACCCTTTTGAGGGACTGTGTGGCTCCCTTGTGACCCTTTCTTTCCTAGACAACTAAATAAAGGAAGCCAGAAGACAGTGTCATCCTTTAACTAATCTAGCGCTATCCATATACTTTTAGCAATCTTCCACCTTTGGTACACACTCTCGCACAACGCACAATCACTGCACATCCACTGCATTCTTGTTTTACCACAGGAAATGTTTTGGGTATCACCTTAAAAAAAAACAAGTCGAAAATTTATTTGGGGGTGCGGGGGTCTCCCCCGCATTTAAAAAGGAACAAAAGTGCACAACAAAGAAAGGGCATTTTAGGCATTTGATTTAAAAAAATCTTTTTTTGCCCTAATTTATTTTGGTATTATAATGTAAATCCATTTTCTGAATTAGTGAATATCCGGTAGCACCTGCAAATGTGACATGTGACATTCCTATCTCTTCAACTTTCATCTCTTCGCAATCACCAGCTAAATTCCATCCTCTTTTGAAGCTACATCCTCCGCTCAACTGCTTCCCTTTCTCGACACTTTGCCACCACAATCACATTGTGTTTTGGTTTCCACTTCCTGGAGAGCTTTGTTGCTGGAGGCTCAGATGCAGAATCTTTTAAACTTGTCATACTCACAGGTGACGGCTAACCAAATCAGATCTGAATTATAGTCTTCGGGAGATTGTTAAGGCCATGTGTACCTATCAATGGAAAATGCCCCTTTTGGGATGTCACAGGAATCTATCATTGGCTTGGTATGTGCTTACAGATTCTCTGCCGTTCAAGCTCTTACCTATGCAGATGCCCTTTGCTTGCTACAGAAGATGGTTCATTAACATCAGTATTTACTGTGCCCACAAAAACTGGCCCACCTCTCTCCTACGGTATTATCCCCAATACCAAATAGCTGGTAACGTGCATGTACTCATTTACATTTTGCAACTGTTGCCCACACATAGACTCACTGAGCTGGGGACTGTGTTGCCAAGCCATGCCTCACATCAAGAGAACTACTAGCAAGCTACATCTCACAACCAGTTAGACTGTACTATGCGCTCGATAGTCCAGATAAAAGTGTGTATATGCGCCAGTGTCACATCGCAACAGAGTTGTGAGGGTTGGCTTTGCGTCACATCTAGACAGAATTGTAATGGTGGATTGTGACAATAGATTGTATAAATTAGCATTATCTCACATCTTACCTGATTCTTGAAAGTTAGCCTGACTGTGTAAGTCAGTCATATCTCTGCACTTACATAGACTGTGTTAGCCAGGCATTTCAGGCATTGAGACAGACCTAGGAATCTCAAATCTAGCTGTGCTCTCTCTTTGAGTGCCATTCTGTGAAACGTGGACCTTTCTCCTACTATCTAGGGATCTCAAATCTAGCTGTGCTTTCTCTTTAAGTGCCATTCTGTGAAACGTAGGCCTTTCTCCGACTGTCTAGGGACCTCGAGTCTGGGTGTGTTTTCTCATTGAGTACCATTCTGTGAAACGTAGGCCTTTCTCCCACTGTCTAGGGATTTCGAGTCTGGGTGTGTTTTCTCATTGAGTGCCATTCTGTGAAACATGGGCCTTTCTCCCACTGTCTAGGGATCTCGAGTCTGGGTGTGTTTTCTCATTGAGTGCCAGTCTGTGAAACGTGGCCCTTTCTCCCACTGTCTAGGGATCTCGAGTCTGGGTGTGTTTTCTCATTGAGTGCCAGTCTGTGAAACGTGGCCCTTTCTCCCACTGTCTAGGGATCTCGAGTCTGGGTGTGTTTTCTCATTGTGTGCCATTCTGTCATTTGTGGGCCTTTCTCCCACTGTCTAGGGATCTCGAGTCTGGGTGTGTTTTCTCATTGAGTGCCATTCTGTGAAACGTGGGCCTTTCTCCCACTGTCTAGGAATCTCGAGTCTGGGTGTGTTTTCTCATTGAGTGCCATTCTGTGAAACGTGGGCCTTTCTCCCACTGTCTAGGGATCTCGAGTCTGGTTGTGCCTTCTCTTTCAGTGCCATTCTGTGAAACGTGGGCTTTTCTCCCACTGTCTAGGGACCTCGAGTCTGGGTGTGCGTTCTCATTGTGTGCCATTCTGTGAAAAGTGGGCCTTTCTCCCACTGGCTAGGGATCTCGAGTTTGGGTGTGCTTTCTCATTGAGTGCCAGTCTGTGAAACGTGGGCCTTTCTCCCACTGTCTAGGGATCTCGAGTCTGGGTGTGTTTTCTCATTGAGTGCCATTCCGTGAAACTTAGGCCTTTCTCCCACTTTCTAGGGATCTCGAGTCTGGGTGTGTTTTCTCATTGAGTGCCATTCTGTGAAACGTGGGCCTTTCTCCCACTGTCTAGGGATCTCGAGTCTGGGTGTGTTTTCTCATTGAGTGCCAGTCTGTGAAACGTGGGCCTTTCTCCCACTCTCTAGGGATCTCGAGTCTGGGTGTGTTTTCTCATTGAGTGCCATTCTGTGATTCGTAGGCCTTTCTCCCACTGTCTAGGGATCTCGAGTCTGGGTGTGTTTTCTCATTCAGTGCCATTCTGTGAAACGTGGGCCTTTCTCCCACTGTCTAGGGATCTCGAGTCTGGTTGTGCTTTCTCTTTCAGTGCCATTCTGTGAAACGTGGGCTTTTCTCCCACTGTCTAGGGACCTCGAGTCTGGGTGTGCGTTCTCATTGTGTGCCGTTCTGTGAAACGTGGGCCTTTCTCCCACTGGCTAGGGATCTCGAGTTTGGGTGTGCTTTCTTATTGAGTGCCAGTCTGTGAAACGTGGGCCTTTCTCCCACTGGCTAGGGATCTCGAGTTTGGGTGTGTTTTCTCATTGAGTGCCAGTCTGTGAAACGTGGGCCTTTCTCCCACTGTCTAGGGATCTCGGGTCTGGGTGTGTGTTCTCATTGAGTGCCATTCTGTGAAACCTGGGCCTTTCTCCCACTGGCTAGGGATCTCGAGTCTGGGTGTGTTTTCTCATTGAGTGCCATTCTGTGAAACGTGGGCCTTTCTCCCACTGGCTAGGGATCTCGAGTCTGGGTGTGCTTTCTCTTTGAGTGCCATTCCGTGAAATGTGGGCCTTTCTCCCACTGTCTAGGGATCTTGAGTCTGGGTGTGTTTTCTCACTGAGTGCCATTCTGTGAAACTTGGGCCTTTCTCCCACTGTCTAGGGATCTCGAGTCTGGGTGTGTTTTCTCATTCAGTGCCATTCTGTGAAACGTGGGCCTTTCTCCCACTGTCTAGGGATCTCGAGTCTGGGTGTGTTTTCTCATTCAGTGCCATTCTGTGAAAGGTGGGCCTTTCTCCCACTGTCTAGGGATCTCGAGTCTGGGTGTGTTTTCTCATTCAGTGCCATTCTGTGAAACGTGGGCCTTTCTCCCACTGTCTAGGGATCTCGAGTCTGGTTGTGCTTTCTCTTTCAGTGCCATTCTGTGAAACGTGGGCCTTTCTCCCACTGTCTAGGGACCTCGAGTCTGGGTGTGCGTTCTCATTGTGTGCCATTCTGTGAAACGTGGGCCTTTCTCCCACTGGCTAGGGATCTCGAGTTTGGGTGTGCTTTCTCATTGAGTGCCAGTCTGTGAAACGTGGCCCTTTCTCCCACTGTCTAGGGACCTCGAGTCTGGGTGTGCGTTCTCATTGTGTGCCATTCTGTGAAACGTGGGCCTTTCTCCCACTGTCTAGGGACCTCGAGTCTGGGTGTGCTTTCTCATTGTGTGCCATTCTGTGAAACGTGGGCCTTTCTCCCACTGTCTAGGGACCTCGAGTCTGGGTGTGCTTTCTCATTGAGTGCCATTCTGTGAAACTTAGGCCTTTCTCACACTCTCTAGGGATCTCGAGTCTGGGTGTGTTTTCTCATTGTGTGCCATTCTGTGAAACGTGGGCCTTTCTCCCACTGTCTAGGGACCTCGAGTCTGGGTGTGTTTTCTCATTGTGCGCCATTCTGTGAAACGTGGGCCTTTCTCCGACTGTATAGGGACCTCGAGTCTGGGTGTGTTTTCTCATTGAGTACCATTCTGTGAAACGTAGGCCTTTCTCCCACTGTCTAGGGATTTCGAGTCTGGGTGTGTTTTCTCATTGAGTGCCATTCTGTGAAACGTGGGCCTTTCTCCCACTGTCTAGGGATCTCGAGTCTGGGTGTGTTTTCTCATTGAGTGCCATTCTGTGAAACGTGGGCCTTTCTCATACTCTCTAGGGATCTCGAGTCTGGGTGTGTTTTCTCATTGAGTGCCAGTCTGTGAAACGTGGGCCTTTCTCCCACTGTCTAGGGATCTCATAGTCTGGGTGTGTTTTCTCATTGAGTGCCATTCTGTGAAACGTGGGCCTTTCTCACACTCTCTAGGGATCTCGAGTCTGGGTGTGTTTTCTCATTGAGTGCCATTCTGTGAAACGTGGGCCTTTCTCACACTGTCTAGGGATCTCGAGTCTGGGTGTGCTTTCTCATTGAGTGCCATTCTGTGAAACGTGGGCCTTTCTCCCACTGTCTAGGGACCTCGAGTCTGGGTGTGTTTTCTCATTGTGTGCCATTCTGTGAAACCCGGGCCTTTCTCCCACTGTCTAGGGATCTCGAGTCTGGGTGTGTTTTCTCATTGAGTGCCATTCTGTGAAACGTGGCCCTTTCTCCCACTGTCTAGGGATCTCGAGTCTGGGTGTGTTTTCTCATTGATTGCCATTCTGTGAAACGTGGCCCTTTCTCCCACTGTCTAGGGATCTCGAGTCTGGGTGTGCTTTCTCTTTGAGTGCCATTCTGTGAAACGTGGGCCTTTCTCCCACTGTCTAGGGATCTCGAGTCTGGGTGTGCTTTCTCTTTGAGTGCCATTCTGTGAAACGTGGGCCTTTCTCCCACTGTCTAGGGATCTCGAGTCTGGGTGTGCTTTCTCTTTGAGTGCCATTCTGTGAAACGTGGGCCTTTCTCCCACTGTCTAGGGATCTCGAGTCTGGGCGTGTTTTCTCATTGGGTGCCATTCTGTGGGGCGTGGGCCTTTCTCCCACTGTCTCGGGATCTCGAGTCTGGGTGTGTTTTCTCATTGGGTGCCATTCTGTGGGGCGTGGGCCTTTCTCCCACTGTCTCGGGATCTCGAGTCTTGGTGTGTTTTCTCATTGAGTGCCATTCTGTGAAACGTGGGCCTTTCTCCCACTGTTTGGGGATCTCGAGTCTGGGTGTGTTTTCTCATTGAGTGCCATTCTGTGAAACTTAGGCCTTTCTCCCACTATCTAGGGACATCTAGTCCGGGTGTGTTTTCTCATTGTGTGCCATTCTGTGAAACGTGGGCCTTTCTCCCACTGGCTAGGGACCTCGAGTCCGGGTGTGTTTTCTCATTGAGTGCCAGTCTGTGAAACGTGGCCCTTTCTCCCACTGTCTAGGGATCTCGAGTCCGGGTGTGTTTTCTCATTGAGTGCCAGTCTGTGAAACGTGGCCCTTTCTCCCACTGTCTAGGGATCTCGAGTCTGGGTGTGTTTTCTCATTGAGTGCCAGTCTGTGAAACGTGGGCCTTTCTCCCACTGTCTAGGGATCTCGAGTCTGGGTGTGTTTTCTCATTGAGTGCCATTCTGTGATTCGTGGGCCTTTCTCCCACTGTCTAGGGATCTCGAGTCTGGGTGTGTTTTCTCATTGAGTGCCATTCTGTGAAACGTGGGCCTTTCTCCCACTGTCTAGGGATCTCGAGTATGGGTGTGTTTTCTCATTGAGTGCCATTCTGTGAAACGTGGGCCTTTCTCCCACTGTCTAGGGATCTCGAGTTGGGTGTGTTTTCTCATTGAGTGCCATTCTGTGAAACGTGGGCCTTTCTCCCACTGTCTAGGGATCTCGAGTCTGGGTGTGTTTTCTCATTGAGTGCCAGTCTGTGAAACGTGGGCCTTTCTCCCACTGTCTAGGGATCTCGAGTCTGGGTGTGTTTTCTCATTGAGTGCCATTCTGTGATTCGTGGGCCTTTCTCCCACTGTCTAGGGATCTCGAGTCTGGGTGTGTTTTCTCATTGAGTGCCATTCTGTGAAACGTGGGCATTTCTCCCACTGTCTAGGGATCTCGAGTCTGGGTGTGTTTTCTCATTGAGTGCCATTCTGTGAAACGTGGGCCTTTCTCCCACTGTCTAGGGATCTCAAGTCTGGGTGTGTTTTCTCATTGATTGCCATTCTGTGAAACGTGGGCCTTTCTCCCACTGTCTAGGGATCTCGAGTCTGAGCGTGCTTTCTCTTTGAGTGCCATTCTGTGAAACGTGGGCCTTTCTCCCACTGTCTAGGGATCTCGAGTCTGGTTGTGCTTTCTCTTTCAGTGCCATTTTGTGAAACGTGGGCCTTTCTCCCACTGTCTAGGGACCTCGAGTTTGGGTGTGCGTTCTCATTGTGTGCCATTCTGTGAAACGTGGGCCTTTCTCCCACTGGCTAGGGATCTCGAGTTTGGGTGTGCTTTCTCATTGAGTGCCAGTCTGTGAAACGTGGGCCTTTCTCCCACTGTCTAGGGAACTCGAGTCTGGGTGTGTTTTCTCATTGAGTGCCATTCTGTGATTCGTGGGCCTTCCTGCCACTGTCTAGGGATCTCGAGTCTGGGTGTGTTTTCTCATTGGGTGACATTCTGTGGGGCGTGGGCCTTTCTCCCACTGTCTAGGGATCTCGAGTCTGGGTGTGTTTTCTCATTGGGTGACATTCTGTGGGGCGTGGGCCTTTCTCCCACTGTCTAGGGATCTCGAGTCTGGGTGTGTTTTCTCATGAGTGCCATTCTGTGAAACGTGGGCCTTTCTCCCACTGGCTAGGGTTCTCGAGTCTGGGTGTGTTTTCTCATTGAGTGCCATTCTGTGAAACGTGGGCCTTTCTCCCACTGTCTAGGGATCTCGAGTCTGGGTGTGTTTTCTCATGAGTGCCATTCTGTGAAACTTAGGCCTTTCTCCCACTGTCTAAGCATCTCGAGTCTGGGTGTGTTTTCTCATTGAGTGCCATACTGTGAAACGTGGGCCTTTCTGCCACGGTCTAGGGATCTCGGGTCTGGGTGTGTGTTCTCATTGAGTGCCATTCTGTGAAACGTGGGCCTTTCTCCCACTGGCTAGGGTTCTCGAGTCTGGGTGTGTTTTCTCATTGAGTGCCATTCTTTGAATTGTGGGCCTTTCTCCTACTTGTTAGGGTTCTCGATTCTGGGTGTGCTTTCTCTTTGAGTGCCATTCTGTGAAACGTGGGCCTTTTTCCCACTAGCTAGGGATTTCGAGACTGGGTATGCGTTCTCATTGAGTGCCATTCTGTGAAACGTGGGCCTTTCTCCCACTGTCTAGGGATCTCGAGTCTGGGTGTGTTTTCTCATTGAGTGCCATTCTGTGATTAGTGGGTCTTTCTCCCACTGTCTAGGGATCTCGAGTCTGGGTGTGTTTTCTTATTGGGTGACATTCTGTGGGGCGTGGGCCTTTCTCCCACTGTCTAGGGATCTCGAGTCTGGGTGTGTTTTCTCATTGAATGCCATTCTGTGAAACATGGGCCTTTCTCCCACTGTCTAGGGATCTCGAGTCTGGGTGTGTTTTCTCATTGAGTGCCATTCTGTGAAACTTACGCCTTTCTCCCACTGTCTAGGGATCTCGAGTCTGGGTGTGTTTTCTCATTGAGTGCCATTCTGTGAAACGTGGGCCTTTCTCCCACGGTCTAGGGATCTCGGGTCTGGGTGTGTGTTCTCATTGAGTGCCATTCTGTGAAACGTGGGCCTTTCTCCCACTGGCTAGGGATCTCGAGTCTTGGTGTGTTTTCTCATTGGGTGACATTCTGTGGGGCGTGGGCCTTTCTCCCACTGTCTAGGGATCTCGAGTCTGGGTGTGTTTTCTCATTGAGTGCCATTCTGTGATTTGTGGGCCTTTCTCCCACTGTCTAGGGATCTCGAGTCTGGGTGTGTTTTCTCATTGGGTGACATTCTGTGGGGCGTGGGCCTTTCTCCCACTGTCTCGGGATCTCGAGTCTTGGTGTTTTTTCTCATTGAGTGCCATTCTGTGAAATGTGGGCCTTTCTCCCACTGTCTAGGGATCTCGAGTCTGGATGTGTTTTCTCATTGAGTGCCATTCTGTGAAACGTGGGCCATTCTCCCACTGTCTAGGGATCTCGAGTCTGGGTGTGTTTTCTCATTGAGTGCCATTCTGTGAAACGTGGGCCTTTCTCCCACTGTCTAGGGATCTCGAGTCTGGGTGTGTTTTCTCATTGTGTGCATTCTGTGTAACGTGGGCCTTTCTAGTCACTGTCTAGGGATCTCGAGTCTGGGTGTGTTTTCTCATTGAGTGCCATTCTGTGAAACGTGGGCATTTCTCCCACTGTCTAGGGATCTCGAGTCTGGGTGTGTTTTCTCATTGAGTGCCATTCTGTGATTTGTGGGCCTTTCTCCCACTGTCTAGGGATCTCGAGTCTGGGTGTGTTTTCTCATTGAGTGCCATTCTGTGAAACGTGGGCATTTCTCCCACTGTCTAGGGATCTCGAGTCTGAGTGTGCTTTCTCTTTGAGTGCCATTCTGTTAAACGTGGGCCTTTCTCCAACTGTCTAGGGATCTCAAGTCTAGGTGTGTTTTCTCATTGAGTGCCATTCTGTGAAACCTAGGCCTTTCTCACACTGTCTAGGGATCTTGAGTCTGGGTGTGTTTTCTCTTTGGGTGCCATTCTGTGAAACGTGGGCCTTTCTCCCACTGTCTAGGGATCTCGAGTCTGGGTGTGTGTTCCCATTGAGTGCCATTCTGTGAAACGTGGGTCTTTCTACCACTGGCTAGGGATATCGAGTCTGGGTGTGTTTTCTCATTGGGTGCCATTCTGTGAAACGTGGGCCTTTCTCCCACTGTCTAGGGATCTTGAGTCTGGGTGTGTGGTCTCATTGAGTGCCATACTGTGAAACGTGGGCCTTTCTCCCACTGTCTAGGGATCTCGAGTCTGGGTGTGTTTTCTCATTGAGTGCCATTCCGTGAAACGTGGGCCTTTCTCCCACTGTCTAGGGATCTCGAGTCTGGGTGTGTTTTCTCATTGAGTGCCATTCTGTGAAATGTGGGCCTTTCTCCCACTGTCTAGGGATCTCGAGTCTGGGTGTGTTTTCTCATTGAGTGCCATTCTGTGGGGCGTGGGCCTTTCTCCCACTGTCTAGGGATCTGGAGTCTGAGTGTGTTTTCTCATTGAGTGCCATTCTGTGAAACTTAGGCCTTTCTCCCACTGTCTAGGGATCTCGAGTCTGGGTGTGTGTTCTCATTGAGTGCCATTCTGTGAAACATGGGCCTTTCTCCCACTGGCTAGGGATCTCGAGTCTGGGTGTGTGTTCTCATTGAGTGCTATTCTATGAAACGTGGGCCTTTCTCCCACTGGCTAGGGATCTAGTTTCTGGGTGTGTTTTCTCATTGAGTGCCATTCTGTGAAACTTGGGCCTTTCTCCCACTGTCTAGGGATCTCGAGTCTGGATGTGTTTTCTCATTGGGTGCCATTCTGTGAAACGTGGGCCTTTCTCCCACTGACTAGGGATTGCGAGTCTGGGTGTGTCTTCTCATTGGGTGCCATTCTGTGAAACGTGGGCCTTTCGCCCACTGTCTAGTGATCTCGAGTCTGGGTGTGTTTTCTCATTGGGTGCCATTCTGTGAAACGTGGGCCTTTATCCCACTGTCTATGGATCGCAAGTCTGGGTGTGTCTTCTCATTGGGTGCCATTCTGTGGGGCGTGGGCCTTTCTCCCATCGTTTGTGGATGTCGAAGCTAGGTGTGCTTTTCAATCATAGATCTTGAGAAAGGAACACAAAGTTAAAGAGCCAATGGAAAATATTTTTAAAAAACCACCAACCCAACTCTAAAACCTCAATCTTCCGCATACACTGAACACACAAAAACTCACACAACCACTTCTCTGCACAGCAAAAAGCACGTATTTCACCACATTGGAACCACAGACAAAAACACATAACTTGCCACAACAGAACAGTGGGAAGTCGCACCAACGTGAAAACCGCACTTAAGCTCAGCGAACGGTGCAAACTGAACTGAAGCTGCCAACAGGACATCACAACTCTCACTCTCCTTTTCCCGCTACCCCCTCCAAACCCTCTTCATCACCCTTTTTTCCGATCAGCCAGAGTGCCTGGGGACCACTTCCGGGTGGTGACGGTGCGCGGTACAAATACTGTTAACGTTAACATTGACATAGTTGGCAAAGTAGTTTTTTTATTCAATACAGCATTTTTTCTGCCAGATATTTTAGGAATGAGTGTATTGGAATCACAGCCACATTTGCAGAACCAAATCCCTAAACTGCCTTTATAAACTCTGAAAAACATTCTTGCACGCCTAAAATACAGTAGTATGCATATGGACATTTTCCAGCTAAGTAAACATTTTCTGAGCTTACCTTCCCAATCACCCAAGTGAGAAAGATGTACAGTGTAGACGTTGGGACAGACATAGGCTCATTATTCTCCAGGTTCTCGTGAGCACTGAGCGATAGATAGGAAGCGAGGAAGCTTGGGCCTTTGCACGGATGTGCCTCAGGCATTCACCAATTTTTAACATGAAATACAACGGCGGCGAGAGCTCTTAGCTCATGCTTCCAACTTTGATCGGGTTGCTTTCGTAAGGGAGGAACTGCTGGGAAAAATTACAGCACCTAACCCATGCTTCTATTTGATGAGCTAAGAAGCCTGGATTCATTGTTCTGTCAAACAACTTGAACAGTTCAGTTTGTTGGGCCTCTTCCAATTCTATTTCTTAGAAAATATTGTCTCCTTTTTCACCATAATCTCTGAAGGTGGACCCTTTGTTGGCACGCAAGGTCGTTTAGATGTTACAGCGGTTGCATTTCTGTTAGAGGTGTTGCCTTTTTGCATATTGCTCTGATTCTCTAATGACCTGCAACGTCCCCCAAGCCAATTCAGACAGTTAGGGGATTTTTGATCGATCAATTCGCAGATTGTGACTAAATTGTCAATGGGGCATTGCTGGAAGTGGATCAGTTATTCAAGACAGTGAAAGATGTATAGTATAATGTTACGGGATAAGTACGCGTATTTTGGCACCAGTCTTTAACAGAAAAATGTATTTCCAAATCATTTAAGTAGGTCTGAGCAGTCTGAGTTACCTGGTACCTGTGAAATCTTGCGTTATATCATTTGAATTGAAGGCAGTCTGTGGATGAGAGACGTGGAATGCACATGTTCATGGTCCGGGTGACACACTGAATCACATGCAAGTGGGAAACATTTCAGCCTTTGGAATTCTTAGAATAACATTATGCAGCATTTGCAGCTACTAGAGCCACATTCTTCAGCTATTGAAGTTATTGGACCTGATTCACAAAGCTTAAAAACTGGGGAAGATCTGGGGTTGGGTGGCCCATCTTTGAAATGCTCGTGTGCAAATCTGCTAAACAAGGATTTGCTCAAGGGCAACTCAAAGATGTTCCAGCAGCTCCCTATTTGCTCCAATTTTAGGGCACATAAATAAAATATGGGGTACAAGGGGCACATCTAAGAAGCTCTGGGCAGCTCATGATTTACTCAAGAGCAAATCCTTGTGAATCTGTTGTTATCAGTAAGAGTTTCTAAATCCACACTGTTCACTATTTGGATTGTCTGTATCCACATTGTTCAGTATGTGGAGTTCCTATAGCCACATTGTTCATCCTTGGAGTTCTAAGACCCAGAAGGATGTCACCTTTGTAGGTATATTTTCCAGATTTCATTTCCTTAAGGTGCGGCATTGCTTATGGTGTCTTAACAGAGGAGCGATGAGAATTGAATACCGTACATTTGTAGCGCACAGCTATTTGCAGATTGGAATGAAAGCGTGGCTGCACCAACACCAACTTCATTCTCTTTATGTGAGAAACCAGCAATGCAGAAAGAAGAACCCACTCTGCACAACAAAGTTGGACAGTATCTTGACCAGAACATTTCTAACATGATAGATGATCCTTCAGAACCTAAACAGCGCTCCGGATTATGTCAAAAAGGAGCACAGGACTAGGAGGGCTCCCATTTAGGCAAGTTAGAGTTGGCGGGACAGCATGGGGAAATCTTGAGTTCCAGAAAGTAGCCCTTGCACCACATCCCTTTCTGTCGAGATGTCCTCCACTTGCACACAGACTATCTTTTCTCAAGCACATCACACCTAGAGCTTGTGTTTAGGTTTTAACATGGCACACATTTCCAAAGCATACCTCTTCCTGCTTTTGGTGGCAGGCTCATGTTCAAAACCCAGCCTGGGGTGACGCACCCCCCCTCTATCGTGCATCTAATTTTGGGTACTCGTGTTTTTGGTATCTCTCATATGGTCACAGAACACATGGGCTTGGGGCAAACTGCGAGGGTGAGCAGTGAGGTGCACGTACAACTTGGCGCATTGTTTGTTGTCAGAGAAATTGAATATTTGGAAACATCGCCTTGTCACAGCGTCAGATTAATATGTGGATCCGAAAGCTGTAGCCTTCACACCTGAGCGACCGCAGGGATATTCCCTGAAACGAGAATGGAGGTTCTTACCTGAGGCTGTGCTGGGATCAGCAGTATACCTCACTGAGAGAGCTCACCTTCCCTGCTGCCTCAGCAGAGCAGAAAAGGACCTGGTCCTGGTTAGAGCAGAGCCCAGTGCTGTGTAATAGTGGGCAATCCCTCCAGAGGATGTGATAGATAGAGAGGGGGAGAGAGAGAGAGAGAGAGGATGAGGAATTGTTATATCACATTATCTTAAATGAGTTGGACATGTGATGTACAACATGGGTTTAATATGCAATGATGAAAGCATTGCATGGGGCGTGGAAGTTGTAGAACGGGAAGCAGTTGACACTGGAGGATTCTTATAGTCACCTCGCCTTAGAATAGGACTCCAGGACAACTTTTGCAACTTAAGGTCCCTCCCTGACAATCCATTATTGAATCGGAAAGCAGTGTTTTATTCATAACGAGGAACAGTAGGGGTGTCTCACAGAAGGGACCTTCTGTCCCCTGCGGGTCATGAAGGGCCCCAAGTGGACAGCACATCCTCCTCCTCTTACACAAGGCCAGATCCACGCCCACTGAGTGGCAGACAGGCACTCCTCTCAGGTTGGCATCTGAATACAGCACATTCACCAATTAGCAGAGTACGCCTGTCATCAACCTAACTGTCAGACCGGCTAACTGTGTGTGCGGGTTACCGGACTCCCCGGCGAGTTATGCGGGCACTATTTCTAGCATGTTCTCTGCAGCCTGTCCGTTCACCCATGCGTCCAGCCCGGGAAGCCAAATAACGGAAGGGTTCCACGTTCCTCCAACCGGTCCATTCACGAACAAAAACCACTATCAACCGAAATGGGTCAAACTGGGTAGAACGATTCATTAGTCTCTGTAAAACTATACATTTCACCCCTCTCTTGTATGATTCGTCATTTCTATGCGTAATCACTGCTTAAACGTGCATATTTTTCAAGCACACGTTTAGAACAAAAAAAAAGGTACACACAGTATTAAAGGCAACTGGTTGTTTTAATGTGTACAGTTTTTTGTTCATTATGAGCGGTTTCTTTTTTATTGTTTAAGGTTATTATTGGTTTTAACCAATAATTATGTCAAACGTGTTATCTAATCAAAAGTCTTGTTTTCGAATGCGATTGCTTGATTTATGAATCATCCTGGGTGCGAATGGGTTACGCGGATGGTGATTTTTCTCAGTATATAAAATGTTTCGAACATGGCTTAATAAGGCCTTACCCACTGCCCGCTAACATACTGTCATCCAAATAAAAATGACATCAGCAATATCACATAGGGCCTGATTCATGGAAGTGTTTTATAATGGCGCAATCCCACAGGAAAACATTCCATGAATCAGGCCCATAGTGTTTTGTACACAAATAGTAAAATATATGTGACCACGGTGTGCTTGCAAGCGTCGTCTTTATTTTTAAATACTCACATAAAATAGTTCTTATATAAAAAATAAAATGACTTGGCTTTTTAAATCTTTTATATTTTTTTCCTTTTTCTTCGACTCCAAGTCAATATGCAGGCCAGTGCCTAATTTGTAGCAGATGCTGTTTGAGAGAACAACTTGACAGCTGGGTGCATGTTCATTTGGAAGGGCCTGGCCTGCCCTGGGGTGTCGTAATCTGAAGTTATGTTGCAAGCTGGAGCTTGCAGCCGCCCGGAATGCTGACGCTCGCAAGGCTACCATGGCGTTTACTTAACACTCATTTGTCTCAGTCTGCTTCAGAACAGAAATGCAGGCGATGAAGACTCACTCGGCCTCTCTGACAACAACAGTGCTTTTGCCGAGCGCTAGAGATTACACTTCGCAGAGTCCACTTAGAGCAAGAGCACACACACGCAGGCCATCGCCTCATTTGACCTAGAAAGCCAGCCACGAGGCTTAGGTTTTTGATTCCATTGGCTTTATTCACAAGGTAAGGAAGTTCCTTTCTGACTGACAAGTCTTCCAAAAAGTGTGATTTCCAATCATGATCAAATTGACACAGAAGATTTTTGTTTATCCGAGAACTGCAAGACGGTTCACCTTCAAAGAGTATCTTAACATTTGCACCTTTGTGCCAGGCAGGGAATGGTGCCCAACTCATGAATATGGAAAGGTACTGAGTTTCTGGGAGTATTTCCGCTTTGAAGCATTGTGGTCTTTACTCCAGTAATTACCAGGAGTGCTGCTCTTACCCAGAAGTTTCTGGTCTATTCCTAGAGCTCTCACCCGATGTCATGGGTAACATGGCATCATGCAAGCGCTGTGACCCCGAAAATATCAGCGGTTCTTTTGTGGTTTTCGCTGCAATTATATATGGTGGGTGGGTTAGGGTAATATATAATGTGGGGGAAGTATGGGGGCTACAGTGGTCTCCTCTGCTTATAATTGGGCAAAATCAAAACAAAAATGTTATCAGCATATATTTTATGAGGAAGGTGATGCAACTCAGTGATCAGAGTGGTTAAGTTAACATGCATTCGTACTACACAAAATCACTTGATACAATAAGTGGGGATAGAGAGTGACCATGGGGTACCCCACATGTCACTGTCAGTTATGGACTACATTAACCCACTCCAGGTCTATTGGCTCTGTGTAGAACAGAGGTACAGGATCCATTTGAGTGCCAGACCTGACACTGAAGCCAAAAGTATTGGCATTGATGTCCCACTCATATACAAAGATTTACACTGTTCATCATCAGACATTTTAGTTGAGGCGAGGTACCCTTTGCTTAATTTTCCATGGAGCAGAAACTCATAAATGATATGGTATCCTATACACAGTACTCTTTAAGATGTCTTTGTGTGGAGGAGCAGATGGATACGTCATCCCTAGCTCTGTCCTCTCACCCCCATCATATTGGAACAGCAGGAGATATGCACTCAGACAACCGTATCGAATGTGCCCTCGCACTGAAAGAGTGGAAGGATGTCTGTACACACCATTAGGCATCGACGAGCTATCAGTTAAATCGGACAGAGGCAGAGTGGCATCATGAGGGAAAGACACAAAGACGCACTGAAACAATATGAAAAAACTTAAAGAATAAGATGTAACTGGAAGTGATAAGAGAAACATGTAATCTAAGATGAAGAAATCGTATGCACCAAAGAAATAAGAAAGAAGAGATTAAGCAAATGTACAGAAACGTAAGGTAGCTGAGATATATAGAAGCTTGCTGCAGAAGAAAACATGGCTAAGGTGGTCATGATGAAAAGATGGAAAGATGGACGTTGGACTCGTGTTGAAACCAATCAAGCTACCTCAGAGACAGACCAGGGCTATAGAGTCAGGACACGCTGGAAATCAGCTTTGTGTGAGGAATAATGAGGAGTCTATTGGCCTACGATCAAGGATGCCACATAAAGGAATAATTGTAAGGCACAAAAGTAGTCAAGAGGATAGGCCATGTACGTTAGACATATTTATGTTAGATTAAGCAAAGAAAAAAGCATCTGAAAGTGCCAAGCGCCAAGTATTGGACGATCAATGATGCAAAAAGCCTATGCAAGGTGGAGTGACCAGGTCTCCAGAGGCCAAGAGAAGTAATGACACCCAGCACAATTAAATCAAATAGTAAATAAAAAGTTGAAATGGACAAAATCGTAGTCTCCTGATATGTGACTAAGAAGTTGAAAACAAGGGCTATTCATTAAGTACCAGATGAAGATAATGGTATGCATACAATCCCTTGAAAGTTCAGAACAGAGAACTGGCTGCAAGGTCAACTATAAAATAGAAGCCTTGGCTTGGGGGCCTGACCGATGAGAGCTGATGGATTAATTGGGCAAGTGGGTAGTAGTCTGATGTTGCTCTTTGCACCTGAGTTTTGTTTTCCTTCTGTGCTGCTAACAAGCCGAAATTCCAAGGTTGGGAAGGAATGGCAGCCAATCAGACGGTCTATGCAGCTAAAGATTATTCAACGATGCACAGGCCAACCCGCTGCTGTTATTCTGCTATAATCTGTATTTTAAGTATTTAGAGGTGTTTCAAGGCATGCCTATTAGATGAGGGGCACCCAGTGATATTACTAATACTTATGTGATATATAGGTACATATGATCCCTTAACCAATCCCTCATTTCAATAGGTTTTACAGTTTACACATAGGATGACATCATAGCTGACGTACATTGAGGTATAAAGCCTTTGTGTAATCAAAATGGAAGTTTGTTGTTCGCCAGATTGCCCTACTTTATTTGAGCTGACAATAAAGTAGTACTTTGCCATATTCTTTGAGTCTGTCCGGTTATTTGGGTCTGAGAATATTATTGGTAATTCCATCTAGCACATGATATGCTTCAAGGTGCTAGAGCACATTTGCATTGAGAGAGATTTATGTGCATAGATATCCTTGTGCTATAACTTGGGCACACATCTGTGTGGGGAAAGATTGCTAAACACCTTCAGAGCGAGTGATGTCACAGCCATTCTTGGCTCACCTCTTGGCATTGCAGTTGCCTGGATCAGTGGGTGTGAAAACTGAAATGAGCAATCTGCATTAGAACATAGTGATTTAAGCACTCATTCCTCTTAATATCTGTGAACATTCCTTTCCCAAAATGCTCTTAGATTTTATGCAAAGTCGTTTGGAACCATCACTGGTATTACTTTGTCTCTTCTCGTTTACTTCTTCTCTTCTTGAGTACAGGAGGATTGTACCAGACTGTCTATCTTGGAATGATAGTCTTCTGTCAGAAAGAAACTGATATGGTTATACTAGAATTTGATAATTTGCGTTCCTCCGTCAAACTAATGTAACATTCTTATTACGACTAAAATATATACTGGAAGTGATAATTAGAAATGAACATCATACAATTTTAAAAAGAGGCAGTTCACAATGTTAGTTCAATTAGTTCATTAGTTTTTTGTTTTTCTAATTGCTGTTTTTGCACATAAAAAACACATTCCCTGCCCCTCCAAGATAGGTTTCTTTTCCTTCTGGTTGTGCACCTGTCAGAAATCCATGGGCTAGTTCTAGCAAACGAGCACCTGACAATGCAACTCTCACTCAAGAAAGAGGCATAGTGTGAGACAAAATAGACAAAAACACAGAGAGACAGAGAAAGAAAGTGAGTGCCGATAGAGAGGAAGAGAAAGAGATGGAGAGAGCACTAGACCGGCGTATGGCAGACCGGGTACATCTAATTTTAAATAGTGCCTCTAGATCCACAATGTGGCTGTGGTAGGGGTAAGTATATATGGCAAGACCTGCACAGTTGAGTTGCCAGTTTTTAATTGCTGTCCTGAATTCAATTAAATCAGGATCCCTGTGAAGCAGCATAGGGATGGAACTCGACACTGCTGTTTCATGCATAGAGAAACCTCTGTCGCCACAACTGGCTTAATCAAATACTCGAATTATTAGCAGCTGAGAGTGACAGAGATGAACAGACCACACAGGTGTGTCTGTAGTGAGAATATTACAGAACAAGATCAGAAACAAAAAGAGAGAGATTAATGGATGAACCATAAAACGTTGCATCTAATGCCACTAGAGACTGGGACCCAATGAAGAGAAGAACTGACTTGATATCCTCCATGCACAGCAACCTGGAAATCTGTGTTCTGTATCCTCTGCAACTGAAGGGCCTTGACATACCTATCTCTAGGTATATGTTAATGTAAATTTTAAAGGATATTTGTTAAAGGATATTTGTACTGCGCACTATCACTACCGGAGTGGTCCCTTGGCGCTCTGGCGGATCTGAAACAAAAAGGGGGGTAGGTTAGGCGGGTTAGTAGGATAAGTTTGGAGAAGAGCAAGAGAGCTGTGAAGTGCTGTTGGCAGCTTCAGTTCGGTTAACACTGTTCGCCAAGCATATTGGTGTGGTATTTGGTTCTGAGTACGTCATGTGCTGGTGTGTGGGGGTCTGTGTGGTGTTTTTGTTGTTGTGGTGTGGTGAAGTGCATGCGGATTGCTGCGGTCGTAAGAGATGTGGTTGTGTTTGGTTAGAGTGTGAGAGGAGTAGTGAGGTTTTTAGTAGTTTCTGGGGTTGGTTGGTGCTCTTGTTGTTAGGAGAAATGGACACTCCTATTGTGTCTCCTTCATGATCTAGAGACGGTTGTCTTCCTTTCGGTGATAACGTTTCAGCCTGCTAAGGCTGTCTCATTTCTCTATCCTTTTGTTAAGTCAGCTACTCTTGCGTTTCCATCTTTGATTTGGCCACCACTTTTATCCTAGTTTGTTTTTGCTGCAACTTATCCTTTTGGATCGATTTACTTTTGAACTCCGCCCGTACCCTATGCCTATACATCTTTTCTTGTAATGATCTCTTGTACACATTGACGTCTGTTGTTCATGTTCCTGCATTAGTGTACCTGAGTGTTCACGCATAGAGTGATATCCTAACAGGTTCATTCTGAGCTTGGCTGTTGTGAAGAGTTTTCAGGTAAAACGGACTTACTATCCCGCCTGTGCTAGAACTGTACCCAAGTGGTAGCACTCCGTGCTACAAGTCCTGGGTATTTCGGGTGCTGCCTATATTGAGCACCTTTGAGTATTAACTCCAGCTTTGTCGCGCAAGTGAAAACAATGTTAAATTGTGGAAAATGTGTTGCCAATGGGGGTTTGCAATGGGAGCCGCAACTGCAGCAATGGCCGCCACCATTGCCGATCCCCGCCATATGAGTGCATTGCAGAGATCTCCATGGAATCATCGAATGTGTGCGGTGAAATGGTAACCTGTGAGTTCCTGCACGGATGTGGTGAAACACTGATTCGTATCTGCTATGTTTTAATAACAAAACCTGAAGAGAAATGTGAACAGCTACGAAACCCTATAGCAATAAGGTGAGCGTGGTGCAGTCAAGGAAGACCAAGGAGAGCACATGACCACTGAACGTGGGAATATTGACTGACCAGAGGGTTCATAAAGGGAAACGTGGCTCTGTCAGAGAATATGGAACTCTGGCAGATGAAATGATGCTGAAAACATGACTCGAACTGTGGAGTGGCCAGTGTATATGTAAAATTAAGCCAACAGTCAATATGGAGAACACAGGATACCATGCAGAAACGACAGAGGGCGCAGAAACACAGGAAGTGTACATCATGCATCTGCCTTCCCTATTCGCCTTGCACAAGATGATAGCAGTTGGAGCAAAGCATTTTATCAGAGCCCGTAATGGGGCTCACGAGGGCAGGAGGCTGGAACGTGAACAATGCAATGCAACCAAAAGACTAGCTAGCCCCGAGTCCCAACATTCCTGACATTAGCCCAGCCCGAGATCTTTTCCAGACCTAGCAACACGATGGTTCAAAGTATATATCACATCACATCGTAAACATGTGTATCCAAACCGTGGCCATGATGCATGCAAACATGTACTTCCATTTGGTTAAATAATAATGATATTCCAATCATCATTCTTTTTTCCTTTTGTATTTCATATCCTTCCATTTGTATAAAACGTATACATTTATTTTATTTACAGTCATTTCCATAGCGCCTTTATACAAAGTACTCAAACACTATGTGCAAGTCCGTGCAACAAAAAAACAACCAAAAAAATCACTAAAAGTAAAATAGGCTCAATAAATTCTAATATGACTAAAACAGTATTATATATATATATATCATTTGTCGAATTATGTTAACAATGGGCCTCATGCTGAGTTTTCTGGTCTGGAAATAAGGGTGCTGGTAAGCTCACCATCACCCTTGTTTCCATACCGACAAACTACGGGTTTGCCTGCCAGAGCTGCTGTGCCCAACAGGTCTGACCCTGCCGGGCACAGCGGTCACGGTAAGCAAAGCTGTCACAGAAGCTCCGGCACCGTTAACAATGGTGCCCGTGCTTCTGTGTCCCCACTCCCATAGAGGACTCTATGGAAATGGGGATTAACAAAATTACCGGCGCCTGACATTCCTGGCCGCCGGACTTGTAATAGCCCAGTGGCACCGATAAGTCAGGCGGCGGTCATTTTTTATGGGTCTGGCAGCAACGCGCCGGTAGCACCAGCAGGGTTACCGCCGGACCTGTAATGAGTGGAAAGAAGGATTAAAAGAGAGAAAGAAAAGTCAGGCAGTAAAGGAACCTGCCCCCTTAACACTAGTACTTGTCTTATTTGTAGTAGTCAATGTGTGTGTAAATTTGTGTCTATGTCTTGTCTCTTGTCTATATGTAAGGAAGTTTGAAAACATCTTTTGAGAAGGATTTGTTATTATTAGAATACGTTTTATGACTCCGATAAATGTTTGTTTACTTCAGTTTATAAATCAATGTACTGTTTTTCTTGGGGTATGATTGTATTTAATGGATGTATATGATAATATACATTGCATTTGATGTTGATATTGGTCTGTATTATATCTTACATGCACTTGTTTGTATTTGATAAATAAAGATATATTTATTTCAAAAAAAGAAAAGTCAGGCAGTAAATGAAAAACAAAAGAGGGCACTAAAGAGCTCAGAAAGTATAAGTCTCTGCCACGAGGGTCCATTCGTTGCTATCATAATTAGCTAATTTTAATGATAGCAGTTATATATGCAGTTACCATTTCCAGCTGCTATGCTGATAGGATGGTATCTGAAGGTAACAGTTCAAAATGGCGCACGTTGTTGACAAACCAATTTCTACTTTGTGTATAGAGTATCCGTGTATAATGCAGTCGTTGTACTGGACATCCATAGTAGGTTTGGCCGTCCCTTCCTCCTCTGTATTTTTTGTATTTAATTGTACTGCTATCCCATGTTCCCTCCCAGCTGCCCTGTGGGCGCTTTGAAACATGACGTATTTCCTGTATAAGCGCCTAACAAGCCAACAATAAATAAATAAAAATAAATAAATAATGGAAGCCAGCGATTCCAGGAGACATCTGATTCTAGGTGCAGTCGGAGGCATAGACAGGGTAGGGCCTGAGCGGACAAGGCCCACCTAAAATCTGTAACTACCCACTCAGCAGCCCCTTATGGGTATTTGGAGATGTTAAAGTCACTGAGGTGGGCCCCAACTACATTAGCTTCAGGCCCTACTTGTTAGACAATCCTGGCTATGTGACGGTGACCTGCAGGTTTGTGAGCCTAGCAGTATAGAGATGGCCCGCCTCTGACCTGAGGGTCAGACCTCTCCGCACTATGCCACAAAGCAGTAGTCTACTAAACAGCTACGCCAGCCCTATCTCCTTGGCGCTCAGCGTATCGCTTCAGAAGTGCCTCGTGGATCACATTCATCCATCGCTGCGCCGATCTTGGAATAAATATTCACATGCCAGTAAAAGAACGACATTTCGGGGAAAGGGAATTGCCTTTTGCTATTTGTTGAATAACATTCACTAGCAGGCCCAGTACATTATAAAATACCTAGGAATTAAGGTTTGCAGGAAAAGGGGTCATTGCTGTGTGCCATACAAACAGCCCAATTTCTGTTGCTCATCGTGAGGGGAATGCATTACATTCATGTTACTTTAGAATGCTTCAAGTGTAGGGGTTCACAGGTATCATTGCAGTTTCATACAAATGTAAATTATGTGATTGTTGAGATTCACAGGACAAAAAGAGACTTGTGGCAGGCTACGGCCGAAACATTCCCATAGTCTAATCCTTGAGGCCCAAATCCAAGGCATGCTGCTGAATAAATGCCTCGACTAGTAAGTCTTCAGTAATTGGCATACAGGTAAACTGTTGCAGCAATATGTATGTGTTCAAAAGTGATGAACCCACCTTGCCCTACAACTATCAGGTCTCACAAGTCCTACAGACGTGGGATGGTGCAGCAGCAGAAAAAGAGAATGGAAGCACAGAGGGGTAGGGGTGTTACAGGAAGTTGTTTCAAGCAAGTAATACCAAAAGGAAATCTACTGTGGGGTGAGTCATGATATGTATTTGGGGATCAGTGGCAGCATTAAGTTGTTCATAGGCTGGATGTGACGAAATGACCATTGCAGAAGTACAGGGATGCTCAGTGTCTAACCCACCTACTCAACTCAACACTGATACTAAACCATCAGTGATCCCAACCATGAAGAAAAAACAAACACAGCCTGATGGGTATACCTCCTTTTCCGTTTGTGGCAACGTGGTGGCTAATCCATCTACTCAACTCAACACTAATACGAAACCATCAGTGATCCCAACCATGAAGAGAAAACAAACACAGCCTGATGGGTAGACCTCCTTTTCCGTTTGTGGCAACGTGGTGGCTAACCCATCTACTCAACTCAACACTAATACGAAACCATCAGTGATCCCAACCATGAAGAGAAAACAAACACAGCCTGATGGGTATACCTCCTTTGCCATTTGTGGCAACGTGGTGGCCACCCCATCTACTGAACTCATCAACTCAACACTAATACTAAACCATCAGTGATCCCAACCATGAAGAGAAAACAAACACAGCCTGATGGGAATACCTCCTTTGCCATTTGTGGCAACGTGGACCAAGGGCCAATTGTACTCTCAGGAGAGTGTGAAGTGATGACAGTAACAGCACAATATCAATAGTACAAAGACTCCAAAATAAAAGAATGTCCAACCAAGGTCCTATAAGCATTTATATCATCTAATTAAATAATAAAGGCAAATCAGGGGACGGGTCCTCTTACCAATACCTTGGGCTTGATCTTGGGTGGTTTGACAGTGTCACAGTAGACTTCTCTATGCCTTTCTTGCAGTTGATCCAGGTTTGAGATGTGGCAAATGGCATTAATCCAGGCAGTAAGTCAGTGTTGAGTCAGCTTCGAGACACGGCTCTGTGCTGTTCATTGAGGTGTTCGAAGTGTCCAACAGGTTCGGAACGGGCGTCACATCAGAGATGAGGTTATTGCTGGGTCGAGTTGATGAGAAACATGATGGCTCCCAGCAGTTCGAGTCAATGTTCAAGTCAGGTTGAAACAAGGTCCTGTTGGTATCGATGAGATGCGCAAAGATGCAGTGAATCGAAGGCATCCTCTGCGGGGAGCTGGTGTTCGAACCAAGGTGGCGATGAACGTGCTGGTGCAATGCGGTATCAAATCAGTTCAAAGGTTACAAGCAGCGGCTTGAAGATGTGAAAGTGTGCCAAAAGCATCACTGCTGGTCCTGGGATGGTTTGAAGGCTTCCAGTATGGTTGAATCCGTTCAAAGATGGCTTGAATTGGTGAAACATGAAAACAAGCTTCTTTGGGATTCTCATGGTGTAGTGAGTCTCCCTACAGGGGCACCAGGGCAAGGTGAGTCCTTGCTCTGCCAGGGAGATTGGCTATAACCTACAGACATTCATTTACCACCAGTGAGGAGCCTGGGTCCAGTGCAGTTGGCAGAATGGCAGGTCTTGGTCCACAGAAGTTGACCCACAGCTTTTAGAGGCAGAGCTGTACTGTGGCCTAGATGCACTTGTATTCCACTCTATCTCAGAGGTCCTTGGAATGGACTGCACTCCTAACAGGGATCTAGAGATGTCCTCTTCTTGGTGTCCAGGTAAGAATCAAGGATTGAGAGTGTTGTTTATTAAGGTAAAAGGTCACAGTGGACTGGACAGAAGCATGCCTGCTGTAAGGGGTCCAATCCCTGTTGCTGTAGCAAGTGACCCTTGTCTTTATGTATCATACCCACAGTGTCTCGTTTCACAGGAAATGGGAGGGACAGGAAGGAAAGAATGCCCCACAGAAAAGCAATATGGTGGATCCCTTTCTCAGAGCCACTTCTCCCTCAATGACTACCCCAACCCCGCTCCTTTCTGAAGTCTGCACTTAAAGGCCCATTGGTGTGCAACCTCCTGGTGTGTGTTTTGTGAGTTCCCCTTTGAAGAGGGGGTTCCCAGAAGATCTCCTAGTTGAGCTCCTGTGGCCTAAGGGGAGTTGTTACCCATCCTCCAGGTGAATCAAAGTAAGACAGCATCCAGGCTATTGTCTCACTGAGAGCAGTGCATACAGCGAGGCTAGCAATGAATACACATTGCCCTCACATAGCTTGTCTGGGCTCTCAGGGTTGCCAGTTGTATGATATACAATTGGTGTGGCTTTAATACATGCTCTTTTCAGGCACCATACCATAACCAGGTATAGCTTATTCTTAGAGTTTACCCTGGCACCAGACGGATAAGGCAACAATGACTACATTTTGGATCAGAGGTGCAGCCTCTTTTTGTGTTGACTTTGGGTCACAGCAGCTGTCAGGAAGGTACTTGTGACATTTGAAGCTGCTGCGTGCCACTGAAGAACAGCTGCTGCAGTTGCCAGGAGACTTGTGCAGCAAGGGCATATGTATTCGCTATGCTTTTGGCATGGAACATTATGAAAGGGGGGCTCTGATTTGTAGGCTTCCTGCATCATTTTATATTAAAGAAAATAATAAAAGCTAGGCCTTTCGCAGACTTGTCATATGGCATTGGGAGGTCATATTGTGAATCCTTGTAGGACACCAGACCTAATGTCCCCCCTCTTAAAAAATAATGGATTCTCACTCTACCAACCTTTGCTTTGCAATAGCTTCCAAAAATTAGCAGGTCCCTTTCCAGGTGCCCAAATGTCAGTTCACCTTGGACTGAGGCACATCAAGCAACTGAGCACGAGGGCAAACACTTTTTGGTGTAAACTTTAAAAAGAAAAGAAATCTGTGTAGTCAGCAAGTGTGAGATAAGTAACATACAAACGAGATATATTTTCTCTTTAGATTCTGCTGTAAGAATCCATCAGTCAAATAACATCTTTCAATTAGTACAGTAAGAGATTTTCCGTACACTAACATTAAATATTAATTAAATATGATATAATAGGAGCCAAAATATTAAAATAAATGATAAAGTAAATATTCTACTTGCAGTTGAAAGGCTGTAGGGTGGCTGGATAATTACAACAATTATCACAACTTGCAGATGGAGCATTGGCATTCTGTGGGTGCTGTGGTGCAATACCTTGTTTAGAGGTATGTATGCTCCGGGAATGTTGCTTCAAGCCGCTGATGCCCCATTACACAAGACAGCATTTCTGAGCCAGTTCGCAGATAGCAGCACTGGAGATGCCTGAATTCCTGGTGTGACTATGGATGCTTCTTCCCTACCCTTGCAAAGTCAATGACTGCTTCCATCACAAACTAGACACTAGTCTCTAACATGCACATCAGTCCCATCAACCAACATTTTGAGAAATCCTCTACTGAGAACAATCTAGGGCTAAAGGATTTGGTTCTATGGGCTCCAACCTCTCAGTAGAATCTGTATCATGTTTCAGCTCTTTGTGCCGTAACAGAAAATAATATTTATTTGCATGTTAGACTTATCCCGACCATGATGGCAGCACTTTCTGAGTTTTATAGATTATTGAACCATTGGTATCTCTTTTTGGGCTGTGATGTGTCATTATATTGAAATGTATCATCTAGGGTGGCTATTTTTTCTATTGGTTTTGGGTTTGTTTTTTGTCTATATGTTGTCCATGCAGCTGGCTAAATTCTTAATTATAATTATAATTGTTCTTTTATAACGTGCTTAATACCAACGAGGGGTTTCTAAATGCGGGATCAGGATTAAAACCTGTGTTGCACTGCGTTGTCTTGCTTCCAAGACAAATGCGTTGCCCCTGAATAATCCTTCCTCCCCTAGTATTGGGTGATCATGTTGTCTGCTAGCAGTCAGCCCCACTGCATTAACCAGTGCACTAACCCCACTAGTATTCAGGGGCACAGAGGTAGGACAAACTCTTAAGCCCTGATTCACAGAACACTTTCCATTGGGGATTTGGCCTTATATAACACTCTTGTGAATTAACCCCTTAGGGTTTCTATTGGCAGAATCAACCCTAAATGTGTGTGAGAAGACTATTTTGGGTAGCACATTTTCCTATTGCTTTTAATAATTTACTTGGTGTTTTATGTAGCACTACCTTGGCATTAATGATCGCTTCATAGCATGGGGAAGATGGGGAAGACAGGGTAAAATGCAGGAGCTATCACAGCGGAACCCTTTCTAATCATGATGTTGGTGAGCTTAGAGCCCTTTGGGTAACGTGCATGTAATGGATGGAATGCAGAATAACTCTGACACCAAATAATCGAACCAACTCAGGAAGATGGCAAAGATTTGCTGTTTTATCAATTGTCTAAAACAGGGAGTTCCAACAGATATCAACAGACGTTCGCTCGACCTCTCTGGTTCATTTCACTTAAAAACACATTTATATACTACAAATGTGTCATACGTGATATCATACTACGTGGAAAAAGAGAAAAACCTACAAAGGGTTGTGATTGGTTCAAAGGGAATATCTAAGTATACTTTCTATAAGGGCTGGGATTGTGATTGGATATCTACTGTCAGGTGGACAAAATATGCCTACCTCTAAAACATGTAATCTTCAACAATATTAAGTACACAGTATATCATTGGCTCGCAAACTATAAGGCCCTTCGTTATATGTCCCTCTATAATTGGTTGGCACGCTCGTGCCATGTCTGGAACGTTCAGTTCACTTAGCAGCACGTGAGCTCAGACCTAGGTTCCGGGAGGTGGACTTGACTTTGCCTGCCCACCCAATTAGCCCAACGTCTCTTATCACCCAAGCCTTCTGCCATGAAGATTGTCTTTGAACAAGGCCTTGCAAAGTATTCTTACCTCTGGGAATATAAGGGAGTGCGAGCATGCACTTTCGCTGTTCTAGAACTTCAGCTCAACTCTATTTCCATCGTTGGCTCACGTGACAGGAGATCACGATTTGGACCATTCTTCAGCATTTAAATGTCTTAAATAAATAAAACCTGGCACGCATGTGTTCTTTCTTTGCCCCTTAACAAGGGATGATTCAGCTTCTCACATTCACTGCCTTTGAGAATAGATAACTGGCCTTGGCTGCTTTGACTTTGACACCAGGACAAACAGTCTAGCTATTCATATCCACAAACTCAGCTTATTCTTGCTGCAACACAGTTCTCAGCCTTTTCTCTCCATGGGTCCGGGCTCACTAAATTCATGACACTGATGTCCAGCTTCTATACAATGGCAGCACCGCCTGCAGTCTATTCACTACATATAGCCATCTCCTAAGATTACTTTATCTACTTGTGTTGCTGCCTCTGTACAGTTATTGAACGGCTTACATTTTCTGAAGTGCGTCACACATGTGCAATCTTCATCTCGCATATGAATGTTTACTTGATTCTTAACTTCGTCATCAGTTTCTATAAGGTCAATGCATTTTCTTCATCCAGTCTTCTCAGGCTGTCACGTTTGTCTCTCGTGACTTCACCAGCTCCTCTTCCTCTCATTTTCATATTCCTTCAGCTTGTTCCTCCCTCAGATTATCGTCTCTTCAAGAATACATTTGATAGGATTTTCTCAGTGGGTATCTCCTTTCAAATATCTGCCATGGTATGGTCACAACTGCTGGTGTCAAGCATAGCACAATCTCAGGCCTCCAACATACAGGACACAGGGGGGGAGCAGATTTCCGCAAGAGACATGCCGCTGCTCCTCTACATTGGAGAGGACAGCAAATGAAAAAGAGAGGTTCCGAGGTGCAAGGGTAGGGTCAGACTCAATTGCAGATAAACCTGCAGACCTCCTGCCTGAAACCAGGTGGTGGAATAGAAACTGAACGAAAAGAGAAAGGCTTTCATGGGAGTGGCGAGTGCCAGGCTAAAATGCAGGTAGACACAGAGGTCACCTTTTAGAAACCTGATGATATAGTGAATAATTAAAGAAAAGAGACATCATTGGGCAGATACGGCATCTTTCTCCTACTTGACCTGCCTGTGGCCTTCGATCTTGTTGATCATGACATCCTCTCTCAGCACCTTACTTCTAAATTCAACCTCCCCAGAGAAGCTACCAGCTGGATCAACTCCTACCTCATCGACAGTGCTTCTATGATTGTCACTGGCTCTGAAGCAGCCAACCCTATCCCTGTCTCCTATGGGGTACTGCAAGGTTCATGCCTGTCACCCACACTCTATATCATGCACACTAACCACCTTTTTGACCACCTTGACAACCTTGAAATTCCCCATACCAACTTTGCAGATGACACCCAAGTCATACTGAAACTCACTGGAAACCACACTAAAGACTCTGATAACATCAACCGAGTCTATAGCATCATCCAAGCCTGTATGACAGACATCCATCTCTGCTTGAATGCTAATAAAACAGAACTCTTCATTGTAGGCTCTCCACATCGGCCCAAACATCTGGACCCAGCCTTCTCATCCTTTACCATTGATGGCAACATAACCGCTGTCTCTAGCCATGTGAAAACACTGGCCGTATTCCTAGATTCCGAGCTATCCATGCAGAAACATGTCAAGGCCCTTGTCTGTTCATCAGCATACTCCACCAAACTCATTAACCTCAGTAGAAAGTTTTTGTATTCGAACAACTGCTGTCAGAATCCGTATCAAGATTGCCCTCGTAGTGTAGCCGACTGATTGTTTCTAGCAATAGAACCTGATGTCCGTAATATAAACGAAGCAACAGGATGTATTCCTCAAAAGAATGGACCCAACAATTCACCAACTAACCTAAGACAGAAGAAAGAATCCTTTTAGACCAAGTTTCTTTCAATGCAGAATAGACAGAGATTAACCTAATCCTGACTAACCTTATCAGGTGGTAGAGATAAGTGTGCCGTGACACGACCGGATAATAGAGGTTGATGTGTGAATCTTCCCCAACCGTACTTCCAAGACCTGTAATATACACAACATGCTATTAGATAATGTTAAGGTACAATGTCAAATGTCTGTGAGTGTGGGGCAGAGTGAAAGCTTACCAAAAGTCACTGGGGCTCAGTCCTGAAGAGATGCACCGTTGGAGTACCAAGGTAGGTGCAGTGTACCCAAAGGAACCTGTTCCCGATGGCACGAGGACGCCTGGTTGAAAGTAGCCGCCACACAGCAAGGAAGTCTCTAGTCCGTTGTGTGGCGGTACTTGGGGAAAAAGGGTAACTCCACACACTTCATACGGGGTCCTCGAGATCCAGGTTGGTCAAGATGATGCGAGGCCAATAGTCTTAGGAGGAGATCAAAATCAATCCAGGTAGCGTTCCAAGTAGAGCAAGACAAAGGGAGACAAAAACCAATGTAATCCAAACCAGACCAGGAGCAAACCGTAGAAGTCAGGGAGCAGCATTCAGAGTCGAGTAGGAAGAAGTCAGTCAAACCATGGCGAACGAAGCAGACAAGGAGAAGACAGCAGCAATCCAGGTAAACAGGCAGCAAGATCCAAAATAGCCAAGAAATCAGGACGAGAACCAAAAACGCACTTGTGCCAAATTCAGTAGAACTGCTTCCTAGACGGGGAGGTGCTTAAGTTGTCATGAACGAGGTCACGTGATCTGAACGTGCCATAATACAGTAGCGCACCTATCGGGATGCCACAGTCTCCACGGCAACTTCCAAGCACTGCCGTAGCCTCCTCCAGTGTGGGTATGATCAATCCTCAATGTTCTGTATCGGGGCAAGAGATGTTTAACGTGTCTGTGTGATGATGTGAAACGAGTGTGTGGATCAGTAACCTGGTGATGTTGTCTCCCATAAGTGCAGTGGATGAAGCACGGGTGGGGTGTGACTTGAAAACCTGGGAAGGTGGAATCCTGACAACTGCCTTATACTAGGCAGAGACATCTTTGTAAGCAAACTCGATTATTGCAACGCTATTCTCTGTGGCATTTCTACCAAAAACATAACTAAACTTCAACTAATCCAAAATAACACCCTTTGGGCTACCTGGGGCTTGAAGTGGACAGACCCCATTTTGCAAGGAAGATGTGAGGCCCACTGGCAGCACATTAAAGCCTGCATCGAGTTTAAAATCCTATCAATTGCTCACTGGTGCATACACAACACTGCACCTACTTTCCTAAATCAACGCATCTCAAAAAGTACCAAATCACGCTGCCTGCTCTCATCCACAACCATGGCCTTAGCCATGCCTAGATACACTAGAAAAAGAGCTGGTGGAGCTAGCATCACTGTGACAGCCCCACGCTACGGAATGCCCTTCCTCTCTGCATCCAAGATAAACAATCTTACCTTATTTTTAGAAATAAACTGCAAACTGTACTGTTCAGCAAATATCTATAAGACCTGCTTCTAAGTTTATGTACTAGCACTTTGATACTTCTGGGTCTGGGCGCTATCGACAAATGAAATCAATACATAAAATAAATGGGGTAGGAGACAGGTGAAGCCAGGGGAAGCCTTGCTTCCTTATCTTGACAAGGAGGTGGATAATAAAAGACCACGGTGGTGATTGGGAGTGAGGGGGATGGGGTCAGGCTTGATCGCAACTGAACTGAGAAGCCGCCTTCCGTGTACTGACAAAAAGGAAAAGAGTAAGAAAGACAGAGAGGGAATTGAGGGAGGAGGGGAATGGACTTTTGCAACCACCCCAGAGGGTGCAGTCTTCATCCTGACAGGAGGTGAGCAATAAAGGAGAAGCACCTAGGGTTATGGTGGAAGGGCAGTGCAATGTATTGGAATAAAGAGGATAGAATGAAGACTGAGAGAGCAAGAGCAATCTATGCAGGTATAAGCTAAATTCACAAAGCAGTACCAATAAAAACACAAACATTGATCAAATACTATGCAGACAGAGCAAAGCAGTAACACAAGGCAAATAAGAAAGATATTCATTCTGGTTGTCCTAGACACAAATTAGAAGTGCAGCACTGCGTTGGGGGGGAGAGAGTATGCTGATCCATGTGTCCCGTGTATGGGGAGTGATGTGAGTGCCCGCCAGTAGATTGTGTTTCAAAGAGAGTTGAAGCAAGACTCTTTTAGAGCGTAAGTGAAAGCCCGCACAAAAGTATAACGACGTCGGAGGAAGTGCATAGTTACTCACTGCAAGGGAACACACAATTCGACCTTCCGCCTTCCGATGGAAGGTTAAAATGGTCCTGGGTGGACTGGAGGAGAGTGAAAGCCTGGTAAACAGGAAAACAGCTGACGTACTTTACCAACATTCCTCTGTGGAGGTTGGGCACTTGTGTTTCAGTCCATTTAAGAGCCTGATAGCAATGATGTTTTATTTTGAGTTAATCTATTGAGACCTTGTGCTATGTTTTTGTGGCCATGTGTTGCCAATGGTTGTGTTTGGTGCTGTATGAGCTGTGGCTATCAGTTTAGGATACTACAACAGTAGCTGCTGGTGAATTTATTTACTAGCGGGGCATACATGTTTCCCACACAAATGCATATGGGACTGAGCGCAGTGAGGTAGCCCAAACCAACCAAGAAGGGTTCAGGGTGGTTCTCCCACAGAAAACTTTTAAAATAGTGGGTTAGAATGGTACATTTTACAGCATACATTGGGCCTCATTACGACCCTGGCGCTAATGGGTTAACGGCGCCGTAAAAGGCTGCGGCGCCGTTAACCCATTAGCGCCTGATTACGAGGTCCCTTTGCGGGACCCGACCTTAACGGCTGGTCTACACCAGCCGTTAAAGTAGGGACCTGCAAAGGGACCTTGGTGCTAAGTACGGTACCACAATTTGCGGTACCGTACTTAGCGCCTTCCCCATTCCCATAGAGCCCTATGGGGCGAAAATGGGAATGGGTAAGGGCCATGGTTCAATGGGGAATTACCGCCCCGCCAACCTTGGAATGGGGTGGTAATTCTCCATTGAACCATGGCGGACCCGTTAAAACACCAGCACCAACCATGGTGCTAATAGCGCCATGGTTTAGCGCCGGTGTTGTAATGAGGGCCATTATGTGAAAAACTGGATCGAAAGCCACACAATTTGCATTCAATTTTGTAGGGTAACACGTGAAAAAATTCAATAGATGTAAGTCATCAACAATGTACAGGAGCATTTCTCATGATGACTTTGCCCACACTATATGCCAGTACAAAGAAAATGTTCATATTGGCTGTTCCCATACATGTCCAGGTAGGCTATGACCATTATATGCCAGTATTACCATATAATAACATACTTCTTTTGGCTTTGCCAGTAAGAAAATCCACAACGCAGTAAGAAAATATATCTAGATGACTTGCATCAATGTAGGCCAGTTTAGCCACGTAATTACACTCAACATGTTTGCTTTAATCTTGACGCCCATTAAAAAATGCCATGCCAGAGTAAGAAAATCTAACCAGACTGGCTGAAGCAACGTAGGCCAGTTTAGCCTCATAATAGCACTTATGTTTATTTTACTCTTGATGCCAAGTAAAAAATGCCATGCCACAGTTAGAAAGTACAACCAACTGGCTACAGCAATGTAGGCCAGACTAGCCACAACATAACACATAGCATGTTTCCTTAAACCTTAATGTCCAATTAAAACTTCAGTGTCACAGTAAGAAAACATAACCAGACTGGCTGCAGCAATGGAGACCAGCCTAGCCACATAATAACACTTATCATGCTTGCTTAAGCATTGATGACAAGTTAAAAATGTCATGCCAGAGTCAGAAAACATACCGAGACAGGCTGCAGATATGTAGACCAGTCTAGCAACACAACATCCCTTATTATGTTTGCTTTAACTTTGATGCCCAGTCAACAATGATGTGCTAGAGTGAGAAAACATAACCAGACTTGCTGCAGCAATGTAGTACAGTCTAACCATATAACAACACTTATGATGTTCGCTTTATCCATGATGTCTAATAAAATAATGGCATGCCCCAATAACAAAACGGAACCAGACGGTCTGCAGCAACTTAGGTCAGTCTAGCCACATAATAACACCTACCATGTTTGCATGTAGCTTGCTGCCCAGTACAAAATGTCATGTCAGAGCCGGAAAATGTAACCAGACTGGCTATAGTAATGTAGGCCAGTCCAGCCACATAATAACTCAGTATGCCTGCTTTAACCTTGATGTGCAGTAAATAATGCATGCCAAGCCATTAGTAACCCCCTCCAACCTCCAAATCAAAGCCCCATTCCCCATCACACACGCAACCAACCACATGCATTAATTTAGCATTCATAGCATTCACTCGCGCACTCATATACATTCGCTCACGTACCCATATAGATTCACAGCATTCATAACTCTCCCAACCACACAGCCATCTTTCATTCACACATGCATCCACACAACATACACTCTTTCATTCACGTGCACACCCAAACAAAATACACAAATTCCTTCACATGCAGCCAAGCACACATACGCAGTTTATTTTCCTTACCCGCAGCCCGTATAGCATCTGCTCAATCTCAGGACAGACGCACCTGATGGCTCTCGGGCTCCCACGCAACACAAACAGGAACCAAGAAGCCAGCTGAGCTTCCTGGTTCCTGCACATGTGCTCTGAAAGTGCTGGGCGGAGCAGGAGTGCCCCCTACACACATTCAGATCGGCAGCATCCAGGCCTGCATACCACATGGGCCGTGCAATGCTGGGGGATCAAAACGCCCCTGGCCTTGCATGGCCCATTGGATATGCAAGCTGGGGTACACAAACTGTTAAAAGGGAAGCAATGTTCCCTTTTGACAGTTAAATCCAACCCACCAAGCAGCTTAAGGAGTACTTAGTGTTTTCACTGGGCTGACTTGGCGACTCGTCCAGAACAGGTGGGTTGATGCCCCGTCTCCCATTATGGATGAACTGCCCCGGTATAAAGGTGCAGCAAAGTTATTGGCTTTAATTGATGCACTTCGGTATGGAAACGTATGTGCTATAGACATTTTCGGACGGTGGGAAGTGTGAGGACAATGGAACCCAGGAGATAAACGTTTCAGAGGAATATTTTAGATATGTCGCTTGCACGTTTTCAGCTTCTGTAGAATGTCACTTCAATTGTTATTGGTCCATGATATCTCTCTTGACTCTTCGTCAAATGGCAGGAGCCCTTTATCTACCAGAAGGATAAGGCTTTATATAGAGGGCAATGACAATCATAATTAATGGAGCAATATGGCCGTTGAAGTCACTGCAGTTCATATTTTCCGGTGTGCCCAGCAGCTATAAATGACATGCAATCTACCCTGTTAGCACTTGTTTCGGAAGGCCAAGCCTTTCGAAATATTTTAAGCAACTCAGCAGGCGACATTCTCAGCGCTAAGTCTCACGAGGTCATACTCCAAATAGCTAGCAGCATAGCACATTACCACAGATATGCAATGATGTCCTGGAGGAGGGTTGGGGTCAGCATGGCCTCCATAGTAACCGGAACACAGTACTTACCAGTGGATTTAGGGTGAAGAAAATCACCGCATCTTCTTGCACAATATGTTGTAATATTTTCGTAGGTCGTTCAACAGGACACAGCAGCTGAATGTGTAACATATTGGAAAACAGACCCTTCCTAAAATGTGTTTATTGAGCAAGAAATGTTTGGGAAAATAAATGTCATACTTTATATTATGATGTGATAGTTGGTCTGAAAAATTCAGGTGAAGGTCACATATGTCTATTTTGTGCTGTAAGTTGTTAAATAAATCATGTTTTGCTTACTATTTTCAAAATATCCAGGGACCACTTGATTCATAAAAGAGCCCCAGGTGCGGTAAGGGGTTAACGGTGCCGGTAAAGCCATCAACCCCTTACCGCCACATTACGAGTTCTGCTCGCGGGACCCGCTAAGGCCGCCTGGTAAAACCAGGCATCATTAGCGGGTCCCGCGCACAGACCAGGGTGCTAACAACGGGCCCGTTATTAACTGGCCCGTTGTTAGCACCCTCCCCATCCCCATTGAGCCCTATGGGGGCTCGATTGGGAATAGGGATGTACCAGGTCTGGGTTCCTTGAATGAGGAATTACCGGGCCCTCCAAGGTCAGAATGGCCCGGTAATTCCTCATTTGAGGAACCCGGACCAGGTACCCGGTAAGGGGGTAGCCATGCCATAATAGCGGCATAGCTACCTCCAAACTTGAAATGACCCCCATAGAGTAACTTGCTCAGCAACAATTTTATGGCATCGCAGCATGAAAAAAATATATAATTTTATAAAATGATCTTTTACCACACATGCCATGCATTTGCATGCACTTTATTCTGTTTTCACGCCTCACACCCCACATTCATACCTTGACCTTACGTGCACTCCCAGAAGAGTCCAAGGCAACTCTGAAGGTTTGAGAATGCATGTAAAGTTACACATGTATGGGCGTGTGCCTCTTGCCTATTCAAACACCCCCATGACACATTCACACATTCCTCATATGCCCCTGAGAATATCCATTTTTCCTGCTCTTGGAGTACGCCAGTAGAAACATTGGAAATACTTTTGTGAATTTGGACAACCGTAGCTATTACTAGTTTACTACTTTTTCCAGGAGAAAATGAAGGATACAACTTTGTGAACCACCGACCCTTGAAAGCCTGACTTTTAGTTCCAATCTCCATCAACGTTTAATGTAATGTCATTTTTAGTAACATTTTTGCTTTGTATTGTAGTAAAGTACCATACTTAGATTTGTGCAGTCTAGCTGTGGAATTACAGTACAATGAAAATTACAGTTACATATTGTATGTAAATCATTTCCCCGCTGACATACAAGTTGAGGCCTCCTTCATGGCACACACAAACAAGAATCCCAGTCTGGGATACAAGGGAGTACTAGTGATCTGTTGGCAGTCAGAGAGGCAATAGAATGTGTAGTTGCTAGAAAATGGTGTTGGGTGGAAAAATAGTCCGGATGTTGGAAGGAATCTCTCAAGAGACTGATCAGGGCCTGGGGAGGTCCCTCACCAATTTAGGAAAGGGTTGGTTTCCCTTAGTTTCCACCACTATCCGAAGGTAGCAGTGGTAAAGCAACTAAGGCCCAAAATTTAGGACAGAATGTGAATGTCAGAAAACAGTTGTAAAACTTTATCACTTTGAATAAACGAAATGTCCAAGAAAGTGTTATGCACCAGAGATCTTTGCCTACCCCTACTTTGTGCCAGAGGTAAACAAATATGCTCGAACTTGGCACTTCAATGCTGAAGTGGGGCGCGTTCCTCTCTGAAGAGCCATGAACTCTCTTGGGGTTGGATCAAATGCTCCACCGAACTCGAGCTCAAGAAACCTGTTTAACTTAAATAATTGACACAGAAGCTCTTCAGACTGTTGGAGGCATGAGTCATGATTTATGAACCAGGACCACATAAATTGATCAAGGACTCTGTGAGGGTTTAGTCACCCCTAGGTCCAACATCTTGGTGACCTCTCCCTTAATGTAATCTTAGACTTTATCTGGCATCCTGCACTGCAACATATCGCAAACACGGTTCCTCCAATGTCTATGTCATGCTTGCACAGTGGCGCTACACCTAGTGACAGAGAGCAAAGCTGTTTTGGAGCAAAGCTTGATAGACCTACCCTTATCTTGACATCAGTTGTGGAACAGGTTTCAGCCCTTCCACTGGGTGAAGTGTGTACTTTGCTTGGATGAGATCTGTGATAGGTGCACTTATACTCACCTTCGCTGACAGCAACAGCAGGGCCGCCATTTCATCACTCTAGAGGTATAGCTTGAGCCTGTTAACATTTCCACCCAATGTGGATCCCAAAGCGTTCTGAGATCAGCACAGTAGGTGACTTCTCATGCCTTTTTAAGGACCCATTGGGGCCTTTTACCTATCTTCCAAAGCCACGGGCATTCTGCCAGTCCTGGCATCCAGCCCTGACTGCTGTCTGGTCTTATCATTCTTAGATCAAGGCCTGACTTGACTTCAGGTTTTCATTAACCTTTGCCATGTGTTTATATAGAGTTCCAGCAGACAGTCGCCCACAACATAGTTCATGCTTCATGGCTCTGATGGTTTCCTTCCCATCTGTCCTTCCGTATGGTGAGACCTCACAAAGTGACCTTAAAGTACCTCAAAGGAGATAATGCCCAGTGCATTCCCTGGTACTCCCCGGTAGGTAAAGAACAAGAATGCTAAAAGAGCGACCTCGGGGTCTGCTCTTAAAATGCATCATGCTTTTTAATGTCTTATTGTGTTGTGAAACCAGCTCCACATTGCATTTTGTATCTAAAATGTTATATCCAGATAAATCAGCTATCTGATTATGGGATGCTGTCTGCATCTCATTAGTGCCTGGAAGCGAGACGGCTTAATGATTTTCCACTGCGAATCACATCAACAATCCAACCTCTTATACAAATGTTAGCTATGCCTAGGACTATGACCTGGAGTTGTATTCATGCTTCTCCTCAATAAACCGTCCACAGGCAAAATTGGCCAAATACAGTGGTCTTTCTGTCACATGTTGTGGAAGTCTTTAAATACATTATTTAAACAATTACTAATGTTACATTTCGATCAATTTAGTCACAAAAAGGTTCCCAACATTGGCTTGTTTAAGGAGGGTCTGTCGTATGCCATGGTATTTTTGTAATAATCAACATATTCCACAAACAATTATATCTACTGCGGGTGTAGTTTGGGCATTGTAAAATATTCTGCTTAACATTGTATCATGTTCAAAATCTGCTCCTGTGTGTTTTCACAATTTGTTTAATGGTCTTGCTCTGTTTCATCACACATGTAATGTTCAGGCTCTTTTGCATAGTTTGGGGTTCAGTAGTTCCTGCCTAATTGTATTCATTGATTTTAGAAATACATGTTACAGATTTTGTACAGCGCATGCACTGAGTTTTGTACTGCACAAACCTTAGTTGAAACGAAATTGAGCACTTTATAACCAGGGGATATGATAATGTGATCAAATCATCTGGATTCACATAGGTTAGAAGGTTAACCTATTAAGGGTACACTTAGATGGCTAGGGAAAGAGAGGAGAGAGAGGATTACAGATAGAGCAGGTAGGCTAGGGAGGAAGCTGTAGGCCCAGTCTTGGCCATGGAGCTTCTGGAGATTATCTCACTGTGGAATGTTCTCTGAAGAGATGCACCTTGAATGATTTTGCTCATTGTGTCCTCTTTATTTACAATTGTTCAACATTGCTCCATGTCGAGACCTAGATTTGTGTTCCTCCAACAGTATCCTCATTAATTTACTAATGGGTAGGCTCCTATAGCCGAGGCTGCTAGTAGTGCACTATGGATGGAAACTGTGAGCATGTAAAAAATGGATCCTGCCAGATAGTGATTTGTGAAAGAAATGCCATTCTGCCACATATCCTTTACATCTAAGAACTGTTGCCCAGGTGAACCACCTTCTGGGTTATGTAATGGGTGTCATGAATCGAATTCAAATTTCAATAAAGTTCAAGAATGTTTCTTTGGTGCCAGATCAAATTCCAACGATATCCTCAATATATAGATTCCAGTGTTTGATCTTACCACAACATTCAAAATTGTTAAATATACTTTTCAAAAGGGCAGATGAAAATGATAGCTTACACAGTGGCCATATGAAAGCCCACAGAGCTTCTGGTCAATGCAGGTAATAGGAATCTGCGTACCTAAGAAAGTAGCAATACAGTAGCAAGTGTAGCAGTTGAATGAGAAATTATTTGTTCAATCAGTTTCAATCTGTTACTTCAAGATCCATTCCATAGTTTCAATGCCGTCAGCATGCAGAGTCAAGGTCTATGGGTGGCACCGGATGGTAAAGTTGCTGGGAGATCTTAAAGGTGGGTTTCCACCTATACAAAATGAGACTCTGCCATTTCATTATCCATGCATACTAACCCTCTGTTACCTTCCAGTTTCTCATAGCAGTGTACTGGGACTCGAGGATAGCTGCTAGCTTCCTACAACAGGATGAATTCCTCCCTTCACTGATTGAACACTGATCCTGAATGAAGTCACCCCGCAATGTGGCATCCCAAGATTTGACACTGGCATTTTTGGTCAGCACCAGCAGAGCTTCCAGTATTGCATGAAACCTTTTACATAAATTCCATAGATCAGATAACCTCTAAATACACCAAAAATATATGATCCTGGTGTTTGGATTCTTTGGAATAGGTGGAGTAACTGTGGCTTCAGATAAGATGTGGCCCACGGAATGGTTGCACAGTGTATACTGCCATATCCATGCAGGTATAGCCAAGTTCTCACAAAGGCTTCTGACCTGGTAAGAATCACCTTCTGTAGAAATTATAATGCGGGGGCTCTCAGTAGCGGAAGAAGGAGCCTTCCCCGGATGGTATCGAGCTTCATCCCTTTAAATTGCAGATTCTGAAAAGGAGTTTAACAATTACTTTTCTATATTAGTTTTAGATCCCGGATTTTGGAGGATTTCATGCACTCCTCTCTTGAATCTGCTTGGATCAGCTAGTCATCCGAATAGGTTGCGGCCCATGGATGATTGTTTGTTTGAAGGAGATTTTTGTGACATTAGGCTTTCCAATTACGTAGCCAAATGTCTCACCAGTCGGTAGCAGGTGCTGAAGCTGCTGCTCACATGACATACAATTTACATCATATAGATATTGGACCTGGCATTCCATAATCATCAGTAATAAGCCGGCATCCATTCATTCCAGATATGCTGAATAGAATGTCTGGAAACATGGTATAACAGATGATTGCGCTGCATAACCTGTGAATGTTCCAACATACACTGTGCATTTGAGGGCCTATAATGTTCTCTTTATTGGATTACCATTCTTTTTTTCTACTGGTGTAGCTTCATCCTAATTGAAGGAAATGTATTGAATAAGGTTGTTTTTCAATCTTTTATTGCCTTGATATTTAGTATCAGAGTTCATAAGTGGCAACAACATGAAGCGGTATCTAGGGAAAGATACTCTTTAAATGGTTATCCAGACCCTGCTCCAGTGATCATGGAGCAAATTGACCCACTCCACTTACATGGCCGTGACAGTACTCAAACGGGCAATTCCAAAACCACTTATGAAGAAAGCTAGTGTCACTCCTGACAACCTTTCCATCAATGTGCCAATCTCCTACCTTCCTTTCATAGCCAGAATACTAGAAGAACAAGCAACAACACAAATTCAAATTCCTAGTTCACAATTAGGCATTTTTCACAGAAGACACCCTGGCTTCGGATCTCACCGGAGCATGAAACAACAAAAATCAACATCAGACAATACATCCTCAAGCTGATGTGGAATAATCATAACGCTGTCCTAATCCTACTATACATGTCAGTGGTTTAAGACATGGCACACCATGACAGCCTTCTAGAGAGTATCCATAGCTCAATAGGTAAAGGAACTCAAGCATTACACTTGAGTAAATCATTCTTCACAGGCAGAACTACACAAGCGGAAATAGAAAAATTCAGTGCCAAAGCCACATCCCTACACTATGGGTTTCCACAAGGCTTCTCACTATTGCCCTTGGCTTTTTAAAATGCGTATGTGCATCTAGTAGTATTTGTTCTAGACACATACACTGATTGCTTTCAGCTTTATGCAGACAATATTTACCTAGTATTGAAGGCGAGTGACGATCACATCTAATATGGCTATAGGGCGCTAGTTACTTGGATCATTACGAGGGCCCTTTTTATGCATAGGCACCCAAATTGAAGTTTACCCGGATGGCAGGACTTTTTTGTCTCCCGGACCTTTTCACAGAGTTTTGGTAGCAACTCAGCCCAAAAGCGTGGGTTCCCCTTCAAGACCATCACTGTCAGCCCATCCGGGCCGGGGGCTCTAAAAGTAGAAATACGACTTATGAGGCCTGTCAGGTCATCTTGATCAATATTCAATCCCCAAGGCTCCCGGTCAATAGATTCCTTAAATGACACGACTTCCTGCAAGCCCCCATTTATCGTAGAATAGTGTGCAACCCATTTGGGTTCTGTGATAGGATTAACCTGAGACTTAGTTTGTAAGTCATGGTTAATAATTCTCCAAAAGGAACGGGCATCCTTTACTGAGATCATACCAAGCATCCTTTCCGCGTCCCTTAACAACTGAATGTACCTATGATTTTGAAGCCAGTTGCTGTAGAGCCTTCTGATTCATTTTGGCTCGGTAAAATCAGTCCCAGGGGTGAAAGCAAAGCCGTGTGTGATTCTTTTTTCTTGCCCTTTATCAATGGGCTGTAAACATCTCTATGGGTTAACACAGATCACCTGTTGTGTACGGTGGATAGCGCAGGGGCAACACGCTGGTCTTGGAAGCGAGAGCATGCAGAACAACAGAGGTTCAAATCCCAGATAAACACTTGGAAACCAAACTCAGGTATGGTATTAGGTGTGCTATAAAAATCAATTAAATAAATAAATGGGTAACCATGGGTTTTCTGCGAGGTTGCATCTGTCTAAACACCACATTCAGCAAACCCATATAGGGAATCTCCTTTAACAGGGTATATAAATCCCTATCACCCACAAGGGTCATTAAAAGTCTTTATGTTATGGTAATTCCATGTTACACGATTTCCGCCTAAATTTACCTGCAAATCCAGTGGAAAACAAGCGTGTTCCGGACCTCTGTTTGAGATCCTCCAGTTCAAATAAAGTGGCAGATGTTCACTCAGAGATGTGGGTTTTATGTTAAAGGAAGAGATGGATGAGAATATTTCCTGCGAAACGAAGAAGTAGTCTAAGATGTTTCGTTGGGCATCTCTTTCCCATGTATATTGTGGTATCGCATCTCCCACGACATTCCCATTAATGATATAAAGGTCCCATCCTCCATCAGAGATATGAACTCTACCCGTCTCTTCCTTGTAGCATGGTTCATGCCACACACCTGACCAAAGTTTGTTAAGTGGATACATGATGCATTTAAATCACCACACACGATAATTGAGCTGCTATTCCAAAGTGGCTGCCAACCAAACAGAACCTCTTCTATGGCCTCGAAAAGTTCTTCCTGTGTAATTTTCACTTGATTCCAATAAATATTTATCAGAAGGGTGTGTGTAAAATCTGGAAAGACCGACTGATCCCACTCCAAGTCCACTGCCTGAATAAAAGCATTAGGATGTGAAAATACTGTTGGGGTCACTGAAATATCCGTCCTCACTCCACATAGTAGGCCAGATGCCGGGTGGCCATTTTCCCCCCTATAAGCCGGGTTTAATAGGAATGTGTAGCCATCCAATACCGGGAGCTCCTGGAGCCACGTCTTCTGGAAGCAGAACACATCCGCCCAAGTTGGGTCCACACTACAATCTTTGAACAGGTGAGCGACGCCCCTAGTGTTCCCAGATATTACCTTGAACTCCCTGCCAGGGGGGACTTAGGACTGCGAACCCCAAACTGGAATCCCAGAAGCCAATGAATCGCCCAACAAACTCCAGTCCAAATTGTTATTATACACGGGGCGGGCCATCTCAGGATTGAAGACCAACCTCCTCCTCTCATTATCCGAGAAGCATTTAACTTGAAGTCCTGGGGGTGTTGCCAGAAATGAGCTGCCCTTTCCCTTCAATGTCAACTGCACCCAGGGAGGGGGTTTCGAGTCAAATTGTCTAATGTCATAACCCCAAACTCTAAGAGGATTGGACATCGACGAAATCTGGTTTAAAACCATATGCAAGTGCAAGTGTCGATGACCTTGTCCAAGCGTTGGCACTGACGAAGGAACAGTGTTCCGAAATGCATTGGCCAATTGTTTGAGCTCGCCCTGCACATCTGCTTTTTCTAAGATGTACAATTACTTAAATTCATGACGAAAATCAAGTATTAAACTATCATTTTTTGCAGTAAACTGACAGAAGTTAATTATTTTGTGCTTTGACCCACATTGAATCTATACACCACGAGTGGTGTTTGGGAGTGCAGCCCGCACCGCTGGCTTAACGGCCTTGGTCCTTACCCCCTGTTTTCGTTGTGTGCCGTTCCACGGAGGCACCTTTTCCAGCGGGTTTGCACCCTTCTTTAAATTCCAAATTAGTAGTGTTTTAACCATAAGAGTTATCTAACAAAGGAAGGTTGTGAGCGTTCACCACACACATTTCTGTTCTTGTCCAAGCGTTGGTCATTCCAGAATTCCACCTGGACAATGTCTCCTGAGCCAACATGCAATAACGTTGGTAGTCTTCTCAACATGTTAAGAACATTTGCATGAATAAGCACCAAAACCTCCTGATCAGGAATTATTTTTTCCAACAAGAGTTGATTGTGCGGCTGTCTCATCAACGGAACCCCACCCCGCCCCCCCTTGGGGTCTCAAGAGGAACACCAGTAGATCTAATCATGTGTCTCCTCCCTTCCAGGCTATGGAAAATGGGACACAGTGGGTCACTTCCCGACCCGGCCGAGGAGAAAGAGGGCCGCGATTGTACTATATGTTGCATTTCACCTGTTTCTTCTGAGAACGCCCCCAAATTGGTGAATCCTGGACCGGTCCCGAGGGTTATCCCAAATCTTGGTCTTAAATCAGGATAAGCAGGGTCAAAGCCCACCGAAAACTTTGGGTATCTCGTCGCTGCCATAATCATAGCGAGCACATTATTCATTGCTTCATTTGTTCCTAATGAGGGGCTCAGGCCCTCGTCTTTCTGTCCCATGCTTACCACTATTCCCCTCTCTGACACTACACCCCCTGAGCCCATGGACCCATTCTGGGAGTCTTGTACCTCCACACCAGAGCCTGTAGGGGAAATACATTTTGTAAAAAGGCACGTGAACCCCTCGCATTTTTATTTTTAGTAATTTCTTTATTTTTTGATTTTTTTCATTTCATCCACCTCCACCCCCGTAGTATTATTTGTGTTCTTATTTGTCTTTTAGCATTAAAATACTTTTTAAAGTGGAGGAAGACAACATCTCCATGCAAGGTGGGCAGCTGCAACCTATTCAGGCTTTTTACCTTGCCATACAAGTTTAGATAAAGCATCATGTATGGGTTTAAAGAATGTCACAGGCCACTCCATTGGTAACACAGACATGAGGTAAAGTACTTCCAGGGGATACACTCATCTTTTTTTATTAAACCAATCTGTTCATTATTTCATAAAGGAACAGAACAAACAAAAGCCTAGGTACACCTTGAATATATTACAGTAGGGTACGTATAACAGTATATGTATTATCATGGGAGCGCAACTAACAGCGAGTGCTAACAAGTTACATTGACAGCAAGAAGGTTCAAGGTTAGAGCAATCCATACTTTCAAGCCCCTCAGCCATCTCCTTCCCACGTCCCCCATATCTTTGTGAATTTCCAGGGACAGCCCCTAGCCCTGTACACTCTCTTTTACAAGGCTAAACAACGGTCTACTTCCGCAGCCCACTGGCTTAGTCTCGGGCGCTCTGCAAAGCCCCAGGATGCTTCAATCAGTCTCTTAGCAAGCCCGAGTGCTGCCGGCAGGAACGTTTTCTCATATTTCGTGAACCCGGTGTCTACCCATATCCCCAGCAATGGCAGTTTCAGCTACAGAGGAACCCGAACACCCATTACAGTGGACAGTTTATGCGTACATTTCCCCAGAAGACTTGAATATGAGCACATTCCCAGAGTGTGTGATATAATGTTCCTCCTTCCTTACCACATCTAAGACATGTGTCGCTGTCTACCATGCCACAGCTGATCGGCGCAGTATGGGAGTAGTACACCCTGTGGAGGATTTTGAATTGTATTAGCCGCAGCCGTGCCACTATTCCCACCTCCCTCGGGAACATCAATGCCTCAACCCATTCCTCCGGTTCCAACCTCCCCAGGTCCCTCTCCCATTTCTCCCTCAGACGGGTGACCTCTGCGGTCCCAAAGGCTGTGAGCACTTGGTACAGTGTAGCCGTAACCTTGGCGGGGATGCCTTCTCAGAACAGATTGGCCTTCAGCGGAGAACTACTTGGGGCCAATCCCAGAGGGGGAAATTGGCCTTTCATGGCATGAGTTATTTGCATATAATGGAATCCCTCCCATCTTGGCAGGCCATATAGCCCTTGCAGCTCTTCAAATGGCCAAAGGTGCCCCTCATGTGTTATATCCGCCATGGTGCCTATTCCCTTCGCTGCCCAGCTCTCAAAATACCCCATCTTCAGCATCTCTGTCAGGTGTGTGTTATGCCAAATGGGCTGGTTGAGAGGTGGTTTTCCACCCCACCCCATGTCCTGGTGTGCCTCCATCAACACTAGGCATGTGTGCCGCATCAGCCCAGGGAGAGTCCTCATGTATCTTACCCCCATACAGTACCTGTCTGGGTGTCCGGCCTATCATTCTTTTGTGCTCCACTATGATGTGAGGAAGTGACGGTCCCCATGCAGCTAGTCATTTACCGCACCCAGCTGTGCCGCCCAGTAATACCTGCTCAAGTTGGGTAAGCATAGGCCCCCTTCCCATACTGACCATTGCAGTGTCTTCAATTCCACTCATGGTTTGTTTCCCCCCCCCATAAGCGCACCCTCATGGATCCCTCAATTTCTACGAAAACCTTCTTTGGGATCAGGAGCAGGGCGTTCTGCAGGACATAGATCATTTTCGGTAGCGTCAACGTCTTAAAAAGGGCTGCTTTGCCCAGCAGGGTTAGTGGGAGGAATTAACAGTGTGTAAAATCCTTGCAAACTTGTCACCACTGGGGAGAGATTGAGCTGGATTAAACCAGACATGCATGGGCTAAAATGAATACCCAGGTACTTGAAACCCGAAGCTGCTATTTTGTATGGGCATTGCTGAGGGAGCATTGTTACCTCTCCCTGCATTGGGAAGAGGACAGATTTTTGCCAATTTATTTTGAGGGCGCAAAAGCTTTGGTATGCCTGCAAAATTTCAGTCACAATGAAGTACGAGACCTTTGGTTACTCATGTAGATTAGGAGGTCTGCTGTGTAGAGTGAGACTCTGTCTTCCCCAACCCAGTGCCATTTAAATCCCTCCCATCACAGGCTTTCCCTGAGCTGCATCGCTAGTGGCTCTATTGCCAGAGTAAACAGCAGCAGTGAAAGGGGCATCCCTGCCATGTGCCTCGCCCCAGTTCAAAGGCCTGAGAAGTGACCCGTTTACTCTTATTGCCACCTTGGGGGAAGTGTATAGCAAGTGAACCAAGGCCACAAAGTTTCTGCCAAATCTCATGCGACCCATAATTTCCCAGAGCAAGTCCCACTGCATGGAATCCAATGCCTTCTCAAAGGCTATGGCAAGGAGTGCCAATGTGTCCGGTATTCCGGGTGCCAGACAAATAGCGAGCTGTGCTCGGCGCAGGTTCATTTTCGTGGACCTGGAAGGCATGAACCTGCATTGGTCCGGATGTATCAGAGAGTCGGTCACCCCCAACAAGCGGTTGGCCAGTACTCGGGACATCAGGCTCCTAGCCTCTCCGTTTCTTAAGGATATTGGCCTTTATGAAGCCCACTGGTCCATGGGTTTGCCAGGTTTTGGGAGAACCACTGTGCTAGCCAGCCTGAGATAGGGTGGTAGACCTTCATCTTGTCTACATTGTGGAAAGAAACAATACAGAGGACCAATTACTTTCTCCCCTAGCTGCTTCCAGATCTCAACCGGAAACCTGTTGGGCCTTGCCACTTTACCCGTCTGTAGCTGTGCAATCGCAGCTGAAATGTCTTCCTCTGAAATGTCTGCCTCCAACCCAGAGCCTGTTGAGTCTTGGGAGAGGCACCTGATCTAGTGCGTCCGGCCATCCACCTCACGGTTCCCATTCCCTAGGCTATATAACTCCTCATAGTATTGTGCAAAGGCCTCGGCTATGTCTACATCGTTAGTCAGTTCCTTCCCTTGGGTGTCCCGTAAGGTGTGCACGTATCCATTCCCTCTATCTCTCCTTTCAAGACAGGCCAACATTTTCTACGCTTTATCCCCGGTTTCATGGATTTGACTTTGTCTAGCGCAGTGCGCCTCCCTCATTATGCAGTGTTTCTTGCGCTTTAACTACTGTCAGCCTGGCCTTCTGTGACCCAGAGGAAAGGAAATGCTCCTCTGCTTGTTGTGCTACCAACTCCGCCTCCTCCATCTCATGCATGTGCTTCCTACACTTAGCTGCCACCATTGAGGGCGCTTCCCCTGGTAGCAAGGCCTTATACCCCTCCCAAAGTGTGAAAGGGCTGTCCACTGTCCCCATATTTATTCCAAAGTACTCCCCGGTTTTAGCAGCCAAGCCGTCCACGAGTTCAGGGTCCACCAGGTAATAGGTGTTGAGGCGCCAACTCCCTTTAGGCTTAGTTATCCCATTCTTTAGCTCCATGACTAACGGGGAGTGGATTTATACCCCCTCTGGCCAGATATTTGGCAGATAGTAGCTTGTGGGTCATGTTTGGTGGGACGAAAAAGTAGTCAATCCTTGACATGGAGGTGTGTACCCCAGAGAAGAAGGAGTAGCCTCTTTCCGTTGAATGCAGCCCCCTCCATGAGTCCACCCACCCCAAGGCCTCAGCGAATGAGTGCAATTTGGCAGAGGCCGCCGGGTTTCTAGTATCTGCAATGTCCTGTCTAAGCCCCGGTCCATCAACTCATTAAAGTCCCCCAGTAGCCAAACGTCAGCATGATTTTGAAGCATAAGCCCTGAAGCTCCACTAAGAGACTGGATGTGACTGGTGGGGGCGAATAGACCGCTACCATTCCCCAAGTGTCCCCCCACAACTCACCCCTTGCCAGAACAGAGCGCCCTATGGGGTCGAACTTCACCTCCGTGAGCTGAAATTGTCGGTCTAGGCAAAATGGACACCTCTCACGATGGACGGCAAACGCATGTTGGTGGCCGAAGGCCAACCGACTCATATACGAAACGATAGAAATACAGGTTTCCGAGTTTGACCAATGAACGGCCATTTTGATGTAACAAGGATCGCCATTTTGTTTTCTAACGATTGCTCATTGCTTTCTGTTCAAACTGCTTCGCAGCACATTTCTGCTTACACTGCTCGACTGTTATCATTGTTGTCTGAACGTGAAAGTGTCAGTCTAGAAATATGGATACCTCTACTTTGAGACCGCAAACGCATTTTGGTGACCGTGGACCAACCATCTCATGCACGATACGACAGAATATAGGTTTTCGAGTTTGCCAATGAACGGCCATTTTGATGTAGCAAGAATCGCCATTTTGTTTTCTAACCATTGCTCATTGCTTTCTGTTCCTATTGCTTCGCAGTATATTTTCCGCTTACACTGCTCAACTGTGGAACATTGTTGTCTGTATGTGAAAAGGACAAGGCTGCAGGGCCGTGAGGATAACAAGAGTTTGCTGAAACACAAACGTAGGCAGCGCCAGGAAGAATGCCCGGCTCCCTCCCGAATGTAGCCTTGAAGCAGAGCTGCAGGGCATTTAATCATTTCACAGCTGCCAGCCAGTCTCGTTATATGGTAGAATATGTTACAATAATACCGCTAAAGGCTTGAATTATGCTGTTCTAACGGCCCCCCTTTGCTGAGCCCGCTAGAGCATGTCGGCTCCCAGGATGCGAATAGCACCTGATGGATAGCAAGGTCCGGAATGCAACTCCCCCCGTATGTAGTTCGCTTCCAAGAACAGAAGCGCCGTGTTCTATTCAATAACCAAAAGATGCCTTCGCACTCACAAATTGCAAATTGTTACTAGAATAGATGTTTGAAGGTGTCATAGTGGTCAGAGATGTCCATCATCACACCAAGTTCAAAGAAACCCAATAAAGGGGGGTGTTAAACATGTCATAGCTGATTGTTTGATATGCATTTTGTATATATGTAACTGATGTACGTAATTCACTCTCTTGCGTCCCTCGAGGTCTAGAGATACATGTCGCGGGACGTGAGACCGAGTTGGCCAACTGAAACTTTTGCTTTGCAATAAAACCCTAGCTTTGGGAATACAACCTTGTGTCTGGCGTCTCTATCGTGTGTGGTGACGCGCCTTGTTTCCATAGATGTCAGGGTCCCCTACGGGCCCCTTTCAAGATGGCGCCCTAATAGGGACCCTCCCCCACTTGTTCCTTCGCGTAATATTGTAATTGAGAAAGGCAGAGAACGGCGAGGACGGGACGATCGAGCCGGGAACAAGAGGTGTTCGGGGCGCCCTGTAAAAGTGATGAGAGACTCCTTTGCAGATCTGCACACATCTGATCCCTGATCGACGTGCCTGGCAAGAGAACAAGGAGGCGAGGGTCCCGAAACGAGGCGGAAGCCAAGAAACGTAGACACGACGTCCTTTGGTGCGTCAGTATACAGATGACTTGATTTATCAGGTGAATCATTCCCCGATTCAAAGCATCCTGATATTGGTTGAGAGTTGACTTTGCAAAATCAAACGCCCTAGGTAAGGTTGATTAACCAGGGGGAAGGTTGAAACATGCCTGGGGTATTGTCCACCCTAGCAGGGTTTTTCCGCTGTGGTAGACAATCTTTGGAAGATGGCCAAATTGTACCACCTGGGGGAACGCCGGCGTATGAGATGTATGTGAAGTATGGAGTGGGTGCATAATATTCTGTGAGACTTGGCATAGGCAAACCAGAAAGCAACAAGACCATCAGTGGCCGATTAATGGTAGTTTTGAGATGGCGAGGATAGATAACTTGGAAAGGGTGTTGATAAGAAAGAAAGCGCGTCCTGCAGCATTTGAGACTATTAAAGACTGGAGAAAGGAAGCAATGCTCCGATTTAAAAGCAGAGAAAAGCATGCGCGCAGGCATAAATCAAAAGGTGAGGTAGCGGAAGAAAAAGAAGAGGAGGAGTGGACTGAGAGTCTAAGAAGGGCAGGAGGGCGAGACCAGTTGAATATAGAAAAGATATACCCACAGCGAGAATTACACATAGCAGATGAATTGATAGAAAATATATTGACCCATACAAAACAAGGCCCAAGATCAGAAGTAAGACCAGACACGTCAGTAGCTATTGCCCAGACACCGCCCGTAGCCCAAGCTCCCCCTCCAGTAGCTCAAGCCCTCCCACAGCCACAGACCGCGCACGTAACACTTCCTATTAGCCAACCAGGCCCACAACAGACACTACCTGTTCCCATTGTCCCATCCGCACCTCCCGCCTTAGACACAGACTCGGTACCGTCAGTTTCTCCCGGGGTTGAAGTTGAAACCGCGGGGGCAAGAGGCGGGACTGACCAAAGGGGGTGCACAGGGGTAACCCGCAGCGCAATCAGCAAAGAAAGGAAGGTGGAATTGCAGCAACAGGCAGAGATGTATATAGACGGGAATGATGGGACGGCAACATTGGCTTCGATACATGACTTTCGTAGAAGCAACGAAAGACAGGTAGTGTTGGAATGCATGGGTGAATATTTGGTGGAGAAATGGAAACAGCTAATTGGGAAATTACCACCGCAGCGATTGTTAGATTTGAATGCATTAGCACGCTGTAGGGAGAGGGATGAAGAAGTGAGAGAACATGTGTATAGACTTTTTGAGCTTAGAGATGAATTAGATAATGATTATGTCAAAACGTTTACTGCACCTGTCAAAGTGTTTACTACACCCGCGTACAGGAGTAGGGAAGTCGGGGGACCTGGGAAGGGGCAAAAGGGGTCTCATAATAAACGGCAGCAGTTACCATCGCCGGGGCAGAAGGAGATGGTGAACGAATTATCGTTGCTAAAACAGGTGGGGGCAGACTTGAAGGAATGTTTAATTAGAACACAGGTACTATTGCAGCAAGTAGTAGAACATAATAGAGGGCGAGGGAACGCACAAGGAAGGAGTAGTTTGAATATGCATGGGGGAACAGCGGGGCCGAATCAGTGTGCATATTGTAAAGAGGAAGGACATTTGCGAGCGCAATGCCCGCATCTACAGAATAGAAATGGGTCTGGTCAGAGGAGACAGCATAGTAGGGTTCGCAGGTACACCAGTCATGAACCCAGTGTCCAAACCAGTCCCAGTTACCATAGGACCATTTACCGAACATTGTCCTTTCCTTCTAACAGAAAATTGTGGAGAAAATTTGTTGGGATTAAATTTGTTGAAAAAACTAGGTTCTGTTATACATTGCACGGCAGACGGAGTGCTTCTAATGATATGGCCACACGATGCCCCTGTGTCAGAATTCATGTCCGAAGCATTACCAGGGGAACTAAGTTAAGTACCAACCTGTTTATGGGCAATGCATGACAACGATGTGGTATGTTTAAAGATAGAGCCAGTAAAGATTATTTTGAAAGAAGGTGTTACTCTACCGCGAATACCCCAATACAAAATTTCGGTTGAAGGTGAGAAAGGATTGAAGAGTATTGTTACCGATTTGGTGAAATTAGGGGTAATAGAGGAAATCACAGGCAGTACATGCAACAGCCCGATTCTTCCGGTTTATAAAAAAGGAGGTAATGAGGTACCATAGCGTTTCATAATTGATCTACGCGCATTGAATAAGGTAGTAGATCCGCAATTTCCTCTAGTGCCAGACGTCACTACAATATTGACAATGATACCTGTTTCAGCAGAATATTTTAGTGTAATAGATTTGAAAAACGCATTCTTTAGTATTCCAGTGGACAAGGACAGTAGATATTTGTTCGCGTTCACATTAGGAGGACGATCATTTACATTTACGCGGATTCCGCAAGGTTATACGGAAAGTCCAAGTATTTACAGTAGAGCATTAAAAGAACAGCTAGACATGCTGGAATTACCCGTGGGTTGTGTACTTTTGCAATACATAGACGATTTATTGCTAGCTGCAGACACAGAGGAGATTTGTAAAGAAAGCACTGTATTACTACTGTCACACCTAGCGGCACATGGCCATAAAGCAAGATTGAAGACATTTCAGTATAGTCGAAAGGAGGTGGCTTATTTGGGCTACCTACTTTCGAAAGGAGGGAGAAGACTAACCTCAGAACGCATAGAAAGTATTTCTTGTATGCCTATTCCAAAGACACAAAAAGGAGTCAGAGCCATAATAGGCATGGCTTCATATTGCCGACAATGGATTGGTAATTTTGTGTTAATTGTGAAACCATTAGTGAATTTAACTAGAAAAGATGTGGTTATGCCTTTGCAGTGGGATGAGGAATGTCAGAGAGCATTTGATGGATTGAAAACTGCATTATGCTCGGCTCCAGTTTTGGGTACGCCAAACTATGAGAACATTTTTAGACTATTTGTGTGTGAAAGTGAAGGATGTGCATTGGCGGTTTTGACACAGGAACAAGGTGGAAGAAATAGACCGTGCGGCTATTTTTCTTCTGCGCTGGACCCTGTAGCGCGTGCACTACCACGATGTTTGCGATCTGTCGCCGCGGCTGCTGCGTCAGTGAAACAAACGGAAGGGATGGTATTGGGGCACACTTTAATTCTGATGGTGCCACATGCCATAGACGTTCTATTAAATAGGACACAGACGCAACACCTCACCTCTGCTAGATTGACAAGATAAGAGATTATCTTGTTCGCGCCCCATATCCAAATTATGAGGTGTAGTGCTTTGAATCCTGCAGAATTAATGCCACTAACCATAAAAGAAATTGGGAAGAATGAATCACCCCCCCCCCATGATTGCTTAGTGGTCACTGAGGAAGAAACCAAGGGAAGAGTTGATTTAAGTGATATTCCACAGAAAGAGCCGGATGGAGAGTTATTTTGTGACGGCTCATTTTTTAAATTACCAGATGGCACGACAACTGCCGCATACGCTATCACTACCCTAGAGAGTGTTGTAGAAAGTAAAAGAATCCCCTATAATTCAGCACAAGCTGCGGAAATAATGGCATTAACCAGAGCCTGCGAGATTTCTGAAAATTTGAATGTGAATATATATACTGATAGTCAGTATGCTTTTTGAGTGGTTCATAACTTTGGTCGACTCTGGGTTGAGAGAGGGTTTCTGACATCACATGGTGCCAGAATTCAACATGGCCCTTTGATTGTATGATTGCTGTCTGCACTCACGTTTCCAAAGCGCCTAGCAATAGTGAAATGAGAGGCACATAAAAAAGTAACATGCAAAATAGGAGAGGGAAAAGCGTTTGCAGACAGAATTGCGAAACAAACTGCCACTGATTTGAATACCAAGATGATGACGGTTCAGACAGAGAAAGTACCCTGTATGATAGAAGATGGAGTTGCGACTGTCAAAGAAATGCAGGCCGAGCCTACGGCCGATGAAATACAGGGATGGGCAGAGGGATCTGCTGAGTTGGATTTGGAGGGTTGTTGGGTGGACAAGGGAACTAGAAACTGGATGTTGCCAAATTCGTATGTGACTGCAATGGTCACAATGGCCCACAGCCCTACGCACACCTGTGCCAAGAAAATGATACAGGACCTTTCTACAGTATGGCAGAATGTAAACATAAAAAAGAAGCAGAGAGGTTGGTGCAGAACTGTATCACGTGTTTACAACACAATGTAGGAAAGGGGACAGTGACTCCAACAGGCAGTTTTGGCCCGCCCTCCATGCCCTTTGAGGTAGTTCATTTTGATTTCATAGAGATGGAGAGGTGACAAAACTTAAAATACGTCTTGGTGGTAATCTGTGCATTCAGTAAGTGGGTGGAGGCATATCCTTTGAAAGATTGCACAGCAATGAGTATGGAAAAAGTAATGTTGAAGGAGTATTTTTCCAGATTTGGCTTGCCCCGGGTCCTATGGTCTGATAATGGACCGCATTGTGTGGGTGCAGTGGTATTACAGATATGTGCTGGTCTCCAGATTGATAAGAGATTCCATAGTTTAAGGCATCCGAGTTCTGCCGGTCTTGTGGAGAGGCACAGCGGGATTCTTAAATCAAAGATTAGCAAGATTTGTGCGGGAAGCAAGTTGAGTTGGGTGGATGCATTACCAATAGCACTATTATGCATGCGTACGTCTGTACAGACTAAAACTGGGCTCTCCCCGTACGAAATCGTAATGGGGAGGCCGGCAAATGTTTGGTGCGCACCTCAGCCAAAACGACTTAGTGAGATAGAACATCCTGTGCTTAGTACTTATTGTGGCCTTTTAATGCAGAAATTGTGTTTGATTCATCAGCAGGTGCAGGATGCATTACCAGTAAGGTACACCGGTCCAGGGCACGCGCTGGAGACAGGAGACTGGGTGCTGCTAAAAAACTTTGAAAGAAAGTCATCATTAGCACCCAGGTGCCGCGGGCCCCATCAAGTACTTTTGGCGACGCAGACGGCAATACGGGTGGATGGAAGGAAGTCGTGGATCCATGCCACCCATGCCAAAAAGATTCCAACTGCACTGAAAGTCCTGCCTGACACTGAGGACCGGTCCCAGAAACAAAAGAAACTGTTGCCAGTGAGCAGCCACCTAATCTGCCAAAACGAGAAGTGAAACTCAAAACAAAGCCTGAGACGATTGCCAAAAAGGGGGAAGGGCAAAGAGTGCCCCAACGTTGCCCAAGAGAATCGACATCACTGCTGACCGACGTGAAATCTGCCTTGCAGATACCAGCAAAACCAAATCGTGTACCCCTTTGGCGCCCACCAGCACTTGCCAGCACTCCAAAAAACAGATCTGCACCATTGGCGCGGCGTACACCAGCACCTGCAGTAGCGCCACAGGCTGACTTCAAGCCTGAGTCTGAAAGTGCACCGGCACTGTTCATGGATCATACGATACCAGGAGCAAGGCGATGCAACCTGCGGCCTCGGAAGACAAAGTGATCCGCATTCTTTTTTTTGGTGTTTATGTCAACCTCTGGTTCATCTCATGGACAGAGAAGGAACCAGGGGTGTAGAGGAGAGAAGCGTGAGAATTGTGCAAATCGGACAATTCAAGACTCGTGTCTCCTCGGTGCGATCATAAAAAGTACATGTGTCCGGAATCAGAGCGGACAAGCTGGGCGCACATGGTACTATGGCAAGTGAGATAATTGATTAACTGTACATGTGTCCGGAACCAGAGCGGACAAGCTGGGCGCACATGATACTGAGGCGATAACTGATCAAAGGTCCTCTGAGCAGTATAAGAAGGGACAAGTGATCTTGCCTAAAAACGAAAAATGGAATCCAGGCTAAAAAGGACAGGCAAAACTGAACTGTGACAATTCCATTGAACTTATTAACATCAGAGCAAGCGCGGCGAGGAAAGATATCCAGAACGAGCTGTGATAAAAAAAGAAGAAGGACGACGAGAAACATGCTGGGACCGGTTCCAGCCTCCTCCTGCACCATCACCGCTGAGAATGAGTCAGTTATAAAGACTATAAGATTATGAAAAACGCATGGTAAAACAAATTGTATGCTGGCACTAACGATAATAATGTGCTTTATGAGCGTGGTAGCACCAATATCGACAGCCCTAATATTATGGTGGGTAGAAACAATACACCCATTAGAAATGTTTTTACCAATAATTAATATATCCACTACTGAAAGCCCGGTTCAGGTGATCACTTATACCCTACCCCCAATGGAAGAAAAACACAGGGAAGGTTTTGGAAATAACACCTTACTGCTGATAATGAACATGACACATGCAATCCTGAAGAAAACAAACTGCTGGGTATGTGCCCATTTACCACAGCATGCCGGAAAAGGAATAGGGTGGTATGTGCATGTAGTGCATCTTTAGGTGCAATGTTCTATGGGAAATGGAATGAGAGTAATACGGGTCAATTAGACAGAACCAACATGAATGAGTTTGAGGAGATAATAATGAAGCCTGTGGGTTGTTCAGTTTTCCACAAAGCACAAGTAATAGCCCCAGAGCCCACGAGGAAAAGTACACGGAAGATAACGCGACAAAATAGACGAGATAGATTGTCCCCGCCAGAAAAAACATCTGTAATGACGTTTTGTGTAAGAACAGAAGGGGACAAAGATGCAATTCCCCCATTTTACACAGTGAATTATAGCCCAAGAACTATCCCTTTTTGTCTATAAAAGAAAGGCTCTTTTTCAGTCGGAACATATACTGGTTGTATGAATACAGTGGTACTAAAATGGGAAATAGAACCAGTATACGTAGGTGATCCAGTTTATTTTATATGTGGAGAGAAAGCATACCCTTGGTTGCCCAGAAACTGGGGAGGTACATGTTACCTAGGGCTACTGTTCCCACCAGTATTCCTCTTAGAAACAGCAGCCATGGCCAGATTATCCAGAACTAGAGTCAAAAGGACTGACAAAGGTGTTTTAATAGCAACTGATGTAGTGAAATCATTCATTCCATTCTTAGGACAGATAGTGAACTCCTATAATATAAGGCAACTGTCCAGAATCCTAAAGAATACAATAAACACAACAACAGATATATTATTTAACATGACGTTGGAAGAAAGAGGAATAAGGTTAATGACGCTGCAAAATAGAATGGCTCTCGATGTAATCCTGGTTGATCGTGGGGGAATTTGCAAAATAAAATAGTGGAATCAGCATGTTGCGTTTATGTCGATGACTATTCCCCCACGATCTTTGAAGCAATAAAGAAAATGCACGTTCTAAGCTCTGAACTCCCCACGGGAGGAGGGAGCTGGGGAATAGGATCTTGGTTTTGGGGAATACTACGATCTTGGGGATGGAAGTTGATCTCATTATTAGTAGTGGTGTTCAGAATATTCCTAACGTGCTGTTGTTGTATACATTTTTTACCCATAGTTTGCGCAGAGGTAACTGAGGGATGTACGGAAGGATGCATGCATATGATAACAAAGAAAAAACAACCTCATTATCGAACTAGCCCAGACCCAAATGAGATGAGAGCAGTAAAAGAGTTGATGGCAATAGATATTGATGAAGACAATGATGTCCACGATAGCATGCAAGACTCAGGCATACGTACTTCAGATTCATCATCACTAGAGGAGGTTTCAATAAATAGATGAGACATTTGGCATACGGCCAAAGGAGGGTTTGTCAGTCTAGAAATACGGATACCTCTACTTTGAGACCGCAAACACATTTTGGTGGCCGTGGACCAACCGTCTCATGCACGATATGACAGAATATAGGTTTTCGAGTTTGTCAATGAACGGCCATTTTGATGTAGCAAGAATCACCATTTTGTTTTCTAACCATTGCTCATTGCTTTCTGTTCCTATTGCTTTGCAGTATATTTTCCACTTACACTGCTCGACTGTGGAACATCGTTGTCTGTATGTGAAAAGGACAAGGCCGCTGGGCCGTGAGGATAACAAGAGTTCGCTGAAACACAAACGTAGGTAGCGCCAGGAAGAATGCCCGCTCCCTCCCGAATGTAGCCTTTAAGCAGAGCTGCAGGGCATTTAATCATTTCACAGCTGCCAGCCAGTCTCATTATATGGTAGAATATGTTAGAATAATACCGCTAAAGGCTTGAATTATGCTGTTCTAACGGCCCCCCTTTGCTGAGCCCGCTAGAACATGTCGGCTCCCAGGACGCGAATAGCACCTGATAGATAGCAAGGTCCGGAATGCAACTCCTCCCCATATGTAGTTCGCTTCCAAGAACAGAAGCGCCGTGTTCTCAGAAGCGCTGTGTTCTATTCAATAACCGAAAGATGCCTTTGCACTCACAAATTGCAAATTGTTACTAGAATAGATGTTTGAAGGTGTCATAGTGGTCGGAGATGTCCATCATCACACCAAGTTCAAAGAAACCCAATAAAGGGGGGTGTTAAACATGTCATAGCTGATTGTTTGATATGCATTTTGTATATATGTAACTGATGTACGTAATTCACTCTTTTGCGTCCCTCAAGGTCTAGAGATACACGTTGCGGGGCGTGAGACCAAGTTGGCCAACTGAGACTTTTGCTTTGCAATAAAACCCTAGCTTTGGGAATACAACCTTGTGTCTGGCGTCTCTATCGTGTGTGGTGACCCGCCTTGTTTCCATAGATGTCAGGGTCCCCTAGGGGCCCCTTTCAAGAGGACAAGGCCGCAAGGCTAATAAGAGTTTGTTGAAACACAACGTAAGCAGCTCCGGAGAGGAATGCCCGGCTCCCTCCCGAATGTAGCCTTGAAGCAGAGCCGCAGGGCATTTAATCATTTCACAGCTGCCAGCCAGTCTCGTTATATGGTAGAATATGTTAGAATAAAGCAGCTAAAGGCTTGAATTATGCTTTTCTTACGGCCCCCCTTTTCCGAGCCCTGTAGAGCATGTCGGCTCCCAGGACACGAATAGCACCTCATAGATAGCAAGGTCTGGAATGTGACTCTTCCCCCGTATGTAGCTCGCTTATAAGAACAGAAGCACTGTGTTCCGTTCAACAAAGAAAAGATGTCTCTGCACTTGCAAGGTTGCATATTGTTACTAGAATAGATATTTGAAGGTGTCATATTCGTCGGAAGTGTCCATCATCAAAACGAGTTCAAAGAAACCCAATAAAGGGGGGTGTTAAACATGTCACAGCTGATTGTATGATATGCATTTTGTATATATGTAACTGATGTACGTAATTCGCTCTCTTGTGTCCCTCGAGGTCTAGAGATACACGTCGCGGGGCGTGAGACCGAGTTGGCCAACTGAGACTATTTGCTTTGCAATAAACCCTAGCTTTGGGAATACAACCTCGTGTCTGGCGTATCTATCGTGTGTGGTGACTTGCCTTGTTTCCATAACGCGAGGGACCCCTAGGGACCCTCTTATGCAGGAATATGAGCATCCCCCGGGTGCCCCAGAAAGACCTGCATGGAATGCCATCCTGTAAGTGGATCGGAGAAAGAATTTGCACTGCGTTCCTGCTAGATGTGTCTCAGTGAGAAATACAATGTCAGGCGACAGCCTATTAATGAACTGAAGGACCAGCTTTCTTTTGACCCCTGAACACAGCCCATTAACATTCCAGATCATCAACGTGGCTTTCCAGTTATGAGCCATCATCCCAGAGAAACCATACTTCAACCCAGATTGCAACCCCCCTTCTGTTCTCTCCCCTGCCACCCGTTAGCGCTCCCCTCCTCAGGCCCACCCCTAGCTGGGTGTCCTTATACGATGCGTACCTTGCGAACCAAAGATCAACCAAAATCAGGCCAACAACGGTTGACCAACTTCCCCCGCATCCCACCCTTTATTACTCTCCAACTTGAAGCACATGTTGCCCTAACACCACACCAAATGGGTGCGAAGGAACCAAGTCGACCATCTACGGGCTGCCCACTTTTGCAGTTCGTGCGAGCCTTCATTCTCAATCTTTAGCCTCTATAACTGTTTACCCCTGAATGTCTTCGCAAGAGCGTAGGCCTGTGCTGTTCGGACTCCAAGTCATCCATTACCTGCTGCCCCAAGCACGGACTCTAAGGGCACAGTTTGTTCTACTGCCTGTGATTCTAACAGGGTTGGGGAGTGACCCAGATCTGGCTCTTGTTTGGGTCACCCTACTGCCTGTGATTCTAACAGGGTTGGGGAGTGACCCAGATCTGGCACTTGTTTGGGTCGCCCTTTCGGTGGCTGATGTCCAGGGGATGAGAGAACGTTCATCTCAAGCCATGACCATGCCTCTCTCGGGTTGTTGAAAAGGTGCACGGTTTCCTAATGGTAGACTTTAAGTTGCGCAGGGAAGACGAGAGTGTACTTCATGCTGAGTGATCTTCATCTTGACCGATTCAAAAGATTGGTGTGCTTTCTGAACCTTCCTGGTATAGTCTGGAAAGAATCCGATCCGGTAGCCATTATACATGATGGGGCCGGTGGCGGTTACCAGTCAAATGGTCGAAAACATTTGGTCGACAGACAATTTGGTCGACACCATTTGGTCGAATGCCAAATGGTCGAATTTTTTTTTGTTTTTTTTTTTACCCATTTTTTGGTTTTTTTTGGGGGGGGGTCCCCCCCACCCCCTTTTTTTCTTTTTTATTTTTTTTCCCCACACGAAAACCCACAAAACACATATATAAAAAAAAAAAAAATTCGACCATTTGGCATTCGACCAAATGGTGTCGACCAAATTGCAGTCGACCAGTTTGTTGTCGACCAGTTGACTGGACACCGCCGGTGGCACATGCCATTTGCAGCAGGATGTCTCAGTCCCGGTAGTTCAAGAGTTGGGCTATTATGGTGTGGGGGGATGCCACCGGCATCATGTGTGCCCTTTCCACTGAGAAGAATTTGGAGAGCTTCTTCGGGGTGAAGAGCTCCATTAGCCATTGCTCCAAGAAGAGCTCCATACTGGGTCGCTTTTCCTTTTCCAGCACCATGTGAATGTTGTTGCGCCGTGCTCTTCCTTTGCTTTCTTCTGCCCTATTTTCCAGGTATGTGAGCTTATGGGTGACCGCCATCAGTTGTTTCTCCATTCTCTTAATTGCGTCCTCTAAGTCCAAGATACGCTGCTCTGCCTCCCGACCCTCAAGGCCACGTTCCGCATGTCTTGCTGGAGGAAGGACACTTTTGCTGAGAGGCCATCGATTTTCTCCTCCATAGATGACCTGGATTCCCCTATGGCTCCGATTATGTCACGAAGGGAGATTTGGATATTGCGACTCCCCATCTGCGCCTGCTGTCCCCGTGGCATGAGTCGTGGGGAGTTGGGGAGCACCCACTGTGTACTGGTCCATCTTGCACTGGAGCCCCATCTTCTTTACTTTGTCTTTGACCATGGTGCTGCATAGTTGGCCTCCCTTTCTCACTGTTCTGTTTGCACATGTCCCCTCTTCTAGATAATTGCGCTTGTTCTGTGCATTATGGGCCACAGGTGTGGCACTTGCGTCAGTGGTCTCTGCTGATGTTTGTGAGCCTATCCACTGTGCAGTGGGCCCTCCACGGTTAGCCCTTCCAAGGTAAGCTGCGGATCATGTGCCCTGACATTTTTTCTCACCAAGGCTGCCTGGGGAGGGTATTCCGCAGGGTCTTGAGATGGACAGGGATCCCAATGTGGATGTCAGTGCCCAGTTGACTTTTTGTCCTCACTCCTATGGTAGCCGGTGAAGGATGGGGTATGTCTCTTGATTCGGGTGGCTTGTGGAGCGGGCTCGTGAGTTTTTTAGTGCTACCTTCTGCTCCCTCCTGTTGTGCCTGTTTGGGGTGAACGGGCCGTGGCACTGGTGGTGAAAGGATGCCCCGCTGCTTTATTGCATGCAGGGGTTATCCTCCTCCTCCTTTTGTGTAGAACCCAGTGGGCCTAATGTCACCCGCCCCAGGACCTCTCATTTTAGGCTGCCGGGTCCCCAACGGATCCTCTGTGTCGGGTCACTGTCTCCCACTCAAGCCCTGTCCCAGACGGGCCGGTGACTTGCCACTGCAGTTCTCCCGCCTAGAGGGGGAGGGGCACCTGGTGTCAGGGGTTGTATACGAATTGTTCGTTTTACAACTGTTCGAATTACAATTGACCTTTTCACAATTTACCGAATTGTGAAGGTCAATTGTAACATATATGCGGGGGGGAAACCCCCCGCAACCACCACCGAACCCGCCCATACATATATATATATATATATATATATATATATATATATATATATATATATATATATATATATATATATGCGGTCAATTGTGAAAAGGTCAATTGTGACCCTTTAAAATCGGTCATTTGTTCATTCGAACAATTGTAAACAAACAATTTGGTGTATATCATGTCAGGTCCGCCAATGTTCGTCAGTGCGGTCTCCGGCACTTGCTCCACTTCGGTACTCCTGCAATGATGATGCCGCCAGGCAGAATTCAAAAATGGCACCGGTTGCCCCACTTTCCCGCCAGCGGTCATTTCACAGGGTTCCCTTCTGCGTTTTCCTCCAAAAATGCAGTGGTCTGTAGTCACGGTGTTCCGCTACCAGGGATGATGATTACGCTGCTTTTTTCTGATTAGGAAACAGGATTTAATCTGCAGGATGTCTACAGCTGTCACAGAGCTGTGGAGGCTCACGTCTACATCTCACCGCTGCGCAACAGCGCCCCCGGTTTACACTCATCTTGATATTCTCTACTCACTCCCAAGACAGTATCAGCAGGGACATTTAAGCAAGAGCGATTCCATGTCCGTTTTTGCTGCTTCATCATTAAGACAAAAGGTATTTAGCATATAATAAGACAACTGAATACCTAGATGTTTGATGGAGTCCAGCTTTCATAAGACCCCAGCAGTCTCCACATGAATTTTAAAGCAACACTGATTAAGGGGCATCGCTTCTGTTTTCTCTTTGTTTCATTTGTACCCTGACACCTGAGAGAACCTAGCAGTTTACTCAAAGAAGCCACTTAAGGAACTGGGAGGGTCTTTCAAGTAAGCTATGTAGTCATTGGCACACGCAGATGTCTTAACATGATAACCTCGGAATCCCACCCCCTTGATAGAGTTATTCATCCAAATCTGTTGAAGAAGGAGTTCCAGGGACAGGATGAAAATAAGGAGTGAAGGGGGTAGCCTTGTTTTGTCTCTATATAGAGCTTGAAACAAGAAGAGAAGACTCCACTGACAAAGACTGTGGGCCCGGGATGTTGATGCAGGGTAAGGATCAAGATAATAATACCTTGTGCCATTCCATGCCATTGCAAGGCTTCAGTAGGAAAGTCCCACTCTTCTCTGTGAAAGGCTTCTCAGCAATTGAGTGTTATTGGCGCCTCTGGTTTTTCAGCATGCTTTACTAGATCTATAACATCGCAAAGCAGATGGTTATTGGCCGAGGAGAGCCTGTACATGACAAAGACGGTCTGGTCCTTATATTAGTCTGGGTAGCAGTGGGTCTAACCTTATAGCTAATACATTCTTGAATATTTTTGCCTTCGATTTAATCAGGGAGAAGGTCTGTAATATTTAATCAGGAAGGGATCCTTACCCGGTGTATGTATTACATGTATCATGGCCTCTTGAAACTTGCCTCTCTGTGCATTCCCAGACTGACATTGTGTGAAGAGGGTGTGCAGTATAGGGGATTGCAAGCCTGCAAACAAGTGGAAGACATCTATTGGGAATCCGTCCCATCCCAGTACCTTCTCTTTTTTTAATTTGAATATTGCCGTTTGATTTCTGAAACCATGATCCCTCTGTCTAAGGTAACAAACTCTGCAGCTCATATGGCGTGTTGGGTCAGGTGCAGGGGATCCCTAAGTATTCCTTAATAAAGGCAGGGGCAAGTACCTTCTCGGGTCTATATAGCTCCTCATACGATTTAGCAAACCCCTCTGCTATATCCTGATATTTTACAATGATACTCTTATTAACAGTGAGCCCAGCAATTTCATTATTTTATTTACAGTCTTTTAAATACAAAGACAGTAGTTCCACACTTTACTGGCCCCTACAAAAGGGACATGGATTTATATGTTAGTAGGATCCCTGCAGCATTGCTCGTGGTCTGTCTTTTATACTACATTTTTACTTTCATGAGAGCTATATCTTTTAGCACCTTATTTGCATGTTGATTTTCTAGCCTGTTCATGATACAGAACTAATAATATGCCCACAAATCACAACTTTATAAGCATCCCAAATGATCACCTGTGAAATGGCCCCGCCCTCATTAATTAGGAAGAAATGCTGTTTGAAGCGTACGATGAAGTCTTTGCATTCTTGGGATCGAAGTAGATCTGTCTTTAGGTTCCATATGTTACTTCATGTATTCCGAGCCTCCAACTCCAGATAAAGGACTACTGGCGCGAGAGCCAAGATTACCAGCGGGGAGATCTCTGCAAATCAGAAATCAAGCCTTTACTCAGGAATATGTAGTCGATTTTAGAGGAGGAAGAAGGCACAGGGGAGCAGAATGGGCCTCATTCCGAGTACGGCGCTAACCAATGGCGCTATTAACGCCTTGGTTGATGCCGTACCCGGACCGGCAGCGCCTTGGTGGATGGCGGAATTACCGATCCATTCCAAGGTTGGCGGGGCGGTAATTCCCCATTCACCAAGGCTCTTCCCCATTCCCAAATGAGCCCCCATAGGGCTCAATGGGAATGGGGAAGATGCAAATAACGGTGACCGTTCATTACGGTCACCGTTATTGGCTTGGAGGCCCCTTTGCGCCCTCGACTTTAACACCTGCTCAAAGCAGGCGTTAAGGGCGAGGGTGCAGAGGGAACTCGGAGTATGGCGGTAAGGGATTACCGCCACCGGTCTCGTTACCGGTGGCCGCTATCCCTTACCGCCATACTCGGAATGAGGCCCAATGTGTATTCTGGTACCTCGGACTACATAAGCACCATGCATCTACTAAGGCATTATTCCGTGTGAAGTTCTTAAAGGCCCTAGATGAGACAAACTTGCAGGATGAACTTCTGCCCATTAGGGGGTCAAGAGGTAGGTTACAGTCTCCCCCGATAATGAAGGGTGATCTCTTAAGGTATTGGACGAAGGTGCTGAGATAATTCCAGAATTTGGGGTCCATCTGATTAGGGCCATACAAATTCAGAATTGTAACCAGTATGCCATCAATCGAACAGACCACCATCACCTATTTCCCTCTGTCTTAGTGCTGTGGATTTGTACTGGGAGAGTTAAATGGGAGAGAATTGCTACCCCTGCTTTGCACCCTTCTGTCCCTGAGTGGATGACTTGAACCTGGTCCCTTAGCCTCTAAGCCTCTTTACCCGGTAAATGAGTTGTCCTAGATGAGGACAACATGATCCTTTAGTTTCTTCAGCGTGATAAAGATCTGTTGTCTCTTAATGGGGTACCTTAGGCCTCCCACGTTCCACCTGACAAAGTTAGCCATTAGGCCTTACAGATGTAGGCTGGAAATAACCAATAGACTCTGTTCCAAAGGATGAAGCTTATCCAGCAAGGTTTCCTCCTACCCGGGTATCATAGCGTGTGTAGGCACTGGAGTATCCAAACAAATACCTTGTATTGCAGTACTGCGCATGTGCACAAAAGAAACGAGAGAGAGAATAGGAAGGTGATTAAGATGAAGAAAGGTTGGTGCACCTTTCACAGATCTAAACCATAACATCAATATTTTATCCTCCTGTAGGGCCGTTACATCCCTGGCCTTTGGAGGACCGTAGGTGTCCCCAACAAGCATGCTATGCCCTATACATCTGAGACGCCTCTCGGTCCCAGGAGGGCACTGGGGAATAAAGACAGCGCAGTGACCACTACCAGTCATAAGCAGATGTCATGCGGATAATTCAAGCTGCGTCATGAAACATAGGCCCTCATTACAAGTCAGGCGTTAAGGGTTTAACGGCACCGTCGACGCCGTTACCCCTTAACGCCTGATTCACACTTTAACGCCTGCTTTTTGCAGGCATTAAAGTCCAAGGCGCTAAGCGGCCTTGGTGCTAATTACGGCACCGTAATTTACGGTGCCGTAATTAGTGCCTTCCCCATCCCCATTATGCCCTATGGGGCCAAAATGGGAATGGGGAAGGGCAAATGGTGAATGGGAAATTACCGCCCCACTCACCTTAGAATGGGGCGGTAATTCCGCCATCCACCATGGCGGAATCCGGCATCGACATGGTGCTAATAGCACCATGGTCCACCGCCGGACTTGTAATGAGGGCCATAGTGTCTCAGGTTGTCTTATGCGACGATTTCTGTGTGTTAAAAAAACCTTGCTGCTGCCCCTGAAAGCCACAAGAAATGTTTAGGAAACTATGTTGTTACTGTTCGGTTAAGCCTATTAAGGTCCAGCTAACGTCCACCGCACACACAGTGCCTCCCTACCATCATGTATGCCCTATATTTGTAACCAGGTCTTTTGTGTGAGCTACATAGCAACCTACTGCATCCTGAAGATCTGCTACCCTCAGAATGCGCCTCCATTGACTCTTGCCTATGTAATACACCTGTAATGCTCTCTTATACCTGCAACTGCATCTAGCACACCTGTGTTCAACATTCATTGGCTCAAACCTGCGCTGCGCACAAAACTGCACCTAATATATCTGTGACTAGTACTAACCACCTCTGCACCTTACTAGTGACCCATGCCTCTGTGTCCCGTTTGCTAAAATCGAATCTAGATGCTCCTCCGCCTGTACACCTTACTAAGTGACCTATGCTCTTGTGCCTGATTGCTAAAATTGAATTTAGGTGACCCATTGCACCCTACTTGAGTGACCAACGTCCTGGGTCCTAACTGTTAATACTGATTCTTGATGACCCTTTGCCTTGCACCTTTACTAAGCGACCTATGCCTTTGAGCCGCGACTACTAATAATTGAATTTAGGTGACTCATTGCCTATGACTGTGTTTTATGCTCTGTGCCTTGATTGCTAAAATTGAATCTAGATGATCCTCTGCCTATGAACCTTTGCTAGTGTGACCCACGCTTTTGTGTCCCAATTGTTGAAATCAAATCTAGATGATCCTCTGCCTTGCACCTTACCAGGCGATCTATGCTCTCGTGCCTGATTGCTAAAAATCTGAACCTAAGCGACCCATTGCCTTTGCACTATGTTAGTGACCTTGCTCTCGTACTTTGATTGCCCAAATCGACTTTAGGTGCCCCACTAGACTAGACTCACAATACCAGACATTAACTACAGTGCACCAGTCTATTCTGCCAACTTTACAATGTATCTCCATGCACTTTACACAGTGTTACTGAGATTAATACTGCACATCTTGAACAGCCAACACCCAATCATGCTATCCAACTCATCAGGACTTGAACCTGCACATAACCCACACATATTAACTGAAATGAACTCCACACCCTGCCCTGTTCGCATGAGAAACCTTAGACTACGCGCCAGACTTACAAGACTCTATGACCCCCGACCCAAACCAACCCACAGCAAGGCAACCAGGAATCCATCTCTACACCCTCTTCAATTGAACAGTAGACTCCACCGGGAGCCCATCCGTGACCAGAAAAGTACTTACGAATCTGCGCCATTACTTCTAAACCCAGCAGATCTAGGAACCAATGGTGCACTAATAAATGCCCGCTCTATGGTAGCTCATGCATCAGACATCGCTGACCTGTTACACAATGAAGACCTGGACTTCTTAGCGGTTACTGAATCTTGGCTTCACCCCACGGCAGGCCCTGCAATTATGCTAGCAGTCCCAGATGACTACACGCTACTAAGACTTGATCGCACCACTTCTAGAGGTGGAGGTCTTGCCATCATAGCCAAAACCAAATTTACTATCATAATTGAATCACCCACTAATGTTAGTTCCTGTGAATCTCTAACAGCTAAGTTAATACTTTCTAGTACTCAATCCATCTCCATCCACCTTATCTACCGACCACCGGGCCCCCTAGGATCATTCGAAGAAGACCTCACAGACATCCTATCAAATAATCTTAAAAACTCTTCACAACGTATCCTACTAGGAGACTTTAACCTTGGCTTTAGCGACCCTGCAGACGCCAATGCCAGTACAATCAATAACACCCTAGAGGAACTGGGCTTCACCCAGAAAATTACCGAGCCCACCCATATCAAAGGGAGAACTCTGGACTGGCTAGCCGTGCACAACTGCCCAGTCTTGGTCTCTGCCATACTCCCGCAGCCTTGGACAGACCATTATCTGATCTCGTTCACCCTAAAGGCAACCCCAGCACCAACCAACAACATAGCTCCAGCTATCCAATCCCGTAATAAAAAGAACATCACCCCTGACAATCTGATCCCGCTCATCATACCAACTCTGAACGCCATCCCAGATCACACTGATCCCCTTACGATGGTTGACATCTACAATAAAATTATGCTCTCATCCCTTGACGCTATAGCCCCTTTGAAGCTAAAAAAGAGCAAGCCTCGGAAACACATTAACTCCTGGTTTTCACCTCACCTCAAAGCCCTCAGACAGGAAAAACGACGCTGCGAAAAACTTTGGCGAGCTTCCCCCTCAGAAAAAAACAAAAAATACCTGAGTAATCTAGCCTCCCAATATAAAAAAGAAATCATACTGGCTAAGCAATCGTCATTTAGCACGCGAATTGCACAAGCTAAATCTAACACTAGAGAGCTTTTCACAATTCTTAAAGAGATAGAATCCCCGATCCAAGCACCAGATTCGTGTATCAAAGATAAACACTGGTGCACGGGCATTCAAAATGCCCTAGCGAATAAAATCTCATCCCTCAAGACTAAGATAAGCACCAAAAAAGAATCTCTGCTCTCCTCCACCAAGCAGAGTACCATCCCCCACAAAAAGGTTCACCCGAGTCCACCCTCCCCCCCAGCGTACAACCCCTCCTTCAACTTCCACAAAGTATCCACCAAAGAGGTTGAAAATACCATTCTCACCCTCAAACCTTCAAACTGCCACGGAGATTTATGCCCCGCTCAACTGATCAAAGATGCTGCCCGTGATCTTGCTCCATTTATTACCAAACTAATAAATGCGTCTTTCACATCAGGCACCGTACCCAACAACTTAAAACAGTCTTGGGTCCTCCCTTTCCTTAAAAAACCGAACTTAGACCCTTCCACCCCAACTAACTACCGCCCTATCACCACAGTACCATTCCTTCTCAAAATCATTGACAAAATAGCTTACCAACAGATCCAACAACACCTTGAGCACTTCCAACTCTTAGGAGTCCGACAATCGGGCTTCAGGCCACAACACGGAACAGAAACCGCACTCATAGATCTCAAGACACAGATAGACGAGCTGAGAGACCAGGGGAAGACAGCACTATTGCTTCTCCTTGATCTCTCCGCGGCCTTTGATCTGGTCGACCATGAGATCTTGTGTAACCACCTACAAATAGCCGCCCACTTCTCTCAAGAAGCAACCAACTGGATCCATTCCTTCCTTAATAACCGTACGATGAGAGTCTTCTCACTATCTTCCGCGGCCGACCCCACCCCTATTACGTGTGGCGTGCCGCAAGGATCTTGCGTCTCCCCTACACTTTATAACATCTTCACGAAGCCCCTTTTCGATGATCTAGACGATCTAGGTATCACCTACACTAATTATGCCGATGATACCCAGATCCTCATCCCGTTGTCGGGGGATTATGACAAGGATTTGGCCTTCGTTAATAAAGTGTACCTCATCATCCAGGCATGGATGGCCTCACACGGTCTATGTCTGAATGATGACAAGACGGAACTTCTCATTCTAGGCTCGACACACTACCTCAACAAACTGGGCCACAAATATTCATCATTCATAATTGACGATAACAAAATCATGGTAGCTAAGGAGGTTAAAACCCTCGGATTCTATCTAGATTCCACCCTTACCCTTAACAAACAAGTGAACGCAATGGCATCCGCCACTTCCTACACTTGCAAACTCATCAGGGCAGCCAAACCCTTTCTCTCCCCCACCAACTGCACCACCTTTGCCAAGGGCGCTGATCCTGTCCAAGCTGGACTATTGCAATGCCTTATACGTAGGGTGCAACAAATATATCTCTAACAAAATCCAAATCCTCCAAAATAATGCCCTCGGAGCGGCCCTCAGTATCCCAAAGAAAGCCCATATTTCAGATTCCAGAAGATCTGTCAATTGGCTATCCACCAAGGACAAGATATTCCTTAAATCGGTGTCTCTGATTCACAAATGCCTCCACCAAGCAGCCCTCCAATACCTCATCGCCAGATTTACCAGACCTACCCTCTCCCGCCCCTCAAGAACGGCCAACTCCAACCTTCTACTTGTGCCCATGTTCAAACGTACTACATCTGGGGGCAATAGCTTTCCAGTAAAAGCAGCACAATTCTGGAACTCCCTCCCTCCGACTTGCAGGGAGGACCTACCCTACCACCAGTTCAGAGCCAGGACCGTCCACTGGCTCAAATCTCTCGACTCATAACGACTCTTGAGATCCGGACTCGCCAGTACCATGTGGCTCCTCATTGAATGTAAATATGTTTATAGTACTGCCCGAATATATATGCTCTAGCTTACTCATTGAATGTAAATATGTATATTACTGCCTTTAATGTACATGCTCTACCCATCCTATTTGGCGTGATACGTCCGGCAATGTAACCCCAGCTGGACCTCACCTTTACTGTATGTAACAAAGCTTTGCAACCCTCTTGCTGCCTCTGCGCCCAGTTACCCTTGGGTTTGGTGCGCATTACAAATAAATAAATACAAATACAAATACAAATACTATTTTTCTATTGTTGGAAACCCAGAACAATCTGCATAGCCCTAAAGCGACAAATTATATGTTGTCAAAGCACGTCCTTTGGAAGTTTGTACTAGTATGATAGGACCCAAATGCGGGGGCCCAAAGTATTCTGCACATTTACATACAATTCCACTTGCTTGGGATGATAAGCCGCCTTGTCTGTTCACATGCGTGCCTCACTGTAATGTTTCAGAATTCCGAACTCCCAAACATGAACAAATCTGTAACCTGTGCCACTGATGTCACTAATAATTCACATACTCTCCTGGAAAGTACAAGTGTTTTTATTTTTGAACCACAGAAAATGTGCAAATTAATCAATGTTAAGATGTTCAGATTGCTCTGTGAAATGCACCGGCTGGAGAAGGTGAGTGGGTTACAACACTGGGCGTCCCTTTCTCATGTCCCATGCACTTCCACCTCCCGAGCCCAGGCGTCTCTAAACCCCAGGCTAGTTTGGCATCGGCACTGCCTGGTATCTAAGAATCTGACTAAGGTGAGGGCCTAAAGGGCGCCGCCTTATCTGTCTTTATCCCTCTGGGACTTCCAGGGGGTATGCTAACTCAACAAAGGTATTTATGAGGAATTCATGGTTGAGTGTGCCAAAACAGATACCCTCCTACTTGCAGTCTCTTACCCAGCCACTCCCTCAGTCTCCTGTTCCTGGCCTCTCCCTTCATCCTTTCTCCCACCGTCGCCTCGCCCTTTCTAGTCCCTCCAGTCTTCTTACTCTCCTCTTTCTTCCTATCTCCTTCTCCCCTTCATCTCCTCCTCTCCCTGTCTCTCCCTCGTTCTCTCCCTCTATCTCTCTGTCTCTCTCGCTCTTTCTCTCTAAACTTCCTCTTTTGTCCCTCTAGTCTTCACACACACTCTAAATCGCCTTCTCTTCTCACCTTTCTCCTACCCCTTCCCTTATCTTTCATTACACCACTCTCCTTAACTCGCACTACGCCACTCTCCACACAGCTCACTACACCCCTCTCCTCACCTATCACCTCTTCTAACTTCTCACTACACTCCTCTGCTCACCTCTCATCACATCCCTCTCCACACCTCTCGCTACACCCCTCGTCACTACTTACTTCTTCCTCACACACCCTACTCAGGGATATGGTGTCCCACTCACCCATCTAGGGATATAGTTCCCTGACAACACTCCCAGGTATATAGTGCCGTGCAAACTCTCCAAATACACTCACACTCACTATCCTCACCCCCACCCACTTATCGCCTTTGTACACCTCTCTCTACTATCCTTACTCTCTCCCAGAACCCACTACTTCTTACTCTGCCAACAACCCTCACTCCCCCACTTCTGTCTTCCAGTCTTCTCTCACTACTTCACTTGCACAAACACTCTGCCAATCACTGCTTCACTCTCACTAACTGGTACCACTCTCTCTCATTACCATTACTTCACTTGTATCCCGCACCAACTTTGCCACCTCTTCCTCAGCATTATTCTCCACCACCCGTCTTCCCTCTACTCTCCAGGTCCACCTTCACGCCTCCTGACCTCACCCGAACCCCTGTGACTGTCTTACAGCCACTGCCCGTATTTGCTGGTTGTGCCCCATGCACCTCTTCCATTGGTTTCAGCTATCACCTCACTTTGGGGGAACATCTATGATTGTCTTTTACTTAGGGTCCGGGTTACGTAGGAGAAAAGCTTAAAATAAACCCCTGAGCCACTCCCCTTTTCCAGCATGGGTTCCTTTGCATTCTCTGATGGTTTCTCTGCTATTTCTCTGGCTTGCAATGGGTCTGGAATTTAATTTTTTCTTTCACCACAGTGAGTTTTTTTTCTTTTCTGGTCTGTAGACTCTTGTTGGTTGAGCTGAAGATTCATAGTCGGTGTTAGTTACATCACTTCTGGTTTCCTGTTTGTTTGGTCATTTTGCCACAGTGCACTTTGGGTCTTGTGGTTCAAAAAATGAAAAGAGAAAACACTGCCAGCAATCCGCAGAAGGAAGCATCCGGTGACACAGGGTGGTGACTAGTTAAACTGAATGGTGTAAGGACTGAGCCTCGCCCTTGTTTCCTCTGGATCAGGGCTGTCACTGGTTAATGCCCAGGGAGCCCCCTTGTCCTAGGTTTCAGAGGGGTCCCAGGTCTCCCCTGATGGGGCAGGCTCCTGACCCTGTCAACCTGTTCCAGTTGAGGAGAGGGTAAGCTTCTACAAAATAAATCAAAGTGTAACCCTTTGTTATCGCCCCATTTTTAAGCTCTGTAAACAACAATTAGGCAGATGGAGCGAAGGTGGCACAAGAATTGAAGTCCCTTTCAAATGATAAACGTCATTGAAAACATTACAGGAATAGTATTTTAGAAGCCAGGAAGAAATTATTTGCAGATGAAATTGAGACTGCAGATAACTCACCAAAGAAACTAGTTCAAATTCTGTCTACATTAACTAAACCTCACCCCTCTATCAATGTGTTACCCCTTTCAGAGGAATGGTCTAAGATGCTACAATTCTTCTTTTCCTGAAAAGTCCAGCCTGATCCGTTCAAAACATTCCATTAAAGTCCCTTTGATCACCACCTCTTATTATAAGTTGGGTCACCAATTCGGTATAAGTGGGCTGCCATCTCTTGTTCCTTTCCTGCAGTGTCTACAGAGGTCGATATTACAGTTGCTAAAGAGTGAACCCTAACACCCATTCTGGTGATCATTGCATGTAGTGAAGAAATCACGTTCTGCACACTGTAGCGTCATCTTTCCCACACACAAGGTGAGAAACATAACAATGTTTTCCCTGTGTTGAATGCTTTTAAAGGCGTCGGTATTGCTAAGTGCCTTCATTGAACAATCGGGTTAAAACTGCTGTTTGGGCGCGTGAAAAACATAAAAAGAGATCAGTATCTTGGTGGCAACAGCAAGGCATGTGCGCTGTCTAACTGCTGGATCTTGGGGCTTGCCTGGCTTCTTGCTTTTGAATGTCATTAATATTGGTACTACTTAAAGAAAATGGTGCGGTCAGTGAAGGTAATAGATGAAAAGCCCCCCACTGCCTCATTCATATGCCGTACAGGATGCGGACAGCCTCAGATGAAGCAAAGAATCAGACCCCCCCAAAAAAATCGGGGCAACTAAAGGTTGCTGGAATACCCACTCAAGCTAAAATAATGGGATTTTACACCGCATTGGCGGCCCCACCCGCAGCCTCACCACTGGCTATAGGGGAAGAGGCTACTATATCCGCAGGGCTGACAGCCATTTCCACCACCATCTCGGCTGGTTTGATAACAACCATTCCCTGCTAAATCTCTGCTTGAATTTACACTGCGAGGCTGAGGAACATCTGTTATTGGCTGAACATGTTGCAAACCAATATCAGGAAAGTAGGCTTCAAAATGCGAGCTCATGTGAAAAGAAAGAGGAGGAAAGGAACGCCTCCCGCTCCTTTGCAACAACCAGCACTGCTGATACACACAGGATCGGATGAGGCACGTCCGACTAAGAAGAATGGCAGGAATGGTGAGATGTCTTCAAAGGCTACCTGCAAAGTTCCAGGAGAGATCTTTTCAGAATCAAGCCTCCATCCAGGGACTTTGGATCAGTGGCTGTGCATACCTAAACCAAAGACCAAGCTCCTCTGCAGGGCATAGGGCCGGGCATTTGGCCTCACAAGTGCCAGTAGTGAAGGAGAATACAAGAGCACATAGAGCTTGTTGTCTCAGTAGTAACACCATTGGCACTCAATGCAGTTCTGCATCTAACATTGTAGTGGGTTCAGATCGCTCTCAGGAACGAACAGTCCATGCACCAGTGAGGGAAGATGTAGCTACAATTGAAGCTATGAGGCTGGTATCATCGGCAGGACAATATGTGACACCAACAGACAATGGGTTAACTGCATCAGCTCACCCTCGTTTTGCTGGTCTCAGACATTTAAAAATTATTGAATCTCAGCCCACGGAAACAAGTCCTTTTTTAAATTGTTCAACACTTTTGGATATACAGCTGTGGGACTGCAGCATTCCCTGGATGCATTACATATGTACGCCCTAACTAATGATCTCAAGATCAAATTGTTGAAAACTAAAATTATGCCAATTGGAAGATGAGAGTATTGTGGCACATCTTTTTCTTGGTCCATAGGTGACAAACAACTGGAGCATGTAACAAAAATATAATTACTTAGGACTTCCTATAGGTGTTTCTTGCTCTCTAGCATACTATTCAGAGGCACTTCGGCCAAAGGCATGGCGTAAATGGCTGGCCATTAAGAGCGCAATTGATAAATGTGGGGGTCATTTTATTGAATCTAATCTCAAGGCCTATAAAACAAGCATTATTCCAGGGATGTTGTATGCGTTGGAGGTCCTACCAAAGAAAGCGGTGGATTGGCAGAAGTTAGATGCTAAAATACTGCACTCTCTACTGGGCCTCCCGGGGCAATACCTGTTGAAGTTGTAATATTGTAATTAGGGCTCCAGTCCCTCTCCTCTCTCTGGAAAATGGGAAAATGTCAGTTGTTGATTGTTGATAAAAATGATCTAGTCGAGGGGAGACACAGGATCATTATTGGGCCTGTCAGTCGACCATTCGAAATTAAAGTCGACTAATATAATGTATAAGACCATTGATGGCGACAGTAACAGCTCATCTAGATGAGATTAATGTGTCCTTCCCTTTGGAGCATGAACTGGTGCTGTTTCTGCATAAGTTAAAAGAGAAAATGATTGAATGGGACGTATTCAGTCTCTTGCGATACTTGAGAAAAAAAGAACACATAAATGACATACCCATCAGGGCCTGTTCTCTGAAACCGCTCACAGTTATTTAACACAACTGTGTTGACCTTTTTCTAAAGCATTTTGTAATGTATGTGCACATTAGCATTTTACCAGTACTTGAATATGTGTCAGCTGGATGGGTATTCCTTTTGAGGAGCACATATGTCGGCTCTGTAAACGGTTCCATGTGTTAAAATCGCGGCAAAAATTGCTGTGGTGACAAAATATTGCGACAGAAATGCTGTGGTTTTGCCGCCGCAATCCATGTAAAGGATGCCCCCGCAACCCCCGGATCCATTATACCATTTAAGGGGAGTGGGGGACACCCTGTTGTGTGGGGGTCTAGTTGTTTGGGTAACGTGAGCGCCGTGACTGTGTCATGATGCTCACGTGCTCCTTTAATAAAAGGGGCTCTGCTGGCCCTGCGAGGGCAGAGCAGCAGAGCCCCAGGAAGTGGCAACTCGTGTCTGTGTTTCTGTGTGTGTGGGCCTGCCACGTGGACATGGCCTATTGTGTGCCGCGGCCCGAGTGTCCTCGGAGCCACGACCGAGACAACTGGGGGTGCCACCGTTGGATGCTCACGGCGGGCGGATGAAGATACCTGCGCGCACGGCAGGGTCGGGGGAAACGCTCGGGACCGAGTGACACGGCCGGTGCCGGCTGTGTGGGGAGCCGGCGGAGGATGCGGAGGGCTTATTCCGTAGGGCGTGGCTGTGGCCCCGCCGATCTCCGCGTCTCTGCGGTCCCCCCCCTCACCCATCGTCGTCGATAACTGGAGCGGGCCGTGAAGGGGGCGTGGTCGCATGGCGCGCCCCAGACAAAGGAAGGGGGCGGAGCCTGTGTGTGTCCGTGCCTGCGGGGTGTGGCCGTGGGTGGCTGGAGCGGCCCGTGAAAGCGGCATGGTCGCCCCGGACAAAGAAGGGGGGAGTGTCTTATCTCCCCGGGCCGCGGAGGTGATTTTGCTGGCTCACGGACTGTTGCCGGAAGAAGAGCAACAAGCCAGCTACAAGGGGACACAGTAAACCCCTGGGCTTTCATGCTCCGCGTTGGGGGAGAAGGGGTAGCGGCTCCATCTGGAGTGCTCATGTGCCCCGGGGAAACAGAGGCAAGACAGCACTGCTAAGGACACCAATGGGGTGCGTTTTCTGTCCCTGACCAGTGAACACGTCCAGGACACCCCATGCTGACACCCCAGCCATAAGCCCCGGAGCAGGCAGACGCCTCCAAAGAATCTCCTCATAAGGGGTCAAGCTACCCACAGTCCAGCAACCCTGACCAGTGAACACGTCCAGGACACCCCATGCTGACGGAGCAGGCGGACGCCTACAAAGAATCTCCTCATAGGGGGTCAAGCTACCCACAGTCCAGCTACGGCAGGCATCCATAAACACCAGTGACGGCATTCAGCATGTCGGACGACGAGGGGATATGTAGGGGTCAGCTAGCACCAATACCCCATTTTGATGTCATGGGTGCGCCTGCAAGTCTGGGGGCCAGATGGGCGGCTTGGGTGGAGAACCTGGAACTATACTTCGCTGCGGTGGAGATCAAGGATGCAGCTAAGAGCCCGACGCTCCTGTACTCTGCCGGACTGGCTGTTCAGAGGCTGTTTAAGACACTAAGGCCAGCGGAGGATTCCTACGGCGCTGCCATCACGGCCCTCAACGGGTACTTCTGACCCATGGTCAACCGGGACTACGAACGGTTCAGAATGAGGTGTGCCAGGCAGGAAGAAGGGGAGAGCCTCGATGCATTCCACGGCAAGTTGCGTGGCATTGCACTGTCCTGCGATCTGGGAAACTTCGAGGAAGACGAGGTCAGAGCGCAGATCATCTACGGCTGCAGCTCCACCAAACTGCGCAAGCAGGTCCTGAGGGACCCAGCGCTGACCCTCGATCGAATACTGGAGCTTGGCAGGGCCCAGGAACTGGCAGAGGTGCGGGCTTCGGCCATGGACTCCTCTAGACACCACCTAAAGATGGAGGTCCCCATGCAGCGAATGAAGGTTGAGGAGGTGGCCGCTGTCGGCAGGTGGCCAGGAGGAAGAGTGATGAGGAGGGGAGACTGGCCAAAGAGAGACCCCAACGCCACCATATGTCATCAGTGTGGGTGTGATCTGCCACACCCGCAGGACTGCCCGTCGATGGGACAAATCTGTGGAAGGTGCGGGAAAGGAGACCATTTTGCACAAGTGTGTCTCGCTCCAGCCCCAGCCGGCATGGCGGGGGCATCAGGGAGGAGTGAGGTGAAGGGGAGAAGGACCCCCAAGGTCGGGCGGTCCAGGTGGCGTAGAGTCCCCGAGAAGCACCGTATGATATAGGGGAGGAGTACAAAGAGAATATATTCTTCTTGTCCTGCAGCGGCGCTGGGGGACAGTTTGATCCCGGGATTTTCTGAGTTGGAGGACCCCGTCATAGGGCCCCATGGTGTGGGGACTGGAATACACCCGTTTGTTTTGCGGTGTCAAAGATGTTTGGGTTGGAGTAGCGGTTAGGTGGTGCACGGACTGGAATGCACCAAATGTTTGAGTAGCGGTTAGGTGGTGCGCGGACTGGAATGCACCAAATGTTTGTGGTGGGTTTTGTTTGATTTTGTTTGGTTATAATAAAGGAGGGATATTGTGTGGGGGTCTAGTTGTTTGGGTAACGTGAGCGCTGTGACTGTGTCATGATGCTCATGTGCTCCTTTAATAAAAGGCCCAGGAAGTGGCAACTCATGTCTGTGTTTCTGTGTACGTGGGCCTGCCACGTGGACGTGGCCTATTGTGTGCCGCGGCCCGAGTGTCCTCGGAGCCGCGGCTAAGACAACTGGGGATGCCACCCTCGCACCGTGAGTCTTGCGCCGGTGGTACCGGGCGCTGTAGGGTGCTACCCTACACGAGGTTCGCCGGCTGCTACCCGGCTCGCCTCTCGTGTCGGGTGATCCCAACACCATCGGTGGGCTGCCCCAGAGACCAGAGGCAGCCCACAACACACCCCCGCAGCTCCTGCTCCCCTTAAATGGTCTAATGGGGTACACCTTTACCGGGAAAACCACAGCATTTATGCTGCAATTTTTTGTATAGGTGACATTTTTGCCACAATTTTATCACTGCATACCCTGTATTTACTTATGGCCTGTCCTAAACTAGAACTGGAATATAATAAAGGTTATGAACAGTTTCCATATTATGGGACGGATCAGTTCTGGGCATCCATTTTTGGGACCGAATCCTTAGTTATGACAGCAGCAGAACACCAAATATGCCTCAATGCAAAGAAAATTCTTGATTTACAGCCTCGCAGAGCTAGATGTTATGCATGAGTGCTTATATATAATGATAATACTCTTTTAATTATGTTTTTTTAGTTTTCATGTGTTTTATAATAATGATTTAGTGTATTCAACTTGTGTTTTTAATCGGATGTGTTTTAATGTTTTTTTTATGGAGTTGGAGTGTAAAAGGCTTGTTTAGCCATATGCACTTAACTAAAAGAAATTAAATAAAAAAGTAAACCAACAGGGATGCTCTTCAAGGCCTAGTCCCACACTCACAAACTGGAGGTTTCCACCTCAATTTATTTGGCTCTGCCAGCCAGAGGTGCCAGAATGCCCTTTTTCTTCACTCCCCTAGTGTCCCATGCCTCCCCCTTTTACTATCATCTTGCTAAGCAGTCATCTAGATGATGGCTCGTCAGTGCAGTTTTATGTGCTTCTCCATGGAATCCACCACTATCTTGTGATCCAGCTCACACCCACTGGCAAAAGTCAGGCAAAAGTCAGTCAATGCATGTAGAATGCACCTGTAGAATGCACCTGAATTTCCTAATTGCTGTCTTACCTGTTCTGCCAAAATGACACCACGCACTGAATTCTACCAATACCGAAAGAAGGCTGCACTGCTAGCGGTGGTACAGAGTCCCTGCTAGTTGATTGTGACATCGGTGCAAGCTTTGCTAGGCCAGAGATGGGCGGACAGGGAGATGGTTGGGCTGTCCCAGAGTCAGGGGGATGCAGGTCACTTAATAGAGCAAGTTGGTCTACCGTCTGATACTCTCTTGCAGTCACCATCACTGCTGCAGGCAAGTGCTGGACTAGATGCATCTGTGACATGTGATGTGTGCTCCTTGAACACATCATTGTCCCAAATCTGAAAGTGCTTGCCCTTTCAGGAGGTGTGCTGGCACTCTTAATTCAGTTACAACAATGCTCTTCGGTCTCCTGCAGCATCACCTCCTCCTCTCCCCTCTGCTCTTCGTTGCCATGCACGTTTGTGGCCACATCTCTTTGCTGCTTCTAGAGCACCTCCTCTCCCCACAAACTTTAAGGACACCACAGTCTCTACCTTCTGCAAGTATTCCTCGATTGACTCTGCAGACACCACGACCTGCTCTTGATTTGCAGCTACATCCTCCTCCTCAACCACTGTCTTCCTCTCTTAAACCACAGTCTCTTCTCCTCAACCACAATCTCCCCCAGAACAGCTACCTCCCACTCCTCAACCACTATCTTTCCCTCATCACACTCCATCTGAAGCGCCATCATACCCTCCCGAATTTGTACCTCAAACCCTGACCTGAAGGTAAGGGACACTTCGACCTCCTCATCTTCTCTGCTAGCATTCCCTCCAAACAAAAGGGCACATTGTCCAAGGTCTCAATGGCAAAACCCAGATGTGCCTAAAGTTCCTAAAGTGCCAATGTGCAAAACACAAAACAAGAGACAAAAACACATAAACCTCTGTAAAGCTCTTAAAAACTTTGCCTGTCACTCCCAACTCTTCAGCAAAAACAAAACCCACATAGGAAGAAAGCTGGGCCTTTTGAAGGCCCTCAAACCTGTTTTAGAGAATGGCTTAGAGGTTCAGATTGGCTGGCCGAGCTCCCCTCTTCAGTCTTGATTCTTTCAGCTGGACAGTGGGCCTCAAGCCAAACCATGAGACTCATGACTATGTTTAGCCCCCAAGAAATCCTCTTAGAATCCCATGTGGCAGGTCAAAACACCCTAAAAAGCGTTGCTTACCCACAAGGCATATTTTGGGGAGTTTGAGCCCCCTAGCCAAATGGTGATCAAATCCTTGGGTTATCTGATGTTGTGGTTATTGAGGAGGAATCTGAGAAGGCAGCCACTGGGGATGAGGAGTTGAAGAATCTGAGTGAAGCCATTACTACAGTTTGGAAGTGTGAGGTGTCTGAAAGTGAAACCGTGACAACTGCAAAAGTGATGAATGAGCACATTAGAGGAGGATAGTTTGCGTGTCAGCACATTAGAGGAGGATAGTTTGCGTGTCATTGTGGGTAATAGCAGCGAAAAGCAAAGGTCTTGAACTAGCTCACAGTGGGCATTTAGGGACATCAAAGTTAAAAAAGCATTGCATGGTGGGACGTCTGGTGGCCCGGTTTAGGTTCGGAAATGGCAAATCTGTTTGAATGATGTTCCAAACTATAAGCGCATTATGAGACCCTGATAGTCTCCACAAAACCTTTAGACCCCTTTAAGCTTCTTGATTATGGATTTCTTGATCCAATAGGAGAAAATACCAGCAGAGCAATATAGGTAAGGCAGTCGTGTTGGTTGATCCGTTTTCCAAAAGCTTGGTGGCGGGGATTGCATTGAAAGTCACAATCAGAAGCTGTGTTCAGGCTCAAAGGATATCTAGCAAAATTCATCATGGATAAATGGTGTATAACTGGTGTCCAAGCAGAAGGAGGTATATTTTAATGACGCAGCGCATACTAAACAGCTTTATACCATCTCCAAACGGATGGTTGTGTAGAGAAGTCCAAAAGTACTCTGATGGATGGCCTTAGAATTCCAGTAGAGAAAAACATGTTCTTGCGAAAGTGACGTGGAAGAAAGATAGGCAGCATATCAGTTAACTCGGCATGTCACAACTTGTCTAATTTCCTTTGAAGGTCTGAGATGGAGAAAATCCAGTGACAGTGCCTGGCCTAGCTGTTTGGAGTGAGCAGAGTATGTCTGTGAAATGGTGTGTTATGAAGGCAGATAATATTGTGAAAATAGCGTAACCTGAATAAGTAAGAAAGAACTTTTCACAGTTGAAAAGGGGCATTTAAGCTGTGGATCGACTAGTAAGATGTAAGACAGGCTGATGGATACTTAATACGCCTCGTCTTATTCTGGGCAAATATCATTTTGGTTAAAGGAGTGGGTGTCTTCAGATATCTTCCCAGCGAAAATATACAAATGTAAAGCTCTTGTGTGAAAGAGTTCCATACTTTAGAATGTCGAGGCTCACAGGATCTAGACATGACGTTTGGTGTCTGGTCCTTGAGGCTGTAACCTGTGGTTGCCCTATATTTGTTTGTTTATTTATTTGTAATGTGCACCAGACCCAGAGGTATCGGGGCGCAGAGGAACAGGAAGATACATGATTACTTTCAGTTTAACGTCACGCAGTTACATAGCAGTAGAACAACATTTACAGATCAATCAATGCAGTCAATGGACTGTGTGACAGGTCTATTTATGCACTAACACCCATTAAGCCTTTCTTTAAAAAGTGTCTACTTGCATCTCATCTTTTATCCTGATGTGCCTGAGGAGCGTAATCATAATGCTCACACAAAATCAGGTTGCATTAAACACAATGGGCCTCAATACGAATGTAGTGCTACCGGCACCGTTGTTACCATACAGCCACATTACGAGTTCTGCTTGCGGGTGCCACTCTGCACGCCTGGTCAGCCCGGCCATACTGGCAACCGCGAATGGGCCATTACCGGCCCATTCAACTTGTAATGGGCCGGTAATGGCCCATTCGCGGGTGCCGGTGGCGAGTATGGCGGTACTGCCAAACTCGCAATGAGGCCCAATGTGTGTTACTACTACTCCAGGTAAATCTGAAAGCTAAATATTTAGAGATTACCCTAGATTTGTATTATTTTTCTTTGGTGCTCCTTGTTTCTCCTGATCTAGTTCTTTGGGAATGTTGGATGTGCTCTTCACTTCCATCGTGTGCCTTCTATTTCTGCTTGGTTGCGTTTTCCCCTCTCACTAAAAAATAACAGAGTTTCCTCTTGTGACTGATAAAGGGACAAGCACATTCCTTGAAATGTGTTCATGCCCAGGGATGGGCTGAGAAGAAAATAGCCCAAGGCATCAGGATAAAAATGTCCCATTGTCACAAATTGCAATTAATAACTTTTTGCAACAACCTGAGTAGCTGGGGACTCCTTTCTTCGGAAAAAGTGTCAATCATTGGACATTTGAAAGCACATAAGTTCATTGAAAGCACCAGCTGCATAGTGCGCTAAGTCATTTCCGTTGCTCTCATTGGCCAAGAAAATTGTCTATAGTTGGCCTGCCTGACAGTCCCTTTGGGCACAGCCCGCTGGACCACTGCAAGCCTTTTAATATTCTCTAGGCAACTTTCATGAACAGCAAGACCTCCTCTGTAGAATAGCCGATACTCAAGCACGGTGCACACCTCTAAAACAGGCCTAGATTGTATTCACCCTGTCCGTTTAAATAACCGCTGAAGTGGTCAGAGCTGACCCTTGATTCTTCATCTTGGTCCCTGCCTGGTGAAAGAATGTTCTGAAGAAAAACTGTGGCTACCAGTTGCAATGGAAGAGAGTATAAAGGGAATCAGTGTGGATGCTCTAATCACAGCCAAAAGGGGAAGAAACCCAGAGTGCCAGGGACAGGAATCTTCAAAGTACTAAGTGCCTCATCACGAGTTGGACGGTAGCCCCTAAATGCGGTGATAATGCTTATACCGTAGCATTTAAGGGCTGGCCCAATCACAAATTGGGTGCTGAATGGGCTGTTTTACCACCAGCTTTTTGCTGGAGGTGAAAATATAATTTAGCACCCTGTTTTTAGCGCAATTACCGCTGGCTGTAACAGCGCGCTGTATTTGCGCCGAAGATGTCCCACTGCGTACAATGGACCCAATGGGGAATGGGGATTTACTATTAACGCCCCCCCCCCCCCATGATCAGGTGCGACTAATGCTGTACTGGGTTGTGTTTACGCAATTACAGTTGGGTGGTATTACCGCCGGGATACCGCCCAACTCGAGATGATGCCCTAAGACTGCAATAAAGAGCTAAAGTGCTGGGGCTGTCCCATTGATGATTCGTGGTGGGTTGCAGAGTAGTCTATTGCACAACAAGGTGTTATATTGTGGACACTTCATCCTATACAAACATGTTTACATTTAAAATGGTGGTTGCACACAGCCAAAGCATCATCTAGGGCCTTGTGCAGATTTGAAGCTGTTTGTTTATATTCAGGCAGGGCCTTGTGTCCGGGCTGTTGTACTATGATATAACAGAATGTAGAAGAATTATATAGGGAGAAGATAAGAAACTACTTTGATGTGTACTCACCTTTCTTCTGTATATCACAAAAGGGTCACCTAGGGATGTCCAAAACTAAAGGTTGCTTTAGGGCTGACTATTGGTGGCCTTAGCTAGATAGTCAGATAGGAAATGTAATAAAGAATTGTGATGTATATAAAGAATCTGAAAGGACACTGTGAAGCAATGTCCAACCTTCAAAGGTATTACGTCAAATGTGTGTGTGTGTGTGTGTGTCTGTTTGTGTGCGCGTGAGTGGGAGAAAATGTGTATCTATGCAGTGAGAAAACTGAAGGTGTCTCACCCGCTAGTCCCCGGGGATCTGTCATCCCGGTGGCCAGGACACGGCCATCGCTATTGGATCCAGTTCCTGGGGGTGGCCCAGAGCGGGAGGATCACCTGGATAGGGGGACTTTGGGGAGTTGAAGTGGGACATTGAAGGGTGAGATGCGCTATCCCCTTCCTTATGTCACTGTTTCCCCATCCTGCCCAGTAGGATACTTAAAAATTCTATCTTCCCTTTTCCAACACAAACACTTTCTCACAGCGTGAACAACAACGGACCAATACCCGAGCCGTTTACCTGATATGTCCCAACACAAGGATCAGGCAGAGTCAAGCATTTGCCGACAACTACAGATGCCTGACTACGCTTTCCCTTCTCCATAGGGATGAAAGGCAGGGCACAAGAGCACACTCCGAGCAAGGCCGAACGCACAAGGAAGCAGCTATTCCGGGGCAGCAGTTAAAACGGAGGAGAAAGGTGACGAGACCTGAAAGGACGTCAAGGAGGGAGTTGCCCTTGCCCTTTTCAAACAGACCTGCGATGCCTCCAATGAAAGGAACATACTACCAGGAATTGCAGCTGACCCATGGTATGATTGATGTCAGCGGTACATGGCACCCTGCTTCACTGATAGCCAGAGCGGGGAGATGTAGTTGTCATCGTGGTACCGTCCTTGACTCCAGCAGCAATGGAACCGCCAACGAGTTCAGCACAGCCGGTGAGTCAGAAGAACCTGATAGTCGACCGGACTGTGTTAGGCTCAAGGTTACAGTGGCAACATTAATTAGATAAAAAGACAAGAGGTATTTTGTGAACAAACGTGGTACCAGAAATAGAGTGGTCTGGCGCCACGTGGGTGCTAAGTCGTAGGTCCTTGGCTGTTACCCCTCTCCTGAACAAAGAGACTGTGTTGAACATAATGAGTAAAGGAACTACAAGTAACAAGAGGCCAGAGGGAAGGCTGGTATAAGGTGTTAAGGTGGTCATACAAGGGTCAAGCCAAATCCCTTCTACAATCTAAAGTCCTTGACACATTGAAGAAGTTTTGATATTGTGAAACAGGCGTTTGCGCCCGGCTGAGGTAACGCTGTGTGAACTGTGATGGTGTGAAGCCCGCACTTGCCATTGGTTAACAGAGTGACCTAACAGGACCAGATCGCCTTTCGGAAGTCTATGTTTAAATTGGCAAGTGCTCTGGTTGGTCTGAGCCCGACTGAGGGAGGCTGATGACTGATAGAAGGATCGGAGCCCGGCTGAGTGGGATCCCCGGGTGAAGGACAATTACCCGATGTAAAGGTTAACCGAAGGAACTTTTATTTAGCTGTTTTGGAGTATCAGGTCCATTGAAGCAAGAGAATGCGTGAGAAGTGGCTTGGGCACAGAAGGCCCTGATATTGAGAAAAGGAACTGTAAGTTTGTACCAGAGAAGCCAAGGAGTGTGCTGTGCTTCAGATTCCTGCCTTGTCCTGTGCTAAAAATGTGGGGAAGGGAGACCCCGGTGATAACATCCTGATTTATTATTTTGAAAACACTTCTTCCTTTTCTTGTGAACATTATCCCACACTCTTTTGTAGCATAGCGGTAAGGATTGGCAATATTTTGTTTTAGTATAGGCCCTTTTTATTTTACTAGACTCCACTAGGACTGTGTTATTATGATTTGATGGTCGTAGCTTGCTCCCATCTTAGATTTAGGTTTAGATTAGGTGTTTATCTCACCCATTTTACAGTTTAATAAACAACCTTGAACTGTGATCACGTTTTTGTGTCTGTCTTACTTTCATGCCATGCCTTCCTCACAATGCAGAGTCCAGTGGGAGGGGGTACAGGGAGCAAAATGGGACTTAGGGGGGTGGGGGTTAAAACCACCCTGAATAAAAAAAAACAGTGGTGATGTCTCTTTCCCATTTTCAGTCTTTTTTAAATGCAACCTTCCAACAACGGGAAAATGAAATAGAACCCCTACGAAACCAATTGAATTTCCTGAGACGCCATTTTAATTTGGCGCCCTTAACATTCTAGGACCAATAGCAGGATCTAATGGAATTAAGAAATGTATATTTGTATTGATGGTTATGTTCTCCAAATGGGTGGAAACCTGCATCGTACAGGAGGCTGAAACACAGACAGTAGTGTCATTTTTAGACAGTGTATTCCAGAGATAGTGTTTCACTAGCAGACTGTTATGGAATGGGGAATTACCGCCCTTTCCTCTGCCTTTAATATCGTGGTAATAAAGGGATATCAGGTGGCAGAAACTGTATGTAGGTTTACTGGTATTATGCCAGAATTACCAGAGGGATACCGGCAAACCTATAATGACTGGAAAGAGAGAGGCATGTATTGCTACCTGCCAACCCTTAGTGCACTCCCAAGGGAATACAATCCCAAAACGTATCAATGTTGCAGGCACGTGAGCTCTAGTAGACGACTCACTGCTTGCGATTCTGAATTTAACTGAGAGTATCGGTCTCTTTTCTCTAGGATTCAGAGTTGGTAGGGTAAATGTGGTAAGTAGGTGTGTAATCCCTGCTCGCCAATAGAGTTGTCAAGCAGTTATGTCTTCCTTTTTCAATTCTCTTCACATAGTTTATAGTGTGTCTATTAATTCATTAATGTAAGACAATACAACTTTAGGAAAAGTAAAAAAGACCCGTCATGGGTTATTTTTAATCAAACCAAAATGTTCTTTTCTTTCGTTCAGAACCTGTCAAAATCTATAATTTGTACAGTTTACGAAACCTTATTCATAGATCTACTCTAAACCATAAGATTCGTTATGTTTGTATACATAAATTTACAAAATCCCTTTTTGGGTAACAACAAACAGTGATTGTGGGGTAACAACAAGGAATGAAGTCAAATAAATTTCCTGGTTTAAGTCACCAAAAAAAAATAGTATCGAGATTTATCAATGTGTTGCCAACGCGTTTCGGACTTTTCTGACAGTCCATCTTCAGGGCTAAATGATACTACTTCTTCCGATATAACATATGTTCTTGGATTCAATTCCTACTGTAAAAACATATAGATAGTATTACACTATAGGTGTTTCAACACTTGTACAAGATAATACAACTTAACAACACAGGGTTGTGGTTTGTGATATTACATTTCTGACAGTATAAAATGTTTTACTCTTAACGCACCTTTTTCTAATGCCACAGGCGCCTAGTTTCCTGATGCTTGGACAACCTCTTGTAGGTAGGTATGGCTGCACCTAATATGTTCTGTGTAAGGATACTCGTGCTTTGTGGGATTTTTCTTCAAAAATAGTTTCTAGAGGAAACAAGAAGAAATAGTGGTGTACTTAGTGTGTGGGTCACTGGAATGTGTTTATAACTTTGCAAGGTAAACTGCCACATTTTGGAGGGTAAAAAACAGGGGAGTACCTCTCCCCCATACTGTCAATCTGGCTGTAATGTCCAAGCCAGATAAATAGTCTGGCTGTAGTAAACTGGTCAGGCTAAAACCAGTCTGGCCTCATACAATTTCCAGAGATTAATGGAATGTGATGTTTCAAGAGCTAACAATTCTGCCCATTGGGTTCGTAATATTTGCTCTAAGGCTGGCTGTATCATGCAGATAAATGGTCTGGCTGTAAGGTACTGGTCAGACTCAATCCAGTCTGGCCCCTTAAGCCTAGTACAGAGTTTATACGGTGAAGTGGTTCATAGTAAAAAAAGATTTGTCTAATAGGTTTATATAAAACCTATCTCTCACCTTCATATACGGCATGCGTGTCTCTTTGGAATTCCTGAGGTTCACGGAGCATCGAGTGCGGTACTCTGGTCCCTCGCGTTCTTCCTTGTTACTATTTATTGTGTTGCCAAGGATTTGTGCGCATGTCCGTCAGCGGGCTGGACCGCTTATTCATAGCGCAAGTGCATTAGGCTGATCTCCCAACTTCGTTTGCACGATGGCGCGTGAGCGGGCTAGACCGCTGATCAGTCGCGCGTGCGTACGTGTGGGTATTGATTAAGTTCTTGTCGCGCATGCGCGGGTGTACAGTGTGCAACCAATACTGTGTCACGTACTCCGTGACCCAACACAGTATGGTGCTGAAACACTGTGTCCTCGCGCATGTGTGTATGTGTTTCTTCCGTTACCGCGGGAGACGACTATGCAGAGTCTTAGATGGCTGACCGATGTTACGAAGGGTGACCTGTCGTGTCAAAGAAAAGTAAGAAGGTCTTGTGTATAGATGGATCTAGTTAGCTTGAAAGTGTGAAGATTACAAAAATTCCTAATGAGGAGGTGTATAGTGTTTGCCCAGCATGAATGAGTGGGGAGTAGCGCAGATCACTGATCTGCTTGGGTCCCCATGGGCTCCATGCTGCAGGTGAAGAAACTAACATAGGGAAGTTCTGTACAGATTGGCATGATCAGTTAACTTTAGTATTACATACTGCACGGTTTTCTTTGTATTTCACTGTAGTGTAAAGTCAACCAGCTCTAGCTCCTGCATCTATACTGCAAGAACAATCTGTTATTAAACGCCTAGATAAGTTGATCTCTGCCAGTTAAATGGCTCACATTCTATGTATGCAGCCAGTGTGTCACAGTTACATGTTCCTCAACAAGGATAGTGCACTACAATTCGCAGTAAAGCATTTTTAGACATATACATCAGTTTTACAACATATGATTTTACGACATATAATTTCAAGCTGATGGTGTGTATTTATAACAGTGTTGCCACTTCCCATGTCAGGTGCTAAGATGTGGATCCGAAAGGGACACATCTTGTACAATCTATTTGTGTTAAGTCCAATTCCGCTTTTTCATATAGTCCAGTATCTCAAGATACAAGGCGTTTTGGAACATGTGCTTTGGACAGTTGGTATTATACATACAGGTGTTCCCAAAGTCAGTGTCTGTTCAACAGAGTAACACATTTGCACATTTCCTTATACAACCCAAGTTGTGCATGTACATAAATTCAAACATAACACATTAAATCGAACTCTACGTTCATGCCTCTGGGACTAAGACAGTCAAGGGTGTCAATCCATTCTATCTCCCTCTGATGGAGAGTTCTTGAGATGTGTCCGCCTCTAGGGCCTAGAATTACATGTTCAGGTATTACGCATTTCATTTGAGCTACCCAATGTCTAGCTTGTAAGAAATGTATTGCAACGGGAGATTTTTGACTTTTAGTTCTAATATTGGATTTGTGCTCCGACCATCTGGTTTTAGCTTTCCGCGTGGTCATGCCTACATAGAATAGGCCACAGGGACACTTAAGTCCATAAATGACGTTTTCTGCATCACATGTGCATGAGTGTTTCAAGAGGATAGGTTTTCCTGTGTATGGGTGGCTGATGGTATTGCCTTTTAATATGTTGCCACAGTGTTGGCAATTGTGGCAAGGGACAGTGCCCTTGAATGTCGTTTTCTTGGTTCCCATGGTGGTTAAGTCTGCTCTGACCAAGCTGTTGCGTAAGGATTTGTTATTCCTGTAGGCAAATGTCAGAACTTCTGGAGAGAGTTGTAGCAGTTTCCGATCCATTTGCAGCAGCTGCCAATGTTTCTGGAAAATCCTTTTGATTCTCTTGCTCTGGGTGGAGTATGTCGTGACATATACTAATTTCTGTTGATCTTGGTTGGTTTTGGGAGTAAGCAGGGTATCCCTTTGAATCAGGTTGACTTTGTCCTGGATTTCAGAAATTAGGTTTCTGTCATATCCTTTTGAATAAACTTCATTTGTAAATTTGAAGATTGTCTGGTGAATTCTGACATTTCCGAGATGTTTCGCCTGTATCTTAAAAATTGGCTCAGGGGTACGCTATCCAGCGCTCTTTGAGGGTGAAAGCTTGTCGCTAGTAATAGGCTGTTTCTGTCCGTCTCCTTTGTAAAAATCTGTGTTTCTAGCTTTCCTTCTTTCAGGGAAATTTCAACGTCCAGGAAGTGTATTCTGGAGGGACTGGTAAATGTTGTAAATTTAATTCTGGGATTCATCAGGTTCATCATTGAAAAAAATTGTTCCAATTCGTCCACTGGATCAGTCCAGATTCCAAAGATGTCGTCAATGTAACGTGTGTAGAAAGATAGGTGTCGAGACCATCTCGGGGGGGTTAAGACATTTTCATATTCTAGGTAGAACATGAATATATTGGCATAGCATGGTGCCATGGCTGCTCCCATGCTAGTTCCTGATACCTGTAAGAAGTAGCGTTCTCCAAATTTGAAAAAATTGTTCATAAGAACCAATTTTAATAGAGGCAGTACAAATACTCGGACCGCCTTACAGTCTGCTGTTCTCAGGAGCATCCACTCCACCGCCTCCAGCCCAGTTTCGTGGGTGATATTCGTGTAGAGGGATGTAACATCCATAGTGAAGAGGATGTCACGGCCTTCCATAAATTCCACATCTCGTAGTTTTTGTAAGAAATGTGTTGTATCCTTTAGATACGTTTCTGTATTCTGGATCAACAGTTGCAGTATCCGGTCGAAATACTGAGCTAGGGGTTCCAGAATGATGTTTGTAGCTGCAATGATTGGTCGACCTGGTGGTTTCAATAATCTTTTGTGGATTTTGGGCAGTATATATAGTACTGGCATAATCGGTTGTTTGTTGTTAAGAAACTTATGAGTTTTCTCCGAAATCTTGCCCATTTCTTCAGCTTCCTCGAGGGTTTCCTCTATAAGTATCATAACCTGGTTGGTAGGGTCGGAGTTGATTTCAATATAAGTTCCTGTGTCCGCTAGTTGTCTCTCAATTTCCTCCAGGTAGTCGCTCTTGTCCATTAAGACAAGTGCGCCTCCCTTGTCTGCGGGTTTAAAGATTATCGACTGGTTATCCAGTAGATTTTTAAGGGTCTGTTTTTCCCATTTCGAGAAGTTCCCATAGCCACTCTGTTTGTATTCAAGCTTTTTGAGGTCTTGGAGTATCATTTTCTCAAAAGTCGAGAGCACATGGTTCTGTACTTGGGGATAGAAATTGCTTTTTGGTTTGAGCTCAAGGAACTCCGATGTCTCGTTAGGGTCTTGATCTTCTTCGAGGTCATCAAAAAATATTTTTAATTTCATTTTCCTCAACAGTCTAAAGAAGTCTATTTTTTCTTTCAATAGTGTACTATTACTCTGGGGGACAAAGGATAGGCCTTTGTGGAGTACTCGGAGTTCCAAATTGGTGAGGGTATGTGACGAGATGTTGATCACTAGCTCTTTTTCTGTGCCTTCTTGCTTTGCGCGTTTTTTCTTCTGTCCTTACAATGCGGAGTCCAGTGGGAGGGGGTACAGGGAGCAAAATGAGACTTAGGGGGATGGGGGTTAAAACCACCCTGAATAAGAAAAAACAGTGGTGATGTCTCTTTCCCATTTTCAGGGGGTCGCACAAAGTCGACTGAAGAAAATCAGTCTTTTTTAAATGCAACCTTCCAACAACGGGAAAATGAAATATAACCCTTACGAAACCAATTGAATTTCCTGAGATGCCATTTTAATTTGGCGCCCTTAACATTCTAGGACCAATAGCAGGATCTAATGTAATTAAGAAATGTATATTTGTCTTGATGGTTATGTTCTCCAAATGGGTGGAAACCTGCATCGTACAGGAGGCTGAAACACAGTCAGTAGTGTCATTTCTAGACAGTGTATTCCAGAGAGAGGGTTTCACTAGCAGACTGTTATGGAATGGGGAATTACCGCCCTTTCCTCTGCCTTTAATATCGTGGTAATAATGGGATATCAGGTGGCAGAAACTGTTTGTAGGTTTGCTGGTATTATGCCAGAATTACCAGAGGGATACCGGCAAACCTATAATGACCCCTTAAATGTATTATTTATTGATTTATTAATGTTTTAAATAAACATTTATATCATGCTTCATGCTGGAGACCAGCCTCTAAGCAGGATCGGGAGTCGAGCCCTTGATGCTCTGCGCTGTTTTGCTTTCAAGACAAACACGCTGCCCCTACACTATCCTCCTGCATTACTAGGTGAGTTCTCTCAACGCAAATGTTGCTCGCTCTTCATCAGATGGAGCCCTCACACACAAGCATATCTTTGCTTTGTTCACAGTTTCATGTGTATAAACACAATATTGGGCCTCATTACAAGTCTGGCGGTCCGGAAATAAGGGTGCCGGGACCCTTTCTGAAATACCAGACTATGAGAATTCCGGCAGGGGCAGATGCTCCTGGCAGGTCTGACATGCCGGAAGCACCGGCCCCTGCAGGCATTTTTTTCAAGGTGCTTCCATTACCTCATTCATATGGAGTCCTATAGGACTCCACGGGAATGGGGACTTACAGTTCCCGCAGCCTAACATCTCGGGGCTTGTATGTCCCGGTGGCACCAGGATATCATGTTGCGGAACGGTGTTACCAGGTGGGCGCCAACCTGCCGGTAGCACTGGCAGGTTACGGCCGACCTCATTTTATCCAGTAAAGTTCTCCCCATTAAGGTAATCCCTTATCCTTTTCTCCCATGTTTCTATGCTATTTCTGTCTGATTATTTAGACAATGGGCCTACATCAATGGTCTTCAAACTATGGGGCTGGCCCCTCTATGAGGGCCCGAAGGATGCCATGGGGGATAGGGGGTGTGAGGCTCTTAAGAAAGGGATTATGGTGACTGCTTATGATAGAAAATATAGCAGATATGGCATGTCGTCGGCTCAGCCACAATATTTTTACTCAGGGGGGAGCATGGCAGCACATATTTTTCTCAATGGGGGCTCACCATAAAAAAGTCTGAATAACACTGGTCTACATCATATTCATTTGTTTTGTAGGCTACAGCTTTGGGGCTAAACATCTATCTAGAGAAAGGGAGTCCTCCGACCCTGGTTTCTAATTGTGGGATGTGTACTCCGTGGTGAGTGCACACTTTTTTATCCATTTCACAGTCATTGACTTTTCCTTTTCACTTTCTTTTCTTCCCTGCAATCCATTTGCACATGGTCTCTACTACATAGCTATGGGTCCTGATGAAGGTGTAATACCCACCATACGCCAAAACATCCACTGACGTTAACCTGGCACCCACAATCCAAGAAAATAAGAAATTGATATGAAAAAAAAAACATTGGAACTATGTGGACATATTTCCATTAATATTACTGAATAAACCATGTTGTGAGGTGATTAGCAACCAGGGAAAAGGAACTTGGACTACCCGTCTGACTTGTCTTGCCCTTTGATCCACAATTCAATAGGATCGGATGGTACTAGTTCACTTGTGTGCTCCAAAAAGCATTTGGCACAATCTGTTGTTTTCTATGTGTTTTGTGCATCTTTAATTTTTGTTTGTATAAATGCTTTTGTATGTACTGTGAATATATTATTATCCATTATTTCTTTGTTTGAAAAAATCCTTATAGTGATTGAACTATGAATTTATTTGTAAATAGTGCTCACTGACGATAGCATTAAACGATGATCTGAAATAATTTGACGTACTATAATTTGTGCTGGTAGGATTTCCCTTTATTGTTTATAGATATACCCCATTTACTGCCCTTGGGATACTGAGTTTGTTATATTATCCCTAAGCTAACATCCCGGCCTGGGGTAGGGATTTTATAGTGATGGTTACCCCACTGGGTGGTCTACCGGTGCTGGAAGGTCCACAATGATGACACAAGATCTACTTGATGCTTGTGGTCCCGTGCAGAAGAGATGTGACCAAGCAGTTTGGGCTGGACTGCCCTTTTGGGGTGGGACCAAGCCTTATTTGCATATGGTTTTCTCCTTTTGTAATGGTTTTGCAGGTGAAGAACAATGGGCTGAAGGGTTGCCCAGAGTAATGCCAGAGGTTAGGATTAATTCTAAACTGTCCAGCCATCACCTCTTTTATTTTGCTGTAGTCACCCCGGGTGGGACGGGTATGCCCAGCCGTGGATCCCATGCCTGCTGGGCCTAGAGAACCAAGATATTCCTGATGAGGTGCCAACGAGGCCGAAACATGTTTGGGGATGCTTGTGGTCTCGTGCAGAAGGGATGTGACCAAGCAGTTTGGGCTGGACTGCCCCTTTTGGGTTGGGACCAAGCCTGATTTGCATATGGTCTTTACCGTTTTGTACTGGCTTGGCAGGCAAAGAACAGTGGTCTGAAGGGTTGCCCAGAGCAATGCCAGAGGTTAGGATTCATTCCAAACCTTCCAGCCATCACCTCTTTTGTTTTGCTGTAATCACCCTGTAGAGAAGGAGCCAAGTACCCCCACCCAAAGCTCTGCTCCCATGCTGCCTATATGTTGGGAGCCAGAGTGTGAGACACGTGCAGTACCAGTGAAAATGCCTGTACCGCAAAGAATCATGGAAGAAAGGTACCCATTGAGGAAACCATGTATGCACTCATGAAAATATGATGACCATTTGAATGAAATCCCAGAGCAACCATGAAAATTTGCAAGAAAGAAGACTGGTGATGTCATGCAAAGAAGAGCTGATGCATCTAGAAAAGAGGCAGGAGGCTGAAGAGATTAAGCATTCTAATGAGATCTAAGGAGAAGGTGTTAAAGATGAGCAACATTTCGGGCTCGAGATGAAGATGCTCATGTTACAGAAACGATTAAGAAAATATTAAGTCATTTTACAATTGTACAGATGCAGTAACGCAAGCAGACAAAGTATTCTTAAGGCTGGCCATGTAGTAAATAGATTGCGGTGATGCACCAATGTATATGCATAGGAATGTATGGAATATAGATGTTCCACAACGCACTTTAGTCTGGACCCCGAGAAAAGAAAGGCTTTTTCAGTGTGGGGCAGTTGTAAAACAACTAAATGCAGAGGGGAATTAAAGAAAGGCTTGGCTGGCCCAGCACCAAGAAATCAAGGCCACTGTGAGCCTGGATGTTCATGCAGTAGCTACAAAATGTGTGAAAAGAACAAACTCCTGTCTGAGGTGGGGTGGAAGAACATTGGAGACGTCAGAGGTTCATCATTTAATAGTATTTTAATACAGCAAAAATCTCTGAAACATGGTCTCCAGTCACATGGTCGGATGAAAATAGGTACTGGGTTGAGACACATCAAAACAAAGAGACAAAGTATGCCTATACTCCCTTTTATTCTCAGGCCCAGAGTACATTTCCAAGGCAAATGTTCAAAGGCTAATTGACTGGCAGATGGCAAGAGTGATGATAGATGGCAGGCTAATTAGGTGGGAAGCTATGGTCAAGACCAGCCCACGAGCACCTGGGTACCAGCCTGCGTGCTGATAGCGTGTGTGGAATATTGCAGAGGGGTGCAAGGGTGCCAGCCAATTATAGTTGGCCACGTAACAGAGAGCCTTTAGTTTGTATAACCAATAGGACGTTGTGTATTTGATGACGTTCATAGTGATTTGCACTAGAGGAGGGCATAGTTGCTCACCTGATGTTAGAGACCCAATCACGTTATGGAACATATACCTATATGTTCCCTCTAAGCTTATCACTTTGCCAAGTAGGTTTTTCTAGTTTTCCACGTCGATTGATGTCAGTGATGACAGGTTTTTCCTATATAAGCTGTATTTTTTATGAAACTCGCTGAGTGAAACGATCGAGCGCACATTCCTGATGTTCGTTGTACTGCCTGTTTTAGAGAATTGCAAATAAAACAGACTTACTTTGCCAACTTCCTGAGTCAGTCTGATTATTGATGTTTGAGTATATTCTGCATCCCCATCTATCTCAAAGTATTGCTACCTTGTCTTAAAGGCCTTGTGTTGAGTACACGGGTTCACCCACAGTGGGATGGGTGTGCCCAGCCGTGGATCCCGTGCCTGCTGGGCCAAGAGACCAAAGCTATTCCTCACTGATGAGGCCCAAGGAGGCCGAAACATGTTTGGGGATGCTTGTAGTCTTGTACAGAAGGTATGTGACCAAGCAGTTCGGGCTGAACTGCCCCTTTTGCGGTGAGACCAAGCATGATTTGCATGTGGTTTTTCCCCTTTTGTAATGTCTTGGCAGGCGAAGAATGTTGGTCTGGAGGGTTGCCCAGAGCAATGCCAGAGGTTAAGATTAAATCTAAACCTTCGATCCATCACCTCTTTTGATTTTCTGTAGTCCTCCCAAGTGGGATGGGTATGCCCAGACGTGGGTCCCGTGCCTGCTGGGCCTAGAGACCCAAGCCACTCCACACTGATAATGCCCAACAAGGCTGAAACATGTCTGGGGATGCTTGTGGTCTCCTGCAGAAGGGAGGTGACCTAGCAGTTCGGGCTGGACTACCCCTTTGGCGGGTGGGACCAAGCCTGATTTGCATATGGTCTTTCCCCTTTTGTAATGTCTTGGCAGGCGAAGAATGATGGTCTGGAGGGTTGCCCAGAGCAATGCCAGAGGTTAAGATTAAATCTAAACCTTCGATCCATCACCTCTTTTGATTTGCTGTAGTCCTCCCAAGTGGGACGGGTATGCTCAGATGTGGTTCCTGTCCCTGCTGGACATAGAGGCCCAAGCTACTCCTCACTGAGTAGGCCCAATGTAGCCAAAAAATGTTTGCGGATGCATGTGGTCTCATGCGAAAGGGCTGGGTCCAAGCAGTTTGGACTGTACTGCCCCTTTTGGGGTGGGACCAAGTCTGATTTGCATATGGTCTTTCCCCTTTTGTAATGTCTTGGCAGGCAAAGAATGATGGTCTGGAGGGTTGCCCAGAGCAATGCCAGAGGTTAAGATTAAATCTAAACCTTCGATCCATCACCTCTTTTGATTTGCTGTAGTCCTCCCAAGTGGGACGGGTATGCTCAGATGTGGTTCCTGTCCCTGCTGGACATAGAGGCCCAAGCTACTCCTCACTGAGTAGGCCCAATATAGCCAAAAAATGTTTGCGGATGCATGTGGTCTCATGCGAAAGGGCTGGGTCCAAGCAGTTTGGACTGTACTGCCCCTTTTGGGGTGGGACCAAGTCTGATTTGCATATGGTCTTTCCCGTTTTGTAATGTCTTGGCAGGCAAAGTATGATGATCTGCAGGGTTGCCCAGAGCAATGCCGGTGGTTTACGATTGATTATAAACCTTCCAGCCATCGCCTATTTTGTTTTGCTGGAGAATTAGTAGAGTGTGACAGGTTGTCGCACACCAGCGAGCTGTGAAATCCAGTGATGGAAGGAGAGAGCTGCCGGTGGGCCCAGTATAGAAGATGTAGGCCTGCGTGCCACTGGAGGCTGAGAGAGGCGGATCAAGGGGACTCTGTCAGACCTAGAAAAGGCTTTTATTGAATCATCTCATCCCTGTGGCTTGGCTTCTGCCAACAGGGATGGGAGAATAGACCTCTGTGGAGGAGACCTACCATTGGGGCAGGCAATGAGGATGTATAGCAGGGAGCCAATGGGGGACTGAAGCCGGAAGGCTGCGCGCCCTACTTGAGCATATTGATGCTGGCAACTGGACCTTGTGTGCCTTTTCAGAATTACTTTCATGACTAATGTTCCAATTTTGTCCCAAAAATTGTGAATTTTCACTAGAGCACTTTGTAGAACATACTGGTAATATGAACAGTTACACCATCTTTAAAAGGATGGCCCAACCTAATTTGGATGCAAGTAACACCAATGATAGCACTGAAGACGCTGTACCGATTGTTCTGGGAGGGCGGAATTGGGCCACCGGATACCCTGAGGTATTATTGGCATTTTAAAGAACTTTACAAATAAATCTATTGGCAGAAAAGTAATAACTGAACCAGGCAGAACAAGCTCCAGGTACTAAGACAATGGGCATGGGGGCATTTCTGCAAGTAGGTTCGTGATGGATGCCTGCTCCTCGATATAGCAAAATCTAAATATTGGTGGTTATTCACAGCCAGTTTTCGATGTGAGTTCTCATAATTCAATATACAAATTCTTGCCATAATCATTAAGACGAGATCAACCCTCCCGACCTTCTATATTGCATTCCCATGTACATCCTTTCAGTATAATACAAGCAGCTTCGTGCTCTGAAGCCTGACCTAGGTGGCAGTAAAGCGAGGGTGCAAAAGGGGGGCTAAGGACACATAACTACTGATATTGTCCCAGCAGGAATGGGCAATTATTCCACTTTTTGTTTGGTGTTTCTTTAATACATCAAATGTAAACGAAATAATGACCAGACCGGCTGTTTTGCTGAACCACCATCTTGCCAAAAAAAGCAACATAAACCATTCTGACGCTCGTGAACTCCTGTCGCTCAGTGGCTGCATAATTCTAGTCCTTTCTATGTGTCAAGGGGAGCCGGAAGATGAGCAGGGTGGGTGAAGAGGAGAAGCTGATGAAGTGATCGGGGAGAGCCCATCCAATTATGAGGCAGTGGTTTGGCCAGCAAACATCCAGAGCAGACAGAATTTATGTGAGTCTCCAGGAATATTTCCATTTATTGCCCAGAAGGTCTTGATCCTGATTGACCCACAGAAATCCCAAATCCCATTCAGGTTCTACAGGTGTATACCTAACGAACCTTGCTGGGTAAAGCCAGACTCTAAACTGAGAGAGCACAGAAAAAATGATTTCTCCCAATCACCCTCTTTCCTCCAGTCCCTGATGCTTCGTTATGTACCCTATTTTCTACTGTAACAACTCCACCTTAAATTCCTTCTTTGATCACCTCAGTTATCGTCTACTGGTGTAGCTTCAGGCAATGTCTACATTTTATCGCTCCTACCTCAGGGTTAGTCGTTTTGCAAAGAAATGAGGTGGGGGTAGATCTCTGTCTTCGGCCGGGGCCTCCTTTGGAACTTGAGAAAAATCATCTCTGGTTCTGGAAGCACCTCAAGACCTCCCTCTTTGCCTCTGCCTTTGCCCCCCCCCCCTGTTGATCTGTTTCTTCTCTTGGCATTGTGCACCTGTCCACCCGCTGTCATTCGTGCCCAGGTACCTGCTCACCCTGCCACCCTCCTGCACTGCCTCCAGGCCACCCCCTGCACTAGGGTTCTGTATCTGTACCCATACACTCCCCTCCCACTTTTCTTCTGCACTTATCAGATATACCCTATCTGACTAACTTTCACCTGCCACTTGCTGGCTGCACTACCATGGTTTCTCGCCCATATTTATTTATTTATTTTATTTAGTATTTATTCTGTTCTCTCCTCTGTTCTTCACTTTCCCCCTTTTCCATGCACTTGCGCTTTCTTAATGTCACTGGGCCCAGTAAGATCGCTGTTTTCTTTTTTTGTTCTCCCTTGTTCCCCTCCCTTTTGCCTGGAACACTTGTGCATGAGCACGATATAAATACAATATAATTTAATTTCATTTCATTTCCTTGTTTAACTTTGGTGTAGGTGTAAAATGGCTCTGAAATGGATGCAAGGTGTCAATATGATATGCTACGTATTATACATAAATAAAGACACAGGACGCAAGGTGTTTCCTTCTTAAAGTACAAGTGTAAATCAGGGATTATTCCTTTGTCGGACTCTTCCAATCAAAAATCTAAGACCTTTCCAATAAAATAGACACTTTAAAATACTGCAATTTCTTTCTTTTTCCTCACCACACCCTCTGGCTGTCACTGGTGAAGGGAGACTCAAGTACATTTATATACATTTGTGATTTTTGCAGAGACAGCTTGCCAACCTAGGCCATTTTGGAACCCTTGAGAGGGCAGCCTTCCATTAAGTGCCCCCAGGATTATGCAAGCACCACGGTTCCCTGTGGTGCTGATGTGGCCAGACTCTACTCCCTGTACCAGTGTCTCCAAAGGAAAGCATAAAGCAGGGCATCATCTGGGGGCAATTTGTCTGTACCTGAATATGTGCCAGGAATCTGGGGTCTGGTATGATTTAAGGGGTATCCAGCAACTTATGGGAAATAACGAGAGAGAATTCAGAGGAGCTATTAAACTTCTTTGTGGCTCTTCTCCATGAGAGTCCCCAATCCCTGTTCCTCCTCCCTTGTCTGTCCCTTGCCCAGTGTTTTCCTTCTCCCTCCCCTTTCTTCTTAAAGCAGCTCTGTCCTGGTCACAAGCATTTAGGATGTGTGTGGTACAGCATCTTGGACTCCCTACATTTGGGTGGCATTGAGTTTCTCTTCCGGCCTTAGTAGAACTGACTGGGCACCTTATTGTGTTTCTATGGGTCTTGTCTCATGCCCTTAGATGTGTGTGTGTACCCGCTTTAGATAGATGTGCTGGGACCCTGGTCAGCCTGTTGGCTGAGGGACATTGGATGCCACATGAACTCGCTCCACTGGGCAGGCAGATAGAGTCCTGGAGGATGTTGGAGGACAATGCAGGGCCCCGGCTTTTTTATTCGTATTTGTGGGTTAGGGCTGCTGGAAATCCCTTGCCTGCTTGAAAGTCCTCTTTCGCCTTCGTATTGTGGAGTGGACCTTGCACTTGGCTCGCACCTTGGTGTTGTGTGAGTGGAAACGCTGGTGTTGCGTGAGTCTTCGCTCTTTGGGCATCTCGTCCCATGGAGCAAAGATGCCAGGTGGACAGTGCATGGCAACGTTTTTTTGTTTGTTCAATATTTTGTTTATTTTGGACGATGGAGAGACGGTCATCTTGGATGGTCACATGGTCAGGTAGCCTCGTTGCAACGCAAGGAGTGGTGGATGAAACTGTTCGAGAGGTGCGAGTCAGGGTGGCTCTAGTTGCGGCGGGCAGCCCTGCTGTGATACATAGGATGGGTCGTCCAAAGGAGCCTCAGGGGATGCCTGTGTTTGTATACTTTAATCTCCATATGATTTATGGGATTTCCCCTAGCTTATGGAAAATAACGAGATATGAGCCAGAGGGGTTATTAATCTTCCTCATTGCTATTCTCCATGCGAATACCCGTCCCTAGCTCCTCCCTTTCCTGTCCATCGCCTGTGCTTTCATAGTCCCCCACTTTCTTCTTAAAGCGGCTCCTCTCTTGTGGGGACACAACACGGTGCATGTGACAGGGCCTGGGAGCCATTCTTTGCCCACCTAAACACCAAAGACTTGCACAAAAAGTCTACATTACTGAGTCTTCCTAAATGAAGGTTCATTTTGTGGAGTCTTTAGCATGCATCCGTTGTTTTGTGTGGGAAACAGCACCTAAATATGGAGATTTGCAGACCTTGCATAACATGGCATTCTTTGTGCAGAAAAGGCAACATTTCCTGCACCTTAACTACCCCTAACAGTCAGTCAGTCAACACACTTTTATTCGACATAAAAAATCTTCAAGTCATTACATAAAAACATTAATCCAAGCAATATAAAATACATCTAAATAAAAATCATCACAGTCGACACAAGTATTTTAGGCAATTCATTTTTGGCAGCAATATAAACCATAAATATTGCACAATTTTAAAATGCATTCTGAGAGGAGATCCCTGCTTGCAGCCTCTATATTTCCAATAGTTTGTTATATTACGGATGCAGTTTAATTAGCTTCCTCTTTAACATCCATACTCTGCAGGTGTATCTAGCCACTGCAAAAACTACAACTTGCTGAGTGCTTTGACTTAGGTATCTCAATGCTGTTGTGGTATCATTCAAGCTTCTCTCAGCACAAGCTTTAAATATGCTTTCCTCAGGTATTTTGTTTTCTCACATAGCAACATAAAATGTATCATAGTTTCTACTTCCCCTGCGCACAGTGTATACACTTATCAGAATTCTATTCTTTCCAATTAGTCGTGAAACTTGCCACTTGAAGGGTCCACTTGAAGGGTCCCCAATCTCAATTGCACATAGAGCGATTTCTCATAGGGTGGAGAGATATAGGCCCTGATTCATGGATTATTTGCGCCGTGAAAAACGGTATTTGTGTGCCATTCTGCCCGCAAATCCCCATTTGTTAAACAGGGATTTGTGGGCAGAATGGCACACAAATCCCGTTTTTTTCAGCGCATATAATCCATGAATCAGGGCCATAATCTTGGTAACTTTTCCTTCCCGGGGACCAAAGATCAAGGTATGCCAGGCCCAGTTTTAACGTCCTCGCCTCGCGCTGACTACCAATCGATCCCTAGTTTTTTCAATAGCACCAACCTTAGCTCCTTTCTTATGCCAGGCAGCTGGTTTTGGGGTTCTCCCATAAGTTAGCAGCATCCAATTCCCAGAGCGTCTTCTTTACATGGCGAACCCACTTTAGGGATTTCTCTCCCTCCAATGAAATTACATGGCACAATGCTTCTTTATATTTCACCAGACCCTCTTGATTCCAAATTCTCAGCCAAAAAAAGAACCTAGCCTAGTGATGCAAGAGAGGCCACTGTGGTTACCTCTAATACCAGGAGCAGCAAAGCAGTTGGGTACTTTTGGGTAACAGGACAATTTCGGTTTTTCAGGAATTTAGCCTCAATAGAAGACAGTTTTTCCAAATGTCCATGCCCCCACAGTTCAGCCCCGTATAGGGCGGCAGGAACTGCCTGTCTCCCGTCCCGGTCTTATGCTGGAGAAATTGCACCGTGACCGTGCCTTGCTTGAAATGCAACTATAGACCCCTAAAACTTATCGAGGGTGGTTGCAGAACGATTCACTTGTACAGCCCACACCTCTGTCTCTTGAAACCGGATCTCCAAATATTCAAACTCCTTTACCTGATCTATTTGGTTTCCGTTCACCCCCAAATTTAGAGATCTACTTTTTGCAAACCTGGGCCTAAACATCATTGATTTTGTCTTATCGTGTTCAGCTGCAGCTTCAGATCATCACACTTTTGTACAAACAATGCCAGTGATTTTGCCAGCCTTTGCGGTGTTGTTGCCAGAATTACTGCATCAACGGCGTAGAATAGGGCAAACATTTTATCCTTATTTTATTCTGTGAGCAGAGTGTCTAAAATTTCCTGAATATATAGATTGAATAAAATGGTTCCCATAGGGCAGCCCTGCTGCACCCCCCTTGTAACTTCAAAATCCTCGGTCGGATTCCCTCCTAGCACATAACGCACTCTGGCTTTGTTATCTGTATAAAGGATCCTCATGAGTCTGATCAGCTGATCAGCTGGGCCGGGGCCTAACGTACGGAAAGCATCTTCCAGAGTTTTCCTCTAGACAAGGAGTCAAAAGCTGTCCTCAAATCGGAGAACATACGCTTCAACGTGTGTTTCTGAATAAGCATATGCAATATCAAAAAATAATGCTATATTGTTCCTCTTTGTTTCCAAAATCCTGCCTGCAGGTCACTTATTACTACCCTTAACAATAGTTACATGTATAAATGGAGACAAGTTGATCAGAGGAAATAACAGTCGAAAATTGGATTTTGACGTACATTCAAAATGGGACAGTCAGTAGCATGCAGCCAGAGTGAAATCTAATGTAGCATCCCATAGCAGGGAGAAACTGCCTTTAGTAGGCTGTTCTTTATTTGGCTGCACTGCCATTATTGTTATCTTTTAATTTGATACTCATTCATCTTTTATCTTAGAGTGTTCCGTGCCGGCGGGGATACAGTCTACTGGAAAACATTGCATCCCAAGGAACATATGAAACAATATCTGGTCCACAAAATAAGCTCTGATGAAATACTTCAATAGGTCTAGTGCTGGCTGTGAGGCTTGGTGGATCTTCAGAATATGTACCATGATTGCCTCCACACCTTGCAGGAAGAACATCAAGCCTACATTACTGCAAAGCATCCCTGCAGCAGACTGTAGCTCCCTCGTTCTGTCTCCAGCTATGGGTCCAGATATGTGTCTGTCTTCATGTTCCTCCCGATATGTAGCTTTTATCTATCCTTTTCTCTGTGCTTGGATTTATGGAACTTTGTTACCAACTAGTGAGCAGAAGAAGCAACAATGTATCCTTTCATGTAGCACATGATGTGCCTTAATCCCCACTCAGTGTTTGGGTTTCAATGTTGAGGGGAGCTCAGAGATATTACTGCCTGTAATCCAGCCTTATAGTGAATGTTTCATCACACAACTTCCACTATTTTTACACAATATCCCCAACTTGCTCGGAAAGAATTCTCGGTATTTCTGAAGATGGGCAAAATTGGACATCTGGTGGTTTAGTAAGATGGTTTGCACAAGTGAGGTGTGGATCAATGGTTAGTGGCATTTGTAGTATATTGTACACATATGGGACAGGTTCTCATAAATGAGCTCAAATGGAGCGCTTTTTTTCATTTGCGCTCATTGTCTGATTCTCAAAGCCAACCTGTGCGATTCAGGAGGGGCTTAACGGTGCTGCCCTGCCCTTTGCTTACATTAGTGTTGGGAGAGCTCAACCACCTGGTTGCTGGCGCACATTTCACAGAGGCGGGCCCTTAAAGGGGCCCATCTCCGTGAGATTTCCATCCCTGTTTGGCGGATGGAAATGCAAGTGTGACAACCGTGGTTTAAAGATGAGCTCATTCAGATGCCCTTTGTGAATTCAACTGCTCCTTATTTGCTGCAAGTGAGAAGCGAGCACACCTCCTCACTTGCGCCAAAAAACGTGTTATGAGATCCTGGCTCATAATCGTGAAAATAAAAAGGCGAGGCTGTTTTTTTGTAAAGCCTGAAACTTTCACTTACAGGCAAGCGCTTCAGACTTTACAACAAAAAAAAAAACACCTCACCTTTTCAATGTGTGGCCTCTGTGCAGAAATGTGAGGCTGCATATGTAGCACGTCTTGGATGTTTGTGGTCTGGATATGAGCCTTGTGTTTAACAACAGTGTTTTCAACTGTGTTAAGTGCTAAGATATCTTGGAGGGGCATTTAAGCCGATTAAAAAGGGTTTGATGCATTCAAGTTTATTGATGCGAAGGCTGTGGAATTATCAAAGGGCTTACAGAAATAGGACTGTCCCTGAGGAAGATCTTTTTATGGATCGAAACACGTGTAGGCTGTTCTGTCTATGGAACGAGACTGTCCATTAAATTTAAATTCATGGAAGATTTGATTTATTGATTATTGTGTCAATCAGATTTTGATTTATGTGTTTAAGAGCGTTAATAGGTTGGGCGCAAGTGCCCAGTGTTTATTCACTGAAATCATTCCTTGTGACTTTGGGCTTAGGTCACACATTGATGCTGGTCAGTGCCTGCCACTTTCTCACATTTAATTAATGGTATGTTTATTTAATTAATGGGTGATGTAGCAGATTTTCTGGTGCATTTCTCAACTAGCTATTAGCCCCCCACATCTATTATTTATTTATTAAGTGGTATTTAAAATGACGTTTTTTTCAATTAGCACCATACTATATGTTACTTTCATTAGTACAGTGCAAAATTCCATTTTGTGGAGATCTGTTTCTGCTCAGGTCACACGCTCTACCGTATGGTCACATTATAGCGCAGAAGCCATTTTGTAAATCGAGGGTGTAGTTGTGGAATATATATTGAGACAGCCTCGTGCTGAGATAGGTGCAATGCTTGACGCCCAAAGTACAAAGCGCAATATAGTTCGTGATTAAGCCATGCGCGTCAGTTGAAGTCCCTACTGCTTTATCATATCGCGTTTTTCTGTTTACTGTACGTGCCACATCGGCCTAGCTCGAGTACACCACGTCCCCAAACTGTGTCCAGGTGCAGCCGTTTACACGTCCTTTCCGCTGTGAGCCAGCGAATACAATGGCTTACGTTATTAGTCACGTGAACTGGACTATACATGTGCTCGCGCAGTTCAAAGGAACAACTGCAGGACGTTTAGACCGAGTCACCCTATCAGCTTGCCAGTGGCTGCTTATCTTTTACCTCCCGGAGCTCATTTATCAAGGCAGGTATATGTGCTCACTCACAATTCAGCGTGAGAAAACCTGTCGGCCAGTAAGCCTTCATTGGCGCGCAATTTCAGCCGAGTTCGCGGGCCTTTCAGCTTCCAGTGCTACACCTCTGCACAGGCAGCGAGCCGTTCTGAGACATTCTAGAAATGCAGTGTAAATGATAAGACACTGTCAGGTGGAATGCATGCATTTGCCTACAGAAGAGCATTCGCGTCACGGTCTCTGTCTTTGGGGTTCTTTGTCAAATGTTGGCAATCCTTGGGCAGCTCTTTATATTATTATTATTATTATTATTATTATTATTATTATTATTATTATTATTATTATTATTATTGTTTTTATATCAAATAAGAAGAAGAGCAAGACAATTCATCCAATCCCTGGTCATGATGATGAATAGCCGAGCTCCATTCTACCTCGAGCTGGGATGAAAACTCTGGGGCAACGCGGTCCTTTTGGGAACAAGAGAGTGCCGAGCAGCACAAGTTTGAAACCCGGTCCCAGGCTTAGAGACAGGAATGAAGCGTGATATGATAAAGCAATGTATTTTTTATCTTTTATTTTGCCTTTGCTGCTGATCACTGTTAACACCTGTTAACTTTCTTAAGCAACACAATTGACTCCAATGCAATGTGTTATCCAGCACCTCTGCCATATTGCCACATCACTAATCAATATTCGCTGGCTTCATGCCATTTACAGAAACCGAACTTAAAAAATCTGGATCACCTTAAAAAATGTAGTGTGTCTAAATTTGACATATTAAGTGCTAAAGTTATTAATCTTGGCCTTCTTGCTGTGCTCTAGCCTGTGGTGGCCTGATGTATGGAGTCTCTTACGAAGATCAAAGGTCAATGTAGGTGAACACATGGTGTGTTGGGTGCATCCTTGCATGTGACACCATGTGCATTTTGATGATTATTTACCAGTAATATTCCTCACTCCTAGCCCTACTCACAGTACTTACAAAAGTGCTGCACACTCTAATAGAATCCATGATAAAACCTGATTTGTCCCAGAATCCTCCTGCCCATACCAAAGTAAAACCGGGCCAATCTTGCCTCTGGGGAGGGAGAGAAGGTTGTCATTACTGTGACGATGAAGAGTGGTACTAGGTGTAATGAAGATTACCAGAAAATAATTAAAGCATTGCCCCCTTTACCTTCTTCCTCAGCCAAGTGCAAACTCATGAAGTGTACCCAATATCAAAGGCTACACCCAAACAGCAAGACAATCCAAAGCCTGGCAACAGTGACAACCCTATGTAGGCAGCTGACAGGGGACGAAAGGGAACCAAGCAGCGTACAAACCCAAATGGCCTGCCTTCCCAGACCTGAGCTGCCAGTGTTCAAGTGCAAAGGAGCAGGGCACCCCACATTGCGATAGAAAAGGCTAGAATATGAGTGACCCATGCTGCGTGTCCACCCAACAAGGTGAAGGTTCACTGGAAAGGCATGGCAGCTGAATGCGACCCATGGGCAGTGAATGCAGTCAATAAGTATCCAAAGGGATAGACTCCTAGAAGCAGTGGCAGCTGAAAGCAGAATGGCATATATACAAAAGGGTGTGGGAAACTAGCCTCCAGACCAGCTGGAGCTGTTGGAATCCGGGAGACCCCAGATCTAACTAAGGACTTTGCCCTCTATAGCAACGGGCCCCAACACTTATGGGATAAGGTCAAGCGGTAGCAAACCCCCATGCCTACCATTCCAGAGCCGCTACTGAACCAGCCAGCACCCATCCTGTAGAGTATACTCTGCTCTTGGCCAGCACTAGCCTAGCAAAGGAGTTATACCTGTCGGGCTGTCCCTGCTTCAATTTTATGTTTTTGATCACTGCTGGTTTAGTAGTAGTGTGAGGCGGAGTAGGTGCTTTAGCCACTAGTCATCCCTGTACTCCTGCAGAGCAGTAGTCATTTTGTCACAGTGGGATATATTTATTTCTAGCGTATTCCAGTCCAGCTACCAGCACGAGACCAACAATCTGGTGTTGAGGCTTAGTGCAGATGCACCAGAGAAGGCATGCAGCTAGCAACACATGTTCTCCTTTACTGGCACCCCTTGAACTCCTTAAAAGCTGTGACGCCAACTACCATGACCCGACAATGCTTGATGGCCACTTATATTGGGACATTGGCTCAAGGAACAGTTTTAGATCAATCTTTGGAATGGGCTAAGCACATACCTCAAATTGCTTTGCTTACTATGATGTTGGTGGTTCCAGGACTATGCTCCATAACCTTTCTCACCGTGAGATATGGCACTGACTACCTCGTCTGATCCACCCCCATCGCTCTTGTGAGGCAAATTTCAGGGGAATCCAAAGCAGGGATCTCTTCACGAGGCATGTGAGTGAAAGTTTGATCAACCAAACTCCAATGCTACTCTACCTCACAGTGATTCTAAATGAGGGAGGAGACTCAGGAACTCAATATGTCCTTAGGAGGTCGAGAGGTATCCCAACCATTCACATTCTATGCCATGAATATTTAGCCTCTGTCCACACATGAGCCAGTCTCCTAAGAACACCCTTGCCAAGATTGTGGGATGACATACATTGGGCTATCAGACAATTGTAAAAGCAGCACAGGGAATCTTACAACCACACAGAGATGCGTTGTGCCCCCTGACTCTACCCAGCTCTGTGGCAATGAAACAGTCTGGGGTGTGCAGCCACAAATTATGCTATGCAGTGACTTCCATTTCTGAAACAACTGCAATCATAGCAGTACGAGTGGAGGACAGCACCTCGCCCCATTCACTGCCCCCTTGCACCATGTCCAGGCATTCCCGAGGCAGCACCAGTATGCTAATTTAATTATGTGTCACTTCATCTATCCCATGTGATCATAGCATGGGCTGCCCACTCCTAACACCATAGACCTCAGAATTGTCACCGTACCATGTCTTGACGAGTGTAGACCTTAAGGAGAGCAAACTGTGGCCACCACTTGGGGGTCCCGATCAACCCAAGCCATCTACCAAGCTAGAACCGTATGGCTGCCCCACATATTTACTGGGCCCACACCCAATATTCCTCTCCTATGTTCAATCCCTGCAGGAACCAAGGAGGAAAATAGTGCAGTAGATGAGACCCAAATATTCCAGCAGCGGGGCCAGCATTCGAGGTGACGTGGAGGCCAGTCATAAGGTATTGTACGAAATTACTGAGGGCAAAAAGTCTGAAGCCCAAAAGTCTGACCCCTATTTGTTCGCATATATATATGTGGGGGGTAAAGTTAATAAAAATGTATAGGGCTAAGATGGGGGGTTTTAGGGGGTCTCCCCCCACATATATATATGAGAACAAATGGGAAATAAAAAATTAAAAAATGTACTTTCGGGACTTGGTCATTTCACATAGATCCATTCATCAGGGCTCCACATGGTTTTCTCTATAAATGAACAGAGGGCAACACTGAAGAATTCTGGGACAGGTCTGGTGTTTAATATGCCGGATTTGAGCAGGAGGGGGAAAAATAATTTTGGTAAAGGGTTTTGTCAGACGGTGGATCACCTTTGAAGAAGTGCTGGTCTAGGGAAGAGGGTGTTATGGTACTGAATGATGCATGGGTGACTGACGGTTGGAAGGCTGTGGATGGTGGATTTGTACACAGTGGCTACCCAATGTACTGTTGCACCTACATATTGCTGCCTCATCATTGCAACATTGAAGAATGTTGAAGAGTAGGGGAGCCAACTAAAGCACAACATAGGATCCTGATAGTGAAGAAAGAGGAGGTGCAACTGGGAAACACGGCCAAGTCAGTGAGAGCAAAGTCTGTGAAAGCGGTGGCCGCAATGAGTGCAATTAGGAGTGCACTGTAAAACAAAGAGATGATGGCTGAAAGCTTTAGAATGAATCATAAACCTCTGGCAATTGCTCTGGGCAACCCTCCAGACCATCTTGCTTTGCCTGCCAAACCATTAAAGAAAGGAGAAAAAGCATAAGCAAATCAGGCTTGCTGCAGCCCCATAGAGGCAGTCCATCTCGCACTGCTAGGTCACTTCCCTTCTGCACGAGATCACAAGCATTCCCAGCCCCATTGGGTGTCATCAGTGAGGAGTAGCTTGGGTCCCTATGCCCAGCAGGCACAAGACCACATCTGGGCATACCCGTCCCACTCTGGGTGACAAAGCAAAATAAAGAGGTGATGGCTGGAAGGTTTAGAAATAATCTTAAACCTCTGGCAATTACTCTGGACAACCCTCCCCCCAGACCATTGTTCTTTGCCTGCCAAGCATTTAAAGAAAGGGGAATGACTGTATGCAAATCAAACTTGTTCGCACTCCCAAGACGCACTCCAGCCCGAACAGCTAGGTCACATCCCTTCTGCACGAGACCACAAGCATTTCCAGAAATGTTCCAGACCCATTGGGCATCATCAGTGAGGAGTAGCTTCGGTCCCTAGTCCCAGCAGGCACAGGCATCTGGGCATACCCGTCCCACTCAGGGTGACAAAGCAAAACAAAGAGGTGAAGGCTGAAAGGTTTAGAATTAATCTTAAACCTCTGGCAATTACTCTGGACAACCCTCCCTCCAGACCATTGTTTTTTGCCTGGCAAGCAATTACAGAAAAGGGAATGACCGTATGCAAATCAGACTTGGTGGCACTCTCAAGAGGCACTCCAGCCCGAACTGCTAGGTCAGATCCCTTCTGAACGAGACCACGAGCATCCCCAGATATGTTTCGGCCTCACATCAGGAAAGGAGTGAGGGCATACAGAAGGGTGCAGCTAGGCAACGAGAACAGGTAGGCCGCACAGTGTTCATGATGTGCACCAAGAGAACTAGACCGTCAAGACTAGTTGAAGGAGAGGCAGGCAAATAAAATGAAGACTGTGCAAAGGAGGTGGACGATGGAGGCCGAGCAGCAATGTCCAGGCTATAATGGGTGATGTTAGAGTGATACATTTATTTGCAGCTGTAGCAGGAAGCTCTTATGCCAGGCGCAACATGTTAAGGCAGCATTATGATACAATGTCAGGAAGACGTTGCCTAAAGCAAACAAGGACACAAATAAAGAACTGCACAGAGGTTTAAAAAGTAACAGGGGCACCAGTTTAAGTAACATAAGGACCAATAAAACAGTACAAATAGGCACACATTTCAAAGAAAAGCAAATAGTGGCAACAATGAACGCAAGCATTAAAAGTGAATTGGAGCCTGTACAAGACAATGTCAGGGGCACAAATTATATTAGCATCGGCCTGCAGTAGTTTCACCTACAACATTTTTAATGCGGACTGTTTGGCTGTGGCAATTTGATCACCAGAATCCAACAGGTATATACGTAGACAGGGGGAGGAGGGATGGGGGAATGGGGTGATGGTGTGGGCGGTGTGGGAAGGGCAGGGGTAAAGTCGGTATGTGTAGGTACCCCTCCATTATAGGAAAGGACAAAATAAATAAAAGGCAACAGTTAAAATGTTCCGACCAAACAGAGTGTTGAAAATGTTGAAGGTGAAACCACATGCAACCCTGAGTCATCATACCCAGAGTGCTACTGTCATCCAAACCTCTGCATATTCTCTGTATTCCTTTACATGGGTGCTTTGTTAGTGTTTTTTCTAATAGTGTGCTTGTATTGCTAGTTTAATTAAAGACTCCTATTTTTCATAGAACCTTGATTTTACATTTATTGTATTTTGGTAATACAGTGATATTGCTGTTTTGGATGCTTCCATGCAGGCTCACATCCCTCTTTGCCCCCAGCCTGTGCTACCCTCAGATGCGAAGGACTTACACCATTCATGTTGCTCCTGTTTCACCTTTATAATTGGGATCACTGCTGGTTATATAGTAGAGTGGGGCTAAGTAGAAGTTTAGAAAACACTACATATCCCAGTAGTCCTGTAGGGGAGTAGTCATGTTGTCACACCCATATAAGCCAATACCTCTTTCTCAAGTAACGTATAATTGCATGCGACTCACAAGGACCATTATGTCTAAGCTTTTGTGTGTACTTTTCCATCCATCAAATGTGATAACATAGTGCCTATGCAGTATGCGGTGGCAGTGGGTACAGTGCATGCCACCTTGGTGTTGCATTTCTGTAATGGAGGCACAACCCTTAAGGCCTGCTTCAAACCCCACATGAAACTGGCATATTACTGCGAGACCCTTCTCATTGTTTCACTTATTTCACCAGTGTTCTGCGAATATCTTGAGGAGCATTCACACAAACCCAAATAGGAGGGAACTTGTTCTTCATCTGATGATCTGGGCACTTCTGTGCTTGCGTCTTGAAGTCCCCTGCATGGTTGAGCTCCCTTAACTGATATCTATCAACTCAAATAATCCACCTCCTTACCATTGCATTTACACTCATCGTCCCAATTCATAATCCCTTGTGCATCTCTCTATTCAGCACCATATTTACAGAATCATCCTGAGTATTTTGGCTATTTCCAAACACTAAAATGCCATCCTGAAGTGCCTTCACTCCTTCCATGCCGGTCAACAACTTCCTTCTGATCCTTTGAAACACTCCAGCAGTGGATACCAGTCCAAAAGTCATCCTCTTCAATTGGAAAGTGCCTTTGGGCATGATGGTAAATTCCTAAACACTGGATGGAATTGTACCTGGCGGAAGCCAACATCATATCTTTTCTCAAGAAACCCGCTGCTCTGCCTAATGAGGATACTAACTCATACAAGCAATGGGTAGCTATCAACCCATATGTTCATTTTTAAAGATTACAGATCCTCACACACTTGGATTTCACCCAATTCCTTGCAGGCAATTACAATTGGTGAAAGCCACAAAAACAGTGTGAGGAGTTCAATTATACAGCCCGTCACCATCCTTCCCAATACTACCACCAACTTCTTTGTCAGTGTTAATGCAACATGTCTTTCTCAATGCTTTACAGCCATTGTGCCTTCTTCTGTTTTGATCTTGTGATAAATCTCTACAGTTCCAACCCCTTCATCTTTGAAAAAGTCCCAGTAGTGCTTCACCTGTGCGACCACCATCCAGTATACTTAGCACCTGTTAATCTGAACATGGATCATGCTAAATTCATAGTTATCACTATAGTATCCATCCTAACAGATGTTTAACCCTACATGACACATGCACCTTGCAATTGGTATTTGGCCCCTGAAATTTAATGTTCAGTCGGAAACATCCCACTCGGTCTAGTCATCATCCATTGTAATTCTTGGGGCCTCGCTGTATTGAACCTCCAGAAGCTAGCGTACCTCTATTGTTATGTTGGCACTCATGTTTGCCAGACAGTCTACTGTATTTCCGGCATTGCCAAATGTGCACTATGGTACCCATTTCCAGCTGGTGCCTGTTGTTATAGTTGGCACCATATTCTTCATCTCTTCTTGTAGGATTGCACTTCCGTTTCCCATTGTATCGTCTTGTGCCACCATTTTGTATTTGAATGTTTTGTCCACCTCTGCACACCTTTGGGAAATGCACTCTCCCATGACTTTCATGCACTATTTATCCTTGGCTAGGCAGTATGTATTTCCCCCCATGGTATTGTAACTGCATTGGTAGCACATTCCTCCCACCCTTTTTTTGTTTTCCCTGCGAGAGTAGGTACCACCTCTGGGGAATTATTTAAAACAGTTGGCTATTTCAGTGTGGCTACTGTTTGTAACCTGTCTGTTGCAGGTGCAGTGTTTCTCTCATTCTCAGAGTTATGTTATTAACTTGTCCAACTGCTCAATGCCTTTTGCTATATGGACCATTCCTGTCAAGCTGGTATTCCTGCATGTCATTAGACTTTCATCATAAATATTGAGAACAATCTCGTCCCTTATAATTTGTTCAGGTTTTTGTCGTCATAATCCACATCTTGGGGCCTGAATGCAGAACACTTTCACAGAAGGTTCCACGCTCTCAAGTGCTATCTGTTTTCTTGTGTAACGTGTGTTCTTTTCCACAATGATAGTCCCTCTGTCAGCAAAATGTTTTTTAAGACATAATGTGATTTCCATGTACTCATACATGGTGTCTTGTCCTTAGATTTCTATGCATCAGAAGGTCAAATATGTCTTGGATAGCTGTCCAGGTTAATGGCCTTTTTATGTTCTGAATCAAATCTTCACATACTGATTGAGGAAACATAATTTTAAAACTTGTTCTGTTACATTTCACAGCGTTGTATGAAAGGGTAAAACAATTAAATGGCAATGGTTATAATGTCACGCCCAGGTCCCAATCAAAATGTTGGCCGTGAAGCCACGTAAAACCAAAACAAGGGTATGTAGGCTATTGTCTTTGCAGCAAAGTACAGGTTCATATGCATTTTTCTTTAAAGGGTTCTGAGTAGGGTCTTAATTATTACTAGAGCCCTCAGATCTAGGCCAGGGGCACAGAATCACTATGAAATCCATCTTCTTCTGTTGACTCGGCAGCGCTGAAGCAGGCTTCTGGGTGATTTCCGCTGAGGTTGGGCCGGTGTCCAGATGCTGGAGTCGGTTTGACATTAGTCAAACATAGTGCAGGGCAATAAGAAGCAATCGGTTTGAGGATCGAAGGAAGTTTGGAAACAGGTGATGTGTGCATCCTTGTAGTTCAATGCACGAAGGTGTCTTGATATGTTGTTTCAACATGTAAAGCCGGTTGACTGGATCCAACATGGTGAGCCGGTTTGACTGGATCCAACAATGTGATAGAGTTCTTCAGCGGCAATCCGATCAAGGAAGCTGGAGAGCATTCTCCAATGGTAGAGTCAGTGCCTTTAAATGGCTTGAAGCAGTTTGGGAGAAAACAATATCAAAGGCTGCTCCGACTCTGGTCACCGAACTGTCACGGATGCACATGTGACCTTTGAACCTGCCACATGCCATTGGAGAGCAGGGGCTGCAGATGTCAGGAGACTGGTGTAGCCGAGGGACATGGATGCACTGGGCGTTTGGCATGGAGCTTCATGAAAGAGGGTCACATTAGTAGGTTCCCCTTTCAGTAACAGAATTATCTGCATCATTTTATTTTCATAAAAATCAAAGAGACTGAGATGTCAATCCATCACAGCAAGAGTGGCCAGGTAAGGCATGTCCACCATCTTCAACCGCCACTCTTCCAACCTCTTAGGTGGAACTCTTATGCACACACATGCGCAAACACACACCTATTCACTCTCAACAGCTCAACACCTAGGCCATCACGTCACTTCTTGTGCCATCTGACTCGCTGGCGTCGCCTGCCCTCTCCTTCCCGCCACCTGGTACAGCTGTACCTCACCCCTATTCCCCTCTGTATCCTACCCCCGCTGTATATCTGTTCTGTTGTTACCACTGAAAACCACTCTGCTATGCATCTGTAATGTTGCACTCCTCTGTAAAGCGCTCAGATATTGGTGTAAACCTCTGTAAAGCACTCTGTTGCTTCTCGAAGCTAGGTCTGCACTCAATAAATACAAATAATAATAATAACACAAACACACATATTCCAATCACGCAGAGACATTCCACAGACACGTCCCAGACCCAACTCCGACACACCTTCCTCCTTGATATTTTGAAGGAGTCAGTGTGCCCTGGCTGCTGAACCACTGCAGCCCCATGCACAGTTCCCTAGGGGCACATATCAATAGATATTGGTTGGTCAACATCCTCATTGTCATTGCTGCTCCCCCATGGGTTTGGGGAAGCCATACTGGCCGAAGTGTGGCTAGTCATCAGCACCACACTGTGTTGCTGGGGCTATGAGTCCCACCAAGTACAGGGTTAGCACTAAATTCTGATGTTACTCCCATGGCTTCAGTCCCACACTCCCTTCTATGGAACCGGACTATCTGTTCCTGGCGCCACTTGGTGCCATCCTTCAACATCACATTTGAACCCAGAATGCACTGCACCTGCTTCCTGGTGGTTGACAGGACAAGCCCTTCTCATCAACAGGGGTTCCTCTCTCTGGTCCAATCGCCCACTTTTAGGGATGCTTCACTCACAATATTTTTCTTGTCATACAACTTTTTGTACCTAAACAGGCACTCTTTAACACCCTTAGAAATGTATGTCGAATTTCACACCCAGGAGCAGCCCTGCTCAGTAAATCAGGAGGCAGCTCACACACTGGCTTGCATTATTCTGCAAAAAGGTTAACTGTGGTATCTGTGAACCTCAGGTAAGCAGCCAGCTCGCAGGAACCACACAGGAGTCAGATAAGTGCAAAAAGGAAATGTACTTCAATGCTTAGAACTTAGGCAGCAAGGTTACATGGGAGTAAGGGGTTAGGCATTCTTCTAGCTCAGACTCCCATCTCCAAGTCCCCAACAATGGTCATCTTCAGAATCCCCCACACACAACATTCCACATTCCCTCTGGCATTCCTAAGATTGATGACCCACAGGGACAGCTAGGAATCATTCACTCAGCGTATAAACAAGCCAATGAACATTCCAGACACCACACACATCCCTTCCTAAAGAACAACCTTAGCACACAGCAGAACCAACCACTCAGTACCAAACACTGCAACCAACCATGCAACACGGGTTACTGACAGAAAAATAGACTATTCATTCTCCTGCCATGGGCTGCCACCCAGAGCCTCAGACCTGCCATGCCCAGGCACAACTTGCTCCAGACTGAGCAACAACCTGCCTTCACAGAAGAAGTAAATATACCTACATACACAGAGCCCTTCCGCCAGAACCTGTCACATTCCAGCCTCAGATCTGCCACATATGAGAAAAACCTTGCTATACAAACTGGAGCAACCAACAACATACACCGCAACCTGCCCTATCCCTAACACAAAAATACACCCTGAGAATACAACACAACCAAACCTGCACAAGCCCAACATGCCCAAACAATAAGACCAACATAACCACACCCGCTTCTGCCTAACAACACATTAAAGAAAGAAGAAAGGAAAGTCACTAACAAGACAAAGAGCAAATTAAAACAAACATAATGCAGGGAAACAGCACATCAAGACGCGACACAGTTCATGGTTGAATAGACCATGTTATTGTGGAAACAACTACTCACCCAGACACAGGGTATTCAATCCTATGCCCAGGTTACTCGCAATTATAGTTACATTTTGTATATCTGCTTCCATACCCCACTCATAATCTACCTGCACAGCAGTGCACTAGTGCCTACCCAAGACACTAACCAATTAGAAGCACACAACCACAACAACAAGCTACTTGCGCTACAGTACAACAATGTATACTCCTGACATTTTCCACATACAAACTACCTGCACAACAGTGCACTATATCCACTCTCTGACAAAGACTATAACAAAACTCCCTGCACAACAGTGCTCTAATGTCTACTCTCCGACAATAATTCCCACCACCACACTTACTAGTCCCTGGTGCACAACTTCATATTTTACCTTGGTACCACCTTTACTTAAACTGGATCGCTAGGCCACTGGCTAGGCATTATAAAGGAGACACCTCCTCACAACTGGTGCACAGCCTCCTCCTCCTCAACTACAGGTGCTACTCAACTGTGCAAATACAACAAACATCAACACAAATGCTACAACACTGCACCACTACGATGGCACTGCCACTGATGCTACACAATTGCAACTCTACGACCACACCACCACTGGTGCTACACAACAGCACCAAACCACAAAACTCCTCAACAACATCAGCTCTCCACAGGCAATGACTACAACATACATCCATGTAAACATCCATCGCATACAACCTACACGAAACGATCCTCCACTCCTCCAAAGACATCATGCTGATAACACTACCATATGATAGATGGAAAAACACCTGCATCGTGTAAAAATAGTGGTGATCAGGCACTACATAATATGCGACACAGAAACATTTTGAAAAGTGCTACATATTAAAAACTTGTCGTCCACATAGCATAGAATATAGAGCCCAACCCATCTAGTACATGTAAATGGCAAAAACATTTCCAAGGTGCAGCGCTACACCCCAACCATACAGAAAAGGCCTATTTTACGATGTACCACTCCACATTTTACAACTCCAATGGTGCACTAATTACACCCCAAACCAGTGTATTTGGGGTACATTAATATATGGCCTCCTTACATTCCCAAAATACAGTGCAAGTGTGTCAACATTATAAACTAGCAACATCATTTTTGCATTGTGATCCCAACTCTCACCTGCTACTGATTAGCCTTAAATGCATTCATCCTCACTACAATTGCCCACTTCACACACACTGGTATTCACTGCACGAAAATCTAAGAATAACATTTTCATCTCATTGATGACGCTGCTGAAAGTCTTACTGTCTCTTGATGCTGTGAAAATAAGCTAGTTAAAAAAAAAAAACAGCACTACAGACACTAAAGAAAATTGGAAAATTGCAGCATGAATAATAATTCTTAAAGTCACCTTCACGTTGCCAAAAAAGCTGCAATCCTCTCTGTCTATCTGCCGTCTCCTTCTTCCTCATCTGCACACTCTCGGGCCCCTCTATCACCTCCGCAGGGCGTACCTCTTGCCTGTACCCCTCCACATAAGTCTTTCAAATTTGGCAATCTGTTCCACTACGCTACTCTCAACTCTCGCTCTGCTGTCAAACACTCCTCTGACATCTTCCGACTCCTCGACCAACTTAATCTGGATGTCATCGGTCTCACAGAGACATGGTTCACGGCCAGCACTGTCACACATTTTGACATTCTCCTCCCCGATAGTTACAAGATCCTTTCCGAACCCAGAACCAAGGGTCCAGGAGTTGAGTAGCTCTGATCTTTCCAGAGTGGATCCCTGCTTCTATCATTCCTATGCAGGACTACTCCTTCTTTGAATGCCTTGTCTGCAGACTTTCTATCTCTCCTGGCCTCTCTCTTACTGTGGCCACCATTTACAGGCCATCTGGCCAGGTTGCCCTCTTCCTCTCTGAGTGGGCCGATCTCTCCTCCTCTCCCCTTGCCTCTACCTCTCAACTTTTCCTCCTTCGAGACCTCAACATCCATCTGGATGCGTGTAACCCCTCCTCGGGGCTCTTTTGCAATCTCTGTGACTCTCTCTTTTTATTCTCTGACATACACCTCTCAAACCCTATCACCACTCCTCTCTCTTGTACCAACCACTTTCTTCTCTCTTCTCTCTTCCCACCTGACGCTATCTGTCCCCCAGCTGAAGACAACCCCAGCACTGCCACCCACCTTCTCGGCCATCCAGTGGAGGCTTTCCCTGCTTCTTTCTTTCCTCTTCCTATGCCTGCAGCTGATTCACACTCTGACAGAGCCCTCTCTAACCTGCATCTCTCTATCACTAACACTCTTTATTTCCTTGCCCCTGTCCTGAGGATCTGTTTGAAGCCCAACTCCAAGTGCAACTTTTGGTATGACTCTGATCTCACCACCCTTAAACGCAAGAGCAGGACGGTCGAGAGGAAGTGGAAGGAATCAGGCGCATCCTCTGACAAACTGGCCTGTGGCCTGTTTCAAAGGCAATACAGACTATCTGTCCTGTCCAAGAAGAGAACCTACATCCAAGCCTGCATCTCTGCGGCCTCTAACAACACAGCCAAACTCTTCCAAATCTGCAAGGAGCTGGCCAATCCTGCTGCAGTCTCCGCCTCTCCTGTTCCCTCCCAGGCCCTCTGCACGGCACTGGCTTCTCACTTTACCACTAAAACTCAGGACATCCTGTCCTAACTCTCCTCTTCCTCTACCTCCCTAGGCCCCTCCCACGGCCACCTCTCCCTCTCCTCCTCCGTTCTCCTCTTTCCCTGTGTTCACTCCTGACGATGTTTCTAGACAAGTCCGATCTATGAAAGTATCATCCAAGCAGGTGCTCCCCTGCCCCTCCAGAACCATCAAGGACCACATCGACACCCTTTCTACAGCCTTGGCCAATTTCTGCTATCACTCCTTTCCTGGGCAAACTCCTGGAAAAGCTGACCATCTCCCATCTTACTCTCCATACCAAATCTGTTAGTTGTCTCCATGACCATCAATCTGGCTTTAGAGCAGCCAGAAGCACTAAACACCTCTCCTGAACATCCGTGAAGACCTGCTCTCCAACCTTGATTATAACCTCCCCTCTGTCCTCATCCTACTGTATTTCTCTTCTGCCTTTGACATGGTCAACCATGTCGTTCTGCTCAACCGGCTCCGTGATAATCTGGGTATCACTGATCAGGCTCTGGCCTGGCTGAGTTCTTTCCTCTCTGACCGACCCTCCCAAGTCCAACTTGGGTCATTCCTCTACTCTATCTCGCACTCTACCTGTGGTGTCCCCCAGGGGTCTAACCGTTGTCCCTAATTGTTCAATCAATACCTGGCACCTCTTGCCGTCCGAAGTGCCGCTCTCTGCTTCAACTTCCAATGCCGCTCTCCCCTGGATCAATGTTTTTTCCTGCTATCTTCCTTTTGAACACACTATCTCCTTCTAAGCGCCCCTTTATCCCAGGCCTTTGCCTACACCGCCTTCCCTGCTTTTCTATTATTATTATTATTAATAGTTTAATTATTTATTTATTTACTGTGCATTTGTAAGGCACTTATGCATCGAGTCAATTGTGTTTCAAAGCACCCACAGGGCAACAGGGAGGGAACATGGGAAAGAAAAAGCAAACATAACAATGAAAGATAGAGGCAGACCTACTAGGCCTTGTGAGCATTCATAATGTGCCAAGTGCAGAGCTAGAGAGGGATGAGGAAGTGGGGGTTTGGTGCTAGGAGTACCAAAGAGAGAAGTGTTAGGGAGTAAGCAGCTGTTAAGTCACTTGGGGAGAGTGGTCAACTGCCAATCTATAAGTGAGTGCAGGCATGTGGTGGCATAGGCCAGTGGGTGTCAAGGTAAGTGCTGGGAGCGGGTGGATGCAGAAGGTGATCGGGTGTGGGAGGCCAGGACCCAGGAGGACACATAAGGGCATTATTATTATTATTTATTGAGTGCGGCCCTAGCTCCGAGAAGCAACAGAGAGCTTTACAGAGGTATACAACAATACAGATACATAACGGAGCGCTTTTCAGAGGTATACAACAATACAGATGCAAACGGAGCGCTTTTCAGAGTTATACAATACACATGCATAACAGAGCACTTTTCAGAGGTATACAATACAGATACATAACGGGGCGCTTTTCAGATATATACAATACAGATGCATAACAGAGCGCTTTTCAGAGGTATACAACAATACAGATGTATAACAGAGCGCTTTACAGAGGTATACAATACAGATACATAACGGGGCGCTTTTCAGATATATACAATACAGATGCATAACAGAGCGCTTTTCAGAGGTATACAACAATACAGATGCATAACGGAGCGCTTTTCAGAGATATACAATACAGATGCATAACAGGGCGCTTTTCAGAGGTATACAACAATACAGATGCATAACAGAGCGCTTTTCAGAGATATACAATACAGATGCATAACAGGGTGCTTTTCAGAGGTATACAACAATACAGATGTATAACAGAGTGCTTTACAGAGGTATACAATACAGATGCATAACGGGGCGCTTTTCAGATATATACAATACAGATGCATAACAGAGCGCTTTTCAGAGGTATACAACAATACAGATGCATAACGGAGCGCTTTTCAGAGATATACAATTCAGATGCATAACGGGGCGCTTTTCAGATATATACAATACAGATGCATAACGGGGCGCTTTTCAGATATATACAATACAGATGCATAACGGAGCGCTTTTCAGAGATATACAATACAGATGCATAACTGGCCGCTTTTCAGAGGTATACAACAATACAGATGTATAACAGAGCGCTTTTCAGATATATACAATACAGATGCATAACGGGGCGCTTTTCAGATATATCCAATACAGATGCATAACGGAGCGCTTTTCAGAGATATACAATACAGATGCATAACTGGGCGCTTTTCAGATGTATACAACAATACAGATGTATAACAGAGCGCTTTACAGAGGTATACAATAGAGATGCATAACAGGGCGCTTTTCAGATATATACAATACAGATGCATAACAGAGCGCTTTTCAGAGGTATACAACAATACAGATGCATAACGGAGCGCTTTTCAGAGATATACAATACAGATGCATAATGGGGCGCTTTTCAGATATATACAATACAGATGCAAAACGGGGCGCTTTTCAGATATATACAATACAGATGCAAAACGTGGCGCTTTTCAGAGGTAACAACAGAACAGATATACAGTGGGGGTAGGATACAGAGGGGCACAGAAGAGGGGTACAGCTGTATAGGGTGGCGGGGAGGAGAGGGGCAGACAGCGTCTAGAGGGTCAGGTGGCGTGTGGGGCTAAGTGATGCCCTTCAAGCCACCATGCCCCAAATAATAGCAACTCTCTCTCCACTCGCATTCACAAAATGTCTTTTTCCTAGTCTACTGTCCTTTCTGGCACCTCGTCTGCAAAACTGTCTGCCAGCGAGATACTAAAAAAGTAATCCAATGTTTCTCCGTTTATGCTCAACAACTATCAATGCACCTCCTTCCTCCTTCTCTCATGTAAAACCCTTGAAGACTTATCTTTGACAGACTCACCCACTTGCTCACCTCTAACAGGCTTATCGCCCCCTGCATTCGGTCATTTGTGGGTGAAGGGGCTCGACCCCTCCATTTTCAAACCAGTCAGGTCCCTCTGAGGCCCAGCGCAATGAGATTCCAGTTGCTTCACAGATCAAGTGCTTGGCTAGTATTTGATCTCTAAAGTGACCACTGCAGAGGTGATGGGTGAAGTTCAATAGTTAGTAACGTAGCATGAAATGACATAACATAATGTGATGCAACTTAAGTTGCAATCTACTGCCGTTGCAATTGCAAAGAATGTACACACGCGTAGCTTCTTTGTCTGTTCTATGAACTAAGCATGGTGCTCCCCGGTGATTACGCTTCGGGGTGCACAGAAGAGCATGGCACCTTTGAAACTGACGACAGTTCTCTGGAGTCATGTAAATGCCAGCATGGCGGGGCGGGGGGTTTGGGGGGGGTCTTGTTATGGAAGGAGTGTGGGAGTTTGCTGTGAGGAAATGAACAGTACACATCTCTCATAATAAAAACAAAGGATCATTTACTCTGTGCCGATCACCACTCTTGGGTCATTGCTTACCACACACCACTTCATAGCTTGTCAATCTGGAGTGCGAGATAGCTCTCGACGTCGAGAGATGTATGGGATAGTCAGATATATCGGCATAGTGTGATGGAGTGTGTCACAGGGACACTAATCTCACAATGGCTAACCCCGCGGAGGGGGATTCACAGCCTTCTTACCTCGTGGGTACCCAACATTAGTTATACAAAAGGAAGGGTGCAAGGTGTGTGCCTCAAATAATTGTTACAGAAAAAAGACCTCTACAGCAGTGGACCATTGCCCAAAATGCACTGTTAAAAAAAAATACTATTCAATGTTATTGTTCATATCACACACATACAATACTGTCTTAAAACACTAAAAATAATGCATAAAACCTCAACATAATCGAGACATGTATACACAATTGATGCAGTGTGGAGCGCAACTCTGCATCTCAATCACAGGGAATTAAAGCCACTTGAATGTGTCAATCGTGATAAGTTTCATTGCATCCATTTTGCAATTGTGTTTTAAGACAATATTCTATTTGTGTGATATGGACAATAAAACTCAATTATATTTTTTGAACAGTGCATTTTGGGAAATTGTCCATTGCTGTGTAGGTCTTTCTCTGTAACAATTATTTGAGGCACACACCTTATGCCCTTCCTTTTGTATAACCAAAATAAAGTGTGTCACAGGGATCCATATGCAGCATTTGTCACAGCCCAGCCGAGGAGAATGACAGACTTACCTGTGTGCTATTGCATTGTGTTGCCTTTTCAAAGCACTGTGCTGTGATGTTTTCTCTGGGCTGCAGATGCTGCACAGTATTTGGCTGCAAACAGCTATCCCGCACACCACTCAGTGGGAAACTTCCTTGATGCCTGCAGGCGTTGGCACGTAATAAACAAATAAATAAACAACAATGAAGCCCAGCCTCGTTTGAGCGCGTGCACCGGTCTTCCCAGCTATTCCTCTTATCGGACAGAGTATTCGTGGATCTGTTCATGGGGCCTTTGAGGGGCATACGAGTCTCGGCCAAAGGATTGTGGCCCTGATGTTCATTCTGTTTAATTTGCCTGCCTTAAATGTACCTTTGTCTGGCTGCAATGCTTCAAAGTCCTTTTAGCTGGAGGTTAGCATGTTATCGCTGCATAAAACTTCACAGCAAACAAACTCAGAAATCAGGGTGGCTGGTCTACAATGTCACAAGCTGTGCTAGGTACAGGCACGGCATCAGGGCCTTTTAGTTGTGTTAGTTGAAATGGGCCCGAGCCTCATGGGGCCCCTGAAAACATTCCCCCATGTTGGAAATCGGCAGTTTTATTACATAGAATACTCTTTTAATCCAGGACATTAAACGTGGGCTTCGCAGCACACACGTTACAGCTGTCTGTGCTCACGCCCTCAGACCATTGCCTCCTTTGGGTCAATTCCAGCATCCAGAAGCGCTTATATCACCTTGTTGCCTTTTTTACTCTAAGTTCATCTATATTAGCCCGTTGCTGACAACGAGCTATGAGTAGTGTTTCAGTGTATATGTATCGTTTCGTCTTCCATTCAGCTTCCTGTCCCCTGATCATTGCAGCTAGTAACCCTCCTCCATGCATTGCTTTGTGTTAATTATAATTTAAGCACCCCAGAGGCGCCTCGGACTGTTTTTCCCATCTATAGTCAAGGTGGGCCAGGGGGGCAAACACCATGTTGAAATGGGCCCCTGCGAGCCCCGATACATCTGCAGCCAGCACTGGCTATATAAAACACTGAGTATTACAATACATTACACTCTGGAGTAAGAATTTGGGGATACAAGTACCAAAAAAAAGTCAACTTCGGTGATCAATTTGCAATGTATGCGTGTAACCAAACCCAGTAAATTTTAAGCGTCTAGATACCTCTGGGTTTTGTGCGCTATATAAATGTTCAAATACATAAATAAATACATAGATTGATTTCCCAGTGTCTGTTAACAGCGGTGGCACACATGGATAGGAAAGGCTGCCATACCTTTCAGCACTAGTGGGAAACCTTCGTGCTAGGTCTTAATGGTATGTCTAAGCAGCCTGAGCCCGCGCTGCCATTATTGAGCAGCTCTGCAGGAGGCCGTGCCATTGGTGGAGGAAACGCACCATCCCTGGCTGCGTGTGGGGGTGGGGGGGGGGGCGCGGGGGGATATTTCGCAGTGTTTTCATTCACGGGGATAATGACTGCGGCCTGCGCCCAGACGCACTGCCATTGATGTGCTTTGTGCTCCTGTCTGTGGCTGGCAGTGTGCTCGCCGTGGTTACCTGTTATCCAAAGGCTGCCAGGGGCGTGTCCGGGGAGCAGGAAGCCGTAAATCCTCGCAGCGCCGCCGCCGATGCATGTCAGCACCTGCGTCTGAACCGCTGCCATCATATCTGCACATTGCTGCGGCCTGAGTCACGCGCTGTTTTCTTCTTCTGGGAAACATTATTTTCTATTGCAAACATACCAGAGCTGCATGCACAGGGATGGTTGGCAGACTGTGTCCAGAGGAAAATGGTGGGAGGTGGGAGAGTCAATACTCTGACAGAATCAAAACTCGGGGCCGGATTATGAACTCGGGATAAAAGTAGCATAGAAAGCCAGCATTCCCCAGTTTCCAGCACCACCATTCTGAGGTGGGTGGCAGGACTGTAGGGGAGCAGCTTGTGGAGCAGTGTCATTGCAACCATTTCTTAAGACTGACACTTCTTTGATTTTAGGAAAGTGACCTAAACTTTCATTAATTTTGAAAAGTGATGCTGCAGTCTGGGAAATGCCTTAATCATGATGGTAACATGTGTGCTTTAGATGTTAACGGCCCCTCAGAGGTGACGTATTTAAACTTCTGTTTTTTGACATGCAAAAGCTGGGCTTACCAAAGAAAATGGCCTCCCGGTGCCGGCCCTGCATTCCTGATGGTCACCAGGGCCATTGCCAATCCGTCAATCAGACACATGCAAAAGCCCAGGCTTTCATGTCAGTACACCACGTTCTTCAGAATATGGGGCTTTTAAGAAATGTGTTGTTCCTTCTTGCAACAACACATTTCTATTTTTACACAGACCTCTGAATCGGGCCCTAAGAAATAGATTGTTAAATCAAGTGGTTGCCCACCTTAGCACAGCAGCCTTCCGCTGTAGTGAACTGACCGTGGTTGGGCAAACTGCACATTCAAAATGAGCTCAGACACCCAGGTGAAACTGGAGGAAAAAGAGAGAGGGAATGAGTTTACTTGCAATATGAAAAAGTTGCTTCTTCATGAACTGAGACATATAGCCTTGATTAATGTGGTTGTGCGTCATAATGCAATAGGCTTTTGGTGCAGTGAATTGGCTTTGCTTGGCCAACATCCAAATTCAAAGCGAGCAGCATCATTTATAAAGCTTAGTCACCCCAGTCACAGCTCCATTGCGATGTGCCCACAAACTCACACCTGAGGTAGATGTTTGGAAAACCAATGGACACAGGATTACTGACTTAGGTTGCTAGTTAACACATCCGATTGCAAGTTGACTCCTATAAGGTACAGTTAGTGCCTTACCTCTCACTAGCAAGCCCCTCCAGCTGCTCAGTGCCTTGAGCTGGTCTCCAGTTAGGAGACACTAATGGTACCCCTTTGCATTTTTGCTGATCTTGTCAGTGGGCACTGGTGTACTTCTTTGGCATCCCGTTTCTCCCTGCCATGCCCTATTCCAGACGATTCAAGGCTTGCATCTCCTTTGCTCCAGTGACACCTGACCAAAACCTCCATACCTGTCTACCGACCTACACCCTCCTCACTGTACTAGTGCCTGGGATAGAGGGTCTAAAAGAGAACCCTGCCTGCAGCTCTCTGAACAAATGAAAGGTAATGTCCCAGGCGTGCAGCATCCAAAAGCCTTGGCTGACGGGATGCCTGCGGGTAAACAGGTCTTAACGTCCTCCTCTGCCCCATCGCCTCGCCCCTTGCCTGGGAACAGAAGGGCAGAGTGGAGATTAAAGTGCCGCCTTCTGAGTTTTAGTGGGGAACATAGCCTAAGGGCAGTGCCTCTCGATGGGGCTTGCCGCCCCAGGGCTCTGCTTCAATCAACAAGCAGGCTTCCTACCTGGCAAACAAACGCCCAATTTGTGGTAGTCAGGGCATCGCCAGAATGCAGGACACATTTCTTCCTGTTGCCCCAACGATGATAGGTCTGAAGACAAACTAACTGCAACTTTCCACTCTCTCCACTGTGTGGTGCTCGATGAAAACTACACTGCCCATGCTCAAGGCTTTGGACATACCTAACATGTTGCATTACACACTGTCTTGCTGAGTGGGCACTCAGTGGCACCCCAAGATGGTGCTGACTGTATAGTGACGTACGTTGATCTACAATGCTGTGCCTGAGCTTATGTGCGCTGATGGGGTCTTCATGATCATGGCATTGGTAGTGTAGAGGTCTGAGCACTAGACTTGGAAAAGGGATCCCTCTGCAAGCCATGCACAAGCTTCTCTTCAAAGTGTTTCTGTCTCCAGACACAAATATCACACAAAGCAAGCACTCCCTAAACTCCTCAACTATACCACCTGCCCTTGTCTACCCACCATAGCCCTAGTCTAATCCATATGCAGAGGATTGGCTACCACTTGCTTATTTCTTTATTAGTGTTTTGTTGAACACTATATGCCATGTTGCAACATTATCTTGTTAGCTTGCATTTGTATAGCGCCTCCTGCCGTAGGTTATGGCGTTGAAGCACTTTTGCTTGTCAGAGAGGCAAAGGATGACTGTGATAGAACATTCAGTAGTTTTAGGGAGGAGCAAAGTCTGGTAGATAGTTGGGATGAGGGCCAGTGATAGATGAAATGTTCAGGATAACATGAGAAGGAAAATGTCGAGGAGCTATGTGTGCAATTGGCCCAAATTAATAACTGGACTCAACTGTATTCTATGGGGCGGAGCGCGGAACGGAAAGATGGCTGGAGAGAGGTGTTCACTGCGCCAGGTGGTGTGTCTGGAATTTGCTCACTGCAGGGTGAGCCTTGTCATGTTGAAGCTATGCCCAAGAAAACACTGACAGCAAAGCTCTTCTACTTACTTCCCTAGGCCCCCAACATCGAAACTTATCAGAATTGGGGCTCTTACCCAAATTCATAGCAGGATGTTGTGTGTTCAGCCCATCCACCCCCGTCGACTGAATTCTAATAGCTGTAGTTTTGCTTTTTACATCATAAATATCTCTGAATGTGAAGAAAAACAAACAGGATTGGATGCCTTGACATATCTGACACGGTTCGAGATGGGAGCTGTGATATGATGCAAAAGAAAGGTTGGCACTGTATGAAACATCAGAAAAAAAAACGTATGTCATCAAAATATGAACCAACTGTCTATGGTCTATAAAAAAGCAATTTTCAGCTTCATGGCACCAGGAGACTGCCAGGTTCTAAGTCTTGCTAACTGTGGCAGACACAAAAACAGAATTGTGAGGAGATGAACAGATTTTCCGGGATAACGCAATTAGGCCGTGTGGGAACAATTAGAGATAGGGCTCGGGTCTCCGGTATGAACAGTGAACAAGCCAATCACTGCACCACGGATCCTTCGGAGCCCATAGGCATTCTCTAAATGGTAGGTGTACATTTAAAATGGGATAGGCCAAATTAAAGGTACTATATTAGTATACATTAACCAGGATGAACATGGATTTTTTCATACACATGTACGTAACAAGTAGAACAATTACCACAACAAAAAACACTGATCATTTAACAAACAAAATCATCATCAAATTGAATTGAGTTGCCCATTACAAGAAAAGTTAAGATTCGCACATTCTCTGACCGTATGAGGCCATCAAAATCAGGTGTATGAGATTCTCTAAAGTGTTACATTCCAGAGGAACTAGCACAAAATAATATTAGATGTTTAACCGGCTCGATAGTCTCAGATCGGATCCGACAGAGGGCAAAAGGGGCACTTGCCCAGGGCCCTCGCCTTGGAGGGGGCCCCACAAGGCTACCTGATCTAAAGAAGTAAGATTCCTTTGTTCACCAGACTTAAATAGCACATATCAGGATATTTTATGACATGGTGCTGCGGCTCTAAACCTACTGCCTGTCTGTTTTGGCAAGTACATTGTGCCTCGATCAGTTCAACATGTAATGCTTTCTGTGTTCACTGTGGTGCCTTCCTGGTTGCCACTCTTTCCCCACTTAAGGAGCCCTCCAGCCTCTTTTCCTTTTCAGATGGGGAGCAGGTGCAAGTGGATCTTGGTCACCTGGCATAAGCCCCACCCACCTGGTGCCTTCCTGGTTGCAGCTCTTTTTCCCCACTTAAGGAGCCCTCCAGCCTCTTTTCCTTTGCAGATGGGGAGCAGGTGCAAGTGGATCTAGGTCACCTGGCCGAAGCCCCGCCGACCTGGTGCCTTCTTGGTTGCCAGTCTTTCTCCCTACTTAAGGAGCCTCCCACGCTCACATGGCCTAAGTCCTCCCTTCCTGGTGCCTTCCTGGTTGCTGCTTTTTTTCCCTACTTAAGGAGCCTCCCAGCCTCACATGGCCTAAGCCCTGCCCACCTAATGCCTTACTGGTTGCTGCTCTTTTTCCCTACTTAAGGAGCCCTCTACCCTCTTTTCCTTTGCAGATGGGGAGCAGGTGCAAGTGGATCTAGGTCACCTGGCCGAAGCCCCGCCGACCTGGTGCCTTCTTGGTTGCCAGTCTTTTACCCTACTTAAGGAGCCTCCAGCCTCACTTAGCCTAAGCCCCTCCCACCTGGTGCCTTGCTGGTTGCCGCTCTTTTTCCCTACTTAAGGAGCCCTCCAGCCTCTTTTCCTTTTCAGATGGGGAGCAGGTGCAAGTGGATCTAGGTCACCTGGCATCAGGGGCGTTGCTAGGGAGGGGCTAAGGGGGGCTATAGCCCCTGATCTTTTGGTTGTAGCCCCGGATAGAATCTCAGGAGCTACAGCCAAAAGACTAGCTAGCCCCCAGTCCCGACAGTACCGACATCAGCTTAGCCCCGGGTCTTTTCCAGACCTAGCAACTCCCCTGCCTGGCATAAGCCCCACCCACCTGGTGCCTTCCTGGTTGCTGCTCATTTTCCCTACTTAAGGAGCCCTCCAGCCTCTTTTCCTTTGCAGATGGGGAGCAGGTGCAGGTGGATCTTGGTCACCTGGTACCTTCCTAGTTGCCGCTCTTTTCCCCACTTGGCAAGCCCCGCTCACCTGGTGCCATCCTAGTTGCCACTCTTTTTCCCTACTCAAGGAGCCCTCCAGACTCTTTTCCTTTGCAGATGGAGAGCAGGTGCAAGTGGATCTTGGTCACCTGTCCTAAGCCCCACCCATCTTGTGCCTTCCTGTGTGCCACTCTTAAGCCCCGCCCCTGGTGCCTTACTGGTTGCCGCTCTTTGCCCTTCTTAAGGAGCCCTCCAGCCTCTTTTCCTTTGCAGATGGGGAGCAGGTGCAAGTGGAACTTGGTCACCTGGCCAAAGCCCCGCCCATCGTCTTAGCCCTGCCTCTTCCTCCCTGCTCTTAAATCTTAGATCAAAGGCGTCTCTCATCAGGGCGTCCAAAGCGAAGGGCAGTTGAAGAAAAGGGCAATTTCTGTTTGGACCAGGAGGATCCAGGGAGTCACCCTTTCTCATGGCGGCCCTGAATCATGTTGTTCCCATCTTCATCTTGTATCCAGGTTTGCAACATTATGTGTTACTTCTGCAATTATATTCAATCTCCCCTCTTGCTTCTCCACTCCTTTGACTGCTTACTCTCTGTTCTCTACTCCTCTCCCTTTCTCTTGTTTCCTATCTCCTCCCCTCCTTCCCTTACTTTCTTCTATGCACTTACTCTATCAGAATTGTCCCTGGACCTAGTATGATAGCAACCTCGTCTGTCTCCCGTCCCCCTCCAGCACTATCTGAAATGTTGTCAGGCCTAGTACGATATTCGCTTGTTTTGTTCCTACCCTCCACTTCTGCAGCCCTCTCCCTCACCTTTTGGTTTTCTCCAGCTGTACCAGAAATGTCGTCAGGCCTAGTACGGTAGTCGCCTGTCTGTTCCATTTCCTTCCCACTCTTCCCCTCCCTTCCTTATCTATGTCTTAGCACGTGCACTATCTGAAATGTCATCAGGCTGAGTACAATAGTTAATTTCACATCCTTACTGTTAATGGCATGTAAGAATGTCATTGTATTTCCCCTTGTTCCCTCCCTTGCCTTGAAGCGCTTTGAAACACATTGTGTATAGGAGCTATATAAATAAACTATCATATCGTTTCATATATAGTTTGTGTGTTTGTTCCTTGCGGCACAACTCCTGTAGCATTCTTTCTCTTCCTGTGGGAATCATATTGATCATGTGCAATAGCCACATTTGAAATGCATGTTGGTAAATTGAGTGGCACAATGGTTCAGAAGTTAGCTCAGTGTGTTAAGCACTCATTGCAGAGATATGTGTTCCTATGCAAGATTAGAATAGCACATTCCTGTAAGGCTGGATGAGCCTTTCCCATGTCTGAAGTTTATACACCTGCCTGCATATGCACTTGGTCTTGCAGCACAAGTGCTATTATCAGCAATGTACCTGCACCAGATAGGGGTTGCTGTAAAAATGAACATGTCAACCTTATGGTGAATGTCTAGAAATTGGTTTGTTCAGATGGGGTTTTGTAAAACCTAGGCATCACCTCCAACGATGAGCATAAACTGTTAGTCCAAGAGATGAATAAGTATCCAAATTTGGAACTAAAGCATTCATGATTGTATCCTGGCTTTGCCAGCAGACAATACAGTGATCATGGTCAAATCATCTAATATCTCGTACATTACTGTTCTGTCTTCTGCAACGTTTGCTTTCTTGCATGCTGGTGGCATCGTTTAGCCCATCACTTGATCTTTCTTCTTATGTAGGCCATTTGAGTGGAAGGGGTGGTAGACCGAAGGGAGCGGACCAGATGGTGCAGGGATCGGGCAAGCATATTTTAAAGTCTGCTCGTTTGACACAAAAAACACTTCGCATTTTTGTAAAAGTCAAAGGTTTTTCTGCACGTTTATAAATTATAATTTCACAAGCCAGTGTTTTGGAACTATGTAAAGCTTTAAAATACAAAAGACCAACCCAGATTAAATCTGTTAAATCACACAGATTGGTATGCTGATACTTATATACTTCGCTTGATGATGGAGAGAATGAAGCTCTTACACACTTCTACAATATTTTGTTTTTAAAAATTGTCATGTTTGGTAACATGATTGGTGTACTTTCCAAGTCAGTTTAAAAAAAATAGATTATTTTAGTTCAGGGATAATAACTGGTAATGAAAGTGTTCAAACGCAGAAATTGCAGGGTTGGCACACATCCCAGATTCACCCTTTAACCAGTGTGCATAATGCTGTGCATCTAATTTAATCTTGTATTGCCATAGCCTCTCGGAATTGCCAGTCCCTAAACCTTTCAAAATTGTCAGCCCTCAGAGATATTTCCTTCTCAGGGTATGATCTTCAAAACAGCCTCACTCATGGTTTCACTGGCTATAGTGTTGCTTCCACTATAATAGTGAGCCTTGATATATTGCACACCACAGGCACTTTATTCTTTTCATCTCTAATGGCAACACTATTTCAAAACCATGTCCCACTTATAATCTCAGTCTGTCTGCATACAGACACCTTCCTGGTAGCTTCTAATCTGCACCCACTATCCATACTATGGTATGTGTAGCTTTCTCCTTCCTACCAATTGGTCACCTCTATGTATGCTTGAGCATGTTTGCGTTCTGTGAGGCAACACATGGGAGTTCTCAGTCTATTCTGGGTTACATTTTCCTTTTACATAGAGTCCTGCAATAATACTACAGGCTGCATACCTTCCTGGATTCTATGGATAAAAAGTCTTCTGAATTTATGCTAGAACAGAAGTAACCTCTTCGTAGACTGATAATGTTGGCCTTCAGATGGTACTTGTTTATCATTCTGATTAGAGCAAAAATACAGAGGGTAAGGGGACCTAAAGGGTCTTATTTTTAATGCTGTGAGGCAGCATATCAACCTATGGGTTGTGATGGCGGCGGGTGGGGGGGGAAGAGCAGATCTTTTTGATCACTTAATTCCTTTGGTTTGGTGGAGGGGGGCTCCAAAGATGTCCCTGCCCAGGGCCCCAAAAGTGCTTAAAATGGCCCTGTCTTCTGGGCCCTGCTCTTCGCTTTTTGATTGATTGGTTCTCTATTATTTAATTGCAGGGAGTTTACCAAATGGGCTACTTCCCACACTTATGCAGAATGCATTGTGAAGATGCATTCCCGTGAGAACATCTCTAAAGAGGGAGTGAGGCAAGTTCAGATTGGAAGTCCTGTGTGACCTCCAAAGAGTGGAGGAGGCAGTACATCCATGTCATTTTAAGCCCCTCTTACATTCAAGAGCCAGTAGCCTTTAAGAACTATTAAACCCCCCAGAATTCACCTATTCATGGCCATGCCAAGGTTTCAGGAACAACACCTCTGAGATCAGATATGAGGTGCCAGCTATAGCCTAAGTCACTGAAAATGTACCAGTTTGCCTTGCCCAAACTATCTCTAGCTCCATAGCTCAACCAACCCGCTTGTGATCATCCTGTGCTCATAAGTGACAAATTGCTCCTCCTAACCTATATACAGATGTGCAGTAAATGGATAATACATTTGAGGTTGTTTGCATTTAGCAAACAAAGTTTCAGGCAAGAAACAATGTCACACGCGCAGGTGTTGCGATGGCTCTGTAAAGGGATGAAGTAGGCCTGGAGGAAAGCTTGCAGCCTTGAAACATAGTTCAGAAGAAAGATATTGCGGCAGTAAGGCCGGATTTATTTTTAAAATCTTTGATGATTGTAATTTCTATTGCAGCTGATGACCTTTGTTTTAACTACACAATTAATTACGCAGAAAACCAACAGGGTCAAACACGCCACTACATGCCAAAAGTGGGCATCCAAAGAGCCTAATTTGGAGCGTACTTTATGGTGAGTTCATGAGGATAAGACGGAATAGCTCCACTCTGGACACATATGATGCAGAGAGTAAAATTACAGCTAGAGGATTCCTACAACAATGTTACCCAAAGAAAGTTATTGAATGAGCGTATCTGAGAGCCAGAAGTCAAGACAAATTCTCTTGGCGGAAAAAGAAAAAACGAATTAGAACAATTTTGAGATAGACAGTATCATGGAATAAGCATGCATGCGGGGCGACCATATTAGAACTAAGTGAATGCTTAGCAGTTTATGTATAACAGCTTTAGGTATGATGCGAGTCCGATATGATTATTGAATCACGGACCATACATAAACCAAGCAGTAATACATTGCAGGAACTAAGCCTATTGAAAGATGGCCACCGGCGTGATAAGCTATGCTGAATCCCTCTTCCATGCCTATTCATGTCTATCCCCATGTCCTACGTTTATGTCTACAGTCATGCCTCTCTGTATTTTAGCACTGTGGTGGCAGTATGTCGGTGTTGTGAGCAAGCAGCAAGTCATGCCGCGAAACGCGTCAACTTGTTTTGGGAAGGGCCGAGATGAAAGACGGCTGGATGTCATTGTGCCAAGTTTTTAACCAATAAAGAGGTTGAAGAGGATATGCTGGTGTCGTCTAATTTTTCAAGCATTGCATGAAGGAGAGTGTTCCTCAAACGTCTGACGGCAAGTCTGTTTTTTGGAAAACTTGTTTTAACTATGTTAATGTTTACATTTTTCTGTTGGGGCTGAAATTGGCGTTTTATATCACTTCAGATGATCAATATTTTAAGTTGCAATTACCAGTCATGCATAAAAAGTCACTGCATGCCTGAATTCGCCACATTTACACAACACACGACCTTCCCGCTCATATTGATTAATCACCCTGATTGTCTGCATCCCTATTGGATGAGAAAACAATAAACACTCAGAAATGTTTGAAACTCCAACCGCTTTGCTCTTCCTTCTCCAAATGTCAGTTGCAGCACGGGCATTCTGTTTGGGTTCAGCTGCCCTAAAGCACACTACCACTGTAGCTGGCATTTCAATCACAGCACCGGCCAGTAAGTAGGGGTAAAGACTCTATCATGACAATGCTGAACAGTGACTCCTGCAGAGTCTTGGAACATTCAGCCATTAGCTAGTATGGCCAGTAATCCTGGATTCCGGAGCAGGGATCGTTCTGTAACGAAGCTATGTGTCCCACGACCTGGGTGGAGCCTGCACAGACAAGGCCTACCTCTCAACCTCATAGGGCCCAGTAGGGTGAAGCCCATTGAATTATATGTGCCGGTAAAGGAGCTTGGCGGGTGAATTAACTATTTTCAATGCGGATAACACCCGCCCAAACCGTGTGAGTTGAGAGCTGTGACAAGGAGTGTCTCGATCAGGCATACCTACCCATCACTACCACTCATGAGAGCACACAACGGCCAGCCCAGCAAACTAAGTAGAGGGCACACTGTTGCGCGTGTGCCTCCACTCCCCAGGTCTGCTGTTGTACTGCTCTTGTTGGCTTTGGATGGCTCAGTCTGCTGCACACTCTACTGGCTGCATCCTGGACCACTAAATGACAGGAAGGAAATACATGTTCTTGCTTCCTGTTGCCGGACTACAGCACTGCATATCGGTTACAAAAGGAGCTAAGTTATCACAAAGCATCTAAACAAAACGGCCATCATTAATTCTACGAAGCATCTAAACATTAAAAACATATGAACCATTTTCCTGTGAAATAGGCTATAAACGATAATTTCGCTGAAATGAATGGATCATTATAGATGTTCAGTTGTGATAGAATAATACAATTGAAACATGTCGCAACATTTTGGGAGTTTAAAAAAATGAAATACAAACTCTTATTGTTTCTGTAGTCCAAAGATTAGAAATGGCCGAAGGCAAAATGATTGTAGAACATAAAACACAAAAAAAAAAAACAAATGAACAAACAGGAAAGCATAAGAACATTTTTTTTAAATGTTCAGGACTAATTCATGGTATGAAACCAAAGGGTCTTTAGTTCCGTGCAACTTTCTTCATTTGCATTACCACGTGCAAAAAAGTGTAAAAACTAGTGAAATCGCCCAAACACACTTTATTTGCACTTCAAAGTGCAAAAAGTGTTAATGCCTCCAACAAGTGCACAGTGGATTCCTTTTGTGATCTGGTTGCTTTCGGTGGGTACTAAAAACAGGTGGATGCCACAGCAATGCACTGGTTTTACACCAGCATGGAAATGTCATGCTTGCAAAAGAATTAGATATTTTTGCACACAGAGCTGAAATGCAAGGCAGAAATGGCAACCCTTTCCCGTGCCCCTATTCCTCCTGCAAACAAATTGGACAAAAATCCCTATGGCACAAAAAAGGGAGTTAAACCTGGCATAACCCTTTAGTTGAGGGCATATGTAATTATGTGAGATTTTTAATGAAGGGACGTTATGAATACCGGGGGTGCATTGCAAATGAAGCATATAAAATCACATATTACCAGGTTTGTTGTCTGAATTTGTGGCAGAGGAGCTGTGTGATATCATCAATACAAGATGGCACCAGCTACAATTTATGAATCAGAATTGGATCTAGAACTCATTTCAGAGTGATCCTATCAAATATTTTCTAAGGACCTTTTTTTGTTCAACATGAAAGCTGAATAAAGAATGTCCTGAAAAGAATTTGATAACCACGTCTGTACCCCTGTAACTAAGCTCATGCAAGTAACAGCGCCTCAATGCCCTTGGGCTGCTTGCGCGCTATATAAATATAAATAAATAAATCTCTTATTATTTAGAAGTTTCTGTTCGCAGTTCATTTTTCATTCTTTCAATCATTTTTTCCATCTATTTTGTTACAGGTTCTGGTAATTGGCAAGAAAATGTAAAAAGTATTTAGGAGCTGTTGAAGTGTGAAATTTGATTCTATCTTCTATTAAAATCAATTTTTTCTAAATGTCAAAACATCCAGATATCGAAAGCCATTTAAAAGTAGAACTTCCACCATCAGCCAAAAAAAGAAAATGAATAACAGACTTTTCCTTGTGCATCTTATGTCAAAAAGAAATAAATCTCCCCATTTTAATTAAAAATGCTATGAAAAGGTTTTAGAGTGTATTAAGAAGAGAGCCGACTGGAAAAATAGCAAATACTTGAACATAAGTCAACTTAACACCTGAAGAACTGACAAATTAAAAAGCATCATGGCATTCGGAATGTACTCGTAAGACAAACATGGATCGAAGCAAAAGATTGTATGGAGAGCCGTTATGTGGGCCAAAGCCGTCTATCTCCAGCTATGAAGAAGAGGAAAAAGTAGAAAGAAGCTACACTACAAGATCAAAAATACCTGTGTACAACAGAAATAAATGCTTATTTAGCTACAAAGAAGCAAAAAGAAGAAATCAATTATGTCTGATAGCAACTGATTTAGCAGGCATTGATTTAAGGAGAGCAGTAGAACTTCTTGTTTTATCGACCCGGAAGTTCTCCTGGCAAAACTCCAAAGATCGGGGAAAATAACACCCTATCCTGAAGCCTATGCAGGTGGCCAAAGTTGTAATGCTGCAAGGGCTTGAATAACAGATCAGCACGCTCCTGAAGAGTCTCAGCGTGGCTGAACTGTTGAAGTAGCACATTATAAGGAACCCTTAATTTCCAGGACACATCTGATATTGCGCTGCTAGCTGCCCATTATCGCCTCATAGAGTGGTGTCATTAATCCAAATTGAGTTGTTATCTGGGAAACAACAATACAAAAGAAATGGTGCAACAGTGGTTTTAGTGACCACTTATGGGAAAAGCCATCGAGAATATGCTATGTTATGCTATGCTGACTTATACCGCGCACTGCTATCACCCAGGGGCAGTCTCCAGGCGCTCTTATGTACAGGAGTGTAAAATTGTTGAATCGCCTAAGATCAAGAACAAAGTACTGATAAGAGGCCCTGCCCCCCTGCGCCCACTTTTGGGGCATCGTGACTTACAAGCCCCCTTGTTAATCATTTGCTTGAAAGACATTCCCTTTTTGAACGTTAACATTGCTGCAATCACTTGCCTAATGACCCTTCCTCACGAACCCCTAGTGAATTTCTATTCCAGCTCTGCATTTTCTCTGTTCTCCTACGGGAATGGGTTTTTGCTAATGTTTTCTAGTTAGTTATATGATTTTTTGATGGTTTAATTAAGGTTTACATATTTTTATAGAACCTTAATTGGACAAGCTCATACCCTGGAGTCTTTGAATGATTGCATTTTGGGCTGCTATTGTGACCACTTCACGCAGTATTGGAAGGTCCTCTTTCGTGAGAAATATGTTTGTTAAACATCTGAAAAAAATGTTTGTGTGCTAGGAAAAGTACCATTTTTAAATTATACTAACACTGCATCACACTTTCTGTGCAAATATACTTAGTTTAAGAAAGATGTCCCCAAATATATGCAGGAATGTCTAATATCAGTCTTCAAATGTATTCTTGCAATACGGTTGTACAGATGTTTTGGTCACAATACAATACCATATAATACTTTTGGTGTTAGCATAACTACTTTTATTGTTTATTGTTTATTGTTCACTGCCCAGAACAATTTACAATAGTTATCTTGAGCAAGGCCACAACTGAAAAATTATGTCATCGTGTAACAAAAAGTCAAAAGGCATAACAATTCTGACAAATTATCAATACATGCGAACTTCTGCATAGCACACAAGAAAACCCTCCATATCCCTTGCAATCTGTCTCTTCCTTTCAGCCAGTGTATAATTTAATAAAATAGTCCCCCATCTTCAGCCTGCTGGTAGTGTTCAGTCCTTAACTATCCTCAGCTTTCTTTCTGCCAACACTTTAACAATCGGACGTTTGACCTCCCGACATTGGCGCTTAGCTCCTGAGAAGTCATTTACAGTTAAGACATCTGCAGAAGGCTGCAGGTTCAGCTGAGCCACCAAGTGAACATGCTGGGGAGTGCACTGCCACCAAAGGGCACATATAGGATACTAGGCTAGTATTAGAACATCCATTTTTCCTAATTAAAAGCATCTATTTCGGTCTTCGCATAGTACGGGCGAGCAAAGCAAACCAACTTCAAAGCGCTCGGGATCCGGGGGGGGAAAGCGGGGGAAGGGAGAAATATACATAGCACAAGCCCAGAAACCACAACCCTCTAGGACCTGCGTGGCCAAAAACCCCTAGAACAGGTGTTGGTGTCTAAGAATCGAAAATAGAGTAGTTATAATAATGGGTATCTCTTACTCACAAATGTATGGCATACCAAGCTCCTGCCTATTCGACACAGAGGCTTCAGAAGATCCCTGTCCTGCGATCATTACGCTCTAATGGACTGGGCAAGCTTTTTGTGCCCCGGTTTGATCTGAAACATTTTGATGGTACCTGCTTCGATGTCAGAGCACCGACTCTTTGGAATTCCCATCCCAGCGATATCAGGGATATCACTTGTTTGGCAGGCTTTAAGCAAGCTATAAAAACCTTCTTCTTTAACTCAAAGGATTAGATTTGAGTTTCTTATGGCTATCAACCTGGATGTATGACTTGACCTACTCTGACACTTAGCCCATGTGATGTGCATCGTTTTTTGTCTGTGAGCGTACCGAGGCCAATGGGCGGGTTGCGCGGTACTCACATTTAATAATAGCAATAATAATATGTCTTCATTGCTGCTCTTTGCTGGCGCGAATGACCAATTTTCCTTTCACGTCTACCAGGGGGCAATTTTGTGGTCATTTTGTGCTTTCAGAATCCTTGTTGTTGGCATAGATTTTGCGCATAGCTCCAGGAGAGAAGAGCGGCCTCGGGGTTGGCCGGAAGCAAGGCAACCTCGCTTCACGTCATGCTATGGACAGGCATTCCGGGAGCACTCTTCTAGGTAACTTTGCAGGTATTCTTTACACGTTTACTAGCTCAAGTCAAAAAGGAACCAAAGAAAAAGCCACTGTCGCCCCTGGCGGTAGCAAGAGGCAATTCATGCACAGACAGATCCAACAGAAAAGTGTCATCAAGAGAATCCACCTGTCGCATTTTTTTTTTTTAAATGTAGTGGTACATCCAGAATGGAAGCAGTCCTTTTGAATTTTAAGCAGAAGGCCTGTTTACACAGTACATGGGTTATCCCTAAAAAATGAAGGGCCCTAGTCGCTAAGCAAAGGCACTTGCTCACAGAGAAGGGGTATGAACTGAACGTGACATGTGACATTTGGCACAGCATGCCACCATTCAGCTGCATACCAGATCTTACATCTAACGTTGTAATACCTTCAACACATTAAAAAAGTCAAATAACACGATCTGGAGCAATACGGTTACAGTGTTGTATAGCACAAAACCTGTTCTCATCCATGCCATGTAGACGCGTCATGCAGTTTCGCATGTCATATTCGCCTACGGCCTCTACTGTGCTCCCAATTCTGGAGTGCCCTGTAAGGCAAAACGACAATGTCCGAAGGGCTGGCCCAGCATTAAAGGGCCATTCCTTTGGAGTAAATTGGTCAAGTTGCGAAGATGGAAATAGTGACCAAAATTACTTCCCAAATTAATAAAAAACACCCCCTTCAGTAACACTCAAACCGTTTGTCACATATTTGCGATTGGAAGAGCAAAGTCATTTTTGAAGTGCCGTATGCACTTTGCATTGACTTTGCACTGCAAAAATACACTTTGCACATCTCCATGAATCAGGGTTTGTGTCAGCAGTGCAAGGTCACTTTTCAGCACTGCAAAGTCACTTTGAACTATCCAAAAACCTCCATGAATCGGGCACGAAGCGTGCATCTTGAAATGTACTCCTCTTCACGTTTATGACTTTAAATGGAAATGTATAGTGCCTAGTTCTCCTTCCAGCATCACACAAGAAATTCCAGCCTAAAAAATGATTTGCCCCTCCTTCTTGCCAAATGTTCCCTCAAATTGTGTGTGTGGTCACACTCTGCCTATGCACATGCGTTTCACGGGCAGTTTTATTCCACATGCGAAATGTGATTGTTGAAGGCATGAAAGAGTAGAGGTAGTCACGTGTTGGAGGGATGCACTCCTGGATACGGTCTTTCTTCAGCTCCTTCACTCGTACCTGGCATGCTCTGTTGCAGGGGAAGAAATGCCTATAAATAGCAACACTGCCAGCAGCCAGTGGGGTCGGGGACTCACTCCAGCCTTCTATCCTCATTGGTGCAGGGTGTTATTGGCAATTTTTTTTTTTTTTTTTAGTTTATTACAAACTTAAAAAAAAAATAACAATTTACATCCATTTTATGGGCTATTTAGGTGTTGGGCACAGACCTGACACTTAGCTATGCAGAAGGGTTAGGGAGCTAAACCCTAGTGCTGGATACCAGCATCCCTTTATGAGTATGAGACCTGCGTGCTAAGCAGTGGCCAGAATGGGTGAAGTGCTTGGTTTCTTGAATTCTCTGGCCACAGCCTGATATTAGCTGTGTATATCTTCTCATAAAACCCCTTACATTCTACGGCTCACTTGTCTGAGCTTCAGCCAATTGAAATCCTTTGTTGTGTATGGGTTCTATTGGAAGCCATCAGCAACTAATTCCATTTCTGAACGCTGTATTCTTCAGAGGTGGCGTCATGGCAAAGGATTAAACAACTCATAGGGCCTCATTACGACCCAGGCGTTAAGGGTTACCGCCGTCGTTAACCCTTAACGGCTATTCTGATTTTAACGGCTGCTTTTAGCAGCCGTTAAAATCCATGGCGCTAACCTGCCATGATGCTAATTACGCCACCGTAATTTACGGTGGCATAATTAGCGCCTTCCCCACTCCCATTATGCCCTATGGGGCAAAAATGGGAATGGGGAAGGGAAAATGGGAAATGGGGATTTACCGCCCCACTCACCTTGGAATGGGGCGGTAAATCCGTGGTAATGTTGGCGCAATTAGCGCCTGGGTCGTAATGACCCCCATGATCTTCTATAATGTCACTAAATGTCCGCTATGTATGTTTTTTTTTCCATTTTTGGGTTGCTAAGGGGATAGGTAACTTTTTTATTTTTTTATTTTCTATATAATTCCTCATGCCTCCATTGTGCACCCCCACCCCAACTCTAGTCCATATTGCACAGTGCAGGGCTTGAAAAAGGGATAAGGCATAGACATAAAATTATAGCTGGGTAGTTTTCAACTACCACCTTAAAATCTTGCTGCATCATCTATAAGGCAGTCGCACTCAAGTCACCCAGCTACCTCGTGGAGAAACTCAGCATCTCCAGCGGACAGCGCACCACCAGAAGCCAGGACATGCGCAGACTTGAAATCCACCGCTGCAAAAAGGAAAGGACCAGAAAACAAGCCTTCTCTGCCTATGTCCCAAGACTATGGAACCTCCTCCCCGTCAGCTTCAGACTCCCCCCCACCCTCCTACCATTCAGAAAAGAACTCAAGACCCACCTCTTTAAGGAGTCTCACTTCCCCAACACCTATGCCATCAGGTCGCCGTTCGCGTCACCTGACTCGCTAGGCGCTGCCTGTCCCACTCCTCCCCTGGTACAGCTGTACCCTTCCTCTGTACCCCTCTGTATCCTACCCCCTCTGTATATCTGCTCACTTGGTATCTTTGAAAAGCACTCTGTTATGCACCTGTACTGTTGTTACACTCTGTGAAGCGCTCAGTTATGTACCTGTATTGTTGTTACACTCTGTAAAGCGTTCAGTTATGCACCTGTATTGTTGTTACACTCTGTAAAGCGCTCAGTTATGTACCTGTACTGTTGTAACACTCTGTTAAGCGCTCAGTTATGTACCTGTACTGTTGTTACACTCTGTAAAGCGCTCAGCTATGTACCTGTATTGTTGTATACCTCAGTAAAGCGCTACGTTGCTTCCCGAAGCTAGGTAGAAGGTGTCTTCCACTACATTGTTTAGGGTGTCAACATAGATAGTTCTGAGTCATTACATCCCCAGAAAAAACATTTCTGGGATATTTTCTTTACCCTACTTATCAGCAATCTCAACATATTCAACGACTGCTATAATTATATTAACAAACGCCAGTCCTAGAATATGTGGAGAAAGTGCTTGATAGTGGGAGAAATGAAATATAATTTCCCCAACGACGTTCTTTCCTTTCAATATAATGACTTGATCCCATTATAGACAGTTCGGTCTTCGCTCACTCTGAAAACCTTGGTGGGATATATCCCCATAGTTGATAGTCACCCACATATAATTCTATATAAGAACAATCATGCACCAAAGCCTCTGCTGTGAGCAAGTGTACAGGAAGTTGTTTAATTATTTGAATGCATTTGTAGAAAAGACTGTGTTGCCTGGGAGGAGGGCGTCCGCTTCCTACCCCGCCCCCTATTGTACAACACCCAGGCGTTGCGCTGCCTCAGTGTAGCTCCAGGGAGGGGAGTCAACTTTCTTCTAATCTCTCTACACAGACCGAACGTTCAGAAATTCCATCCCGGCAGGGCCTACAAAGCATTCCCCCAGTTGACACATCCTGCCATGCGGGTAGGGACTCTGCCAGCGGACAGAATGTGCATCTCCTTTCCTGTAGAACATAAATATGGAGTCAAATAACTGCTGAAAGGAGTTATGAGCCTCTGTCACTCTGTGAATGTGGACCGGGGGATCCTGTGTGCAGGATAATTACAGTCTGTCTGCTTCCAGGGTGCAGTTATATCATAAAGGACAGTAATGGGCACTCCTAAGGGTTCTCAGCACTGCAAGGAATATTCCTGTTGGACGGGGTCGTTTACCCATATGTCTGCTTCGGTAATGATGGAGCAAGGCAGGACTTTCAACAGTATATGCCATAATCCTGCCACGAAAAGGCTCCCAGTGTGTCAAAGTCTTGTTCTGGTGATAGTCACGTGTAAACAAAGGGGCGATTGCTGAAGTGCATTACACCCCTTTGGCAGCAGCAGTGCGGATGGGCTCCTTGCACTCACAGTGTACGTCAGTCTATTTACAGTGCTCCTACGTAGTTCAGCATCCGCCATTTTGGCAGCCTTTTGTTCAAGACACTAGAAGAGAGGAGAGAAGGTTGGAGTATTTTTGGCCATAGCTGAGGGAAAATCAAGTGTGAATCATGATGTGTTCACGGGTGCAGATAAAAAAAGTCCCTTTTCTATGTTTTGTTGTGTTTCTTAGTAGGTAAAGGGGAGGGGTTGTCTATATCCAGAGGGGTGCTTGAGGAAGGGTCCTGGGGTCCGGTGTCCACTGATCTGAATGGGTCCAGCCTTCAGAGCAATTGTATCAATACAGCTTTTCTTTTTGGTGACCTGGTGAAGAAACAGATGTGTAAGGATCTCCATAACGTTATGTGGCCATCTAATGTGTGGGTATCGCCTTCCAAAGGTGGGTTGCAAGGACAAGGGAAAAGGCCTTCCTTGGTGTTTCGGGTTGAAGCTTGGGAATGTTAATAGAGCTGCATTCCTGTATCCTGGATTCCTAATGGGTGCTTATTTTTCCAATGATTTTTGGGGCCTTGTCCTAATAGCTACAGTGGGCGATGCAAAGGGCTTTGGAATGGATCCTGCATTCGACTGTAACCAATGAAGGATCGAGGCATATGACTGCCAGGGTTCTGTGTGGGAACGACAAGCAGGGCACCATTTCATGGAAGGATCTCAGATGAAAGAAGCATCTTTGAACATTTGCTTTAACTTGTGGTTTGAAGGTGAGGTTGGTTTCAAGAGCTTCCCACTTCCGCTGTCCAAGGAATGGAGGCAGGGTGTGCATCAACATCCAGACATCTTTTCGGAATATCAATAGAATACATTTTAAAGAAAATCATTTCACACAATTAGAATTGTGAAGATTAGCATTACACCATATCAAGACAGAACTGCAACACTATCTTGCATCATATCTAGACAGAATTGTGAATGTTAGCTTGAGTCACATCTAGACAGAATTGTCAATGTCAGCTTACACCACACCTAAACAGGATTGTAAAGATTAGCTTTCGTCGCATCTAGACAGAATTGTGAAGATTAGCATTACTTCACACCTAGACAGAATTGTAATTCCAGCTTGCATCACATCTAAACATAATTGTGTAGACTAGCATTGTGTTACATCAAGAATGAATTGGGAAGATTAGCATTGCATCACATCTAGACAGAATTGTGAAGATTAGCATTGCGTAATATCAAGACAACTGTAATACTAATTTGAGTCACATCTAGACAAAATTGTGAAGATTAGCTTGCACCAAAACTAGACAGATTTGTGAAGTCAGCTTGGATCACATCTAGATAGAGCTGTAAAGAATAGCATTGCGCTGCATTTAGACAGGATTGTGAAGATTAGCATGCGTCACTTCTAAACCGCAATGCCACTAATGAACCCACCAAACAATCTCAACCCTCTGCACACTCTAACTAAACACAACCATACCTCTAATGCACAACAAACAGCACACACTTCACGAGACTGCAACAACAAAATATACTACACATAGCCTCACACAACAGCACACAACGGCTCCCAACCGAAAAGCACACCTAAACTCAGTGAATGGTGCAAAACGAACTGAGGCTGACAACAGCACATCCCCGCTCTCTTGTCTTTGTCCCATTCAGTCCTACTAACCTTCCTACCCTCTTCCCTTTTCAGATCTGCCAGAGCACCAGGGGACCACTCCGGTGGTGACGGTGCACGGTACAAATACCTATAACATTAGCATAATAATAATAATAATCATTTGTGTTCTATGTCACTTCATGCTGGATCCTTCCTGCTTCAAAGTGCTGCAACACAGGTTTTGTTATTAGTCAATTTAACAAAACATATATGTTTGATCATTCCAAAAAACCTGCCTGGATTTTACTAATCAATAGGTTAATGATCCCAACCATAATCAGAAAGTCGGGGGAACCGCACTGTTCCGCAAAGCGTTCACAAACTAAGCCCATTTTAAGACAAATGCCAGCCATCTTCGGTTTGTTTCAAAACTTGTTGCACCCTACACCTCATCTCCCCGACTGCACACTTTCAACAGTTGGGGCTCAAACGCTGTCCGCATACCACTAGCATGCCCAACAATGCAACCTATAATTAAATAAATCAAATAATTACTGTTTCATTGTAAGGCAACAGGAATATCATGGAGCCAAAAAATAAAGTAGCACAAAGAAGAAAGTGTCACCAGGGAGTGGATAACAAATTACTTCTAAATATATGGCCTTTATTTATTTTTATTTATTTTATTTATTTGTTACAAACCCAGATCCTGGGGTATCACGGCATGGTTAGAGACAACTTTGGCATTGGTCATACATTGTAATAGTATACAGAAATTTTTGACAGGCAGCTTTGGCATTGGTCATACATTGTAACAGTACACAGAAATTGTTAACAGGCAGAATGTTATTACATCACAAGCATAGACACTATTTACAGTTTTCGCTGGTGAACTTATGCTAACAAGGACTAGACAGAATGTTACTTCACAGACATAGACATTATTTACAAGTTTCGTTGGTGAGCTTATGCTAACAAGGAATAGCAACTTAATATAATATGCTAATATTGGTTAAATAACCATGTTTTTATCCGTTTCTTAAAGCCAGAGAGAGAGGGCACATGTTTGATATTGAGGTGGAGAGTGTTCCAGTGTTTAGGAACTAGAACAAGGAAGCTGCTTCCCCCCGCTCTGGTAGTTTTGTAGTGAGGGGATACTAATAGTAGATTGTAATTGGATCTAAGTGATGTAGTGGATTCTTTTATCTGTAGGGTGTTGTTGAGGTAGATTGGGGCTTTTTGGTGAGGCATTTATGCGCGATGCAGAGTGTTTCAAAGATAATTCTAGCTTTGATGGGTAGCCAGTGGGCATCCTTCCTTGTCTTAGAGATGTGATCAATTTTTCTTTTCCCTAGTACTGCCCTTAAAACTTTATTTTGCAAGAGTTGCAATTTAGTGAGGTTGGAGTTGGAGGTCCCTAGCAATAACACATTGCAGTAATCCATCTTAGATAATACCAAGGCCCTGACCAAGATGAGGCAAATGGTGGGGGTCAGAAATCGTCGACTTAGGGCAATAAGTTTTGAAGTATATGCCGTGGATGAGGAGAGCGTATTAATGTGTTTAGTCATGGTGAGGTTTGCGTCAAAGTAAACGCCTAATGTTTTCACTTGCTTCAGTACTGGAATTAGAGTACCGTCGATATTGATGGAAGAGTAGTCATCTTTGAGGGTCGCTATTTTAGATGAGGATCCCACGATGAGGACTTCTGTCTTCTCATCATTGAGACAGAGACTGTTGAGTGCCATCCAATTTTGGATGATGGCATATATTTTATTAATGGTCAGTGTCTTGGTCATAGATACCTGAGATGGGTATGAGAATCTGGGTGTGATCTGCAAAATTGGTGTGGATAACACCATATCGTCTAATGCTGAGAAGAGAAGCTTGGTGTAGGCATTATATAGTGTAGGAGAGAGGCATGATCCTTTGGTACTCCGATGGGTACTCGGATGGGATCAGCAGCTTCTTTGCCTATGGAGACTCTCGAGGTGCGTTCGGCTAGGAAGGATTTCACCCACAAGGTGGCATAATTACAGAAGTTGAAATCCTTGGCCAGTGAGGTGCACAATTTGTCATGGTCTACGAGGTCAAAAGCCACAGAGAGGTCTAACAGCAAGAGTATGGAAAGTTTCCCTGAATCTCTGATAGTATCCATCTGGATTTTGGGATCCAGGAGGGCTTTTTCCATGCTATGATTCGGCCTAAAACCTGATTGTCTGGTTCCAAGGAGATGGTGTTGTTCCATGTGTACTTGGATTTGGTTGTATGCTATTTTGTCTATGAGCTTAAGTAGGAATGGGACTGTGGTTACTGGACGATAGTTGGTCGGTATTGTGGGGTCCAAGCTTGTTTTTTAACCTTCTTTGATGCTGGCTGGAACTGTGTTGGTGTTGAAGGAGGAATTAACAAAATTGGAGATAGTTGGGGTAAGGGTGGTGGCACATGCTTTGACTAATTTAGCTGGGACGCTGTCCCATTTGCAGTTAGAGGCTTTTAACTTAGAGATAGTGTCAAACACTGGTTCTTGGGTGACTGGCGCGAAGTGGAATAGGGGATTAGGGTTGTCATTGGGGATGGGGAGGGGGTTAGGGGTTGAGGTATTTTTATCTGCTAAGGCAATTTTGGAGGCAAGACCGTCTTGTATGATAGTACACCATTCTTTACTGGAGTTAGTGGAGGTCACAGTTGGTATGGGGTTTTCTAATTCGCTAAGGATAGAAAAAAGTTTTTTAGAGTCAGATGCTGCTTTGCTAATGCGCATATTGTAGGAGTTAGCTTTTTGGGAGATGATGGTTGTTTTATGGATTTTATTGGCATCCTTGAAGGCTTTGGCCGAGTCAGGAGAGGGATGTTTGTTGTTGGTGTGTTCAAGAGAGCGTTTAGTCCTTCTTAGGGAAGCAAGTTCTTCGTTGAACCAGAAGTGGGTCTTATTGTTGGCACAACACGTTTTAGTTCTGATGGGAGCTACTTCGTCAATAGTAAGGGAGAGGCATTTATGATAGTATTCAGCAATGGCACTAGGATTGTTGCTTACGACTGAATTTGTTTCTAGCGTTTTGTTGAGGATAGGGGTAAAATTCTCTATAGTGAGCTTTTGAGGGTTTCTACCTTCAAAGGTGTCCATTTCTTTGGCCTTAGGAGGACGGGGATCATCCCTTATGAGGGTGAATTCTAAGCAGAAATGGTCCGTCCAGCTAAGGGGGGCGGGGGTAAATAATTGCGTCTATGGTGAGTTTAGTTTAGTTTAGTTTAGTTTATTCATTTGTATTGCGCACCAGACCCGAGGGTATGAGGGCGCATGAGCAGCAAGGTGATTCAAAGCTTGGTTACAGGATGCTTATACTTTACATTACATAATTATGCATTACATTACATAATTACAGTGTGACGATGAAGGAACATGTGTACAGTTTGGCAGGAGAGAATGCAGTAGATGTATTTAAAGAATTACAAATATATACAAGTTTAGTATTACAAATTTACAGATTCTCTTAAAGCATGCAACGCGGAGAGCAGCCGTGTGGTGTTAGAGGTGTTAGTGGTTCGTGATCTTTAACCAATGGATGTAGTTGTGTCTAAAAAGTGAGTAAGGTTGGGGAGTTCTGAGCGATGGTGGTAGGGAGTTCCAGTGTTGGGGTGCTTTCACCTGGAAGCTGTTGCCACCCATTTTAGTGCGTTTAAACCTGGGGACGGTGAGCAGATTAGCATTGGAGGTTCTGGTGGGTCTGATGGGGCTGTGTTTGCATATTCTGTCTGCCAGATAGCGTGGGGCAGCATTATTCAGGCATTTGTGGGTGAGCGATGCTACTTTAAGCAGGATTTTGTCTGTTGTGCTGAGCCAGTTATGGGATTTCCTGATATTGGAAATGTGTTCCCTCCTGGGAATATTGAGTGCTGCCCTAAGGGCGTTGTTTTGTAGCGTCTGAATTTTGTTGGTGATTTGTTTGGTGGCTCCTATGTAGAGGGCGTTACAATAGTCCAGTTTGGATAATACCAATGCTCTGGCAAGTGTAGTGCAGCTGTGGGTGGAGAGGAAGGGTTTGGCTGCTCTTATGAGCTTACATGTGTAGGCCGTAGAGGATGCCATCGAGCTAACCTGTTTGTGGAAGGTTAGGGAGGAGTCGAGGTATATTCCTAGGGTTTTTACTTCTTTCGAAACCTTGATTAGGTTCCCATCTATGATGAAGTTGGCATAATTGTGGTCGAGTTTGGTTAGGTTGGACGTAGAACCAAGGATGATGAGTTCAGTTTTGTCATCATTCAGGCATAGACTGTGCGAAGCCATCCATGCCTGGATGATGAGATACACCCTGTTCACCAAGGCCAAACCCTGGTTGTAATCTCCCGTCAACGGGATGAGGATCTGTGTATCATCGGCGTAGTTAGTGTAGGTGATACCCAGGCCGTCTAGATCATCAAACAGGGGCTTTGTGAACACGTTGTACAGAGTGGGGGAGACGCACGAGCCCTGTGGGACTCCACATGTAATGGGGATGGGTTCGGCGGCGGCAGAGGAGGAGAAGACTCGCATGGATCTGTTGTTGAGGAATGACTCAATCCAACTGATGGCTTCTTGTGAAAAGTGGGCAGCTGAGTCTAAATGATTACATAGGATTTTATGGTCAACTAGGTCAAACGCCGCAGAGAGGTCTAGCAGGAGTAGTAATGCAGTTTTCCCGTTATCTCTAAGGTCGTCTATTTGGGCTTTCAGATCTATCAGGGCTGTTTCAGTTCCATGTTGGGGTCTGAAGCCGGATTGTCTTATTCCTAGAAGGTGGTTTGTTTCAAGATACTTTTGAATTTGTAGGTATGCTGTCTTGTCTAGTATCTTGAGCAGGAATGGGACGGTGGTAATCGGTCTGTAGTTGGTTGGGATGGACGGGTCAAGGGAGGGTTTTTTGAGGAGAGGGAGGACCCAGGACTCTTTAAGGTTACTGGGGACTGTTCCTGAGGAAAAGGAGGCATTGATGAGTCTGGTGATGAATGGCGAGAGGTCTCGTGCCGTGTCTTTAATGATTTGTGGGGGGCAGAGGTCACCTTTGCAGTTGGAGGGTTTAAGGCCAAGAATTATTTTTTCTACTTCGAGGGAAGAGACTTTGGAAAAGCTGAAGCGAGCAGAGTTAGGTGTGTGGTGTGAGGGTGGAGGGCTCGAGTGGGCGTTGATGGGGTTGGTAAGATTGGTGAGGGAGTCTTTCTTATTTTTAATTTTTGTTTGAAGGCCAGTGACTTTGTTGTTTAGTGCATTTTGGACACTGGTGCACCATTGTTTGTTTTTAACGCAAGTATCTGGGATTGTTACCGGGGTTTCCAATTCTTTCAGGATAGTAAATAATTCTCTGGAGCTGGAGTTGGATTGGGAGATTCTCAGGTTATAGGATTCTTGTTTGGCCGCTATGATTTCTTTTTTATAGTTGGCCGTTATTTTGTTAAGCAATAGTTTGTTGTGGTCAGTCGGAGATTGTCTCCAGACTTGTTCCAGTTTACTCTTTTCCAATCTAAGGGTTTTAAGATGGCTGGAGAACCATTGGTTGAGGTGCTTTTTTGGTTTGGATTTTCTAAGTTTCAATGGTGCAATGGCGTCTAAGGCTATGCGCATGGTGTTGTTATAGCCTTCTACGAGGTCATAGGGATTAGAGTCTTGGAGTTGGCTTAGTGTAGGAAGAATGAGTGGGATCAGTTTTTCTACTGTGATATTTTTTTTGCTTCTCGTGTGGATGGCTGGGGCTAGTGCCATGTTGGTTGTAGGGCTTGAGGCCTCAAGTGAGAAGGAGAGGAGGTGGTGGTCGGTCCAGGATTGGGGAGTGTTGTTAGTGATCGATACGGCACAGTTATAGTCTGCTATCCAATCAAGGGTTCTCCCTTTGTTATGGGTGGGGCTGGTTACTTTTTGTGTGAAGCCTAGTTCAGACAGGGTGTTGCTGATGAGAGTGGCTTGATTGTCTTTGGGGTCTTTGTAGCCTAAATTGAAGTCTCCTAAGAGAAGGCATTGTGAGGAGTTTTTTAGGTTGTCGGTAAGGATGGCATTGAGGTCTTCCTCGAAAGATCCCGGGGGTCCGGGAGGTCTGTATAGTAAGTGAATGGATATTGTTTGGGAGTTAGCGATGGGTAGTTTGGCTGTAAGTGATTCACATGATGGGTGGTGTGTGGCGGAGTTGAGTCTGATGTTAAGGTGGGTCTTGGCAATGATGGCTGCATGAAGCCAGGACTCTGTTATGGCTAGGAAGTCTAGATCTTCAGCTAAAATGAGATCAGCGATGTCCGTGGCATGGGCAATCATGGAGCGTGCGTTGATGAGGGCACCTTTTATAGGTAGGGTTTTGGCTTTGGCAGGGGTGGGGGTGGTAGCTGTGATGAGCGCTCTATTGTTGGTTGTAGTGGAGTTGACGGGTTTAGGTTCGGGTTTTTTTAGCGTAAGGTTAGCGCAGGAGCTGATGGAGGTTCGGTGTGTGAGTATGGATTGTGAGGAGTCCCTGGCTCTAGGCTCGTGTATTTTTGGAAGTCTGGATCGTAATCTGGTCAGCCTGTCCGAAAGGCATGGGGGAGCGAGTAGGCTAAGCATGATTGTGGTGCTGGGCTCTGTGAGGGTGGGTGATGCGGTGCCTAGGCTGGTCAAGTTAAGGGGTGAGCTGGGCAGGCATGCGGAATTGGTGATGTGGAGAATGGTTCTCAGTAGTATAGAGTAAAGGCCCGGGAGGAACATTGTGTGAGGGGGGTAAGGTGCAGTGTGTGTCCTGTCTAGGGTTGAAATCTAGCAGTGGACAGTGTTAAATGTGAGAATCCAATCAAGGGTTCTGCCCTTGATATGAGTGGGGGCGTTAACTAGTTGGATGAAATTCATGTCTTTGAGTGCTGATTATAGGGCTGCAGCTTTAAAGTCTTGGTCAAAGTTGAAACCTAGATTCAGGCTCCGCATTTCGTATTTGGTTTTATGATAGATGCAAGTAATAATGGGATGTCTGTTTCTGGGTGACTATTGGAACTGGGTGTTCTGTAAATCACTCCCATGTTCTGTAAATCACTCCCACAACTAAATCATGACACTGATTGCGGTATTTTCATTCATGCCGAATGTGGCTAACACTAATTCATACCCTGTAATGTCTTTGATAGAACTTGATCTAATTTGAAGATTACTCTTAGTTATGATGGCTACGCCACCACCTGTAGATTTGGTGTATTGGCTCTGAGGATGGAAGAGTCATTTGGGATAGCCAGGGCTAGAAGCGGTCCTGATGTTTGGTGAAACCAGGATTCTGTGATTACTAGTAGGTCCAAGTTTTGTTCAGTGATTAGGTCATGGATATCAATTGCGTGACCTCCTAAGGATTGGGCATTGATGAGAGCATTTTTAAGGCTAATGGGTGGTTTGGGTTCCATTACAGAAGCGGGCTTGGTCAACTGAGGATAGGAGGCATTTGGAGCTCTTTTGGTATTCGAGGCAGTGAGTGGATCGTGTTTTTCGTTTAACCAGTGGTCATTGGACTTGGGTGGTTTGGATGTCGCGAAGGTGGGTGTAAAGCTGCGATGGAGTTGTTTGGTGCGTGATCTTAGGCAAAGTGTTCTATTGTTTTCCCTTCGATGGGGTAGGTTTTGATGCCTACTGTGGATTTGGGGGTGTACAAGAGGTCAGTTTTAGGATCCTAAGGAGAGGGCTCTCTCTCAGAAATTGTGTTGATGATGCTAGGGCTATGGGTATAGTTTGAGCTAGATGGAAATGGTGAGGTGGGTGGAAGGAAGGGTGTCGGGCAGGGTATGGGGTGATGTCTGGGGCACGCCAATTTGGCGAGACCGTTTCTGAGAGCAAGGAAATGGTTACCTGTGCATGGTGTGCTATCTAGGACAAGACAGAATGGGAACATGATGAACGATATCCAGCCTAGCATAGCTACTTTTGGCATAGTGTGGAGTAGAGGGTTTAAATAGGCAGTTCGATGCAAGAAGGCCAGGGTGGTGGGTGGGCTAGCTGTGAAGGGCTATAGAGGGCACAGAATGGCAATTAGGCTAAACGCAATATGCACAGAATGGCAATTGGGTTAAATGCAATATGCCCAGAATGGCAATTAGGCTAAATGCAATATGCTTAAAAAACATAGAATGGCAACTGGGCTAAACACAATATGCTGAAAAAACATAGAATGGCAACTGGGCTAATTGTAATGTGCTGCAAAAACATAGAATGGCAACTGGGCTAATTGTAATATGCTTGCAAATGGGCTAAATGCATACACAATAGCGGGTGCAACATGGCAAGTAGGCTAAAAACAATAAGCTGCTAAAGAAAGCAGATGGGCTGAGTGCAGTATGCTGCCCGTATTACAGGATGGCATGAGGGGGTAAATGCACAAGATAATAGAAGCACAATATAGCATGCTAGGCTAAGGGTGACATGATGCTTATATCGCGCTACTGTATGATGGGCTAGATGTATTATGCAAACAGAGTCGCAAGAAGGTGTAGTCAAAGTCGGGCATAGTAGGCAACGAACTAACAGCATCACAGAAAGGTAGGGTGGGCAGTGTGCAACATGCAATCTATATATAACATGGTGGGGTGGGGAGCATGTGAAGCGGTAGCTGACGATGGTAGAATGCTCGATACAAGTTATTTGTTGTTCCAATCTGAATGGTGAGCGACAGACTCTACTCAGTAGCTAATACAGAGATAGATCAAGGCAACAGTGCTTATACATGGTGTCTTTTACCTGGTAGGAGTGGATTAGTCACGTTGGAGTGCGCAATAAATCCTGTTACATGTGTGTTGCGAAGGTGATGGTTGGGGCTTTGAAAGATTCCTGCATGCGTGGTCTCCTAGCACTGTAGTAGTGCAGAGCGGGTGCCAAAGGCAGATGGGGTACAGTTCAATGGGCAAAGAGTATAGCAGGCAGTAGAGAATGAGGAGTAGCTGTCGGGACGTAGCATACAGAGTCGTTTTAGTCAAAATGTACTTACGGAGACTGTGGGGCAGCGATGGCTCGATCACGCGATCATCCGCAGACAGCCGCAGAGAGGCCATTGACATCGCAGCCCTTCAAAGCTAGCTGCCGGCTTCTGCTTCCAGTCCGGAAGGCGTGAATAAATATTGAACAAAGCCAATCAGGGCTCAAATCTGGAAGTGTAAGCCTCCAGTGGGCTCAAACAAATTTTGCACCCATTTTGTAATGCACGCGATGTGAAGATAGAAATTCAGGCAAAACACATTGATAACGTGCAGAACTGATATACCTGCAGTATAGGTATTTGTGGATGGGCTGATCTTACTTCGTGGCTGCAGAAGCGTAGGTGGCTGTATTCATTGCACGCTCTGCGCGTCACGGCTGCACTGCATGGCAGGGAACTAGCGACGAGGAGGCTCCTGCCCTTCCTGGGTGGTTGAGGGAAATGGGGGCAGAGCCGCAGACAGGCCCTTGAAATCGCGGCTCTTCAAAGCTAGCGGCCAGCTTCCACCTACGGTCGGGAAGGCGTGAATAAATATTGAACAAAGCCAATCAGGGCTTGGAACTGGAAGTGTAATCATCCGGTGGGCTCAAACAAATTTGGCAGCCATTTTGTAATGTACGCGATGTGAAGATAGAAATTCAGGCAAAACACATTGATAATGTGCAGGACTGATATACCTGCAGTATAGGTATTTGTGGATGGACTGATCTTACTTCGTGGCTGCAGAAGCGTAGGTGGCTGTATTCATTGCGTGCTCTGTGCATCACGGCTGCACTGCATGGCAGGGGACTGGCGACGAGGGGGCTCCTGCCTTTCCAGGGTGGTCGAGGGAAATGGGGGTAAAATAAATATCAATGGAAAGCATTTTAATCTAATTTATATTTTGCGTGACTTCTACATTTAATCATCAGGAGATGTGAAAACTGCCAATAAACAATTAAAAAACCCTAATACAAGTATTGAGTGGAAAAGAGTAATAACTGCCCAGGAACATTTTTGTGAAAAACACAACTTTGATTGTACTGGGTGATCACTGGATCCAAAAAACCTGGCTGCACCACCAATCATCGCCATTCATTGAATACATTATCTTCGATCGTGGCTCCACTAGCGATACACACTGTATAAATAAGCAAACGAGTACGTGTACATTCTCAGAACGCATTAGTGTGTACACATTCCAAAAGTCTCCCAGGATCATCTGTGCACTGGGTTAATTCTGAATTCATGCTCAATTGTTCCAAGTGTGTTTTTTCCCGTCACGCTCCACGCTTTGGAATTAGCCAAAGGCGTATCCACACTGCTGCACGCATCTGCTTCACCTACAACTCGAATAACCCTTTGCACAACATTTTTGCCATAAAAATGTAGCTGTCATGAAAACAATGAGAACTGTAGCTACACACATAATTGACTATCATCTTACACCCCTTCCAGCTTATTTCCCTAGTGTAACTCTCTCCACCCATACGCATGCCAATTAGACATGGGTGGCCAGCAGGCACTCAGCAAAGCCCTCATAGGGCCTCATTACGACCCAGGCGGAAAACCATGGTGCTAATAGCACCATGGTCCATGCCGGTAACTTACCGACTCCGCCATGAAGAAAAGGGGAATTACCACCCCATTACAAAGTTGGCGGGGTGGTAATTCCCCCTTCCTCCATGGCCCTTCCCCATTCCCATTTTTGCCCCATAGGGGTCAATGGAAATGGGGAAGGCGCTAAGTACGGTACCACAAATTGTGGTACCGTACTTAGCACCAAGGTCCCTTTGCGGGTCCCTACTTTAACGGCTGGTGTAGACCAGCCGTTAAGGTCGGGTCCCGCAAGGGGACCTCGTAATCAGGCGCTAATGGGTTAATGGCGCCGCAGCCTTTTACGTCGCCGTTAACCCATTAGCGCCAGGGTCGTAATGAGGCCCATAACCTTTAATGGTCATTATGCACACATGCATACTAGTACGTCCTAATATTTAGGATTTCGGTCCCTCCGGGGGCGTTCAATTTACAGCGCTATACACATGACAAAATGAAAATGAAATGAAATGAAATAAATGTCCCATCTGCCGCAGTATATTAACATCTCACTGCATGTGTTATACTGAAATACATTTCAACTAAATACATCTCAATTAACAAAAAAGTACATTGCACCAAAAATGCACTCATTATTGAGTTCAATCCAAAGCGCTCTGAAGTTTCACAAAAAGGAATTAGTTAAACAAAATATGCATACTGGCTGGCAGCCAACAAGTTGGCGGCTTAAGTCCTGGGCCCCGTGTCCCAGTTCCACACAATTATTGTCATCACTGGATACTTTAATTGAATACCTACTAAATGCCCATTACTGGGTGGCAGCAGCAGAAGAATCTGCATGTTTAATTAGTGCCCCATTGCTGCTTCCACAATGTGCTCCAGCAGCAGATGGAACAGAACTGCAGTTTTAGCTGGGCAGAGCTCTGGGCTGCACGACTGCACCCCTGACAGGGCAGTTGAGAGGACACTGGACGTAGTGGGGAACTCTGGAACACTGCTTACATCTGTGTGCACCAGGCAGCAAGTCCCGGTGCAATCCAGACATGAGGTGGCTTTCAGCCCCCCCTGGTCGGAGACTCTTCACTCCTGCCAGTGAGCATGGCAACCTCCATCTTGTGAAGTCCCTATCTATGTCTACCGCTACTCCTTCTGCCATAACAGTGGCAGACATCTTGGATTGGCTTAATGCCAGTCAGAGCATAAAGGGTGTTTACCAATGCACATTTATGTTTTTCATTGATGGGGGTGAATTTGAATACATACTGGCTACAATCTCAACGTGTTGATCAGCTACATTCATATAGGTGATGAGACTATAGTCTAGGGAATCTGAAGCTAATTTGGCCTGCATGTAAAATTAGCTATTGTAAATCACATGTCCTCCAAAAATGCCTTCCAATTACCTGAAGGGAAGATTTTAACCCTGCTCCTTACCCACCATCAGTCATCACCTCCGAGGATGGTCTTATCCTTTCAGAAAGACCAGTGTACTTTCTAGGCCGAACTCCCCATCATTCAGCAGATCGTTTCCTTAGTATATGTACCCAAGAAGTGCATTATGAAATTAAATCTATTTGTGTAGAACATATCAGTCATGCAGAGGAGATGAAACCTTCACTGGAGGACACAACTGAGGGAATGGAGCGTCCCAAGGCAGACATTTTGAACTGGAAGCCTGTTTTACTGAATTTGAGTATAGAAATAGACATAAAAACATTAGACTGTTCAGACACCATAACCTGGCTCCAGAAGTGGCTTTCGTAAATGTTACAAATCACTTTCTCTCCCCCATGGGGATTGAGCTGACACCACATCTCTGTGGCTGCACAAAGACAAGCCTGCTACTTATGCTTCATTCAGGTAACTCAAGTTTTGAAGCGGTTAGAAAAAGAAGTGGCAAGCTTCTCTTTGAAAGCCACTCAGTTTATATAATCCAAGACTTTTGCAAGAGCACAAAATGGCAAGTGGAAGCAATTTCGAAGCCTCTGCCCAGAATTGCGGCATAGGGGCCTGCGTTATGGATTATCAAAAAAGGTAATCACAACTTCAAGCGGCCTCTCTAAAATGTTTGATGACCCTGCAGATTTCTCCCAGTTCATAGAATCTACATCTGGGAACCCATGTACACTTCTTCCTCCAATATGACGCACCAGGGGTCCTCCCCCACTCATCCATGCCACTCAGAAGCTTAAATCTCATATGCTGGGATCGATAGCATTCAGATTTCAGAAGGTACCTCAGGTGAGGCCAAGGCCGGGCTTCCTGGATACAGCCAGTGTGACTTGCAGCCTTCGCTGAAAGAGACAAATCTACATCTCCACTGAAGAACAGCTCTGTGCCAAAATCTGAAACCTGATGGAAGTGGGCTGAATGGGGCCTTCTCACTTTGGTGCTTTACCTGAAACACTTAACTCATATCCACATTTTTATGTGTTGTGTTTTATCAATGAAACTGAATTGGGCGAACAGTGGTCTCTGTGGTGTCTTCACTGCCCCAGTACCATCTTTTGTTCTGGGATTTTTTTTTCACAGATGTTAGGGCATTTGTGTTGTTGGAGGGGCAGTTCCTCTATGGATCAACACTTATGTAGGCTGCTGCAAGATCAAGGTTTAGGACATTACAGTTTGTTTGCTGTAAGGGCTTCACCAACCAAATTATTGTTCTCTTTTCTATCTTGCTCAACCTATGCATGTCTTTGTGATGCAGGGTCATTATGCTGCTATATGTTTACTCCAAATACCTTTAGTAATTCTTAGTTTTTAGGTGGGGTCTTTTCCTCAGTTGAGCAGATAAAAACCCTGTTGGAGCCCCTAAAGTTGTTCACATCATAGAGCATCCCCCTTAACACCATCTCTCTGATAATGAAGACTGTAACATGGATGTTAAAGGTCTAAGATCCCGTCTCATCTGAAGAGGTTTGTCTTCAACATCGCCCTCATTCAAGAAGCACATTTTTCTGGGAAAGAATCTTCCAGGCTTAAAATCAATGCCTTGGGCAGGTACTCTATTCTGAGGCAACGGGTCGCAAGGCAGGAGTTACCATATTATTTAATAGGACACTGCAGTTGCAGATTCTTGAATCAAGATCTGATGGTAACAGGAGATGATCATTGATGAAATGTACTATTGGTACAGTCCGTATGATGATCTTGGACGTTTATGTCCCAACTAGGCTGACCCTGTTTTTAAAAATAATCTAAACCAAATGGTATATGCCCTCAATGTCTCCTCCATTCTGATTGGTGGGGATTGTAACCTTCCTTTAGATCCTGTTTTAGATAGGAAGTCGCTTTGCAGTTTCTTTCCCTCTAGGATGCACAGGGTGTGAACGTGTTGTTCAAGGCGATGAGGTAGCCAATGTATGCTGTCTGTAATCCCAATGTACTTGAGTATCTCTTTTACTCCCCAGCACACTCTTCCTAATGCAGAATAAAGATTTTCCATAATAACTAACCAGAAGGTCTTAATTCTATTAAATACTCGGAGGCGAGCATTATGCTTCTCTTTCTTTTATTCGACAATAAAGAAAAAGCTCAGCAGCAAGATATTTGTGCACCAAAAGTGAATGTGCCATGAGTAATGTGCAAAAAACAGGTTCACCAAATATATATAATAAACATAGCAATATAACAGTAATATAACAGTAATATCTTAACATAAAAGGTAAGAGTCTCTGAAGAAACTACATTTCCCAGGGAGCTCAGCTCCAGTTCATTTAGAGGCCATCAACACGTGACCTCGTCCACCAATAGTAGTTCAGATCCCCTGCATAAACAGTCCTAAACATGATGACACTTCCTCTTTCTGGGCTGCGAACCTGGCTGTCCATAGTAGAAGATAACTGTAGCTAACTTGAAGAAGAAGAACTTGTGTCGGGCCGTGATCAGGCGGACTTGTCTGTAGGCGCTGTCAAGAAAAAGGAAAATTTTAGTCTCTTGTATATGACAACCCTAGATCCCTTATCAGGGTGGGAGAAAATCGTGGAGTTATTCCGATATGGTACATGTACATTTCAGAACATTAACATTACATCTTTAATTAACATCAGGTAACATGATGTTATTTTCTCGCCGGGTGGGATAATGCTCGCTTCCAAGTCTTTAATAGAATTAAGACTTTCTAGTTAGTTATTATGGAAAATCTTTATTCTATGTCAAGACCGGAGGCTCCGATTATGCTTGTTTAAAGCTTACTTACCACAATAGATGCCGACTGATCTACCGGTTTTAGGTAGAATTGTTTGAATACTGATTCACTTGCCCAGTCTGCTATCCTCATGATATCTTCTAGGCGAACTCCTGCCTGAAAGGCTTTGGAGGCCATGACTCCTCTAACTGAGTGGACTCCGAAATGCTTGGTGTCTATCCCTGCTTGAGCTAGCGGCCACCGGAACCAACGTGCTAAGGTCAGTGCTGATACTGCTTTGTGTGGCTTACGCAGAGCGATCAGTAGCTGCCCGTTAGGGGAGGTTCTGAGTGGAGCCGTCTTTTCTTTGTAGACTTTCAAGCATTTAACCAAGCAGAGCTTCGGTTGATCTCTAAAGGCAGGATAGGAAATCACCCTGGAATTGCACTTTGTTCTTCTATGAATATGGAATACAAATCCATCAGGAGAAAAGGCTCTGCCTGCTAGATCTAGAGCTCTGATGTCTGAGACTCTCCTGCAGGAGACCAAGCAGAGTAGAGTAGTGAGTTTGCCAGATAAGGCTGTACGTGATAGTTCTTCGTTACTAGGCCATGCCTGAAAAAGGTTCAGTACTTTATTAATGTCCCAAAGCTTGTCATAGCGAGCTGGAGGTGGGACGGTAAGCCTTACACCCTTGAGCAACCTGCAGACGAGGTGGTGTTCTCCTGCTGGTATTCCTTGGATAAGGTCATGACCTGCGGAAATTGCTGAACGGTAGGCGTTCACAGACCTGTAGGCGAGCCCTTTTTCCGCTAGGGATGTTAGAAAATTCAGAATCTCTTCTACAGGTGCTGAAATTGGATATAATCCTTTCTCACGACACCAGGAGCTCCAGTTGCTCCAAGAGTTGGAATGTCTCTTCCGGGTACTAGGAGCCCAGCTCTCTTCGATAAGGTTGATCACTTTGTGAGACATGCCTGGGACTCTCTATCTTGATCTGGAATCCTCCAGGCTGCTAAGGTCAGAGATCTGTTGAGGAGGAGAGGATGACGCTGACCTGATGGATCTAATAGGAGATCCGGAAACTGGGGTAGTGGGATTGGAGAATCCGTAGAAAGTTCCAGAAGAACTGGATACCAAGTCTGAGATGTCCAGACCGGCGCTATAAGGATCAGATTCGCATGCTCCTGACGGGCCTTTGCCAGGGTCCTCGCTATCATAGTGAAAGGAGGAAAGGCATACAGTATTCCCTGGGACCATGACTGTAGGAATGCGTCTGTTGAAGCTGCTGCTGGGTCCGGCCTCCAGCTGTAGAAAGTTGGTAGTTGGGAGTTGAGTCTGGAAGCAAAGATGTCTATGGACATCGGACCCCAGATCTCCTGAAGGCCGAGGAAAACCTCTCTGTTGATTCTCCAATCGCTGTAATCTGTCGAGTGGCGCGAGTACCAGTCCGCTACTGCATTTGAGAGGCCGGGAAGGTACTTCGCTGTAACTGAAATCTGGTGATCCAGACAGAAATGCCAGAAGTCCTTGACTAATTCTGCTAGGGGTCTCGACTTGGTGCCGCCCAGATGATTGATGTATTTTACCGCTGAGATGTTGTCCATCTTTAGTAAAATACAGCAACTCGCTTTGTCTTTGGCAAAAGAGCGCACTGCAAAGGAACCTGCAAGAAGCTCTAGACAATTGATTTGAAGGTCCAGCTCCTGAGGGGACCAAGTCCCTCCCGTGGCTATGAGACCGCATCTCGCTCCCCAACCGAAGCGACTGGCATCCGACTGGATAATAATATCTGGAGCGGAGCCAAAGATGGCTCTGCCGTTCCAGGCTTCCATGTGAGTGAGCCACCAGTTGAGTTCTGTCCTCGCTTGAGGAGACAGTGTCAGGAGTTGAGAATAAGAAAGGTTTCTCCTTAAGTGTTGGCCTTTTAGTCTTTGCAGCTCTCGATAGTGAAGAGGGCCGGGAAATATTGCTTGAATGGAAGATGAAAGTAGCCCTATCACTCTTGCTAGTTCTCGAAGAGAGAACATGTTCTTCTGTAAGAATCTGCGTATTTCTCGTTTGGTAGAGTGAATCTTGGCTGATGGGAGTCGAAGCTGCGAATTCTGTGTATCCACTATGAATCCTAGAAATTCCATATTTTTGGATGGAAGTAGAACTGACTTCTCCCAGTTTATAAGAAAACCTAGGCCGTGTAGCAAGTTTATTGCCAGTTCGGTTTGTTTCTGAACTAACTCCTGTGATTGGGCCATGAAAATAATCTCGTCTAGATAAATTATGAGACGGACACCTTGCTCTCTTAATCGAGCTACTATAGGTCTTAAGAGTTTGGTGAATACCCAAGGCGCCGAAGAGAGTCCGAATGGGAGACTTGTGAATTCCCAATCTCGGTTTCTCCAGCAGAATCTGAGGTAACTGAAGTGTGTTTGATGAATCGGTTCTGCGAGGTAAGCGTCTTTTAAGTCTAGGCGCATAAGCCAGTCGTTCGGTCTGAGAAGATCTCTTAGCATGTGTATACCTTCCATTTTGAAATGGCGGTAAAGGATGAATTCGTTGAGCGCGGGGAGGTTTATGACTGGGCGCACCCTTTGCTTCCTGCGTACCAGACAAATGGGACTGAAGAAGCCTCCCTGACTTGAGCAGGGGCGAATCGCTTGCTTCTGATGGACACTGAGTATTTCGCTGTCTAAGGCGGTTTGGTCTGATGGAGACATTACTATTGGAGTGGGGCAACATGTCTGAATGGGCTGCGTAAAAAACTCTACGTGTAGACCGCGAGCTGTGTCCCTGACCCAGGCATCTCCCGATAAGGTATCCCAAGCATTTGCAAACATCCTTAACCTCCCTCCTATAGGTGTTAGTGGCGCTGGCACAGTTATCAGTACACTGACCTGTGGGTTGTTGCTGGGCTGGGTATCTAGCCGCTCTCCTCCAGGGACGCCCTCTTCCACGACCTCTCGAGGGGAAGAAAGTGTTGGGGCGTTCTTGCCAGGAGTTATGCTGACCTCTGGATTGCACCTTACTCATTTTTTTAAATTTTTTTTTAATTTTTGGTCTTCTGAACGCCTTCTCTCACTGCCCAGTAATGTTATTTCAGTTCAGCTTTGTTCTTAATATGCTGCATAGGAAATTTCTTTGATATATGCGCGGTGAAAAAAACCAGCGAGAAGAAACGGTCGTTCTTGTCTGAGGAAAGATTCCGGCGCTCGAGCTGTAAGAACCGTTATATTGTAATGGGCATGCGCGCTCGAGTGCCGGAATGTAGAGGAAAGGACCCAGAGAGCAGGAGCTCCCCTGGCGGCCTGCATGTAGTGCAGCGTGGTCCGACTACGCCGCGCCGGATCCCCAGTACCTCAGGAGTGCAACGAAGCTGCGGGGAAGCCGGCGTGAGCCGTGTGGGGGTCCGCTCGACGAGCGGAATAAATAACTGTTGATCAGCTGTGACCGTGTGAAGCGGTCTCCGAGGTCAGAGGACTGACGTCGGAGCTCAACATAAAAGTACAAATTATTATTATTTTTTTTTCTTTTGAAATAAATATTGAAAGTTAAATTCGTATAAGTCTATAAACATGCAGTAAACATATATTATGACATTTTGCAACGTTATCTTTTAAATTATAAAATCATGACGTAAGCAGTGCTAAACATGAAGTACCTATCTCTTGCTGTGAGCAGCAAAGAAAGAGAAAGTGTCATCATGTTTAGGACTGTTTATGCAGGGGATCTGAACTACTATTGGTGGACTAGGTCACGTGTTGATGGCCTCTAAATGAACTGGAGCAAAGCTCCCTGGGAAATGTAGTTTCTTCAGAGACTCTTACCTTTATGTTAAGATATTACTGTTATATTACTGTTATATTGCTATGTTTATTATACATATTTGGTGCACCTGTTTTCTGCACATTACTCATGGCACATTCACTTTTGGTGCCCAAATATCTTGCTGCTGAGCTTTTTTCTTTATTGTCGAATAAAAGAAAGAGAAGCATAATGGGAGCCTCCGGTCTTGACATGTAATTGACTATCATTTTCTGTGTAAAAGGTTAAGGACACATGTTTATAGAGCTGACATTTCACCACTTTTAATCTCAGACTATGCCCCTGTCATTAATTTTCAAAATTGGGAAGGCATGTCGGTCATTAATAATAAATGGTGCTTTAATGCTTAACTGATGCACTCTCAAGATTTTAAACACACACTTGAGCAAGATACAAACAAATTCTTTCAATTTAATGACAAATTATCTGTGTCACCTATTACAATATGGGACACGTTTAAAGCTGCCGTTCGAGGTCATTTTATTAGTTTCGTGGCTTGGAAGAAAAAACTGGCGAAGCAGAATGCAATTAAAGTTCTGAATGCTATACAATTTATGGAATTAGATTATATGTGCACGCCAACTTCTGAAAAGAGAAAGGCCCTTATGCATACAAAAATTGAGCATAACAGACAAAGTTCATACAGAACGTTCAGTGTGCTTCTGAAATATCATTTTAAATTCTTTGGTGGTGACAACGAAGTGGGATCGTTACTTAGCCCCTACTTGAGAGATAGGAATGAGGATAATAACGTTGCCACTCTTAAGGTGGAAAATGCTACTGTTTCGCAAAATGAGAACATAGTATGTGTCTTTGCTGAGAACTATGAAACTCTGTACACTCCTTAATCAAATGCCTTCAATAACGAATTTGACTCCTATTTTCAAAGTGATCACCACCCTACAAGATACACCATTTCTTCTACCACATTTCCAAATTTGGGGCGGGATACATCTTCAACAGAAATTAAAATAGACATTACCTAACTGGAAAGGGGTAAAGCTTCAAATGGTCTCCCCATGGATTTCATTCACACCTTTATAAGTATACTCTCTCGCAAGCTGCAGGCTCTTTATATTATAATTATTCACTTGTTATAGTTCTGACAAAAGACTACATGATACTTTTTTTGACACCATGATACATGTCATCTCTAAGTCAGAAAATACCCTCTTGTAGCAAACAATTGCTCATATCCCGGTTTAATGTAGAAGCAAAGATTCTTTCCAAACCTTTAGCCTTGAGACTTCAACCTCTATTGATAAATTGATACATACAGACCAAACAAGCTTGGTTAAGGGCAGACTCTCTTCGGAAGATATCTGGCTATTCTGTGACATCTGATTTTGGCTAAGAAAACTGAAAAACCATGGGCAACAGTCAATTTCTGCAGAGAAGGCCTTAGCAGAGTGGGTTGGTCTTTCCTAGCTGACTCTAGATGGGGGTATGGGGTTGACATACGTTATATTTACTCTATATCAACAACCTAAAGGTTCTGTCTTTGTAAACAGTAAATTCTCCCCTCATTTCACTCTACACAGAGACAATAAAGAAAGCTTTCCACACTACTCTTTTATTAATTCTATCCTTGCAACCAATTCTCCAATGCATACTGATGAATCATTTGAGGTTATGATATTATATGATGGGTTATTTATAATGTGCTTAATAACCAGAGGTTTCTAAGCGTGGAACCAGGGATCGAACCTGTGTTGCTCTGTGTTGTCTTGCTTCCAAGGTGAGCACGATGCCCCTGAGCTATCCTCACGTGACAATGGGAACCCAATCTTTCTATGGGGACCCAATCTTTCTATATCATGATGTCTGCTTATGCAGATGACATTCTGGCCTACCTGGAGCATCCTCGTAATTCACTCCCTGCCTTCTTAGACAAAACTGCACAATATTCGAATTTCACAATATAAATAAAAGGTAAACAAAATGGGAGTCATGCCATCAACTAAATATTGCCTCAAGTCACACATTGATTCCTATGATCCCCTCTGACAACAAGGGTCTATCAAATATTTGGGCATTCAATTTCCCAATGATTTACAGGTTACGATATGATTTAATGGTGATGCTATCAAAACAAAGGTCAGGAGTTTACTGAATAAGCAGTCCATGCGCCTTCTCTCATGGAAGGGTCGATTATTCGATTAGTGACCATTAAAATGTCCAATAGGCAAGTACTGTAATATGGTTTCTCAATGTTAGTACTGGAGTGGCCAACCTCATTCCTTAATAGTAATAATAGGGTACTTGCGCATTTTTTGTGGAAAGGGGGGAGAAAAGAATTTCACTGACTGTTTTTGCATTCATCACATGATAGAGTTGACTTCCCTCACTTCTAACGATACCTTAACGCGATTACGATGAATCAAGGTTTAGGCTGGTATATATATGCTCTCTTTTTCTCCATTGCAATTGGCAGCCAGTCTCTCAGCGGGGGAATTGTTAAGATACTTTCAACTGTTACATTGGGAAAACAACGCCAAAAATCTCAATATTCCAGATAGCCGTCGCTTTAAATGTATGGCTCCGGCTACTCCGACAGCTATAAAGGGTTGTTCTTGGAAGCCAGTGGAATTCAAGCTGTACAGTTGAACAGTTATTGAGCGAGGACTGTAAAGCTGCCATTGCCGATTCTCTTTGGTCAGTCATAAGCAGTAGAAATCCACTACACACATCCTCGTTATGATATTCAACAGAACCCTCTGTATGCTGTCAAGATTTGGGAAATCTAATCAAGACAACACTTGCACGCTCTGCTGGTCATGCCACACGGATGGGGGTGGAGGGGGGGCTCATGCACATGCTGTTCACCTGTTGACAGGCTTCTGCATTCTAGAAATCCGTATGAACTGTGTTACAAGTATGTTCTACTTCCCTCCCTTTTTCAATACTTTCAGTTTTATGTGGCAGTGCAAACCCTGGTTATAATGGCAATGCCAGTCAAATGAGACTGTTTGACACCTTGATTGCTGATTACATATAACTGGAAAAACTTGACCCTGCTTTTTGTATCTGGATAGTGAAACCCGGTTGCCTGTACACCCCATAGGAAAAACGACCTTTCTGAAAAATGAACTCGCCCCCCCCCCGTCCCCATAAGGACCACTGATGCAGTGATCTTACCTTTCGCTAATATTATCTCCTCTTCTTCTCCACGTGTTACAGAGGTTGTGCCTTTAGCTTTCAAGCTGGGATTGCATTACCGTCAGACTTCAAATAATAGTTCAACTTTGGTAGATATAAAACATAATATCAATGGCATGGAGAATATTGTCCTGTATTATACGAAGTGGTGTGGTAATATGTTTTACTGTGCTTCATGTTCGAATATTGTATTATATCACTATAGCTACAGTGCTTTTGTTTTCCTTTCTTTGCTTTTCTTTTATTCTCTGTTATTGTATTTACTTTCCTTTTCTCTATGCTACCTATCTCTTCTGTCTTTCTGTTTCCTTTGTCCCTACCTTCTGATCATGTCTATTTCTTTATCCCCGTTCTTCTTGTATCTGTATCAAATGTATGTGGTAAACATGATTAGGGTAAATGTTAGGACTGCTGTTAATGAGCAGATGGATAAACTATTGCAACTCGTTGTATTACCTGTGAAATTATCTTCTCTGACACTAACTGTATTCAGGCTCAAGCCTTGGAGTTTCTTGTTGGTGCAATTTCATGCAATAACGTTTGTCAACTAAAATGTCAATGATGGTTCAAAATGAATAATGAGTATGGAGAAAGGGGATAATAAAGGGAAAACATGATTATAGGGAAATGGGAGGTTTAAAAAGGTGAAAATGGAGGGCTCACGGGTTTTCCTATCGTTACTCAATGCTGAACAGAGGAACACATTAGTGCATATTTGAAAAAATGTAGATGTTGCAGCAAAAAAACATGTATATGAAATAAAGTAGTATTCTGTGAAACAAACCCATTGGGCCTCATTATAAGTCCGGCGGTAGCCGTGCCGGTAAAACCGGCAGGCTGCCGCCGGACTTGCAAATATTTCCAGTGCCTGGGGTCCTGGAATTACCAGGGTATTACGACCCCGGTGTTCCGGGAAGTCAGGCGCTGGAAAAATTGTATTCCTCATTCTCATTTGAGTCCCATAGGACTCAATGGGAATGGGGAAGATGGTAGCACGGCACCATTTATAATGGTGCCAGAGCTACTGTCAAAGTCTGCGAGCGTGTGCTGTTCCGCCCGCCAGGTCACACCTGGCGGGCGGGAGGGCATCCGGCCCACAAACTCGTACTCTGCCGGTCCGGTAACAACGGTGCTGGTAAGCCTACAGACACCATTGTTACCGGACCGGCAGGGTTGTAATGACCCCCCACTGAGTTATACTTCAGTGAGTTGTCCTGAAGTGAAATGTATTCTATCCCACAAAGTATATGGGGCGACTCGAATGCTCAAGGAAGAACTATTGGTTATTGACATGAACTAAGGGCACTGAGAACAATAATTGACATGGGTGGAGGCAGGAGAAAAATAAATACAGGTGTCTGACTTGCCCACAAATGATGCAGAGCAGAAACAAACATAGTAGATTATGTTCCAGGCTAATATGCGCAATGGGAAAAGCCAGCATCCCAATAGGCCAGAACATTGCAGAAAGCGAATTATACTGTTTGCATGTTGGAAAGGCTGAAATGTCAGCAGAGGTGGAGCGTGAGGAGTTGACATGGGGACAGACGAGCCGGGGAGGCTGAGACCAGGGATGCATGTGGTCTGTTAGGGCGTGGGGAAAGGGAGCCACAATGGTCGAGATTCGAGGAAGACCTGCTCTAGAAAGAGACGCAAGAAAATCTCAGTGTAGTAGCAATGCAGGTGGTATATGTTGAAGGGCCAGGGTGTTGCTAGGTCTGGAAAAGTTCCAGAACTATGCTAATTTCAGGACTGTTAGGACTCCGGCTAGCTAGCCTTTTGGTTGCAGCCCCTGAGCTTCTATCCAGGGCTACAACCTAATTACCCTGGGCTTTAGCTCCCTCAGCCCCGCCCTGCCAAGGTAGCATGGGAGGCAGCAGCGAAAGACGAGGAGGATTGTTGCTGGATAGGTCGTGTGGGAGTTGCTTATTTTTGAACCAAGGGTGAGAACTCCTGGGGCGGTGAGGTGGGGTGTACCTCCGAAAGGAAGAGGAGGAAGGCAAACACGTTGGAAGCTCATACTCCAGCCTGCTTTGTCGCAGGAAAAGGTGAGGACAGCATGATTTTGGAAGATGCTCTCGTAAGGTGCAATCGACATTATCCCACTGCAAGAATCCATCGATTCAGGATGAGCCATATATCGAGAAAATAAGCCCTCACCGTCCTGCTGGAGCACATCACTCTCCTCGAGCCTGACCATACAAGGGCACAGCCAAATCAGTCCAGCAAAAACAGAGCAATCAAACATAGCGATGCACAGGCGAGTCATGTTTGCCTGCTCAGATATCACTATTAAGACAACGCCTAAAGCACTTCATTGCAAAAATATCATCCATGCCGAGAAAGAAAGTAATGTGAGCCAATAGCTAAAGGCCTCTCGCGGTCATTATGGGCTTACAAAAAACTTCAGAGACAGGAAAATTACATTTACCTTTGTCTACTTAGGTTGAATTAACGTTATGACAAAAGAAAGAAAACTAGTAGTCTGAAGACAAAGCTTAACAGATCATTTATACATGTAGTAATGGTCAGGATAAAAGCCGGTGGGCGCACACTGAAACCCAAAAGTTGGATATTTTTTAGGACCTTAGACGAAGAACTCTATGCAATGGAATCCATCCTCCCGGGCAACGGCTGTTATCTTGAGACACTGATCTTTCCATGTATCATGGAGCAGACGAGTGACGAGTGGGAAGCTCACATCTTGCAAGGTGATGTGAATACGTGCATTAAATCTCTGCAATTCACTAAGTCACTGGATCCATAGAGGTACACTGGTATTTTCTATAAAACATTTGCTCCGTTCCTGATGAAGTCCGTGATCAACCTATTTTCCACACCAAGGAGTCCATGAGAGCCAGCTACCAACAGCTCTCACCTCCTCCCAACTTCCTACTTCACTATCCAGAAAAAGACTCAAACTCCTCTCACTAGCCCTGGTGCTAGGCAATGCGGGCACCGGATTGTTCAAAGGGTGACCAGCTTTTTGTTTCACCCCAAAATTGACAAGATCACAAAGATCCAGCAATACAATGTTCCGGATTGTGTCTATGTATCAGTCGACAGCAAGAAAATCAAATTGACGCTCATTGTTTACAGTCATGACCACCAGACTTTGGGAATTTTGATATCCAAAGGAATCTGCACACTTTACGACCACCTCATCTTCCCAGAAAACACTCAAGATGTAGCATTTCTCCAGACAATTGGAAGTGGTGAATCTCATGGACATTTTAGACTCAATCTTAACATGATCATCAAAATACACAGCATCCAGCCCCTGTGTGAGCCACTTTGGAAATAATATTACTCCTGAGCTGGTGAGTATGCACTCACTGAGATCAGGCACACATCAAACAGATAAAAAATAGTCTAGTTCAAACACCAAATGTATTCGACTAGATGGAAAGTGCCCTGTTCCATTGCCTTGTGTAAAGCCAGCACAAATTACTGGTACCACGTTCTTGCATCGTCAGGCATTTCAAAGCCTGCAGTTTAAACATGTTTGCCAGTTCATCGAATTTTTGGGGGGTGGGGTGGGAAAGGGCAGATTAGTGGTTGGGGGGTTGGGTATAGGTAAAAATAGGTGCAGTAGGTGAGTATTGGGGGGACTGCCCCCGCACTCCCAAAAATAAAATTAGATGAACTGTCAAACGCGTTTAAATTGCAGGCTTTGAAATGCCTGACGATGAAATGACATAGAACCCAAATTACCAACAAATCTTCCAGCCTCCCAACCTAGCCAAAACCACAATCAACCTAAACCACAACCTCAAAGCACATGACACGCACGCATGAGCCAGTCTCACACTCAGACCACACAAACTCACACTTGCTACCAAGCATACCAGCACTGGGTTTCACTGGATGAAAGTGGTACCTAGAAAAACACATATGGGGTCATTACGACCCTCCAAAGTCGTGTCCAGGTCCGGGTAGTCGGAATGGGGACTAACCAGGTCATTCCAACCTTGGAGGACCCGGTAAGTCTCCATTCTGAAAACCATTCCCGATTCCCATTCGAGCCCCATACGGGTCACTGGGAATGGGGAAGGAGCTAATAACGTGCCCCCAAATAGCGTGCCCGTTATTAGCTACATGGTCCCCTAACGACTCCCGCTAAGGGCGCCTGGTAAACCAGCCGGCCTTAGTGGGACCCGCTAAGGGACCTCGGAATGCGGCAGTCGGGGGTTAACGGCGCCGACATCCTTACCGGTGGCATTAACCCCTTACCGCCGGCCTCGTAATGAGGCCCATAGAAGCTAACCTGCACACACACAGACTGGTGTCTTCCTATCTTCAAGCCTCACCCCGCGGCAGCACCATCTTGCTCCCCTCCCCCTCTCTCCTACAGACTTCCCGCCCCATCCCACCATTTAAATGTCCCGAAGCACCTGAAGCTCCAAGAGAGGTCAGGAATATGGCCCCCTCTATAAGCCTCACTGACATAACGTACCTTGCCTACAGCTGGGACATGTTAGCCACTATTCTTTCCATTCCTCGGGGCCCAGCTGCAAATATCCCCTGACCTCTTCCATTCTCACTCCACCTGCACGTTTTGGCGCGACCTTGATCTGCAAAGTGGGACACAACAAAATTCAATAATATATATATTTTTTTTAACTATGTAAAGGATTACAGTGTAATGATTAGTAAATACAATCTCTGGCCACAATTATAAAATGACAGCAATTTCTCTGAGATGTGTTTGGCTCCGGTTAGTCCTTATCAGCAGAGGACAGCTCAGCCCATACATGAACAAGATACCTGGCACAAGGGAAACAAAACATTTGACTTCTTAGGGTGACACACACAGTATGCAAACAGAAGAGCAAAAAAGAGGCTCTCGTAGGCACCTGTTTTAGTGAAACAGATCAATCCACAGGTTTTGTACCTGCTCATTGACTCTTGTCGATTTGAGTCCTATGATGAGAAAAATTGCCTTTTGCCACCTTCTTGGAAATTACATATTGCCATTCCCATTTCAGAGTTCCTTCTCGCTGGCTTCGTTTATACCTGCGGGCAAAAGGTATTTAAAGAATATTGTGTGCAGAAGGAAAGTAACCTTGTTTCGTGCAGTTGATGATTTACTGTTTTACTAGTAGAGGAATCCTCCTTTCTGTCAGAAGGAGTGCTAAATCACTTGCAGTGCCTGGATTCTAAATGACTTGCTTTAGGTGACAGGTACATCACTTGCAGATATTAGCTTTGCAATAGGGACTTCACAACTCGAAAGAAACCTGGTTTGAATGTAAAATATTTGTGGTGGAGCCATATAATATAACAGGTGTATTGTGGAGTGCACATTTACCCACAGAGGGGTGTCTTGGAGCTATTGACAGATAACAGATGTCAGTGATTTAGTGCTTAGAGGTCTTCTGGTCGTAGGCACTCCATAACTGCACATAGATAAATGGCAAAGTTTCCAAACCATGTCTATGCGCAGGCTATTGCTGACAGGCAGATGAATACGCCATTCATAGCTACTGCCCGTTCCCAATATCACACTGGTGAAAAACGCTAATATGTATTTCCACTCCTCCAAACTCCAAACAAGATTCCCTGATATGCCTATCAGCCCTGCTCCACAACCCATGGTCCTCCTCCACTCTCCTGGCCTCCCAATCCCCAAAACACTCAATGCATCTATGATGCTACTCCACCCAAAATGCCAGAAAGCAGCAGATATCACACGTCCACAAACACACGACGTGCCATTCGCCACAATAAATCCGTGGCTGCACCGGGTACCACATCTACCCGCAGGTAGCAGCACCGATCACTGTGCGACTCCGGGATAGCCGCGGATAATTACAACAGTACCATCAACCAATTACAATCTCGAAAACACACACATCATACATATCCATCTCATACAAACTACTACTAATTCAAACTAGGAATAATTTTCCTGGCAACAGAGAAAGACTGCAGATATCATGGCTGGTTTATCGGAGACAGTTGGCTGTTTTGGGTACTGCCTTTTTGTGAGAAACTAAATATTGACATGGACCGAGGTTTGCAAGATTTTACAATTAAAAGTTTTCTGTAACGGAGTTTGCTTTCAGATGTCAGCTATTCACAGCTATAACCAAGTCTACAGAACACATTGGGCCTCATTACAACTCTAGCAGCAACGGAATGAACGGTGCTGGTAAGGGACCAGCACCTTTCATTCCGGGCCACCACATTACGAGTTCTGCAGTGGGTCCCGCTCTGTACGCCTGGCCAGACCAGACGTGCATGGCGGGACCCACTAGCAGTACAGGATGCTAACAACGGGCCCGTCATTAACGGTACCAGGTCCGGGTCCCGTGAAAGGGAATTACCGGGCCCTCCAAAATCAGAATGGCCCAGTAAGTCCCCTTTTGCGGGACCCGGACCCGAGTTTGGGGGTAGCCATGCCGCTAAAAATGGCATGGCTACCTTCAAACTCGTAATGAGGCCCATTGTCTTAAAAACCCGGTCCCTGGACCTCCTACAACTTCCAAATTTCACTTGCTGTCCTCAACCAACCTCCCCTCATCTGACCGGACATCTGCACAATTTGAATCCTAACAGGACATTCACTCGATATAGTGACATCGATTGATGCGGGTGAACTAGCAGTGACAACACACTTTTGAAAGAACTTTCTGTTTTATACATCGCAAGATATACTTGGTCACAAGAAAAGACTATTACTAAAGAGTGCGCAAACGCCCCTTTTTCGGAACTTTTCGCAGCACGGGGCTCATATGGCTTTGCCTTATGCCTTGACAAAGACGATGTGTTGAAACACGTGTAGGCTGCTTCAAGATTGACAGGTCTAACTGACTGTTCTAGAAAATGTACAACAAAAAATTCAGATTAAATAACCACATATTTTTTCTGCATAACGCTTGTTACTAGTATTTTTGTGTGTTTTTCATTCTCCATGTTATTGGGTAATACCACTATACTAGGCTTGCAGGTGGCCTACAGATTTACCCACTATTGGTGTTTAGAGCACGGGGATTCCAGAGTACCCACTAGCACAATTTGTAACTCCCCTTATTCATTTATGTAAAGCCTTACCCTGATACAAGGACAAAATTATCAAGTACCACGCCCAGTGGGTGAAAGGCACTGTGGGCAAGATGTTTATGCCTTGGCCGCAGGAGGGCATACTTTCAAGATCACTACCGTAACACATGACAACATATTTTCTTGCTGCACACAAAGTTAGAAAAACAATTCTAGAACTGGAAAATGTATGGGGATGAGACAGAAGAGCCAACCCTGAGTTGGCATGAAGGAGAGGGCACAGTGCCCTCAGCTCCTTCTCCTCCTTCCCAGAGCACTGATCTGTCTCCCAAAATACAGGGACTATGCCCATTACAAGAATTGAAAGCAGCGGCAGGATACACTAACCCCACATATGCGCCTGTCGACTACAGCAGGGAAGATGCTATAAAAAAAGTAAAAATAAAAAAACAAAATTCAGTGTCTGCACGCAATAAATATAGTGAACATGGTGAGTTACAGGCAAAGCTGACAGAGACTGGGGAAGAGATCTAGAGACAGAGAGGCAGGCAGGGCAATTGGGAGGAGATGGTGATTGCCCCGAACAAATGGGTCAGAGGACAAATAATGCTTAAACTGGACATAAAGACTATAGATGACTTTAAAGAAAAAGAAAGGGGAGTTAGAGAAAGACAGGAGAAGGGAGAGGAAGAGAACAAGAGAAAAGAGAATGGTAAATGAAATATGGAGAAGTGAAAGGGAAAGAAACAAGAGGCAGACAGAGAAAAGGAGAGAGAACTAGACAACGAAAATTAAACAGAAAGGTGAAGAGATGTGGAAAGAGAAAAGGAAAGGAAAAGAGAGGAAGAAAGAGATAGGGGAAGACAATTAGAAATAGAAAGAAGCAAGGAAAGGGAAAGGATACGAAAAGAGATAGACAAGGCTATCAGGGTACTTATGGTCCAGGATAAACGGAGAGAAAAAATGCAGCAATTGAGAGAAAGACAAAGGAGTTGGGAAAGACGCAGCAAGCAAATGTATAGGATACTTAAAAAGCATACTCTTCCAGTTGAAGATGAGGAAAAAGCCATGGAAGAAGGATAAGTAAATTATACAGAAGCAGAAGGGATGGAGCAAGTAGCATAACAAAGACAAGAATAGGGTCTCCACAAGATGAGGGAATGAGCATACTGGAAGAGGTTATGAGTGGGACATATGTAACGAGTCTCGATACGAGACTAGATTTTGAGGTCAGCGAGGATGATGAAGGAGGTGAAAGGGATGATACAATGTTTATCGATGAGGAATTAGATGAAAAGGAAAGGGCTGCCCGAGCTTTCTGTATAAGCACAAGAACAGGGAAAGAGACAGTGTGGTCAGTTTTGGAAGTCCCAGAAGGGAGAAAACCAGAACCTGTAAAATATCCCAGATGTCCAAAAGTATGATCAAGCAGTTTAGAAGAGATAAACCCATATGTGAATAGGTTTAGAACTTTAACAGGGCAAAATGAAATTAGCATGGCAGACGAAGTGATAAAGACTACGGCACTCAAATCAAGGACAGAATGGACACAGTTTCAATATTGGAGAAAGGGGAGGACAGCTGCAATTTATGCCATGGCCAAACATGGACAAAAATAATTTATTCTGTAAGATACCAATGCTGACATCAGGAGCAGGCAAGTGGATTTATGAATTAGAAAGAATTACAGCGGGAATCCATTAGTGGTGGGTGACACAAAAAGCTTGCTTGCTGCTATAACAGGAGAGAGGGCAGAGGACATTTGGAAATTAACAGGTTATCCCAGAGTGATGACCCAGAACAGCACTCTTGATGCACACCTTTTAACAACTGTAGGGCTGATGTATGGAGAGCACTTAGGGTACAGTACTCCAATTCATCAGACATGAGCGCACTCATCACACATAAGATGTGTGACGATGAAGACCTAGTAACTTATATTCAAGAGATTCAGGAAAAATGGCAGCTCCTACCAAGAGAGCTATGGGAAAACACTATATATATATATATATTCTATCACATATTGTGTCAGGGGCTGCCTGAGGCAGTGCAGAGACTATTTAAAAAAGATAGTGGAAATGGAAGCAAACCCAAGGCCAGAGATTCAATTGATCATAGTTCCCCACTGTCGGCTAAAACAAGAGAAAGATAGAAAGAAAATTGAGGAAAGAAAACTGGAAGAAACTAAACTAGCTCAGAGAAAACTATCAAAGTTTTCAGTGGAAGGAGCATTGTTTACCAGTGGAGAGGGGTGATCACACAGGAAGGACAGCAGGTGCAGCCAACAGCTAACAGATATTTTGCAGGAAGGGGAGAGTATAATTATTTCCCACGGCGAAGAGGGGGTGCGCCCAGAGGCAGAGGGTTCAGATTTCAGGCTATAGAGGGAAGGGGATTTAATGGAGGACAACCCGGGTTTGGAGGATAGACATAGTAGTGCTGGGCATGTGGGCAACTGGGGCATATTTCCCGAGTGTGTAGAAGCAGGGGAGGAATGCAACAAAACTGTCCAGATCAAAGAGGGGGGACAGTGTATCCCTCCCTTATAGCACAGAACCACCAGGGTATTATGCTCAAGATTGCATGCAGTATCCCTCCCCTGCTTCTACACACAAGCAGCACAAATACACCCTACACAGCAAGGAAGGCCAATGCAAATGCAACAGGCACCAATGCAAGCACAGCAAGCCCCCATACAGACACCACAGATACTGATGCAAAGACAAGCACCCACAGAGCAAAATACAACAGCATTATGGAACTCAAACAAACTGCCATAGACTGTCACGTGCCGGGCCCCCTGGCGCTTATGGAATGCTTGGCGGCTGCTACACCATTAGGATGTTCCACTATGCTCTCTTGCTTCCGGGAGCGCCGCTCTAGTCTTTCTGTTTTCGGTGTTGTTTCATTTCCTTTAAAGCCATGCCCTTCTGTTTCCGCAGTGCGTTGCAACCCTTTCATTTTGCTCTGGGTTAACACGCTAGTACTTTGGGTTTTCGCCTGCTTGTGTTTTCTTTCGTTGCGGAATTTTGTCCGCATCGGTCCCGCAGCCCTTCCTGCTTGCAGCCAGGTTTGTCCTGTCTCTCTTCTTCTCAGTTCGCCTTGCTAGGCATCCTTTCTTTTGGGGTTCCTTCCCCTGCTTTTGTGCTATCCATCTCCCATTTGTTTCTCTACTTTATTTCTTTCCTTACCTCTTCCTCCTTTCCAGGGGCTCTCATTCCATTCCTTCCTTCCTTCCTTCCTCGTTTCTGTCCTCGCTAAAGATCCCTTATCCTCTTACCGTCCTGCTGTACCTGCTTCCGGACTTCACGGCCGGCATACCCCTTTACCCCAGGTACTGGAGGCTTGCAGTTCCTATGGCTCATGGACCACTCCAATCAGGGCTGCTCCTCCTCAGCTCGCCTTCACTATCCGGACTGTCTTTGCCAGATACTTAACTACCCGTTTGAATTCCACCAACCGCTTTATTCTGGACTATCCTGGTCAATTAACCCATCTTTGCAACATCCAAAGTGCCACACAAGCCATCCTGCATGAGAGGTTTCCTCTCTCTTGGGCACTCTCGGGAGGGGGGCTTTGTTTGCCATCACCGGAAAGGCAGCAGAGTGGCTTCCACCTGAGGGATGCCTTATCTCTTCAAGAAAGAACACAAGGACCGAAAGAAGAAGGGAAAGCGGCATGATACATCAGCAGAAGACACAGGTGAGGAGGAGGGGGAAATTGGATTCAGTGACGACCCCAAAACCTTAGCCAAACCTGACAAATCTGACATAGATGCCCACACCCAGGTTAGGGGGCGTGACAGTAGTGGGAGGGAACCCTTTCACTGGTACAGGAATTAACTTATACCCACAATAGGACAGCCCACACAGAGACTTGATGTGTTCCATCCTATCAGTTACACCAGACCCAAAAGAGGAACCAAGAGTCGGACTAACCATAGGTGGCAAAACATTTTCCTTCCTTATAGATACAGGAGCGACTCAATCTTCTGTTACAGAGGGAAATTACCCAATGTCAGGCATTGCTATGAATTAATTTTTCTGGGCCGAGAAGTACGGTTCCTTTTACTGACAACTTACCTATCACTATAGGAGAACACAATCTTTCCATGCCATTGTTATATTCCTGCAATACACCAGTTAACATACTTGGGAGAGATTTGATGAGCAAACTGAACATTATAATATCATTTACTGACAAGGGAATAATATGTTTTCTTTCGGGAATCCATTATGTAAATGCACAAGAATTCGTATATCAGCATTTTATGGCCAGAAAGCACAAAGGGACATAGCATTAGACACAGAAGTATTCCTTTACGGAGTACATATACTGTTAGCAACCCTGCTAACAGAAGGGAGGCAAAGAACATCTATGTTTTGGTGTATCGGCGATATTTGTCTGGAATTTCTTTGAGCAGTTTGGAGGAATCTTTGGATAAATAATTTGATCTCTTCTGCCGTCTTCTTAGTGAGTGTCTCTCTCTTTTTGGGTGTTGGGATGGGGGTGTCTTTGACTGTACTGTGACATACCTGGGTGCTATAGTCAAATGGGCCCCAGGAACCACGAGGATGGCCGAATATAAGGTTGTTAGCAAATATGTGCTCTCTATGATGGTAGGAGATGCATGTATGCCCGCTGCCCACACACCGACAAGATGTCCATGAGGGCTGTGGTGCCCTTGATGAGATCAGGGAAGAATAATGGCTTGTTGCACTTACTGTTGGATCCCACTGAAAAAGTTCCATGCCCTCGAAAACAAAACTCATAATAATTGGCTGCTTTCACTTTCTCTGGTGTTTCTTTGGGTTCGATCCAGGTCAGTTTCGAGACATACATGGCCCATATGGTAAGACAGTTCTTGTTGAAGTTCCATATAATTTCCCACCAATCCTCCTGCTGTGCATCTCACTACTGCCTCCTCCCATCTGTTCATCCAAGAGAACAGTCTGTTAATTTTTAGCAGTGGGTATGCTTTGTACCTCAGGTCTTTTTTGTTCTTTGCACATTTTTCTCTATCTTTGTCCATCAATACAACTCATACTCTGTGCCCCTGGAACATGCTTTTAACCTGGCACAGTGCCAAATGGATCAAACACTGGGGTTCCCGAGGTGACATTTCTTTGGGCACTAACATTTTGGGTGCCCCTGACACATGGGGGAGGAGAAGTAAACATAGCAGCTCTGCTTCCCCACTGAGCGCTTGTGGCTATACCATAGATTACTGAATTCTGGATGGTGTACATCAGTCATTGTGTCAAATATAACCCCTTTATAGTGGTCATACCCTTTTTATTTTCCACCCCTCTTTTGACTCGAGGCTTCCATTGCCATGGGACTGTATCCTATACCCACGTTTGTTTTATATGTATTAGATTATTTGAAAGGACCTCATTGTGAACAATACCATACTTATAAAATGAATTATTTATACACGCATTGGTGAAAGTGGCATGTGCATGCGGCTCCCTGTCACTATTTCATGAGGGGAGAGGTGATGGTCTTTGCAGGCTTTGTCCACAAACTGAATAGGTCCAAGGGCAAACACTGAACTCAATTCCTTTTGAGTGTAACACACAATTTGGATAATTTTGCCTTTAGGAGGCCATTGATCTGCTCAACAATATTGTTGGCTTGGGGATGATAGATTGAACAGATCTTATGCCTTATTTCCTAAGAGAGCTGTTATTTCTTTAAAGAGCTTGTTATAGAAGTGAGTGCATTATCCGATTAAAGTACTTTGCACACTCCCCAGCGGGGAAACACTTCTTGTACAAAGAATTTGGTAGCTGATTTATCATATGGATGTGCACATTGTCCAGTCTCAACCCAATGGAAGAAGGGGCAACTAATAACAATTAAATAGAGATATGTGTTGCACCGTTCTCCCGGGATGAGTACCTTTACAGAAAAGGATGGCCGAAGGTCAGACCTTCAGTTACACTTTTGAGGAGACAGCGGATATCATAAAAGGCCCCTCCATTTTTGATCCAACTGGATCCAACCTAAACACTACCCCTACATCTGGAAGTGTCGGCTTATTGAAAACTAAGAAAAAACAGTTCAGAACAGAACTGCGCGGCCATTTCTTAAGATAATATTTACGAACTAATATGATCCCAGCAGGTCTGATTGTTAGAAATTAACCTTGTCTCTTTCTAACTGACAAAGAATATACCACTACATTCAGCCATATAGCTATAAAATGTGGCAGGGACCTAATGGTCTTGACAATTACTACAGCACAAAGAATCATTAAAGAGATACAAAAAGAATTAGAAAAAGAGGAACAGATATTTCTTAATGATAACTCTATAAAAGACGCTCGTGAACAATTAGCAGCTACAAATAAACTACTTGAAGATTCCAAAAATTCCAACATTGTGAAAAAAAAAAACTAAAAAAGGACATAAAGGACTTTAAATTAGAACTAGTATTTCCTTGTACAACTGACAAAGCAATTGAGGCTGCTAAATTACAACAATCCTCGCAGACAAGCAACCAAACTAGAAAAAAATGGGTTTCTTTTTCAAATATGAGCAGCAGTGGGTCGGACGACCAAAATCGGCAGAACAGATCACAACCATATGGAAATTACCAACAACCACACCAACACCAACAGCAACAGCATTTTTTAGGAGGTGGCCCTATGATGACAGGACCAGGTTGGGGGCCCCCTTGGTTCCACCAATTCACCCCCATGATGTGGACCAGAGGCCGCAGAAGACAAACCCGATAAGAGAATCAGCTATTCCAATTTTTTATTTGGTCCATAAGGAACTAACTCAAGCACAGACATCGATACTATCCAAAGGTCTATCATACGTTCCTACTCACAAAACTGACTGGTATAACACTGAATTAGAAATTAGAAAATTCTTTCGGTCTATTCGCCTTAAGTTATTTTTTAAAGAGGAAGAGATGATGGAAACAGAACAAGATTCAGGTTTACATGTCCCTTCAACCTTCTGTCCCTCGGATAACCAAATGCCTTCTGAAATTCTGGCTTTTGAGAAGTGCATAATAGCTGATCTCAGGAAGCTAAAAACCAGTAAGCAGTTTCAGACACATAGGGGCCGATTCATGGAACAAACGTGCACCGAAAATCCATGCGCAAGCAGGTGCAAGGGAGCGCAAGCGTGAGAAACGCAGCGCACGCGCACGCGTGCGATTCAAGGAAGACGCTGTGCGTGTTTCCCACTGTCCGTGCGCCCAATCCAGCCATGGCGCATGCAGACATAAGCGGAATGGGGAACAACGCATGAAAAAGAAGGCGTAACTGGGGAAGTACTGCAGGGAACTACACGGAACACCCACACGCACGCGAACAACCCGTATTCATGGATCCGAATACGGGAAACCCGCGCACGGCAAAAGACGCACACAGGCGTCAACGCGTCCGCCACATGAAGGCAGGTGTAAGCATCCCCGCGCACAATACAAAAGTGCGCGCAAACAACAAACACGTATATACAGCTACGATGAATGCCCCATTTGTCACAGCACTGATCGTGGGACACCGCAGGAGGAGGAGAATAGCCAGGGCACACATTTTCGCACCACGGACAAGCCTTTTTGGGATGCCTGACGACCAGGTCTATGGCAGGTACAGTTTCCACCCCATATCATCCTAGACCTGGTCAGGGAGTGGGAAGATGGGGGGGGGTCTCACAAACCACGCAGTCACGCTTCCTACACCAGGTACTGGCAATCATGACAGCGCGCCCCTCAGTCCGCAGGCACATATACATGCCCAGAACACCCGCAGAAAGGCAGGCCGTTGTCCGGGATTTTTTCAGGGTGGCACACTTCCCCAAAGTGCTCGGTGCCATAGATTGCACCCATGTGGCCCTACGTCCACCTAGGGCCACTGAGCACATCTACCGAAACCGCAAGCACTGACATTCCATCAATGTACAGGTGGTATGCGATGCAAAGGGAATCATCACCTCTGTCTATGCAAACTACCCTGGCTCCACCCATGACAGTTTCATATACAGAATGTCTGCCCTGAGCCGGGCCCTGGAAGCTGGGCAGCATGGCGACACATGGCTCCTAGGTGAGTACAAATGCCCTTGCACATGCATGCAAGTCACACACAGACAAATACCCAAACCCTAATAATCTCAACTATTATCACCTCCCCAGGGGACAGTGCCTACCCTCTGAGCAACCACATGATGACACCAATCCGGAACCCCACCACCCCACCCCAGGTAAGATACAACGCCGCCCATATTGCAACCAGGGCCATAGTGGAGCGCACATTCGGAGTGATCAAGTCACGTTTCCGCTCCCTTGACCGCTCTGGCGGGTAACTACTCTATGCCCCACCAGTAGTGTGCAGGATCATTGTGGCAGCATGTGTCCTGCACAATGTTGCAACACGGCAGGGCGTCCCGGTGGACATGGTGGTGCCCCCACATCCCCAACCACAGGCACAGGCGCTGCCCATGGGAGGGGACAGGGCACGTGGCGAGGAAGCCCGGAACCAGCTTGTGACCACATTTTTCACCTAAACTCCCACCCCTGCGGAGTGCACACAGGCCTGGCACATACCAGGTGACAATCGATAATGACAAAGAGACAGTCAACTGTCACAACCCTACCACCCTGAGATAGTTGCCATGGAAGTGCCACATCGTCTGCATCCCTATCTACTTAAACACAAGCTATCCTGTGTGACCAAAAGGCACACATATGACATATGACATGATATGGCCTATACACAAGTATTTCAAGGTGCGATGAGGCAGGGAGGGGGGAACAAGGGAAGACAGACAACGGTACTACTAGGCCAGGTGTCATTTAGATTGTGCAAGTGCAGGGGTAGGGGGAAGGGAAAAGTGCAAGGGGAAGGGGAAGGGCGGGGAGTGCAGTACAGGGGAAGTAGACCAAAAAACAAATACATAGGTCAGCTGGTGGCAACTGCAAAGGTAAGTGCAGACAAGTGCTGGGAAGGGGGGGCTGTAGGGTTAGAGAGACAGTCCCGCAGTGCAGTGGTTGCCAGGGAGGCAGTGCAAGTGGAGAGTGGCTGGGCCAGGGACCGAGGTCGGTGAGAGTGGCCCAGTTGCAGATAGAGTGCAGTTCCAGTGAAGAATCCCGCAAGGGAGAGGCAGAGAGAAAGCAGAAGCAAAGAGGAAGGTCTTGAGGTGCTTCCCTAACCGGAGATGGTTCCCCTCAAGTTCAAGTGAGGCAGGAAGGCTGTTCCAGAGGGAAGGCCCTGCCGCGGAGAGAGATCTACCCCCAGCTAGTTGCTCTGAGAAGCGGATGACCCTGACATGCAAGGTGTGCATCACACACACCTGCAAAACAGGCCATGGCCATCACTGTTATGTCACTCAAACCCTCCCAAACCACAACATGACATGGCAAGCAATACCCATACACCAACGCAGTAACGATAAGGTACACATTGCCATGTCCAAAATGTACACTGGCATCAGACAATGATGCCTGACCTGGAATCAGATGAAATGACAGACCAACAACCTCCCACCCAAAATAAGTCATTTCCAAATGCATTACAAGAGTTGTAAATGTAACATAACAATGAATGCCTGTCTACATGCACATTGTGCATTGCAAAATCAACACTGCAGCTTCTGTGTGCTGTGTCCTACTCCTGCAACACACTGCTCAGCGCACAGCACAGTGAACAGCCATTGTGTGTGATGCACACCCTGAGCATCACATCTAAGCGACAGACCACATCAAAAAGCAAATTAGGCATGTACAGGATCCATAATTGGGCACAGAACATGTGCTACAGGGACAAAGTGGCCACCAGAAGGCAAACAGTGTACTCGTGGATATGCAAGGGTGGGAGTACATGTAGTGCATCAGAGTGCAAGTGTGTGGTTCTGCAAGGACATGCACCCCACATATGCATGTGCACTCAAGTGACCATCAGTGTTCTCTACACATCACATGTGAACATTCACCATGTGTACACCCCAGCATGTCAAACCACAACTATCCCCTCGCACCTGAAAGGTAAACAAAACACATGAACAGGCATTGATCAGCAGAACACAACATGTACATAGGATACCACCATTACAATGTCAGAGTTCCCATCACACTGCAGGGCAAGGCAACTATCAACAACAACCCCCCCCTCCCTCACAAATGACCATGACCCACTGAACAACTGCACCTGGGTCATGGAGCCTTCAACCCTCAATTCCACCTGGCGACAGGATCACCTTTACCCTTCATCACCATCTCCCACCTTGTGTGTAAAAAGGTGCCTGCACCCTCAGAATCCACCCTCATTTCCAAAATCACAAAATCCAAGCATAAAAACGAACCAGAACACCCTCCAGTAGATGACTTGACGTAGCAGTACCTCACGAAGGCCAAGTACTACCACAATGATGCAACAACCAAGGTAGCACAGTAAAACAATGTCACAATAGGATGTGAACCATGTGTGGTACATAACATAGGATGATGCACCATGAATGGATGTGTACTGTCACAGATCCCGTGTACAGGCACGGGATTGTCACGAAACAACTACCCCCACCGTGTCCCGGGTGCCTGCAAGGTCAAACTCACACAGGCCCCTGAGACCCTGGTGGGGAAGGAGGTTCAGGGATATGCAGTTGGGACAGGTGTTGACACACTGGATAACTGGAATGAGTGGCAGGAGAGGGGAGGAGGAATGACACATGAAAGTAGAGAATGCACGAAAATGTACTACCTGCATGAACACATACACAATCCAAACAAACTTGGACATCATTGTCATGGCCTTCTGTAGTCTAGGCTTAGGAGTGGTACGAACCAACCACCCCCTTTAGGGTTTTGGCGCCTGCAAGTTCGGGGTTTACACAGGCATCTGCAACCCCAGCAGTGAAAGAGGGTTAGGGAACGTTGCTTGGATAGGTACGGGAAGCAGGAACACCGGGTAGTGGGTACAGGGTTCAAAATTGCATAGGGTTCCGGGTGATTAGGGGGAAAAAACATATCGAATTGAATCACACATACATCCATGCATTAGTGCACCCCCCAGCAAGCCTATGCAGAGCAGTTTGAAAGAAAAACAACAAGACACTTAGCTCTGGTTTTGAGTGCTGGCCTCCTGCCTGCGCACTCTCAGGTCCGGTTACAGGAGCAATGCAATGCTGCAAAGAGAGCCACAGTCAACAACCTGTACGTGCCAGTTACTGAAAAACACAACACCAAACATGCCCCATAGCAACAAGCTACTGTACAAACAGACAATCTGGTGTAGATGCTTCGTACCCATATATAACATTACCCCTGTGACGGGTCATACACAGTCAATGCAGTAAGTCAGCCGCCGGTGGGTGCGTGGCAAATGGAACACCAATGTGTCACAATTCACACAACATGCAATGTTCCCTGGGTAAGCAGACAGACCCATATAGCAAGCCATGACTTCAGAGCAAGTTGCGTACCACCATGACCGAAACAATGTTGGCAGTGTATTTATCATAAAGTACATGGAAATGATATGCACTGCACCCGAGTATGTCCCTTGCTGTATGTCCCTGTGAGCTGCCCCTTTGCATGTCTCGGAAGGCTACATGGTTGATACAAGTGCCTCAATGGACCTTGGTGTACCGGAGGGTATGTGCCACTGCCCCTGCATGTGTCCCAGACAACCTTACAATCAACAGCCATCAGTCCACCAACACATCTGAGCTGCATTGTGTGCTTCAACACCAATATTCGTCCAAGCTCACACTCAGTGCTGTGACTAAGCCTGCATGTGCAACTCGCCAGTTGCAAGCTTTGCTGTGTTGTGGCCCCCCTGTGCTGCTCACCTTGCCTGGAGTTCCTTGGAACACGTCAGCAGTACTAGGATGTAGGTCTGCAATCCCTGTGCCTCTGCTTGTGCACACATGTGCATGTGGGCACCAACAAACGTGTCCAGAATTCCGTCGTCCAATGGGCCATGTCTGCTGGCAAAGGTGCTCTGGAGGCTCATCCCCCTGCAGAAAGGGCATGGAACACATGATTAATGCTTCAAAGTCATCTGTGTGTGTCTCTTCAGGCATCTCATTACTTGACCATGTCAGAGAGTCACATCATAAATCACACCATCAGTCCGTCTTTCACATCCAAAGTGTGGAACACTATCTACAGCATGAATTGCAACAAGCACGTGTACAGTAAAGATAAGAAACATACTACACAATGCATAGCAATTAATGCACACATTAATCATGAAACACCCCATCTAGCAAAAGCTGAACAGTGGACAATAACACCAAAATCATCCCCACTAGGGGTGTAAACACAAGTCACACAGCACCAGACATGCCACAGATATGACAGTCCAAAGCCCTTGCGTAAAAGTTTGTGACACCGAACCAACCTTGCGAGCCCATGGATAAGGGAGGCAGGAGTGGCATATGTGAGTCAAGGACCCCAAGCAGCAAACACATACACAAGACAAGCCTGAAGGGCCCAGCTGGAACAGACAGTGGATGCCTTCAAAAGCCACAAAGCACCGCACCGTCACATGAAAGCACAATAGATATGCAATTTGAAACTAAATCAACTATTAACTACTTACACTAACTATGGAAAACCTACATTACCTAATTAAACTAACTATCAAACAGAAACTTAACTAACTAAACTAAAAGAAAAATCAAAAATGGCCACATACGACCCAGGGGGAGGGGAGGCACCCAGGAGGGGGGAGGTACAGGTTGCTGCTCAACATCCACATGCGATGATGCTGAGCCAAAAACAAAACCTCCATGGGCTCAACGCCTGCACAGCCCGACCTATGTGGGAGATAGATGGTCGTCCGAGTCTGGCTCATCCTGTAAAGGAGGACGTGGCACAGTAGCCTGGCCACGCCTAGCCGCAGCTTGCCCCTCGTCGGCAGCAAGTCTGCCGGACGGGTGAGCCTGGTTCTGTGTGGCGATGTGACGTAGGTCTGCATGCAGAACCTCACGTGATACACGTGCTTCCTCTTGCAAGGTAGCACGTGTAACACGGAGTTCCTCCTGCAAGGCCTGGCTGGACAACCGCTGCACCTCCCGGCAAGCCTGTAGCTCAGCCAAGATGGTACGCTCAAGGTGTGCAAACCTCTCCTCTGCCTGCTGCCTCTGGGACATCATAAGGACACCCAGAGTGGATCTGAGGGAAGCATACTCCTCCCTCAGGGCATCCATGTGTGCCTCTGCGTGAGCAGCAATTGCTTGACGCAGAGACGACATTTCAGCCTGGTGTGCCCTGTCTGAGGCCGCCATGCCCAGCCTGAGCGAGCGGGCCGTGGACCGTGCCGCCTGCTGCTGGAGAAGCACCTGCCTAGCAGGGGAGAGCACTGATCGGGCCACACACTCCATGCTCTCAGCGATGTTCTCCATTGCTGCCCCCTGCCGTTCTGAATTGGCAGTCATGTCTTGCTCCCACTCAGTATACTGCGGTTGCGCGCGGCGACCACTTTGCCGGGCTTGACCCCTGCGGGACCCAAGGACCGGGGGTCCTCACTGTGTTGGCACCACCCGCAGCTGCACGACTACGTGCCCCCGTCGACGTGATGTCCCAGGCACATCAGTGACTGGTGTGGAGGTTGACCCTGCGTCCCGATCCACCATGGGCGGAGGAACCAAGACTGTCTGATCCCTCAGTGCAGGTGTCGCAGACAGAGGAGTGTCCACATCAGAATCACTCACCCCTGACACATGGACTTGATGTTCATCCAACTCAACATGGACGTCAGAGTCGTCATCAAGGCTGGACTCATAGGCAGCCAGAGACAAGATGGACTGTAGCACTTGGGGGTTTTCATGGCCTACCACCCCACGACCCCCGGGTTGATGTAGTGGTAACAACCCTCTGTCTGGCATCACAACACCATCCTCTGCCTCCATTGCATCATCACCTGAAAAATAGAGAGAAAAAAGGTCACTACACATGTCAGAAGCACACAACACACACACACACCAACAGCAAACGCATCAGGCAGACATGTGACACACAACATATAACCTGGCATGCATGCTGGGTCAACTTTGAATAGCTTCTGTGATTAGACCTGTTGAAAGGTGGCAGTTTCCATGGAAGTGGGTCTATGCAGTGCAGGAAATGTGTACACCACTCACTACCTACATGTACAAGGACTCCATGGTGTGTGCCAGGAAATGTGAAGGCAGTGCAATGTCAAATTCAGACATCACGTGCATTGTGTATTCAATGTGGACCATATCTAGAAGCCAAGCACCCCTCCACCCCAGTACCAAAGCAGGGATGCGTAGCATGGTATCAAAAGGCTGACCATACACCTGTGTATTGACAGGCAGTGTTGACTGGCATCAACAGCTTAATGTGATTCAAGTGACAACACTGCAAATGATGCTGGGACAGTAAGCAGGACACATGATGGAAACTCTGGATTCCGCCCATGTGTGAAGAAGACACAACAACAGTTGGACAGAGTCATTGGCCATTGAACAGGCTGAGGCCTGTGAGCCACACAGATTGTCAGACCCTAAACATGTGTGCAACGCAGGACTGAGCCACAGTTGACATGGGAGGGCTGATGAGATGGCAGGCAATGTATGTAACCAAGGACTTATATTACAGTGATCATCCAGTCAAGGACACATAGGGGCCTACGGGACATCTGACCTATGCACAGTACAAGTGAGGTACCCTGCATCAAGTACTAAGGCTGTACCACACGGCATATGTTTGGCAGATTCTACGCTGGAAGTTAGCATCTACACAGGACGCATGAACAAGAAAGTACACATTGGCAAGATTGAAGAACTCCAGTGCAAAGGTGGAACTGGGGTGCAGAGTGGCGGAGGAGGGGCAAGGGAGCATGCCCACATGCAGTCCCCGCATGCAAGCAGAGGAGACATGCATGACGGAAGCATTGCATTACTTACACATCAGAACCATGTACACGTCACATGTAGTGGCAATCATGCACAACACATCCCACAAGTGAAACACACACGTCCTCAACAAACACGCATCAACACTCACTGGACTGCGCATCAAAGTCCAGCATCTCTCCCACTCCTTCGACCAATTCAGGTGGTATGAACTCCGCAACGAGAGCCTCATGTGGAGTGAGCTCTTCCTCCTCTGGTGCAGGCCCACCGCCAGCCACCAGAGTCAAGTTGAAATTAGAGGCACGCTTAGCCTTAGTGCTGCGTTTGATGTCATTCCAATGCTTTTTGCACTCTTGCGCCATGCGCACCTCATGGCCGAATGAACTGACATGTTCCGCAACATGCTTTCAGTAGGTGTCACGTTGGGCAGCTGTAGTCTGACTATTGGCACCTACTAGCATGTCATGGCTGTGGCCCCGCACGTAGTCCACGAGGAAGTCCAGTTCCTTCTTACAGAAAGGCTTCTTCCTCGACGTGCAGGAGGTCGTGGCTGTGTGTGGGGTCCCAGCCTGTGCTGCAGGTGCAACCTTCCTCCTCTTGGACGGTGGCGCAGACCCTGGCTGCCTATGGTTGCCTCCCTGGCCTGTTGGAGATCTACAAAGGGCTCTTCAAGTGCCAACGCAGCCTGCGCTGGCAGATCCCGAGCCTGGGTGACGGTGTCCACAGCTGCACCTGCAGCTACCACTACCCTTGGGCCAGTGGCAGTCGATGGAACGGACTGCCGGGTCACACGGGCGCCAGTGCCAGATGCAGGAGCTGCATCCCCCGGAACCACACGGGGTGGTGACATGACTGCACCGACACATGGCACAACATTGTGCTCAAGTGGCGCACCCCTGCCTCTTCCCCCTCTGTGGCCGCCCTGGACACCCTGGAGTCCCCCTACTCCCTGGTCACCACAGCCACGTCCCCGACCACGCCCGCCACGAGGAGGACGCCCAGCTGAGGCGCCCCTCACCTTTGGTGGCCTCCCAACCATGGAACAGATGTAGTAGTGCCGGCACAGATGGAGTGGTGCCAATGGGAGGTGTACACCACAATTGACCTGGGCAATTGGGGTGAAGGGGGTGGGAAGCAAGATGTTAACAGCCCCCCTGCACCTTCAAGGCTGTATGTGACCCCGATGATGTGGTGACGGGTCACGCAACGCTCAGGCACCCCAAAACAGCAGTAAAACCGTGCATGCAACCCTGCAGCCTACGTGCGTGGATTCAACCTCCCGCAGTACGCGGTGGCACCCAGTAACACGAATAACACGTACACATGGGACACGCAGGCTACTATGACAGTGAAAATGGGTGCGATACACAGGGGCACCCGCAGTGGGAAAAAGAGCATGTGCGACTCACCGTCTGACTAGCGCGATGCAGAAAAACACGCGTAGCCAATACCCCTGCCAAAAGAAGAGATACGTCCTTGATAGCTGTTAAGTTGTGATGGCGCGCGAAACAACAGGAAGCAGCAACACACGTCGGTCTCCACAAAAGGCACGTACAGCGAACTGCTGGGCCCGCTCACTTTTAACCCGTGCTGAGGGAAACACACGCGCGTGTCACGTCACTTACGCGCATGGGCCCTTTCCTCGTATTACACGCGGACGTGCAGTTTTTCACGCGTGCTGAAATGCCCATGCACGCCTGTGCATGTCACGTCACAGGGGCGCTTGCGCTTGAGGGGCCTTTTGTCCAATGAAATTGCGTATGCGTGCAGACGCGCTTGCGCGCTAAGGGCCTTTCCTCGAATTACACGCTGACGTGCCGAATTTTCACGTGCCAAATCACTCTGTATCAAGCTGGCCACGCGTAAGCACACGGAAGACCACGCTCCTGCCCAGAAGGCCGAACTACTGCCCCCCAGAGTCCCGAGCACGCTCCCACCTGCCATCTGCTGCTGCCTGACTGCCTGCTGCCCACGTGCCCTGCCATTTGCTGCCTGCACATCAGCCAGGGGTGCTGTTGCTGTGACCACCCCTGCTGGAACCGAAGACTCCCGACTGGGATTCCATCGCTTCACAGCCCAGCCCCAAGACCCAGTTGCCCACCCACTCCTGCCTCTGGGCATGTCATGTCAGGCACTGCAACATCTGGCACCACTGACAACCCCCGGCCGGAGAGGCAGAGGGGCTCCAGCTTCAGTGCCAGGGAAGTTGGTGTCCTGGTGGAGCAAGTCCTGGGGCAATATGATGCCCTCTTCGGAAGTTCCCACGCCGACAAGGAAGGACGGACTCGGATCTGGACTGACATCGTGACTGCCATCAACGCAGAGGGGGTGGCAGTCCGCGACTTACAACATGTCAAGAAGCGCTGGGAGGACTTCAGGTCCAGGACCCTGAACAAGGCCCGGCGCCTCTTGAAGGCAGCGGATGCCAAGGGGCGCCGGGGCCACTTGTCGGAAGATCAGATGAGGGTCCTGGAACGCATATCCCCAGCGCTCCACGTCCAGGTCCTTGAGAGGCAGACCCGCCTGGAGTCGAGCGGTAAGTGTATATGCATCCTGATTGTGAGCTGTGCGCGTGGTGATGTTTCAGTAGTGTGCAGGTTGCACATCTGTTTGTATGGGGTCGAGTATGGGTGGAGGTGTACAGGGCCGTGAGGCTAACACATGCGAGGGCTGTAATGTGTAAGACATGGATGGTGCTTCTGTGTGTAGGCTTGCATGCCAAATGCAGTTGTGTGGGCACACATGTTTGGATGAATGTGTATGTAAGTGTATGTAAGTAGACATGTCCGTGATGTCACGCATGTATGTAGTTTTCAGCTGCATGTATCAGCACTGTGTACATGTGCATTTGTGTGTATTTGACAAGGGTGCAACAGTGATGCAACATGGATGCATGTGACAGCGGGATGTGGAAGCCTGATTGGCAGATGTGACATGGATGCCCATCTGAACACTGCGACACTTGGCAGCGGTGTACACATTCATGCAAGTGTGGTGGTGTGTGTACATGTGTGGTGCACTTCCTGTGTTGCATGTGATGTCTGGCTCAGCTTTGCCTGCTCAGCTCATGCTGTTGTATGTGTATGGATGGTGCTGCCAGTTGCGATATGGCTGTGGTATGGCTCATGTGTGCGAGTTGAAATGACATGTGTGTTGGGGATTGTGATGGCATGTCTGAGGTTTGCCAGTGCCACTCATGTACAACTGTCATGTGTGTATGTGTCCATTGTACAGTGCCCTGATGCCTGTGTTTTATTTCTCCCTGTCTGCAGCGTCAACTGATGAAGAGGGCGGAGAAGGTGCTGTGGAGCACAGCGGCGGGGATCCTACCGCCAGCCGGAGATGCAAGGCCCGGCTCCCCTCCCATGTTGTCATCTCGTCGGGGAGTGAGGAGTCCGGTGCCGCGTCCCAGGCCGCAGCTGCCGGGGGGAGGTCCAAGAGGCGGAGGTTGGAGTTGGACTCCTCGGCAGCAGAAGGGGCAGCTGGGACCCCACAGGGCCCAACGCGGGAAGATGGCACGGCACCAGGGGTTTGGTGGAGGAGGAGGCCGTGCAAGCAACAGAGACGGGGTCTGGAGGTGGGGATCCCACTGGTACTAGTGGTGCAGTGCAGGACCAGGGACAGGAGGCAGCACAGGCCGCCGCGGAGGTGCCTGTGTGCAATCCTGTCCCTGATCCTGTCCCTGCATCATCTTGCACCAGCAGGGATGCCTACGTCCAGACCCGTTTTCACGCAGGGGATGAGCAAACGACAACTGGCCTTCCTCTGCCTGCGGACGTGGCTATCCGGGTCCGGGTTGAGCCTGTCCTGACTGGTGTGGCGTTGCGTCAATGGGCCATGCAAGGTGACCTGCAGTCTTTTCATGAGGAGACTGCACGTCATCTCAAATGGCTCGTAGACCACGTCAGCCTACTAGGACAGGTCACCCAGGCCGGATTCCTCCGTTTGATGGGGCTTGCTACGACCCCCTCCTCAACTGAACCCCCTATGCGCCAGTCGTCCTCCGTGCCATCTTCCCACCCATCAGCCACCTGGGTGCCCTGTGGAGCTGCCTCTGACGGTGCGGCCAGGCTGGTGGAGGATGTGCAGGCAGCAGGAGGCAGTGCACGGGCAGAGGCACAGCAGCAGCAGCAACGTGGTGGGAGCCATGAAGGCTCGGGGCCTTCAACATCGGAGGGGCAGGCATCGGCCAGAGGGCAGGAGGACCCAGGACAGAGAGTGTCTTCCGTGTGGCAGCGGTTGGGCCACGCCATAGATGCGGAGCGGCAGCGGGCAGAAGAGGCACGGCTCACAATGGTCAGGGCGGAGAACTCCATGCAGAGGGCCCTGAGGTGGGTCGAGTGCCTCAAGGCAATCCGCAGGGGGTTGGAGGTAGACACGTCGACGGCCCTGCGGACCCTCGGGGCCATGGAGGAGGACCGCCTCCGGGACATTGAGCAGGAGTTCGATGATGCCCTGGCCCGGGACATCCAAAAGTGAGCCGTCAGACTAGCCCGCTGCCCTTGTACATAGTTATGTAGTTAGTGTTAGGTTTCCTTTGTTTTTTTATTTATTTTGGACCTTTTGGACATTGGCCACATTTTTGTATATAGTTTATTTTATTAGTTAGTGTTGTTAGATAGGTTTAATTTCTTTTGTTGGGATAATGGACCCTGGCTTGTTCGTCTGTATATAGTTCACTGTTGGATTTTATTTTTCTTTCACAATTTACCCATGGAGCAATGGCTTTCAATTATTATTTCCCATTGGATTTTCTTTTGTGGACAGTGACTTTGGACACCATTACTTTGGATTATGATTTTTGGTTTTGCTTTTTTTCACGGACATGCTTCTTTTCATTTTTGTACATTCCCATTTCTGTTTCTTTATTTTTGAATCTATTTATGTTTCCTTTAATACATATTTTTTTATCGAACTTCAATGTGTAGTATCATCTCATTGGTTTCATGCATATCATGATATGGGTTTTGAGATTCACTGACACCCATTGGGTGTATGTGAGGGACTTGTGTTTGTTTCGAAACTTGCAATTGGTGTTCTGTCATGTAATTGCCATTTCTGAGTGTGTGGATGCAATACTCGGGTGGGTGTTTTGCATTTGGAGGCTGACCATAGGGACCAGGGATCTAGATTGTGATGACATGTTGGCTGGGGAACATGAGTTGGGGCCTGCTGGCAGGTGCCCCACAATGCTGGGGGTGGGGGTGGTGGGGAACATGAGTTGGACATGGGTGGGGGCCTGCTGGCAGGTGCCCCACAGTGCTGGGGGGTGGGGGTGGTGGGGAACATGAGTTGGACATGGGTGGGGGCCTGCTGGCAGGTGCCCCACAGTGCTGGGGGGTGGGGGTGGTGGGGAACATGAGTTGGACATGGGTGGGGGCCTGCTGGCAGGTGCCTCACAGTGCTGGGGGGTGGGGGTGGTAGGGAACATGAGTTGGACATGGGTGCGGGCCTGCTGGCAGGTGCCCCACAGTGCTGGTGGGTGGGGGTGGTGGGGAACATGAGTTGGACATGGGTGGGGGCCTGCTAGCAGGTGCCCCACAGTGCTAGCAGGTGGGGGGGGGACATGAGTTGGACATGGGTGGGGGCCTGCTGGCAGGTGCCCCACAGTGCTGGGGGGTGGGGTGGTGGGAGACATGCGTGGGGGCCTGGTGGAGGGTGCCTCTGCACTGCTGGGGGGTGGGGGTGGTGGGAGACATGGGTGGGGGCCTGGTGGAGGGTGCCCCTGCACTGCTGGGGGGTGGGGGTGGTGGGGAACATGAGTTGGACATGGGTGGGGGCCTGCCGGCAGGTGCCCCACATTGCTGGGGGGTGGGGGTGGTGGGGACATGAGTTGGACATGGGTGGGGGCCTGGTGGAGGCTGCCCCTGCACTGCTGGGGGGTGGGGGTGGTGGGAGACATGGGTGGGGGCCTGGTGGAGGGTGCCCCTGCACTGCTGTGGGGTTGGGGTGGTGGGGAACATGGGTGGGGGCCTGGTGGAGGGTGCCCCTGCACTGCTGGGGGGTGGGGGTGGTGGGGAACATGAGTTGGACATGGGTGGGGGCCTGCTGGCAGGTGCCCCACAGTGCTGGGGGGTGGGGGTGGTGGGGACATGAGTTGGACATGGGTGGGGGCCTGGTGGAGGCTGCCCCTGCACTGCTGGGGGGTGGGGGTGGTGGGGAACATGAGTTGGACATGGGTGGGGGCCTGCTGGCAGGTGCCACACAGTGCTGGGGGGTGGGGGTGGTGGGGACATGAGTTGGACATGGGTGGGGGCCTGGTGGAGGCTGCCCCTGCACTGCTGGGGGGTGGGGGTGGTGGGAGACATGGGTGGGGGCCTGGTGGAGGGTGCCCCTGCACTGCTGGGGGGTGGGGGTGGTGGGGAACATGGATGGGGGCCTGGTGGAGGGTGCCCCTGCACTGCTGGGGGGTGGGGGTGGTGGGGAAATGAGTTGGACATGGGTGGGGGCCTGCTGGCAGGTGCCCCACAGTGCTGGGGGGTGGGGGTGGCTGGGACATGAGTTGGACATGGGTGGGGGCCTGGTGGAGGGTGCCCCTGCACTGCTGGGGGGTGGGGGTGGTGGGAGACATGGGTGGGGGCCTGGTGGAGGGTGCCCTTGCACTGCTGGGGGGTGGGGGTGGTGGGGAACATGGGTGGGGGCCTGGTGGAGGGTGCCCCACAGTGCTGGGGGGTGGGGGTGGTGGGGAACATGAGTTGGCCATGGGTGGGGGCCTGCTGGCAGGTGCCCCACAGTGCTGGGGGGTGGGGGTGGTGGGGAACATGAGTTGGACATGGGTGGGGGCCTGCTGGCAGGTGCCCCACAGTGCTGGGGGCTGGGGGTGGTGGGGACATGAGTTGGACATGGGTGGGGGCCTGGTGGAGGCTGCCCCTGCACTGCTGGGGGGTGGGGGTGGTGGGAGACATGGGTGGGGGCCTGGTGGAGGGTGCCTCTGCACCTGCACTGCTGGGGGGTGGGGGTGGTGGGGAACATGAATTGGACATGGGTGGGGGCCTGCTGGCAGGTGCCCCACAGTGCTGGGGGGTGGGGGTGGTGGGGACATGAGTTGGACATGGGTGGGGGCCTGGTGGAGGCTGCCCCTGCACTGCTGGGGGGTGGGGGTGGTGGTAGACATGGGTGGGGTCCTGGTGGAGGGTGCCCCTGCACTGCTGGGGGGTGGGGGTGGTGGGGAACATGAGTTGGACATGGGTGGGGGCCTGCTGGCAGGTGCCCCACAGTGCTGGGGGGTGGGGGTGGTGGGGACATGAGTTGGACATGGGTGGGGGCCTGGTGGAGGGTGCCCCTGCACTGCTGGGGGGTAGGGGTGGTGGGAGACATGGGTGGGGGCCTGGTGGAGGGTACCCCTGCACTGCTAGGGGGTGGGGGTGGTGGGGAACATGGGTGGGGGCCTGGTGGAGGGTGCCCCACAGTGCTCGGGGGTGGGGGTGGTGGGGAACATGAGTTGGACATGGGTGGGGGCCTGCAGGCAGGTGCCCCACAGTGCTGGGGGGTGGGGATGGTGGGGAACATGAATTGGACATGGGTGGGGGCCTGCTGGCAGGTGCCCCACAGTGCTGGGGGGTGGGGGTGGTGGGGAACATGAGTTGGACATGGGTGGGGGCCTGTTGGCAGGTGCCCCACAGTGCTGGGGGGTGGGGGTGGTGGGAGACATGGGTGGGGGCCTGGTGGAGGCTGCCCCTGCACTGCTGGGGGGTGGGGGTGGTGGGGAACATGAGTTGGACATGGGTGGGGGCCTGCTGGCAGGTGCCCCACAGTGCTGGGGTGGGGGTGGTGGGGACATGAGTTGGACATGGGTGGGGGCCTGGTGGAGGCTGCCCCTGCACTGCTGGGGGGTGGGGGTGGTGGGGAACATGAGTTGGACATGGGTGGGGGCCTGCTGGCAGGTGCCCCACAGTGCTGGGGGGTGGGGGTGGTGGGGACATGAGTTGGACATGGGTGGGGGCCTGGTGGAGGCTGCCCCTGCACTGCTGGGGGGTGGGGGTGGTGGGAGACATGGGTGGGGGCCTGGTGGAGGGTGCCCCTGGTGGCTGGGGGTGCAGGGGGACATGCGTTGGTGGGCAGTAGTGCAAGTTGACATGTGGGTTGGCTGGGGGGCATTCCCATGGTGGATGGGGTGCCTGCAGGACATGTGCAGGGTAGGCCCCTATGGTGTGAGCCACCTGCAGGGGCCATGGAGGGTGTAGAGGGAACACCTGGGAGGACCCACACGTGCAATTCACGTGTGGTGCTCCCCGCGCACCCCTGTAATACACGTACCCTGATGGAATCGCGTGTGATACTTTCCGCGCACCCCTGATATGCACGTACCCTGCTGATATTGCGTGTGAAACTTCCCGCGCACCCCGAAATGCACGTAGCCAGGACATTCACGTGTGGAACTTCTCGCGCACCCCTGATATACATGTACCCTGCTGACTTTGCGTGTGAAACTTCCCACGCACCCCAAGATACACGTAGACAGGAGATTCGCATGTGTAACTTCCCGTGCACCCCTGATATACATGTACCCTGCTGACTTTGCGTGTGAAACTTCCCACGCACCCCAAGATACACGTAGCCAGGAGATTTGCGTGTGTAACTTCCCGCGCATCCTGAAATACACGTAGCCAGAAGATTCGCGTGTGGAACATCCCGCGCACCCCGAAATACACGTAGCCAGGACATTCGCGTGTGGAACTTCCCGCGCACCCCGAAATACACGTAGCCTGGACATTCGCGTGTGGAACTTCCCGCGCACCCCTGGAATACACGTACCCTGTTGATATTGCGTGTGAAACTTCCCGCGCACCCCGAAATACACGTACCCTGCTGAAATCGCGTGTGGAACTTCCCGCGCACCCCTGAAATACACATACCCTGCTGAAATTGCGTGTGGAACTTCCCGCGCACCCCTGAAATACACGTACCCTGATGGAATCGCGTGTGAAACTTCCCGCACACCCCTGAAATGCACGTACCCAGCTGAAATGACGTGACGTACTTCCCGCGCACTCCAGTGATACACGTAGCCCGCTTGCCATGCTGGTACAGGGTTAGCGCAGCCCTTTGCGCTGGATTGGGGATTTTGATGGCTTTTCCCTGCGCGAGAGGCATTCTTGGGGGCATGACTGGCGCTGCTGCAGGGTCGCTGCGCCACTGTGCACCACGGATGGTTTTGGTAGCTGGAATCCATGAATGAGCTGTGCGCGGAAATGGGTTTTGGCACACGCGGCTGGCGCAGGGATTCCCACGCGCACACTGTGCGCCAGCCGTGTACGCCACTTGTGCACTGAATTCTATGAATTACCCCCATAATGTTACAAAAGAAGAAAATAATGCTATTTTAGAGCTATCAAAAAATAGAGCCTTGGGTATAAAACCAGCTGACAAGGGAGGGGGCATTGTGCTCCTCACCGCCACACAATACAAAGCCATGGTACATACTCTTCTATGTGATACAGATAGCTATAAAAAAAATCAAACAGGATCCAACTAAGAGCATTCTGTCAGAAATCACAGAAATGGCTATATATGCAAGGGACCGAAAGTGGATTAAAGATACTAAAGAATTTGATTTCCTTACCACGAATCAAGGGAGAATACCATCAATATATGCACTCCCAAAAATTCACAAAAATCTTGAAAACCCAGCCAGACGTCCCATTGTTTCCGGATGTGGTTCTATTCTAGAACCTGTCTGCAGATTCATAGACTCCTTTCTCAAACCTATGAGTATAAAAACACACACATATCTGCGAGATACCACTCAAACCATTCAAACCTTTGAGGGAATTGATTTCAATGACAAGACCAATCTACTAGTAACCTTCGACATTTGTTCACTTTACACCAGTATACCACAGGAATCAGTTATAGAATGCATACGCAGATACCTAGTATACTTCAATTTACAAAACAGAGTACCTGAGAATTTTATAACTGAACTACTAGCACTGGCACTATCTAAAAACTACTTTGAATTTGATGGGCAGTTCTACTTTCAATCCAAAGGTACAGCAATGGGTGCTACATTTGCCTGGCTATATTATTCATGGCAGAGTTTGAAGAAACCAACATATTATCTGAAAAGAACCCTTTCAAGAACCGGATAAAAAAATGGAAAAGATGCATTGATGACATTCTCTGTACATGGGAAGGCTCAGGGCCAGATTTGGATAACTTCCTACAGTGGTTACACAAAGTGGATAGAAATATTCAATTCTCTATGGAGTCCAGGAACAACAAGGTCAACTTTTTGGACCTAAAAGTTTTTTGAAATGCAATTTATTCCTAAAACCGAGTAACAGAAACACTCTTTTACACTTTACAAGTGATCACCCTAGACATCTGCGGGAAAACCTGCCATATGGACAACATCTCAGGATTAGAAGAAATTGCACAGATGTACAGGATTTCTATGAACATGCTGCTGATTTGGACCACAGGTTAACAGAAAGAGGTTATCTACATTATGTGATTTCAAAGTCACGAAAAAGAGCTAGGTTTTACAATAGGGATGCCCTCCTTGCTGAAAATTAAGAGAGAGACAAAGGGCAAACCAGAACAACCTGCATGATTACGCATGGGACACAAATGTCTGAAATACGAAAATCCATAACCAAGCATTTGTCGCTTACCAGATTGAGTTTACCCAATGAACCAATACCTCGGTTTGCGTACAAACGAGCAAAAAACCTAAGAGACCAATTAGTACACTCAAGGTTCATTAGTCCATCCCCAAGGCTGGGACTATGGGACCTAAGGACAACAATTGGGCATTTTCCATGTGGAAACTGCACCTCTTGTAAATTCACAAAAACGACAAACGAATTCATGATCAATGATCGACCATGGAGCCTAAGGAGCCTTACCAACTGCAAAACAAAAAACGCTATATATGTGATCGAATGCCCATGTGGCCTAAGATATGTGGGTCAGACTTTGAGACCAATCCACATACGGATATGTGAACATCGGTCGAGAATAAGATGCAAGAACACAAGTGCACCACTCGTCAATCACTTTATTGAAGCAAAACACACAGCTGATGACATACTGTGGTGGGTGGTGGATACAGTTGTAATCTCAACCAACATTGCGATGAGCTTGTTACAAAAAGAAGCCCAGTGGATCTATAGATAAGATTCTTTCCATCATGGACTCAATGAAGAATTTCATTTCCCAACATGAGACATGCCCTTAGGACATTTTCCCTTGTTCACACCCTTTCCTGGACTTTTCAAGATGAAGAGGCTGCAAACCTCTCAATAGTGTGAGAATCCTGACTCTCGCTCCGCACTTTACCAGGCAGGGTTTGCAAAGCCTTCTGCCCACCCAAGTGTAGGCCTGCAATCCCTTTTCTAATCTTGTTCACCATACAACTGTCTCAGTAGCACACAAGGGACTTTTTTGGATCGTGGCACACAAGGGACTTGGGATCCCTTGCATTGGAATGCTGACATTTTCCAAATACCACAGTATGCCACCTACCAGGGACAACTTTAGTCGGGTGTCTCTGTTCACACACCGAGTTCTCCAACTTCAAAATCCATGATCTTCATTTCTTTCAGCAACAGCATACACCATGTTGTATAGCTTATGCACGCTAGTGACTTGTGCATCTCTCACCTACATGTCAACACACGCATGTAGCATGGGGTTTCCAGCCTGTCCATAGCAAGTTACTTATGTGTCTCCTACTTATGTGTTATCTCACCAGTCATGCCACAGCGCCGGTGCCCTTTTTTCATTATTCTATTCGACCTCTGCTTCGCTCACTTTGGGAACGGAGTATCCTAATGTCTCCGTCCCGTCACTGATGGTTACTCCCCATTCCGAGTATACCATTCCTTTTTACGAAGATACTGCGTACTTCCCACTTCTCCGCTCTTTCATTTTCTGTTTCATTCACACTTGGAAGGGAATTTTCTTGCCACTGTTCTTAATAAGCTAGCGAGGAAGTCGCCCATGTCTCTATACACAAGCTTTTTGTCTCCCCCAGCTGCAGTAATGGTATTGCCTGCCCCGTGGTATCATGGGACATGACAAGATGCCTAACCATGACTACCAGATGCCTTCATTCGGCATACTCACACAGACACCTAACAGAACGGCTTTGCCGTGATCCCTGACCGCAGGACTTGGGATAAGCTTTTCACCCAGTGAGTTTGCCTCGCGCTTGCCCTTCGTTGGAAGATAGGTTGATTTATAATATGACCATCATGCCTGCTTTTTGATTACAGGCTGATTCCTACACCACGCATTGCATCGCGCACGGCGCTCCCATTCAGCTCATCACCGCAGAGCTTTTTAATCTACCACTCTTGTCTGAAAATACCTCTCAGTCTCTAAATCCGCTCTCACTTGAGGAGAGCTGAAAACACAGTGGTAGGTATGGCTCGTTCTTTGTTCTATTCCTCTTTCTCTCCCCACCTTTTTTTCCTCCTTTCTTTAGCCGGTCAATGTGTCTCATTTGCAATTTGTGCAACTCAGGTACCATGTTCTCATCTGCTTTCTCCCCCTTCTTTTTTTTCTTTCTCTTTTTTCCTCTTTCCCCCTTCTTTTCCCCCTCTCTTTCCCTTCCCCCCTTTTTTCCTTTCCCTTTTCTATCACCATTCAATGTGCCCTACAGACTTCAAGTCAGCTATCAAGATAAGAATCTTGCTTCTTGAAGCCTTTATCCCATATTTTCTCTTGACTGATGTCAACTAGAAGAAAAATAACTTCATCCACCTGAAAACCGCTTCTATGAGGAATTTCTCCTTAAGGTACCAATGTCTTTATTTGTGATTTACCTGCAGACTATGTGTTCACCAGCTTTGAGGTTTTTTACAAATGCCCCTCACCCCCTTGGCTGACACACATACTTTCTCTATGTCCTTTTAGTTCTATGATCCTGGACCATTGATCCATGCACTTTATAAATGCAAGACTCGGCCTCGCGCTCCCAGGATGACAACCTGTTACCAATAATATAAGGTTCCTTAGTCCACATACCCCTGTTTAACATATAGGGTGAGTATCATGTAGACACCTTATGTTTTTAACTTAAACAAGCAATACCAGTTTATTTAAAAAATGTTCTTGGTAAGATTTTTCTGTATATGCTGGAAAACACTTTATTGACAACTATATGCATCTGCCTCCCTCTGTTTCAGGACTCTTTTGTGGTCTGTCTTGCCCTGAGGAAGGCTTTGAATCTATGTCCAAAACAATGGCAACAGCCGAAACATGCCTTCAGTACTCATCTATTTGAACATTATGATCAGCAGTACTGATACAAATCTTTTTGCTTAGAACCCTGCACGTTGGCAGATCACAAAACATGATCGTACATTGATCATGACACACACACAACTAGTGAACCCTCTAGTAATCGATATCTTGACTAAAATGTAGGACTAGGTATTGAGTCCATTTTTGAATAACAATTGGATGTGCTCTTGTCTATTATCATTTTAATTGCACCTGTTAATCTATTTTCTTTTTTATCTTTGGTATTTATTGCACAATGTAACAACTTCTTTGAATTGGTCCTTTATGTCCAAAAAAAAATATTTTCTTTCTGTTTGAACAATTCATTGTTAAAACTTGTTTGGCCTACTTTTTGAATAGTTTGTTTTATCACTAATACATGGTCAAATTGTTTTTCAGACATATCCTTGGTATTTCTTACCTGTGACTCTGTATATGAGGACAGAATATTTGTTGTAGAAGAAAAGCAAAATAAGGACAGTAACTTAGACTGATCTCAATGTGGGCCCCCCCCATTGTGTTTGTTTTATGTATATATATTGCCCTGAATACACACTGACACTTTAGGGGCTATCCTACTCTTTCCTGTTACAGCACCGTTCTCCCGTGTCAGCCAAATATGATATGTAGTTCTCGCCCACTGGGGTGTGGTAATGTGCCTCACAGCATCCTCAATGTTTGCCCAGTATTATATATATGACAAATGGTACCGTTAAAAATAAACACATTCAACAGTTCTTCAATATTAGTAACATACCAATCCTCCTGTATGTCCTCAGTGATATGCTGCTTCAGTACATGCAAGGGGTAGTGCACCTGACCAAAAGCAACCATTAGCAACTCTTGAGGCATTACCATCTTTCCTGTGATGACCTGCCTCCATATTAGGTCAGTGTGAGGTTGCTCAGACCCCTTTCTTGCCATAGCAACTTTTCGGCCTGAGGTGCCTGTCCTTGTATCTTAATTATTTAGTATACATATATATTCACTGAAAATATTTTGTTAAAGATAGGTTATGGTTAAGTTGCACTAATAAAAACCTATGAAATTCACTGAAAACAATTTGTTAAAGGAACATTATGGTTATGTTGCACTAATAAAAACTTATGAAATTTAATGAAAAATCTTTGCTAAAGTGGCGTTATGGTTACAAGTAAAACCAAAAAACCTCCGAAAGTCGCTAGTTATGATAAGCTAAGCAACCATTACTCGCTCCACCATTGTGCACTGCTAAGACTAACACTCAGGACATCAAAGATGACATCGCAAATGGCAGTGATGACATCGCTGGACAGCCTTGTCGATAATACAAGGATCTTCAATTTCATCCTTAAACCAACCACTAAGGCTGCACTCAACTTCAAAGAATAACACTTACAAAAATACAAATGCAGTCATCACGTAAAAGTGTAAAAACACGAACAGTGCAGTGCAAGCTTACCAGCTTCTGTATACAACGATTCCCGCAATTATATCAATTTTTGCATTCATGCACGCACCCCTCATTGTCCTGTGCAGTAAGATGTAAATGTGCAAAGTCGCTAGTTCACAATGCACATTGGCATTACAAATTCCTTCACTAGTTATTTCAGTGTTGACTAACACTATGGCACATACACTCTTCGTCTATTGCAATCTTCAGCCACTTAGCATAGTATCAACTTTCCAGCATGTCCAAACTTCATTTACTGTATTCATTTATTTCTTCGTTATTGGTCAAGTCCCCAAAGCCCCCCAGAAAATGTACATGTCGGCACAAGACCAAAAAACAGTGGTGGGAGCAGGGAACAAAACAACAAAGATTTCATATAATAAGTCATTTGTACCGCACCTCTACACATGTGTTTCCAGGCGCAACTTGACAAGCAAGGGAACAACAGAAGGAAACAGAATAAATGATCTTATTAAGCCTTCTGTCATGTGTATCACAAGTGCAACAGAAAAGGTGAGCAGACGTGGCAGGGGATGCAAGGGGAGAGTGCAATAACGAACCTCCAGTAAGTGACGCCGGGGTGCCCAGTTATATGTAACTGCAAATAGGCATTGCACCACGTTCTTGCAGATACAGTCCATAGTGCATGGGGAGCCCCAACATAGTGCATGGAGCTAATGGTGGTAAGGAAACCATGTCCCCATAACGTTTACCAGTGGTCAGGTAACCAGTTATTGCAGCAGAATGCAAAATTTAGCAGGGGAGAGACACAGAAAAAGCAGAAGCATAAAAGAAACTCTTCAATTACTTGCAGAACCTGAGGTGTTGCTGCTCTAGTTTCAGAGGCATGGAATCTGTTCCAGAGGAATTCACCACCCAAGTAGAGAAATCAACCGTCCCACCCCCTTCCTATATACTTACAAAGGCGCCTAACCCTCAAAGAATTGGAGGTGCAAGAGTAAACACCTGAACAACAAAAATGCTTAAGAAGACAAACTTGCAACTAGTGGTTGAAATTGATCCTTGCAGCTACCAATTGCTGTCAGTGTAAAGATTTCAGGACAGTAGATATATCATCCCTTCAGTTAAGGCCAAGCACAAGTCTTAGAGGTTCTGTCTGGATAAGTTGCAGAGGTCGTAAAGTAGAGGCAATGAGATTTTCAAAGAGGCTGTTACAATAGTTCAGCCTAGACAAAACTATAGCTCTTTCAACAGTGAGGTTCTGGGGGAAAGTGACAAAAGCAACAATACCTCTTAGTGGCTGCAGCTGGTAGTGTAACTTCTTCAACACGTCCATAAAGTAAGGACATACAGACAGGGTGGAGTGAAAGATAACACCAAGGTTTTTTTTCACAGGTACAGGACCCAAAGAGGACAGCTGGAGTGAAATTTGGAAAACAGTAGCAAGAGCCAAATAAAAATTATCTCAGGCTTATTGGCATTGAGGTACACATTGTTGGATGCCCACCATTCCTAATTCGCACATACACAGTCAGCAATAAGCTAGAAAGAACAGAAGAGGATGCAGTACACAGCTTGAAGCATGCCATTCATATCACACATGAAGTTAGATAGCAATGTAGACATTAGGTGCGCTACAGGTACCTAGTAAAGGTTGAAGACCAAGGATCAAATATACGTTCCCTGGTCTTTAGGCGAATGATAAATGTGGCAGCCTTAATTCGAATTACCTGGAGCGGGCCGCAGAAGAAATTAAAGAAAAGGCTGTTGCAATAGTTCAGCCTATGAAGTACCATTGCTCTAAACACGTTCAGCTTGTAGGTAAAAGAGGAGGGCGATGAGAATGGGGTAAGTGCAATAGGCCTGGGATAACATTCAATGGACGTGTACATATGTTCATTGCAGGAACGAGGTCTTCAAAGGAGGGTCTGCACACACCCTCACTGTGGTTTCCATTTGCTGAATAGTCACAGTGCATAAGAAACCTTTCAGATTTTCTGATGCACATCACACCTCCAGCATCTCATTCCACCCTGCCACCTTGCAATCCCACCATCACAGGTGCCAACTGCCATCAATACTAGACGGGGGGTATGTAAGGGTAAAGCGAGTGCCGTAGACCAATGCATGTGTTATTGCACACCAATATGTAACAATATGCTTATATGTTTGAACGTGTAGTGCACTTACAGAAGTGTCTCAAAACTGTTTACCTGCAACTATTTGTAATATTTGTATTTAGTTTTTTTTATCCAGTACGTTTTTTCTCCCAATGGATCAATTTCATAATACCTCATATTACAAACACTTTATACTCCCACTACATTACAGACAATTACTTTGCACATATTGCTACTATGATCATTCTGGCCTTGCTCCTACTACATTACCTATAATTACAATACACATACTACTACTGTAGTTATTGCGCCCAGTGCACATATTCCCCCGCAGAATCAAGCTACTAACCACAGCACAATTAACTGCATAACAAGTACGTATCATACACGGTCAACTAATGAAACTCACCCCCACCCATGCAATCGAAATTATATCCGCGGATACCAAAATTGACTGCGTATCCGGTGGCATTTCCAAACCCGTTTTCCACCTATAAAAACAGATCTACATGACCTTCATTCCACTTCCCTACCATTTCTATGCCCTCTTTCAGCCATCAAATAACCCCAAATGTCTTTCCCAAGCTGTCCGTTCAGAATGTTGCCCACAAACTACTCTGCGGGCAGCTACGGCACCTGCCCGGCCTTTTTCAACCTACAAAAATAGCCCCATATCATCTTTTTTCCACTCCCCCACCCTTCCCAGCCTGTCTTTCCACCACCAAATGACCCAAAATATGTTTTCCAGACATTTTCAAGTTATAAGCCATCTAAAAAGGTTCAGACACCCGTCTAATGTTGCTCCCTCTTGAGAAACTCCCACCAAACTTGGCAAAAACATTCATATCTAGCTCTACAATCTTTATGCAAACTGATGTGCAGATTTGTCAAATGGCATCACATGTTGGAACCCCACTTCTAATTTTGTTCCCTCTTGACAAAACAGCAGCACAATTTTCAGAACCATTCAGAGTCAGGTCTAGAATGAATTTCCAAAATTTCATGCAGTTTCATTCAGTGGCGCCAAAGTTAGAAGCCATCCAGAAACTGCTTTCCACCAACCCTGTAAGCACAAACAAGTATAGATGCCCCCGAATAACTAATATGCTCACGAACATCGAGTACTGCCCCGCATTGTTCCCAGACATCGGGGGGAAAAACCTGCTGTTTTTTGGCTTTTTAAGGCCATATCCCATTCCATCCTCATCACCCCTCACCTCCCCAGAGATTGTTTCATTAGTTTGACAAGTGCAAAAAACAAAAAATTAAACTGATTTCTTTGTATTTTTAAAAAAAGCAATACATAAAATGCCATTATGACATCTCAATATCTTATGCTTATGAAGTGAAAAAGAGAAACCATACATATAAATTAAACAATTCAGCATAAAACCTGAGACAACCACCAAATGGCAAGGACTGCAATGTATGAAATATATAATTAAAAAACCCATATAAATATTTAAAAATAATTTAGACTTATCTTAAGTTGGAGTGGTCTCTCGTCTTATTCATTTTCTAAGAGTCTTTTTTAACCCATATTTAGAAAACCGCTCCAGAGTTTATCGAACAACTTTCCTCTTTTTGCAAGTTCAACATAACTCTTTCAATATTGCATATTGAGTACATTCCTTGTTTGCTGTCAGCGATGCCTTCAAAATCTAAGATGTTTGATGATATGGCAGATCTTCCAGATCTGTATCTTCTCCCAGAATCATTGTTTCAAAACTAAATTCTCTATCGTCGTTCAGCACCTTGTTCAACACATCCGTGTTCCCAGACCAAAAACATCTTACTCTGTGACATTTTCAGAGCATATGTTCAAGAGTACCTCTCAAGTGACAACATCCCCAGCATGCATCAGTTAGATTTAGCCCTTGGCTATATAAGCGATCTGGAGTCCAGAAGACTATGTTTAAAATGTTAACTTGTTTTGTTCGTTCACCAATGTTCATAGACATCCTTGGGATATGTATGCATAGTGCTTCCCATCACTGAGGTGTCATCTCTTCCTCCAGACATAACAACCAGGATTCCAACAATTGGTAATTTCTTTTTGAAGATGCATGTAGTAAATTATATAGCTTTGAATCCATATGATCTTGACCTGCTATGGATTTCATCAAGTTCCAAATATCGGATAAGTCAAGTTCTTCCAGGTTCACAGCAGTTCTGAGTTTCCTTTATTCTCCAAATCGACAACATCTAATGTCAAATTTTGCCTTTAATCCTTGAAAAGATGGCCATGAACCTTTTTCAAATAGGTTATCTATTGTCTTAATCCGTCCCATGAACCAGTCAGGGAAGTATATAGTTTTATTGTCGATTTTGATCACAGGATTATACCAAATTGATGAAGAGCCCATCAATCCTGGTGACATATTGAGGGAGGAGGCTATTCCATGCCAGGTTAATCTCAAGAAGTCAGTCATTGTAGACCTGGTGCCCCATCCTTTGCTTGTTGTGGACAGGAGAGCTGATGGATGTAACGGGCTAGCCAAACCAGTCTCAGCGACACCACAATCATCTAATTCTTCTCCAATGAATTGTAGGAATTGTCTTGCTGTGCAAGCCTGATGGTATTTTTCAAAATTTGGGATACTCAAACACCCTTTTTCATTCTGGAGTTTCAATTTCCAGAGCTTCAATCTTGGCTTTTTGTATTCCCAGAGGAATGATTGGACCATAGAGTCAAGCTCTTTTAACAAGGACTTCTGAACTGGAAGTGCAATCATGCTCATGACATACATTACTTCAGGAGCTGCTGGCATCTTGATTGCATTTTCCCTTCCTCCCATTGACAAGTTTAGGGAGTCCCACCGTTGGTGATCTGTGGCCAATTTATCCAGTGACAACCTCAGAACTTTCATCATATCATCCAGGTCTTTTGTAATCCATATGCCCAAATATTTCATTTTCTCTGTGCACCGCTTGAAACCCAGGTTTTTCAGCAAATAACTATTACATAAATCTGAGCATGGCAAGGCTTCTAACTTTGTAGTTTGAGATCTCACTGAATTCCTCAATAAGCTTCATTAAGACAGGAACGGATGTTGATAAATCATGTACTACAAGGAGACAGTCATCTGCATAAAGCCAACATTTTTGTGTTATTCCATTAAAATTAACTATTGCAATCCCCTGCTCAGATCTAATAGCCACTGTCAGTGGTTACAAGGGGATCACAAAAATAAGGGTGACAATGGACAACCTTGTCTTGTACCACAATGTAATTCGAATTTGGATATCAACTCTGTCGATGGGCTCGAGTAGAGCAATTTCACCCAACTCATGAATTCGGGACCAAATTTCATTATTTCCATTGTCGTAAATAGATATTCCCATCTTACTCGATCAAATGGCTTTTCTGCATCCAAAGACAGGGCCACATATTCTATTCCTGATATTGTTAGTAAGAGTTTCCTCATGTTTGTAGCTGAGATTCTTCCTTTGATAAACCCAGCTTGATTTGGGTGAATTAACTTTGTTAATGCATTCTCTATCCGGTATGCCAGGATCTTTGAAATTATTTTACAATCTAAATTAATCAGACTGATCGGTCTATAGCTGCCCAAATTTAGAGGGGGTCTTCCAGGCTTTAAAATGAATGAGATTGTAGCATGTCTAAGTGTGGGAGCTAGTCTGCCTTTGTTCCTACAATGCCTAAAGGTGTCTTTAAGCAAACTCAAAACTTCTAAAGTCATTTCTCTGTAAAACCCAGCAGGCAAACCATTCAGACCCGGACACTTCCCTACATTCAATCCAAACACAGCTCTTCTTATCTCATCCATCGTTATCTCTCTTTCCAATTCAAAAGTTTCCTCCAATTCAATGTTTTCCTCCACAGATAAGCATTCTAGCGACTGATTCAGCAGATATTTGTTTATCTGTATAGAATTAGGGATTTGTGTCTCTTTGTATAGATTTTCATAATATTCTCTAAAGACATCATTATTTTCCTGAGAATTATATGACACACAATCTCCCTGTCCAATCGCTCTTTCTTCTGCTCTCACACACAAACAATGAGCCAGTATTCGACCACACTTTTCTCCACCGTCGTAATAATTACATCATACCCTAAAAAGAGCATGTTCAGCTTTTTCACTAAGGTTTTTGTTGAAATCATATTTCATTTTTTAAAGCTTTTGTCTTTTGCCAGCATCTGTTGAACATCTTTTTCCAAATCCTTCACCTTTGTGCTTAGTGGTAACAGCTCTTTATCTTTTTCTTTCCTCTGAATCCCTTATAGTCTCATGACTACACCTCTAATAACACATTTAAAACCTTCCCATATCATGTCAAGATCCACCTCATCATTCAAATTATGTTTGAGGTATTCCAGTGCTTCTTTAACCAAATACTCCCTCAAAATATCATTCTTCAGGATTGCAGTATTCTTTCTCCAAACTCGTTGTTCTGTCCATTGCAAAATGTAAAGCTAAACACAACTTAATGGGGGCATGATCTGAGATTATTATACTTTCAATGCTACATTTCTTAAAATGTTCTGTGACCTTTCCAGAAGTCATAATATTATCTATCCTAGAGTAATTGTCATGTGCCCCTGAATGAAAAGCGTATTCCCTGTCTGTGGGGTGTTCCAGTCTCCATACATCTGATAACCCGAAGTCTTTCATAAGCAGGCCCAACATATCCCTGTCTTTCTTTTTGCCATCGCTAAGCCTTAGGCTACTCCTATCCATAACAGGGTCAAGGGTAACATTGAAATTGCCTCCTAAAATTATATTTTCCCCCTTCGTGTCAAGCAAGTGTCTACCAACTTTGCTGAAGAAAGGACCACTATTCATAATTGGGGCGTAAATATTACATATTGTAATTTCAGTTTTCTGAAAATGCATGCATGCAGAGATCAATCTGCCTTCCTTATCTGCTTTTGAATGTAATACCTTTCCCGGAAAATGTTTCCTTATTGAAATCAAAACACCACAAGATGCTGTTGAGTAAGAGGAATGAAAGACTTGACCACCCCCACCCTTGCATACTTTTTCTGCTTCAGTCTCAATCAAATGTGTCTCTTGAAATAATGCAACATCCGTCTTTAAATGCCTTAAGTGCAAAAGCACATTTTTTCTCTTTATCGTGTTATTCAAACCATTCCCATTCCTTGAGAGAATGTTTATTGAATCAGAGTCACTTAATACAGTGCCTGACATTTCATTAACGTCTTGCAAGAAGACCGCTGAAAAATTAAAACAAAACGAGTAAGAAAACAATCAATAATAATAACTACAACAAAAAGAAGCAAAAACAGCAGCTTATATGTCATACCACACCTCGGAGTAAAACCTAAGAATCAACAGTCCAACAATTAGCAAATAATAGATGCTATTAGGCTCTCCCTTCCCTGTATCCTTGAATTCTCCTAACCTAAGAGAAACCCACTCCTAAAAAACTGCTCACAGACAACCTTTAGACTCTTAGCCGTGTGATCTTGCATTCCCAGCAGTTCTTAATCACAGTGTTTGGTTGAGGCCAGTTCCCAACTGGGAACGCTGCAGCGACAGGTCCAGCAACCTTCAACCCCATAGACCTTACCTAAATTGTATTGGGCAGGCCACTTACCCCATACGTCTCTCTCCAACTGTCCCACATTCTCATTATCCCACCTAACGGCCAACCAAGAAGGCATCTCAGAGATCCAAGGCCTTTTTTTTAATCTTTTCTTTGTCCAGAGATTGTTTAGTATCCTAATAATGGTGTGGATCTTAAGATCTTCAGAATAAATGTGGAAAAGGATTATGTTGACCATTTCTAATAGATGATGCAAGCAGTGGACATTCTGCTCATATCTTGAAGGGCCTGGGGCCCCCGGCACATCCCCTGGGCCCTGCAGGGCCGGCTCCAGAAACATTATCTTAAGTCAAGTGGGTCTAGGTTTTGGGGGGGGGGGTTTGGCTTGAAAAAGCTTGAGTACCACTGCTCTACATCCATGTCTCTGAGTCAGGCCCCCGGGACCACCACTCACCATGCAATCTAATTACTGCATTCCTTATTATTTATTGTGGATGATCCAATTCTGCGCAGCAGACCCAGCCCACATGGACCGGACCCAGAGAGACCCAATGTTGTTGTCTTTCTTGTTTGTTCTGCTCATATAGCTTTTAGCAGAGTTGTGGAATGTTTTGTTTGTTAATATGTTTTTACTTCAATGTTCTTGGACAGCAGCGTATCCAACATGGCGAGCGTTCCCCAAAAATCGGATGCACCTCACGCTATTCACCATCCAATCAGCGAATGCGTCCCATGTCTGCGAACATCACGCCCACCCCAGGGCCAATCAGGGGCCCGACCGCGAACTGAAGAGAGATGCCAGTTCACGGACCAAACCCAGATATCACTAATTTATTTGGCCCTACTTTTTGGTTGTTTAAAAAACAAATACTGGATGGATGTACACCACCTTTACAAAAGCATGCTTTTGAGCACAAGCCGCGGCTCCTGCCACACTTTTGGTGAAAATCTGTTCAGTCGTTTGGGCTGTAGACATGAGCATCACATTATTTCCATTGCTTCTATGGGAACAACCACACATTTTGGGACCTTCCCTATATCTTTGCCCCCCTTGACAAAACCTCAACAAACTACACAGGATCGATCTGACGGGCCATATACATTTTTTGCAAAGTTACGTGAGCATTCGTTCTGGGGAGGCCAAGTTCTAAGCCACCCAAAAAGTGCTCTTCCTATGGGTTGAGCAAATTAACCATTAGTACAGGGCCGCTACCGCAGAGCAGGGGTGGGCCATGAGCAGTGGTGCACCATCTGAAACACTTGGGGGTACTTGGGCATAGGGCTGTTGATACAGCGCAGGGGCGCCTTGCACGTACGGAGGCATTTGTTGGTTGTATGCAACCGTTTGTCTGCTCCTACGCACCTGTGAGAAATTAAGCATTCTCCTACATGTCCAACATTGTCCCATGTTCCCCCTCTCTGCCTCATCCCACCAAAACAACCTCTGTCTCTCCGGGGTCCTGCAAACCCCCCTCTCCTCTTCAGATACCCTCCCAGGGCAATCCCTGATACTGTGGCTGATATCCACCATTCCAGTTATATCCACCTCCCTACACAGGTGCCACTCGTACTCCCCCCAGGGCCGCACTGTGTTCAGTCTGCTCCTCTTGTGGTGTGGCTACTACTGCTCCCTCCACTGATAGTTTCAGTAACATCTTTTGCACTCATTTTGCTTCCTCTGTTTGTACCCTCTGTGCCGTTTCCTTTTCCTTCTCCTTCAATTGCTTACAATGGTGTACAATTATAGTTTGTATCCCTGCCCACCCCTTCGCTTCAATCCTCACTATCTCATCAAGTGCTTTCTGCACTTCTTTGGGGAGCGCTTTCTTTACCACAAAACAGAAAAATGCAATTGACCAATCCCATGGTTCACCCATTGCTGCCCTCCACATCTCTTGTATTTATAAAATATGCTGAGGCGGATCCTCGTCATCACGCATAGTACATTGCATTATCGACTGGAGATCTGATGTATCGGGGTAGGCACATTGCAGCGCCACCCATACCTGGGTCCTGATATCATTCGAATGGGCACCGTTGTAGCTGTCATCCACTAATCGCACACTGGGATACCCATGCTTTAACCCAAATGTCGCCCCTCTGATCTCCCAATATTGCGACGAACACACTCTTCACGTCAGCCACAGCCAGGGTAATGCCAGCTGTCTGCTTTGTAAATTCGTAAATCTGCTTTCCCACTCCAGCTGTGAGGGACAGTAGTGCTTTAAATTATTCCTGTCCAAGTGTGGTATGGTACATACTGTGCCTTCTTGGTCCTTTGTGCAACAGCGGAACTGTGGTCCCACCATCTTCGTCACATTCTTTTTACCCATCTGCGTTCCCTTCACGACCGCCATGCACCCATAGCGTTTCCTGAGTCTAGGTCCCACAAGCTCTCCACCCATGGCGATATCGTGGGTGGGGCCACATCATCTCCCAGTTCATCCACCGTGTCCTACTAATCCTCCCCAGCTCCTGTATCATCATCAGACCGCACCAACCCATGATCCAAACTCGCTACCCAAGGCATTTCCCCACTTAGACCACCACTTTCCATTTCAATATGCACATATTGGATCACTGTACTGTCAATTCCAAACAAAATATCTCACGCTCTCCACTAGTTGTCCCAATAGGTGCTCCCTGCCCTCTATCCAACTTCAATCTCGCTAACTGTTCCTCTGTCCTCCTTAACACTTCTTCTAAATCTTTCTGTGGCTTCAGCTCTACATCCCTCTGTTCTTGAGCTTAAGTGGCTGCAGAAGCTATGGGGTTTGGGAGATTCTGATACTGGCCCAATGATCAAGGCGGAGCAGTGGTGGGTAGCGGGACAAAAGTCCTTCTTCACTTCTTCACCTAACCTTATGTGTAGGTGAGGTTTCTGTATACCTCTCGTCTTTATTTCCACACTTCTTGCATATGTCGTTGCCTGCAGTATTATCCTGGCAGCGAAATTTAAACTGCCTACTAGTGACTGTAATTCCCTAACTGTACCTTTGTTTCTTGCCTTCAGGGCTGAAATGTTTTTGAGTAGCTCCTCTCTTTTTGCTGCTGGGATCCTGCATTCCCCTGCCATTGAATCTATTTCGATTCCCAGATAAATTATGTTTGTATTGGGATGTGATGTTTTCCCCTCTGCTAGAGGGATGCCCCAGTGTTTTGCCATTGCTATCATTTTCTCTAATGTTTGTTCACATTCATTTGTTCCTGGTTGTCCTACTAGCAGGATGTCATCTATGTAATGGAGTGCCTGTGCACTTGGGTTCTGTTTTATAAAGACCCATTGGAAAAATGAACTGAACTGTTCAAAAAATGTGCATGATATCGCGCACCCCATGGGTAAGCACTTGTCTGCATAAAATTGTCCATCAAATGTAAAACCCAGCCAAGGCTGTGATCTGGGATGCACCGGTAATAGTCTGAATACTGATTCAATATATAATTTTGCCATTTAATGCATGTTTGCCTTCTTTAATTACTATTCTGAGGGCTTCTTGAAACTGCGTGTATGATGCTGCTGTCTCTGTGGTGGGCATTCCGTCGTTTACTGACTTGCCCTTTGGGTATGATAGATGATGTATCATTCTGTTCTGCCCTGGTTCCTTTTTTGGTAAAAGCCCCAGCGGTGAACATATATACTGTTTAAATGTCATTTTTTTCCCAGGGATCCCCGATTCTTCCCAATTTTAGTTCTTTTTGTATTTACTGTTCTACTAGTGTACGGTTTTCCCTGGCAGATTTGAGATTAGTTGGTATTATATTGACCTCTGTCCTTCGAAAGGGATGCTAAACCCTTTAGTAAAACCTACTTCTATGGACTGGCTTATTTTCTTGTCAGGATAGGCTTCAAAAAAGGCCTTAAAATTGTTTATTCTTATGGGTGTTTTACCCGGGGTCATCTGCATTCTGTCTGATAGGCATGGTTTTGCCTCCTCTTTACAAACACCCTTTACCCCTCTAGATATTTTATGTTTCCCCTTGCGTTCTTAATGGGTAGTTTAGTGCAGCCATTGCTGCTATTTCCACCCCCAAATTTGGGACATTCAAATGTGTACCTGTATTCTTTGCCTAAAGAGCAGTAGTCTTTTTCAAATTTCCAACATGTAATATTGAGTTTATTGATGTTATAAGGTTTGCTACTACTCTTGACTACTGGTATTTGACCTAGCGCCCCCATGGCTGCTTTTAACAAAAGGGCTGTGCTCCCTTGCTCTTTTGCTCGCTGTCGGTTGCCCTCATACTGTTATTTTGTGTGTTCTTGGCCTGCGGTGTGCTTTTGTCAGCACAGCATGGTTATTTGGTTTTTAATACTTTGTGTGTGTATATGTTTGCTTCTACCTGATCCCATTCTATCGCTGGGTGAGTTGCCATGTTCCTTTTGAACTCGTAATCATAGGTGTGCCATGCATCCCCTTCAAATGAATCTCCAACCAGTCGAATTTTATCCTGATATGCGAATAGCGCCATGCCTGCATTTGGAAATGTTTCCAATATGATAGATGCCATGATGTAGAAATGCCTTGCACCAATTATCAAAACTTTGTGTCACCTGGGCTTTACATGCTAACTTTGTCTCCTCTATCTTTTGGTGATCCCTGTAAACATCATACCCCTTTTGTTCTGCTTCTAGCAATGAAAATATGTCAATAAATTAATTTCTCCAGATGTTCTCCTTAGCTACCTGGTCAATATTCCAAGCTAGTGATCTCTTGAATTTGTCCCGCATTGCCTTCTCTATTTGCTTAATTATTGAAGGTATTAATGCCTGTATCCCTGCACTCACCTCTGTGTGAGTGCCATGCCCCCTTCTATGGTCTTTTCTCTGTCTGGGTTGCTCTGGGTGTTATGTTCTCCCAGACATGCCTGCAGGTGGCCGCATATGGATGGCCCATTCTTTTCTGGCTGTTCCATCGCCTTCTGTTTTTCCCCCAGATCTGTCATTAATTTCTCCATCTTTTCGATTTTTGCATTTACCATTACTTCTTGCTGTGCCATATATTTACTAGCAAACATTTCCATAAATGCATTCATTTTTCTTGTTTGGCCCATCACTGTCTGCTTCTTCTACTGAGGTTTGCCTTCTTCTTTGGGGGCTCGTTTTTGTCCAACTCCACAATTTCATCCTCTTCTTCAGTGTCCTCGTCCAACCTTTTGCTCACTCAGGGCCATCCATGTATCTTTTCAGCTTCTGCAACCCATTCTACTAGCTTCTTTCCTCGTTTTTCTGCAGCAGCTGTTTGCATTTTCCCTGTTGCTGTGCTTTTCTTTTTATTTAAGCTTGCCATCTTGATTGTATTTTAGTGATGTTTCTATGCCTTTTCCTTTAATTAGGCTCTTTGCACCGTTTCTGTTTGGATTGCCTCCTTTGTAACACCAGACAATCTTGTGCTTGTGCTTTTAAAATCGTGCTCGTTCTGTGCGCTTTTATGCATCTGCGCTTGTGCCTTCGTGTTAACCCTTTTCAGGGCTGCCGCGTTCCGTAATTTTGTAAAACCCCAGCTGGGTTGGAAACGTGCTCATCCATTCAGTTTCTTTAGCTTTCTTCCTGGTCTGATGAAACTGACACGCCGCCCGCCTTGAACGCTGTTCTCGCTTTACCTAGCACCTCTGGCCGGGCCCTGCGCTGCTCCTCTGCGTTCCTGGCTGGCCGACGCTTTCCTCTTTGGCGGATCAATTGCTTCCTGCTTACTTCGGTCGCTGGCAAGTCTCCCACTCCTGCTTTCTGCACCTTCTCTCTTCATGCGCTGCCAGCACCTTGTTGCCACGGAGTTCGTTGTTCGTCTTCGCTCGCAGCTCTGACAGCGACCGCTCATAGCGGCCTTGTGATGTGGCTCTGCTAGTCTTGCTGTATGCCTGCAGCGCACAGCCCAGCTTTTGGGTTGCTCTATGACTGGATTGCACAGAGCACCGTTTTTAGGTGCTTTCTTGCGAACCGCACGGTTAGAACAACTCAGGGCAAGGCAAAGCTCACAAGTTGTTGCAACTGTTTGTCTTGAATACCGGACCAAGGTAAAGCTCACAGTGTAGCATTCGCAGATGACTGTTGGTACTCAGTGCAGAGTACCAAGTAGAACTGGCTTGCTACCCACCAAGCCTCTGCTTATATTCCTTTTTGCACTGCCTGCAGGCATGCATGACACCAGCGGCTTCCTGCCCCTATGGCCGGCTGATGCCGACAGTCATTCCCACCTATGTGTGGCAATGTACCACCCTTCCTGCCTTGCACCTTGGCCCTGATATTCCCCTCTTGTTTTCTCCCCCTCCCTATGGTGTAGTAAGTGTTTGGGAGGGGGAATGGTAGGTGAAGTGGTGCCAGGTTGCCTCCCCCTACCTGCTTCTTGCAAGGACTGTTCCCTTGCCCTGCTCCCCCCCTCTGATTGTACCCCTGTGCCCTTGAGCTCCCTTGGTGCCCAAAATCTGTGGCACATGGACATACCAGTGCATATGTGCATATGGCTTTGGTGCATCAGGGGCATACCCAAACAAAATAACACTTGGTTCAGCTCCAGATCCCATTCAAGTCCAAACATATCCAAGGTCAGGGGTTCGAAATTCCATTTGCTAGATGTCAGCGTTGCATGGCCAGCCGGATGGTATCTGGATGTCACACCGTTAGTTTTAAAAGTTGTGGATTCAGCAAAGAAATCTCAATTTGTTAGCTGGCTTGGGTTTATCACAAAGAGACCACACCTGGAGTTCGCACCACTAAATTCTTTATTGATTTGCAGCAGAGATAAGTGCAAATTTAACCAAACTAGTTCTGCCTGTTAAGATCTGTCATGCTGTGATATAGTATGTCAGGAAATGGCATAAACAAACTGGGATTATACTGGCCTGTCAGGACTTACTGTCTGGGGAGACTTTGAACACATACCAGAATTGCTGGTTGTTGAGCCAGTGCACTCTGTTCTTAGCACTGGCACAAGGAAAGGATTTGTAAGAGTGTTAGGTTTTAGGAAATGGCCACATTCACTATGGTGTTAGTTAGTTCCATGTGTAATGCTAGTGCAAATATCATTGAACAAGTGCTAAGCTAAAGGAGGTATATTTGGCCATTTGGCTGAGGCTACAAGTAGGAATGCAGGTGCAATTGCACAATTTGTGCTGGCTTAGCACTGGGTCCACAAATGGTGTAAATACTAAAATTGCACCTGTGTGATACATAGTGATATGTAGTAATTTCACTGACACTACAAGCAGCACATATAAGGCCTCCACTCCAGCACTATGGCCACCAAGCAATGTGTAACATCTGCTGCTGCCAAGAACCTTCCGTAAACCAAGAACCTAATAACCTATAATAATAACAGTTAATTATATTGCACTTTTATCCAAAACGCTTTTCATAGAACATATTTCAATACATTATTATTAGTCAATCGAAATTGGTTCTTGAGTTATCAGGGGTTCCAAAGCACTCAGTTGGATATGTATTGGCACAGAAAGATGTATACTGGGTTGATTACTGTAACTAAATAAAGAAATACTACCCATTGGTGCATACAGCCTGATACTACAAGTGGCGACAAGGCCGGCCATACATATGCCTCCATGCCATCAATCGGTCTGGGCATGGACTCGCACAGACAGGGAGGACTAGCTGCATACTGATATTAAGCCGGTAAAAGTCTGAAGTTGGCGCCAGAAGGTCGAGGAGGGGCATCCGTGGGGGTCACAACTAATGCCACATGAGTGTGACCCCCCAATAGTTGAAAAGAACAAAAGATTAATTCAGCCTCATGCAGCATTGTGGAAGTGGACCAGTGCATGATGGCTCTGGCCGGTTAATGCTTGTGACCTATCTTGAGCTGAAGCAACCACTTGCACTCAAGGGAGAGCCTACGTGTTGGACCAAACACCTATCATGATCCCTTTTAGAGTAAGGAACCTATGGACGATACACGCACAGAAGAGCATGCATAGATACATTTGTTGATAATAGTAGTCCAAGTAGCGAAGCCTGCATCCTGATGCTTGCAGAGCCATCCAAGTTACAACAAAGAGAATCCCATAACAATCTAAACAACAATTCACTGATTCAGGCCTGGCAGTGAAATTCGGGCACCGCACAACAGCCATGCTGACTCCAGTGTGCTCAAGTGACCTGCGACCTGACACTGTCACTGACAATAAAAACAATCAATTTACAAACACAAGAATGCATATATTATGAAATGCTTGAACAATACAAGCAACAATTTTGACAAAAGTAACTAAGCACAAGAAGACATTTATTACAAAATAATTTATCAAGAAAAAACTATATACAATTAGGATGAGCAATAAAACTGTGAAAACACATACACACATAGAAAGATAACAAAACATACTACATACACAAACACATACACTCTCCACACTCACAGTAGTAACTCAACTAAACGTACATTTTTTCCCTCACCACAAACATTTTAAAAGCCCTCCTTGGAAATGTGGGGACCATAACTCGTTAAATGGTCCCCACATTTCCAAATAAGATACCTCTCAATCCTGTTTTTGCATCATGTACTTCTCATAGCCGGACAAGGTCTGTAAATCTGACAGCCAACTCCCTACCATCGTTTTTTCCTCATTTTCCATACTCTCAGAATTGAGGGAGGCATGGATTGAAGAGTTATGATGGGATACTTCTGTTAAGGAATGGGATGGAATGTTGAGGGTGGGCACAAAGTCAAAGGCGGATTTGAATTTGTGTTATACTCATCAAAGCATATTAGGTTGTTTGTACTGGACTCCAGTGCAGATGCATGGGTTAGGTATGCAAGTTGATGAGACCTGTTGGGGTTGTGGTCTATTGCACATGTTGTGGGACTGCCCGAGTGTTACTGACTTTTGGAAGGAAGTGTCAGACAGGTTGGACACATTTCTAGGTGTGACATTCCTGAGGTTGTCTTCCTCAGTGGTTTGCTTTCGACACATGGGAGATGAAATGTGGCTCATAGCTTCTGATGTTGGATAGTGCTAATGGTTGCGACTAAGCAACTTAACATCTCTAATGTATGTAAGAGGTAAATTCCTTTCCGTGGTGTGTGAAGCTGAGGCAGGACCATAATTTGGTAGAATATGCAAAGCATAACAATCCACTGCCACAAACCTTCCTAGCCAGGGGATCATTACATTCCTTGGGTAAAGAAGAAGAGTTACTGGGGGAACTACCAAGAAAGAAAAATACCCAATTATTACATTCCCTTGGCCTGGAAGGAGCGCGCATAAGTAGAGACATACCACCTATTAGGGATGGGGAAAAGATGACAAGAATGAACATGAGATAGCCACCAGACAGTAAGACTTGTATTACTATCCAAAAAGGAATGTGCCAGTCAATCGATATCATTTCTACACAAGGAAGTACAAATGTATGCGAAAGTCGACAAGTATGTAAGTGCATTGAGAAAAGTAGTCATATCTTGTAATTGTGATAGGGGTGTGACTCTGGAAAGATTGATAAGACACCAACTCATCATTCAAATGAATAGTAATGTCATTCAAGAAAGACTGTGGATAAGTGGAATTCCAACTCTGAAGGAAATGATAACAATAACCAAAAAGGTGGCACATACATCCTTATGTTCCAAGGCAATGAAAGAAAAGAAGAAGGAAAATGCTAAACCCCAAGTAGCAACTGTGAGACAGAGAGAGGGTGGAGAACAAAAGTGAATTCAGGAAGGAGGACAGAAAAGACACAACTGAGGACTGGTGAAAATGTAATAAGGAAGGGATTAATGAGGAAGAACCATTCCCCTATGATGAGATGTTTCCTTTGCAGAAGATTGGGTCATTATTCCAGTTCACTAAATTGGCCAACCACAAATCACAAGTGTCCCAACTGAGGAACACAGTGTATTTCACTTTTGAGGTGTGTCCAGGAACTGAATTTAAACTCAGAAGTGGAAGGTGTGATGGCATTAAGGTGCAAGGGTAAGAAAACACCCAAATGCATGTTGAAGGATAATGAAATAGAAAGTGAGCTGATACTAGATTCAGGATCTCCTTATACCATTAGCACAAGAGAAAAATCAGTTTACAGTGCAAAGTTACATGAACAAGATATCGTGAACCAAGGAGTCTTTGAAGGGTCTACCATAATCATGCAGGGACATAGGAACGCCAAAGTGGATTTTAAGAACCCATGGCAGTAATAAACGATTATGTAGCGAAGAAGGGAGGGACCATTTTAGGGTTGCAAGACCAGGCAAAACCTGGAGATCAAACTCAGTGAAGGGAGCGACAACCTATCTGTTTGTTGGGGAGAGTGGCAGTAGTGTTGAAGTGGAAAAGGCCCCTTTTCTCATGATATTCACATAAGGAATAAAAAGACTCAAAGGATATGCTCACAAAATTGAATTTAAGGAAAGAGTTAAACCTGTGACCACTTTGGAAAGGAATATCCCCATTTCATGTGAGAAGAAGTAAAAAGGGAGCTGGACAGACTGATGAAAAGGGTGTGAACTAACCAGTTGTAGTATCAGAGTAGGTGTTCCCAATAGTGGTGACCTGGAAAGCCAACAGTAAGATACAAATGTCTGTGGATTTGAGGGATCTAAACTAGAATATCATACTACAGAACTATCCCTCCCATTGATATCAGAAATGCTGATCTTGGTAGGGAAGGCTGATTAGTTATCCACCATTGACTCATCTGCAGCATACCATCAACTCTTCTTACACAAGGAACATAGGTGTTACATTCATCACTCCTTTTGCGATGTATCAATATTTGAGATTGCTGTTCAGTCCGCCTTCAGCAGTGGCAGTATTCCATCGAATAAGGATGCATATTCTGGGGTTATCAATGTAGAAACAGTGTTTCAGAATGGCATCTTGGTATATGGTAGTGGTACACAAAAACATGATAAGAGGTTGAGCACCATATTGGGGAAAATTGAAGAAAAGTGGTTGATAGTTGAGTCTACAAAGAAATAAGTGGGTTATTAGTGGAATACTGTATCGAAAGGTGGATATAGACCTATGGCTGATGTCATGCAGGATGTCACGAAGGCACCTCCGTTGTCTGACAAACAGAAATTGCACTTGTTTCTTGGGTTTAACAGAATGTTATGACAAATTCATCATGGATTTTCTGTGGTTGGTGGTGGTATTGTCTCAAGTAGAAAGAATCATCGAGCAAGACCATGAGGGATAGCATGGGGAAACTATCACACAGAGGAAGGTTAGGGAAATGTTTTTGTGGCCGGAAACGGATCCTCAAGTGGAAAGGGCTGTGAGGGATTGATAGCCATGTGTCAACAGTGACAAGAGCCTTCAACCCGACAAATTATCTTAGTACTCTTTGTCCATGCCCTAGGGACTCTTGTGAAAGTTTAGGTATAGACATCCTAGGGCCATATCATTGTTCGGGCAGGGACAGTAGGTTTCTGGTAGTGCAGACACATCATTACATAAAATGGCCTGAAATTGCTGTGATGGACTGGGTGACTTCCGGCAACAGTTTTGAGTTATTGGATAAGATCTTCAGAGGAGAAGGAAGATCCTAAGCGATAACATCCCTGTAGCGGAAATGCACTTTGAGACTAAATAAAACACTGAGACAGAAAGTATTTTTTTGTTTGGGGATAAAAGTAGTACCCAATTCTTTATTAACAGCTTCTTTTCTATTTTATGTTCTCAGATAAAGGATACGTCTTCAAGCTGGGCCTCTGGGAATGCCGATTCTGGGAGTTCACTCTGGAATGTTCGAGGTAAGTTATTACTTTCTTTGATATTCATACAGTTCTGCTCCTTTCTGTGTTTCCACACTTCTCCTCTATAGTCCACTTGTGAATTTCTTTAGTCCTTCTCTTTCCACTTTTCTTGCTCTCCAAGTAAGTCTTTGCCTCTTTAAGGTTTTTGCTTTGTTTATTCAGTTCGACTCACTCTGTTTGTCTTTCTCCCTTCACAAAACGTCTTCATGTGTTTCTGTTCACTTCCTTTAAGTGGGTTCTGATTCCCAACGACTTTTCACCTAGAGTGATAGTCCTTTCAGGCTAGTAGGGGTACAGTTCAAACAGTCTGTATTACGGGCTGAAATATCTCCCTTCGCGTAACATGTCCTCCTCTCCTAACCACTCACTGTTCTTGAACTACCACCTTCTCTATATATAATACTCGTGACCTCCTCACCTTCCAAAGTTCTGTACTTGTTGTTTTTAGGCAAGTCGGGTCTCACTCTGCTCTTTGACCCCTCCCCTTCATTTGACTCTTTGCTCGTATCTTCAGCGGTAAGGAGAAACACCCAAGCCGTGACACTCTGGCGTCCTCCACAGTCATAAATGTTTACCTCGGGTGTTGGTTCCTTTACTTCCTGAGCGAGCTGTTCGCTTTGGCCTCCAGGTGAGCATCTACACAGGGGGACCAGACACGTTCTTCACGCGTTCATTTCATACGCTTCCATCCGTCACCGTATTTAACGGGGATTCCTCTGCGGCACCAATCGGCTGCTACTCACAGGTTTTCCCAGGGGTGCGTTACTCCGTGTTCGTTCTGCTTCGCAGGCTCCTTGCAATTCACGGTCTTCAACCGCGTCTGGAAGTCGTCAAGCGGGAGCGATGCCGCTCTCCCTTATCTCCGCCCACATCAAAGGAGGATCGGCTCTCCGAGCTAGCGACAACGTACGCTTCAACTTTAGTTAAACAAATAATAATTGGCTACGCGTAACTTCGTAACTTCCTTAACACAAGAGCTTCGTCTCTTCAGGCTTCTCAATATGCCCAGATGTAACCGTCGTCCTTGTTCTGCTCCACACACGTCTCCTAGCAACGACAGGAAAAACACAACAAAGTCAACAAACGAATCCTTGCCAGTGATTGATAGTTATAGCTGTCAAATATCCCCTTCCAGCTGATAGCTATTCTTAACCCTTTGTTGCCTTGCGTATTCTGGTATTGTCAGAGCCAGTTTCTGATTGTGCTTCCCTTGTGTTTCCGACAATGAATTCATTACACACCCTCTCTTCTAGGCCCTTACGCTCGGGAAGGGCAGTGTTGCGTGATAGAAAATCTGCTTGAGCTAAGAGTTTCCCAGGCAGATGGATCGTCTTGAAGGTAAAAGGTTGAAGTGCCAGAAACCATCTAAGCACCCTGGAATTGGTGTCCTTATTGCGAGCCAACCATACCAAAGGAGCATGGTCGGTCACTAATGTGAACTCTCGACCTAACAGATAATATCGTAAAGCCTCTATAGCCCACTTCACAGCCAGGCATTCCTTTTCGATTGTGGCATAATGTATCTCGTGGGGAAGTAGCTTCCTACTTATAAATACCACAGGTCTTTCATCTTCCCCCTGGTTCTGGAATAGCACTGATCCAAGGCCCGTACCCGATGCATCGGTATGTAAATAGAATGGTGTGGAGAAGTCTGGGCAATGAAGAATTGCTTTTTCTGAAAGTGCATTTTTCAAGTCGTTAAAAGCCCTTTCCGTTTCTGGTGTACACCATTCTTTCCAGGGGGGTGCAGAAGACTTTAAAAGATTTGTCAGAGGTGTAGCCAACGTGGAAAAGTGAGGTATGAACCTTCTGTAATAACCGATAAAACCCAGGAAAGCACTCACTTGTCTGGGTGTTGCTGGAAATTGTACGTTCTTTATAGCCACCAATTTTTCTTCTTGAGGTTTTATGATGCCCTGTCCAACAAAATACCCCAAATATTTTGTATGAAAATTCGCCATGAAAGACTTTTTAGGATTTACATGTAGTCCTGAGTTTTGTAGTAGTTGTAGTACAGCCTCCAGATGTACAAGGTGATCACCCCATGTTTGACTAAAAACAATAATATTGTCCACATAAGCTCTAACATAACCTTCATGCCCTCTAATAATTGAGTTCATCAGCCTTTGGAACGTTGCAGGTGCCCCATGTAACCCAAAAAGTAAGACTGTAAATTGAAACAATTCCGAGGGCGAGGCGCAGGCAGTTTTTTCTTTATCCTTTGGATGGAGCGGTATCTGCCAATACCCTTTCGTTAGATCGATGGTCGTTAAAAACTTGGCCTTTCCGAGTTTATCAAGTAAATCCTCGATCCGAGGCATAGGATAGGCGTCGAATTTTGAGATCTCATTCAGTTTCCTGAAAACCAAGCAAAAACGAGTTGTTCCATCGGCTTTGGGGACCAAAACTATAGGTGATGACCACTCACTATTGGAGGGTTCTATCACCCCCAGTTCCAACATTTCTTGGATCTCTTTATAAATTGATTCCAATTTTGACTCGGGTATCCTAAAAGGTCTGACCCTGACTACCTCTCCAGGCCGGGTCTCAATGCGATGGTATGCCAGTTCTGTTCTTCCCGGTAAACTGGAAAAATCTCTGAATATTTCCGGTTAAGCTCCCAGAGTTCCATCTTTTGTTCCTCGGACAATTTCTCATTTACATTTAACGCCTCCATTCCCAACTTTTCTTTTAGCCGTGGGAATTGTTCCATGGGTATTTCCTTAGTGTTAATCATTGCTATAGCTGTCACGGGATCAGACCATTTTTTTAACAGATTAACATGATACGTTTGTGTGGGGAATCTTCGATCGTTTTGCCTCACTCTATATGTTAAAGGTCCCAGGACTTCGTCGATTACATATGGCCCCCTCCAAGTAGCCAACATCTTATTTTCGGAGGTGGGAAGCAATACCAACACTTTTTCTCCTTTGTTGAAGGTTCTTAATTGAGAGTTTCGATTGTAATAATACTCTTGCTTGATTTGGTTTTTCAGCAAATTTTCTCGTGCAATTTTCTGCAAGTTCTCCACCCTTTCTTTAAGCTGACAAGCATACTCAGTTAAAGAAATCTCTTGGCCTGGGTTTTCCTCCCATCCTTCCTTTAAAACATCGAGCAATGTCCTCACTGGTCTCCCAAACAACAGTTCAAATGGAGCAAATCCCGTGGAGGATGGACTGGTTCCATTGATTTACGTAACATCTGTTTAATCGTCTGATTATATCTCTCCACAAGACCATCTGTCTGTGGGTGATATACAGCCGTTTTAAAATGTTGTATCTTTAAGAGTCCACAGACTTGTTCCATGACAGCGGACATAAAATTAGTCCCGCGATCGGTGGCGATCTCTTTTGGTATCCCTACTCGACCGATGAAAGGTATCAATACGTCACAAATGTTTTGTGCGCTGGTAGATCTAAGAGGAAAAGCCTCCGGATATCTAGTTGCATAATCCACAACCACTAGGATATATTTATGTCCTCTGGAAGATGGTTCTAAAGGCCCAACAATATCCATCCCGATTCTACTAAAGGGCTCACACACGATTGGCATGGGTTGGAGTGGAGCTTTTTTTACATTTGCTCAATTTTTTTTCTGACACTCGGGGCAAGCCTGGCAGAAACGCGTTACTTGTGCATTTATTCCTGGCCAGTAAAACCTCCCTAGGATTTTCTGGACAGTTTTCTCCATTCCCAAATGTCCTTCGCCCACCTGTACATGTGCAACTTCCATGACGGTTTGATAGTATTTGCTAGGTACTAATAATTGTTTGGTACCAGCGTCATTTGCATCTTTACTGTATCGATAGTACAGACCCTTCTCTTTAATAAAGAAAGGTCCCTTTCCTGATACTTCGTCACAAACACTTGTCCTAGCATTTGCCAATAATGTATCCAGTTCCTGGGCCATGCGAAAACTATCCCCACCTTCATCGATTTTCCAATCGACCACCATCGGACAAACATTTCTTGCCCCCCAGTCTTTCTTCATCCTCTGTATCGTGGCTCTAGTTTTCTTTTCTTTTGTACAGGTTGGTGTAATTTCCTGGTGAGCAAAAGGCGCATCTTGTAACCAACTTTCCTCGACTTTCTTCAGTATCTTGGTAAAGTTCGGTACATCGGACCCAATCAGAAGTGGCTCTGGCAATATCGGCATTACAGCGGCCCTGACCTCCATCTGTTCTCCCGCCACCTTTACATTTATTTCTTTGGTAGGATAAGGCCTCACATCCCCATGAACACAGCGAATAGGAATCTTCTTTTCTAAGAGCTGCACATCACCTACCAGTTCAGTACTTACGACTGTTTGTAAGCTGCCAGTATCTATCATAGCTCTCGTTGGTTTCCCATCGACCTCCGCTTCACATGTATAGGAATAGTGGGATCTTGTCCCGATGGCTGGGTCGGATGCTTCTCCTTCCTTGATTACTTCCATATTTCCCACGTCCATAGGTTCTCTTTTGACTCTTTTTGGGCACATTCTCGCCAAGTGCCCCCATTCCCCACACTCAAAGCACTGTATTCCTTTTGGAACCCCACTTGGTACTCGTATTCCGGCGGGACTTTCACTACTTGGTCGGACTCTGGTGGGTTCCCACTCGGTTTTCCTGAGCATTGAGTTGGGCCATCTCGATGGGCCTAAGTTTTTGGCGGAGGAACTATTTAAGGTAATGTTTGGCTTATTGGCGGATACATAATTCATGGAGCATCCCTGTCCGGCTTTCTGATAAGCCGAGGCAATGTTAACTGCCTCGACAAGGCTGGGTCGATGATGTTGACGGACCCAGCGTTGGATAGGGATGGGTAGGGCTTCAATGGACTGTTCCATGACAATGTTTCCACTCATTTCCGGTACTGTGGTATTCGGGGTCTGTAACCACTTATCACCCAATTCTTTAACCCGATAAAACAGCTGTCGGGGTGTCTCTTCTGGTTGCAACTTGATCTCACAAAACTTTAGCCTATAGGCCTCCTCATCATGTCCTAAGCGTTCTAGGACCACTCTCTTCATTTCCATATAGGTCGTGTCTCCCGTGGGGTTAGCTGCCTGGTAGGCACTTTGCATATCGCCTGTCATGAGCGGCGCAATGTAGTGGCACCAGCTTTCATAAGGCCATTGCGCATTCCTTGCTACTCGTTCAAAATTAACAAAAAATGAGCTGGGTCCTCTCCGACGGAGTATTTTTGAAGAACTGATGCGGGGACTTGAGCATGTCTGCGTAGGGCTGTCGCCTCCAATAATTGGGCCTGTTGGACTTGAATCGCTTGCTGAAATGCTTGTCTATCAGCTTGTGCTTGTTGATTTTGTAGCTGTAAGGCTTGTTGGAGTAGTTGCTGCCCCTCACTCAGTGTCTTAATGAGTTCTTCCATGGTGTTCCCCTTTTCCCACTTCTGACACCAAAATTGTAGCGGAAATGCACTTTGAGACTAAATAAAAGACTGAGACAGAACGTATTTTTTTGTTTGGGGATAAAAGTAGTACCCAATTCTTTATTAACGGGTTCTTTTCTATTTTATATTCTCAGATAAAGGATACGTCTTCAAGCTGCGCCTCTGGGAATGCCGATTCTGGGAGTACACTCTGGAATGTTCGAGGTAAGTTATTACTTTCTTTAATATTCATACAGTTCTGCTCCTTTCTGTGTTTCCACACTTCTCCTCTATAGTCCACTTGTGAATTTCTTTAGTCCTTCTCTTTCCACTTTTCTTGCTCTCCAAGTAAGTCTTTGCCTCTTTAAGGTTTTTGCTTTGTTTATTCAGTTCGACTCACTCTGTTTGTCTTTCTCCCTTCACAAAGCGTCTTCATGTGTTTCTGTTCACTTCCTTTAAGTGGGATCTGATTCCCAGCGACTTTTCACCTAGAGTGATAGACCTTTCAGGCTAGTAGGGGTACAGTTCAAACAGTCTGTATTACGGGCTGAAATATCTCCCTTCGCGTAACATGTCCTCCTCTCCTAACCACTCACTGTTCTTGAACTACCACCTTCTCTATATATAATACTCGTGACCTCCTCACCTTCCAAAGTTCTGTACTTGTTGTTTTTAGGCAAGTCGGGTCTCACTCTGCTCTTTGACCCCTCCCCTTCGTTTGACTCTTTGCTCGTATCTTCAGCGGTAAGGAGAAACACCCAAGCCGTGACACTCTGGCGTCCTCCACAGTCATAAATGTTTACCTCGGGTGTTGGTTCCTTTACTTCCTGAGCGAGCTGTTCGCTTTGGCCTCCAGGCCAGCATCTACACAGGGGGACCAGACACGTTATTCACGCGTTCACTTCATACGCTTCCATCCGTCACCGTATTTAACGGGGATTCCTCTGCGGCACCAATCGGCTGCTACTCACAGGTTTTCCCAGGGGTGCGTTACTCCGTGTTCGTTCTGCTTCGCAGGCTCCTTGCAATTCACGGTCTTCAACCGCGTCTGGAAGTCGTCAAGCGGGAGCGATGCCGCTCTCCCTTATCTCCGCCCACATCAAAGGAGGATCGGCTCTCCGAGCTAGCGACAACGTACGCTTCAACTTTAGTTAAACAAATAATAATTGGCTACGCGTAACTTCGTAACTTCCTTAACACAAGAGCTTCGTCTCTTCAGGCTTCTCAATATGCCCAGATGTAACCGTCGTCCTTGTTCTGCTCCACACACGTCTCCTAGCAACGACAGGAAAAACACAACAAAGTCAACAAACGAATCCTTGCCAGTGATTGATAGTTATAGCTGTCAAATATCCCCTTCCAGCTGATAGCTATTCTTAACCCTTTGTTGCCTTGCGTATTCTGGTATTGTCAGAGCCAGTTTCTGATTGTGCTTCCCTTGTGTTTCCGACAATGAATTCATTACACACCCTCTCTTCTAGGCCCTTACGCTCGGGAAGGGCAGTGTTGCGTGATAGAAAATCTGCTTGAGCTAAGAGTTTCCCAGGCAGATGGATCGTCTTGAAGGTAAAAGGTTGAAGTGCCAGAAACCATCTAAGCACCCTGGAATTGGTGTCCTTATTGCGAGCCAACCATACCAAAGGAGCATGGTCGGTCACTAATGTGAACTCTCGACCTAACAGATAATATCGTAAAGCCTCTATAGCCCACTTCACAGCCAGGCATTCCTTTTCGATTGTGGCATAATGTATCTCGTGGGGAAGTAGCTTCCTACTTATAAATACCACAGGTCTTTCATCTTCCCCCTGGTTCTGGAATAGCACTGATCCAAGGCCCGTACCCGATGCATCGGTATGTAAATAGAATGGTGTGGAGAAGTCTGGGCAATGAAGAATTGCTTTTTCTGAAAGTGCATTTTTCAAGTCGTTAAAAGCCCTTTCCGTTTCTGGTGTACACCATTCTTTCCTGGGGGGTGCAGAAGACTTTAAAAGATTCGTCAGAGGTGTAGCCAACGTGGAAAAGTGAGGTATGAACCTTCTGTAATAACCGATAAAACCCAGGAAAGCCCTCACTTGTCTGGGTGTTACTGGAAATTGTAAGTTCTTTATAGCCACCAATTTTTCTTCTTGAGGTTTTATGATGCCCTGTCCAACAAAATACCCCAAATATTTTGTATGAAAATTCGCCATGAAAGACTTTTTAGGATTTACATGTAGTCCTGAGTTTTGTAGTAGTTGTAGTACAGCCTCCAGATGTACAAGGTGATCACCCCATGTTTGACTAAAAACAATAATATTGTCCACATAAGCTCTAACATAACCTTCATGCCCTCTAATAATTGAGTTCATCAGCCTTTGGAACGTTGCAGGTGCCCCATGTAACCCAAAAGGTAAGACTGTAAATTGAAACAATTCCGAGGGCGAGGCGCAGGCAGTTTTTTCTTTATCCTTTGGATGGAGCGGTATCTGCCAATACCCTTTCGTTAGATCGATGGTCGTTAGAAACTTGGCCATTCCGAGTTTATCAAGTAAATCCTCGATCCGAGGCATAGGATAGGCGTCGAATTTTGAGATCTCATTCAGTTTCCTGAAATCCAAGCAAAAACTAGTTGTTCCATCGGCTTTGGGGACCAAAACTATAGGTGATGACCACTCACTATTGGAGGGTTCTATCACCCCCAGTTCCAACATTTCTTGGATCTCTTTATTAATTGATTCCAATTTTGACTCGGGTATCCTAAAAGGTCTGACCCTGACTACCTCTCCAGGCCGGGTCTCAATGCGATGGTATGCCAGTTCTGTTCTTCCCGGTTAACTGGAAAAATCTCGGAATATTTCCGGTTAAGCTCCCAGAGTTCCATCTTTTGTTCCTCGGACAATTTCTCATTTACATTTAACGCCTCCATTCCCAACTTTTCTTTTAGCCGTGGGAATTGTTCCATGGGTATTTCCTTAGTGTTAATCATTGCTATAGCTGTCACGGGATCAGACCATTTTTTTAACAGATTAACATGATACGTTTGTGTGGGGAATCTTCGATCGTTTTGCCTCACTCTATATGTTAAAGGTCCCAGGACTTCGTCGATTACATATGGCCCCCTCCAAGTAGCCAACATCTTATTTTCGGAGGTGGGAAGCAATACCAACACTTTTTCTCCTTTGTTGAAGGTTCTTAATTGAGAGTTTCGATTGTAATTATACTCTTGCTTGATTTGGTTTTTCAGCAAATTTTCGCGTGCAATTTTCTGCAAGTTCTCCACCCTTTCTTTAAGCTGACAAGCATACTCAGTTAAAGAAATCTCTTGGCCTGGGTTTTCCTCCCATCCTTCCTTTAAAACATCGAGCAATGTCCTCACTGGTCTCCCAAACAACAGTTCAAATGGAGCAAATCCCGTGGAGGATTGGGGGGTGTTGCGTAGTGTGAGCAGTATCCAGGGTAAAATCCGGTCCCAACTTCTTTCCCCTGGTTCCATTGATTTACGTAACATCTGTTTAATCGTCTGATTATATCTCTCCATGAGACCATCTGTCTGTGGGTGATATACAGCCGTTTTAAAATATTGTATCTTTAAGAGCCCACAGACTTGTTCCATGACAGCGGACATAAAATTAGTCCCGCGATCGGTGGCGATCTCTTTTGGTATCCCTACTCGACCGATGAAAGGTATCAATACGTCACAAATGTTTTGTGCGCTGGTAGATCTAAGAGGGAAAGCCTCCGGATATCTAGTTGCATAATCCACAACCACTAGGATATATTTATGTCCTCTGGAAGATGGTTCTAAAGGCCCAACAATATCCATCCCGATTCTACTAAAGGGCTCACACACGATTGGCATGGGTTGGAGTGGAGCTTTTTTTACATTTGCTCAATTTTTTTTCTGACACTCGGGGCAAGCCTGGCAGAAACGCGTTACTTGTGCATTTATTCCTGGCCAGTAAAACCTCCCTAGGATTTTCTGGACAGTTTTCTCCGTTCCCAAATGTCCTTCGCCCACCTGTACATGTGCAACTTCCATGACGGTTTGATAGTATTTGCTAGGTACTAATAATTGTTTGGTACCAGCGTCATTTGCATCTTTACTGTATCGATAGTACAGACCCTTCTCTTTAATAAAGAAAGGTCCCTTTCCTGATACTTCGTCACAAACACTTGTCCTAGCATTTGCCAATAATGTATCCAGTTCCTGGGCCATGCGAAAACTATCCCCACCTTCATCGATTTTCCAATCGACCACCATCGGACAAACATTTCTTGCCCCCGAGTCTTTCTTCATCCTCTGTATAGTGGCTCTAGTTTTCTTTTCTTTTGTACAGGTTGGTGTAATTTCCTGGTGAGCAAAAGGTGCATTTTGTAACCAACTTTCCTCGACTTTCTTCAGTATCTTGGTAAAGTTCGGTACATCGGACCCAATCAGAAGTGGCTCTGGCAATATCGGCATTACAGCGGCCCTGACCTCCATCTGTTCTCCCGCCACCTTTACATTTATTTCTTTGGTAGGATAAGGCCTCACATCCCCATGAACACAGCGAATAGGAATCTTCTTTTCTAAGAGCTGCACATCACCTACCAGTTCAGTACTTACGACTGTTTGTAAGCTGCCAGTATCTATCATAGCTCTCGTTGGTTTCCCATCGACCTCCGCTTCACATGTATAGGAATAGTGGGATCTTGTCCCGATGGCTGGGTCGGATGCTTCTCCTTCCTTGATTACTTCCATATTTCCCACGTCCATAGGTTCTCTTTTGACTCTTTTTGGGCACATTCTCGCCAAGTGCCCCCATTCCCCACACTCAAAGCACTGTATTCCTTTTGGAACCCCACTTGGTACTCGTATTCCGGCGGGACTTTCACTACTTGGTCGGACTCTGGTGGGTTCCCACTCGGTTTTCCTGAGCATTGAGTTGAGCCATCTCGATGGGCCTAAGTTTTCGGCGGAGGAACTATTTAAGGTAATGTTTGGCTTATTGGCGGATACATAATTCATGGAGCATCCCTGTCCGGCTTTCTGATAAGCCGAGGCAATGTTAACTGCCTCCACAAGGCTGGGTCGATGATGTTGACGGACCCAGCGTTGGATAGGGATGGGTAGGGCTTCAATGGACTGTTCCATGACAATGTTTTCACTCATTTCCGGTACTGTGGTATTCGGGGTCTGTAACCACTTATCACCCAATTCTTTAACCCGATAAAACAGCTGTCGGGGTGTCTCTTCTGGTTGCAACTTGATCTCACAAAACTTTAGCCTATAGGCCTCCTCATCATGTCCTAAGCGTTCTAGGACCACTCTCTTCATTTCCATGTAGGTCGTCTCTCCCGTGGGGTTAGCTGCCTGGTAGGCACTTTGCATATCGCCTGTCATGAGCGGCGCAATGTAGTGGCACCAGCTTTCATTAGGCCATTGCGCATTCCTTGCTACTCGTTCAAAATTAACAAAAAATGAGCTGGGTCCTCTCCGACGGAGTATTTTTGAAGAACTGATGCGGGGACTTGAGCATGTCTGCGTAGGGCTGTCGCCTCCAATAATTGGGCCTGTTGGACTTGAATCGCTTGCTGAAATGCTTGTCTATCAGCTTGTGCTTGTTGATTTTGTAGCTGTAAGGCTTGTTGGAGTAGTTGCTGCCCCTCACTCAGTGTCTTAATGAGTTCTTCCATGGTGTTCCCCTTTTCCCACTTCTGACACCAAAATTGTAGCGGAAATGCACTTTGAGACTAAATAAAAGACTGAGACAGAACGTATTTTTTTGTTTGGGGATAAAAGTAGTACCCAATTCTTTATTAACAGGTTCTTTTCTATTTTATATTCTCAGATAAAGGATACGTCTTCAAGCTGCGCCTCTGGGAATGCCGATTCTGGGAGTACACTCTGGAATGTTCGAGGTAAGTTATTACTTTCTTTAATATTCATACAGTTCTGCTCCTTTCTGTGTTTCCACACTTCTCCTCTATAGTCCACTTGTGAATTTCTTTAGTGCTTCTCTTTCCACTTTTCTTGCTCTCCAAGTAAGTCTTTGCCTCTTTAAGGTTTTTGCTTTGTTTATTCAGTTCGACTCACTCTGTTTGTCTTTCTCCCTTCACAAAGCGTCTTCATGTGTTTCTGTTCACTTCCTTTAAGTGGGATCTGATTCCCAGCGACTTTTCACCTAGAGTGATAGACCTTTCAGGCTAGTAGGGGTACAGTTCAAACAGTCTGTATTACGGGCTGAAATATCTCCCTTCGCGTAACATGTCCTCCTCTCCTAACCACTCACTGTTCTTGAACTACCACCTTCTCTATATATAATACTCGTGACCTCCTCACCTTCCAAAGTTCTGTACTTGTTGTTTTTAGGCAAGTCGGGTCTCACTCTGCTCTTTGGCCCCTCCCCTTCGTTTGACTCTTCGCTCGTATCTTCAGCGGTAAGGAGAAACACCCAAGCCGTGACACTCTGGCGTCCTCCACAGTCATAAATGTTTACCTCGGGTGTTGGTTCCTTTACTTCCTGAGCGAGCTGTTCGCTTTTTCCTCCAGGTGAGCATCTACGCAGGGGGACCAGACACGTTCTTCACGCGTTCACTTCATACGCTTCCATCCGTCACCGTATTTAACGGGGATTCCTCTGCGGCACCAATCGGCTGCTACTCACAGGTTTTCCCAGGGGTGCGTTAGTCCGTGTTCGTTCTGCTTCGCAGGCTCCCTGCAATTCACGGTCTTCAACCGCATCTGGAAGTCGTCAAGCGGGAGCGATGCCGCTCTCCCTTATCTCCGCCCACATCAAAGGAGGATCAGCTCTCCGAGCTAGCGACAACGTTCGCTTCAACTTTAGTTAAACAAATAATAACTTGGCTACGCGTAACTTCGTAACTTCCTTAACACAAGAGCTTCGTCTCTTCAGGCTTCTCAATATGCCCAGATGTAACCGTTGTCCTCGTTCTGCTCCACACACGTATCCTAGCAACGACAGGAAAAACACAGCAAAGTCAACAAACAAATCCTTGCCAGTGATTGGTAGTTATAGCTGTCAATTATCCCCTTCCAGCTGATAGCTATTCTTAACCCTTTGTTGCCTTGCGTATTCTGGTATTGTCAGAGCCAGTTTCTGATTGTGCTTCCCTTGTGTTTCCGACAATGAATTCATTAAATCCCTCAGTTTACAGCCAAGCCTATCACCTGGAGACAAATGGCATGGTGGAAAGTTTTAACCTTGTGATAAGTGGGTGTTAGCAACAGACACTTGCTAATAGAAGAAAGCACTTTGGAAGGCAGTTTGGAGTATGAGAGTCACACGTAACTATACCACCAGTGTTTCCCCTTTCTGATTGATATGGGGCAGGGAAACAAACTCAAAGGAGAAGGTAGAGATGAGGGGAATTGATAAAGTGTTCATAGGGAGTAAGAGATATACAAATCATATAATATGTCTAGGCTCTCGACAAGAGGCAAAAAAAAGGTTATTGGAGTGGTAGAGATGGTCAGAGTTAAGGAGGGCGACTCGAGACCAAGGGCCTGTGAAAGTACTCCAATCCCTTCAGAGCATTGAAGTTCCTGAAGAATTTCGTGAGAGTGGAAGGTGGGGTTGTGTGGAGTCTAAGCCGTATGGTGTGGTGTGAGAGGGGAGCTACCATAGAACGGAATCCAAAGTATGGTCAAAAATTCAAGTAGTCTAGAATGCAGGTGATGAGATCCAGGCAGCGGAATCCCTTTTTGGGGAGAAGGTTTTGGGTATCAACGAGGCATTGAATAATAACTTGTCATCCAGAAATTAACCATTTCCACAGAGAAGTGAACTTTCGCACTGAGATGAGAATGTGAGAAGTATGAGAATATGTAATGTTTCTAACAGATTCCATGATTTTGAACTGTAGTGATGAGCTGGGGGATTGTGATGAATTAGGAGAATGTGTCCCTTCTTCACCAAGGGGACACCCGCTGTGAGGCTAGGGAAGTGAGCCTGCACCGCAAGATCCTACCTAGGGGTCTGGGCATGTGGGACCTCAGTGTGATTGACTCTCTCGTAGGGGACAAGGACTCCCATTCCCAAAAGGAACTCCATTTGAAAGACACTGCATCTGCATACATGGGGCTGCCTTCCGTTAAAACCACTCTGTCTTCCTTCTGTTTGGCTGTAGACAAGTTTGGCTCCAACAAACAATGGGTAGGAGAAGGAAATACTTCTTTAAGAAAAAGTTGGTATTAAAGCGAGATGAGAAGGCCCGAGGAGAGGAGAGAGAACAGTACGCTGGGGAAAACCCCCATGCATCAGAGCACCTTAGAGAGATGGAGCCAAGCAGGGTTGTGGAACCCGCAACACTTCGAGAAGTGGAGAACAGCCTTTGGAGATTCCGGTAAGCTGGAAAAATGGACAATGGGGTAACCATTGTCAGGGCGGGCTGAAAAACCCCATCCAGAGACCGGGAGCATAGTCAGCGGAATAGTCTCCCAACTGCCACCGTGCATTGAAATCAGTAAGCAAGAAGGATGGCAATTGAGAGGCGAGTGTGAAAACAGAACAGAGCAAATGGGAAAGCCAAACAAGAAACTGAACCCGTAGGCCCTTTTAAATGAGGTTGCGCTATCTGGGATGGATGGGGATGCAGATCTTACTCTCACACCAATAATCAGACCGACTCAGGAAGTTTGGAAATATTTAGCTGTTTTATTACCAATTATCTAAAACAGGGAGTACAATGGGCATCAACGGATGCTGCACAAGCATTCTCAATGTTTCATATGAAGAAAACACATATTTATAGCAAAAACCTGTCATCACTGACGTCATACTATGTGGTAAAAAAAAAAACCTTTGGGGGTTTATTATAGGCTTAAAGGGAACATCTAAGTATACTTTCTATGGGCGACTGGACTGTGATTAGCTCCCTAAGGTCAGATGGCCAGCTATGCCTACCACTAGTGTAAGTCATCTTCCGTGTCATAGAATACACAATATTTCATTGGCTTCCAAACTATAGGGCTCTTCACTATGTGGCCCTCTACAATTGGTTGGCACGCTTGTACCCTTCCGGAATATTCCACTCGCTACCAGCATGCTAGCTGCTACCCCAGGTGCTGGAGGGTTGAACTTGACCATGCCTCCCCACCCAATTAGCCCATCATCCATCATCACTCCTGCTGTCTGCCATTCAATTAGTCCTTTGAACGCAGCCTTGCAAAGGATCACTGTGCCTGAGAGTAAAAGGGAGTGTGAGCATGGCCTTATCTTCTGGTCTCGGTGTAGCTTGCCCAAAGTCTATTTTCAACTTGACCATGTGTCTGGAGACCGTGGATTGAGCTGCTTCTTCACATTTAACACTATTAAATGAATAGAACCTGGCACTTCTAGTGTTTTTCCATTACACCTCAATAGAAGCTTGTCTCGCTTCTCACGTTCATTGTATCTTTTCGAGTGGATAACCAGGTTCTTTGCGGCCCCAACTCTTGACACTGGGCCAGACAAAACTTCTCGAATCTTCCTTTGATGTCAGCTGTTTTCTCCAACTGCCCCACACTTTCAAACCTTCAATTCATGGGATCCTAGTTGCTAACATGCTTTGTGGAACATCCTGATTCTGTACACAGTTATATATATATTGGCGGTACTGCCTGCAGTCTATTCACTATGTATAGCCAGTCTCATGATTACTTAATCTACTTGCATTACAGCATCTACACAATTGTAAAACGGCTTCCATTTTCTTCAGTGCTCTCTGCATGTACAATCTTCATTTTGCTCACAAAATGTTACTCGACTCTTTACTTCGTCATCTGGTTCTAAAGGTGTATATACTATCTTCATTGGCATCTCTTCTGGGTGTGTTGTTTCTGCTTCATGTGACGTCGCCAGCCTTCTCTTTCATTCATCTTCACACTTCTTCCGGAACTTCCTTCAGAAGACCATCATTTCTCTGTGGGTACATCATATAAGGTTTTTCTCAATGGATGCCTTGTTTCAAGGATTCTTCGCAGTATACGTACCATCACTCACTGGCGTTGCGCATGTCACAATTTCCGGTTTCCAACATGTAGGCAAAATGGGGGTGGGTCTTCCGGTAGAGGCACTTGGCTCCTCCTCTACAAAACCCAAGCGAGTGCGAAGCCCCACAAGATCAACCCCAACAAACACAGGTACTGGGGTATGTTGGAATGGTGGGATGACACCAGGGGGACTCACAATACAGAGCAGAAACAATATTTGGCATAAGGGTGATCACAGAAGAGAAAGGCAAGATATTGAGATATCTAAGGAACTATTCAAGAATAAAAACGAATGTGAGATTATTGAAGACGAGTGGAGAGGTCACTCCAGGAAGACTACTAAAACAAGGGTGACCTAAGAGTGTCAAGTGAAATAAACAAAGACAGTAAGAATACTATAACGAGCTACCAAGACTGGGGACGTCTCAAACTCTGTCAAAACAGGGAACCCTATAAAGTACAAGGAAGAGGTTTGAAAGCTGGTATCAAAATCTATACTGATGAGGATTATGTAAGTTGGAGGCCAAAGTATGCAAACAGTTGGAAAAAGGTACAAGAATTTGTGAATCAGACCCGCCGGTCTTATCTAAAGAGATTATCATAAAGAGACATTTGCACTTGAAATAGTCAGATCCAATGAAGAAACCCTGAGAACCCTGAACACAAGCCACAAGACAAAAAGGCAAAGGGGAGGCCATTCAAACAGACACATTCTTTGGGCCCAGTTTAGTTATTGGTTATTAGTCGTAGGGATAGGTAGATGCAGGTTTGGACTGGGGAAACCTTTCATTTATCGACTTCATGACAACAGACAAACTCCTTTAGTTTAGTTGGTTAGTCAGGGAATGCCCTATAATGATAGGGTGAGATAGGTATTTCTTTATTGACATAAAAAGAAATTCAAATGTCCAGCTTGAGCCCCATTCCTTCTTCCGACCCAAATGATGCAAAGAAAATAAATGCCTTGTTGCAGGCATTATCTTTTCTTGTACTTCTTGGTGTTTTAAGATTTTTCTGTTTTATTTCCCTCTCCTGCCCTAGTTGCACTAAGATTTTACATTGTATGGGGGGATTTGTAATATCTGCTGCTGCCAGGAACCTCCTGGGAATCCAGACGTTTGGTGCCCGATTGGTTCCATGGTAGGCATTTGAAGTGGTGGATGCACAGAAGAATGTATGCATGGTGTATTACTGCAAATAAATAAAAACATACTAGCCAATGGCACCTGCAGCCCGTTACTTTATACATTGTGTATTTGTATTCATATGAAGGAAAGGGATGTCAATTTTGATCAGAAATGCCTAACCACAATACATTTACAGATGGTGCAGGGTGCCTGTTAAATAGCACATACATGAGGCAAAGTGAGGAGACAGTTTCTGAGGGTGTTAAAAAAGTGAAACATATATAAGGGACAAGACAAACAGAATAAAATATATATGTATGAAAACAGGTGACGTACAAAGGTAACAATAACCTAAGGGGGAAAGACCTTCAAACTAAAGAGGAGTTATTTTAAATGTACAAGATTACATTATTAAGCATCGCTGGAAGCAGTGGTGGGGTTCTATAATATGATCATGTTCACCCACCATAAAGAAGTTCACAGAAGTAATAACTATAACCATAATGGCGAGTGACCCGAGCCGTTCCGGGTGGTAATGGGCCGTGTCTGGGTTAATAAGTCAGAGGTAAGTGGGTTTACGTCCCGGGGTGCTAATAAACATTTATTTCTTTGACACATGCGTACAAAATACTAATCTAACATAGCCACCATGGAAATGGAAGCAAGGATCCAATCAGAGCCCCCTCTTCCATTTCCATTGTAGCCGTCGGAATCGAGAGGAGTGGCATCATGGTTGTACGGGGCACGAACCTCTTCAGGTAAGTGGGAGGGAGGGAAGAGGTAGGGTGGGGAAAGGAGAGAATCAGGAACAGCCAGGGGAAGGAGAGAAATGGTGGGGCGGGAGCTGACATCTGCGAGGTTGCTCGGAACGCAGGCATAGCCCATGTTCTGAGCAACCTGACTGGCTGCAGTGCCAGCCCCTGGTGCTAGTATGAAAGCTACACCCTGAGATGCCTGCTTGCAGGACTAGTGTAGTGGCTATTCCTAGCAGTTCAGTCCACCGCCTGCATGCCAATAGCAGACACTACCTGGGGGGAGGTGGAGGAGGAAAGAGTCATTACTGTAATTTAGCCCATTTCCTCGCAGGCACATTTGCTGAAGGTCCATTTATTCTCCTTTTTTAACACATTTCCCTGCAAATATAGATAGGGGTTGGGTTTATGAAATTATGGTGGGGGATGTTGGGAGGGTTGCGGGAGTTTCCCCCCAGATTTCTGTTGCCATTAAATGTCGTAAACAAAATAATTGAGAACGGAAAGGGCCTCTATAGCAAACATGATAGAACCCATTATTGCTTTGTCAACTATTGGTTTCAGCCTTGCTGTCTCTTGAAGCTCTAGATCGCCGTGGGGGGTACTGTCCTCCCTTCTTTTCGGCAGCAGTATTGGAAGGTCAAACGTGCTGGGAGAGGGCAGGTAAGGTCAGGCAACAATGGGTTATATGAACATAATGGAAACAGGATATGATACGAGGCATGGCATTGGAATTATGAGCCAAGTGGGCAACATGTAAACTTGCACTGATGTGCTAAATGGGTACACTGTCAATCTGCCATGATGTGCTATCTGGGCGTAATTGAAACTGCCAAAGATATGATGATTGGGCATCAAGTCATTAAATATGGGTACAATGAAATTTGGTAATGTCATGCTTAGTGGAAATGCTCAAAACAAGCAATGATGAGTAAAATAGTAATGATATCAACATAGTATTGTTGGATAGCTAGTTTCAAATAAACATACAAAACTGAAAGAATCATATTTACTTATCAAAATAAATTCGTCCTTTAGTGATATTTTTCATTGCATTGGGCAACGGATGGAAGCAATGCATCCTCATGTTTGTTATGGCTGGGGGTTGGCCACAATATAAAACAAGGGGAGGGTCTTGCCTGCCTTTCCTGCCCTTCTTGAACAACCAGCTCATGTATTTCCATAAGCAAAGTCTTAGATACTGGAATTGCTGCAGGTCTATCTGAGTTTTCTAGGGAAGAGCAAAGTCTTGTGAGGGCTCCTTATGCTTGGTAAGGTAGGCACCTTTGAATAAAGAGACGCATCATTCTGGGGAGTCATTGGAGGCAGGTGAGTCTTTCCTATATTTGGTGGTAAATTACTTCTACGCAGGGTTTGGGGGGTTTGGTGTTTGTTTTTTATGCTGGCTGTAGGCAGTGCTCCAGATAATATTTGGAAGTGGGAGTATTTTACTCCTCATTTTTCAAAGTTGGGAGTAAAATGATTTTTTAGAGAGTAAAAATGTAAGTCCAATTCCCAAATGAGAGTATTTTATAAGGGAGTAAAAATGTCTTAACTATAAAAACGGAAATATGTTTGTAATATTTATTTCTTTGCACCTTAATAGATACATGTTTACTTCTTCCAATCAAGCAGTTACAACAGTAGTTTCTTCCTGTGGTACTGCGTGCACTACTCGCCCAAACATATCCATGGAGCTGTGAGAGTGAAATCAGGGGCGCATGACCCGACATGTCTTTTTCCTATTTTTTATTGGGGGTATGTGTACTTCATATTTTTATTTTTGGGCAGTATTTCCCATTTTTAGGGAGTAAAAGTGGCCGATACACCCCTTATGTGTAGGGCTGGCTGTAGGGGTTAATGAAGTCTCCTTAACTATGTTAGTACTCTAGTGAGTGGGCACTCATTATTATAGTTATTCAATGTATTGCTTTCAGTTGTAAGTGTATCTTTTTTAATTTTGTATCATTTCTATCATTGACGTTTTACTACAGTTTATATGTTTTTTTATGTTCATTATGTGTAACCTTTAACCGTCACGGTTTAATGTTATGTTTTCAATAGGGCCGAGCGGCCCTGTTGGTGCAGCCTCTTTTTCTTGCTGCGTTTTTTCTTTTGCGTCATCATCATCATTTTTTAATTGCTCTCTACACATTTTTACGTTCTTGTTCCTTGGGATACTTATACTTGGGATACACATACATAAAAACAAACCAATAGTACAATTCAGAAGTTGCATTGTATAGCATGTGCTTCATGGCTCCAAACGTGTAACCTAGTAGTTAGTATGGAGGGCAATAATCCTGGTTTACTCAAGATACTCGCAATCTAAGTAGATTAGTAGAACGCTGCATAGCAAGGGATGGTATGACATTGTTTCATCCTCAGTATATTTTTCCATGAGTTTTTTGCCAAAAATGTTCAAAGAAAAATTAATCGAAAAATATAGTGGGAGAGGGATAGGGGATATAAGTGGCAGGGTGGGTGTGGGAAAATAGAGAAAATAATGGCAGAAGGATTTGTAAAAAAAGACACATTTCGATGAGTTGTTTCAGTAAAAACGTTTTGGCAAAAAACTAATCGAAAAAGTAACTGGAGATGAAACAACATAGAACTGCATTGACAGCATAACAATAATGCCAGGACTACAGTCAGCCCTATTTGCTTATTTCCCTTCCTTTTGCAGACCCTAGAGTCACTATGCAATAGCCAACACAACAACAATTGTCTAGTATCATATTGAACAATATAGCATTTATCAGTTGGTCCAAGATGGGTATGAATAAATGACATGTGACAGAGAGCAGGAGCCGATGTTCAGTTAATGCACAGCAATATTCTACATTATAGGTTGCGCCACACCCATTCCTTACACGGTCTCTCTATGTCCTGTGCTCAGCTTACATCTATATGGCCTTTGATACATTGGACTTACTATTTCTCCCATTGCTCTGCTGGGCTATCAAGGGCGTTGCAATGGACTCATGCACAGCAGGGAAGGGTGGGCATGGTTTAATATGAACATGGATCCCAGGCCTTTACATTCGTGCTCCCTATCCTCATTCCGGCTCACACCATGTGAAATTATTGTCGTGAGATGATTGCGTGTGAAAAAGATGCTACAAGAATGAATTAGAAAGTGGAAACAATGTTATATAGAGTTTCACACACACACACACACACACACCTTGTATGCGTGAACTAGAGATCAGAGACCGCATGAGTGGTAGAAGTGTGGTCTTACTTCAGAAACCACGGCAACATGTCTCAGGTACTGGTTATGGAAGATTGTTTCTGCAAGATGTTGATTCGGGAGTGGCTACTGAGAGAGAAAAACAGCGTGCCGGTTTATGACCAACTGTGGTAGTGTCATGGTTCTATGTTCTTTTGCCGCCAGTTTTTTTCCGCTGTTTTATTTACAAAAGTCTTTCATTAAAAAAAACTCATAGATTTTTTTATATTTGGGGACTCACCCCCAAGCCACCTTCCTTATTATGTAATCTGTATCCCTAACCCACCTACACGTTTATCCCCTTACCCACCCGCCTTTACTTTTTGATGAGTTTTTTCGATTGTTTTCTTTAAAAAACGAATCGGAAAATAACCTGGTTGCAAAACAATTGCATACCAGTGTCATAATGAAACAGCATGACAGACATGTGAAGGGCACTTGACACCACTTCCTGCATTGGGCACAGAGGACAGGAAGTGATAGAGAAGCAAGTGTCTCTGGAGAAAGGTCTCAAAGAGGAACCCTGGATAATACTACTTACTGCCGTAGCTGAAGCTAGACTGGGAAAAAATGTCTCTGCTCCCTCTGCCAGACTGCCCTCTGCAGTCGCCATAGAAAAATACCAGGAGGACTGTTGGCGTTTTTTCTTCTCCCTTTTCTTCCCTCTGGTGCATGGAGGCACGTGTGCATTTCCTTGCTATTCATTCCAAACAATAAAGAATTAATAAAATGTCAACTGCAGGAAATGTCCATGAAGACACTAGTCCACCAAAGCTACCCATTAAGATAACAAGAGATGGTTGGTAATCTCATTTTCCCTTCCTTCCTCCATTTTCCGCCAGAAGGGTTGTTGTTATTACTCTCTCTCTTCTCCATCTGCCACCTGTATAAAATTGAAAACACAAAGTGACCTTTTGGCTTTTCCTCTCCTATCCCCACTCTATCACAGCAGTGAAATACATGCTCCAGGTTTGCAAGTGCTGTTTGTACACACCTGTCTCAGCTCATCACAAATATATCCGGCCTATTTGTGATGACCTTGAAAGAACGAGAAAGAACCCAACAGATAGCTCAATGGCACCATCGGAGTATTTATCCATGACTCTGTTGCTCCACCCCACACCTCAGAGAAAGATCTGTGAATCACTGCATGCATGCAGTCAAGGGGGTGACATCATTACATGGTAGTACCCTCCACGCACAGATGCTTACACTGACGATCTGCGTTCACAGCCCCGATTGCATAAATGGAGGACACCCTTCTCCCACTGATGTGTACTGGTTGTGGCTGGTTTTTGTACTTCCTGAGAAAACTAGGCAGAATCCACGCAAATCACAGCATGTCGAGGGAATCAGAATGTGGATGCTGGTGCCAGATTCTCCCGCTCCCGTGTAGAGGTGGACAATAGCACACACATGTTGGGAGGATCTTCTCTGCATCAGCACAGACTGAAATGAGGCCCCAGGAATAGAGCAGAAAATTGCCAATGATTTCAGCACATGAAGGACAGCACTGTATTCTCAAAATCAAGTTGAACATGGAGCAGCAGCGGCCAAGCATTTTTGTAAAGTGTTCATGTGTATTAAATTCAACCTTTGTGTGTCATTGTTTTGTTATCAATCAGAGGTCCAAAGGTTGAGGGGCCCAAAAGGAAGTATTGATAACGTCAGTAGGCACAGCAGGATGTGAATCTCCTCTACCTCCCACTTCTATGCAGTCGCTCATATGTACTGCACTGCTGATCTGTGCTGCTTACACATTGACAGATTCGATCAAGTGTTTGTCTCAAATATGCCTTTGTTGGCTAAAAGGTAAGAGGTTTAATAAGTCTGTCCTCAGAGTCCGGATGCCGGACATCATTGCTGCGCTAACAGCTCCCACAATCAGCTTCCCTTTTTTTAAGATTATGAACATTTTGCTGTCATCGGATATTGTTCTCCTTTTGGAAAGCTGAAAAGGTATTTCCTTTTGCAAGTCCAACTCCGGAAAAAGGGAAGAAAACAGATAAATGTTGTATGCCGTCCTTGCACCGGAGAAGAGTATGAAAAAAACAACAGCGCTCAATTAAAATGTTGAAATGCAATGTTTATGTGGCAGAGGCAGGGTACTTTCTGTGTGGCAGTTTCTTTACCCGCAAAGTCACAATGCTGAAAAATATGTCACATAGCTAAGTTCTTGTCACACCCCTCCTCTTCCACAAATATTTAAAATTCTGAAGCAGAATCAAGGAGGACACGAGTGCACAGATCTGCAGCATATTCACATTTTTATTGGAGTTTTGCAATATTCAATTATTTTCCCAAATGTTGGGAATGAGGAGCGTGGTCAGATGGCGTTCACATCCAAGTCAATGATAGCATTCTGGGTCCTGACAGAGAGCGAGAACACACAGAGGGGGAAAGTGGGCCGATGAAGGGGCTCAGGGTATGCTCACAGCTAAGACTAAACCCAGCATTGTTTGCCATAACGGCAGGAGGCATCACAGAGGGAGAGCGTGGACAGCAAGGTGATCGGTCAGTCAGAGCAGGGGTACTCACAGATAAACCCAAAGGCTGCATTCCAGGTCCTGACAAGGCAAGAAAGTGTATATATTGAGGGAAAGGGGAGCAGAGAAAATAGAGTTGGTAGGTGAGGTTAGCAGAATGGAGTTGCTCTTAAGGTTTAGTCAGCAAGACTGTCCTTGAGGACAGTGAAAAGAAAGTGATAGAATACACACAGAGCAAGAACATAGCTATGTATACATATTGGTGTTAGCACAAAAATAAAAGTATGCCTCAATAGTGAGAAAACCAAACTTCTGCTTATTGGATCACCTGCCACACTTGGAAGACTGGACAAACAATACAGTTATTTCATGATTGATAACATACTGATCACTGTGTTTTTTTTAGATGCCAACCTCACTATGAACAGGCTGGTCAACGCCATTGCTTCCACCTCAGCATACCATTCTAAACTGCTCAATGCAGCAAGACCCTTTTTCTCAAAACAGAACTGTCTCACCATTGCAAGAGCAAAAATTGGATCCCAATTGGACTATTGCAATGCCCTCTTTGTAGGGACCTCTGGCAAAAATATCTCCAACCTCCAAACGGTACAAACCAATGCCCTTAGAGCTGTCACTGGTATTTCCAAAAGGGACCATATCTCGGAGACCAGGAAGCAGGTTCATTGGCTTCCTGTTAAAGAGAGGATTGTCTTCAAATCTCTTGCCCTTACGCATAAATGTGTCCATAATCTGGCACCTCTCTTTCTTGTTCAAAGTATAGCCAAGCCAATGTCAGCCATCAGATCGGCCTACACCAATCGAATTGACACCCCTAAAACCCAGAGAGTTCGAGCTGGAGGCACTAGCTTCCCTACCATGTCCGCAACCCATTGGAACACTCTACCACCTCACATTAGGAGGATTGACTCCCATTTAGCCTTTCGCAAAGCGATAAAAACTATGCTATTTGTATAACATGGCAATTCTAACTATGGCTGATGTTACTGTATGATACTTTAAATCTGTAACCACCTATGTATGTATTTTGACTTTATTCATTGTTAGATTAAATGTATTTACCAGAGATGCTTTCCTACTGAACCTACTGAACAATATGCCTATGTACACCAAGTAATTCTCATTGTCAGGCTGCCTGCTCTATGTAACCCTGAGCAACAACCCTGAACCAAGCCTTCTTATTTTGTAACCAAGACAATCTCATACAACAGTGCCTCAATGCCTTTGGGCTGTAGCACGCTTTACAAATTCTAAATAAATATATACATGATAGGATAAGTGCTGCGTAATTGCAGGTGATGGTTTAAATGCACAGAATAGATTGATTAGGTGTCATTTCAGAAAATAGAGGTTGTGACTGTCAATGGCCTTCTGTACCATTGTTTGAGCTCCTAGAATGCTTCTTTCTGCCAGGCTAATGGATTTGCTGCCCTGTTCCCTACATCCATGGGTGCAGAAAAAAGTGTGAACTTCAGCTGATGTAACAGCCATCAATTGTCCCCTTTAGTGTTGCTTCTCTGGGCCAGATAGATGGAATTACAGATGGAGCCAACAGATAGAGGTTTCCTTTTTGATTCCAAGAACTGTTATTATTATTATTACAATATTTATTGAGCACGAACCCAGCTTGATGCTGACGGGAAGGAGGTTCCATAGTCTTGTGGGTAGGCAGCGAAGGTTTGTTTTCTGGTCCTTTCCTTTTTTCAGCAGTGGATTTAAAGTCTGCACATGTCCTGGCTTCTGGTGGTGTGCTGTCAGCTGGAGATGCTGAGTTTCTCCATGACATAGCTGGGTGACTTGAGTGTGACTGCGCTATAGATGATGCAGCAAGACCTTAAGGTGATTTGTATGTGCAGTGTAAGCCAGTGAAGGACGATTAGGGCCTGGATGACGTGGTCGTATCTATGTAGACCCTTGATAATGCATGCAGTGGTGTGTAGGGCACTTCTCAGGGGCATAAGGGGGGACGACGGGAGGCCTTTGAGAGTGCATTGCCCCCATCCAGGTGGGATAGTACCAGTGCATGGTAGATCTAAAGCTGTTTGGACAGGAAGGGCTTGACTTTCCGCAGGAGAGTGAGCTGATACCAAGCTTTCTGAGTTTTCTTAGCTATGTGTGTCTTGAAGGAGCGGTATTTGTCGATGTGGAAACAGAGGAACTGAGGAACCGCTTAGGAGGTGAGCTCATGTGTGAAGCCCTCACAGTTCATGGTTGTTAGCCAGGTCTGTATGTCTGGTTGTTCGGTATTGTTGGTGAGCAGTAGGAATTCGGTCTTGGATGGATTGAGCTTCAAGTATGCTGTAGGATACATTTACCCACCCAGCAGAATTCCCCTCCATCACCAATCTGGACTTCAGCAGTTACCAGCAAAATGGCAGCTCTGGCTCATTTGAGCCCCATTACCTTGCATCAAAACTGCGTTTGCAGCTATAAAAATGATGGCTGTGCTGTCTTTGCCAAGCACCTATTGGGCAAGATGGAACAGGGAACACACCGAGAAAGGCTGCCAGTGTGTTTCCTGAAGTGCACCAAAGAAGAGAATTGAAAAGCAGTGCTGCTTTGCTGCTAACTCAAAATTTCCAAATGATAAAAGAAATATTTTGCATTAAAATGATGGAGCCTGATGCCCTTTTTCATCTTTTCAACAACACACAGTCCTGATCCAGTGAGACCCAGCCATGCCCAGCCATATTCAGGTTGTGCTCCAGCAAAAGAAAGCATTTCCCACTGAATGACAGGGTGTGTCAGGCAAAGTCTGTGTAATCACAAACAACTTTACTCCCAATCGTACGAGAAAGAGGCCCCACTTTGCAAAAAAAATATCATAGCTGAACTTTTCAAAAGAAGCCCTATTCTTCTGTGCCTATGTAGGATCAGTGGACCTTTGCCTTGAACAGATTGCTGTGTAAGAGAAACTGGCTAGGGCTGCAAACAATGGTTAGAATATAGATGGAAGAGAAAACTGCATTGGGAGGTGACAGAAAAGGGAAAATTCACCATGTGTAAAAAGGGTTGCTTTTGCAAACAAGAAAAATGTCTGTTTTAAAAATGTAATGTTGAATAAGGCCCCGTCCTTGCCTAGAAATGTAAGGGGGGGGGGGTTTGTTTGAAAACATATATGGGATGTTTTATTTCAACAGACTTGCTCCTGATTCAGAAAAAAAAATAAGTATATAAATAAGTGCATTTACTGTGGAAGGCACAGAACAGCTTTTCCAGCTTTGCTTCAAAGGACATTTGCTTGCTGGGAACAGGATTTGCCTTCCCCCAAAGCGTCCAGCTCCTTGAAAACTATGAATGGACCAAGAGGAAGCACCTCACACGCTCATCAGACTTTGTGTCTGGGCTTGATCCTGAGATAATAATAATAATAATAATAATAATAATAATTTAGCATTTATATAGCGCTACGAACCCTCAGGCATCTGAGCGCTGCTTATTATTACCCACGGTGTGTGGGGCTCATTTATCGACCTGAGAAGGATGAAAGGCTGAGGTTGGCCATGCCGCGATTCGAAACTGAAGCAGCAGGCTCTGCACAGATGTCAAAGCGAGCGCTCTACTCACTGTGCTATTGGCCCGGCATATAGATTTCCAGGACACTTAGGTGTGAAATTGCAAATAACACCTCCCCTCAACTTCAACTGGGGAGCTTCACAGTCAACTCCAGAGCAGTCTTGGAGATTATGCCCTTATTTGGGAGACAATGCTGGCCATCTGGCTCAAAAGACTATTTTAATTAATAAACTTTAAGGCTGTAATGCGAGAGATTTACAGTTTGAATGCAATTTTTGTGGCTTTAAATTAAGACGTGGTAGCCTTCACTAGCATGTTGGGGATGGAAATGATGGAAAATTGTATATTCTGAGGAAAGTGTATATGGTGCCATTTTGAAATTCATTACTAACATGCCTTATGATAATATGTATACATGTATAAAGTTATAGAATTGTAAGTGAAATATTTTCCACCAAAAATCACAAAAGATTATAGAAGGGTTAAACAATGTTGTACAAACCTGGGAGTTGGACTGCCATGTTCTGTGTTGGATATGTCATTTGCCTATGTCATTTGCAAACGTGCCACAACACTGTAAAAATGTGTGATTTATGGCCTAACTGTTTTTTGGCAAAAATGACTGGGGGGTGGCTCTGTACCTCATAAAAACACGCCCCATAAAACTCACTCCCCTCCTCCAGCCCAATCTGCTTTCAGGGAGGCGACAGGGCATTGGCTGACCTATCTTAGGGGTAGGTCTAACTTAGTTCTGCCCCACAGTAAATCCTGTGATGTCACTCGCCTTATAAAAAGGGGAAGCTCACAGAGACAGAGGACACACACTCTTCTGAATTTTCCAGCTGCTGCGTATCCAGACATTTAATCTTCATCCTGCAGAATCCAGATCCACTGCCAGGCCAGAGCATAGCCGACCCTATCCAGGCAGAACCACGCTTCAGAACTAAACCCCATACCAAAATCCCACTAACTCAGGGAGAAAGGGGGAAAAGCTGGGGTACCCTTTTCGAGAGTATCCTGTGACCAGACCATTTTTTTTGCCCCACTACCTGCATGCTGCTGTGCTGTAACCAGACAGGCCCAGCTGTTTTCTGCTAGGAGAGTCCTGCCATGGTGCCGTGACCAGATCCCTTGAGCCCAGAAACCCGATTGGCTGTCCCACATCCCAAACACCAGCGCTGATTGTGAGTATCTCCCCATCCCATAAAAACACATAGCCTACCCTATCTTGATACCTTGTCTTGGTTCCACTCCCTAAGTAATCCCATCCATACCCTGATAACTTGTTTAAGATAGTCTGAATCCTCTGTGTATCCTGTCCTTAATTGCATGTATTGGTGCCATTCTTTCCTATCCCTTTAGTCTGTTGTATAAGTCCTTTGTCATATTTGGAGTAAATTAATTAATTTCCACATAAAGAAGCACACGGCATGAAGGGGGTTAAGATGGCCGATTAACATGTTTCATGGACAGCATTATCTTCTTGATAATCTAGTTACAAAGATATAGTGGCAGTAGCACTTGTCCTTTCTTTCCAACCGATTGTCTGTTAACAGCTTTTATTTTCCCAAAACCGAATTTCCTTTCACATTGAAAGACTCATAGAGTTACTCAGCTAGAGTCCCTCTTTCACATTCCTATTATCCCTGTGATGTGCATCTATCGCCCAGCCTAAAAATCGCATTTCGATTCTGTCTATTTCACCCGTTTTTGTTCCAAACTGTTTTGACATTTAAAACTGTAAAAAGAGGAAAAATAAACTTCCCAACGCATGATTTTGGCTGCACTGTGTTCTTACTTTCAAGTTCATTTTTGAACTGTATGCCCTTTGTTGCTACCTTGCCTTGTAGTTGCTAGTGTTCTTCCATCCCTGATACTGTTAGAACTCATATTTATCTCATTTATTCAACTGCACATGTAAATTAATTATTTACCAATTCCGAGTGTAATTTATGCAATAGCAAAGGTTTTGCCTCCCATTCATGAGGGAAGGTCGGATTTTAATTCTGTTTGCTGCCTAGTATCCCTGACCCCTGGCTGCTCCTTTCTATCCACTCAAAAGTCGATTACTTGGGGTTTGAGGGAGCATTGCAGGGGGAAACCTTAACTCGGGTGCTATCTAATCGAACAGTAAAATTGCTCCTATTCATCTGTGCTTTGGATATGTTTTAGTAGAAGGTCAACCAAGTGTATTTCATCAGTTTACATTGTAATTATCACCCCATTGGTGATTGCTGCCCAATATTAAAATTGTGTGATTTTCTTTGAATTTTAAATAAATAAATATTATATTCTCACCAACCGGCCCGGTTCACGGTCCATTGTGACCCGGGATATTTGTAAAAGGGGATGTGAGACGAGTTGAGTGCCAGCTCAATCTAAATTCTAGGAAATAAAGAAAAAGTATTCCAATTGAGCGCTACATCCTAGAATAAGGGAAAGAGTCCTTGTCTGCAGTGTGACGCCCGATTACAATCCTTAACAATGCACTGGACATCCAAGACCGGATCAGCAAGAGGCAGGTTTGGAGCCTGGGGATGTCTTTGATTGAGTCGATCTTGAGGCATATCTGCGTATCATCGGCATATTGGTGGGTGTGGATAATGTGTGTGGCTATGTTGTGTGTGGCTATGAGGGCTCCCAGCAGCTCCATGTATAGACTGAAGATCACTGTGGAGAGGATGGAACCCGGCGGGACTTCAAAGGTGACGGATAGCATTGGTGATTTAGATGAGTCCATCTGAACAAACTGCTGGCGGTTGGCGAGGTAGGACTTGAACCAGCATAGACAAGGTTACTGATCCCCATACGCCAATGTAGGGTGTCTGTTAGCACCCAGTGGTTTACAGTGTCAAAAGCAGCCGAGAGGTTGAGTAGGACAAGGAGGCAGGCGTGGCAGGGGTGGCTGTCATTAAGGATGTTGAGCTCGTCAGCAACCACCTTTATGGTTGCTGTCTGCATGCTGCATCTGTGTCTGAACCCGGATTGGTAGATTTGGAGGAGATCGTTATTGTCGATGTGCTACCGCTTTCTCAATGATCTTACCCAGGAAGGGATGATTGGTGATGGGGCAATAGTTACATAGGTTGCTGGGATCCAGGGTGGCTTTCTTTAGTAGAGGGAGGATTTGTACTGTTTTTAGGGTAGATGGGAAGGTTCCTTGAGTTAGGAAGCTGTTGATGATCTCCAGGTAGGGAAGGAGATATTCTGTGGGGAGGGTCTTGAGGATAGATGTTGGGAGGATGTCGTCTGTATACAATATTAAGAACTGTCATAATAGCCACAGCTTTCCAGACTCAAAAACTAGTTCTCAATTATAGCACACTAGTGATACATTCACCTATTCACCCTTGTGGGTTTCATATGTGCAATTATACTTGCTCACTTGACAGTTTTGTAGTGAAACCCATGGTGCATCTGACACTTAATGGTTATTTTAGTAGCTACAGAAACAGAGACATCATCTAATGGAATATTGGTGGAATAGTAGACAAGAATACAGTCTAATTTGCATGGGTTGTGTCATGGTTGTGTTCCTAGGGGTTATGACCCTAAATCAGCAGGCAGTGATTGAGTAATCTGGACACCAACTCCGGCATCCAAGTGATGGGCAGTAAATGTGGGACAGAAGTAGTCATTTCCGTCAGGCTAGAGTTGAAGCAGCAAAGTTAGAGACAAGGTTCCCACAAACAGAACAGATAAGAGGTAGAACTAAAATCTTTTGATATATCTGATAGTGTCCCTTTCCTGTATTATCTGCATGAACTGAGAATAATGCCAAGGTTACCAAGCTTAGAATGTCAGTTCCTGACTGACACAAATTGGTACTTTTCTCACTTGGTTGCTCTGCATTACTTTATGAAAGAAGTTTGAATCGTAGTGTAGTAGATTCATGACTTTACCTTAGCAAACAAGAGTTTGTACATGCACAAGAGAACAGATATGACTCTACTTTTCGGTGTCACTTAGTTCAATTACTAGAAAACTGTGACGGTGCTTTGTTATTTAATGATACTCTATAAGTGAAATCATTCTGGTGTTTTAAAATTGGAATAAACAAGCCAATACAGAATATAACACAATTCCCCAACCAGCTAAACACCAGATTTATTTGGGAAGCAATAACTCAGCATGGACACTATGGAAACTAATTAAATACAGTTACTTAAGTTAACTTTTTGGGAGATGAAGAGGTTAACATTTTATTACTAAAACATGGAAAATCACTCAATTTTTGGGAAGTCTAAATACCTATATGCTTAGACTTTTGGCAGTAAATAGCTTCAATGTAAACACATTTAAAAGAGATGAGTACTGGGGGAAGCGCCTGATACAAAGCAACCAGACTTGCTACAGGAAAAGAAGATCTAGGTGCTACTATCCCAAACCAGGTGCAAGATGCTCCGGTATGTGTCTAGTGAATTAACAACCAAGTTTAGAAACCTGGTAAATAAGTAATAACGCTTCTACATTACAATTGTAAGTCATTGGTTCATAGTGGTATTTTTCATACTTCCTTACTGCCGTGCATTGAACAAAAAACCTTGTATTGTAAGGGATTTCAATCAGGCACACACCCAGGTCTCGCCTAGCACATAGTGCGCAATGAAACCCTTATTTATTTTTGTCTATAAATTCAATATTCTGAATACCACTCATATCACACCCGTCTCAAAATACCCCCCTGGTCACACTGAACCAGGAATCAGGCTAGTTTGTAAAGGTAAATATTTATTTTATTTATTTAATATTCAAATCACACATAAGTTTAATATCTGTATATATATATATATGGGACAGCAATCACCTAACAGTGACAATACAATTCAGAAATAAGCAATGCAATTGAATTCACTTAGAATGATGCCAAATAGAACACAGGAAAAAGAACAGTTTTGGGTTGTGAACAGATAGCGTTTACGTTAATATTCCCCCTGCAAAGTTTTTTTTAAATACTAATGAGCAGTCCTACACAGATGTAAGTAATCAGCAGGTATTCAGGAATGAAATACAAGGTCTAGAGTTCATAGGCAATCTTCCCTTCCCAAACAAGAGGGAAAATCATTTTTGGAAATGCACTCTTTTAAAATGACAGGTGAAAAATGGCTTTGTGAAATACTGCATTATGGTCAAAATGGTCAAAAATGCTTAAATGGAGAAATATTCTTAGGAAAGCACCACTAAACAGGTCCTAACACACATGAGCTATAATATAAATAATAGTACACACTTTAGATCAGAATGGGATGGAAGAAGCACTTTGAAGGGGGAAAAGACACGTGTAAACTTTTGAGAACTGCAAATTCGCGGCAAACTTTTACTATGCAATATTGGAGAAAAACAGGTCAAATACACTGTTCTGTGTTTTTAGTTGTGGATGTAGCTAAGGGTCTTGGGTATCAGTGAGAGTTTAAATTTTGTTTCTATCTTTAAAATCAAAGAAGTTAAGGAGGTTTTAGTGAGGGGCGTTTTTGCAAAATAGGTGCAAAAATGGAAAAGGAATTCAGTTTTAAAAATGACAGAAAGGTTTTATTATACTATATTAAAGACCATGAAAAAGAGGATGCCACACATGAATCAGTTATTCACGGCCGCTCATAACTCTTCATGTGTGATACTCTAGTTTGCGTTCTGGGATTTACTTTAGTTACTCAAAATCACTAAGGAGTTATGGTTTTGTAACACAGATGAGAAAAATCAGCAAGAAGGATTCTAACGATACTAGGGATCTGAATTTAAAGATGGAATGGATTGAGATTGGGATGATACAATGCGGATATACTATGGGTCAATGTTGTTCCTATTCAAACATACTGTAACGCTCACCTGATTCCCGCAGCGGCGCCGGTCTTGACTGGGTGAATGCCGTATCTTCAAAGGTGATGTGTAACACACGGTTGGCTCTTTGGGCTGGACCTCTGTGCACTGTATGTCTGACTCGAAGAGTAAGATGTCTTAGGTAAGTGAACGCCGAGCTCTCCATCTGCCTCGGGGCAGGGTGCCGTAACCAGTTTCTTCACTGGATAAGGGTGCAGGCCTCTTGACCTCAGAGGACTGCTGTCCGTCGTTAACTGCACGAACGGTAAGTTCTGGGCACTTCAAATGTCTTAAAAGTCTTTTGGAATGATATCTCTTGTTTTCCGGCGATGGCGGATGGCGGGCTGATGAGAGTTGAGGATCGAACCCGCGTGAGGAATAGAAGCGCCTGGAAGCACGTAAGTAAGCGCTTGTAGCCTGCTTCACGATGCGCACTAACTGTCCCTTTTATCTTGCAGGTACAAGTTCGGAGCTTTAGAGAAGCTGAAGGGTGCTGGAATACCCACTGGATTCGGCGTGGGAAGGAGTAATGGCACGTGAGTAATAAAGTTGCCGAATGTCTTTAAACGCACCTTCTTTTGTCTTTCAGATGCGGGATGCAGCGCCGAAGGCCTCCGGAGCGTGCGAAGAGCTGGTAAGCTTTTGTCTTTCAGATGCCGGAATGCAGTGCGAAGACCTCCGGAGCATGCGAAGAGTAGGTAAGCCTTTGTCTTTCAGATGCCGGAATGCAGCGCGAGGCGTTGGTGACAGCCGATGGACCAGGTAAGAGATGCGCTGCCACTGAAGACCGTAGTGCTAACCTGTTCTTTCTTTGTCTTTACAGGTGCTGCTGAAGACTGGATTCCAGGATGGTAAGCCTTTGTTCCCTTAGGCCCAGGATCAGAAGCAGAAGACACGATGAGAGTTCTGCTGCAGAGAATGCAGAATAACGCAAAGCAAGATTCATCCATCGGGTGTGGTTTAAATAGCCTCCTGTAGTGCTTAGGTGTCTCCTTCCACAGCCACGCCTAGATAAGAAAAGAGTTCCTGCTTTCCAGAAGAGTTCCAGTGTTCTGAACCTAGGGAGTGGCTCCTGCCCCACACAACAGGAAAAGTAGTCCCAAACAGAAGAGGATCAGGGGTTCAACTGGCAGGTAAGTAAGCAGCATGGTCTGCTGCAGGTAAGTCCACCCAAGCATTATGAGACTGGCGTTATAGCGCTGGGACTGGGCATCTTTATGAGCCTGGTGCCACTGGCGCCAGGACAGGGTCCAAAAGGTCCCAATTGGGACTGGCTGGCACTCGGAACCGGGGTTATGGGTCTGCTTCCAAGGGAGTCGGGCAAGTCCTGATCTTTTGGAAGCAGAGATCATGACAGCACCCCCCCTCAAGGCCCCTCCCAAACCGGGCTTCTCCGGGGGTTTGGGCTTGTTAGGAAATGTTCGATGAAATCTTTTGATTAGACGAGGCGCGTGGACATATTCTGCAGGTTCCCAGGATCTTTCTTGGGGACCGTAGCCTTTCCAGTCAATCAGGTAAAATAGTTTAGATTTGGAGATCTTGGAATCCAGGATGCTTTTGACTTCAAACTCGAGTTCTCCATCAACTAGAATAGGTTTTGGAGATGTAGTTAGTCGGGTTTGAGGTTGCACGGGTTTTAATAGAGAGACGTGGAAGACCGGATGTATCTTCATGTGAGGGGGCAAGTCCAACTTGACCGCTACTGGATTTACTATGGTAGTGATGGAATAGGGACCAAGGTATCTTGGGTTGAATGTGCGTGGTCCTTTTAGAGGTAGATATTTGGTGGATAACCAGACTTGATCTCCTACTTGATATTGGGGGGCTTCCCTCCGATGTTGGTCTGCTCCTTTCTTGTATTGTTCTTTAGCCCTTTGAAGGTGAGAAACGGCTTCCTTAAAGGCTTGGGTGATTGTGGAATGCAGGTGGTCTACTGCTGGTGTTCCAAGATCTTGGAGTGGATCCAACTCCGAGGTTCGAGGGTGACTACCGTATAAAAGAAAAAACGGGGTCTTCCCAGTTCCCGAGTGGACAGAGTTATTGTAGGCATATTCGGCTATCCAAAGGATATCTTTCCAAGTTTTTTCAGTTTGTTGTAGCATGCAGCGCAAATACTGTTCCAGAGTTTGATTGGTCCTCTCGGTTTGTCCGTCGGTTTGAGGGTGGTGGCTGGTCGAAAGTCTCACATCAATTTGAGCCGACCGACAGCAACTTCGCCAAAAATGAGAAATAAATTGACTACCTCGATCCGAAATTAGAACTGAAGGAAAACCGTGCAGTCGGACGATGTTTTCGAGAAATTCTCGAGCCAGAGTTGCTGCTGTTGGTAAGCCTTTGAGTGGAATGAAATGCGCCATCTTGGAGAATAGGTCCACGATTACTAGGATCGTATTGTATCCGGAGCATGGAGGTAGATCGGTGATGAAGTCCATACAAAGCGTATGCCAAGGGCGAGGCGGGATGTCAATAGGGCGTAAGAGGCCGGCTGGTTTTTCCTTTTGACTCTTGTTTTGGGCGCATACTCCACAGGATATTATAAAGTCTCTGATATCTTTTTTCCAAGACGGCCACCAGAAGTAGCGCTTGATCTTTTCCGAGGTCTTGGTCATACCGGGATGTCCTTCCATTAAAGAATCGTGATAACAAGAGATTACCTTTTTCTGTAAATCTGTGCTGGGCAGGTATAACCGTTCTTGGAAATATAATAGGTTGTCCTTCACCGTAAAGTCCTTTCCCTGCAGATGCCAATTCTGTATGTCTGCTGGAGTTACCAGTAGCCTGGCTTTATCCTTAACTTCCTCTATGGATTGTGTGGCGATTACGCCTAGAATTCTTTGTTCGGGAATGATAGGTACAGGTTTAGGATTGATCAAATGTTCTTCCACTCCCATCCGAGAAAGGGCATCAGCTTTACCGTTTTTTGTACCAGGTCGATAGGTAATTATGAAGTCAAACTCGGCAAAGAATAGTGCCCAACGGAGTTGCCTAGAGGATTGAGCTTTTGCGGTTTTCAAATATTGCAGGTTTCGGTGATCTGTAATCACAGTAACGGTGTGTCGGGCCCCCAGAAGATAATGCCGCCAAGCCTTAAAGGCAGACTTGATAGCTAGAAGTTCCTTATCAGTAATAGTGTAATTGATTTCAGGAGGCGAGAATTTGCGGGACCAAAATGCCACGGGATGCAACTGATTGGTTACTGGGTCCTTTTGTGATAGAACTGCCCCCATGGCAAGGCTCGAAGCATCAGTTTCAACGATGTAGGGGAGTTCTGGGCGAGGATGTTTTAAGATCGGTGCAGGGATAAATCTAGTCTTCAAATTCTGGAAAGCTTGTTCCGCCTCGGTAGACCATTCAAAACGTTTGTTTTTCTTTAACAAGGCGGTGATGGGCTGGACTATTCGAGAGAATTCGGGGATAAACCTGCGGTAAAAGTTAGCGAAGCCTAACATGCTTTGAACACCTTTTACGGAGGATGGCGATGGCCATTTGAGAATTGCATCGACCTTCTTTGAATCCATACGCACTCCGCTAGGTGATAATATGAATCCCAAGAATTCAACTTCAGTCACGTTGAAAACACATTTTTCCAACTTAGCGAAAAGTTTGTGTTGACGCAATCTCTCGAGGACCATTTTCACGTGTTTCCGATGTTCAGTTTCCGATGAAGAATAAACGAGGATGTCGTCAATGTAAACAACAACACACACATCTATGAGCTCTCTGAGGACATCGTTCATAAAATATTGAAAGGCGGCCAGGGCATTGCAAAGTCCGAAGGGCATGACCTGATATTCAAATAGCCCATACTTGGTGCGGAAGGCCGTCTTCCATTCATCGCCCTCTTTTACTCGTACCAAGTGGTAGGCTCCTATAAGATCCAGCTTTGTATATATGCATGCTTTTCTGACTTGGTCCAGGAGTTCAGGGATCAAAGGTAACGGATATCTATTCTTAACGGTGATCTGGTTCAGGGCGCGATAATCTATACAAGTTCTAAGGTCTCCTTCTTTTTTTGGAACGAAGAACAAAGCTGAGGAAGCAGGGGACTTGGAAGGACGAATAAACCCATTCGCTAGGTATTGATCCAGGTATTGTCGGAGGTGAAGATTCTCAGGCTCGGTGAGGGCATAAATTCTACTACAAGGAGGAGTAGATCCAGGTATCAGGTCTATTTGGCAGTCATAAGACCTATGAGGAGGTAGAGAGTTAGCCTGATCCTTCCGGAAAACATCTTGGAATTCTAGGTATTCAGGAGGTAACTGGGGAGCCTCCGAGGAAATTGCTGCCAGTGCAACACCAGGTCGAGGGTGACAAGTAGAGACACATTCTGGAAACTGAACCGTTCTTGCTCGCCAATCGATCTGAGGATTGTGCTTCTCTAACCAAGGAATTCCTAGAATAATCTGGAACTGAGGGGCCTTGATCACATCGAACACGATCTTCTCATGGTGTCCATCTTGACTTACTAGCGTCACTTCTTGGGTGGTATGCGTTACTGGTCCGGAGGCTATCTCCGTACCATCCACCGTAGTAATGACGTCCTTTACAGCCTTTGGACAAAGAGTCAGATTTATCCTCAAAACCATTTCATGATCCACATAATTGCCGATGGCACCGCTGTCGACGTAAGCTTCAATCACATGTAATCGATCCGGATGTTCAGGGCTAATGAGGACCATAGGTATCACGAAATGCGAGGTCACGGAACTGGTTTTAACGCTCGGCAAGAGGACCTCTATTCTTGTCGGGCGAGGTCGTTTCCCTGCTCAGAGTTTGTGACCCTGGTAACTGCAGCTCCTACTGCCTTCCTGTTCTGCAGTCTGTGGTCAATTTGAACGACTAAGTCAATATACTCCGAACAGTCTTGCGGGGGACTCACTACTTGGGCTAACACATCTTTGAGCTCTCCACGTAGACCTCTATAAAACAGCGTAATCCTTTTGTCCTCAGGCCATCGAGTTTCCACTATCAGTCTGTTGAAAGACGCAATATAAGCCAAAAGGTCTTGATTACCCTGTCGCAATGAAAGGAGCTCATTGTCCAAGGCCTGCCCCTGTGAATGTCTTGCAAACAGTTTTTCCATACTGAGCTGAAAAGCTTGAAAATCATGGAGAACCAGATCATCTTGATTAACTAGAGGGATCGACCAGTCTGCCGCATTGCCACTAAGGTACGAAAGCACGAAAGCTACCTTAGCTTGATCAGTTGGAAAGGCTGCTGGCCGGCATAAGAAGTGCAACCGGCACTGATTAATAAATACTGCAAACCTCTTTGGGTCACCAGAAAATCGTTCAGGCGGAGCCAGAGGTACATTCCCAGGTAGGTTGATCTGCATTGGGTTCGTAGAGGATGTTGAAGGAAGATTTGCCCCTGATGCGGGTAACGGAGTTTGTCCGGCTTGTGACTGTAGCAATTGTCTAGCGAGATCGTCTGTTCGCTCCTTGGAAATAATCAGTTCCCTTCTTAGAGCATTCGTTTCCTGACGGGTTGCATGCACTTCTGCTCTTAGTTCCCCAAGTAACTGGGCTAGCTGGTCGGTATCCGAGGTTTCCATAGCGCCTGGGTGGGAGTTTTGCGATAGGCTTTGCGTTCTGTAACGCTCACCTGATTCCCGCAGAGGCGCCGGTCTTGACTGGGTGAATGCCGTATCTTCAAAGGTGATGTGTAACACACGGTTGGCTCTTTGGGCTGGACCTCTGTGCACTGTATGTCTGACTCGAAGAGTAAGATGTCTTAGGTAAGTGAACGCCGAGCTCTCCATCTGCCTCGGGGCAGGGTGCAGTAACCAGTTTCTTCATTGGATAAGGGTGCAGGCCTCTTGACCTCAGAGGACTGCTGTCCGTCGTTAACTGCACGAACGGTAAGTTCTGGGCACTTCAAATGTCTTAAAAGTCTTTTGTAATGATATCTCTTGTTTTGCAGGGTTCCGGCGATGGCGGATGGCGGGCTGATGAGAGTTGAGGATCGAACCCGCGTGAGGAATGGAAGCGCCTGGAAGCACGTAAGTAAGCGCTTGTAGCCTGCTTCACGATGCGCACTAACTGTCCCTTTTATCTTGCAGGTACAAGTTCGGAGCTTTAGAGAAGCTGAAGGGTGCTGGAATACCCACTGGATTCGGCGTGGGAAGGAGTAATGGCACGTGAGTAATAAAGTTGCCCAATGTCTTTAAACGCACCTTCTTTTGTCTTTCAGATGCGGGATGCAGCGCCGAAGGCCTCCGGAGCGTGCGAAGAGCTGGTAAGCTTTTGTCTTTCAGATGCCGGAATGCAGTGCGAAGACCTCCGGAGCATGCGAAGAGTAGGTAAGCCTTTGTCTTTCAGATGCCGGAATGCAGCGCGAGGCGTTGGTGACAGCCGATGGACCAGGTAAGAGATGCGCTGCCACTGAAGACCGTAGTGCTAACCTGTTCTTTCTTTGTCTTTACAGGTGCTGCTGAAGACTGGATTCCAGGATGGTAAGCCTTTGTTCCCTTAGGCCCAGGATCAGAAGCAGAAGACACGATGAGCGTTCAGCTGCAGAGAATGCAGAATAACGCAAAGCAAGATTCATCCATCGGGTGTGGTTTAAATAGCCTCCTGTAGTGCTTAGGTGTCTCCTTCCACAGCCACGCCTAGATAAGAAAAGAGTTCCTGCTTTCCAGAAGAGTTCCAGTGTTCTGAACCTAGGGAGTGGCTCCTGCCCCACCCAACAGGAAAAGTAGTCCCAAACAGAAGAGGATCAGGGGTTCAACTGGCAGGTAAGTAAGCAGCATGGTCTGCTGCAGGTAAGTCCACCCAAGCATTATGAGCCCGGCGTTTCCAGCGCTGGGACTGGGCATCTTTATGAGCCTGGTGCCACTGGCGCCAGGACAGGGTCCAAAAGGTCCCAATTGGGACTGGCTGGCACTCGGAACCGGGGTTATGGGTCTGCTTCCAAGGGAGTCGGGCAAGTCCTGATCTTTTGGAAGCAGAGATCATGACACATACAGTCCTTTGTAATTAAATTGGACCGTCAGCTCTGGTCATTGGATTGGATCAGGTCTACCGGCAGCAGGGCACCTCTGGAGGGATTGGATCCGTGGTGCGGTTCTGGTCAATTTTGGACTGCGCCTCAGGCTGGATTGGGATGGGCCCTTCTGGTAGCTGGACACAGCAGGTTACAGGATGCAAGTTTCAGCGTGCAAGCCTTAATGGTAGCAAGCCAAACTGAATCAGAATTATTCTTTCAAGGTTTGGATGTTTTGAAATTGGGTCTGGATTCTGCAACAAGATGAAGAGTTCTGGAACAAGGTGCTGTGCTGAAATCTGGATGGGTTCTGGAAGCAGTGTGTGTTATGTGTTGTGAAGTTCCTATATTTATACTATCAAATCTCATTGTCTAAGTTTATGGTTTCGGCGGGATTTCAAAACACACCCCCATGGCTGTGAGTGGCTGTAGGCACATGCTTTGTTTTGGTTGGCAGTCTGAACAGAGCTGTCATCTTTATGATGCAATTTAGGAACTCCCACATTGATTTTGACTACAATTTAGCTTTCCCATAAATACATATTTTTACAATTATGCCCTCCACTAAAATCAGACACATGCATTACATGTTTTATGGTTTATCCTGGCGTTCAATTCCCATCTCTGTGCAAGCTGTCTTTCTCATTCTATGGATTTTTATAAATTTTAACATTAACAGTTTGGATTAATGATTTCTAATTTGGTGCATCTCTAGGCGCTTATCACTGGATCATGTACATACAATCATAAGTTTGCAACATTAATCATTCTGCTACAATAAGAATTTGTTCATAACTTTGGTTCCTTAAATGGTACAGGTTTCATCAATGTCTTCAAATCAAGAGCCTGAAATTGGGTTAATGTCTACCAATTTCCAGATGTATCCTTGTTTCGGTTGCACAGCTAAAGAGTTTTAAACTTTAATCACACATAAGGATTTAACCTCAACGTTCTCCTTTGTAATCTCCCCTTCCCAGGCAGCAGCTGTCCAGTCCTTTGATCAGGGTGGGGTGTAGAGGGAAGCATCCTGTCCCTCCCCTTCGTGGAGAGGGAAGCTCCCCTGTAGAGATCAGTTGGGCAACTTGCCATTGTTCTGGGCTCAGCCAGAGAAGAGTGTCTGAGACTCTCTTTGTTTTCATTATGCGGAAACCATTAAGCAGCCATTAGCCTTCCTGTAGCAATTGAGCATTAAGCTGAAATGTGACTCTTTCCCAGGCTGGACTGTCAGATCAGAATTAAATAGTTGATTAGCTCCAGACTGGGTTCCTTTGAATGAAAGTCTTTTAATTTCACATATAGAATACAAGCACAGTTTATAAGGGATTTGGACATTTTAAAAGAATTAGCCCTTCACAAACATGCTTTAAATAGGCGGATTTTGCATTTTTAATCAGGAAACAGAGACATTTTTAAACTGGTTTTGACAGGTAATTTTATGATGCAGCTCTCAGTCAGTGAGGCCTGAATTCCTCTGACTGTACTGGAGAATCTATGATTTCAGCACTTTTCATTTCGTCAATAATTCACTGGGAAAATTACGGAATTTAGCGCCAAAACAGCACTTTGATAGTTGCCATTGATTGGGAAGCTGTATTTGAGGGCATTTTCAGATTTTTAGCCCACTTTTGTGGCATTGATTTGTGTAACTGGTAACAGCACTCACTGGCCTTCTCCTGCAGGGAGTTCTGTTTTGACAATCAACTTTGCCTTTGTGTTTTTGCAGATTTTGCGTGCACAGTGGTTAGCACCTCCATTTTTGGCAGTTTTATTTCCCCATTGGCAAAGGGGTGTATATGGGTGCATTGGCATGGGTTGAAATATCCCACAGTATCAATTTGTGTTCCGACTATGATCGGATCATATTTATTCATTGTTGAATTGGCATAAACAGAATATTTAATGTTTTAAATTGCCTAAATTCACCAACACCTGTTTCATGTGCTAGCTCTTATTCAGGCTATCTTATTATAACCTATTACTGTTGAAGGTTTATACACAAAAAATCAAGTTTTCTGGAAATCATGTCAAAAATGAATCAACCAAAAAGATAGGTAATGACAACGTGGCTGACCTTGTTACATTTTTTAATGATTAAACCTTCAGTGAATACCACACCACATACCTCTAGATTCAAAGGTCAGCACTAAATCCAATATAGTCATTTAACATTAGAGAAGTTAAACAAAATCAGGTTCCCTGAAGAATGGCCGCATTAGCAGTCTGAAGACAGAAACATCTTGGACTATTATGAGACATATGAATGTGGTCATATGCCAGTTTAAATGCAATTTTTTTTTTATGTTTGAAGTTTATGTGTTAAATCCAATTTTCGCTGGTTTGTGTACATTCACACTGGTGACAAAGAAGCAGATGTTTTTTTCCCTCTCTTACTTTCCTGTTTTTGTTGCACTATTGAATTTTAAGGAGTGAGATGTAAATACTAAGACATCTAATATAGGTCTGCTATATTGGTGCATAGTCGTGTTTTGCCAACACACAATCAGTCTACAAAATATGCATTCAAATGTTCGCAGTCCTACCTTCTGACTTGGCATACAGTTAGCTTGTCCTGGTAGGTCCTGACTGTGATATCCTCTAAGTCTAGTAATTAATTTTAAGCGCTCATGTTTATTCTGCAAATGTCTGGGTATTACTTAAAAGTAATGTATTAAACTATGATCTCCCTTATTGTATGCCTAAAACGAAGGGAGCTAATGTAATTCTTTAATATATTGATATATAGAAAGGTGTGATTCATTTGCTTACCTCCTAGGTTAGATTTGAATCTAAATTGAATAATTGGTACTATATTTTCAAAATGTACAATATCTGTTTGTAATTTTTTAAGTTGCTATATACATGGTCTGTAGTTACTGCCAGAGCTATTGTTTACTATTTGTTTATCTCACTCTACAGATGGTAGCCTGCCTGATATAAGCAAAGAGAATTAAATAAATGACGGCCTAACAACTTGAGATACCAAAATAATAAAAATAAAAAATGGGACTTTCTATGCTCCTGCCCAAAAAAAATATGGTTACACTCTTATCTTTAACAGCATACTAAGTTATAAAAGTCCAAATATGGACTCATTGAAGACTGGTGCCAGTGAGGACCAAACCACCTGAAAGCCACATGGTGTTTAATTTCCAAGGGACATCTGAGTTCCCTTATTCACACTCCAATCAGTAAATGTAGAAATGTGACTAGAGTAGCATCAGCCATCTTAAAATAGCTAATTCTAGACTCCCTCCAGCACACTACTGATAGAAAAAGGACTATAAAGTGTTGGACATCTTAGCTACCTTATTTATACGCAAATCAGTGAAGAGAGAAAAAGACCTGAATAGGCATAGGCCGTCTTAAAATGTCTAGATCTAGTCTACCTCCAGCAAGCACACTTATCACTAAAAGGAGAAAAGGGACTAACATGTGATGGCCAACATAAAGCAACTGATCCAATCCACCTTCTAGCATTAACCATGTGATTGTTATATCTACTGCTGTTCATTTTTTGTTACCATTAAGATGTATTAGTTGCTCAAATCTATAGATTTGGCGTTCTCTTGTCTTGAATTATCCAACTCTTATATGTTATGTCATATTTCAAATAGAAATATTGTAAATAAAATATATGTTGGTGGTGTTAAGCATCTATGTCTGATTTACAAAAAAGGGGAATGGTGCTTGTTAGCTATGGTTAATCAATAAACTGAAGCAAATTTAATAAGGACAATAATGACTAGTACATTAATTTCAGATGTAGTTAAATAGAATTATGGGATTCCTGTTCAGCAGTGTTGCATACCTTTGTGGTGGGTGCTACCAAACAGGTATACTCCCAACTTGTTCTTCCTTTTATCCTTTCTTTGTAAATGTGATACTTAAAGTAGATCATAAAAGTGAACTAGGTGTGCTCCCACTATATTCTTCAATAGTAAAATGTTTTTCTCAAGAGTATGTGAAAATATGTAATAATAATAATAATAATAATAATAATAATAATAATAATAATAATAATAATAATTTGTTTTTATGTAGCGCTTTGATCTAAAGTGATTTACATATGACATATTTACATACATTACTATTATAGCTTCAACACTTTAAATTACATCAAATAAGGATACAGTTTTGCTTAATTTAAGTCTGAAAAAGATGCAGTTCATTATCTGTATTAGGACCTCGCATGATTGCTCTCAGTGCAAAGATGGATTTCTCTTTTCCCATCTCAAACTTTGATCTATCTCACCTTCTCTGTTGGTCTGTCCATTTAATTTGAAGCCTAAGAACTGAATATTTCCCAGACCATTAATTTGATGTTTTTTGCACCAGTGTGCCGCAGGTGGGTATTGTGCAACTTGTGTACAGATGTTGCCTAATCATGTGCCGTAGTTTGTGCATAGTGCTTCCAAAGTCAATTTCCTACGCACACACACAGTAAGAGATATAGAACAAAGGCATTTTATAATTGATAGTTCATTGATATTATTTTGGCATTGTATGAACGTCACAAATTCCTCTGTTTTGCGCATTGAATGGACACACATTTGGCATATACCACATTTGAAAAATCCCTTGGTTTTTACAGTTAGCCATTTACCTCTAAGAATGGCCCTTCTGTTGGCATTTAACTTGGGTTGGCAATACATTTTACAGTCTGGCCGTATACATAGAAAGGCTTGGAATTTCATCCAGGTATATGTGAAGATCCTTATCTAATAACAACATGCTCCAGTATTTAAGCAACGCTTTGTATACTAAGTGACCCTGAACAAAATACTGGGTCTTGAACCTTACTATCGGTTTTCCTATGCGAAACAAATAGGTGTCCACAACTTATGGACACTCCCGTCCCATGCACACACCTATATACTGAAATCAATTTCAGTCAATATTTCAGTCTTACTTATGTGTGTTAAGCTTATTCATGGCCAAGATATTTTTACACAAATGTAATTTCCACAGTCTCACTTAGTGTGTTTCAGCATTTGTTTACTTAATGTACATATGAGTACATTAAGTAAACTAATGATGAAACATGGGACGGGAGTGTCCATAAGTTGTGGACACCTAAATGTTTGGCAGTTCATGTAGTGACTTCTGATAGCAGAGCCACACATTTCTCCCATGTACCCTAAACATAGCCAAAGCCTTCCCTGTGGGGAATTGAGTCCCCTGTACTCTTACTTTTACTTTTCTCATCGGAATTCTGTGTGCTTAACCATGCTACAATTTTATGTATCCGTTTTTCTATGTCAGAATATGCTCCTCTTTTTATTGGTAAATGTAAGAGTTCCTTTTTATTGATAAATCTAAGAGTTCCCTCCAGGTTTCTTTATCAGTTAATTGCATGATTGATATTAGCTTTCTTGTACCCTGGTTGTATAAATCTAGTTTTGATCCTTTCACCCTCAGCTCCCATCACGCTACAATTCCTTTTTGCTCTTGTCATTTCTCCCACAGAAAATGTTTTAATAGTGCTATGTCTGTGCCCACTAGGGAATGCGTAATTGAGTTCACTTCAATTGGTCCATTTAATGAAACACCTTCTTAACTACATGTACATTTTAGCTCAGTTTCAAACATATTCGTATTCAGTATCCCTATATACTCATCTATCTGTTCCTCACTACCTGTCAGTATCACAGAAATGTCATCTATGGATCATTCCTAGATGGGTAAATGTACCTCCAATTTGGTAGTTGTGGCAGGTGTAATGTAATGTAATGCAATATGTGATGTGTATATCTCCTATTGCCATTGGTATGGCCTCAATGCTCTATTTGATAAACACCCTTGGAGCACCAAGGTCTGAGGTATGAGAGATTGGTCCGAGCTGTTTAGAATGCATGTGTGCATTTTAGCCAGTTCGAAGGTAGGCAGTGTTGGCTAAGTCCCTGTTAGCGACCCAAGTAAAGCTGTCTTGCGGTTGGGTGCTGTGAAGGCTATAGGGAAAGTATGCAAGTCAGGGAGACTGATTATGTGTCTAGCAAGACCAAATTTTTACTGTGGGATTTAGCTGCATTCTAGTGGCAGAGGTGATGTGTGATGTGAGATTGAGTAGCGGGTCATTGCAGATTTCTGCAGGGGGTGTCCGTGCCTTTGGAGGGATGCAGCTATCTTCCATCGAGATGGAGTGAAATACATACCCTTGCATCATGGCTGATTGCTTGTTTCATTGATGGAGTCCCAGTCCTGTCGTGCCGGTCTATGAGAGTCCTCTCTGTGTGAGCTCAGCCCATTCTTGGAGTCTCCTCATGTGACTCGTCAATAGCCCTGCCTACCTTACTCAGATGCAAACATCCCGAGAGGTGGGTTTGGTAAATCAAGACACAATTGGAAAGAGCCAAGTCTTGAGAGCCTTTCGGACAGCAAGATGATCCCCTATGCATAGGATTCTAAGGGGGATAGAGTTCCACATTATGGGTGCTAGGACAGAGAAGGTGCATCCCCCTATTCTGGTCGATTTAGCAGAATGGATGACCAAGAGGAACGTTGTTCATCATCTTACGTTTCTGTTGGATTTGTAGGGAGTGAGCTTGTGTTGTAGGAATTGAGGGCCTGTGTTGTGCAGTGCATGGTGGGTGATGCACATAGCATTGAAGGTGGACCATAGCCCAACAGAGAACAAGTGCAGGACACGGAGGACGGGTGTAATTTGCTCCCAATGGTCTTGGGCCAGGAGGAGAATGGCTATAGTGATTTGAACTTTTTTGAAGATTTCTGAGTTGAGATTCAGGGCTCCCTGGTATATGAGTTGGCATAATCTAGGCGAGAGAGGCCAATGGCCGTGATTGTGGCAACTCTGTAAGGGTAGGTGTGGTATGGGAAGATGCATTGGAAAATGCATAGGTGTAGATAGCATGATCTTGTTGCAGAGTTTATGTGATGTGATAGTGTCAGATCTGCGTCCATGGTCTATCTAATGTTCTTTACTGTGTTGGAGGTGGGAGGAGGGCCTAGGGAGGTTGGCCATGGGGGTGGGTTGGGGGAAGAGGGCAGTCTTCCCACAGATCATGATTTAAGATTTTGCTGGATTGAGAAGGAGGTGGTTTAGCCATCATCCAGTGGTCAATTTCTATGAGGCATGAGGTGAGGTCAGGGGAGGGGTTGGAATTGTCCTTTGGGATCTTGAAGATGATTTGGGTGTCATCTGCGAAGTTGTAGCAAGACAGGCCATGTGAGCAGATTAGAGCGGGGAGGGGGCTTAGGTATAGGTTGAAAACCAGGGGCGACAGAGGGGCGCCCTGTGGTGCTCCTTTGGTGGCAGGGCACGTAGTAGAGGAGAAGGGAGGCATGTATGTGATTGGCGATCTGTTGGCGAGGAAGGAGGATATCCACTTCAAAGCTGCATCACTGATGCTGGGTGAGTGTAGTCTTTCTGAGATTGTAGTGGTCAATGGTGTCAAAGGCAGTTGAGAAGGATAAGTGCGGCACAACCTGCCAAGTCTGAGGTTCTTTTGAGATTATCCCAGATAGATACTACAGAGGATTCAGTACCTCGTAGGGGTCTGAAGCTGGACTTGGCAAGGCCAGGAGGAGGTTGCATTCAGTGAAGAGGCATAGCTGGGAGTAAGCAGTTTGGTCAATTAGTTTGGCTATGAAGCAGATGTTAGAGATAGGTCTGTATTTGGCTGGTAGAAGGGGGTCAATTAAGGGTTTTTTGAGCAGGGTTTTATGTGGGTGGTCTTGAAAGCTGCTGGGAATGTGCCTGAGGTGGGAGATGTGTTAATGATGGATCTTGCAAGGCTGCCATCACAGGTTGAGGAAAGGATATAGTTTAGCAGCGAAGCAAGGCATGGCTCTCCTGGGGATCCTGGGGCGGCTGCTGGCTAGTAGCTTAAGGAATTCAGGTTGGGAAATGGGACAAAGGTAGAAAAAAGCGGGCGGGTGGGGGTGGGTCTAGGAGCCCGGTCATGCCTTCCAGTGTGTGGGGTGGGAGCGTTTCTAATTTAGAGCCGATTGCGCACTTTCTATCTACTGCTCTGTTGTGGAAGTGGTCAGAGAGGGCATCACAGAGTGCTTGGGTGTGGGTTAAGGCAGAGGATGTCAAAGTGGGGCCTTGGATTCTGAGATGATTTATGGCATTCACTGCTGGTGTTAGGGGTATTTGAGATTGTGTTCCAGTAGAAGGATTGTTTGGCCTTCTGAATTTCTGCCCTGTAGGCTTTGATTTGTTGGGCGTAAGCAGTCCTAGTCTGAGGTGACGGGTCATTCCGCCATCTGCATTCCAGGATGTGGTTGCGGTGAAGCATCTAGGGGAGGGACCTGGTCTGTTGGAAGAGGATTTGTTAGGGGTGAGAGGTCTGAGGGCATTGGAGAGACATTGGTCGAAATGGCTGATGGAGAGCTGACCCGCCTGGGCTGAGAGGGAGGGTAGAGAGACAATCAGGGAGTCACCCAAGTCTGGCATTATTTTGATCTTGTTCCATGTTGGGAAGCAGGTGGTCAGTCCTGGGCTAGTCCTTGAAGAAGGGGTGTCTGCTGTCGACAGCGTGAAGAAGATGGCAGCATGGGCCATCCAGATTAGATGTCGGAGGGAGATTGGAGATCACTTTGGAGGAGCTGAAGATTGCATCCAGAGTGTGGCCTGGGGAGTGAGTGGGGCATGGTACTAGTTGAGTAAGGTAGAGGGCATCCAGGTTGTCCAATATTGGTTGTTGCATGGGGTTATGAGGGACATTAAAACAAATATTGAGTTCCACTATCATTGGGAGGGAGGCGTGAGTAACCAATATGGCTGCTATGGCGTCGCTGAGGGTTTCAGCAAAATGTCTATTTGCGCCTGGTGGTCTGTATATGAGTAAGAAGCTCTGAGTAAGAGAGAGGGTGAGGAGAAATGTCACTACGAGAGATTCACAGTCTGCGCTGCAGGCTTATTCCTCAGAATGTGAAATGGTGAGGTGGGATTTGTAGAGGATGGTAATTCTGCCTACTCTGCTGGTTCTGTTGTGCCCCCAGGGTGTAGCCTGGGGGAAAGCCCTTGTGTGCAAGGGGTCGGTAGTCCTGGGAGAACCAGGTTTCTGTGATGAAAAGGATGTCAGGGCTTTTAGAGGATATTAAGTCATATATGTTGTGGGGTTGTGGGGATTTTTAACAACGGATCTGGAGTAAATAAGGATGCATGATAGTCCGATGCTAGAATGAGTGTGTTTTGTGAGGGGAGGGGGATACAAGTGGGGCTAGGTGGATGGTGGTGGCTGTCCATATGAAGGGGGTCCTGAGGTGGGTTGTGTGAGGGAGCTGGAGCTGAGATCCCTTTGGGGCCCCATGGCTGTAGGTGGTGAGAGGTGGAGGAGGGTTTAGGAGGCAGGGTGAGGAGGAGTGCAGTGGATGTTGGCTGGTGAGGGGATACCATGGGAGGGTCCACTGTCTCTGTCTCTGGGAGGGGAGTGGTGAGGGATGCTGGGTGTATTCTTGGTGTGTTTGAGAAGAGGGGCTTTGTGGGGTTAGGGAGTATGGCAGTGGAAGATGGAGCGGGATGTGAGCAGGTAGCGTCGTGGGGTCTTGGTCTCTATTTTGGGAGGTGGAAAGGGAAGCAGAGGTTGGGATGGAGAGGGGGGAGGAAAGGGGTGATAGTGCATAGTAATTCCAGATTCTTCCACGAAGAGGTACCATTAAGTTGGGGAACAATAAAGTCTGTTATCTGTCAATAGTGCCAAAGTACCCTTCTGGGGTTAAACGTACACTCTACAAATACACATGTTATGTTATGTTATGTTATGTTATGTTATGTTATGTTATGTTATGTCATGTTACAAGGGAATGCACATATATGACTCCCATAGTGACTCCCCTTGTTGTTTAGTAGTATTGTGCTTAGAAAAATGTTTACTACTAACCAGCATGAGTATTAACATATACTTGTCGTGCTTACGGGCTTCCTGCCTCTGTTGTTGCTGCTGCCTTTCCGGCCGGGTTTTTTATCTGGTTTTTTCTGTATTTAACATAACATTTTTGACCAATACTTTGCTGTGAGCTGTGCTGCTTCCACTCATATGGACTCTCCATCTGGCCCGCGGAGAGTGTGGTTCCCTTTATCCTCTTTGTTTCTTTTATATACTATAACATGAATATGAGCTTTGGCCTCACAATTCATAAGCCAACACCCATTCTTTTATTTTGTGTCATTAATTACATTCAGGATCTACACAGAGCATCTGGCATATGTTTCTGTGCTAGTAGCACAGTTTCTCAGTACTCTATGAATCTATTTCGACATGGGTTCCTTGACCCACTCTAAATAGTTTTATGAATTTTATGTAAAACAATAAGGAGTGGGAATCCTAGGAATTTTCACAGCTAACAAATATTTGTCATTCTTAGATTATAGTCCCAAATCATCCCATTTCTCAATACGTGTGTATGCTAGTCTGATAACAATAGGTGTGGAATCCAATGGTAGTCTCTGATAGCATACTGCGTACTAAGGTGTGCCTTGGCTCTCCAAAATAGTCTGTCATGTTAGGAAGTGCAATATTGCCATATTGATCCACATTTCTAATGTTAATTTTAATATTAGGATTTTAGGGTAATTCGACCAAGGCTTCTCTTTCAAGCTTCATTAGGTTGTGGCTAAAGATAGCCTTTTAATGGTTTGTATCTTGCAGTATTTCAAATTCATTACTTGCTGCCTCAAGGAATGTTTCAATAGAATTGCCTTCTATACCTTGACGTTTGACTCTAGATTTTTTATATTAGAGTAGTAGAGGATGCAACAATAATAATAGTTTATTTCATATATAGCCTACACACCCATAGGTCTCAGAGAGCTCAAATAACAGAAGACATTATTACTCCACAGAGTGGGTACTCATTTTATCGACCTCGGAAAGATGAAAGGCTGAGTTGACCCTGCCGGGATTCGAACCTGCCACATCAGGATGCACACAGATATCAGGGGCGAGCCCTTAGCTCACTGTGCTATCTGACCTATCATATTCTTAATTCAAATAGTATTGTTATATTTTCTAACTCATCCACTTCCTTGCAGGGGTCTGCAACCTTTGGCTCTCCAGATATTTTGGGCTGCAACTCCCATCATCCCTGCCCAGCAAGGTCAATGGTGAGGGATCATGGCACTAGTAGTCCAAAACATCTGGAGAGCCTCAGGTTGCAGACCTCGGCTCTAGAGAGAGCAAGATTCGGCATTTCACATATCTTTAATTGTCATTTCTGATATATTACTCTCACTGTGGTCAGTTCCCACACAAAGTTCTTTGTTATGAAAATGTGTTTAGGTTTCAGTTGTCTTACAAACGTATCTATGTACAAGTTAATATTGCAAATTGGCACAGATGGGGAAACGATATTTCCTCATTAAGAACGCATATCTGAAATTGGTCGAGTTTCCTATTTGATAGGTTAAGCACTACATCTTTTAATTAGTTCCTTGGGGTGATTTGTTGGTTGTTGAATTGTGATCTGGTTGCAATATTGTTCAATTTTCCATTTCCTTCGGCTCTTTCATCCCATTACTCCCTTGCCTCTAGATTTATATTGGAAGTTGTAGTATCTTCTTCTGACATGACTTGACATATCATTCTTTCTGAATTGGTAGTCGATATGAATGCTTGTTTTCTTGCCTATATCTTTCGATTTCTGGTAACTAAATAGATATTTTAAATGCCTCTATTATTCCTTAATTGGTGACAGGTGAACTATCTTCATGTATGCTTTCAGCATCCAATCTAGGTGATGTGGATGCAGGGGTACACTTCCGGAATTAAGGTTTCACTTTTATTAGGTTGCACTTAGGTTGGTATGTTTATACTTGGCATTCCATATAACCCTTTTATCCCATTACATGTTTTTAGATTGCTTCAGATTACTTTAGATTTTAATGTGACTTTTCATTCTCTTAGATTGTGCCATATTACTTTCTTCAATTTCTTTGATTACTGTGTCCTCGATCACAGGATGAAACTCTCAGGCACTTTTCTAGACTGGCGTATCTCCTTCCTAACTGACAGGACACACTATGGGCCTAATCACGAGTTTGGCGGTAACCCTTAAGTCCGGCGGTCGCGCTATTACCGCCGGATTTAAGGGTCCGCCAAATCAGGGCTTCGGCGGATTTCTCCCCAAATCCGCCAAAAATTTGCGCTATGACCGCCGGCGGGGAATCCGCTGCCGGTAAGAGAACGAAAATTCCCCATTGAGCCCAATGGGGAATGGGGCATTCCCGAATGGGCTCAGTGGGGAATGGGGAATTCCATTACCGCCAAATCCGTGATCCGGTGCTAATAGCACAGGGGGGTTTGGCGGTAGGGCTAATACCGCCGGCGGAAATACCGCTGGCATTACCACCCAACTCGTGATGAGGCCCTATGTCTCCATCTCCTCCTACCAATCAAACCCCACCCTGGTCAAATATCAGAAAGTGAAAGGATCCTCCCTCTCTTCAACCTATTTGTCGAATCCCTAGGATAGCCTCTTTGCAGCCAGAACATAAACTTTCATCATTACACAGACAACATGCAAAGATACTTTCAAATATTCTCCCCATTACAACGCCACCATCTCGAAAAGTGTTGTTTCACCGTCACATCCTGGATATACTTCCTAAACCTCAACCCATCTACCATGGAATGCCTCCTCAGCTGCCCCCCAGGTAAAAACCAGACCTCACAACTTTGATCAAAGAACCAACCATATACACCTCACTTGTACATCTTCCATACCACTGTCTAGGTGCATGTTCTATCCTAAATGGAATGCCAAAAGGCTATCTTCACTAGTACTCCCACAGACATTCTGGCCCACCCTGCAAACTTTACAAAATGCAGAAGCATCACTCATTTTAAACATACCCAAAGACTCAAAAATCAACCCAGCTCCACTGGCAACCAAAACACCTGAAGAATGCAGTGTATGTAAGGAGATCCACCTCAATACCCCATCCTACCTTCACAATAAACAGAAACCCATCACCCACACAAACACCAGATGAGCAAACTGAAATCTCCTACAAATTCCACTCTGCAAGCTAACCTGCACACAAACACAAGCCTTCACCCAATTAGCATCCACGCCATGGGATGCTCTGATCCCACATGCGTGCCATAGCTTCCATCCGACCTTACGCAAAAGCATCAAAACATACCTCTTTCCCTGCACTCCCCCACCCCCATTGCTATCCTTTGCTTATCCTAATCATCCTATCCTGACCTGAAGACTCTTCTGAACTTTGTAAAGCATTCCAAGACCCGCTGGGTAGGGCTAGCACTGTATGAAAGTTTAAATACATTAAGTTATTTATTTCTCAATTTGTTAGTTAACTTTAGTAGAATGTTCAATACACCGTTTACTCACATTGTAGACTGCTGGAACTCTTTCGCTGCACTCCTGGGAGGCACTGCTGCTATTTGAGGAAGGTATGAAGCTCTGAATCAGAATCCTCTGTCCCTTCGCCAATTCTGATGGAAAAACTCTCCAGAGGACCAGAAGGATCTGACTGAAACAGTATTCATTTGGACCTGATTTTCTTCATCCCAAGAGATCAGACTAGGGCTCTTGTTCGTTTCCATCTCCTTCATCTGGCAGGTTCCAGGGGCCATGCCACCCTTTGTCCTGTAATCACAACACCAAATTTGCTTACCTGTCCTTCCTTTGTAGCTAGCTCCTTTCAGATGCGGCTTGCAAGCAAATCTTCAGTAATCATCCTTCCAAGGGTCTTCTCAAGCTGACTCAAGCCTCAAGCGCAAACAAAACACATACAAAATGACAACAGATGGCCACCATAACAAGAATAAACAACAAAGGCACACCTCCTCTACACTTTGAAAAATCAATTTCAAAATCAAAAGATAAAAGCTCTCATACACAAAGATTGTTCAAAGAAGACCACACACCCACATAGATGTGTTGTCTATCAGTTCTCTCATATATTGTTTTCTCATATTTGGATAGAATCTTTAGATCAGAGATCCAGTCTTCTTCCGCTGGTTTCTATCTAGTCTTCCAAATCTTTCGAATTTAACTTTTTTGTCTCTCTTAGCAATCTAGAAATCCAACTTTTAATTCCTTCATGGCAGTTGCTCACCTTATGGGTCAGACCAACTCTGCAGCAAGTACCCGCCTCCAAGAGCCACAGTTCACACATTTGTAACAGGCCCAGTATAATCAATACAGTGGTCTCTGTTGGAAAAGCTGTATGATTAGCTCAGCCTTTCTGACGACAAGAGCTGAGCCTAAAAGCTCCCATGCATCTTAAAGAAAATCATAATTTAATTACAACATCTACGTTTGTCTCAGCCTCTCCCAGCCCTCAACATATTTCATGTCTTCTGGCATCAGCCTCAAACAGGTTATTGTTTATAATAATTATGTATTAGTCTCTAAGTCTCCTTTATCACCTTTTCTAGCACGTGTTCTATTCTTTGCTCACCTCTGTTTTATTATCCAGTCCCCCTCTATTCGCTTGGTTACTGTTTGAGTGTCTGCTGTGTAAGGGTGTGTGATACAGGTTAGAACTTCTGGTGGTTTTGTGTGTGTATGCACTGGTGTAATTGGGGACCCCGCAGCCCCCACAGTGCAAGGGGCCCCACCACCACATGTCCAGAGAGGGGGGGGGGCCCTTGGACTAAAACAAAATAAAACATTTAAAAAATCTTTTTTTGTCACTCTGCCTTCATAAAGTAATTCTTTCTGTTACAGAGTAACAGAAAGTATTACTTTATGAAGGCAGAGTGACAAAAAAAAAGAAATTATTTCATTTTGAAGCCTGAGTGCTCCCCCACGCCATGACATGGTAGCTTCTAGGCTGAAAGCCTCCATGTCATGGGGTTGGGGAGCTCTATGACTTCAAAAAGAAAAGGTTTATTTTTAAAGTCACTCTGCCTTCATAAAGAAATTAGTTCCATTATGGTTAGGTCCTTAACAGAAATAATTTCTTTATGAAGTCAAAGTGACTTAAAAAAGAAACCATTTCTTTTTGAAGTTATAGGGCTCCCTTCAACCCCATGACTTGTGCATGTGAGAGTGTATAATGAAAGTATGCACACTTAAATGTATAGGTGGCTGCCTGTGTGTGCCTGTATGGTGAAATGGTGCACACTTAAAGGTATAGGTGGCTGCCTGCATGTGCCTGTATGGTGAAAGGGTGCACACTTAAATGTATGGGTGGCTGCCTGCATGTGCCTGTATGGTGAAAGGGTGCACACTTAATGTATAGGTGGCTGCCTGTGTGAGTGTATGCTGAAAGGGTGCACACTTAAATGTATGGACGGCTGCCTGGGTGTGCCTGTTTGGTGAAAGAGTACACACTTAAATGTATGGGTGGCTCAGTGTTTCCGAGTGTGTGTATGGTGAATGGTGTGTGTGATTGTGTTCAGGGGTGCAATGAAACCTACATTCCAGGGGGTATGGGGGTGCTAACCCTTCAAATGTTGGGAAAGGTTCTAACTTCACGGGCGGTGAGTGAGGGGCAAACTTATTTGTGTGGGGCATCTAACTTCTTTATGCATTCTAATGAGACTATTCTAGTGCAGATTCAATTGTACAAGCAGTTAACTCTCTCCTTTAAGTCTGAAAACACCCACTTATGGGCTGTTGTGTGAATATGTGGTCTCTTGCCCCTCTCTACCCTTCCAATCACTTCCCTGGCATGCAAGTACTAAGCCCACATCAAGATTTCAATTGCCTAAAGAATTATGCATGTGAATGCGGGTACTAACAGTGAAATGCTTTACGTTAGTTATTGCTGGGGCTTTGTTAACAGTAAAACCCAGGTGCCTTTTAACATCTGTGTCCTGTTCTGTCCGGCACGGCTATGTAGGTCAGCCAGGTCACGTCAACATGGCCCAAAATTTAAAGGGGGTGGGGGAGGGCTAAAGCCCAGCCAGCTCAATTGTGTTGCACTTTGACTCATACACAAGCACTGGGAGGAGATAGAGGGACATGGAGGTAATGCCTGGCTTAGTTGGCTGTAATATTCATTACTCCTAATCCCACTCTTCCTAATCCCAGTATTTACCTATGAGGCAAGGATCCTCATACATAAGCAATGGGACACGGAAAAGGGACATGGGGGTAATTCTGGCCCGAGAAGCTGATTTTGGGGGTTGGGGGTGGGGGTGGGATGGAGAGGGGATGTTTGGTTGGGAGGGTGGGATGGGGATTGTATGATAAATCGTAATGCTCATCCATGTCCAGACTAAGCAGGCATGATATGTGGTATTAGTGGCTAGAGAGGAATTTTGTTGCAGCCAGTCTAGTCATTTCTTAGTTTGGCTTGATTTATTTTAACTGGGCATCTCTGATAAAGCAGTCCTGCTAAGTGTAATTACATGGCTGGACTGACATTTGGGTGCTGCCAGTCTAGCCATTTCTTACTGCAGCATTTTATATTTTTCTGGCCATCTGTGAAGAAATAACCATGATGAGTGTTATTGCTTTGACTGGCATTTTGGTGAAACCAGTCTAGGTATGTCTAAATGGGGCCTGGCATGATTTACTGTAATATGTTATTGCATGTCTAGTCTGGTCCACATTGTGCAGACAGTTGGACATGTTTTCAATGTGGCATGGCATTTTTAATAGCAAAGCATTATATTAATTAAAGCATTAATGTTCCTGTGCACTGTTGATGACTTGCATGTTTGGATTGGTGTTACCATACAAAACAATTGCAAACGCTCTGGCTTTTAGCCAATTTTTCTCAGAAGGTGTGCTGTATTATACATTGAAACAGATATTTATATCTTTCTAGGCCAGCCCAGAGAGTGGCGCAACCCATGGTGTGTTGCTGGATTTGGTGGGGCTATCAGCATGGCTTGCAGGGGACCTCCACATTTTGTGTTATGCCACTGTGTATCTGCATGCATGAGCATGTGTAGGTGTCCATGTGTGTAGCTTCCCACAGTCTGTTGCAGCACTAGAATGAATGCCTCAGGCAACATTAGTCTGACAGAGGGAGGGATGAGAGTTGCAAGTCACTTATCTAAAGAGAAGAGGCCAGGTGAGTGAGCATGGCTCCACGCCACTGATCGCGTAATGAAACCCAAAGTCAGGTATTTTCCTTGGTGGTTTTATTTATTGAAGGCAATGTGATGTGTGATTCTGACGTGCACAACTGTTGTGGCAGATCACTGTTGTAAGACAAAAGTTAATTCAAAGCACAGAACAGTAAAATGTGCAGTTTAGTCAGGAGGTAATTTTGCAGTTTTGCACAGTTCTCAAAATGTGGAGTCTACAAGGATTGACACATGAGCTGTTTTTTAAGGGTGATCCCTTTGAAGTCAATGGAAATTATTGTGATTTCTCTGGGAAATAAGTTAAAATCACTCTTCTTGTGTGCAACATAAATGCAACTAATCAGTGAATCAATCAATCAAATGTTCCTTGGTGGCTGCATTGGACTCTGGTTAAGATGTATAAATTGGGGTTGCTTGAAGATGACTTGTGTTGAGGGTGTAGAATAGAGAGAGGCACTTCATTGCATCAACTTTGGGATTGCTCCCAAGTATGCACTTATTGGAGAGAGGTACTGGATAGATTAGATGATTTTGGTTATGACTTTCCCAAGAACAGCTGAACATGTGATTTTATTACTGCATGATGTGAGGTGTTCCATTGCACGAGAGTTTGATGACTGGATTGATAAGGCTTTGATGATTGGTATAAAATTAATTATGAAGGTCTGGCAAACTAGAAAACAACCAACTGTAGAGGATTGGATTGTAGAAATGATCTAAATATGGAAAAGTAATCATGGTGAATAGGAGATGTGAAGATGTATATCTTTTGTCGTGGGCTCCATTCAAAAACGTATATGAGTGAGTGTTTTTTGTGTGCTTTGTGTTGTTTTGTACTATGTTGTGGTTGTGTGTTCTAGGTTTCGTCCACTACCTGTTTGCTTATGGATTACAACATGTTGAAAGATGTTGTTTTCATATTTAGCGCTTTTCTAATTGTTATGTCAGATTACACTGTGTTATAAATTAATGTTCATAGATGCGTAAGAACATGTGAGTTTGCCTTGTGTTGCCGTTGTAAAGGTTATAGTGGATGTTTGTATGAAAATGATAAATAAAGGTTTTAAAAACATGTTCCTTGGTTCCTTGGTATGATATCCCTCAGCTATACAGCAAAGCATACATGTATTTTGAATACTTTGTTTAATCAGAGCTCTCTCCCCACTGGCCTATTTCCTTATGCTCATCATTTTCACATCAAGGCCTTTCTTCCTGATTTGAAACTTGTCCGGCCTTCTCTTCCAAATCTCCTACTTCTCTGCCTCGTCCAGCATCTGATCGCAGGCAGGTGACACAGGCACCAATGGTAGCCCTTTGCAGCATGCTAGCTAGTTCAAAATGATCAGTCATCACTAAAGAGAGCGTGGTTCTAATACCGAGAAATGTGTGAGTTTGGGTGGGCCATGGTCTCTAGTTATGCCCGGCTATGCAGTCACAAGAAGCATGTGAGAATAGGTGGTTAATTTCTATGTTTATGTTTGCTCCTTATATTTTGCATGGTAATGCCACTACATGGTAACAATATAACAAATTAAGTTCTCATGGTTTAGCCCATCCTTATCTGAAGTAAGCAGGTTTCAGTTTAGATATGTTTCTTCGGGGGGTTGTGCTTGTTTCCTGCATTCTTTATTCAAGAGCAGATAAAGTGAAACTTGCAGGACAGAGAGCAGAGACTAGACACTGAGACAACAGAAATTAGGCCAGAGAAGTGAAAGACTGAGTGAGTGGGGCTGTGTATCGAGGGAGTACTGGAAGAAAAGGATGGCTGTGTGATGATGATCAGCACTCTTCCAAAGCACAGCAGTAGGAGTGCACAATGGCCAGTCGAGCTTGTGAACCTATTTGAGCCCCCTCTGTAGAGCCTGTGCCAAGTATGTCCTGAACCCCCACCCCAATCTCATAACCCCATGATCTTAAATGTCTACCTCCTCCAGCTTGTACTCCTCCGTAAGAAGTCTGAGACTCTCCTGCAGCCTTACAACGCGAATATGTGATCCCTCAAACCCAGGACAGTGTGCACCATAACATGCAAGCCCCACCCTGAGTTTGAGATCACCTAGAGGCTCTGCTTGAAGGACTCTCTCCCAAAGCTGTTTTGGGATAAATCCCAAAAAGCTACTGCTCCCTCAGCCTTTCTGGATCTATTTCATAAATGTGTTTCCTTTGCATCTTAAGGTTTTTCTCCCTATTCTGCCCGAAGTGCCTGGAGGTACCCCCTCACATCTGCATGCGCTGCTAGATATGCATTGTTAAATACACCCACAGATGAACCAATGAATTATAAACTGTGATCCTACTGCTAATAGTGCTTCTCAATTTGGAGCTAATCACTTTTAAAACTAACAATGTTCATCAGGGGCATAAAGTAACACACATGTGCAAAAGCCTTGCATAAGACTTTTACGCATGTTTGTTTTGTCACGCCCCATTTTCAATCAATTGTATGGTGGATAGGAGGGGGGGAATGCAACCTGCGTTTCCACCTTCTTTCTTCACCTCCGAAATACAAATGCTGCAGCATTTGCACCGACATGATATTATATGATATGGTATTTATAACACTCCTAAACACAAGTGCTTCAAGGCGCGACAAGGAAAGGGAGGGGAAACAGAGGGAGGACCAAGACAGCGATCTTACTAGGCCTAGTGACATTAAAATTACGCAAGTGCAGGGGGAGGGGAGAGGAAAAAGTGCCAGGGAAGGGAGGGTGGATGAGTGCCATACAAGGGATAAAAAAAAAAAGTAGTGCGGCCAGCAAGTGGCAAGTGTGGGGTTAAAGTGCAGACAGCAGGTGTCCAATAAGTGCAGATAAGGGGACTGTAGGGTTGCAGATACAGGGCCAGGTGTAAGGGATGCCAGGAGGCAGTGCAGGTGTGCAACTGAGCGGGCAGGGACCTGGGCCCGAATTCTGAGGGTGGCCATGTGACCAGTGCAGTGTTAGACAGGAGATCAGCAGGGGAGAGGAAGAGAGAAGTAGGAAGCAAAGAGGAAGGTCTTGAGGTGCTTTCAGAACTGGAGATGGTTCTGCTCAAGTTTCAGATTGGCAGGGAGGCTGTTGCAGAGGGAAGCACCTGCTGAAGAAAGAGATCTGCCCCAAACTCGTTGCTTGGAGAAGCGACTGACCCTGAGGGAGTTGGAGGCAGAGGAGCGAAGAGCTTGAGTAGGAAGATATTTCCCAAGAGATAGTTGGAGGCATTGCAGTTCCAGGCCCCAGAAGGCCTTGTGGACAATGCAGAGGGCCTTGAACTTGATCCTTGCAGCCAGTGGGAGCCAATGGAGAGATTTCAGGGCTAGAGACATACGATCCCTGGGCTTGAGGTCAAGGACAAGTCTCGCATTCCTGTTCTGGATGAGTTGCAGAGGGCGGAGAGTAGAGGCAGGCAGAGTTAAAAAGAGACTGTTGCAGTAGTCCAGCCTAGAGAGAACCAGAGCTCTGGAGACAGTGATCTTCTGGGGGAAGGTGAGGCAAGGAAGAATACCTCCGAGGAGGTGCATTTGGTAGTTTGACTTCTTAGAGACATCAGACATGTGGGGAGAGAAGGAGAGTGTGGAGTCGAAGATGACCCTGAGGTTCTTAGCCTCACAGATGGGAGCAGGAAGGGGACAAGGGAGGCCGGACAGAGAGTGACAGGAAAGGAAGATGCAGGTGTGCCGATGAGGAGGATCTCCATTTTACTGGCATTAAGGTAGAGATCATTGGAAGCATACCACTCCTGGATTGCAGACAGACAATCCCGAGATGAGAGAGGGAGAAGAGGTGGCACAGGGGAACCTGAAAACGAGCTGTCATCCGCATAGCACTGAAGGTTGGAGCAGAGAGCAGCAATGGGGTGGGCGAGAGGTGCCAGGTATTGGTTGAACGGCCAGGGAGAAAGATTATACCCCTGGGGAACACCACAGGTAGAGTGTGAGATAGAGGAGAGGAAGGATTCAAGTTGGACCTGGGAGGGTCGGTCCGAGAGGAAAGAGGTCAGCCAGGCCAGGGCCTGATCAGTGATACCCAGGTTATCACAGAGCCGGTTGAGCAGGATGGCTTGGTTGACCGTGTCAAAAGCAGAAGAGTGATCGAGTAGGATAGGACAGGGGGGTGATCAGCATCAAGGTTAGAGAGCAGGTCTTCACAGATGTTCAGGAGAGCAGTTTCCATGCTTCTGGCTGCTCTGAAGCCAGACTGATGGTCATGGAGACAACGACAGATTCTGTGTGAATATTAAGCTGGGAGATGGCCAGCTTTTCCAAGAGTTTGCCCATGAAAGGAGTGATGGAGATTGTGCGATAGTTAGCTGGGCAGGAGGGGTCGGCTGAGGGTTTCTTGAGAAGAGGGGGCACAAGAGAGTACTTCACAGGGAAAGGGAAGGTTCCAGTGGTGAAAGAGTAATTGCGGAAGTCGGCCAAGGCTGAAGCGAGGGTGTCCATGTGGTCCTTGATGAACCTATTTTGACGAGATGTACATTGAATGGACTTGTCTAGAAATCCCATCAGGGGTGAACAGAGGAAAGACAGAGAAGGGAGGAAGAGAGGTGGACACAGGGAGGCCGAAGTTAAAGGAGAGAGTAAAGGGAGAAGGAGGAGAGGGTCAGAGGGTGGACAGGATCTCCTGGGTTTTAGTGATGAAATAAGAAATCCGGCCCGTACAGAGGGTCTGGGAGGGGACAGGAGAGAAAGAGACTGCAGAAGGATTGGCCAGCTCCTTGCAGATTTTAAAGAGTTCGGCTGAGTTGTTAGATGCCGCAGGCTTGGATGTGAGCTCTCTTCTTAGTGAGGACAGCAAGCCGGTATTGCCTTTGGAGCAGACGGCAGGCCAGTTTGTCATAGGATGCACACGATGCCAGCCATTTCCTCTCAGCCACCCCACACTTGCGTTTAAGGGTGACGAGGTCTCAGTCGTACCAGGAGTTGCACTTGGCTTTGGGCTTCAAGCGCATTCTCATGACAGAGGAAAGTACATCAAGATTATCCAGTGGTGGAAATGGAAAAAATGCGGTGGGGGATCCCACAAGGACAGGGGATCGGAGTTTCGGGGGCAAGGGTGGTGTCCGAGCAGGAGGGGTTTAGAGGGTGTGGAGCTGTCAGTTGACCTCTGATCAAAGGAAATGTCCAAAATAATAGTTTTAAACAGCGCAATTTCTTTCATGCTGCTTCTTTTCCAAACTATATATTAATTCCTCTTTAAACCACTTCCATGGCACTGGTGCACCCAAAATATGATATCATTACCACACTATATAAAGTTAACCATGGTAGAAGTAAAGGACCTGGCACCAAAGGGGCATTTATGCTAAAAAAATAGAGTAGGGTTTTGGGCACTACAATTGCTAAAGAACTAAAGCCTGTACCAGTCAATCGCCCGAGTTGTTCACACCCTACACAGATGTCATGGGTGATTGCCGCATGCTCAGCCCATAACACCCCCTTTCAACACACCACACACACATGGTGGCCTGTGCTGCAGCCCACCCGTAGGGTCGCCGAGAAGATTCAGTTTCCTACCGCGCACGTATATTTTGAAACATTTCTGCGTGTTCAGTACGACCGGCTCTCTGCAGGAAACCACATTTCTAATGTGGGCCTGGGGGTTTACCCTAGCTGAGGCTCCCCATATCGCAATGGTGGCAGCAGATACAGCCTGTGTAATTAAAGTAAGCTTACCCAAAAGCTGTCAAATCTTAACCCTTTAAGTGCCATGGGCATTTCTCCCCAGTGCCAGAGCCTTTTTTGGTGATTTTGGTATGTGGCCATTCAATGGCTTGTAACTTTTTTGCTACATGAGATATCTTGCCCAAATTTGGCTCCTTTTTTCCCCACATGTAGGCGGTCGTAACGCCACCCAGGGTTCCCAGGTTGCTGTAGGGGGGTGAGAGAAAATAAGGAAAAAGTGCGAGAATTTTGGTTTTTTTCAAAAAATGCCAATAAAATGATGTACAAAGAAGCCTGTGGTTTTTTCCTTGTAAGAGCTAGGAACAAATGGTTTGCTGTGCTGAGTTACCCAATGACGTGGCTTTCAGGAACAGGTTGAGTGGAAATGGAAAAAAAATATTTTGATGTGGTTATCAACCGTTTTGTGAGAGGTAGGCGATTTTTGCCATTTTTGCCAACTGGACATGCATGGACAGAATGGAAGAAAAGGGCAGGAAAACCAAATTGGAGGACAGAAAGGCATATATTTCTGAAAAGTAGACAAAATTCCAAGTTTAGGAAGGGGTGATTTGCATAGGTCAGGTGTAAAGACTGGTAGGGGGTGTCTGTACTTCTGCTCTCTATATGGTAGAAGAGAGGCACAGAAGACCCCAGCCAAGATTCTCTATTACGGTAGCAATGGACGAGCAATCAAGGCCTAGCTTCTCAGGAGGTGATGCAGGCTGGTTCTTAAGTACAGTGTAGTCCCCAAGCCCCCACAAAGGAATGTCCACACACTGTATTGGTTAGAACACAGTCTTTATATAATCAATATTCAAGGTTATGTACACTTATCATAATAACTCACTTTGTACTTAGGAAAATCAACAATGGCAAATATATACAATTCTAAAGTGGTACCACCCTTTGTATTAGATCTCATTAAAGTGCATCAACAACACTGTAACAATGTCACACAGATCAATAGAGTGAAACCAGCAATACAGAGAGGAGAGAAAATAAGATGGTTGAGCAATAGGCAGAATACTGGCCCCTACCACTAGACACAGTTCTGTGTGGAGATCCCCCAACCTGGGCAGCCTGTAAAATAAAGATATAGCACAAGCCCAGTCCATATATTGTTCTGCAAGTCTTATTCCCTCCTATAATGTTTTTACCCCCCCAATGTACCTGGTGGAGTCGAGTTCTACGAAGAGGCGTCAACAGATCCTTCTTGAGCAACCCCCTTTCAAGCGGGAGTCACGGATCGTCGAGAGGCGTTGAGAAGCGTCGAGGAACTCGGCGTTCGGTGGCGGGGAATCGACGGCCCTTCTTGAATGCCTTCCCTTTCAAGCGGGAGACACGGGGCGTCGAACGTCCGTCGACAAACAGGGTAGAACGGCGTCGATGAGGCAGCAGCTTCGTCCGAGCGGTGCTCGTCGGCGTCGGCGTCCTGCAAGGCAGAGGCGTGCGGGGCACCTCGGTGACAATAGTTCTGGACCGCAAAGATTGTGGAGACGGAGGCCCAGCAAGGGCGTTGAGTCGTTCAAGTCTTTGTGGTCTTCGGGTGGCGGTAGACCCACCAGCAGGTTTCTCCTTGGCGCGTTGGTCGTCCTCGACTTTCTCTGGCAGGATAAAACGGTCGACGGTGCGGATGAGGGAGTCCTTCGATTCAAATGTTCTTAGGCAAAGGAGCGGGCGGCTCCGGTCGTCGGCGGCACGGCGTCAAGTGGTTCCCACGGCTGGGCAACACAACTTTGACGGGCCTCCAGCGGTTACACAAACCTGTGAACCCTGGTCGACGGCAATGGACTTCGACGGCGGCGATGTCCGGGTGCTTCACTTCGATCTCCTCGGCGGTCCCGTCTCGGGTCGGCAGCCTTTCGAGGGTCTGTCTTCCAGGGCGCTTCGGCGAAGATGGAGCGGTGCTCGATGGTCCCTCGGAGCAGGGGAAGAGGGCGCCTTACCAGGTCCTCTCTCGGGTCAGTCTTCGACGATTTCGGCAGCCTTCGGATCGGTCGAAGCAAATGCAACAGCAAGTCTTCTTCTTCCAGCTGGACGTCGAGGATCAGCAGTTCCAGTTACTCTTAGAGTGGAGACTCAACTCCAGAGCGCTTCTGAACAACTACCAGTGGTGAGAGGTCCCCAGATATACTATTCTGTCTCTCATCCACACTGCTGGCACACACTCAGCAGCCAATCATACAGAAGGGCATTCATGCAGTCAGTCAGCCAATCAGGCACACAGTGCATTCAGGCCACACTCCTCCCTTTCAGACACTCACAACAAGGAATGTGGATTGGGACAAGTACCCAGCCATTCAACACTACACACTGCATTCAGGCCAGTTTCGGGCAGGGCTGTCTCAGTCTTTGTCTCTCATGCCAGAAACCAGACAACCACAACAAGGAGTGTATATTGGTCACACACTCCATTCACCCAGGTCCCACCCACAGGAGGTACCCATAACATACAGTCACTGGGAAGGCTCCAGTCAGTCTAGCTGGGCCTTCACAACAACACCATATATGGAACTTCCACCCAACAGCCAGTCAGGGGGAAGGGACAGAGTCAGGGCTTCCCAGACTTTGGGAAACAAGGTAACAGGCAATAGAAAGCAAGAGGCCACAGGGGCCATCTTGTTTCCTATCAGGAATCAACTGATCCCAATGGCAGGGCCTGGGTATCCCAAAATGGAGGACACCCAGAGCACCTGTCAAATTCAGCATGGAGCTGCCACCAGCCCATACCCTGCTCTGTGGGCCACCCACAGGTGCCCAAAAACATACACTAGGGGCACAGGGTTGTACCCCTACCCATGGGTGCCATAAGGGTATCCCATGGGTCTGTTCACCAAACCAAAAGAGAGAGCTGCACTGCCAGGAGTCCCACATGGACTCCTGGGCAGAAAACATGACAGAACACACGATAAAAAGCAGTAAAGGACAAGGATTCAGAGGCCCTGTCCCTCTGATGCATTTCCAGCATCACATCAGGCAACAACTAGGTAGGGGAAACTGCCATCGAATGGGGGAAAAGCAGGAAAATGACTGAAAAAAAAGGTATGTGTTGGACATGGTTGGCTTGGTACGGCAATGGCTTCTATGAATTTTGAGAAAGCAATGCTCCGCTACATTCCCCCGACTCTTGCAGTTAGGAGAGCATACCATTTTTGTAGTGTTTTTACAAAACAAGCAAAACCACAAGCCAAACACTGAGCCATGGTACACAGGAGTTTTATGCTCACGGCCTGACCAGACGCACTTAGCATGTGTAAATTGGGAAAACCAATGTGGTGAGGAATGGCAGCCATACATTTTTTGAAAGAGCACAGGCAGACCTTTTCAAGGGTAGGTGACTTGTGCAGGTAACAAAAGTGTATGGTGGTGAAAGCAGCGACTAAATGTAGGTCACATTTGGGAAAAGAAAGGGTTGTGAGACAAAGGGCACCAGCAAATGGGTCAAAACGTTATGAAAACCACACAAACACAACACATGGCCTACCATCTGGCGTTCCCACAGGTGTCCCGATGAAAACGGTACCCCACATGTGTGGGTGCACCTACCTGGCCGCCAAGGGGAAAGCCTAAAACACAAGTAACCCCAAGTCTGTTTTCAGAGCGAAATCTCAGACATTCTGCCGACCGGCACAACGTACAGATATGGGCCTCGGGTGTCCAAGCCACCGAGGAAAACGGGGAACCCCATGCATTTCTGAAAAGAGGACACCCGTGGGAATACGCAGAGGTATGATTTGCGCACATCGCCCCAGAATTTATTACCCAGGCAGCCCCGCAAAATCCGAAATGTCGGGAAAAAAACGCTTTTTCCGCACATTTCGCTTGACGCACCCATCGAAACATGCCCCCAACAACACATGGCCTACTGTCACGCGTTCCCACAGGTGTCCCGATGAAAACGGTACCTCACATGTGTGGGTGCACCTACCTGGTCGCCAAGGGGAAAGCCTAAAACACAAGTAACCCCAAGTCTATTTTCTGAGGGAAATCTCAGACATTCTGCCGACCGGCACAATGTACAGATCTGGGCTTCGGGTGTCCAAGCCACCGAGGAAAACAGGGAACCCCATGCATTTCCGAAAAGAGGACAACCATGGGAATACGCAGAGGTATGATTTGCGCACATCGCCCCAGAATTTATTACCCAGGCAGCCCCGCAAAATCCGAAATGTCGGGAAAAAAACGCTTTTTCCGCACATTTCGCTTGACGCACCCATCGAAACATGCCCCCAACAACACATGGCCTACTGTCACGCGTTCCCACAGGTGTCCCGATGAAAACGGTACCTCACATGTGTGGGTGCACCTACCTGGCCGCCAAGGGGAAAGCCTAAAACACAAGTAACCCCAAGTCTATTTTCTGAGGGAAATCTCAGACATTCTGCCGACCGGCACAATGTACAGATCTGGGCTTCGGGTGTCCAAGCCACCGAGGAAAACAGGGAACCCCATGCATTTCCGAAAAGAGGACAACCATGGGAATACGCAGAGGTATGATTTGCGCACATCGCCCCAGAATTTATTACCCAGATAGCCCCGCAAAGTCCGAAATGTCGGGAAAAAAATGCCTTTTCCACACATTTTGCTTGACGTACCCATCGAAACACGCCCCCAACAGCACATGGCCTACCGTCACGCGTTCCCACAGGTGTCCCGATGAAAATGGTACCTCACATGTGTGGGTGCACCTACCTGGCCGCCAAGGGGAAAGCCTAAAACACAAGTAACCCCAAGTCTATTTTCTGAGGGAAATCTCAGACATTCTGCCGACCGGCACAATGTACAGATCTGGGCCTCGGGTGTCCAAGCCACCGAGGAAAACAGGGAACCCCATGCATTTCCGAAAAGAGGACACCCGTGGGAATCCGCAGAGGTATGATTTGCGCACATCGCCCCAGAATTTATTACCCAGGCAGCCCTGCAAAGTCCGAAATGTCGGGAAAAAAATGCTTTTTCCGCACATTTCGCTCGACGCACCCATCGAAACATGCCCCCAACAACACATGGCCTACCGTCACGCGTTCCCACAGGTGTCCCGATGAAAACGGTACCTCACATGTGTGGGTGCACCTACCTGGCCGCCAAGGGGAAAGCCTAAAACACAAGTAACCCCAAGTCTGTTTTCAGAGCGAAATCTCAGACATTCTGCCGACCGGCACAACGTACAGATCTGGGCCTCGGGTGTCCAAGCCACCAAGGAAAACAGGGAACCCCATGTATTTCTGAAAAGAGGACAACCATGGGAATACGCAGAGGTATGATTTGCGCACATCGCCCCAGAATTTATTACCCAGATAGCCCCGCAAAGTCCGAAATGTCGGGAAACGGGAAAAAAATGCCTTTTCCACACATTTCGCTTGACGTACCCATCGAAACACGCCCCCAACAGCACATGGCCTACCGTCACGCGTTCTCACAGGTGTCCCGATGAAAACGGTACCTCACATGTGTGGGTGCACCTACCTGGCCGCCAAGGGGAAAGCCTAAAACACAAGTAACCCCAAGTCTGTTTTCAGAGGGAAATCTCAGACATTCTGCCGACCGGCACAATGTACAGATCTGGGCCTCGGGTGTCCAAGCCACCAAGGAAAACAGGGAACCCCATGCATTTCCGAAAAGAGGACACCCGTGGGAATCTGCGGGAGGTATGATTTGCGCACATCGCCCCAGAATTTATTACCCAGACACCCCCGGAAAGTCCGAAATGTGGGGAAAAAAATGCATTTTCCAGACATTTTGCTTGGCGCACCCATCGAAACACGCCCCCAACAACACATGGCCTACCGTCACGCGTTCCCACAGGTGTCCCAATGAAAACGGTACCCCACATGTGTGGGTGCACCTACCTGGCCGCCAAGGGGAAAGCCTAAAACACAAGTAACAAGATTTTCATGGCGAAATCTCAGACATTCTGCCGACCGGCACAACGTACAGATATGGGCCTCGGGTGTCCAAGCCACCGAGGAAAACGGGGAACCCCATGCATTTCCGAAAAGAGGACACCCGTGGGAATACGCAGAGGTATGATTTGCGCACATCGCCCCAGAATTTATTACCTAGACACCCCTGCAAAGTCCAAAATGTGGGGAAAAAAACGCATTTTCCAGACATTTCGCTCGGCGCACCCATCGAAACACGCCCCCAACAACACATGGCCTACCGTCCCGCGTTCCCACAGGTGTCCCGATGAAAACGGTACCTCACATGCGTGGGTGCACCTACCTGGCTGGCAAGGGGCAAGCCGAAAACGCAAGCAACCCCCAGTCTGTTTGCAGAGGGGAATGTCAGCCATTCTGCCGACCGGCACAACATACAGATATGGGCCTCGGGTGTCCAAGCCACCAAGGAAAACAGGGAACCCCATGCATTTCCGAAAAGACGACACCCGTGGGAATCCGCAGAGGTATGATTTGCGCACATCGCCCCAGAATTTATTACCCAGACACCCCCGCAAATTCCGAAATGTGGGGAAAAAATGCATTTTCCAGACATTTCGCTCGGCGCACCCATCGAAACACACCCCCAACAACACATGGCCTACCGTCACGCGTTCCCACAGGTGTCCCGATGAAAACGGTACCCCACATGTGTGGGTGCACCTACTTGGCCGCCAAGGGGAAAGCCTAAAACACAAGTAACCCCAAGTCTGTTTTCAGAGCGAAATCTCAGACATTCTGCCGACCGGCACAACGTACAGATATGGGCCTCGGGTGTCCAAGCCACCGAGGAAAACAGGGAACCCCATGCATTTCCGAAAAGAGGACACCCGTGGTAATCCGCAGAGGTATGATTTGTGCACATCGCCCCAGAATTTATTACCCAGACAGCCCTGCAAAGTCTGAAATGTGGGGAAAAAAATGCTTTTTCCGCACATTTCGCTCGACGCACCCATCGAAACACGCCCCCAACAACACTTGGCCTACCGCACGGGTTCCCACCGGTGTCCCGATGAAAACGGTACCTCACATGTGTGGGTGCACCTACCTGGCTGGCAAGGGGCAAGCCGAAAACGCAAGCAACCCCCAGCCTGTTTGCAGAGGGGAATCTCAGCCATTCTGCCGACCGGCACAACGTACAGATATGGGCCTCGGGTGTCCAAGCCACCGAGGAAAACAGGGAACCCCATGCATTTCCGAAAAGAGGACACCCATGGGAATCCGCAGAGGTATGATTTGTGCACATCGCCCCAGAATTTATTACCCAGACAGCCCTGCAAAGTCCGAAATGTGGGGAAAAAAATGCTTTTTCCGCACATTTCACTCGACGCACCCATCGAAACATGCCCCCAACAACACATGGCCTACCGTCACGCGTTCCCACAGGTGTCCCGATGAAAACGGTACCTCACATGTGTGGGTGCACCTACCTGGCTGGCAAGGGGCAAGCCGAAAACGCAAGCAACCCCCAGCCTGTTTGCAGAGGGGAATCTCAGCCATTCTGCCGAACGACACAACATACAGATATGGGCCTCGGGTGTCCAAGCCACCAAGGAAAACAGGGAACCCCATGCATTTCCGAAAAGAGGACACCCGTGGTAATCCGCAGAGGTATGATTTGTGCACATCGCCCCAGAATTTATTACCCAGACACCCCTGCAAATTCCGAAATGTGGGGAAAAAATGCATTTTCCAGACATTTTGCTCGGCGCACCCATCGAAACACGCCCCCAACAACACATGGCCTACCGTCACGCGTTCCCACAGGTGTCCCGATGAAAACGGTACCCCACATGTGTGGGTGCACCTACCTGGCCGCCAAGGGGAAAGCCTAAAACACAAGTAACCCCAAGTCTGTTTTCAGAGCGAAATCTCAGACATTCTGCCGACCGGCACAACGTACAGATATGGGCCTCGGGTGTCCAAGCCACCGAGGAAAACAGGGAACCCCATGCATTTCCGAAAAGAGGACACCCGTGGTAATCCACAGAGGTATGTTTTGTGCACATCGCCCCAGAATTTATTACCCAGACAGCCCTGCAAAGTCCGAAATGTGGGTAAAAAAATGCTTTTTCCGCACATTTCGCTCGACGCACCCATCGAAACACGCCCCCAACAATACATGGCCTACCTTCACGCGTTCCCACAGGTGTCCCGATGAAAACGGTACCTCACATGTGTGGGTGCACCTACCTGGCTGGCAAGGGGCAAGCCGAAAACGCAAACAACCCCCAGCCTGTTTGCAGAGGGGAATCTCAGCCATTCGGCCGACCGGCACAACGTACAGATATGGGCCTCGGGTGTCCAAGCCACCGAGGAAAACAGGGAACCCCATGCATTTCCGAAAAGAGGACACCCGTGGGAATCCGCAGAGGAATGATTTGCGCACATCGCCCCAGATTGTATTACCCAGACAGCCCCGCAAAGTCCGAAATGTGGGGAAAAAAACGCTTTTTCCACACATTTCACTCGACGCACCCATCGAAACACACCCCCAACAACACATGGCCTACCGTCACGCGTTCCCACAGGTGTCCCGATGAAAACGGTACCTCACAGTGTGGGTGCACCTACCTGGCTGCCAAGGGGAAAGCCTAAAACACAAGTAACCCCAAGTCTGTTTTCAGAGTGAAATCTCAGACATTCTGCCGACCGGCACAACGTACAGATATGGGCCTCGGGTGTCCAAGCCACTGAGGAAAACAGGGAACCCCATGCATTTCCGAAAAGAGGACACCCGTGGTAATCCACAGAGGTATGTTTTGTGCACATCGCCCCAGAATTTATTACCCAGACAGCCCTGCAAAGTCCGAAATGTGGGTAAAAAAATGCTTTTTCCGCACATTTCGCTCGACGCACCCATCGAAACACGCCCCCAACAACACATGGCCTACCTTCACGCGTTCCCACAGGTGTCCCGATGAAAACGGTACCTCACATGTGTGGGTGCACCTACCTGGCTGGCAAGGGGCAAGCCGAAAACGCAAACAACCCCCAGCCTGTTTGCAGAGGGGAATCTCAGCCATTCGGCCGACCGGCACAACGTACAGATATGGGCCTCGGGTGTCCAAGCCACCGAGGAAAACAGGGAACCCCATGCATTTCCGAAAAGAGGACACCCGTGGGAATCCGCAGAGGTATGATTTGCGCACATCGCCCCAGATTTTATTACCCAGACAGCCCCGCAAAGTCCGAAATGTGGGGAAGAAAACGCTTTTTCCACACATTTCACTCGACGCACCCATCGAAACACACCCCCAACAACACATGGCCTACCGTCACGCGTTCCCACAGGTGTCCCGATGAAAACGGTACCTCACAGTGTGGGTGCACCTACCTGGCCGCCAAGGGGAAAGCCTAAAACACAAGTAACCCCAAGTCTGTTTTCAGAGTGAAATCTCAGACATTCTGCCGACCGGCACAACGTACAGATATGGGCCTCGGGTGTCCAAGCCACTGAGGAAAACAGGGAACCCCATGCATTTCCGAAAAGAGGACACCCGTGGGAATCCGCAGAGGTATGATTTGTGCACATCGCCCCAGAATTTCACTCGACGCACCCATCGAAACATGCCCCCAACAACACATGGCCTACCGTCACGCGTTCCCACAGGTGTCCCGATGAAAATGGTACCTCACATGTGTGGGTGCACCTACCTGAATGGCAAGGGGCAAGCCGAAAACGCAAGCAACCCCCAGCCTGTTTGCAGAGGGGAATCTCAGCCATTCTGCCGACCGGCACAACATACAGATATGGGCCTCGGGTGTCCAAGCCACCAAGGAAAACAGGGAACCCCATGCATTTCCTAAAAGAGGACACCCGTGGGAATCCGCAGAGGTATGATTTGCGCACATCGCCCCAGAATTTATTACTCAGACACCCCCGCAAAGTCCGAAATGTGGGGAAAAAAACGCATTTTCCAGACATTTCGCTCGGCGCACCCATCGAAACACGCCCCCAACAACACATGGCCTACTGTCCCGCGTTCCCACAGGTGTCCCGATGAAAACGGTACCTCACATGCGTGGGTGCACCTACCTGGCTGGCAAGGGGCAAGCCGAAAACGCAAGCAACCCCCAGTCTGTTTGCAGAGGGGAATCTCAGCCATTCTGCCGACCAGCACAACATACAGATATGGGCCCCGGTGTCCAAGCCACCAAGGAAAACAGGGAACCCCATGCATTTCCGAAAAGAGGACACCCGTGGAAATCCGCAGAGGTATGATTTGCGCACATCGCCCCAGAATTTATTACCCAGACACCCCTGCAAATTCCGAAATGTGGGGAAAAAATGCATTTTCCAGACATTTCGCTCGGCGCACCCATCGAAACACGCCCCCAACAACACATGGCCTACCGCCACGCGTTCCCACTGGTGTCCCGATGAAAACGGTACACCACATGTCTGGGTGCACCTACTTGGCCGCCAAGGGGAAAGCCTAAAACACAAGTAACCCCAAGTCTGTTTTCAGAGTGAAATCTCAGACATTCTGCCGACCGGTACAACGTACAGATATGGGCCTCGGGTGTCCAAGCCACCGAGGAAAACAGGGAACCCCATGCATTTCCGAAAAGAGGACACCCGTGGTAATCCGCAGAGGTATGATTTGTGCACATCGCCCCAGAATTTATTACCCAGACAGCCCTGCAAAGTCCGAAATGTGGGGAAAAAAATGCTTTTTCCGCACATTTCGCTCGACGCACCCATCAAAACACGCCCCCAACAACACATGGCCTACCGTCACGCGTTCCCACAGGTGTCCCGATGAAAACGGTACCTCACATGTGTGGGTGCACCTACCTGGCTGGCAAGGGGCAAGCCGAAAACGCAAGCAACCCCCAGCCTGTTTGAAGAGGGGAATCTCAGCCATTCTGCCGACCGGCACAACGTACAGATATGGGCCTCGGGTGTCCAAGCCACCGAGGAAAACAGGGAACCCCATGCATTTCTGAAAAGAGGACACCCGTGGGAATCCGCAGAGGTATGATTTGCGCACATCGCCCCAGAATTTATTACTCAGACACCCCCGCAAAGTCCGAAATGTGGGGAAAAAAACGCATTTTCCAGACATTTCGCTGGGCGCACCCATCGAAACACGCCCCCAACAACACATGGCCTACCGTCACGCGTTCCCACAGGTGTGCCGATGAAAACGGTACCCCACATGTGTGGGTGAACCTACCTGGCCGCCAAGGGAAAGCCTAAAACACAAGCAACCCCAAGTCTGTTTTCAGAGCGAAATCTCAGACATTCTGCCGACCGGCACAACGTACAGATATGGGCCTCGGGTGTCCAAGCCACCGAGGAAAACAGTGAACCCCATGCATTTCCGAAAAGAGGACACCCGTGGGAATCCGCAGAGGTATGATTTGCGCACATCGCCCCAGAATTTATTACCCAGACACCCCCGCAAAGTCCGAAATGTGGGGAAAAAAACGCATTTTCCAGATATTTCGCTCGGTGCACCCATCGAAACACGCCCCCAACAACACATGGCCTACCATCCCGCGTTCCCACAGGTGTCCCGATGAAAACGGTACCTCATATGCGTGGGTGCACATACCTGGCTGGCAAGGGGCAAGCCGAAAACGCAAGCAACCCCCAGTCTGTTTGCAGAGGGGAATCTCAGCCATTCTGCCGACCAGCATAACATACAGATATGGGCCTCGGGTGTCCAAGCCACCAAGGAAAACAGGGAACCCCATGCGTTTCCGAAAAGAGGACACCCGTGGGAATCTGCAGAGGTATGATTTGTGCACATCGCCCCAGAATTTATTATCCAGACAGCCCTGCAAAGTCCGAAATGTGGGGAAAAAAATGCTTTTTCCGCACATTTCGCTCGACGCTCCCATCGAAACACGCCCCCAACAACACATGGCCTACCGTCACGCATTCCCACACGTGTCCCGATGAAAACGTTACCTCACATGTGTGGGTGCACCTACCTGGCTGGCAATGGGCAAGCCGAAAACGCAAGCAACCCCCAGCCTGTTTGCAGAGGGGAATCTCAGCCATTCTGCCGACCGGCACAACGTACAGATATGGGCCTCGGGTGTCCAAGCCACTGAAGAAAACAGGGAACCCCATGCATTTCCGAAAAGAGGACACCCGTGCGAATACGCAGAGGTATGATTTGCGCACATCGCCCCCGAATTTATTACCCAGGCAGCCATGCAAAGTCCGAAATGTCGGGAAAAAAACGCTTTTTACGCTCATTTCACTCAACGCACCAATCGAAACACGCCCCCAACAACACATGGCCTACCGTCACGCGTTCCCACAGGTGTCCCGATGAAAACGGTACCTCACATGCGTGGGTGCACCTACCTGGCTGGCAAGGGGCAAGCCGAAAACGCAAGCAACCCCCAGTCTGGTTGCAGAGGGGAATCTCAGCCATTCTGCCGACCGGCACAACATACAGATATGGGCCTCGGGTGTCCAAGCCACCGAGGAAAACAGGGAACCCCATGCATTTCTGAAAAGAGGACACCCGTGGGAATCCGCAGAGGTATGATTTGCACACATCGCCCCAATATTTATTACACAGACACCCCCGCAAAGTCCGAAATGTGGGGAAAAAAACGCATTTTCCAGACATTTCGCTCAGCGCACCCATCGAAACACGCTCCCAACAACACATGGCCTACCGTCCCGCGTTCCCACAGGTGTCCCAATGAAAACGGTACCTCACATGCGTGGGTGCACCTACCTGGCTGGCAAGGGGCAAGCCGAAAACGCAAGCAACCCCCAGTCTGTTTGCAGAGGGGAATCTCAGCCATTCTGCCGACCGGCACAACGTACAGATATGGGCCTCGGGTGTCCAAGCAACCAAGGAAAACAGGGAACCCCATGCATTTCCGAAAAGAGGACACCCGTGGGAATCCACAGAGGTATGATTTGTGCACATCGCCCCAGAATTTATTACCCAGACAGCCCCGCAAAGTCCGAAATGTGGGGAAAAAAACACCTTTTCCGCACATTTCGCTCGACGCACCCATCGAAACACGCCCACAACAACACATGGCCTACCGTCACGCGTTCCCACAGGTGTCCCGATGAAAACGGTACCTCAAATGTGTGGGTGCACCTACCTGGCCACCAAGGGGAAAGCCTAAAACACAAGTAACCCCAAGTCTGTTTTCAGAGCGAAATCTCAGACATTCTGCCGACCGGCACAACATACAGATATGTGCCTCGGGTGTCCAAGCCACCGAGGAAAACAGGGAACCCCATGCATTTCCAAAAAGAGGACACCCGTGGGAATCCGCAGAGGTATGATTTGCGCACATCGCCCCCGATTTTATTACCCAGACACCCCCGCAAAGTCCGAAATGTGGAGAAAAAAACGTATTTTCCAGACATTTCGCTCGGCGCACCCATCGAAACACACCCCCAACAACACATGGCCTACCGTCCCGCGCTCCCACAGGTGTCCCGATGAAAACGGTACCTCACATGCGTGGGTGCACCTACCTGGCTGGCAAGGGGCAAGCCGAAAACGCAAGCAACCCCCAGTCTGTTTGCAGAGGGGAATCTCATCCATTCGGCCGACCGGCACAACATACAGATATGGGCCTCGGGTGTCCAAGCCACCAAGGAAAACAGGGAACCCCATGCATTTCCGAAAAGAGGACACCCGTGGGAATCCGCAGAGGTATGATTTGCGCACATCGCCCCAGAATTTATTACCCAGATACCCCTGCAAAGTCCGAAATGTGCCCCGGATTTTGCGGGGGTGTCTGGGTAATAAATTCTGGGGCGATGTGCGCAAATCATACCTCTGTGGATTCCCACGGGTGTCCTCTTTTCGGAAATGCATGGGGCTCCCTGTTTTCCTTGGTGGCTTGGACACCCGAGGCCCATATCTGTATGTTGTGCCGGTCGGCAGAATGGCTGAGATTCCCCTCTGCAAACAGACTGGGGGTTGCTGCCGTTTTCGGCTTGCCCCTTGCCAGCCAGGTAGGTGCACCCACGCATGTGAGGTACCATTTTCATCGGGACACCTGTGGGAACGCGGGACGGTAGGCCATGTGTTGTTGGGGGCGTGTTTCGATGGGTGCACCAAGCTAAATGTGCGGAAAATGCGTTTTTTTCCCCACATTTCGGACTTTGCGGGGGTGTCTGGGTAATAAATTCTGGGGCGATGTGCGCAAATCATACCTCTGCCGATTCCCACGGGTGTCCTCTTTTTGGAAATGCATGGGGTTCCCTGTTTTCCTTGGTGGCTTGGACACCCGAGGCCCATATCTGTATGTTGTGCCGGTCGGCAGAATGGCTGAGTTTCCCCTCTGCAAACAGACTGGGGGTTGCTTGCGTTTTTGGCTTGCCCCTTGCCAGCCAGGTAGGTGCACCCACGCATGTGAGGTACCATTTTCATCGGGACACCTGTGGGAACGCGGGACGGTAGGCCATGTGTTGTTGGGGGCGTGTTTCGATGGGTGCGCCAAGCTAAATGTGCGGAAAATGCGTTTTTTTCCCCACATTTCGGACTTTGCAGGGGTGTCTGGGTAATAAATTCTGGGGCGATGTGCGCAAATCATACCTCTGCCGATTCCCACGGGTGTCCTCTTTTTGGAAATGCATGGGGTTCCCTGTTTTCCTTGGAGGCTTGGACACCCGAGGGCCATATCTGTATGTTGTGCCGGTCGGCAGAATGGCTGAGATGCCCCTCTGCAAACAGGCTGGGGGTTGCTTGCGTTTTCGGCTTGCCCCTTGCCAGCCAGGTAGGTGCACCCACACATGTGAGGTACCGTTTTCATCGGGACACCTGTGGGAACGTGTGACGGTAGGCCATGTGTTGTTGGGGGTGTGTTTCGATGTGTACGCCGAGCGAAATGTGCGGAAAATGCGTTTTTTTCCCCACATTTCAGACTTTGCGGGGGGGGTCTGGGTAATAAATTATGGGGCGATGTGCGCAAATCATACCTCTGCGGATTCCCACGGGTGTCCTCTTTTCGGAAATGCATGGGGCTCCCTGTTTTCCTTGGTCGCTTGGACACCCAAGGCCCATATCTGTATGTGGTGCCGGTCGGCAGAATGGCTGAGATTCCCCTCTGCAAACAGACTGGGGGTTGCTTGCGTTTTCGGCTTGCCCCTTGCCAGCCAGGTAGGTGCACCCACACATGCGAGGTACCTCTTTTGTCAGGACACCTGTGGGAACACGAGAAGGTATGACATCTGCTGTTGGCGACGTGTTTCGGTGAGTGGCCACAGGGAAATGTCTCTGAAATTGGCTGGAAATGAAGACAATTCTCAGACATTTCGCTCTGGCCACCCACCGAAACACACCGCCAACAACACGTGGCCTACCTTCCCGCGTCTCCACATGTGTCCCGGTGAAAACGGTACCTCACATGTGTGGGTGCACCTACCGGGGGCGCAAAAGGAAAAGGGTAACCGACTGGGAACCCCAAGCCATTCGCCACTGCCCATTTTGTTCATGTGGGCAACCTACAGATTTGGGCCTAGGGTGTCGAAGCCAGCAAGAGAAATGGGGAACCCCATGCATTTCCCAAAAGAGGACACCCTTGGGAATCCACAGAGGTCTGCCTTGCGCAAATTGCCCCAGTTTTTATTAGCCACAATCCCTGACAAAGTGTGATATTTGGTGGGGAAAAAACACAATGTTCACTTTGTCTGGGGTTCTGGGTAATAAATTCTGGGCCGCTTTGCGCAAGTCAGACCTCTGTGCATTCCCACGGGTGTCCTCTTTTGGGAAATGCATGGGGTTCCCTCTTTTCCTTGCTGGCTTCGACACCCTAGGCCCAAATCTGTAGGTTGCCCACATGAACAAAATGGGCAGTGGCGAAAGGCTTGGGGTTACCAGCGGGTTACCCTTTTCCTTTTGCGCCCCCGGTAGGTGCACCCACACATGCGAGGTACCTTTTTCGTCGGGACACCTGTGGGAACACGAGAAGGTATGACATCTGCTGTTGGCGACGTGTTTCGGTGAGTGGCCACAGGGAAATGTCTCTGAAATTGGCCAGAAATTAAGACAATTCTCAGACATTTCGCTCTGGCCACCCACCGAAACACACCGCCAACAACACGTGGCCTACCTTCCCGCGTCCCCACACGTGTCCCGATGAAAACGGTACCTCACATGTGTGGGTGCACCTACCGGGGCGCAAAAGGAAAAGGGTAACCGACTGGGAACCCCAAGCCATTCGCCACTGCCCATTTTGCTCATGTGGGCAACCTACAGATTTGGGCCTAGGGTGTCGAAGCCAGCAAGGGAAACGGGGAACCCCATGCATTTCCCAAAAGAGGACACCCGTGGGAATCCACAGAGGTCTGCCTTGCGCAAATTGCCCCAGTTTTTATTAGCCACAATCCCCGACAAAGTTTGATATTTGGTGGGGAAAAAACACAATGTTCACTTTGTCTGGGGTTCTGGGTAATAAATTCTGGGCCGCTTTGCGCAAGTCAGACCTCTGTGCATTCCCACGGGTGTCCTCTTTTGGGAAATGCATGGGGTTCCCTCTTTTCCTTGCTGGCTTCGACACCCTAGGCCCAAATCTGTAGGTTGCCCACATGAACAAAATGGGCAGTGGCGAAAGGCTTGGGGTTACCAGCGGGTTACCCTTTTCCTTTTGCGCCCCCGGTAGGTGCACCCACACATGCGAGGTACCTATTTCATCGGGACACCTGTGGGAACACGAGAAGGTATGACATCTGCTGTTGGCGACGTGTTTCGGTGAGTGGCCACAGGGAAATGTCTCTGAAAATGGCCGGAAATTAAGACAATTCTCAGACATTTCGCTCTGGCCACCCACCGAAACACACCGCCAACAACACGTGGCCTACCTTCCCGCGTCCCCACTGTGAGAGACGGGCCTCAACGACCGGTGGGGGGTGTCTGTACTTCCGCTCCCTATATGGTGGAGGAGAGGCACAGGAGACCCCAGCCAAGATTCTCTATTCGGTAGCAATGGTCGAGCAATCAAGGCCTAGCTTCTCAGGAGGTGATGCAGGCTGGTTCTTAAGTACAGTGTATCCCCAAGCCCCCACAAAGGAATATCCACACTCTGTATTGGTTAGAACACAGTCTTTATATAATCAATAGTTAAGGTTATGTACATCCATCATGATAACTCACTTTGTACTCCGGCAAAATCTACAATGACAAATATTTACAATCCTAAAGTGGTACCACCCTAGATCTCATTAAAGTGCATGAACAATACTGTACAATGCCACACAGACCAATAGAGTGAAACCAGCAATAGAGAGAGGAGAGAAAATAAGATGGTTGAGCAATAGGCAGGATACTGGCCCCTACCACTGGGCACAGTTCTGTGTGGAGATCCCCCCACCTGGGCAACCTGTAAAGAAAGATATAGCACAAGCCCAGTCCATATATTGCTCTGCAAGTCTTATTCTCTCCTATAATGTTTTTAACCCCCCAATGTACCTGGTGCGGTCGAGCTCCTCGAAGGCGTCGACAAACGTCGAGGGACTCGCTGTTCGGCGACGGGGAATCGACGGCCCTTCTTGAATGCCTTCCCTTTCAAGCGGGAGGCACGGGGCGTCGAACGTCCGTCGACAAACGAGGTAGAACGATGTCGAAGAGGCGGCAGCTTCGTCCGAGCGGTGCTCGTCGGCGTCGGGGCGTCGGCGTCCTGCAAGGCGGAGGTGTGCGGGGCACCTCGATGACAATAGTTCTGGACCGCAAAGATTGTAGAGACGGAAGCCCAGCAAGGGCGTTGAGTCGTCCGAGTCTTTTAGGTCGTCGGGTGGCGGGAAACCCACCGGCAGGTTTCTCCTCGGCGCGTTGGTCGGCCTCGACTTTCTCCGGCAGGATAAGCGGTCGACGATGCGGTCGAGAGAGTCCTTCGATTGAATGTCCTTAGGCAAAGGAGCAGACGGCTCCGGTCGTCGGCGGCACGGCGTCAAGTGGTTCCCACGGCTGGGCAACGCAACTTCGACGGGCCTCTAGCGGTTACACAAACCTGCGAACCCTGGTCGACGGCAATGGACTTCGACGGCGTCGATGTCCGGGTGCTTCACTTCGAACTCCTCAGCGGTCCCGTCTCGGGTCGACAGCCTTTCGAGGGTCCGTCTTCCAGGGCGCTTCGGCAAAGATGGAGCGGTGCTCGATGGTCCCTCAGAGCACGGGAAGAGGGCGCCTTACCAGGTCCTCTCTCGGGTCAGCCCTCGACGATCTCGTCAGCCTTCAGATCGGTTGAAGCAAATGCCACAGCAAGTCTTCTTCTTCCAGCTGGACGTCGAGGATCAGCAGTTCCAGTTACTCGTAGACTGAAGACTCAGCTCCCTGGCTGCTTCAGGAGCACAATGGTCGCTTCTCAACCAAAGGTCCCTTCTGAACACTTTTCCAGTGGTGAGAGGTCCCCAGATATACTATCCTCTCTCTCATCCACGCTGTTGGCACACACTCAGCAGCCAATCATACTGCAGGGCATTCATGCAGTCAGTCAGCCAATCAGGCACACAGTGCATTCAGGCCACACTCCTCCCTTCCAGACACTCACAACAAGAAATGTGGATTGGGACAAGTACCCAGCCATTCAACACTACACACTGTATTCAGGCCAGTTTCGGGCAGGGTTGTCTCAGTCTTTGTCTCTCATGCCAGAAACCAGACAACCACAACAAGAAGTGTATATTGGTCACACACTCCATTCACCCAGGTCCCACCCACAGGAGGTACCCACAACATATAGTCACTGGGAAGGCTCCAGTCAGTCTAGCTGGGCCTTCACAACAATACCATACATGGAACTTCCACCCAACAGCCAGTCAGGGGGAAGGGACAGAGACAGGGCTTCCCAGGACTTTGGGAAAACAAGATAACAGGCAATAGAAAGCAAGAGGCCACAGGGGCCATCTTGTTTCCTATCAGGAATCAACAGATCCCATTGGCAGGGCCTGGGTATCCCAAAATGGAGGACACCCGGAGCACCTGTCAATTTCAGCACGGAGCTGCCACCAGCCCATACCCTGCTCTGGGGCCACCCACAGGTGCCCAAAAACATACACTAGGGGCACAGGGTTGCACCCCTACCCATGGGTGCCATAAGGGTATCCCATGGGTCTGTTCACCAAACCAAAAGAGAGAGCTGCACTGCCAGGAGTCCCACATGGACTCCGGGGCAGAAAACATAACAGAACACACGGTAAAAACAGAAAAAGGACAAGGATTCAGAGGCCCTGTCCCTCAGATGCATTTCCAGCATCACAGTCACCCCCCCCCCCCCAGACTGAGGTGGAGGGTGTCTAATCTCCCACGGGATAGACACCCTCATCCAGACGGTCAACATACCTTCTGGAAAGGCCATCTGCATTATCGTGACTCTTCCCTGGTCTGTGCTCTAGGGTGAAGTCTAGCCCTTGCAGGCTAATGGACCACCTGAGCAATTTCGGGTTCTCACCCTTCATCTGCATAAGCCACTTCAGGGGCTTATGATCTGTTTGGACCTTGAAGGTAGACCCCGTAAGGTAGGGCCTAAAACGCCTAAGGCTCCAAACTATACTAAAACACTCCTTTTCAACAGTAGCCCACCTAAGTTCTCTACCCTTGAGTTGTCTACTGATGAATATGATAGGGTGTTCTCTCCCTTTGTCATCTAACTGGGACAAGGCAGCTCCAATTCCGGTGTCGCAGGCATCCGTCTGGACGATAAAGGGTCGGCTGTAGTCAGGCGCACTCAACACAGGTGCCCTACACAGACTTTCTTTCAAGCCATCAAAGGCCCTCTGACAGTCTTCGGTCCAATTAACCTTCCTAGGCTGCTTGGGTGACGTTAGAGCTGTCAGGGGGGCAGCTATGGTCCCATAGTCTGCCATGAAATTGCGATAGTACCCAGTGAGGCCCAAAAAGGCTCTCACCTGTGTTTGAGTATTGGGAGTCTCCCAGTTCTGTACATCCTGTACTTTACTGGAGAGAGGTTGGATTTGACCCCCTCCTACCTCATGACCAAGATAGGTAACTTTCCCCTGAGCTATCTGGCACTTGGTAGCCTTGATAGTGAGGTTAGCCCTTTTCAAGGCCTGCAACACCTTATCCAGATGTGTCAAATGCTCTTCCCAGGTGGAACTGTAGACGGCAATGTCGTCTAAGTAAGCCACACAAAAGGCTTCCAGCCCACTGAGCGCATGATTGACCAATCTCTGGAAGGTGGCAGGGGCATTCTTCAACCCAAAAGGCATGACCCTAAACTGGTAGAGTCCCTCAGGTGTTGAGAAGGCCGTCTTTTCCTTGGCATGGTCCGTCAGAGCTATTTGCCAATAGCCTGAAGTGAGGTCAAAGGTGCTCACAAACTTGGCAGCACCTATGGTGTCCACGAGCTCATCAGCCCTGGGCAATGGGTGCGCGTCAGTTTTGGTGACGGCATTGACTCCTCGGTAGTCCACACAGAACCTCCAATCCTTGGTACCCGCCTGGGAACTTGCCTTGGGGACAAGGACCACTGGACTGGACCAGGGACTGGTTGAGGGCTCAATAACACCCAGATCCAACATCTTGGCGACCTCAGCCTGGATGTGGTTCTTGACGGTATCTGACATACGGTAGCACCTGCTTTTGACAGGTACACTGTCACCAGTGTCATTTTCGTGCTTACACCACGGTGTAAGGCCTGGCTTCAGTGAAAACAGAGAGGCATACTGTTGGAGCAAAGCCCTACAGGCCCTCTGTTGCTCTGTTGTCAAATCTGGAGAGAGATGTACTCCCTCCACTGAGCCATCCTGAGGGTTGCTATGCAGCAAATCAGGAAGGGGCTCACTCTCATCCTCTTCTTGCCCAGAAGCTAGCAAGAGACATGAGGGAGGGTCAAGGGGACCGACGATGTCGATGCCCACCCTCTCAGATGGTGTGCCTACCACCGGCAACGGCGGCAGTGGGGCAATGACACTGCCTCCAGTCTTGCCAGACAACTGACAAGTTGGGCAGGTCCTGCAGTGGGACTCCACCTCTACTCCCATCCGTGGCCAGTAGAAATGGGCAGAGAGCCTCTGCTTAGTCTTCTTGGTCCCAAGATGACCATCCAAGGGCACCTCATGCGCCAACTGCAGTAGGAAGGGCCTGTAAACCTGGGGTACCACCAACCTCTTGCGGGCACCAGGTTCAGGCTTAGTGGGCTCACTAACAAGGAGCTCACCCTCCCAATAAATCCGGAAATTCCTAGGCACCTCTCCTTGTACCTGGGCCAGGGCCTGTTTCCTCAGTCCCTCGAGAGAGTGGCACTCTCTCTGTCCCTTACAGAAGTCTGCCCGGGAGGGTCCCCCTTCAGCTAACAAGCATTGAAGGTCGGGATGATCCTCCGGGTTGAGAACCTCTCCCACAGGAGAGTCTTCTGCCTCTTCTCCCAAAGGAGTTGAGTTGGGGTTTTCCACTGGACCCAGCCCGTCCGGAGCATGGATCCCAATGGGTGCAGCAGGAAGAGAAGGTGCTCCCTCCACAGAGGTGGCCTTCTTGGTCTTCCTCCTTCTTGCCTTAGGCCTCGCCTTTGGCTCGGGTACCTGACCCACAGCCAGACCCGGTGTAGCCTGTGACCTAGTGACCGCAGCAGCAGTCATGGGAAGACCATCCGAGATCAACCCCAACTCTACTAGATCGTTTCCTAACAAAATGTTAGCAGGGACATTGTCCTGAACCAGGACAGGAAGCTTTGCTGTCTTGTCTCCAATCATGAGTCTGACTAAGGCTACAGGTGATAATTTGGGAGGCCCACCAGCTAACCTGGTGGTTTGCAGAGGAGCACCTTCATAGTCCTCTGGCCTGAGCAGGGTCCTGTCCACCACTGTCATGCTTGCCCCAGTGTCTCTCAAACCAGTAGAAGGCTGGCCATTCAAGAGGACACTTCTCAAAAACCTACGGGTGTTCTGTGGGATAGTCGCCAGTACTTCCGCGTACTGGTCCCAGGCCCCAAGGGACACTAAGGAAATCTCCACCGGAGCACCAAATGTGATCCCGGCAGAGGAGGGGAGGACAGTGGCCTCCACCTCAGACACGGGGTAAGGGTAGGTCAGGCTGACAGCCGGTACTCCAAGTGCCTTACCTTTACACTTGGGGTCACCCCTTTTGTGATCCAGAGCCCCACAGTCCCAACAAGCGCCAGGAGTGCGGGGTACGGTACTGGAACCACTGGGAGCCTGCTTTGCAGCAGGTGGACCACTACTCTTATTCCCACCCCCAGATGACTTATCCCCACTAGATTTTTGGGTCTTAGGAGAGGAAGGTTTTGGTTTACCCGACTTTGACTGCTTGGGGGACTCCTCAGCTTTCTGAGAGGCCCCCTTCTCTTTATCCTTGTCCTTCCCACTGGAGTCCTAAGGGGACACCAGGTGGGAGACCCACTTGTCAGCCAACCTAGCCAGCTTAAAGGGGTCCAAAATGTTCTGGTCAGCCACATACTGACGCAGCTCTGGTGAACAGGCTTCAGAGAAATGCTCAAAAAACAAGAGGTGGGACAATTCAACAAAAGTCTTAACATTGTATCCATCGATCCACCCCATCATGTTCATGTGCGCAGCACTCACCCAGTCAACCCAAGACATATTCTCCTTTTTCTTAAAATCCCTGAACCTTCTAAGGTATTGGGTAGGTGTCTTGCCGAACTTGGCAATCAAAGCAGACTTCATACACTCGTACTGACTCCTTTCTTCCACACTCAGCTTCAGAATACAGTCATACCCAGTTTGAGGCACTCTGCTTAACAAACACTTCGCCCAATCTCTTTTATCCACATCATGAATCTCACAAGCCATTTCAAACGCTTCAATCCATTGGAGGATATCCGAACCCTCCACAAATACACCAACCAAATCTTTCATAAACTTGGTGGCTGGGGACCTGACACTCTCACTGGTTCTAGCTGAAGTCTCCACTCTAGCTTTCTCTAGCTGGATCCTCTGACATTCAGTGTCCTGGCTCTTGAGTTCAAGGTCCTTATTTCTGAGTTCAAGATCCCTATTCTTGAGCTCCACTTGTTGAGCCAACTCCTCTTTCTTAAGCTCAGCATCTATTTCCAACTTGCGGTATTCAAAGGCCAATTTCATCCTTAACAACTCAAGCTCTAAGGAATTGCTGGAGTTTGGAACAGAGGCAGCAGGAATGGCGGCATTCCCAGAAACAGATTCAGCTGAAACCCCAGGGGCAGAGTCCTCATTGGTTGCATTCCCCCCTTCATCAAGAGTTTCACTATCAGTCTGGTAGTCCACCAGGGCAGCTATCAGCTCAGCCCTAGACTTATCCACAAAGTCTAACTCCCTAGCTTCACAAGCACTCTGGAGAGCCTCCAAGCTCATCCGAGTTAATTTGCCATTCGCAATAGACTCCATTGTTTGTAATGCAGTTACCTTGTACACAACTAAACCTTAATTCAATAAAGGGCAAATATCCTTTGTAAGTGGCACGGTTATACACTGATTCTTAAAACCATAAGCATCCCACCGCTTGCCACCAGTGTGAGAGACGGGCCTCAACGACCGGTGGGGGGTGTCTGTACTTCGGCTCCCTATATGGTGGAGGAGAGGCACAGGAGACCCCAGCCAAGATTCTCTATTCGGTAGCAATGGTCGAGCAATCAAGGCCTAGCTTCTCAGGAGGTGATGCAGGCTGGTTCTTAAGTACAGTGTATCCCCAAGCCCCCACAAAGGAATATCCACACTCTGTATTGGTTAGAACACAGTCTTTATATAATCAATAGTTAAGGTTATGTACATTCATCATGATAACTCACTTTGTACTCCGGCAAAATCTACAATGACAAATATTTACAATCCTAAAGTGGTACCACCCTAGATCTCATTGAAGTGCATGAACAATACTGTACAATGCCACACAGACCAATAGAGTGAAACCAGCAATAGAGAGAGGAGAGAAAATAAGATGGTTGAGCAATAGGCAGGATACTGGCCCCTACCACTGGGCACAGTTCTGTGTGGAGATCCCCCCACCTGGGCAACCTGTAAAGAAAGATATAGCACAAGCCCAGTCCATATATTGCTCTGCAAGTCTTATTCTCTCCTATAATGTTTTTACCCCCCAATGTACCTGGTGGAGTCGAGCTCCTCGAAGGCGTCGACAAACGTCGAGGGACTCGCTGTTCGGCGACGGGGTATCGACGGCCCTTCTTGAATGCCTTCCCTTTCAAGCGGGAGGCACGGGGCGTCGAACGTCCATCGACAAACGAGGTAGAACGATGTCGAAGAGGCGGCAGCTTCGTCCGAGCGGTGCTCGTCGGCGTCGGGGCGTCGGCGTCCTGCAAGGCGGAGGTGTGCAGGGCACCTCGATGACAATAGTTCTGGACCGCAAAGATTGTAGAGACGGAAGCCCAGCAAGGGCGTCGAGTCGTCCGAGTCTTTGAGGTCGTCGGGTGGCGGGAAACCCACCGGCAGGTTTCTCCTCGGCGCGTTGGTCGGCCTCGACTTTCTCCGGCAGGATAAGCGGTCGACGATGCGGTCGAGAGAGTCCTTCGATTGAATGTCCTTAGGCAAAGGAGCGGACGGCTCCGGTCATCGGCGGCACGGCGTCAAGTGGTTCCCACGGCTGGGCAACGCAACTTCGACGGGCCTCCAGCGGTTACACAAACCTGCGAACCCTGGTCGACGGCAATGGACTTCGACGGCGTCGATGTCCGGGTGCTTCACTTCGAACTCCTCAGCGGTCCCGTCTCGGGTCGACAGCCTTTCGAGGGTCTGTCTTCCAGGGCGCTTCGGCGAAGATGGAGCGGTGCTCGATGGTCCCTCGGAGCATGGGAAGAGGGCGCCTTACTAGGTCCTCTCTCGGGTCAGCCCTCGACGATCTCGTCAGCCTTCAGATCGGTTGAAGCAAATGCCACAGCAAGTCTTCTTCTTCCAGCTGGACGTCGAGGATCAGCAGTTCCAGTTACTCGTAGAGTGGAGACTCAGCTCCCTGGCTGCTTCAGGAGCACAATGGTCGCTTCTCAACCAAAGGTCCCTTCTGAACACTTTTCCAGTGGTGAGAGGTCCCCAGATATACTATCCTCTCTCTCATCCACGCTGTTGGCACACACTCAGCAGCCAATCATACTGCAGGGCATTCATGCAGTCAGTCAGCCAATCAGGCACACAGTGCATTCAGGCCACACTCCTCCCTTCCAGACACTCACAACAAGAAATGTGGATTGGGACAAGTACCCAGCCATTCAACACTACACACTGTATTCAGGCCAGTTTCGGGCAGGGTTGTCTCAGTCTTTGTCTCTCATGCCAGAAACCAGACAACCACAACAAGAAGTGTATATTGGTCACACACTCCATTCACCCAGGTCCCACCCACAGGAGGTACCCACAACATACAGTCACTGGGAAGGCTCCAGTCAGTCTAGCTGGGCCTTCACAACAATACCATACATGGAACTTCCACCCAACAGCCAGTCAGGGGGAAGGGACAGAGACAGGGCTTCCCAGGACTTTGGGAAAACAAGATAACAGGCAATAGAAAGCAAGAGGCCACAGGGGCCATCTTGTTTCCTATCAGGAATCAACAGATCCCAATGGCAGGGCCTGGGTATCCCAAAATGGAGGACACCCGGAGCACCTGTCAATTTCAGCAGAGAGCTGCCACCAGCCCATACCCTGCTCTGGGGCCACCCACAGGTGCCCAAAAACATACACTAGGGGCACAGGGTTGCACCCCTACCCATGGGTGCCATAAGGGTATCCCATGGGTCTGTTCACCAAACCAAAAGAGAGAGCTGCACTGCCAGGAGTCCCACATGGACTCCGGGGCAGAAAACATAACAGAACACACGGTAAAAACAGAAAAAGGACAAGGATTCAGAGGCCCTGTCCCTCAGATGCATTTCCAGCATCACACCCACACATGTCCTGATGAAAACGGTACCTCACATGTGTGGGTGCACCTACCGGGGCGCAAAAGGAAAAGGGTAACCGACTGGGAACCCCAAGCCATTCGCCACTGCCCATTTTGTTCATGTGGGCAACCTACAGATTTGGGCCTAGGGTGTCGAAGCCAGCAAGGGAAACGGGGAACCCCATGCATTTCCCAAAAGAGGACACCCATGGGAATCCACAGAGGTCTGACTTACGCAAATCGGCCCAGAATGTAATACCCAGAACCACCAGCAAAGACCCACATGGGAGAAGGGTGCCCAATGCCAGGGATATTACCGCCGACTTTGCTGGAGCCCTGGCTGCCCTGCGTTACAGCTTCTCCCCACCAAGGCGTCTCGGCAGTGTGCCAATACCTCCCCGAAGGGAAAAGCTGTAATGCAGCCCAGCCGCAACTCCAGGACAGTTGGAGGTGATCTGCCCAGACTGGCCATTCCCATCCACACCACCAACAATCCAGCCCCAGTCTCACCCACCCCACTGACAGTGGGCCCTAACCATAGAATAATAAAAAACAGTACTCACATAACATTGCAGCTGCTCGGGTAGAAAAAGCTGTAAACAAAACAAAGAACATGTGTTACCTACGGTCACACCAGCAAAATGTAGCCCTCCCCATGGGCACCCCAAAAGGTGGGGAAGGACCCCCAATAGATGGGGCAGTAGGGTTTGGGCACCCTGGGGCAGATAGCCACACTAATGTGGCCATCTGCACCAAGCGAAGTTGGGTAAACAAAAAAAATAATACAAATTCATAGGCTGCTTTTTAGGGGGGGGCTGAGGGGCACCCTAAATTGGCAGCAAATGATGTACTGCAACGGAGGGTGGCCCTCAGCCCCCCCCACCCCAAATGGAGGGCCCCACCTCATGCAACCCTCCCTGGGGGCTGATATCTGCTCCTAGGAAGGGGCATCTGACCCCAGGGAGGGATCCAAGAGGTGGGGCCCCCCCTATCTGCCGCCAGAAAGGGTTGCATGAGGTGGGGCCCTCCATTTGGGGTGGGGGGGGCTGAGGGCCACCCCCCCCCATTGCAGTACATCATTCATTGCCAATTTAGGGTGCCCCTAACCCCCCCTAAAAAGCAGCCTATGATTTTGTATTATTTTTTTTGGTTTACCCAACTTCGCTTGGTGCAGATGGCCACATTAGTGTGGCAATCTGCCCCCAGGGTGCCCAAACCCTACTGCCCCATCTATTGGGGGTCCTGCCCCACCTTTTGTAGTGGCCCTCCCCCCCCCCACCCCAAATGGGTGGCAGGGACACCTCATGCAGGAATCCCTGGGCCTCCTACAAACGGCTGCGTGAGGTACACCCCACCTCCATTTGGGGTGGGGGGGAGAGGGCCACCGCAAAAGGTGGGGCAGGACCCCCAATAGATGGGGCAGTAGGGTTTGGGCACCCTGGGGGCAGATTGCCACACTAATGTGGCCATCTGCACCAAGCGAAGTTGGGTAAACAAAAAAAAATATACAAATTCATAGGCTGCTTTTTAGGGGGAGCTGAGGGGCACCCTAAATTTGCAGCGAATGATGTACTGCAACGGGGGATGGCCCTCAGCCGCCCCCCACCGCAAATGGAGGGCCCCACCTCATGCAACCCTCCCTGGGGGCTGATATCTGCTCCTAGGAAGGGGCATCTGACCCCAGGGAGGGATCCAAGAGGTGGGGCCCCCCTATCTGCCGCCAGGAAGGGTTGCATGAGGTGGGGCCCTCCATTTGGGGTGGGGGGGCTGAGGGCCACCCCCCGTTGCAGTACATCATTCGCTGCTAATTTAGGGTGCCCCTCAGCCCCCCTAAAAAGCAGCCTATGAATTTGTATTATTTTTTTTGTTTACCCAACTTCACTTGGTGCAGATGGCCACATTAGTGTGGCAATCTGCCCCCAGGGTGCCCAAACCCTACTGCCCCATCTATTGGGGGTCCTGCCCCACCTTTTGGGGTGGCCCTCTCCCCCCTCACCCCAAATGGAGGTGGGGTGTACCTCACACAGCCGTTAGGAGGAGGCCCAGGGAGGCCTGCATGAGGTGTGTCCCCCAGCCATTGGGGGTGGGGGGTGGCACCCCAAAAGGTGGGGCAGGACCCCCAATAGATGGGGCAGTAGGGTTTGGGCACCCTAGGGGCAGATAGCCACACTAATGTGGCCATCTGCACCAAGCAAAGTAGGGTAAACAAAAAAAATAATACAAATTCATAGGCTGCTTTTTAGGGAGGACTGAGGGGCACCCTAAATTGGCAGCGAATGATGTACTGCAACAGGGGGTGGCCCTCAGCCCACCCCCCCACCCCAAATGGAGGGCCCCACCTCATGCAACCCTCCCGGGGGGCTGATATCTGCTCCTAGGAAGGGGCATCTGACCCCAGGGAGGGATCCAAGAGGTGGGGCTATCTGCCCCCAGGGTGCCCAAACCCTACTGCCGCATCTATTGGGGGTCCTGCCCCACCTTTTGTGGTGGCCCTCTCCCCCCCCACACCAAATGGGTGGCAGGGACACATCATGCAGGCCACCCTGGGCCTCCTACAAACGGCTGCGTGAGGTACACCCCACCTCCATTTGGGGTGGGGGGGGCCACCGCAAAAGGTGAGGCAGGACCCCCAATAGATGGGGCAGTAGGGTTTGGGCACCCTGGGTGCAGATAGCCACACTAATGTGGCCATCTGCACCAAGCAAAGTAGGGTAAACAAAAAACAAAATACAAATTCATAGGCTTCTTTTTAGGGGGGGCTGAGGGCCACCCTAAATTGGCAGCGAATGATGTACCGCAACGGGGGGTGGCCCTCAACCCCCCCACCCCAAATGGAGGGCCCCACCTCATGCAACCGACCCTGGGGGCAGATAGGGGGGGCCCACCTCATGCATCCCTCCCTGGGGTCAGATGCCCCTTCCTAGGAGCAGATATCTGCCCCCAGGGAGGGTTGCATGAGGTGGGGTCCTCCATTTGGGGTGGGGCGGGGGTTGAGGGCCACCCCCCATTGCGGTACATCATTCGCTGACAATTTAGGGTGGCCCTCAGCCCCCCCTAAAAGCAGCCTGTGATTTTGTATATTTTTTTTTGTTTACCCAACTTCGCTTGGTGCAGATGGGCACATTAGTGTGGCTATCTGCCCCCAGGGTGCCCAAACCCTATTGCCCCATCTATTGGGGGTCCTGCGCCACCTTTTGGGGTGCCCCCCCAACCCCAATGGCTGGGGGACACACCTCATGCAGGCCTCCGTGGGCCTCCTCCAAACGGCTGCGTGAGGTACACCCCACCTCCATTTGGGGTGAGGGGGGAGAGGGCCACCCCAAAAGGTGGGGCAGGACCCCCAATAGATGGGGCAGTAGGGTTTGGGCACCCTGGGGGCAGATAGCCACACTAATGTGGCCATCTGCACCAAGCGAAGTTGGGTAAACAAAAAACAAAATACAAATTCATAGGCTGCTTTTTAGGGGGTCTGAGGGGCACCCTAAATTGGCAGCGAATGATGTACTGCAACGGAGGGTGGCCCTCAGCCCCCCCACCCCAAATGGAGGGCCCCACCTCATGCAACCCTCCCTGGGGGCCCCCCTTCCCGGCGGCAGATAGGGGGGCCCCACCTCTTGGATCTCTCCCTGGGGTCAGATGCCCCTTCCTAGGATCGCGCGCCCTGCGCCCGATCCGTGACCAGCAATGCCTCATATGTGGTGTCCTTGGAAAGGGGAGAAAGTCCCCTTTCCAGGGACACCACTTTTTGATCAATCCCTGGTGGTCCAGTGGGCCCCAGGGCCCCAAACCCCCTCCCACCACCCACCTCCCCTCGATTTTTTTTTGCTTTTATTTATTTTTATTTTCACCCCTGGGGGCAGTGATTATCTGCCCGCAGGGGTCTCTGGCGCTGTGGCCCCATGCCTTGGGGCCACAGGGGGCGGGGGGCCGCTTACCTAGTAAGCAGCCCCCCCTCCCCATGCGTCACAAACGGATCTGCGTTGATCCGCTGGCATTGCTGCCCGCGGATCGCGCGCCCTGCACCAGATCCGCAGGCAGCAATGCCTCGTATGTGGTGTCCTTGGAAAGGGGTGAAAGTCCCCTTTCCAGGGACACCACTTTTTGATCCATCCCTGGTGGTCCAGTGGGCCCCAGGGCCCCAAACCCCTCCCACCTCCTGCCTCCCCTCGATTTTTTGTTCTTTTTTTTTTATTTTCACCCCTGGGGGCAGTGATTATCTGCCCCCAGGGGTCTCTGGCGCTGTGGCCACATACCTTGGGGCCACTGGGGGAGGGGGGCCGCTTACCTAGTAATCAGCCCCCCCTCCCCCTGCGTCACAAATGGATCTGCATTGATCCACTGGCATTGCTGCCCGCAGATCGCGCGCCCTGCGCCCAATCCGCGGGGAACAATGCCTCATATGTGGTGTCCTTGGAAAGGGGAGAAAGTCCCCTTTCCAGGGACACCACTTTTTGATCCATCCCTGGTGGTCCAGTGGGCCCCAGGGCCCCAAAACCCCTCCCACCTCCCTCCATCCCTCGATTTTTTTTTTGTGTTTTTATTTTTTTATTTCACCCCTGGGGGCAGTGATCATCTGCCCCTAGGGGTCCCTGGCGCTGTGGCCCCATGCTTTGGGGCCACGGGGGAAGGGGGCCGCTTACCTAGTAAGCAGCCCCCCCTCCCCCCGCGTCACAAACAGATCTTCATTTGATCCGTGACGTTGCTGCCCGCGGATCGAGGCGCCCTGCGCCCGATCCGCGGGCAGCAATGCCACACAATTGGTATCGTTGGAAAGGGGAGAATCTCCCCTTTCCAACGATACCTGCCTTGATCTCCGGCTTGAAATACAGCCGGAGATCGAGGCTGACAAAGAAGGGCACTCACCTTCTTTATCCACCGCAGCAGCTGAAAATGGCTGCTGCGGTAGATTTACTTTCAGTTTCACGCCGACGTGCATTACGCACGCCGACGTGAAACTGAAGGTAATCCAACCCCCTGGCAGTGAGGGGGGACCTCCCCCTCACATAGCCCGGGGGTTGGATTACAGTTTTGAGCGATCCCTGCTTTGCAGGGATCGCTGAAAACAAGGTGCCGAAAAGGACGAGCTATCTCGTCCTTGGCACTGCGTGTGCACTGTCAAGGATGAGATACCTCGTCCTTGGCACTTAAAGGGTTAAAGGTTCCGTCCTATGTTTATGAAAAGCCAACCACATTTTTTTGCAGTGAGCATGGAACATTGCTACATATGTAAACGTTCTGGTTGCGAAACCTTCGCAGGAGCTCTCTTTTTTTTTCTTAAGTCATCCAGCGCAGAGCATGGGTTTGGGGTGGCTGACTCAGGCCGGATCCCGAGATCCGATGAGAAGAGAGAGAGAGATGAGAAAAGAGGAGAAAGTGATCACTCCAGGAGAGCGGAGTTGGGAGAGGGTTAGAGAGGGGGAGGTCTGAGGAGATCAGACCATCTAGAATGCGCCCTGCAGAGTGAGTCGGGCCAGAGGAAAGAATAGAAAGAGAGAGGGAGTCGCAGAGGTCACGAAAGAGTCCAAAGGAGGGACAGGAGGCATCCAGGTGGATGTTGAAGTCTCAAGGAGGAGGAGTTGAGTGGTGGAGACCATGAGGGAGGAGAAGAAGTCCACAGTGATAGAGTGGCCATGGATTTTCATGCCGGTGCAAATGCTGGAGATCCCTATGGGGTCCGACGGATTTCTGCACCAGCATAAAGCAGTCGGGCCCCATAGGGATTCATTGTAAGTAAACGCTGCTTGGTATAAGAATTTTAAATTGTTGCACTATTGCACTCTGCCATGCAAATGACGAAAATGTGGCTGCTGGGAGCCATTTAGGTTGCAGTGCTAACATAAGGGCTCCCTGCCGTCAAATTACAAGCTTCATTAAAATGAGCTCCCTATTGTTTCTGTCTTTGAGGACAATTAGCCCCTTGTGCAAATGTTATGTTACTGATATTACTACAGTGTATCACTGCCCTTTGCATAGTCTCCAGGTGCTCTGGGTATTGTTTTAATGCAATGACGTAGGTGTTTAAAGGAATAGTGTGCTCAAAAATATTATTGTCCCAAAAGATGGGCAATAATCCAAAACATGCATTAAACTTAATTTTAATTCAAGTTCCTATGTAAACTTTTGAGCAAACGAGGCTCAAAGCGTAAACATGGGAGCATCCATTTTGCCATTTGAGGCAGCCTGCTCAGCTCATGTTAAGGTCTGCCCTGGTGGCACTAAACAAGCAGCAAAAGCCCCCTACTGGGAGCTCTTGCTTACTGCAGCCAGAGCAGAGCTGCATGAGCTGAGGAGGCTGCCCCAAGCCAAGGGAAGCACAGAAAACGTAAAATGAAAGTGAAAAAAGCAAAGGAGTGGCATTTATAAATACAACGTTGTTGTATTTGTGATTGCCATAGTTGGAAAATCACGGCAATCACAAATACAATAACGTTGTATTTCTGACTTCGGCGGCTTTCGCTTTGAGTCTCCTGGGCTCTCCCGGGTCAGGGGAACCCAGGAGACTCAAAGTGAAAGCAGCCACAGTCAGAAATACAACTTTGTTGTATTTGTAAATGCTGTGGTTTTCTTTCTACGAATACGATAGCATTTACAAATACAACAACGTTGTATTTCTGACTGCAGCGGCTTTTTGCTTTGAGTCTCCTAGGCTCCCCCAGTTTCTACATTTCCCGGGCTCTGGGAAACATAGAAAGAAAACCGCAGAATATTTAAATACAACAACAATGTATTTATGTTTGCTGTGGCTTCAGCTTTGAGTCTCCTGGGCTCCCCCAACCCGGGTCGGGGGAGCCCAGGAGACTCAAAGATGAAGTCACAGCAAACATAAATACAAGTTATAAATGCTGTGGTTTTCTTTCTAAGTCAGAAAGAAAACTGCAGCATTTATTTTTCAGTGCTTTTTAAAAAAGACATTTAAAGCATTTACCAGCAGCAGGTTGGGTTAATCTCTGCTCTCCGGCAATAATGAAGCAAAAGCCACCTGCTAGTAGCTTTTGTGTATTACAGCTGGCTGGCTTTTGCTTCATAAGTGCCGCAAGGACAGGAGGCTCATCCATTTCACAAAATGGATGCCTCCTAGCTCTTTAAATCTGTGACGTTGAGCCTCGTTTGCTCAAAAGTTTACATAGCAACTTTCTTAATGAATATTTTTATATATATTTTTGATGATTGCCCATCTTTTGAGCCAATACAATTTTTGATGGCACTACCCCTTTAAGGCTTGCCATGGAAGGAAATCTAGTCCATAGATCAGTCACAGGTGTGATTTTATTTACAACTTTATATCACACTTCTTGCGTCCCTTTCTAAGATCTACAAAAGCATGCATGCAATGAAAGCATGCAGTAAACAGAAAGTAAAATGGTTTTAGCTGCCCACTGGGCTATCCCTGGTAGCACCCATCTCCCCCACTGGTGATTTGACGCTCAGAGTGACCTCCTTTGTCTTCCATTTGGTCCCAGCCTACAAACATTCAGTCAGGGCTTTCGATTTTTTGGAGACGGGCACTTCCAGGGCTCCCCAAGTCCCTTTGTAGCCCCAGCTGATCAGGCCACTAGCAGTGAAAGCCTTTTTTCTAAAGCATGAAGCTCTTGTGCATAAGCGAGAGGTTCAGGCTTTAGAAACAAAGTCCTTGGTTTATATCTGCCTCTCCTGTTCTTCTTTAATTGTTGTGCTGACCTCTGCAACTAAGAGATGCAGGGGTCCTCACCCTCGCGCACTGGGTGAGAGGCTGATGATCACTGCCAAGAGATACCTGGTGGGTTCTGCATTGCAATTAAGGAGCAAAAGGAGTGGTGCGCCTCATGCCCCCCGTTAGGCCTCATGCCCTCCATTAGGCCATGGCCCTTTAGGCCAGGCGCCTTTGAAAAGCCCCTCTCGATTTTGCATGCCATTTAAAGCACTGCCTTCATTGATAAGTTTGCCAACTTCCGCCCCCTATTTTCTTTTGCCCACCCTCTGTCATCTTTCCCCGCTGATTTTCACTCCCCAAAAGTTCCTCCCGAAAGCCCACCCCTGCATGCATCGGGGCACTGAAGATGCCTGTGCCTCCTCTGTTCTCCTAACCCTGTACTCTCTTCCCCATATGTATCTTCCCTGTCCAAACCTCTGCCACAATCACGGAAACCGATTCAGAGAGCCAGCCAAATTGTCTTTGCGACTGCTTGTTGCATTTTTGCCAGTTTTTACATACAGTGCCTAAAGTAGAATGAGTCCGTACCGCTGGCTAATACTGTAGTGCCTTCTCCAAACCTGATTTGAATTGCCCCACCTCCGTGTCAGAGTCATTTACAGTCCAATATTGGGTCTATTATCCCAGTGTTGCCTCCAGTGTCTATTACTACCATGGCCTCTAGCCATCCTCCGTTAGATGCTTTGATTCGTGAACTTGAGTTAGCCTCCACTTGCCAACTTCCAAACAAATGCAAAGGCCAAACAAATCTAGTTGTTAGTGACAAAATTGTATCTTCAGCCACCAAAAAGAGCATCGACCCTTCCACCACAATCTCGGCGGAACAAATACGTGAGGCTGTAGATGCATATTTGGCCTCCTGCTCTCAGCCTATCCCTTCCAAGCTTCCTCAAAAACCAAGTGGTCCAAATCTGTCTTTGAGCCAGTGGCTCTTACCGAGTTCTATACCAACATCCATAGTAACTCAACAATCTTCTCTACGTACCAACAATCGCCCTCATGCTATTCCATCTCACGCTTCAGATCTATCTAAACCTAATCTAAATGATCCTTTTTTTTCTGTTAGCCACAATTCCCGAAATAACACCCCAGCGGTACCCACTTCTCATCCCTTGACACGGCGCAAATGCCACTTTTTAATTTTGAAGTGTCGAGGAGGACATTTTGGCACCTACGATTTGAACCGTCGTAGTGTCCTCAACATCTCTGAAGTGGTGGAGCTCGAAGACATAAGCTCGAGTGAAATTGAGCAGATTGAATTTATTTCTGAGAATACTTGTTCAGTGGTGCGTTTGTGGATACCTTCGGGTATCGTTCTGAATACCATCTGGAAATCAAAAATGCAATTATTTTTGATGGGGTTCTTATTAGCACAAGACCCAGCATTTATGAATGAGGACTCTAATGTACAGCAACCATCTAATTAATCTAGCGCAAGCTTTCCTTTGATGCAGAATATTGGTTGTGCCGAGTCGTATATGTCATAACCATTAGAAACATCTAAAGACCATCTCATTAATGTTGCTAGTTGGAACACTAGAGGTTATACTCATCTACAAACCTCTATTGCTAACTTTCCAGCTGGTATGGACATAATAGCATTACAGGAAACTTGGCTCCTGCAAACACCTGTATGGAACAATTACGAGATTGTTCTCCTTCCAGCCATTGGGAGTCAAAGAGGTCGACCATCATCAGGATTATTGACAGGAGTGAACATATCCAGTGGTTTCGTCATTGAAGCCTGGGATTCTGTTTCTGCCTTTATCCAACTTGTCGAGATTACATGTCCAGCACATACTATTGCATTGATTAATATTTATCGTAATCCTTTAGGGTTGACTGATACTGCTTTTTATGCAGGTTTGTCCAGACTTTTAGACTTGGTACTCCTTTCCCAAGATATTACGGATACCCTTATCGTAGGTGATCTTAACTTGAACTGTATTAATCCTAAAGGAAAAATCACAATGGAGAAGGTTAAGCGATGGACCTCCTTTATGTCAAATCGCCATTTTCACATGACCAATGGTGAAATTCAAGGCGATATTCCGGCTCAGCCCACATGGCATAGGGGTTCCATATCTACTACAATAGACTATATGTATACACATACCAACTTAACTGGACAAATAAGCACTTTTAAAATATTTCCACAAATACATAGTGATCACCATCTACTAGTGCTTACAATTAAGTGGAATTATTTAACTATCAAAAAATCATACTATATGAACGACCTAATAGTCAATAATGCTAAAACGCGCCTTCGTTGGTCAAATAGTAACTTGTCATCTCTAGCTCGTCTAGTCATCTCAAATAATAGCTCTACTTATCCAAAACAGTATACTAACCTTCTCCTTACTTTTGATTCCTGTATGAAACCATATAAAAAAAAGAACTTCATCCACACAAACATACCTTCAATCCACTAATGAAGGCTAAAAAGACTGAATATCATTGTGAAAGAAGAATGATTCTTAAAATGAATTTGCCTAATTCCTTTCAACAGTTGCGAATCGTTAAAAACAAATTCCACAATTGGATGAAAAAACATTGTGCACACATTTTACAACTAGATGGTGAACATATGCTTAAATTAATAGCAAATAAGAATACGGCCGAAACTTGGGCAATTTTCAACCAATGTGCTAATAAATCTCAGGGTACTTTACAGGCCTCCAGTGTTATTGAGACCCAATGGATCAAACACTATTCTAGCCTATATGCAGACTCGTCGTTTGTGCCTTTGGTCAAGCTACCTAGTGATTCTGAGCGTTGGTCTCTTGCTTGTTCCCCACTTATACTTGAAGAATACATCAGACACATTAGCTCTTCTCGGGCTAAAGGCCCTGATGGCCTTAGTAATCATATGTTTAAATTGAACCCTACAAAGTGGGCTGAAATATTAAATAATCTCTTCCAATCTATCATCAGGACTCGGGAGATTCCCAACTCATGGAAAACATCTATTATAGTTCCCATTCACAAAAAGGGCGACCGCACTTTGCCGTGCAATTATAGACCTATTGCCCTTCTTGATGCCCCCGGAAAGCTTTTTTCAAAACTTATTTTGAGGGACTTTAACATCTGGACCAAAGTAGCTCATGCAAGAGACCCGTTTCAAACGGGTTTTCTTGCGGGTCTAGGCACAAATATTAACTTGTTCTGTCTTAACGCTCTCAAATCTCAAGCGCAAAATACCAAACAAGCACTTTATTTTGCTTTTGTGGATCTCCACACGGCATTTCATGCCATCTCTAGTCCGATTCTTTTTGCAAAACTTACCAGAGATAAGTGTCCGTCCACTCTACAACAAATTATTCAGTTGTTGCATGGGGAAACCTCAGTGCGCATTAGACTGAACCTAGAAGGCCTTCTATGTAGAGCCATTCCAACTGCTCGTGGCCTTAAACAAGGCTACCTTCTTGCGTCAGCAATTTTTAACTACTTTATGTATGACATGCGAAAGGTTTTTGAGGAAATAACATCGGACTCCCCTATGATAAACAATTGCCAGATTCAAACTTTAATGTATGCCGACGACTTGGTGTTAGTTTCCAAAACTCCAGTCGGACTACAAAAGCTTCTTAATGGCTTTAATAGCTATATATTGGCCAATGATTTACGTGTGAATACAACCAAAACCCAGGTTGTCGTCTACAGACCACGTAACACAATAAGATTTCTTTCATCTTGGTCCATTAATCACATAAATCTGGCGAAAGTATCAAGCTATGTTTATCTTGGTATGGTCTTTGATGTTAGTGTCTCGACTAATGCTCACCTCGATGCTATTAAGTGTAGGCTTAACTCGGCTATCTCTCAAACAAAAATTATAACGCATCGATATGGTGCTTTTTTGATGCAACCAGCTGTCCTCTTTTGGAAACAAAAAGCCACCCCATGTATCCTATATGGTTTGGAGTCTCAATCACCATGGCTACCAAAAGTCTTTGATAAGCTCGAAGGCAAATTCTGGAAAGCCATTCTTCAGCTGCCTCAATGTATCCCGATAGTCTGGATACGGTATGAATTAGGTCTCACTTCTCTCTTTGCCCAGTATCAGTGGAGAACATGTGCCTTATTGTGGAAAACTCTTCTACCTCACTGTGAGCACGATATTTTACAATTTTTGTCGAATTACATTTTTCATACTGAACATTCTTTCGTCAAACAGTGGTTGCGGGCAATTTATCGCACTTTGGTAGAGGCAGATGCGTCGCTTAAATTGCTCTTGACCAATCCAAACAACGTAAAACAATTAATTTACCGCAATGATTGGATTAATACTCGAAACAAATGTTTGCAATATAAATCTGCAATCCCTGAAAAATTTCGACATAAGAGGTTGGGATGTATTGAACCTTATCTCTTAAAATTTCCCTGTAAGAGAATACGCTCAGCCATGGCCATGGCGTGAACTTAACCTGTTAAATAATTGTTGCTGTTTACTTGTGTTCTCTGTCATTTATCCAGGTATGGCATGTTGAATCTTCTCATTCCCAGTATTTCTGGTTAGACGTGTTTTATATGAACTGAACTGAATAACTTCTTTTCCCTTTTATTGTTCATGTGAATTGTACATCATCCTAATGCATCTATTTTAATGCTTCAATCAATTATAATGAATTCTTTCTTAATCTTATGTACTTTTTAAGATCAATTGTATGTAATGTTTTGTATTGAAAAGTTGATTTATTTCAACGATATCAATAATAAATAAAAAAAAAGTAGAATGAGTCTGCACACGCTGGTAAAACAGCCCAGCAATGTAGGCACAGTATAACGGCTGTGCTTACCAGCCATTATTAAAAGCATTGTTGCACACATAGCTCTGTGTGTGCGTTTTTGAATCCTTTAAAAGGACATGTTTCTAGGGGATAGGAGGTGGAGATGTAGAGAGGCAGATTTGTTTTCCTTTTTAAAAACTGCCCTCTTCTTCTTGATAACACAATATTAAGTTACAAAGTAAACCCTATTGTAAAGCCGAAAACCACCAGTTGAAGCAACTTCCTGTATGTTTATTTTTTTGTAGGGCTGCAGCTTGTAATTACATCATGCACATCGTCAACAAGATTCATGGCTGGATCAAACAATGACTAAGCAGGTGCTTTTACCGCACGCATATTAACTAATGGCATCTCAAGCTGGTCCATGTGAAATGCTCAGCAAGTTTTGGCTCCATCGCGTTCCATTCTGGCATTTGCAGTCCAGTGTTTTTATACTGGCAAAATAAATCTAGAAATGCTGCACCCAAATATAGGATGAAGTGAGCTTAAAAACCAGAACCTGACAAAGGTCAAAGATGCAACATCAAAATGTGTAGTGTGAAAAACACCAAATACAAACTGTGCAACCGGAAATCCTCGGCTCACAGCTACGCTTCCCTGTTTGGCCAATCTATGGGATCCTTGGATAAAAACTCAGCCTAGGTGGGCCCACACTGGCACCACCAGAAGTTACTCTGTGACACGTGCTTATACAACAAGCATATAGGACATGGTTTCATAGACTATTTATAATGTTTGCTCCATATACAATAATATTAACCACAGTACCAATAAAGATAATAATAATTATAATCATGTATTTATCTTGACCGGTGCTCATGGCACTATCACTCGTGTGCTTTGGTTCTGTCCTTACCAAAAAAAAAACTACATTGGTGCTTTTATTCGGGCTCTTGCCTGGGCCTCGACTGTGTAAGGACTCTGCTGGCACAATGGCCCTCATAACGAGTTTGCCAGTAACCCACCGGTAGCACCTGTGGGTTACCGGCAAACTCGCCTTACCGTTACCGGCAACCGATATCCCGGTGTTACTGGGATATTACGGGGGCCAGCAACGGCAGTAAGTTCCGATTCCATGGATTTCCACAGGACTCCATGGAATGGGCTGACCGCTATCACCGGCACCAGTAGTAATGGTGCCAGTGATAGGGGCATTTCTTTGCCAGTAGGGGCCTCAACTCCCAGCAGATCTGACCTGCCGGTAGTTCACTGCTCCTAACGGCAAACTCGGAGTGTGCCGGTCTAGGAAAAATGCCAGATTCGGTGTTACCGGCTGTTTTACATTACACTCGTAATGAGGGCCAATATATTTTATTCTTAGCACCCCTCCGTCTGCCTACCTGCTTTGGTCATGGCGTCCCCACCTACTACCCAATTTGTAAATAGGGCAGTAAGAGGGTCACTCTACCCTTGTGCATGGGGGGGTGCTTGCCTAATCTGGAGGATTTCTACCTTCCAACCATTGCTTTCTTTTTCCTCCCCTCTCTCACCTATCCTGGGCGTGTGCATGCTGCCTGCTTCTCGCGCTTCTGGGAGGCTGGGAGCTGCTGGCCGTCCCTCCGCAAAAAGGAGGGCATGAGCTCACTCATTGTTACTCATTTTATCAGACTGATCAGCCTCGGAAGGATTAAAGCATGTCTTCCTGCAGCTTGCACATAGATCGCTGTAGCAGGTGCATCAACTGACTGAGGTACCTTACAAATTATATTCAAATGATTTATTCTGTGGGTTTTGCCTATTTCAATATGGGCGAAAAAATAAGGGTAGTTATATGAGAAATGTAATTCTGGAGGGGAAAGCAGAGCAAAACCAAAGAATAATGCAATGTAATACGACTGGGGTTTGTAGAATAGCCTCTTGAAATCACAAAGTGATGGATGCAAAGCTTTCAATTAATCAGAGCCACTAGCTCTGGGCCGCCTTCCATACTATCATTTCTGCAGCCATTCTGCATCATTATATAAGGGGAGCAACCACTTTCAAACCAGTCTCAGTCCTGCTTCCATTGTGAGGTACATAAGGTTGACCATAGCAAGTCTAGTTGCTTCATTTAAAACGTTCTGCTATTTGTCACTTTTTTGGTTTTTCTGGAAAGCAGAGTGTCATTGGAGAAAAAAGCAAGGCCTAGCCAGGGCCTCGCGACAGGCCTGTCAGGTGGCCATTCCCTGAGAGGTCACTTTCCATGTCATCACTGGGGTCAAAGATTTCGCAGTGAGGTTCCCCGCCCTCCGCCTTGTGAAAGCGGCCACTCTTACATGACGGCGACTGCTCCGCGCAAAGACCCTTCTTGAAATGCTCTTGTCAGAGCACGCAGCACACTCGGGGCCTAATTTACAGAAACGTTTTGCACTGTACCGCGTAAATTACTGACTGACATGTTGCCACCTGGGGTAGAAACTGGAGACCTTTACCCCCGGCCTGCCTCAATAAGGCAGGTCGAGTTTTGCAGCTCTAAATACAAGAAGGAAATAAATAACGTCCCATTTAACTGTCCGTCAACTGAGAAGGGCAAATATTAGGTTATTTCGTGGAAACGCTCGTAAAAAAAAAAAATATTTCAAGAGGCCTTCCGGTCCTTCTTGGAGAATACTGAAGCTACGCGTGTGCGTTCACGGTTTCGTGCTTTTGAAATATTCTCCTTTAAAGATGAAATATTCGTCCGCGCCCAACATGTCAAAAGCTTTGCCTTTTGAAGAGGGAAAGGTAGACGGCAGTCTGGCCCCGAGTCACCGGGCTTCCTCGCTGGGTTTATCTTCATTCAGATGGGGGGGGGGGTGTAGGAGGGGCTGCTGGGGGCGTCCCGCATTCTTGCCCGCATGGAATTCCCCCGAGCGAGCGTCAGCCGCCGCTGCCGCAAACCTTGACCTTCACCCCCGCGCTGCCAGCTGACTGACACCGTTCCTAAAAAGAGTTCCTGAAAAGACAGGCCCGTCGCAGGTCTGGCGTGCGCAGCGCCCGGGTACAGCACAATGTAATCCTGCAGGGGTGCCTCCACACGTAAACTAAAATGGGGGGTGCGAATGAAGATTGTTGTTTGCCAATGTGCTCGGCTACCTCCATTTCAAGTAAACATTTGGCACGTGCTCTTGGTAAATTGCTATTTCCCGTGTATTTTTCTTTGTAAGTGTTCTAGCGTCTAGTCAATATGAGCATATGTCGGCCTATACATTTAAAAATCAACCCGGTACTGGCCACTTCCAGACCCAGAAACATATGGGCCAGGTACAAACAATACTTGTCGGATAAAACTGAAACCGAAAATCCAGACTCAGATCGAGAATAAATGTGTATGATGTACTTATAGAAACCTAGAATGTATATGTATGTGATATCCCTGTGAGCATTAATAAATAAAGTTAAAAAAAATCAACCCCATACATTGGTCTTGACCAGTAGCTGAGGCAGCTTCTGGTGGGAGGGGGCGGATGTTAGGGAGGCTGAGGGGTGCCAGGGAAAAGTCAGGAGAGGGGGAGGGGGCCGCCACCCGCACTCAGCCTCTATTCTTGACCTTTGTGGGTTTAACCTGACCCCGGGGCGTGGTGACGCATGCCTGGCTCACATAGTCTTATGCAACTCACTAAGCAGCTGTGTCACCCGACAGAGGCACCTCACTCAAGCACAAGGCCAAGTCTGCTGACAGATAATAGAACTTATCTTGCCTCTAAAGCACCCCCAACGAGAGGAGGCCATGTGGAGCCGTTTTCGGCCCCGCTGGGTGTGGTGAGTCTGTTGCTGTTGCGCCTATCAGCTGGCACATGTGTGTAACAGATATGAGACAGCAGAATGTCCTGTCAAGGAAAGGGAACTTAGGGGCTTTGCGAGTTTTGAAACCAATTTATTTTTAAACGGACTTCTGCAGCTTGGAACTTTAATGCGGGCGACACAGACTAGCATTTTACACAAGCACACCGATTCCTTCAGCGTCGATCTCTGTTGCAAGCACGCCAAGCTTAGGGGCGGATGGCATGATAGGCGCAAAAGATGCTTTGCTAAATGGACTAAATGCTGCTTTTTAAAGGTTTTTTTTAAGGCAACTAATGTTTACATCAAACACTCCATCACTTTACCCACATAAGCACTTAAAACAGATAACATTTCAACACGACCCCACCCAAAGCTTTCCATCCTGCGGCCCATCCATCCTAAGCTTCTGTGACAGCCTTTCCCCTGTGTTACCCGTTAGCCTTTCGCCCCCTTTATGATGCCCCTTCTGCCTGTATCTTCTCTTTGACCCGTAGCATTCTCACCCAGGGGGAAACCAATGATCGAAATAACCTACAACATCAAATCCCCAAAGAACTTCAAACTGAGAAGTCCACCCCTTTCTCTGGCTATGATAGGTTATTTATAACGCGCTTAATACCCAGAGGTTTAAAAGCGCGAACCCTGGGATCGAACCTGTGGTGCTCCGTGACGCTTTGCTTCCCAGGCAAGCACTTTGCCCCTGAGCTACCCTCCCGAAAAGCAACTGCCTCAAGTGACAAAATGCTCTGCATTTCGTGATTCTTTTTCTAATAGCTATCCACCACGCATGATCCTGTCCCAAAAGAACACACCTTCACTGCACCAGACTTTCCACGCCCCTGATTCCAAAGAGAGCGGTGGGTGGGGGAGCCTGTATGCCCTGGGCACACCCCATTGTGGCACATTACTCAGAACCACTACTACGCTGAAGGCTGGGTGCTGTACTCCTCTGATGCAGAGGCAGGTATAAGTAGTGGCGAAGTCTGTACAAAAGGACAAGGCTGCTTGCTGGGCCCTCTTGCCACTCCCCCTGCCGCTTTCGCCATTGGCTCTGGGGCCCCTGGAGTCTGATAAAAGCTACAAAACTGCTAGCACAGAGTGAAACAACTTGGAAACAAGGCATCTATGGCCTTGCCCCATGGGACTTCACTGCTCTTCAGAGTGTATCACGTGAGCAGGCGCAGGTGATTTGGTGAGAAAGTTAGCAGTCCTTCACCTCCATTGCAGTGGCGTGTCCAGACTCTTTTTCCTGAAGTGACCCAAGTCCGGCACTGACCTATGCAGGTGTGGCATGAAGTACAAGCGCGCGCGCGCGCGCACACACACACACACACACTGATCATAGTTTAGGAAAATGAGGTGGCACCTTGTGTGGCCAATCAGATTCCAGGGGTTCCAGTTGCCACCCCAGGCCACTCCCTGGACACGCCTTGGCATCCCTGGGCACGCCTATGCAGTCCATTGCTAGGTTGGTGTGTTTTCCATTCTTTGTAGAACAGTGTATCTCACTGATTTTAACAAACATAGTAACTGTTTCCTTTCCTTGCGCAAGAGAGGGTAGCACAGGTGCATTTTTAATGTGCGGAATGCTGTCAAATCATTTTGCAGGTATGCATTTACTCATGTTTGCTGGATAACTTTGAAGAGGAACATGTATGGTGTGGTCTACATCCTACATTTGAACTTTTGGGATAAGGACGCTTGGCTTCAAATCCCAGCTTCGGCCACATAACCACATTGTATGATTCTGGACACAATGGTTTGCCTCACCATGCCCTGTTTTCCCTAGCTTGGATCACGTAGCAGTGTTTCAGTTCAGTGTGCGCTAAAGAAAAAGTCTCACACACCGATTGGATAATAGAAGATAGTGTTGGTCTGTGTGTAATGGCAAGAAGTCACCTGTGCATACATAGGAAATGAGTCAAACCGATCCTACGAATAATATGGGCCATTTAAAGAGCACACACTCTTCTCATTGTTCTCAATGCAAAAATACACCAGGTGGCTACACTTGCCAAATTAGCAGTTACTTCTTCAACACAAAAACAAAGGTATAACCTACAAATAAGTAAATGTTATTCAAATGACAGCATTCGTCGCTAAGTGAAAGGTGGGCTCGCAGAGATCCCAAGTAATGTCTTGCAGCATACCTCAGCGGACGAGAAAGTGTCTGACACTCAATTCTAACAGCATTTAAAAAGAGAAACTTCTTTAAAAAAAACAGCAGATTGAAACATTTACCCTTAAAATGAGAAATTGGTGACCCAAGATCACCCTGAACTGCACTTGTGCAAATGTCACTCCATCATGTACTCGACAACTACACCCCACCCAGCTGGCTCTCTATGCGACCGAACCCACTACCTTACATCTCAAATTGCCCTTAATACCCCCTTCAGAATGAAAATGAGGAAGAGGACCACATGGGGAATGGCGGCCCCAGTCTCCCTCGCGCATGCCTTGTGCGATAGTATGTTCCTACCAGAAATGAAGTGATCCTTTGCTATAAAGTCTGCTTATGGATTGACAGTCCGAATTTCTGCCAGACGCACACGGGCATACACCCTCCACCAGGGGCGTTGCTAGGGGGGGGCTAAGGGGGCTATAGCCCCTGATCTTTTGGTTGTAGCCCCGGATAGAATCTCAGGAGCTACAGCCAAAAGACTAGCTAGCCCCCAGTCCCAACAGTTCTGACATCAGCTTAGCCCCGGGTCTTTTCCAGACCTAGCGACTCCCCTGCCCTCCACCCCCCAAAGTGTGAATTCTATTTTACCCTTTACCAAGGGTTTGTTCTGGGCCCATATCCCGCAAACTGGGGTTTGACATCTAGTGAATTACTATGTTGAAAATTCTAGCTGCACCCTTCAAATGTTTTCTAGGTACCTTCATTGCTTTCGTGGGTGTTTAATGGTTTCTGTTTGCTTCATCTGCGATTATTTTCTACTCGAAAAAAAATGCCCTTGTGTTTTTTGGCTGCATTTATTTATAAATCAATGTCCAAAAATGCGCGTGCGTGCGTGTGAGTTGTGAGCATCGATCTCTTCTCTTTCCTACAGTTCCTGCAGGTCATAACAGTGTAGGTGAGAAGAAACAAAAAAAGCTAGTGGCCCACAACCCATAAAAATATGAAACCATGCTAATGCTCATAGAAAACTAGGCTCATGCAGACTTGGTTGCAGCATACTCACTGGTCCGAGCAGCGCGTCTTTCATGAGGGTGTGCATGGTAGTGCTGGACTGTGGTGTGTATGAAGGGGCTTTAGAAGCTACAATAAAGGAAAAGGAATGGCCCCAGAGAATAGGAGAGGTGCAGGAAAAGGTGGAGTCGGGAGGGTCACATTAGGTGAGGGTGATTCAAATACAGAGAGTTGAGCAAGGGAAGAAAGGAAAGTTCAGGGGAGGATTGCCAGGGATCAGGAGGGGTAGGGTGTTCCATGTGTGCGGGACCAAACGACCGGTGTGAGTGGGCTGTAGGGGCATCTGATGTAGAGGGCCGCAGGGAGGGTTCTCAGTGCTCCCCGAAGGCATGGTGAGTTGGCAAGTGGGACACATCTTGGGGACAAGTTGGACTCTGGGAGACGAGTGTAGGTAGCTCAGTGGTTTTGGTGTATGGCCAGCATCGAGAGTGGCTCTTTCGGAAGAAGACATGGTGTGGCTGGTGCACCGACATGTGGGCAAAAACAAAGCAGAATGGCAAAGTGCCGCTACCATAAGAAGTGAAGAGCCGGCTGGCCTGGGCACGAGCACATACCATGGATTCAGGTCACTGTGGGACTAGCAAGATGCTATCAATCGGAGCAACGAGATGAGCATGAGGTGGAGGAATCCCTCCTCAGATGCCACCTTGGAGGTTCCTCTCGTCAGATGCCACCCAGGGATCAAGCCCTATAGATACAAGCTCAATGACTGAGTTCCCGTCCTCAGGTCCTGCCAGTCAGGGGCAGGCATGATGTCTGGGAAGTGTAAGAAGTGGGATTATGGGGCTTCAATATGTATGCAAGTATGGCAATTTAAAGGGCATCTCTCACAAGGGTAGGTATATTCATGCTGTTAAAGGATAGAGGTTGCAAAGACATTACTATCCTGCAGGATAGGCACATGGGCCATCCTGGTTAGCATTCTGGATACTTACAATGAAGAGCTGATGGGGATGTTGTAGCGGCTTTGATTTTATTCCATCTTTCAGCCGCGTTTGACACAGTCGATTAGCATCTACAACAGGGAGTTCACAGATGTCTTATTTAGTGGCTCAGGAAGGTGCAGTGTAGGAAGGATTCAATCCAGCAGGCCAGGGGCACTCAAACAGTGGGCTAGGTTGCCCAAGTCCATTGACAATTGGATAGTGCCAACCTTGAGATTTACCAGTGTCTACTTCGAAGAATATCTAGAATGGAGCAAAGCACTCTTAGACCCTTGACATAATCAGCAACCATAGAGAAGCTTTGGGGAGATGTCGTGTCTGAGAAACACTGAGGAACTCAGGGTTCATATGAGGGCGGATAGAAGCATTTTGGTGGAGGTAGACACGAGCCACTGGTTGTAATGGAAGATGCCTGCATATTAAAAGGAGAATTTAATGCAGCTAGGGGCTGCTGGTGCTTGCTAGTCCAGCCCTGATAAGGATGCCCAACACGAAAGGGGATTGAAAATGAGGTCACCAAAGGCCAAAGCATGTTGGTATTCTAATAAAGGAGGGTACAACTGCCAGACAGGCAAGTTATAGCATGAGCCCTCCAGGTTTTGGAAGAAACATCTGGTGCTGCTGTGCTATCGACAGGATGTCATAGAGCATTGGCAGGCAGAGGAAAGTGATACGAATATCTAGTACGGAGGATGCACGGAAGACAACCCATTCCTGTTTATATTGGCCAATTGCAGGAATGGTTTAAAAATTACCCAGACTGGAAGGGGTACAGGTCTTGGCGAAGACATTAAGAACTGGGTTTTTAGATCTGTACAAGGGCCCTAGGGTTGGCAGATGGGCAGATAATTTAGAATCAGCACTGGCCCACTCTGCAGCTGTATGACAGAAGATGGTAAAGTAAAAGGCGGAGAAGTGGGTGGCAGAACCTTTCATGCCCCATTTTATGGAGGACATGACAAAAGCCCTTTTGTGATTGGTGATTAGAAGAAGTATTTTCAGGACCATTCAATTCACCACCAGTCTTCCTGGTCCGAAGACTGTTTGGTCAACAACTGTATTGATCAGGACAACTGCGCAGTGTCCTATTCAAATATCCACCCAGTGATGGAATTGGTGAGGGAGTGCAAGGTTGTGGCCGTGATGGCCAAGTGTGGCATCAAAACTGAAAAGTTTTTGCTTGAAGTTTTGAGTTAATAATAACCACTGGTATTGCTCTGGACAAAACTCCAGACCATCATTTGTCCACCTGCATTGCTATTACCTATGGTGAAAGACCAAAGGCAAAAAAGCAGGATTGCAGCCAGACCTTGGTTTGGGAGTGCTTATGCTCCCCCAATTTGAAGAAGTTGAAGGCAGAACCCTGTTGCCAATAGGAGAAGAGTGCTATCGCAAGAGCCTATCAAATCATTCACATGTTTTTTTTTTCTTTTCTTTTAAAGCGCTCTCACAGCCCAGGGGCCTCGAGGCACAGTTATAGAAATATGTCTCTTAGTTGTGTATTCATAACACGCTTAATATGCAGACTTTTTTTAAGCACAGACCCGGGGATCGAACCTGTGTTGTTTCATGTCGTTTTGTTTCCAAGGCGAGCACGTTGCCGCTGAGCTATCTTCCTGGGACATGTAAGAGCAGATTGTTTACTTTTAAGCAAGTCTTAACCCGTGGCCTCAACAAATGTACAGTGACAGATCGCATAAGCCTGTTCTGGCCATATCAACATTTAACTGCTCTGCCCAGCTTTTTGATGACCTCTCACAACTTCGATGATTAGCATCTGTCCATGGAACTAAATATCCCCATGATTGGGGTGAAAGAGGGACCTAGTGTGCCAAAGGAAGGCTGATAGATATTCTGCCTGCTGGTGTCAGGATAAGGGAAAGATAAACAGCTCAATGGATTCATTCACCTACTGTAAATATCTATGTGTAACCTGCAGGCAACGCATCTAGTTCCTGATGAAACACTGAAACAGGTATGCTTGCTGTGCTTGGACCAAATGGTGCCCCACATTGCCTCGCAAAGCTGCCCTGCTTAATTCCCAGAACAAGTACATTATCTACACTGACCCTCTGTGCTTCACTTTTTAAAAATTTCAGGACATTCATTGGAGACCACTTATGAATTTGGAAAAAGGGGGTTCCTAGCTACCTTGCAATTCAAATTTTTGGAAAAAAATCTCCACGCTCTTTTGCGTTTTTTAGCAAGTGCAGGTTTATTTCACCATAAGTGTGGACTCAAGTCCTGATAGTGGTCAGCCGAAACGTGTTTCGACCTCATGGGTCTTTATCAAGGCATGGGTTGGTTGAGTCTGGCCCCGGATGGGGTTCTGGATTGGCCTGTGGGGGTACTGTGTGTTCACAGTCTTGGTCCTGGTGGGTCTTGTGTGAGGAGTCCCAGGAGCGTTTCCTGCTGCAGTGTTTACCGGTCAGTAGTGGTGTTACCGCGGTCAAGTGCACAAAGCAAAGGCACACTGATAGTGGGCATGCAGGCACTTGGAGGGGCATTGGATATTGAGTCACCACTTATGGCCCCACTCACAACCCACTTTTAAAAACTGTACACCTCCCCAAAAAGGTGGATGCTGGCTCCACCCCTGCAAAACAGGGTTGATATCACCGCAAAAGGAGCAGCACAGCCCACTGTGCTAGATACATCCCTTCTTAGAAGATTGGAAACACCCCAGAAAAGATTAATTGAGCATTGTCAGTGAGGTGCAGTTTCGATCTCCAGACTCAGCAAGCTCGGAACCCACATTTGGTCGTTGAGTTAAAGCTTGTGTCGTTAGGTTCAGCAAGCTTTGGACCCACATTCCTCATACGCGACCCACTTCGGGTGACTATTTCAAAACTGTAGTGATGGCTGAAAGGTTTTACATGCATCTAGGCAATGGTAAATCTCATCATTTTCCAGCATGCTTGGCTATTACAGAAGAGGAAAGACCATATGGAAATCATGCTTTGCTCCATGCCAATAGGGCGGTCTAGCCCAAACTGGTAGGTCGCATCCCTTCTGCATGAGACCACAAGCACCCCCAGACACATTTCAGCTTCAATGGGCGTCTTCAGTGAAGTGCGGCCCCAATTCACAGGGATATCATGGTAAAAACACTTAAACTAAGACATTATGCAACCTGCTTTATCAAATACATTGTATATTTGTTTCAATGCCCATGCGCTCAAACATGTGGCTGAAACCATGAGAATGTTATGTGAAAGGATAATTGAGCACACATCAGACCTACCCAACCACTCATTGAAATCACAGTGACAATTCACTTTTACAATCAAAGTCATGTGATTGCTCAGTTAAAATGCACAGTATTAGAAATGATAGGCCAACATCCATGGGTCGGGCAATGGACTACCTGTACGGTGACTATGCAAGAAAAGATGGAAAGGTTTGTTAGTGGGAGTGGGGTTCGGGAGGGGACATATGAAACCAGTCCGGTTGATGGTTTCAGTTTGTAAGTACCTGGGTCCTGTGTGTCAGTAACTTTCTTTGGGTTTGCCAAAACACTTAATATATAACCCGGATGGAAGAGCCCAAGATCTACGGTTAAAAGAGCTTTGGGTAATTTTACTCGCTAATGTGGGGGGGGGAAACATAGCACTAAAGAGGACAGCTTAAATTTCATGTGATTAATATCAGTGCTATAGGCTAGGCCAGCAGGGGATTTGTGTCTTTAATGTTGTGTAATGTAGCAGATTTTAGAAGGTAGTAAGTTAGTCCAGGAGAGGTGGGAAGTAGGACAGAGAGGGTGTGAGTGGTCAGAGAAAAGAAAGGATATTGGGCTCCCTCCAGGGGTGAGGTAGGAAGCTCCAGCTAGCAGCGTGAAAGGCGTTTTGTTATATGTTTGTAGTTAAATTTGCTAGGTTCTGTTCCGAGTTTGTCGAGGAGTGTTTGTAGTCTTTGTTGGCAAGTTGCAGATGGGCTCCCGGTATTATCTATAGTTTAGGGGTGCCTTTAATAAAGCAAGGTTAGGGCGAGTAGGTGTATACATAGAAGCATTCTGGTGTTGTTCTAATTTTTTTATTTTATTTTTTATTTATTTGTATAGCAAAGAACCAGGCCCAGAGGCTACCGGGCGCATATCTTCAACAATGGTTACAACATTACATGGACATAGTGCACAGCATGGGAATCCAAAAACATAGTACAGAGCATAGGAATCAAGAAACAGAGCAGATTAGTCAAGCATACATGTCAAACTGGGATATCAGCTATTCAGTAGGACATGCAGTCATCTGAGGCGGCTAACCAGTGTTTAGCTTTGAGTTTAAATAGTTTAAGTGATGATAGATTTCTAATATTGAGAGGCACAGAATTCCAAAGTTTGGCTGCCATGACTGGGAAGCTAGCTCCTCCGGCTGTTTGGAGCTTGAATCTGGGGATGGATAGACTCTGGTTATGGGCAGACCTGAGTGTTCGAGGGGGGATATTTTGCGTGAACCGCGAAGCTAGGTAGATAGGGGATTGGTTATGAATACATTTGTAGGTGAGAGCAAGTGATTTTAGAGAGATCCTTTGGGCGACTGAGAGCCAGTGCAGGTTCTTCCTGGTAACCGAGATATGTGCTGATCTAGGGATGTTGAGGGCTGCTCTAATAGCGTTATTTTGAGTGATTTGGAGTTTATTGAGGTTGCATTGGTTAGTGCCTTGGTACAGTACATTACAGTAGTCCAGTTTGGACATAACCAGGGTCCTAGCGAGGGTGATGCAATTCTGCGTAGAGAGGAATGGGCGACAGGCTGTGATCAACTTACATGTGTAGGCTGATGCAGCAACAACTGCATTGGTTTGTCTGTGCAAAGAAAGTGAGGAATCTAGGTAAATTCCCAGGGTTTTTGTGTCTTTGGATACTTTAGTAGGGTTGCCATCGATATTGAATGAGCTGAACAGGGGGTTCAACTTGTTGAGTCTTTGTTGTGTGCTTAGAATGAGGAGCTCTGTCTTGTCATCATTAAGACAGAGCTCAGTTGTATAGCCAGATTTGTAGCTATTTCCCCAAGGTTAGGTAATCTTCTGTATTGAGGTGTTTGGCCAGAGGGCTCCAGAGTTTGCTTACTGCAATGAAAAAGGATGATCCTCCATGCTTTTCGTTGAAGTTTGGTACCATTACGAAAAAGTCACTGCTGGATTTCACAGTTCTTGAAGGTATGCTGTGAAAACAGAAATAAAATATCGAGGCTGAGTACCCCAAAAGGAAATACACCGAACACGAGTTACAAAGGAACATACAAAGTACTTTATTCTCTACTGAATTCAATAACAAAAACAGTGCAAAGTCAGATAGCTATTGGCCCTCAGTACAACAGAACGAACTCCAGCGTGGTTCAGTGTGTTCAGTGAGAGACGCTGTACATTAGAATGCATTCGCTTTTTATACATTTTGTGGGCACTATGTCCAGCCCTACTTCGGGTTAATATTGTACTTTATACATCACCAATTCTAGGGTTCGTGCCAAGACTCAAATAACCGCATGTAACTGATTTGTTTTTAATACATGTAACAATAAGCGTATGCATTAACTGTGTATTCTAAAGGTTCGCATTGCAGGTCTTCTTAAACATAAATACAATGTAGTAAGACAGATGTTCTTTGTTCAATATGTAAATACATTATCCTAATGTATACTTGTAGATTGGTTTCATTGCGCTGTAAGAGGATTCAATTCAACACTACAGCTAAGTCAATGCCTTGTCTGGGATACTGAATGGAAACCCTTATTGATATATCTTTATGTCCAGTTCATGAGTTCTGGATGACTACCCTTATATAACACCCCTCTCTTAGAATCCCCCCGATCCCACTGAGCCAAGAAGTAGTTCTGTTTTGCAAGTTTAAAAGGTTTATTTGAGAAATAAAACAAAATATAGATACCACGCTTTTATAATAAATTAATAATCGATATCGCCCTTATAAATATAATGTTAATCAACAATGGGTAATCTGACACTAGCACACTTCTTTATAATCAATGAGGAGTTAGTATAGGAGGGATAAAGTAGCAAAAATACTTTTATAATTTCAAGGGAAAAGCAATGAGGAATAAAATGCAGTACAGAAATACTTGATATGATTTTAGCAAAAGATAAGATAATCACTTTTTCCTGGCAATTCACCCCCCTCCCCAATGCAATGTAGGAAATGGAAGGAGATGGAAGAAAACACAGGCCCAAGTGCTTTGAACGTGGTGGCAATGAAGTGAGAAATATGCTGAAAATGCTTTTAATTCCCTTTAGGAGGTTCAGGGTGAGTGAGAGATACTTGGGATGAGCTCAGGCTCACTTTAGCAATGATTCAGGGATGGTTATTAAGAGGCAAACAAATTTTTAGCAGAGGAAAGCAAAAAGCTGCTATCTTTTTACAGGTAAAAAAATCAGGCCAAATCGCAAATCGCGGCAGAATTCGCGAGTGCGTGAATCGTGATTACGGCAAAAGTATAAGGAGTAGCAAGTCAGTTCGTTGGAAAGCTGAGATTCTAAGCTTTCAGATGAAAGTAAAATTTCGTTCCTAGCCCAAACGGCTCCAGAGATACGGACGATGAAATAAAGGTAGATTTTCGGATTTAAAGTAAAACTCAAAATGACAGGTGACAGCTTGCAGCTTCAGAATTGACAGGTGACAGTTGTGCAGCTTTACAAATGACAGATGACACGATTTCTAGGAGGCAGTTCTACTTAGGTTAAAATAGTTTGGATTAGATTATTTTAACTAAGAGATTGGTTCTGCACAGTTCTGCTAGGTACTCACAATATAAATTTGAACTAGGCCTCGTCACGGATCTGGTCAGGTTTTGGACTGGACTCTGGTTCTGGTCTCGGCACTTCACAGTGATCTGGGTCAGCTCTCTGGTTCTGCTCACATCGGTCTGGGTCACTCTGGATCTCTGGTCTGGTCTCTGGCAATTGTTCTTGGCAAAAGAATTCAAACAGCTTGCCCGGCTGTGGAAGAGTTTGCAAATGATTTTAAGGTTGCTGAGGCCTGCTGAGAAGAGTTATCAGTTTGTGGGTTTAGGCCCTTGCTTTAAGTTCTGAAGTAAAGTTCTGGTCTTTGGAGATTGATGGATTTGGAGTCTGGATCTCTGGATGTGAAGTCGTCGGTCAGCATGCTCCGCAGCAAATGGAATTGAATGTCTCTACCTGTCCCAGCAGTCTCTTTTTATGTGTTTTGAAAATGGGTGTGTGCCTGGGCCTAGCTAAACCTGTCCCTCTCTACTTGTCATTGGCCCAATTCTCCCCTCTCCCATGATTGGGGGAAGGAAATGGATTGTCAGCATGATGAAGTCTGTTTATGGGTCAGAGGATCCTCCCCTGGTCAGTTTGCCCACCAATCTATATTTGATTCAAATACATCCTTCCCAGATATACAATTTGTTGAAATTACATGTGCACATTATATATTCCTTATGGTCCATGCTTGTCCGCCTCTGATCTTCCCGGGGGCTTGCATTCAAAAATGACAACATTTTGCGCTTTTTAACTGGTTTTGCAATATCGGACATTTACCCAAAATTACACACATGTGCGCAAGGAGTATGGACATTAATTGATGAAGTGTCAGATTTTTAACATGCAGACATTTGGAGTGAGACCCTATTTTCCGCTAGCAACCCCCCAGAATACACCACAGGGTCCTAACGCCTCTCAAAATGTTCACAGAAAAATCACAAAAATAATGATATTACTTATATAATTCTGACAAGTCCGCACTATGAGTTATCTATCTTTTTAAAATTATGCCCTGGTCAAAAAGGGGTGTGGCTTCCCAAATCACAGGGTGAAATAACTGGTTTATCCACTTCCCCCAAGCTCAGCTGCTAGCAGAGGCACTGCCCCTCCCAGTTTCCCCTAAGAGGAAGCAACTTTTACGACGCCCCCAATATAACATTTGCCTGAGTCCAGGACAGGCCTTTGTTCAACTCCCTGTAGTCCCCAGCTGCCACTCCCCTTTCAATCAACAGGGCCATGTGACCTCAGGATGCAGCCAGGCCTGGCAGGGAACACAGCTGTTGATCCAGTTTCAACTCCTGTCGGGGGTAGTTGTCAGGCAGAATCCAGCTTCATTAAGCCAGGTTTCAGCTAAATGCCACTTTTTGTTCCCAGTTTTCTACATTCAAATCAAACTGACAATTTTTACCTGTACATTAAATAATTACTTCCTTCAAGTCATTTCAGAATATAGTTTTACATTGTATCCACCTTTCCTTGGTCTGGTTTTGTTTCATTTGTTCAGTTTTACACAAAAGTCTGGTGGTTTTAAAACGCCGGCTTTCTGATAGTGGTGAGTACTGGTAAAGCAACCATTTTTGGGATTAAGAAAATGAATTCCCCACAGTTCTGAGTTGCTTTTTTTTGCAATCAGCATTGCCATTCCCAATGGTTTCAGGCTACTGTGTGTGTAGCCCAATGGTGGTTTTAGGCAGTGCCCTCCTGTGCTCACAACATAGGCAAAAATGGGTGGCAGCCTATTCTTCATGCATTTCCCTCTGCATTTTCTGGGAAGTTCTGGTCATCATGATGTTTTCAATGCCAGTAAGGCACAGTTTTTGTGGTAGGGCTCGGATGCATGGGTAAAAACATCCCACAAGCCCCCCCTCTTGCGATGGCCATTCTGTCCTTTCGCGGATGGAACTCGCAAGATCTGGGATGGTCGCCTCCTCTTCTTCCAATTCCATGGATGGCACAGTTCAGCATCTTTTCCTCCCTCCAGTCGATCAATCAGTTCTCCTTGCTGGTCCTGATAGGAGGATTGGGCAGCACCCTGGGCCCCTCGGGTCTCTGCTCCCGGTCCCCGGTCGTCCTCCTTGGTCAGTCTCCATGGTTTCATCTCTCCTAGGACGACAAAGGAAAAGCAGCAATACCTATTCGTAGACATGTTTCCATCACTACTAATGGTGTGGCAGAGATAGACATTTTATACTTTAACATACCTAACATTTTACTTTTGAGATACAAGTTATCATTCAAAGACAGTGGCTTACAAGAGTATAATATTTTAGAGACTATAGGTGGGATATTTTAGGGTTGGAACTGAATTAATCTGGTGCGGTCCCCTCTGGTATTGCAGAGGACTCCTCCAGTTGCTGCAAAGTGTGCCTGGGATGGCAACACTCTAGCTCGTTAATATGGACCCACTTGTCTTCCCCTTCCGCCAGACTGCCTTTGGGGATGCAGATCTTATAGGCAACAGGGGAGATCTTGTCTATAATTTCAAACGGTCCCTTCCATGTAGGCAAGAATTTTCGCTGTTTGGCCTGGTTCCTTTGGAAATTGTATGGATAGACCCGATCACCCACCTTATATTCCTTTCGGGTAGTTTTTAAATCATACTGGGTCTTCATGCTCTCGGCTGATCTTTCTAGATTCCGCTGAGCATAGGCAAAAGCATGCTGAAGGTGTTTCCTTAAATTCTCCACATACTCATGAGTTGTGGAGGCATTTATCAACGTTTGCTCTTGGGTTCTGTAGAGCAAATGCTGGGGAAGCACCATCTTGCGTCCAGTCATCAACTCAAATGGTGACATTTTGGTTGCAGATGAAGGGGTAGATCTGATGGCCATTAGGACAGAGGTAATCGGATATCCCAACTTGGCCCAGAATCTGCCACAAACATTTTTAAGATGCTCACAATGGTTCGGTTATATCTCTCTACTGCTCCAGAAGAAGCTGGCCGGTAAGCAATATGTAGCTTTCTTTTGACCCCCAGCATCTCCCACATCTTTGTCATTACTTCACTGGTGAAGTGGCTACCCCTGTCTGACTCAATCCTTTGAGGTAGACCAAAACGGGAAAATATGTGGTTAATCATCAGGGCAGCTGCTGTTTTTGCCTTGCAGTTTGGGGCTGGGAGACGTTCCACCCACTTGGTATACAAGCATGTAACGGTCAACATGTACTTGTTTCCTCTAGACGAAAGAATCACAGGGCCTACAAAGTCGATTTGCAAATCTGACCATGGCAGTGTCATCCCCCTCTTTTGGAGAGGCGCACGGTGTGTGAGGGATGATGGCTGAAATTGTGCACACACAAGACACCCCTTCAAGTATTGGTCGAGGTCCTGCCCCATGTGTGGCCAGTATGCAACCTCTCTTAAGATTTCCAGTGTTGTGTGAAACCCCCTATGACCGGCGGTGGCCGCATCATGGGCGTGACTTAACATCAGGCTTCGGAATGAGGTAGGACCCACCCACTGATCATGGCCAGCTTGGGATTTCCTTACCAAGAAACCGTCTTGGATTCAGAACATTTTTGGACATTTCATCAACACTCTTAGGTCCTCTTTCCCAATGTAATCGGTATCCGTCAGGGGAAAGTTCTCTGGGTCCTCAGGGTGTTGGTAAAACTTACCAATAATTGGATCCCCCTTCTGAGCTGTAATTAAATCAGCATCAGGGGTCTCCTTACTCCATTGTGCAGTTGAAAGATCATTGTGAGCATTTGTCTGATAGCAGTGACCTGGATATCCCCCAACAGGGACTCTATTTCTATTAGATCCCCTTGGATGGCCCCGGTTTTGGCCAGCTGATCAGCTAAGTCATTTCCAGTTTTGTCTGGTCCCTCTACTTTGAAATGACCCTTGATCTTTTTCCAGGAGATGGTCATCCCATTCGAAGTGACCAGATCATCAATATTTTGGATTAACTTCCCATGTTTCAGGGGTTTGTTATTAGCACATAACATGCCTCTGGTTTTCCAGTTGACCAGGTGCTCCACGAACCCGTTCCGTACATAATCCGAATCTGTGATTATGACCAGTTCGTGGAGTTGATGCTGGACAACAGTGAGGATGGCCTGATGCACGGCCATCAATTCTGTCACCTGACTACTTCGGGGACCAATTTTGTATCCAGCGGAGGGTTCTGGTGACTCATTCACCCATGCATTCCCTACGCCGGCCACCAGTTCTTTCTCCCTGTCGTTGTCAACATGGTAAGAGCATCCATCCACATAGACAGTGGGCATTCCCTCACACTTGTCTTCTTCAAAGACTTTGTGTGGGGAATTAAGGCATGCCTCCATGTTGTCCTTGATTTTTAGACTTTCGTCCTCGAGACAGTTTTCTCTGGCACAATCATGCAAGTCAGCCAGACCTTGCGCGAGGGGACTCTTCTTGTTTTGGCCATATCTGACCTCCACCGGAAAGCCTTGCATTGACAGAATCCAGGAAGTAATTCAGGAATTACTCACATTTCCAGCCCGGATTCTGTCACTTTGGAGATATTGCAGAGGCTGGTGTGGAGTCTCCACTATGATGTGTTCCCCCTGGATAAACGGGCGGTAATTCTTCAATGCCCATACCGTTGCCAGGAGTGCCTTCTCACAATCATTGAATTTTGCCTCCACAGAGGATAAAGTTTTGCTCGCATTGGAGATTACTTTATTGACCTTGTCATGCTTTTGGTATAATACTGCCATCAAGCACGTTTTAGCAAACCCCGTCTCCAGGAAGAACTCCTTGTTTCTGACAGGGTAAGCTAGGCAAGGCGCTTGTGAGAGGCTTCTTTTGAGTTGTCTTACCGCCTCGGATTGTTCTGGACCCCATTCCCACTTGACCCCCCCCTTCAAGAGATGAATCAGGGGTCTAGTGATCTCTGCGTAGCCTTCAATGAACTTTCTGCTGTAATTAGTCAGTCCAAGGAGGCTCCTTAGTTCCCGCAGAGTTGTGGGGTCTTTCAGTTTCTGGAGTGCTTCCACTTTCTTTTCTTGGGGACAGAGACCCTGAGGAGTAATCTCATGCCCCAAGAAATTAACACAGGTTCTACACCACTGTGCTTTCTGAAAGGAAAGTTTTGCTCCGGCGGCCCTCAACTGTGTCAGAACATAATGGATCTCTGCTATGTGTTCCTCCACAGATGAACTTTTGATGAGGACATCATCTACATAAGCCAGGTTACCCCTCGCACCCAGGTCAGGCATGGCCTTATGTAGGAAAATGTTAAATTCATTGCCGGAGTTGAGGTACCCGAAGGGAGTCCGGGTCCATGTGTACTGCTGGCCCCCAAAGGTAAAAGCCAGTTTGTATTGGTCCTCCCTACTGACAGGCACGGTCCAGTATCCATTGGTCAGGTCTATTGCTGTGAATACCTGTGACCCCTGAATCTGGGCCAGCCCTTGGTCAATGTAGGGCAGAGGCCATCGGGAAGTATGGACCCGTTTGTCGAGCTCCCTAAGGTCAGCGCAGTGTCTCCACTGGCCGTTTGGCTTCAATATTCCCAGCACCGGATTATTGAAAGTGCTGTGGACTGGACGGATTATTCCCCGGGACTCTAGGTTCTTAATTATTTCAGTAAGGGACTCAATGGATGCGAGAGGCAAGCGATATTGCTTCACAAACACTGGAGTCATTCCAGGGTCCGTGGGAATTGTTGTGGTGTGGATGCCGGTGCGACCACAGTCATATGAGTCTACCGCAAAGAGATCTTGGAAATCCAAGAAAACTTGTTTCAACTTTTGCTTCTGTTCCAGAGTCACACAGGCATCAGCTAGGTTGACTCTCTCTTCCACCATCTGCCTGAAGCCTGGAAAGACTTCTGGTTTGGCTATCTCAGCGGCCTCCTCCAGCTGGGTGGAGAAGTCCCTGGTCAGAGTGCTGATTTGGACTGGAGGCTTCAGGTGGGAAAGGCAGCCCTCATGGACCTGGAAAATCACCTCATCCCTCCTGAAGTCACAAGTCACATCTTCCTTACCGTAAGGGCAAGAAGTGCACACCAGAAAGTTCCCCCCATGCCGGGTGAAGATCCTGTCTGGTGTTGTTTTGTCATCACTGTCACTGTCAAAACATTCCTTGGGGATTGGTCCTAACAGTTCATTTCCTAGATCAATGGAGAAATGTCGGTCATCAACCGCCATTCCAATAATGGTGCCTGCGGCTAGAGCAATACTCTTTAAGTCGCTGTTATCCACCTCTATTGGAATGGTGTCATGTTCTATGTTGACTAATGGAGTTGGGTTTACCCCCAACCCTTGCTGTTGGAGAGAAGCATTTAGATGTAAATAAGCATCAGGGTTTTGCAATTTTTGTCCTCTCTTTTAACTTTCACTTCCAGGGAGAATTGTCGGGTCCTTTCTGGGATGGTGACTTCCTCTTTGATCTGAATTTCAACTGCATAAGGTAGCAATTGAGCTGACGTAAATGCTTTTTCTGGATCATCAAAGCCCATGGGATTATCCACTAATCGGGACCAAGCTTTGAAGTTTATTAGGTCCAAACTAATGGCAAAGCGATTGAGAATGTCACTGCCTATGTAAAAGGCGGCAGTGACGTCTCGCACGGACCAACAATTATGGACTATGCTCTTGTTGCCAATGGAGAGTTTGAGCATACACCTGCTTGGCAGGAGATGTTTGGAATTAGGTGCTTCCAGGTCCACTTCCCATTTGTCTATCAGTTTGAATGTGGGAATGGCTGGATCTTTTGGGAGTTGGCGGAACATGGCTTCACTGATGAAGCTCTTACCGTTGTTCACACACACTCGAGCGAGAACAGAGTCCTTCCCATCATTTAACTGGACAGGGATGAACAACTGCTCTCCAATTTGCTGAATATCAGCCAGGCTCTGAGCTGATTTCACATCTTTCTGGACTATAGGAGTGGGAGTTTCTAATTGTGGATTAGTAAAGAATTTCAGGGTGTTTCCTTCCAGTGTGGAATACCACCTTAAACTGGAAGGAAGGTTGATTTTCAGAAATAGGGAGGACCCCCCATCACCAGTCTGTTGTCCTACTGCCATTACTGTCACATCTGGAATTTGGTTGTTCTGGAAGTGAAATTCTACTTGGTCAGATTTTTGTTCAACCATGTGGCAGGTGCCATTTAAACTAACATGGTTGACACTCTGTTTTAATTTGATTGGTCGGCTAGTCTCGGTCCAGAGGACCTTGTTTACGCAATCTATTAGGGGTGACAACCTTCTCAGGAGTTCATTCCCTAGTAATCAAGGGGTGCCCTCTGGAGTCACTACTATGACCAGGTGTTTCACCTTGTGTCGCCCAATTTTAATGTCCAAGTCTGCAGTCCCCTCAACGGGAATTTCCTTCCCGTCAAAGTTCTGCAGTTGTCCAGGGAGAGAGGTGAGAGGAATTCGGTAATTCTCCCCCCTTCCTGCATTTAGTTCCTCAAAGGCCCTTTTTGACAGAAAGGTAGCTTGGGATCCAGTGTCCACCAGTGCCAAAATTGTACCCTGCCCCTGTACTTGTACCGGGGCATAGTATCTTCCCTCCTTCTCCTCAAGGGGGCACAGATAATGCACATTTTTGGACAACTGGTGGGCTAACTTTCTGGTTTTGGACATCGCTAGCGAAGAGATTTGGGCAGAATTCTGTGGAGAGCTTTGGGAATCTGAAAGAAAAAGTTGGCAACTGGAGATCAGAGCCATTGTGGGTTCCCCTGGTTCTGGTTCTGGGCCGCCCCCCCCTTTTTGGAGGCAGTCACCAGGATGGGTTTGAACCAGGGGATTTCGGTATTGTCGGTTCTGGGATGAGATGATGGGCGGCGGTAGCTCAGTCTCCACATCTCCCCAGTCTGAATTGACATCCCTTGGGACCTATTTTTCCTTGGGAGGAGTTCCCCCATCTCTGAAGGAGAAGATCCTTTTCCCAGGATCTTCTGAGGATCCCTCTCCCTCAAATTGGAAGACCTGTACCTCCTCCACAAAGTGGGTCTGTTTGGGTCCTTTGTTTCTCCTACCTCCTCTCTGCTCCTTGGGTGGCAGACTTTCAGGGGTAGGAGATTTTGTTTCCGGTTCCTGGTTTTCCAGGGGCTGTTTACAGGTTGGGAAGAAAGCTTCCTCCAAGGCTTTACACCCCCCTTTCCCTTGTGCCTCCTCCCTGGGAACCGATGTGTTATCGGGGTGCTGCCCCCGTCATTGTTCTGGAGCACCAGGTCCAGAGTTTGGGGCATTCTGCGGTGGCATGCACATCTGAGGGTTCTGTTGAGCCCTCAGTATGTGACCCAGATCCCGTGCCATATTTTGGACCTGGCGCTCTAACTGTGAAACCCGCTCAGGCTGATACGGGGCTCTATTTTCTCTCCTGGGCTGATCCCGGGAAGGGTAGCTATCCCTTCTCTGGTAGTACCCCTGGTTGGGAAGATTTTGGTACCCCTCCACCCTTGGCCTCCCCTCTCCCGGATTATGTTGTCTGGGTTCAGGGAATTGGGGAAAGAAGGATGGATGATTTTGGGGCTGGAAATTGGGTGGATACCTGGGGAAAAAGTTCTGCCCAGGATTTAGAGAATTTCTGCCCTCCTGTGGGAAGTTGGGAGGGAAGTTCCCTGGGTTAGGTGCTTGGCTGGATCCCCCCCTTGGGCTGGAGGAGTCCACACATAACCCAGGATTGGTCGGTTTCCCTTATAGCGGGGACTTACATAGTCAAGGGAGCGTGGGACCCCATTTGTGGGACTACCTCCTTGACTCCCTGTCTGTGACTGGCCCGAGGGCCTTCTGGGCTGTGAATTATTTGGTGCAGGCAGGTTTTTAGGCCCCCGATCTCCAAATCTAAAACGGCGGAACCTTTACCTCTGCCACCTTGGCAGCAGCAGGGATGCTGTTGGTTTTGGGGTTTTTCAGCGCGTTATTTTTATTTTCGATAGGTTTCTGCACCTCATAGATCCGGGTAGCCTGTTCAATGACCCAGTCTAAAGATCTTTTCTCATGAAAATCTCTCACGAGCTGGGTCATTATGTATTTGGGTAAGGCATGGAAAAACGTATTGATAAATTCTCTGCTATCCGTGCGTACCCTTCTGGTGGTCTGCGCAAAAGCACGTTTTAATTCTTGCAGAAACTCTTGTGGGGCCTGATCCTCCCCACATTGCAAATTGTAGGCTGCCTTGCGAGCCTCTTGAGGTTTTCTGTGCACCGAAAAATGTTTCAAGATGGCCGCTCTGTATGTGGACCACCTTGAATGGTTTTTGATCCTCCAGCCCCGCAAAGAAACTGGAGTGTTCTGGTGAGAAGGTCCACTTTACATATTGAATACAGCTTTGGCTGTCCTTCAAATGGAAAGTCTCCATCATTTGCTCATAGAGCTCCAAGTGTTCCCAAACAGAATACTTGGCGTTCTTATGATAAGGCGTGATGACACTTCTTATTGCCTTTATTTGTTTCAATGGGTCCTTAAGCAAGGCCCTTTTTTGCCTTATTGGCCTTTTTGGTTCGGGTAACCCTGGTCCATTCATCCTCCGACTCAGAAGCGCTGCTCCCAGAGGTGCCCGTCTGATCTTCCAGGTTTTCCCGGATTCTGCGAGCCTGGGAATGGCTGGCAGAATGTGGGGACCTGGTCTCCTGTGTCCTGTAATGCTCAGAGGAGGCTTCAGATCCCTCCTTGCTGCCAGGATTTGATGGGTACCCCACCCCACTGACCTAACTGGGCAGAGGTTTTCGGGATGGCCTTAATGGGCCTACTCTCCTGGGGTTCCCCACTAAATTGCACTGTGCTTGGGTGCCCATACCCGGATGCCCGCCCATCCATTCTTGGGAGGTACTGGCCTATGAGCCCCATACTTCTAGCTGGATAGTAATCTGCCATCTCCGTGGCCCTGGGCTCATGTGCGCGGGGGGACCTGGGGGTGGCAGAGTCCAGGGACTGGGAGATATGAAGGCCTCTGGTACCAGGGCTCCTGAGGTTATGCTCAGGCGTTTCCCTTTCCCAGCGCACCTCGTCTCTATCAGCCCCTCCTCCCTGTTGCAATGCAAGAGACTTCGCTTTCAGTTCCTCAGTTAAGGCCTTTCTAGACTCTATCAGTCTCTCCTGCATCACTACCTGTTGCTGGAGCCTATCATTGTGCTGACAGAGAGCCTCATTTTCTCTCTGTGCCTCCTGATTGGTCCTGGAGTACTGGGCCAGTCTCTGCTGCAGGAGGGTTACCTCCTGAGCTGTGTCCCTATTGGCCTGCTGCTTTCTTGCCAGAGCATCCTCCACCCTCCTGGTGTGCTCTAACATGTTCTGGTGTTCTTTTTGGAGGTCACCCAGTCTCTGGAGGGCCAGGTGATTTTCTTCCATTTTCCCTTTTAAGTGGCAGACTTCCTGGCCTAAGGTATCCCTTTCCTGACTAAGAGCCTGCATCTGTGCCGCCAGGTCGTCCCTTTGCCTTTGGAAGGCACCAGCTTTCTGGCGCTCCTGGTCAAACTCTGCCTGGGTATCCAGGTCTTTCAAAATCAGTTTATTGCTCTCTGCCTTCTCCCTATCTAGGTGGCTTTGCAGGGTGACTACCTGCTCGGTACATGCCCTATTGAAATCTAATTGTTGCTCCAGCTTTTTCTGTCTCTGCAGTAGGGAGTCCAAACCTTCTTGGTACTCCTTCTGCAAAGCCAGAAATCTGGTATCCTGGTCCGCCTTTTCCTGTTGCAGCACATCCATATCCTCCTTTATTTTAGTGATGTACTGTCTGCTGTCCTTTTCTGACTCCTGGCTCCTGAGCAGCCTCTGCTCAGAAGAGTCCAGATCAGATTGGGCCTTCTCTAACACCATCTGTTGCCTATTTGCCAGATCTTGGCCTTCAGCACATTTGTCCTGCATGGCTCCCATATATAGATACAATTATGCCGCTATCCTGGCAATCTTATTATGTTCATCTTTGGCTTTAGGGGCCATATATAGTTCACTCAGGGCCACATGTAGGGGGCCTTGATCCCCCCATATATCTGATCCTGTTTCAGTGACCTGTTGCGCGATTGCCTGCAACCAGACCGTTTGGTCCTGATGAGTCCACTCACCTCTCACAAATAGCTTATGTAAGAAGTGCTCTCTGGCTATTTTGATGTCTACCAGTGTAGTCATTCTGGAAATTGAGTTCCTTCTTGACTTACAGAAGTTTGTATTTTATTTTTGCAAAACAGACCGTTTCCTTAGAGCTTTACTTTGAGGAGTGCTTTACAGCGTAACACAGCGTGGTGATCCGACCGGATGTATGTATCTTGTCAGTTAGTACACTGTATTAATCTGCACAAGTGATAGATCTAATCCGGAATCCCCGGCTACGAGCCCCCAATTTGTAAGAGGATTCAATTCAACACTACAGCTAAGTCAATGCCTAGTCTGGGATACTGAATGGAAACCCTTATTGATATATCTTTATGTCCAGTTCATGAGTTCTGGATGACTACCCCTATATAACACCCCTCTCTTAGAATCCCCCTGACCCCACTGAGCCAAGAAGTAGTTCTGTTTTGCAAGTTTAAAAGGTTTATTTGAGAAATAAAACAAAATATAGATACCACGCTTTTATAATAAATTAATAATCAATATCGCCCTTATAAATATAATGTTAATCAACAATGGGTAATCTGACACTAGCACACTTCTTTATAATCAATGAGGAGTTAGTATAGGATGGATAAAGTAGCAAAAATACTTTTATGATTTCAAGGGAAAAGCAATGAGGAATAAAATGCAGTACAGAAATACTTGATATGATTTTAGCAAAAGATAAGATAATCACTTTTTCCCTGGCAATTCACCCCCCTCCCCAATGTAAGAAATGGAAGGAGATGGAAGTAACACACACAGTTCTCAGGAATGCAATCAAATACAATACGAAATTCAATTCCCACCCCAGCAAGCTTAGAGAAAACCGGTATGAGTTTTGAAACACAGGCCCAAGTGCTTTGAATGTGGTGGCAATTAAGTGAGAAATATGCTGAAAATGCTTTTAATTCCCTTTAGGAGGTTCAGGGTGAGTGAGAGATACTTGGGATGAGCTCAGGCTCACTTTAGCAATGATTCAGGGATGGTTATTAAGAGGCAAACACATTTTTAGCAGAGGAAAGCAAAAAGCTGCTATCTTTTTACAGGTAAAGAAATCAGGCCAAATCGCAAATGGCGGCAAAATTCGCGAGTGCGTAAATTGTGATTACGGCAAAAGTATAAGGAGTAGCAAGTCGGTTCTAGGTTCGTTGGAAAGCTGAGATTCTAAGCTTTCAGATGAAAGTAAAATTCCTAACCCAAACGGCTCCAGAGATACGGACGATTAGATAAAGGTAGATTTTCGGATTTAAAGTAAAACTCAAAATGACAGGTGACAGCTTGCAGCTTCAGTATTGACAGGTGACAGTTGTGCAGCTTTACAAATGACAGATGACACGATTTCTAGGAGGCAGTTCTACTTAGGTTAAAATAGTTTGGATTAGATTATTTTAACTAAGAGATTGGTTCTGCACAGTTCTGCTAGGTACTCACAATATAAATTTGAACTAGGCCTCGTCACGGATCTGGTCAGGTTTTGGACTGGACTCCGGTTCTGGTCTCGGCACTTCACAATGATCTGGGTCAGCTCTCCGGTTCTGCTCACATCGGTCTGGGTCACTCTGGATCTCTGGTCTGGTCTCTGGCAATTGTTCTTGGCAAAAGAATTCAAACAGCTCGCCCGGCTGTGGAAGAGTTTGCAATTGATTTTAAGGTTGCTGAGGCCTGCTGAGAAGAGTTCTCAGTTTGTGGGTTTAGGCCCTTGCTTTAAGTTCTGAAGTAAAGTTCTGGTCTTTGGAGATTGATGGATTTGGAGTCTGGATCTCTGGATGTGAAGTCGTCGGTCAGCATGCTCCGCAACAAATGGAATTGAATGTCTCTACCTGTCCCAGCAGTCTCTTTTGATGTGTTTTGAAAATGGGTGTGTGCCTGGGCCTAGCTAAGCCTGCCCCTCTCTACTTGTCATTGGCCCAATTCTCCCCTCTCCCCTCTCCCATGATTGGGGGAAGGAAATGGATTGTCAGCATGATGAAGTCTGTTTATGGGTCAGAGGATCCTCCCCTGGTCAGTTTGCCCACAAATCTATATTTGATTCAAATACATCCTTCCCAGATATACAATTTGTTGAAATTACATGTGCACATTATATATTCCTTATGGTCCATGCTTGTCCGCCTCTGATCTTCCTGGGGGCTTGCATTAAAAAATGACAACATTTTGCGCTTTTTAACTGGTTTTGCAATATCGGACATTTACCCAAAATTACACACATGTGCGCAAGGAGTATGGACATTAATTGATGAAGTGTCAGATTTTTAACATGCAGATGCATGGGTAAAAACATCCCACAGCGCGAGTAATCCCTTTACACATAGGTCAACGTAGGACGAGGTCTCAGTTCATGACCTCAACAAGTAGCCTGCAGGCAGATTACACATTAGCGATGTACAGAGGTCAAGACGGCCATGTTGTATTTTGCAAAGACATCGTCCACCATTTTAGCTCACAGGGTGACTTTTCCACAACAAATCCTAAAATGGCGGTTTGACCCAAAATGGCGGCCTACATGGATTAAAGGTCAGGACCTTGCAACACAGATTTCTCTCGCAAGCGACTTTTGAGCAGCTTGGCGTAGGCCAATATTAAATATATTTTTCACAATATGAGGCACAATATACTTTCAATTCCGACAAACCCTCCTTTTGGCCTTTGCCAAGTGCTAAAAACTACTTTGGGTCTCCTTGCGAATAACTCCACGCATCAGTATCCATGTACCCTGAATCACTATCTGAAATATCTATTGCCATTAGGTATTTTACTAATATCTCCTTTAACACATATTCTTTGGGAGTTTTAACTGAGGCATACACCTTATGTCCTATCGAATTTATCGCTTGTGCGCAACATCCCCCTAGCATTGAACACATACCAGGCAGACAATGAATACAGCAACAAAGGAACAACAGAATTCCCAAAATAATTAATAAGGCCTAAAGTACCTTCCAACCCCAAGACCGCAAGAAGTCCCAGAACCAAGCGCCAAGATCCCAATTTCCCTCGGGAACATGCACTTCGGAACTAAGGACGTGCAGATTCTGTATTGCCTTGAAGATAGTTGGGAGGAATCCGGTACAAAAACGCAGCAAGCGGACCCCACTAATTTGCATACTCCACCACGCTCAGCTAAAATTACATCTAATGCCATTCGATTTTGGAGTGCTACTCATCTTATTGCTTTCTGCTCTAACGTCATATTATAGAGTATATCCGTGGTCCGGTTGATGGTTCTCTCCAGTACTCTCGCTAGTCTCCTGATATCCTCTGAATTCGCTATCTGCCCCCAAAATGGCACAATTGATTTCACTATATCTCCCAACACTTGTGCTGGGGTGTCACCATTCTCGTCCCGCCGTGGACGAGCCTTTGAAATGTCTATAGTAATTGCTATGAACATCCCAGGTAACAGGATCCCTAAATAACAGGTTCCCTGGCAATCCCTGAGCAACCATGGAAACGCTACATTACCGCAAACAAAATAGACAGGTTCACCTACATACAAAGGTCTGTCTTCCACAGTCAAATTTGCAACGTTGGCACAACCTTTAAAAACTCCCATTGACCGAGTGCCATTCCTCTGTATGCAGAAAGAAACTGAATCGGGGCTATGGTTAACAGTGTAAGAAGGAGGCATGTTATCCTTATTGCCTATCTGAGCCATTTTAAAGGAAATCAAAGATTGAAAGGGACGGGACAGTCTATCAGAAGGCCTAATAGAAGCAACATTCGGTTTACTCCTATTTTCAAAATGAGAGCATCCCAGGGGAGTCAAAACACGTTTCTCAAAACTATTCAAATTGGTGCCATCAAAGTTCCCTGAGACGCTATCATTCCATCGGCCAAAGAACAGTGCTCTAAGAGAAGCATAGCAAGCAGTTGTCAACGGTAAAGGATGAATATACCAACCTAGCCCCTTATCCCCGTGTTGCGGTAAATGTGAACAGACCCAGCAGTTGCTTCCCAGCTGCAAAGGAAAAGAGGCTGGAGGGTTCCTTAAGTAGAGAAAAGAGCAGCAAGCAGGAAGGCACCAGGTGGGCGGGGCTTGCTAAATGGTAAAAAAGAGCGGAAACCAGGAAGGCATCTGGTGGGCAGGGATTAGGCCAGGTGACTTAGATACACTTACACCTGCTCCCCAGCTGCAAAGGAAAAGAGGCTGGAGGGCTCCTTAAGTAGGGAAAAGAGCAGCAAGTAGGAAGGCACCAGGTGAGTGGGGCTTACTAAGTGGTGAAAAAGAGTGGCAACCAGGTGGGTGGGGCTTAGGCCAGGTGACCTAGATCTACTTACACCAGCTCCCCAGCTGCAAAGGAAAAGAGGCTGGAGGGCTCCTTAAGTAGGGAAAAGAGCAGCAAGCAGGAAGGCCCCAGGTGGGCGGGGCTTGCTAAGTGGTGAAAAAGAGTGGCAACCAGGAAGGCACCCGGTGGGTGGGGCTTGCTAAGTGGTGAAAAAGAGCAGCAACCAGGAAGGTACCAGGTGGGCGGGGTTTCGGTCAGGTGACCTAGATCCACTTACACCTGCTCCCCAGCTGCTAAGGAAAAGAGGCTGGAGGGCTCCTTAAGTAGGGAAAAGAGCAGCAAGCAGGAAGGCACCAGGTGGGCGGGGCTTGCTAAGTGGTGAAAATGAGCGGCAACCCGGAAGGCACTAGATCCGCTTACACCTGCTCCCCAGCTGCAAAGGAAAAGAGGCTGGAGGGCTCCTTAAGTAGGGAAAAGAGCAGCAAGCAGGAAGGCACCAGGTGGGCGGGGCTTGCTAAGTGGTGAAAAAGAGTGGCAACCAGGAAGGCTCCAGGTGGGTGGGGCTTGCTAAGTGGTGAAAAAGAGCAGCAACCAGGAAGGTACCAGGAGGGCGGGGTTTCGGCCAGGTGACCTAGATCCACTTACACCTGCTCCCCAGCTGCTAAGGAAAAGAGGCTGGAGGGCTCCTTAAGTAGGGAAAAGAGCAGCAAGCAGGAAGGCACCAGGTGGGCGGGGCTTGCTAAGTGGTGAAAATGAGCGGCAACCAGGAAGGCACTAGATCCGCTTACACCTGCTCCCCAGCTGCAAAGGAAAAGAGGCTGGAGGACTCCTTAAGTAGGGAAAAGAGCAGCAAGTAGGAAGGCACCAGGCGGGCGGGGCTTGCTAAGTGGTGAAAAAGAGCGGCAACCAGGAAGGCACCAGGTGGGCGGGGCTTAGGCCAGGTGACCTAGATACACTTACACCTGCTCCCCAGCTGCAAAGGAAAAGAGGCTGCAGAGCTCCTTACATAGGGAAAAGAGTGGCAACCAGGAAGGCACCAGGTGGGCGGGGCATAGGCCAGGTGACCTAGATCCACTTACACCTGCTCCCCAGCTGCAAAGGAAAAGGGGCTGGAGGTCTCCTTAAGTAGGGAAAAGAGTGGCAAGCAGGAAGGCACCAGGCGGGCGGGGCTTTGGCCAGGTGACCTAGATCCACTTACACCTGCTCCCCAGCTACAAAGGAAAATAGGCTGGAGGGCTCCTTAAGTAGGGAAAAGAGCAGCAAGCAGGAAGGCACCAGGTGGGTGCGGCTTTCTAAGTGGTGAAAAAGAGCAGCAACCAGGAAGGCACCAGGTGGGTGGGGCTTGCTAAGTGGTGAAAAAGAGCAGCAACCAGGAAGGCACCAGGTGAGTGGGGCTTACTAAGTGGTGAAAAAGAGCGGCAACCAGGTGGGTGGGGCTTAGGCCAGGTGACCTAGATCCACTTACACCTGCTCCCCAGCTGCAAAGGAAAAGAGGCGGGAGGGCTTCTTAAGTAGGGAAAAGAGCAGCAAGCAGGAAGGCACCAGGTGGGCGGGGCTTGCTAAGTGGTGAAAAAGAGCGGCAACCAGGAAGGCACCAGGTGGGTGGGGCTTAGGCCAGGTGACCAAGGTCCACTTACACTGTTCCCCAGCTGCAAAGGAAAAGAGGCTGGAGGGCTCCTTAAGTAGGGAAAAGAGCAGCAAGTAGGAAGGCACCAGGTGAGTGGGGCTTACTAAGTGGTGAAAAAGAGCGGCAACCAGGTGGGCGGGGCTTAGGCCAGGTGACCTAGATCCACTTACACCTGCTCCCCAGCTGCAAAGGAAAAGAGGCTGGAGGGCTCCTTATGTAGGGAAAAGAGCAGCAAGCAGGACGGCACAAGGTGGGCGGGGCTTGCTAAGTGGTTAAAAAGAACAGCAACCAGGAAGGCCCCAGGTGGGCAGGGCTTAGGCCAGGTGACCTAGATCCATTTACACCTGCTCCCCAGCTGCAAAGGAAAAGAGGCTGGAGGGTTCCTTAAGTAGAGAAAAGAGCAGCAAGCAGGAAGGCACCAGGTGGGCGGGGCTTGCTAAATGGTAAAAAAGAGCGGAAACCAGGAAGGCATCTGGTGGGTAGGGATTAGGCCAGGTGACCTAGATCCACTTACACCTGCTCCCCAGCTGCAGAGGAAAAGAGGCTGGAGGGCTCCTTAAGTAGGGAACAGAGCAGCAAGCAGGAAGGCACCAGGTGGGTGGGGCTTGCTAAGTGGTGAAAAAGAGTGGCAACCAGGAAGGCACCAGGTGGGTGGGGCTTGCTAAGTGGTGAAAAAGAGCAGTAACCAGGAAGGTACCAGGTGGGCGGGGTTTCGGCCAGGTGACCTAGATCCACTTACACCTGCTCCCCAGCTGCTAAGGAAAAGAGGCTGGAGGGCTGCTTAAGTAGGGAAAAGAGCAGCAAGCAGGAAGGCACCAGGTGGGCAGGACTTGCTAAGTGGTGAAAAAGAGTGGCAACCAGGAAGGCACTGGATCCGCTTACACCTGCTCCCCAGCTGCAAAGGAAAAGAGGCTGGAGGGCTCCTTAAGTAGGGAAAAGAGCAGCAAGCAGGAAGGCACCAGGTGGGAGGGGCTTGTAAAGTGGTGAAAAAGAGCGGCAACCAGGAAGGCACCAGGTGGGCGGGGCTTAGGCCAGGTGACTTAGATACACTTACACCTGCTCCCCAGCTGCAAAGGAAAAGAGGCTGGAGGGCTCCTTAAGTAGGGAAAAGAGCAGCAAGTAGGAAGGCACCAGGTGAGTGGGGCTTACTTAGTGGTGAAAAAGAGTGGCAACCAGGTGGGTGGGGCTTAGGCCAGGTGACCTAGATCTACTTACACCTGCTCCCCAGCTGCAAAGGAAAAGAGGCGGGAGGGCTCCTTAAGTAGGGAAAAGAGCAGCAAGCAGGAAGGCACCAGGTGGGCGGGGCTTGCTAAGTGGTGAAAAAGAGCAGCAACCAGGAAGGCACCAGGTGGGCGGGGCTTGGGCCAGGTGACCAAGGTCCACTTACACTGCTCCCCAGCTGCAAAGGAAAAGAGGATGGAGAGCTCCTTACATAGGGAAAAGAGTGGCAACCAGGAAGGCACCAGGTGGGCGGGGCATAGGCCAGGTGACCTAGATCCACTTACACCTGCTCTCCAGCTGCAAAGGAAAAGGGGCTGGAGGACTCCTTAAGTAGGGAAAAGAGTGGCAAGCAGGAAGGCACCAGGCGGGCGGGGCTTTGGCCAGGTGACCAAGGTCCACTTACACCTGCTCCCCAGCTGCAAAAGAAAAGAGGCTGGAGGGCTCCTTAAGTAGGGAAAGAGCTGCAAGCAGGAAGGAACCAGGTGGGCGGGACTTGCTAAGTGGAGAAAAAGAGCAGCAACCAGGAAGGCACCAGGTGGGCGGGGCTTAGGCCAGGTGACCTAGATCCGCTTACACCTGCTCCCCAGCTGCAAAGGAAAAGAGGCTGGAGGGCTCCTTAAGTAGGGAAAAGAGCAGCAAGTAGGAAGGCACCAGGTGAGTGGGGCTTACTAAGTGGTGAAAAAGAGCGGCAACCAGGTGGGCGGGGCTTAGGCCAGGTGACCTAGATCCACTTACACCTGCTCCCCAGCTACAAAGGAAAAGAGGCTGGAGGGCTCCTTAAGTAGGGAAAAGAGCAGCAAGCAGGAAGGCACAAGGTGGGCGGGGCTTGTTAAGTGGTTAAAAAGAACAGCAACCAGGAAGGCACCAGGTGGGCAGGGCTTAGGCCAGGTGACCTAGATCCACTTACACCTGCTCCCCAGCAGCAAAGGAAAAGAGGCTGGAGGGCTCCTTAAGTAGAGAAAAGAGCAGCAAGCAGGAAGGCACCAGGTGGGCGGGGCTTGCTAAATGGTAAAAAAGAGCAGAAACCAGGAAGGCATCTGGTGGGCAGGGATTAGGCCAGGTGACCTAGATCCACTTACACCTGCTCCCCAGCTGCAAAGGAAAAGAGGCTGGAGGGCTCCTTAAGTAGGGAAAAGAGCAGCAAGCAGGAAGGCACCAGGTGGGCGGGGCTTGCTAAGTGGTGAAAAAGAGCGGCAACCAGGAAGGCACCAGGTGGGTGGGGCTTGCTAAGTGGTGAAAAAGAGCAGCAACCAGGAAGGCAACAGGTGGGTGGGGCTTAGGCCAGGTGACCTAGATCCACGTACACCTGCTCCCCAGCTGCAAAAGAAAAGAGGCTGGAGGGCTCCTTAAGTAGGGAAAAGAGCAGCAACCATGAAGGCCCCAGGTGGGCGGGGCTTAGGCCAGGTGACCTAGATCCACTTACACCTGCTCCCCAGCTGCAAAGGAAAAGAGGCTGGAGGGCTCCTTAAGTAGAGAAAAGAGCAGCAAGCAGGAAGGCACCAGGTGGGTGGGGCTTGCTAAGTGGTGAAAAAGAGCAGCAACCAGGAGGGCACAAGGTGGGTGGGGCTTAGGCCAGGTGACCTAGATCCACTTACACCTGCTCCCCCGCTGCAAAGAAAAAGAGGCTGAAGGTCTCCTTAAGTAGGGAAAAGAGCAGCAAGCAGGAAGGCACCAGTTGGGCGGGGCTTGCTAAATGGTAAAAAAGAGCAGAAACCAGGAAGGCATCTGGTGGGCAGGGATTAGGCCAGGTGACCTAGATCCACTTACACCTGCTCCCCAGCTGCAAAGGAAAAGAGGCTGGAGGGCTCCTTAAGTAGAGAAAAGAGCAGCAAGCAGGAAGGCACCAGGTGGGCGGGGCTTGCTAAATGGTAAAAAAGAGCGGAAACCAGGAAGGCATCTGGTGGGCAGGGATTAGGCCAGGTGACCTAGATCCACTTACACCTGCTCCCCAGCTGCAAAGGAAAAGAGGCTGGAGGGCTCCTTAAGTAGGGAAAAGAGCAGCAAGCAGGAAGGCACCAGGTGGGCGGGGCTTGCTAAGTGGTGAAAAAGAGCGGCAACCAGGAAGGCACCAGGTGGGTGGGGCTTGCTAAGTGGTGAAAAAGAGCAGCAACCAGGAAGGCACCAGGTGGTTGGGGCTTAGGCCAGGTGACCTAGATCCACGTACACCTGCTCCCCAGCTGCAAAAGAAAAGAGGCTGGAGGGCTCCTTAAGTAGGGAAAAGAGCAGCAACCAGGAAGGCACCAGGTGTGCGGGGCTTAGGCCAGGTGACCTAGATCCACGTACACCTGCTCCCCAGCTGCAAAGGAAAAGAGGCTGGAGGGCTCCTTAAGTAGGGTAAAGAGCAGCAAGCAGGAAGGCACAAGGTGGGCGGGGCTTGCTAAGTGGTTAAAAAGAACAGCAACCATGAAGGCACCAGGTGGGCAGGGCTTAGGCCAGGTGACCTAGATCCACTTACACCTGCTCCCCAACTGCAAAGGAAAAGAGGCTGGAGGGTTCCTTAAGTAGAGAAAAGAGCAGCAAGCAGGAAGGCACCAGGTGGGCGGGGCTTGCTAAATGGTAAAAAAGAGCGGAAACCAGGAAGGCATCTGGTGGGCAGGGATTAGGCCAGGTGACTTAGATACACTTACACCTGCTCCCCAGCTGCAAAGGAAAAGAGGCTGGAGGGCTCCTTAAGTAGGGAAAAGAGCAGCAAGTAGGAAGGCACCAGGTGAGTGGGGCTTACTAAGTGGTGAAAAAGAGTGGCAACCAGGTGGGTGGGGCTTAGGCCAGGTGACCTAGATCCACTTACACCAGCTCCCCAGCTGCAAAGGAAAAGAGGCTGGAGGGCTCCTTAAGTAGGGAAAAGAGCAGCAAGCAGGAAGGCACCAGGTGGGCGGGGCTTGCTAAGTGGTTAAAAAGAACAGCAACCAGGAAGGCACCAGGTGGGCAGGGCTTAGGCCAGGTGACTTAGATACACTTACACCTGCTCCCCAGCTGCAAAGGAAAAGAGGCTGGAGGGCTCCTTAAGTAGGGAAAAGAGCAGCAAGTAGGAAGGCACCAGGTGAGTGGGGCTTACTAAGTGGTGAAAAAGAGTGGCAACCAGGTGGGTGGGGCTTAGGCCAGGTGACCTAGATCCACTTACACCAGCTCCCCAGCTGCAAAGGAAAAGAGGCTGGAGGGCTCCTTAAGTAGGGAAAAGAGCAGCAAGCATGAAGGCCCCAGGTGGGCGGGGCTTGCTAAGTGGTGAAAAAGAGTGGCAACCAGGAAGGCACCCGGTGGGTGGGGCTTGCTAAGTGGTGAAAAAGAGCAGCAACCAGGAAGGTACCAGGTGGGCGGGGTTTCGGTCAGGTGACCTAGATCCACTTACACCTGCTCCCCAGCTGCTAAGGAAAAGAGGCTGGAGGGCTCCTTAAGTAGGGAAAAGAGCAGCAAGCAGGAAGGCACCAGGTGGGCGGGGCTTGCTAAGTGGTGAAAATGAGCGGCAACCCGGAAGGCACTAGATCCGCTTACACCTGCTCCCCAGCTGCAAAGGAAAAGAGGCTGGAGGGCTCCTTAAGTAGGGAAAAGAGCAGCAAGCAGGAAGGCACCAGGTGGGCGGGGCTTGCTAAGTGGTGAAAAAGAGCAGCAACCAGGAAGGTACCAGGTGGGCGGGGTTTCGGCCAGGTGACCTAGATCCACTTACACCTGCTCCCCAGCTGCTAAGGAAAAGAGGCTGGAGGGCTCCTTAAGTAGGGAAAAGAGCAGCAAGCAGGACGGCACCAGGTGGGCGGGGCTTGCTAAGTGGTGAAAATGAGCGGCAACCAGGAAGGCACTAGATCCGCTTACACCTGCTCCCCAGCTGCAAAGGAAAAGAGGCTGGAGGACTCCTTAAGTAGGGAAAAGAGCAGCAAGCAGGAAGGCACCAGGCGGGCGGGGCTTGCAAAGTGGTGAAAAAGAGCGGCAACCAGGAAGGCACCAGGTGGGCGGGGCTTAGGCCAGGTGACCTAGATACACTTACACCTGCTCCCCAGCTGCAAAGTAAAAGAGGCTGCAGAGCTCCTTACATAGGGAAAAGAGTGGCAACCAGGAAGGCACCAGGAGGGCGGGGCATAGGCCAGGTGACCTAGATCCACTTACACCTGCTCCCCAGCTGCAAAGGAAAAGGGGCTGGAGGTCTCCTTAAGTAGGGAAAAGAGTGGCAAGCAGGAAGGCACCAGGCGGGCGGGGCTTTGGCCAGGTGAACTAGATCCACTTACACCTGCTCCCCAGCTGCAAAGGAAAATAGGCTGGAGGGCTCCTTAAGTAGGGAAAAGAGCAGCAAGCAGGAAGGCACCAGGTGGGTGGGGCTTGCTAAGTGGTGAAAAAGAGCAGCAACCAGGAAGGCACCAGGTGAGTGGGGCTTACTAAGTGGTGAAAAAGAGCGGCAACCAGGTGGGTGGGGCTTAGGCCAGGTGACCTAGATCCACTTACACCTGCTCCCCAGCTGCAAAGGAAAAGAGGCGGGAGGGCTCCTTAAGTAGGGAAAAGAGCAGCAAGCAGGAAGGAACCAGGCGGGCGGGGCTTGCTAAGTGGTGAAAAAGAGCAGCAACCAGGAAGGCACCAGGTGGGTGGGGCTTAGGCCAGGTGACCAAGGTCCACTTACACTGTTCCCCAGCTGCAAAGGAAAAGAGGCTGGAGGGCTCCTTAAGTAGGGAAAAGAGCAGCAAGTAGGAAGGCACCAGGTGAGTGGGGCTTACTAAGTGGTGAAAAAGAGCGGCAACCAGGTGGGCGGGGCTTAGGCCAGGTGACCTAGATCCACTTACACCTGCTCCCCAGCTGCAAAGGAAAAGAGGCTGGAGGGCTCCTTATGTAGGGAAAAGAGCAGCAAGCAGGACGGCACAAGGTGGGCGGGGCTTGCTAAGTGGTTAAAAAGAACAGCAACCAGGAAGGCCCCAGGTGGGCAGGGCTTAGGCCAGGTGACCTAGATCCATTTACACCTGCTCCCCAGCTGCAAAGGAAAAGAGGCTGGAGGGCTCCTTAAGTAGGGAACAGAGCAGCAAGCAGGAAGGCACCAGGTGGGTGGGGCTTGCTAAGTGGTGAAAAAGAGCAGTAACCAGGAAGGTACCAGGTGGGCGGGGTTTCGGCCAGGTGACCTAGATCCACTTACACCTGCTCCCCAGCTGCTAAGGAAAAGAGGCTGGAGGGCTCCTTAAGTAGGGAAAAGAGCAGCAAGCAGGAAGGCACCAGGTGGGCGGGGCTTGCTAAGTGGTGAAAAAGAGCGGCAACCAGGAAGGCACTGGATCCGCTTACACCTGCTCCCCAGCTGCAAAGGAAAAGAGGCTGGAGGGCTCCTTAAGTAGGGAAAAGAGCAGCAAGCAGGAAGGCACCAGGTGGGAGGGGCTTGTAAAGTGGTGAAAAAGAGCGGCAACCAGGAAGGCACCAGGTGGGCGGGGCTTAGGCCAGGTGACTTAGATACACTTACACCTTCTCCCCAGCTGCAAAGGAAAAGAGGCGGGAGGGCTCCTTAAGTAGGGAAAAGAGCAGCAAGCAGGAAGGCACCAGGTGGGCGGGGCTTGCTAAGTGGTGAAAAAGAGCGGCAACCAGGAAGGCACCAGGTGGGTGGGGCTTAGGCCAGGTGACCAAGGTCCACTTACACTGTTCCCCAGCTGCAAAGGAAAAGAGGCTGGAGGGCTCCTTAAGTAGGGAAAAGAGCAGCAAGTAGGAAGGCACCAGGTGAGTGGGGCTTACTAAGTGGTGAAAAAGAGCGGCAACCAGGTGGGCGGGGCTTAGGCCAGGTGACCTAGATCCACTTACACCTGCTCCCCAGCTGCAAAGGAAAAGAGGCTGGAGGGCTCCTTATGTAGGGAAAAGAGCAGCAAGCAGGACGGCACAAGGTGGGCGGGGCTTGCTAAGTGGTTAAAAAGAACAGCAACCAGGAAGGCCCCAGGTGGGCAGGGCTTAGGCCAGGTGACCTAGATCCATTTACACCTGCTCCCCAGCTGCAAAGGAAAAGAGGCTGGAGGGCTCCTTAAGTAGGGAACAGAGCAGCAAGCAGGAAGGCACCAGGTGGGTGGGGCTTGCTAAGTGGTGAAAAAGAGCAGTAACCAGGAAGGTACCAGGTGGGTGGGGTTTCGGCCAGGTGACCTAGATCCACTTACACCTGCTCCCCAGCTGCTAAGGAAAAGAGGCTGGAGGGCTCCTTAAGTAGGGAAAAGAGCAGCAAGCAGGAAGGCACCAGGTGGGCGGGGCTTGCTAAGTGGTGAAAAAGAGCGGCAACCAGGAAGGCACTGGATCCGCTTACACCTGCTCCCCAGCTGCAAAGGAAAAGAGGCTGGCGGGCTCCTTGAGTAGGGAAAAGAGCAGCAAGCAGGAAGGCACCAGGTGGGAGGGGCTTGTAAAGTGGTGAAAAAGAGCGGCAACCAGGAAGGCACCAGGTGGGCGGGGCTTAGGCCAGGTGACTTAGATACACTTACACCTGCTCCCCAGCTGCAAAGGAAAAGAGGCTGGAGGGCTTCTTAAGTAGGGAAAAGAGCAGCAAGTAGGAAGGCACCAGGTGAGTGGGGCTTACTTAGTGGTGAAAAAGAGTGGCAACCAGGTGGGTGGGGCTTAGGCCAGGTGACCTAGATCTACTTACACCTGCTCCCCAGCTGCAAAGGAAAAGAGACGGGAGGGCTCCTTAAGTAGGGAAAAGAGCAGCAAGCAGGAAGGCACCAGGTGGGCGGGGCTTGCTAAGTGGTGAAAAAGAGCAGCAACCAGGAAGGCACCAGGTGGGCGGGGCTTGGGCCAGGTGACCAAGGTCCACTTACACTGCTCCCCAGCTGCAAAGGAAAAGAGGATGGAGAGCTCCTTACATAGGGAAAAGAGTGGCAACCAGGAAGGCACCAGGTGGGCGGGGCATAGGCCAGGTGACCTAGATCCACTTACACCTGCTCTCCAGCTGCAAAGGAAAAGGGGCTGGAGGACTCCTTAAGTAGGGAAAAGAGTGGCAAGCAGGAAGGCACCAGGCGGGCGGGGCTTTGGCCAGGTGACCAAGGTCCACTTACACCTGCTCCCCAGCTGCAAAAGAAAAGAGGCTGGAGGGCTCCTTAAGTAGGGAAAGAGCTGCAAGCAGGAAGGAACCAGGTGGGCGGGACTTGCTAAGTGGAGAAAAAGAGCAGCAACCAGGGAGGCACCAGGTGGGCGGGGCTTAGGCCAGGTGACCTAGATCCGCTTACACCTGCTCCCCAGCTGCAAAGGAAAAGAGGCTGGAGGGCTCCTTAAGTAGGGAAAAGAGCAGCAAGTAGGAAGGCACCAGGTGAGTGGGGCTTACTAAGTGGTGAAAAAGAGCGGCAACCAGGTGGGCGGGGCTTAGGCCAGGTGACCTAGATCCACTTACACCTGCTCCCCAGCTACAAAGGAAACGAGGCTGGAGGGCTCCTTAAGTAGGAAAAAGAGCGCAAGCAGGAAGGCACAAGGTGGGCGGGGCTTGCTAAGTGGTTAAAAAGAACAGCAACCAGGAAGGCACCAGGTGGGCAGGGCTTAGGCCAGGTGACCTAGATCCACTTACACCTGCTCCCCAGCTGCAAAGGAAAAGAGGCTGGAGGGCTCCTTAAGTAGAGAAAAGAGCAGTAAGCAGGAAGGCACCAGGTGGGCGGGGCTTGCTAAATGGTAAAAAAGAGCAGAAACCAGGAAGGCATCTTGTGGGCAGGGATTAGGCCAGGTGACCTAGATCCACTTACACCTGCTCCCCAGCTGCAAAGGAAAAGAGGCTGGAGGGCTCCTTAAGTAGGGAAAAGAGCAGCAAGCAGGAAGGCACCAGGTGGGCGGGGCTTGCTAAGTGGTGAAAAAGAGCGGCAACCAGGAAGGCACCAGGTGGGTGGGGCTTGCTAAGTGGTGAAAAAGAGCAGCAACCAGGAAGGCAACAGGTGGGTGGGGCTTAGGCCAGGTGACCTAGATCCACGTACACCAGCTCCCCAGCTGCAAAAGAAAAGAGGCTGGAGGGCTCCTTAAGTAGGGAAAAGAGCAGCAACCATGAAGGCACCAGGTGGGCGGGGCTTAGGCCAGGTGACCTAGACCCACTTACACCTGCTCCCCAGATGCAAAGGAAAAGAGGCTGGAGGGCTCCTTAAGTAGAGAAAAGAGCAGCAAGCAGGAAGGCACCAGGTGGGTGGGGCTTGCTAAGTGGTGAAAAAGAGCAGCAACCAGGAGGGCACAAGGTGGGTGGGGCTTAGGCCAGGTGACCTAGATCCACTTACACCTGCTCCCCAGCTGCAAAGAAAAAGAGGCTGAAGGGCTCCTTAAGTAGGGAAACGAGCAGCAAGCAGGAAGGCACCAGGTGGGCGGGGCTTGCTAAATGTTAAAAAAGAGCGGAAACCAGGAAGGCATCTGGTGGGCAGGGATTAGGCCAGGTGACTTAGATACACTTACACCTGCTCCCCAGCTGCAAAGGAAAAGAGGCTGGAGGGCTCCTTAAGTAGGGAAAAGAGCAGCAAGTAGGAAGGCACCAGGTGAGTGGGGCTTACTAAGTGGTGACAAAGAGTGGCAACCAGGTGGGTGGGGCTTAGGCCAGGTGACCTAGATCCACTTACATCAGCTCCCCAGCTGCAAAGGAAAAGAGGCTGGAGGGCTCCTTAAGTAGGGAAAAGAGCAGCAAGCAGGAAGGCACCAGGTGGGCGGGGCTTGCTAAGTGGTTAAAAAGAACAGCAACCAGGAAGGCACCAGGTGGGCAGGGTTTAGGCCAGGTGACTTAGATACACTTACACCTGCTCCCCAGCTGCAAAGGAAAAGAGGCTGGAGGGCTCCTTAAGTAGGGAAAAGAGCAGCAAGTAGGAAGGCACCAGGTGAGTGGAGCTTACTAAGTGGTGAAAAAGAGTGGCAACCAGGTGGGTGGGGCTTAGGCCAGGTGACCTAGATCCACTTACACCAGCTCCCCAGCTGCAAAGGAAAAGAGGCTGGAGGGCTCCTTAAGTAGGGAAAAGAGCAGCAAGCATGAAGGCCCCAGGTGGGCGGGGCTTGCTAAGTGGTGAAAAAGAGTGGCAACCAGGAAGGCACCCAGTGGGTGGGGCTTGCTAAGTGGTGAAAAAGAGCAGCAACCAGGAAGGTACCAGGTGGGCGGGGTTTCGACCAGGTGACCTAGATCCACTTACACCTGCTCCCCAGCTGCTAAGGAAAAGAGGCTGGAGGGCTCCTTAAGTAGGGAAAAGAGCAGCAAGCAGGAAGGCACCAGGTGGGCCTGGCTTGCTAAGTGGTGAAAATGAGCGGCAACCAGGAAGGCACTAGATCCGCTTACACCTGCTCCCCAGCTGCAAAGGAAAAGAGGCTGGAGGACTCCTTAAGTAGGGAAAAGATCAGCAAGCAGGAAGGCACCAGGCAGGCGGGGCTTGTTAAGTGGTGAAAAAGAGCGGCAACCAGGAAGGCACCAGGTGGGCGGGCTTAGGCCAGGTGACCTAGATACACTTACACCTGCTCCCCAGCTGCAAAGGAAAAGAGGCTGCAGAGCTCCTTACATAGGGAAAAGAGTGGCAACCAGGAAGGCACCAGGTGGGCGGGGCATAGGCCAGGTGACCTAGATCCACTTACACCTGCTCCCCAGCTGCAAAGGAAAAGGGGCTGGAGGTCTCCTTAAGTAGGGAAAAGAGTGGCAAGCAGGAAGGCACCAGGCGGGCGGGGCTTTGGCCAGGTGACCTAGATCCACTTACACCTGCTCCCCAGCTGCAAAGGAAAATAGGCTGGAGGGCTCCTTAAGTAGGGAAAAGAGCAGCAAGCAGGAAGGCACCAGGTGGGTGGGGCTTGCTAAGTGGTGAAAAGGAGCAGCAACCAGGAAGGCACCAGGTGGGTGGGGCTTGCTATTTGGTGAAAAGGAGCAGCAACCAGGAAGGCACCAGGTGAGTGGGGCTTACTAAGTGGTGAAAAAGAGTGGCAACCAGGTGGGTGGGGCTTAGGCCAGGTGACCTAGATCCACTTACACCTGCTCCCCAGCTGCAAAGGAAAAGAGGCGGGAGGGCTCCTTAAGTAGGGAAAAGAGCAGCAAGCAGGAAGGCACCAGGTGGGCGGGGCTTGCTAAGTGGTGAAAAAGAGCGGCAACCATGAAGGCACCAGGTGGGTGGGGCTTAGGCCAGGTGACCAAGGTCCACTTACACTGTTCCCCAGCTGCAAAGGAAAAGAGGCTGGAGGGCTCCTTAAGTAGGGAAAAGAGCAGCAAGTAGGAAGGCACCAGGTGAGTGGGGCTTACTAAGTGGTGAAAAAGAGCGGCAACCAAGTGGGCGGGGCTTAGGCCAGGTGACCTAGATCCACTTACACCTGCTCCCCAGCTGCAAAGGAAAAGAGGCTGGAGGGCTCCTTATGTAGGGAAAAGAGCAGCAAGCAGGACGGCACAAGGTGGGCGGGGCTTGCTAAGTGGTTAAAAAGAACAGCAACCAGGAAGGCACCAGGTGGGCAGGGCTTAGGCCAGGTGACCTAGATCCATTTACACCTGCTCCCCAGCTGCAAAGGAAAAGAGGCTGGAGAGTTCCTTAAGTAGAGAAAAGAGCAGCAAGCAGGAAGGCCCCAGGTGGGCGGGGCTTGCTAAATGGCAAAAAAGAGCGGAAACCAGGAAGGCATCTGGTGGGTAGGGATTAGGCCAGGTGACCTAGATCCACTTACACCTGCTCCCCAGCTGCAAAGGAAAAGAGGCTGGAGGGCTCCTTAAGTAGGGAACAGAGCAGCAAGCAGGAAGGCACCAGGTGGGTGGGGCTTGCTAAGTGGTGAAAAAGAGTGGCAACCAGGAAGGCACCAGGTGGGTGGGGCTTGCTAAGTGGTGAAAAAGAGCAGTAACCAGGAAGGTACTAGGTGGGCGGGGTTTCGGCCAGGTGACCTAGATCCACTTACACCTGCTCCCCAGCTGCTAAGGAAAAGAGGCTGGAGGGCTCCTTAAGTAGGGAAAATAGCAGCAAGCAGGAAGGCACCAGGTGGGCGGGGCTTGCTAAGTGGTGAAAAAGAGCGGCAACCAGGAAGGCACTGGATCCGCTTACACCTGCTCCCCAGCTGCAAAGGAAAAGAGGCTGGAGGGCTCCTTAAGTAGGGAAAAGAGCAGCAAGCAGGAAGGCACCAGGTGGGAGGGGCTTGTAAAGTGGTGAAAAAGAGCGGCAACCAGGAAGGCACCAGGTGGGCGGGGCTTAGGCCAGGTGACTTAGATACACTTACACCTGCTCCCCAGCTGCAAAGGAAAAGAGGCTGGAGGGCTCCTTAAGTAGGGAAAAGAGCAGCAAGTAGGAAGGCACCAGGTGAGTGGGGCTTACTTAGTGGTGAAAAAGAGTGGCAACCAGGTGGGTGGGCTTAGGCCAGGTGACCTAGATCTACTTACACCTGCTCCCCAGCTGCAAAGGAAAAGAGGCGGGAGGGCTCCTTAAGTAGGGAAAAGAGCAGCAAGCAGGAAGGCACCAGGTGGGCGGGGCTTGCTAAGTGGTGAAAAAGAACAGCAACCAGGAAGGCACCAGGTGGGCGGGGCTCGGGCCAGGTGACCAAGGTCCACTTACACTGCTCCCCAGCTGCAAAGGAAAAGAGGATGGAGAGCTCCTTACATAGGGAAAAGAGTGGCAACCAGGAAGGCACCAGGTGGGCGGGGCATAGGCCAGGTGACCTAGATCCACTTACACCTGCTCTCCAGCTGCAAAGGAAAAGGGGCTGGAGGACTCCTTAAGTAGGGAAAAGAGTGGCAAGCAGGAAGGCACCAGGCGGGCGGGGCTTTGGCCAGGAGACCAAGGTCCACTTACACTGCTCCCCAACTGCAAAGGAAAAGAGGCTGGAGAGCTCCTTACATAGGGAAAAGAGTGGCAACCAGGAAGGCACCAGGTGGGCGGGCCATAGGCCAGGTGACCTAGATCCACTTACACCTGCTCCCCAGCTGCAAAGGAAAAGGGGCTGGAGGATTCCTTAAGTAGGGATAGGAGCAGCAAGCAAGTATGAAGGCACCAGGTGAGTGGGGCTTACTAAGTGGTGAAAAAGAGTGGCAACCAGGTGGGTGGGGCTTAGGCCACGTGACCTAGATCCACTTACACTTGCTCCCCGGCTGCAAAGGAAAAGAGGCTGGAAGGCTCCTTAAGTAGGCAAAAGAGCAGCAAGCAGGAAGGCACCAGGTGGGCGGGGCTTGCTAAGTGGTGAAAAAGAGCAGCAACCAGGAAGGCACCAGGTGGGCGGGGCTTAGGCCAGGTAACCAAGGTCCACTTACACTGCTCCCCAGCTGCAAAGGAAAAGAGGCTGGAGGGCTCCTTACATAGGGAAAAGAGTGTCAACCAGGAAGGCACCAGGTGGGCGGGGCTTAGGCCAGGTGACCTAGATCCACTTACACCTGCTCCCCAGCTGCAAAGGAAAAGGGGCTGGAGGACTCCTTAAGTAGGGAAAAGAGTGTCAAACAGGAAGGCACCAGGCGGGCGGGGCTTAGGCCAGGTGACCTAGATCCACTAACACCTGCTCCCCAGCTGCAAAGGAAAAGAGGCTGGAGGGCTCCTTAAGTAGAGAAAAGAGCAGCAAGCAGGAAGGCACCAGGTGGGTGGGGCTTGCTAAGTGGTGAAAAAGAGCAGCAACCAGGAGGGCACAAGGTGGGTGGGGCTTAGGCCAGGTGACCTAGATCCACTTACACCTGCTCCCCAGCTGCAAAGAAAAAGAGGCTGAAGGGCTCCTTAAGTAGGGAAAAGAGCAGCAAGCAGGAAAGCACCAGGTGGGCGGGGCTTGCTAAGTGGTGAAAGAGACTGGCAACCATGAAGGCACCAGGTGGGCGGGGCTTAGGCCAGGTGACCTAGATCCACTTACACCTGCTCCCCAGCTGCTAAGGAAATGAGGCTGGAGGGCTCCTTAAGTAGGCAAAAGAGCAGCAAGCAGGAAGGCACCAGGTGGGCGGGGCTTGTTAAGTGATGAAAAAGAGCGGCAACCAGGAAGTCACCAGGTGTGCGGGGCTTAGACCAGGTGACCTTGATCCACTTACACCTGCTCCCCAGCTGCAAAGGATAAGAGGCTGGAGGGCTCCGTAAGTAGGGAAAAGAGCAGCAAGTAGGAAGGCACCAGGTGAGTGGAGCTTACTAAGTGGTGAAAAAGAGCGGCAACCAGGTGGGCGGGGCTTAGGCCAGGTGACCTAGATCCACTTTCACCTGCTCCCCAGCTGCAAAGGAAAAGAGGCTGGAGGGCTCCTTAAGTAGGGAAAAGAGCAGTAAGCAGGAAGGCACTAGGTGGGCGGGGCTTGCTAAATTGAGAAAAAGAGCGGCAACCAGGAAGGCACAAGGTGGGCGGGTCTTGCTAAGTGGTGAAAAAGAGCAGCAACCAGGAAGGCACCAGGTGGGTGGGGCTTGCTAAGTGGTAAAAAAGAGCAGCAACCAGGAAGGCACTAGGTGGGTGGGGCTTAGGCCAGGTGACCTAGATCCACTTACACCTGCTCCCCAGTTGCAAAGGAAAAGAGGCTGGAGGACTCCTTAAGTAGAGAAAAGATCAGCAAGCAGGAAGGCACCAGCTGGGCGGGGCATGCTGAGTGGTGAAAAAGTACAGCAACCAGGAAGGCACCAGGTCGGCAGGGCTTAGTCCAGGTGACCTAGATCCGCTTACACCTGCTCCCAGCTGCAAAGGAAAAGAGGCTGGAGGGCTCCTTAAGTAGGGAATAGAGCAACAAGCAGGAAGGCAGCTGGTGTGCGGGGCTTGTTAAGTGGTGAAAAAGAGCGGCAACCATTAAGGCTCCAGGTTGGCGGGGCTTAGGCCAGGCGGCCTTGATCCACTTACACCTGCTCCCCAGCTGCAAAGGAAAAGAGGCTGGAGGGCTCTGTAAGTAGGGGAAAGAGCAGCAAGTAGGAAGGCACCAGGTGAGTGGGGCTTACTAAGTGGTGAAAAAGAGCGGCAACCAGGTGGGCGGGGCTTAGGCTAGATGACCTAGATCCACTTAAACCTGCTCCCCAGCTGCAAAGGAAAAGAGGCTGGAGGGCTCCTTAAGTAGAGAAAAGAGCAGCAAGCAGGAACGCACCAGGTGGGCGGGGCTTGCTAAGTGGTGAAAAAGAGCGGCAACCAGGAATGCACCAGGTGGGTGGGGCTTGCTAAGTGGTGAAAAAGAGCAGCAACCAGGAAGGCACCAGGTGGGCAGGGCTTAGGCCAGGTGACCTAGATCCACTTACACCTGCTCCCCAGCTGCAAAGGAAAAGAGGCTGGAGGGCTTGTTAAGTAGGGAAAAGAGCAGCAAGCAGGAAGGCACCAGGTGGGCAGGGCTTGCTAAGTGGTGAAAAAGAGCGGCAACCAGGAAGGCACCAGGTGGGCGGGGCTTAGGCCAGGTGACCTAGATCCACTTACACCTGCTCCCCAGCTGCAAAGGAAAAGAGGCTGGAGGGCTCCGGAAGTAGGGAAAAGAGCAGCAAGTAGGAAGGCACCAGGTGAGTGGGGCTTACTAAGTGGTGAAAAAGAGCAGCAACCAGGTGGGCGGGGCTTAGGCCAGGTGACCTAGATCCACTTGCACCTACTCCCCAGCTGCAAAGGAAAAGAGGCTGGAGGGCTCTTTAAGTAGGGAAAAGAGCAGCAAGCAGGAAGGCACCAGGTGGGCGGGGCTTGCTAAGTGGTGAAAAAGAGCGGCAACCAGGAAGGCACCAGGTGGGCAGGGCTTAGGCCAGGTGACCTAGATCCGCTTACACCTGCTCCCCAGCTGCAAAAGAAAAGAGGCTGGAGGGCTCCTTAAGTAGGGAAAAGAGCAGCAAGCAGGAAGGCACCAGGTGGGCGGGGCTTGTTAAATTGTGAAAAAGAGAGGCAACCAGGAAGGCACCAGGTGGGCGGGGCTTACTAAGTGGTGAAAAAGAGCGGCAACCAGGTGGGCGGGGCTTAGGCCAGGTGACCTAGATCCACTTACACCTGCTCCCCAGCTGCAGAGGAAAAGAGGCTGGAGGGCTCCTTAAGTAGGGAAAAGAGCAGCAAGCAGGAAGGCACCAGGTGGGAGGGGCTTGCTAAGTGGTGACAAAGAGCGGCAACCAGGAAGGCACCAGGTGGGCGGGGCTTAGGCCAGGTGACCAAGGTCCACTTACACTGCTCCCCAAGTGAAAAGGAAAAGAGGCTGGAGGGCTCCTTACATAGGGAAAAGAGTTGCAACCAGGAAGGCACCAAGTGGGCGGGGCTTAGGCCAGGTGACCTAGATCCACTTACACCTGCTCCCCAGCTACAAAGGAAAAGGGCTGTTGGACTCCTTAAGTAGGGAAAAGAGCAGCAAGCAGGAAGGCACCAGGCGAGCGGGGCTTAGGCCAGGTGACCTAGATCCACTTACACCTGCTCCCTAGCTGCAAAGGAAAAGAGGCTGGAGGGCTCCTTAAGTAGGGAAAAGATCAGCAAGCAGGAAGGCACCAGGTGGACGGGGCTTGCTAAGTGATGAAAAAGAGCGGCAACCAGGAAGGTACCAGGTGGGCGGGGCTTGCTAAGTGGTGAAAAAGAGCGGCAACCAGGAAGGCACCAGGTGGGCGGGGCTTAGGCCAGGTGACCTAGATCCACTTACTCCCACTCCCTAGCTGCAAAGGAAAAGAGGATGGAGGGCTCCTTAAGTAGGGAAAAGAGCAGCAAGCATGAAGGCACCAGGTGGCGGGGCTTGCTAAGTGGTGAAAAAGAGCAGCAACCAGGAAAGCACCAGGAGGGCATGGCTTAGGCGGATGACCTAGATCCACTTACACCTGCATGTGAGAATTGATATGTCTTCACAGATTAAGCACTGTGGAATTGCTGGAGATTAATTCAAAATGGTCTGTGAGCATTGTGCTGGCTTCTTTTGTGAGTACCAAGTTAACTCTGTTTTTGGACTTTATGATTGATAACCCGTACACGCCACATATGGCTGTGTCCTCATGTGGTTTAGGTCGTAATACAATGACAGTCTTTCATGAGGATCATAACAACCGGTCTGTCTGCGGTTTCTCGTAAAAGGTGAGCAGGTGCGGTACTAGCAAATACTTTTTTATAGTTCAAACATTGAGCCCCGGGGCCTTCCACGTAAGTCAGTTACTAATTAATTTAATTCCTCTTATTCTGAAAAGGAGGGTCAAGCATTTCAATTGCACTAGCTTCATGTGTATCTGGAGTAATGGTGTCTTGGTAGACGTTGTATGCTACAGTTCTACGATGGAAAAGAAAAGGGATGCATTCTACACATGACTTCTTAAATTTAGAGATGGTACTGCAGTTTCCACCCAGGACTCCACCCTTTGTCTCCAAATAACAAACTAAAAATTACAAAAACAATTCAAGGAGAATGTGTTACTGTTTGAGGAGGAGACAATGGAATAGTTGACATTAAGATGTAGACACATGCCTGATGAAGCTCAAAAACAAGTCTTTACTCTACAGTAGAGGGAACTAGGTTGGAAAACTGCCAAAATAAGCAAAGGAATCTAATATTGAAAATCCAGAAATCAACTGTTTTGTGTATTTGGTGGAACATTTAATTTGAAATGTGTACTCTAACCTCACCAAAAGCAATTCCCTGATGAATAAACAAAGGCTCGAAACACGTGTTGGCAATGAGAGACTATGGCCAACAGAGAGTATAAATAACAAAACATAATTCTTTCTCAGTGACCAAGAGAGTCTGAAAGATCCGTTGTACAATAAATGTGGAACCATTACTTGATGGAAAACCTTTTTTAACAGCCAAATGTTTTTCACGTATTTATTAATAACATTCTAAGGATTTGTAACAATAAGCCTGTCTTAATAGCCATAGATTCGATCTGCAAGGAAATGTACCCTCTGTTGATCAGACTAGCCATTACTTATTTCATATATTACCCCTTCTCCATCAGCATATAAAAAGGAAAAGAAGTCAAGTAGTGTGGGTGCCAATATATACCATCTGTTGACAATGGACATAGTATGGATGAATGAGAAGATGTGGATAAAGCCTTAATCAAAAAGGCACATAACTGAAAACAAGATGGATTGCCAATGATAAGGGGGCCAGATTTGATTTTTTTTTTAAGTCACAGGCCACCGACATAAAAGTAGGACTTCCATTTTAAAGTTACTACCATGACTATACATCAGCAGAGGGATAATTAGCGGTCACATTTTGGGTTCAGTCATCCCCCTGGATATACATTGTGTAGATTTGATTGTGACTAGAAGCATGCTCAAAACAATGCAATTTTTACGCCAATTGCTATTTCAGGCCTGGCTACAACGCCCTTTTATAAGCAGTGTCTGTGGCATAATCAGTCAATACACGTTGCTATTAACCAAAAGGTGAAAGTCTGAGACTATCTCTGGACAGCTTAATGTAAAATTGCTAAGCTATAATTACGATAATTTAGATTATTGTTCAGTAAATCATGACCTATAAAGTCACACCCGTGATTCTGCCAATGGTCACCCTGCCTTTTCCCAAAACCCACACAGGGTTTTTACATTAAAAAAGGGGGTCAGCTAATGCCAGGAGGTCTGGTCACCCTATCCATGGACGACTGAAGTGTAGAGATGCACATTTCAATGTTATGTGTGGCTGCATCCTTTTGGGTGCTGCAGATGGACAGGGGCCCATAGTATCGCAAAGCATTCCTGTCATATGTGTGCCAGATGCATCACAAATGTGATCACCTGAAACATCACCCGCCTCTGTGCCCGAGCTTCTTCTCTACTTCCCTCATTATGCTTCTTGAACAATGCCTCATGATCAAGCAGGAGAGCTGCAGTAAATATTGGGGGCTTGAGTGGAAGATGAGAGAATAAATAGAACTTTCCCATGCAAACATCTATCTTTCAAAGAGTTAAAAGAAACATTTAGCAAAAATGTATTACATTCCAGAAGGTTATTTTGATTGCGTCTTTGGATTGGTTGGTGGTGGAGGTGGGGGGGGGGCGTTTATCGGGCAAATGCAATCCGGAAGAGAGACTAGAGATATCATCATTGGTAATGGGTATCTAGGAAATCGAGGGCCCATTGTGGAAGCCCCAGAGAAATCATTCCTACTCCCGCTTGCGCATATATATATTTATATTATATTATATTTGGTTATTTATAATGCGCTTAATACTTAAGAGATTTCTAAGCGCGAACCCAGGATCAGAGGTTGTGAGCTATACTACCCATTTGCCCAGCACCTCTCCTGCCCCTCCTAGCATAAATCACCTGAGACACCATACAACTTCACCTCAACCTTTTTTCCTCCCAATGTTATCCTAGACTTCCTGATTGGTAGTAGTGGATCTCATCAGAATGGTTTCTCCTCATCATTCATTCATCGCCTCTGCTAGTTCACATCACCAGTGCCAATCAAGCCTCCAGCAATCACCTGGACATTGGATTGTGGAATCACGGCTGCGGGAAGGGTACAAGGGAGCAAGCTCCAGGGTCAGTGGCTGCTTGTCAAGATTTTTAAGGTCCAGTTTTGACCCTTCCCTCAAATGCTGAAGAATTGTTTGCAAAACCTATGTCATTGGAAACAAAAGATTTGTGTTTGTAGGTCATTATGTATGTCTTCTGAAGCAATTTCACAGGTAATTAACTTTTCAACACATTTTAAAACAGCGTCATCACTGCCGTGGCCAAATTTGAGAGTGTTTTTTATTCAAGAAAGCATGAAATTGTGGGCTGCTCCTCTGGGTTGATATTCGATACGCCAAAAGAAGTGTTCTACTTCTCCAAGTGGAGGGCATTTTCTATTACAGATGAAGTGTAAAATGGCAATAAAACAATGGTGAAAGTAGCTTGAAACATTTACAGGATCTAGAGAACAGAGTTCTCCTGCACTCTTCATGTCTATTCCTTCTTTATTTTGGCTTGTAGTTTGTAGGAAATCATGTACGTCCTATACTGCACAACTGAGAGCAACAAACCATATGGGGGGCTTAGATTCCTTGACATGCAGCGAACACCAGCATGATGTTGGAACCAGTATTCTTTTGTACCATGAATATTTGCCAAGAGATTTGTAATACTTGGTGCCAGCATTTCATCTTCGTCTTTTATCTTTTGAATTTGTCTAGCTGACATGTTTATAAAGTGGGTTCCTGTTTTTAGTGTGTATGCAACCCCATAAAATAGAGTTACTAGTTCACTTTCGATCAAGAGATGGAAAATGCATTCAATATTTTGCCGGTATCTTGGATCTTCAGAATACGTTCTTAGAGAATGATATTCTGGTGCACTGATTTTTATGGGTCTTTCATTGTACCTTCCTCCTTTCCCTGTAGGGAAGAGTAGTGGAAAACAACGTGCTTCTAAACTTTTTTCCCATACACTCATTGGAGACCCCTTGGCTTGATGCATTTAATATCTTTGTAATGCATTCTTCATGGTGTCTCTGGAATATAGTGGGGGAATTGTATACTGGTCAAATATGCTGTCCATAGAGCCAGGGCAACACATTCAAATTGACCCGTTTTTGGTATATATCCATATATTCCTGTTGTTCCTTTTAAATTCTCTACTATGATTACATCTTTCTAGTATTCATTTTTCTGTTTCAGTTACTCTAGGGCTTCTTCAACTTTGTTCAAGTCAATTAGTTGTTGCCAATTAGTTGTGTCTTTTGTTGGAACACCATTAACTGGTGCAATTAAAGATTGATGTACTGGTCACCCTACTCCTAGTTTTTCAAAGTTTTCATTAAGGTCTAATGGTAAATGTACTACTACCTTGCCACAAATGCCTTTAAGTAATTCTCATCCAGGCAATCTGGTGGTGTTAGGCTGAAGTCGTATTATAGCTTAGAATGGGTGTACTGTTTTGGGGGGTGCTGTTGAGCAGTTTAGGAAATGGCTGCCTAGCTTTAGTGCTCCGTGCATTGTCAACACAAATCCGACTCCAACGGCGGATATACTGTCATCCTTCAGCGATCGCTGCCACTGCAGATAGCAGACACGCACGTCTGCCTTCAATTCTGGGGAGAATCAGCGCTCTGGGGCCTGACTGCGGCTGTCTGAACTTTTGCTGTGTGTGCGGCCTTGCTGATGGCCGGGATGGCTTGGGCCGTGTGGATCTGCTGGGCGGCCACTTGGAGCCATGACTTGACTGTGCCCGGGAGCCGCGGTGCCCCTATGCCCACTGTGCTGCGGCATCTACAATCATTCTCTGCCGACTGGTGATGCGACTGCTGTGGGTATTGCCGGCTGTTCCCCCTCGGCTGCACGATCAATGCAGGGGAAGCAGCAGGGACGGGCGTACCACTTATCATCCGGATATAGGTGGAGTGCCCACGGGCTGTGTGCTCCACTCCTTTTGGTGCCTCCTGCACCGCTTGACTTTGTGCCTGCAGCGGGGCCGAGTTGGACTCAGCGAGTGGCCCGTGCTGCGTGGGCCGGCCCGGGTCCTGCCAAGTTCACCAGATATCTAGAACCGTCCCCGGAGGAGTGACGCAGCGGGGAGCCGCACAATGGCTGGGGTGATGCTGCGCAGGAGCTTTTCCGGGCCACAGTTGGCCGTGGCAGACCGCCGGCAGGCCACGAACGGCCCCTTGAGCTCCCGCTGGGGGCGAGCCGGAAGCCAACACAGGTGAGGATCACGGGCACGACTGCCCCTGAGGTTGGAGGCCGGGTGTGGGTGGCGCCGGGCCTAAGCCAGTACTTATCTCCTTCTCTGGCAGCATCAATGGGCCCCCCCGGTGCCCTCGGAGCCATAATACGCGGCGGCCAACTTTCACACTTGGGTTGCTGCGCGACCGCTACCACCTACTTCAAGACCCAACCTACAACAATTCATACCTGGGCTGTAGTCCGTGTAAGTGATTTCAATCCAGCACACACCCAAGTCACGCCCAGCGAGTAGTGCACAATTGAAACCCTTATTTATTTTTATCTATAAGTTCAATATTCTGAACGATATGCCACTCATATCCTGGAACCTCCCCGGTCACACTGAACCAGGAATCAGGCTAGTTTGCAAAGGTAAATATTTATTTATGTATTTAGAATTCAAATCACAATATATTTTAATAGGTAAACAACAATCACCAATGGGGTGACAGAACACTGAATAATATCTTTAATACACCAGGAATCCAAGAATGAGCATAAAACAAATGCAGCACAGACAATAATACGTTTGTGTTGGTTTAGTATAGATAGCACTATGGTTAGGGGTTTCCCCTGAAACACACCTCAACCCCCCAATAGGCAATTAAATAGATGTGAGGAGAGAGCAGGTATTCAGGAATAGCACAAATCAAACAGAATATCACTCCCACCTTCCCCCTTCAAACACAAGCGAAAAAGGGAATTGACTTTTCAGCTGTCAATATGGCTTTGAAATTGTCTTTGGAATTGACTGAGCAAAAACACCAAATATGGTCAAAATTGTTTAAATGATCATAAATTCCTATGGGAGCCGCTTTGAACAGTTGCACACAATCACAAACAATGATCTAGTCAAAAGAAACATTTGAAATCTCAAAGTCCAAGTGGGAAGCCGTTTAAAGCTAATTCACACGTAATTTCAATATGCAGCAAATTTTTCCTTGCGCAATATTTGCTATAACAGGTGATTTGCACTGCAGAGTTGAAATTTCCCTTCTATCATGAAAACTGAGGGAGTTATAGAGGTTTTAATAAAAGACGTTTTTGTAAAATAGGCGCGAGAATCGAAAACAGAAATTCGGGTTGACAGATAGGTTTTCTTATGGTATATTAAAGTCTAGAAAAAGGAGAATGCCACACAGGAAGGTCATTCACGGCCGCTCATAACAATTCATGTGTGATACTCTAGTTTCCATTTGGTTTGGGAATTACTGTTCTTAATCAATCAAGAAGAAGATAGGGTTTAGGAACACAGATGAAAGAAAGGTCAACTCAAGGATAGTTCTAGCAATACTATGGTTCTGAATTAAAGATAAAATGGGTTTAAGATTAGGATCATGCAATGCAGATATATTAGGGTCACTTTTCTTCCTATTAATACTTATTGATACTTACAGAATAAGTTATTAAATTGGACCTTCAGTTCTGGTCATGAATTGTATCCGGTCTAGGAAGAACAGCACATCAGGCACAGGATTGGATCAGCTAGGCCGGTCACTGTATTTGCACAGGATCTGCCCTTCTTGTTTGTGGATATTTCAATCAGCTGGATAGCAAGTTCCTTAGGCAAGCCTTGTGGTAGCAAGCCAGAGATTTTCAGGATACTAGGTCAAAAGGCCTTCTCACATCACAGCGCCTCACTGGGTTGAAAGAATAAGTTTGAGGATTTAGGCCTTGCTGAAATCAATAGTTCTCTACTGCTGGCAAGAGTCTTGGTATCTGGATGTGGAAGGAGGTTAGAGCTGGATGTAGAATGCTGGATCAGAGTGCTTCGCCGGAATCAGGAAAGTGAGTGAATCAGTGAGTCCCTATGTGTTGTCAGCTGTCTCTATCCTTTCAAATGACATCACAAAATAGGTGTATGAACCGGCTTAAATAAGCTTGCCCCTGTGAGCTGGGAGTGGATCAAAACCTCATCCCCGCCTTGCAACTGAGTGATTGGATCAAGGCCGGATGATGTCACATGTATGGATTGGCTTTACAGTCTTTAGAAACCTCCCTTTAGCTACTGGTCTCAAAATCAGATTTCATCCTAAATACATATTTCTACATTGGTCACCTTTACACAAATCACACACAAAGATGTCATATTGTATGTAGTATCTGCTCATCAAAATCCCACAGCTGTGGGATCTTGTTTCACCTTTCTACAAAATGTTGTCCTTTTTGCCATGAACACATTTTCCTAATGTTCTGCAAATTACCACAAATATGCGTGTTCAACATGGGGATGTGTGTGTACATTTTCACAATTCTAGTATTAATACATTTCACATAAAACCACATATATTGCCATCCCTGTCCAGAACATGTTACACGGTTCTGCCACCTCTAGAAACGTGCAGCCAAAAATTAGACTAACAGATATGTCCTTGGTATAACTTTCACCACTTTGAATCACAAGTTATAAGTCTTTAAAAATTGTTCTTTGTTCATGCTTAACAGCAAATGGTCCGCCCATTTGTGTCTCCCTGCAGACCAGGAACAGCCCCCTCCTTTGGGAATCCCTTGCAGGAGCAGTTTACGACCCCGTTCACACCTCCGTTTCCTGGGCTGAAGCTCTGCCATTGTTCCTTCTCTTTTTGTAGACAAAAGTCTGGGCTAACCCACAATTAGAATCTCCCAGTGAGTTTCTGCTGAGAGGATTTTCCCTCCCCCTGGGAGAAACCTGCTTTTCCAGTTCTTGCAGCTCAGACAGGCTAATTTTTTCTTAATTAAAATCCAGCAAAAACCAAACTTGTTGCATCAAATCATGTAAATACATTACTTTCTAGGCTTTCAATCAGTGGGATCAAAAACACAACTAAGATCTGTATTCCTTTTAGCAACAATCCTTTTTATGTTTGCTAATCCAGCAGACTTTTAGTTTAATACTTTGAAGTTTCATCAGGGGCTCCTCTGACAGCTGTCATCCACATGTAGCCCAAGGTACTGCACACAGATTTTGACAGGGGCTGTCAGTTTACAGACAATCTGGTTTTTCTGAAGAAATGTTTTGCTCTGAACATTTATGACTTTGTATGTTTGCAATGCTTCATAGGATTACATGAATTGTAGCGCCAAACAAGATTTTGAATGTTGAGAAGTGTTGTGTTATAGGCATTTTGGAGGTTTTAGCAACAAAGTAAATGTCATTTATAGGAACCTTTTTTAGTTTAATTTGCAAAGTGCTGCTTCTCACTCTGCACTCTGTTTGCTGGTCATGGAGCCTACTGGCACCTCTTCTGCAGTGTGTGCTCTATCCCACCACATATGCACCATGGGTGGCAAGTTGTGCATCCATCTTTTTATGTGTTGCAGAACGCGTTTATTGTAGGTTTTTGGCGCGCACAAGGGTTTTGCCGCCATTGGTGCTGTTTCTTGCACCCTAACTATCAGAGTGATATGCCGCATGGCACAGTGGAGTGGATCAATACATCCCACAGAGCCCCCCCCAACTTGATTTTGACCTCCCATCAAGGAGAAGTCAGGAAATTGGGATGTTCTTTCCTTTCTGGGTGGAAAACTTCAGTTGCTTCTCCCGTCAGTGATTTAGGCGATGCTCTCTCCTCGCTGGTTCTGGTTGGGAGTATGGAGCGGCACTCTGGGCTCCTTGGGTCTTTCCTCCCGGTCCCCGAGTGGTCCTCCTTGGTGATTCTTGGGGTGATTCTTAATCCAATGCTAAAAAACTGAACATACGGGGCCCCGTGCCCTGGGGGACCCCGGATGTTACATACAGTGCTGCCTGGCCATGCCTGGTGGGCCCTATCAAGTGGACTCCCACAGACTTCTTGAACACCATATCCACGCTCATACTAACATTTGTTTGGACGTTTACCTGCTGAGACACAACCTGCCACAAGCCATATGAAGAGGACAGCGCGCACACATATGTTGCTCCTGCCACTGCTGCATGTACGACTCAGGCTGCTGTGACCTGTTCCATCCACACTTCTACACATTGGGGTGGTTGATCACTGCCCCGGCCATGACGTTGTATTAACGCTCCCATCTTTACGCTATTTGTCCAGCCCTGTGAGCTGCATAATCAACAGGCCAACTGTTGCCAGCTGCCCCTGTTTCTCTGTGCCTCCACTCTGATCCCATATCATCCTCTGCAGTTGCCACTGAGTACTGTCTGGCCCCTACCTTGACTGCCGGAATGAACATGTTTTGCCCCAGGGAACTTCAGCCCCTGACCTCGCGGTGATGATGGAATCCATGGCTAAAAACTTCGCCTCTTTCCACGAAAAGCTAGACGATATATAAATGCTAACGTTGCATCACTTAAGTCTCAAATAGATCACGCTGGTACCAGGATCACTGGAGTGGAATCTAGGATAGGAGCTAATGAAGATGGATTGCACACCCTTCAGGACACAGTTGCCTCCCTTACCTGTGACATGAAGTTCGTTAAGGCTAAGTGCAATGATTTGGAGTCCAGATCACGCAGGAAAGATATACGTATTATAGGTGTTCCGTAAAATGCCCTTATGGGTCGTATGGAGCTAGCTGTTGAGATCCTGCTTAAAGAGCTGCTGGACAACCCTAACATGTCCCCCTTCTTCACTGTTCAGCGTGCTCTCCGCAACCCAAACTGGGAGACTTCCCCAGGCCTGTTATCGTTACATTTCTAAGCTACAGGGACAGAGATCTTATACTCCGCCTGTCTCATGAAAAGGGGGAACTGCACCTTGGCTCCCAAATAATCAGGATCTTCCCTGACTTCTCTGTGGGGTGCAGCAGGAGAGATGCCAGTTTCTTGGTGTGAAGAAGATGCTAAGGGAACGTAACAACCCCTATGCAATATTATTTCTGGCAAGGCTGAAGTTCACATTTAGGGAGAAACTCTACTTTTTCACAGTCCCCGATGAAGCAGTGAAGTTTATAGAGGCACAGATACCGCTTAACAATCCGGCTGAAGACCTCATGGGCAATGACTAAGCCGAAGCTTGACTACTTTCAGTCTCTGTAGTGTTTTGGCAATTAGTATCCTTCAGCTCTTGAGTTGATAGCAGCATCTGATCTACTAGCTTCTCACCACATGTGCAAATAGCGTTTCGAATTATGGTACACCTTGTCATCTGGGTTACAACGGGGAATCTCCCGGCAAAAGCTATGCCAATTATGATGTGGCACCAATCTGTTCTCCTACTTATTGACCCATTTCGCTTTGCCTATGTTATTTGGAATTGATAGACCGCATTTGCAGCTTTTTTAGTACTGTTCCCTGTTACCACATGTGGCGGTGAGGTGTAATTGTGTCCTAATGACCTATAGTGCCGGTCCTAAGTACCAGTTCCGGTACTTCATTACTCCTGTTTAGTTGATTGCACGGCAACAGCGCACCCCACCCCACTACAGTTGCAATGGCTACTTTAGAGGACTAGTTAGTAGGCCCCTGTTGGGCTAACAGTGGGGTTGGTCCTGGTTGGGACTGGCCCAGTGACACCTGTTTGGGGTATTTGCGGGAGGCGGGAGGGTAGGGACACCGCCAGCTGTAATGGGGTGGTGAGGGAGGTGTTGTTTGGGGAAGTTATATCAAAAATGGCAGAGGCAGGACAGCATTTCACGTCATGATAGGGCGTCATAATGGAATAATTCTATCTGTAGATACATGCTGGGTCATACTAGTTGGGATGTACCCAAGGAGAATGACATATCCATAAGTATAATATCCTGGAATATCCGGGGATTGAGTAATTACACCAAGGCCCGGAAAATCATGGCTTACGCTCAGAGAAATGGTATTAAGATACTCCTGCTGCATGAAACGCATTCTCGAGGTCGCCTGGCGATGAGTATTGCTCCGTCCTGTGGGCCTAACAGATTTAACACAACTTACTCTACACAAGCCAGAGGCATGCTAACATTGATCCATACATCTATTAAGTTCGTACTCCATAAGAGCTACATAGACCCTGAAGGCAGGTATATTGTCTTGCACTGCACAATGATGAACAGGGAATACCTTTTAGTGAACACTTAACGTAGATACCCCGGATTTCGTTGATGCCATTGCCTCTATACTGTTGGGCTATATAGGGGTTCAGATCATCTGGGGAGGTGATATGAACCTGATACTTGACGACAGCCTGGATAGGGCGGGAACTGCGCCCAGAACCTTGACATGTGCAGCACGCAGACTACACATGCACAGCACAGCACTTGACATCCAAGACGTTTGTAGGGCTCTCCACCCCCAGCTCCATGAATATACTTATTATTCGTCCGTACACGATAGTTCCTCCAGAATCGATCTTTTCTTGGTATCTAGTGACTTGATGGGAAGGATCGACAAGGCGCAGATACTTACCCGTCTGCTGTCTGACCATACCCCTATCACCCTGTCGGTGGAATTTGGAACATCCATGCCTTCATGTAGCACATGGCGTTTCAAATTCGCTGCTCTCTTTGACATAATATTTAAGGCTGACATATTGGCAGATATTGAGACATTCTTTGAATGTAACTCCCTACAGGCTACTACTGATGGGATGCTTTCAAAGTATACATCAGGGGGATGTCCATCTCGAGGGAGGCAGGAGTACTGAAACCTATAAGAAACTACCTCAGTCGTTCTGAAACCAAGCTACGGGAGTTGGAACAGGATTGCTCGACAGCAGCGAACCCCACCACACTCGCACAAATCAGTGAGGAACTCAAGGTCTTTGATACGCACACCATGAGGGAGGTTCGATACTTTAGTCCCCCACAAGCTGCACGGAAATACGGGGAAGGTGAAAGACAGGGAAAGAAACTGGCATAAATAACGAGAGTGGAATGGGGCCAGGCCCAGATTGTGTCCATCAAGGACGCACAGAGAGTTCCACAATGTTGTCGCACAGGGAGTTCCACAATGGTCGGACCAACAGATATTGGGGATCTTTACTGAGTTTTACACAAATCTCTACGCTTTAGCCCAAGAAAAAAGTGAGCAACACACGAGAGATCTCCTTGATCAGATCCCCACAACATGTATCTCCTCCTCGACTAGGGACCAATTAGATTCTCCGATCTTGTTGGAAGAGATAGTCAAGGCCATCTCAGACCTCCCGAAAGGCAGGGCGCCATGGCCCGACGGACTCACCTCTGAATTTTACCAGGAACATGTTGCTATTCTTGCTCTCAAATTACTGGAGGTCTGGGATGAATTGCACCTGTGTGTCGGTCCTCCCTCCCTCCTTACGCGAAGCTGTCATAACGGCGTTGCTTAAGCCCGACAAACCCAGTGACGAATGTGGCTCGTACAGGCCCCTCTCCCTCATGAACATTGACACCAAGAGTTTTGCTAAGGTGATAGCGAACCGCTTCCTTCAGATCATGACATACCTGGTTCACGAGGACCAAGGGGGCTTTGTACCCGGGAGATCCACTTCTCACAACATACGGCGGCTTTTCAATGTGATGGCTCGAATTGACCAGGACTTGAGTGCCATCGCGGTCACACTCGATGTTTGTATTTGTATTTATTTTATTTGTATTGCACACCTTGCCCGGGGGTATGTGGCCGCATAAGTATGAAAGTATACATGGTTACAAAGCAAACAGTACAAAATATACATGGTTACAGAGCAGGAATCCAGGTAGTGACGGTTACAGGAGTCACTTAATGAGACAGCAAATATACAAAGTGTACAAGTGTTGGGGTGGCATAAAATGAGAGCAGATAGAATATATACAAGTAAATCATGTCATAATACATTAGAAGTGAGAAGGTGAAAAGTTAAGGTCCTATGTGAGTGTGGTCCTGGGTGGAAAGCCATGTTTTGACTTTACTTTTGAATGTTAAGTAAGAGGGTTCAGATCTGAGTGCATTGGGAAGTGTATTCCAGAGTCGGGGTGCGAGGACAGGGAAGCTGGACCCCCGGATTTTTGCAGCTTATATCTGGGTGTGGATAAGGTGTGAGCCTGAGCTGATCTCAGTGGGCGTGATGAGGAGTGAGCAGTAAAGCAATTGGCTAAGTAGACAGGGGCCGAATTAGATTGACACCTGTGGGTCAATGCAAGAGTTTTGAGGGATATTCTATCCGTGACAGGGAGCCAATGAAGACTGCGCCTGGTGTCAGAGATGTGGGCCTTTCTCAGAATGTTTAGGGCAGCTCTTATTGCATTATTCTGTGTTACCTGTAGCTTGTTAATATTCCTTTGGTTAGTTCCGAGATATAGGGCGTTGCAATAATCGATTTTAGCCATAACAAGTGTTCTCGTCAGGGTGATACAATTGGCTGTAGTCAGGAAGGGCCTACATGCGGTGATGAGTTTGCATGCATATGCTGATGCTGAGACCACTGCATTTGTTTGTCTTGTGAGGGATAGGGAAGAGTTGAGGTAGATACCTAAGGTTTTAGTGTCATTGGACACCTTAATGGTGTTGCCATCAATGATAAATGCTTTGAAAGCAGGGTCCAGTTTGTTCAATCTGTAATGAGAGCCGAGGATGAGTAACTCGGTTTTCTCATCATTTAGACAGAGCCCATGATTCACCATCCAGGCATGGATGACTGCTTAGATGTCATTAAGTACTTTTGTGTCAGTCACATAGTCACCAGTGATAGGGATGAGTATATGGGTGTCATCGGCGTAGTTGGTGTAGGTGACACCCAGATTGTCAAGTATATCGAAGAGTGGCTTTGGGAAGACATTGTAGAGTGTGGGCGGGACGCATGACCCTTGCGGGACACCACACAGAACTGGAGAAGGTTCGGCAGAAGCAGATGGGGAGAAGACCCACATGGTTCTATTTGCTAGAAAGGAGCTAATCCCAGATGTGGCTTCGTTTGAGAAGTGGGCAGTATTTTTAAGGTGTTGACAGAGAATTTGATGGTTGACAAGATCAAATGCTGCTGATAGGTCTAGCAGCAGAACGAGTGCCAACTTGCCATTGTCATTTAAGTCTTCAATTTGAGTTTTTAAATCAATAAGGGTGGTTTCTGTTACATGTCTGGGACGGAAACCTGATTGACGGAGGCCTAGAACTTTATTGGTTTCCAAATAATCCTGAATTTGTAGGTAAACAGCACAGTCCAAGATTTTCAGGAGGAATGGGACAGTGGTAATAGGTCTGTAGTTATTTGGGTTGTTCGGCTCGAGAGTGGGCTTTTTTAAGAGAGGGATGACCGAGGCAGCCTTTAGATTATCAGGGACGATTCCAGATTTGAAAGAAGTGTTAATAAACGTGGTGATAAAGGGGGTGAGATCATGTGCTGCATCTTTGATGCCGGGGGTGAAACCATCGAATTGTCAAGGCGACGCCAGGAGTCGCCTTGACAATTCGATGGTTTCAGTTTTTGAATAATATTTTCTACCTCAATAACAGTAAGAGGTGTGAAGTGGAAAGGTTTGGCAGAGTGTATTAGAGGAGGTATTTGGTTGAGATGTTGATTAGGTAGCCGGTCTGGGGCGAGGCTATCTTTTTTAGCGTTAATTTTGAGTTGAAGTGTGGACATTTTATCAAAAAGGGCTTTTGGGATATTTGTGCACCAATCGGAGTCGGTGTTGCAAGTGTCAATTGGAGCTACAAGAGATTCTAGCTCTTTTAGGACCTTAAAGAGGTCTTTGGTGTTAGATTCAGCCTGGAGGATGCGGTTATTGTACATTTCTTTTTTTGCAAGGTATATTGCTTCTTTTGGATGAGGCTAGGCTTAAGGATCTTTTGTTAGCCTCCGTAGGGTGTGTTTTCCAATGGGCCTCTGCATTTCTTTTTATTTTCCGTAGAACTCTCAAATGTGGGGTGAACCAAGAGTTAATGTGGGCTCGAGGTTTAGGTTTCCGTGTTTTAAGTGGGGTAATGATATTTAGTGCCTTTTGGATGGTTTGGTTGTATATATCTACTAGTACTGTAGGGTCCGAGCAGGTAGATGTTGCTCTATTGAGGAGAGGGAGGATGATGGGGAGGAGTTTTTCTTTGGTAATGTCCTTCTTATTTCTGGTGGATATAGAAGGCGCAATATTTAGTTTGGTAATTTGCTGACTAGATTTGATGCAGAAGGTGATTTTATGATGATCTGACCACATGCAGGGGGTGGTCGCCACTGAGTCAATGCTACAATTCAGGTCAGCCAGCCAATCGAGGGTTCTACCGTTATTATGTGTTGGGGTGTGGATATGATGAGAAAAACCTAAATCGGTTAATGTATTTGCTAAGTCAAGGGCTTTAGAATCATTAGGGTCTTGGAAGTTTAGGACACCCAGTAATATGATTTGGGAGTTCGGTTTAGTGTTTTCTGCCAGAAGTGATGAGATGTTGTCAATAAAGGAGGTGACAGGACCAGGGGGATGATATATGAGATGAATAGTGGCTGTTTGGTTGGGTGATATTGGGAGTTTGGCAGATAGTATTTACGCCGAAGGGATCTGTGGATTAGAGATGGGCCTTAGTTCGAGTGATCTCTTAAAAATGAATGCAACACCCCCACCTTTGGAAAGGTTGGAGTTTCTGTCGCATCTGATGATGGTGTCATTGTCAGGAGTGGCTAACGATAGTGTAGGTCCAGCTACAGCATGCAACCAGGTTTCAGTGATTGCTAAGAAGTCTAAGTCTTGTGTTACAATGAAATCAGCGATATCTAGTGTGTGGGCTACCAAGGATCTGGCATTAATTAGTGCACCTTTAATCAGGATATCTTTAGAGGCGTTTGGGCATATGTGGACAGTTGAGTAGTGTGGTGTCAAGGCAGCAAAGGGGCTAGGTGTGGGTATGTGGTGTCCCTGGTGCAGGTGGTGTTTAGTTGTAGTATGGTGAATCAAGGATTGTTATTTGTGGCGGAATCTTGAGCCTAGTCTATTGTTCCTGAGGTTGAGGGAACAGGGTTGATTCGGTGTAGGCTTGGTGGCAAAGTGATCCAGCCAAAGGGCAGGTGCATTCAAGTATGGATTGGTGCAGGTCATAATGATGCGATCAGGCAAATTCGTAAAGTGGGGGTGGTGTAACGTGATATGCAGTATTTTGGCTGTATCCCCGTATATGGTAGGGCCAGGTGCATAGAGCACTTAAGTGTAGACAGTGTAAGAAATGTGCTACAGAGAGTTAGGATGTAGCAATACATGCTTAGTATATAGTCTGGGATAGAGGTAAGGGCACTAAGTGTGGAAGGGTTAGTAGCAATGCTGTCCTAGGTGGTAACGCTCATAGCAATGCTGTTATAAGGTACAGTTAGAGTAATCTGCGCAGACAGCAGTAAGAGGACCTTTGGATCACAATAGTAATCAAAGTCTACTTGCTTGGCCTAATAGCCTTAAAGGTTCTAGCAAAGGTGCTTATTAAACCGGAACTAAGGACGGGCTAATGTATAGTAGCTAGAGGTGCTAACGTTATGTAGCGAAAACGGGAATAGCAGGTATACGCAATGTACAGTCTTAATATGAATAATACAGCGACAAGGCAGCGAGTAGAATAATACGTTGCAGTGATGTGGGTATGATCACGCTCGATAGTTAAAAGGCATGTTCAAAAGGCATTCAACATGGTCTTGTGGAAATACATGTGGCTAGTTCTAGAGACAATGGGGATTGGCCCCAACATGTTATGTTATGTTATGTTACTTTGCATTTATATAGCGCCTTATGTATCATTGGTATGATCTCAAAGCGCTGGTAGGTTGAACGCCCTCGGGAACCGCAGTTCAAGTCAGTAGAGAAAGAGAGAGTGATGTATGGTTCATGGGCGCACCGGATATGTGTGCAGCTGGTGTGGTTGTTGCATGATAGCTGCTTCTTAGCAGTAGGTGTTGTGCTGAGGAAATCAGTCGGATGTGTGCAGTCTGGAGGGTGGACACCCAGACTGAGTTCTGGCTGTGTTAGGCCTTAGGAAACGCCTAAGCTAGCCGGTATGTGCTCAGCTAGCTGTGTTTTATTAGGGTGATGTGGTGTTTGTGGGGTCATGTTAGTATGAGAACAGCTAGGCCGAATGTGTCATAGCTTAGCTGTGTTCTAGTTGAATGATGGTGTACAGGAGAGAGTAAGCGTAGTAGTGTGATATGGAGGTTATAAGCAAAGTGCCTGTGACCAAGCACGAGAGCAGGACAGGGGGCGTACAAAGCGGTATACGTATATAAAGCGACAGGATGGATAGGGTAAACATGTGATACAGATAACGGTACATGGCATATACATAGCATATCATTCACATTATATCTAGATGTGACAGAGACTGAACCTCACAATTTCATCCAAGTTTGGCACATGCTATCATTCACAATTCGAACTAGATGTGACAGAGGCTGAACCTCACAATTTCATCTAAGTGTGGCACACGCTATAATTCCCAATTCTAACCAGATGTGGCCCAGGCCAGAGTTCGGTACTTCATCCAAGTTTGGCACATGCTATAGTTTACAATTTTAACCAGATGCGACAGAGGCAGAGCTTCACAATTTCTTGGTACATGCTATCATTCACAATTCTATCTGGACTCGACAGAGGCTGAACTTCACACATTTCATCTAAGTGTGGTAAATGCTATCATTCATAATTCTATCTAGATGCGGCGCAGGCCAGAGTTCACAGTTTCATCTAAGTGTGGTGCATGCCATCATTTATAATTCCAACCAGATGCGGCAGAGGTAAGAGTTCGATATTTCATCTAAGTGTGGGACATGCTATAGTTCACAATTCTAACTAGATGCGACAGAGGCTGAACTTCACGTTTCATCAAAGTTTGATACATGTTATCATTCACAATTCTATCTAGAATGCAACAGAGGCTGAAACTTAACATTTTATCTAAAGGTGGTACATGCTATCATTCACATTCTATCTACATGAGTCAGGGGCTGAAGTTCAAAGTTTCATCTATGTGTGGTACATGCTATCATTCACAATTCTAATCAGAAGCGGCACAGGCCAGGGATCGATATATCATCTGAGTGTGGGACATGCTATAGTTCACAATTCTAACTAGATGCGACAGAGGCTGAACTTCACATTTCATCTAAGTTTGGTACATGTTATCATTCACAATTCTATCTAGATGTGACAGAGGCTACCATTTACAATTCCATCCAAGTGTGGGACATGCTATCACTCGCAATTCTATATACGTGTTGCACATGCTATCGTTTGTAATTCTAAGTGAGGGATATGCTACCAGTCATAATTCTATATAGATGAGGCACATGCTATCATTCACAGTTCCGTCTAAGTGTTGCACATGCTGTCATTTATAGCTCTATCTAAGTGTGGGATATGCTACCAATCATAATTCTATCTAGTTGAGTCACATGCTATCATTCATAATTCCTTCTGAGTTTGGCACATGCTATCCTTCGCAATTCCATCTAAATGTGGCACATGCTACCCTTCACAATTCCGTCTAAGTGTGGCACATGGTATCCTTCATAATTCCATCTAAGTGTGGCACATGTTAACATTCAACATTTTATCTAAGTGTGGCACATGCTATCTTTCACAATTCCGTCTAAGTGTGGCACATGCTATCCTTTGCAATTCCATCTAAGTGTGGCACATGCTATCCTTCACAATTCCGTCTAAGGGGGGCACAGGCTATCCTTCCCAATTCCATCTAAGTGTGGCACATGCTACCATTCACAATTCTATCTAAGTGTGGCACATGCTATCTTTCACAATTCCATCTAAGTGTGGCACATGCTATCCTTTGCAATTCCATCGAAGTGTGGCACATGTTATCCTTCACAATTCCGTCTAAGTGTGGCACATGGTATCCTTCACAATTCCATCAAAGTGTGGCACATGCTATCCTTCACAATTCCCTCTAAGTGTGGCACATGCTATCCTTCTCAATTCCATCTAAGTGTGGCACATGCTAACATTCCAATTCCATGTAAATGATTGGATACATTAAATTGCTATACACTACTCCAATGGTGAATTAATTCCCTAACATCTACATTATTTACACTCTTATTGGGTACCCGACATGGGTGCCCGTTCTCCCCGAGGCTCTTTGCTCTACTGATAGGGCCAATGGCGGAACATGTTAGAGCGCGCCATGCCCATAGAGGAGTGCATTTGAAAGACACCCCCGAGATGATATCTTTATATGCCGATGATGTGTTATTATACATCAGAGACTCCACTACCCACCTTCACCCCGGCTTGCGGATATCACGTGCGTGGGCACTTTCTTGGGTTTTACAATCAACTACTCCAAATCGGAGATTCTTTCCACTCACCAACGCCACCCAACAACCTGCCTCAGGGTATCCACTTTGCAGGTCCCCCGGCGGAATCAGGTATTTGGGAGTCCGGATGTCCCTGTCCAAGTCCACCATGCTAGCAGATAACTACTTGGCAGTAGCACAACTGGCCGAGTCAAAAATGGTACAGTGGCGCTCTCTCCCGTTGTCACTCACCGGTAAACTCTCCCTCGTCAAGATGGTTCTGGTTCCCAAATTGCTTTACATCTTTAGTAACGTACCCATCTGGCCCGGGAAACAAAACTTTGCGAGACTACATAAATCATGTGCACAGTTCTTATGGCACTCGGGTGCGGTTCGTAAGAAATAGTTACACATGGCGCTCCCGTATGGGAGGGGGGGTTCCTATCTCCAGAACTAACTCTGTACTGGATAGCCGCAAAGGCCCAATATGCCACTCATTGGTACCTGAGTTCTCTGATTCGCCCGTATGACAAGCTGGAAAACCTGGCTGCGGCTGAGGTTAATATTATGACCCTGATATTCCATTGGGATTATGTGCCAGATTCCCCTCCTAATCCTCTAGCGACTACCCTGCTTGCCTGGGACGGTCTCCTGAACACGACTGCAGAATCCTACCCCTATTATAAATGGCTCCCCATCTAGGGGTTCCCCGGGCTGGAACCTACACTACACACGAAACAGCCTTGGCCCAATGCTGGGGTGGTCTGGGTTATCAGGCATTGACAGACTTCTTTCCCGAGGGGAAGTTCTTTGATTCACAGACATGGAGGCAGGGCCACCCTGGGTCTGCGCTTGAGATGTTACAGTATTATAGGCCCACGTTTCCTGATGAGCCTCCTGACACCCCAGTGGTTGCCTAAATCGCTAACTCGAGTGGCGCCTGCGGTATCGTCTCCTCTTTATATAAAATGCAGTCAGTGGGGTTCTCAGTCCAGCCTTCCAAAGCATGCACTGAATGGGCAGATGAACTGGGCCTCGAGGTGTCTGACCAACTATGGAAAAAGATGTGCTCGCACACTCACAGAGTGTACCTCAATTTCTGTTACCGAGTCATGCAGTTTAAATTACTGAACAGGTCGTACTACACTCCCCTCAAAATCTCCAAGTTTGCTCGCACTATCACACATACCTGTGCTCGCTGCAGGGCTGGGGGCGCAGAACATCTACACATGTTCTGGACATGCCACATACTGGGAGATTTGTGGGATGGGATCCTGAAGGCTCTCACTGTTATCACCAGCACGGTGATCGACCATAGTCCGCTGGGAGTCTTGTTTGGGGTGTGGAATACCGGTGATACTAGAAGGTTGGCTAAATTCCTAAACATAAGCTGCATGGTAGCCAAGAAATGTGTACTTCAGTGTTGGAAGAGCCCCTCCCCCCCTGACCTTTCAGAAGTGGCTTAACACACTCACATGGTCCCAGACTTGTGAAGAGGAATACCTCACTATGTTCCCTGTTCACTCTTGTCCCAGGAACATATGGTCTGCTTTCTACAGTTACCTTATCAGCCAGGCTGAGAACACATCCAAAAGCGACTCACCCCCGGTCTTGAAGGGATGATCTTGAATGCCATAGTGTCTCACAATTGTCTGTTTCTTCTTTTTGTTGATGTACTATCTTTTCCGTGTGTGCATTGTGTCCTATGAGTGTACCGATTGTATATTATGCTCTGACATGTGAGTTTGCTGTTAACCTCTGCCAATAAAAATTAAAGTTTTTAAAAAAAGAATGGGTGTACTGTTTGAATTATAATAATCACATATAGATTAAGTTGTTGGAGATCATATGGAAGTGGAAATATTTCTAAGTTATTCACACCCAGGGAAGGGCGCTCAGCCAATCCTGTGGCTGGAAAATCGGGCAAGACCACACTGTGTACCACCCGCATTTTCCATCCACCCGAGGCCTTTTCCCGGGTGGCGCCACCTTGATTCTGTGGAGCCAACAGGGAGAAACTTCCTGTTGCCTGCCCAGGGACGCACCCACCCTCCCCTCAACCCCTAAAGACATCCCACACCCTTTCCCGAACTCCCTCCCAACCCCATTGATTATGTTGTATTTATTTTCTGTTGTTAGATACAAGGCCAATTGGAACCATTGTGATTCCTCATTGTCTTCTATCTTGTAGGCCATATCAAACATTTTTGTTCTTTACTTACAGATGCATACTTTGTCTGGAATTTAAACAGGTGTGTTTTCAAACTTTGCTATTTCTTTTGTGTATGTTTTAGTGGGAAGAGTAGTGGTGAAAGATGTTTGTTACTATATTCCAAGTTACTTGTGTTTTTTAATTCTACTTCAATTCCAAAATTTCTACTTTGTATGTCTTTTATTTGTTTCTGCAATTCTTGGGCTATCCCATTTAGGAGACCATCATTGAATTTGTGTAGTTCTATAGGGGGACGTTTAGCACTGTATAATTTATGCATAAGGTTGTGCATTGTAGAATGGTGTATTGCTAACATGTCTATATGATGAAAGGTGCTTTTACAAGATGCTCCTGAAATGTAGGGTAATGAATGTTCTCGTAGACAAGTCTGAATGGGTACTGGACAGGAATCCATGTTTTGTAAAATGTTGCCAACCACTGACAACCACTGCAGACCCTACAACAGAGAGATGTTTGTTTTCTCACAGACCCTACCAGAAGCAGGAAGGGACTGTGAGCCCTGGCTGTGTAATGCTAACACCAGAAGGGCATTAAGCTCAATCCAAAGAATGCGGGGGTCTTAACTCTTAGGTCCTGAATCCTGGCTTGCTGACAGAAGAGTTGTCCCAGACATATTGTAAGGTAAACACTCCAAGCCCCTTGACAGTGTCCTTCCCCTTTGGAAACCGCCAAAGCCCATCCTCTCTGCTAGTGCAGGGAGGGGGTTTCCACCATACAGGATCAGACTCTGCCTGGATCTAAGTGAGAGCAGTAGAAGCTTCGCTGAACAGTTCAAGTTTCTGGTCGTCACTAAGAGGGCACAGATTGACCACACTGAAAGTAACCAAATAGAGGACAAGCCCATAAAACGATTACTGTAAAGAGAGTAGGGAAGTAAGGCCCAAAAGCCCTATACATCAATTCTCATCTTGCCACCTTAGGTAGGCTGATAAAAAATGGGAACTGTCTTGCTCAAAGGACAATCAGCCGCTTCTCCATGTTTACTCTACAAAAGATTTTTTTCCGATCCTTATTTCTCCAAAGTGATCTCCGGTAGAGGTCTAACTGCCCCCGAAATATTCTGCCCTTAAACCAATTCCCCATTAGAGGACAGTGTCCACATTAAACAAAGCGCTGCTAAACTGATCTACCAAAGAGGAAGCACCCTCCTGGACGGTGCTGGGAGTGTCATAACAGTTAAAATCTTAGGTATCCATTACCTTATCCAGCTTCCTATTCCACATGTATAGGCAGTGTCAAAGAAGACAATAAGTGCAAAACCCAGTCTAACATGTGCTCATAATTACCACCAACGATTAACCTTACTACCTAAGCACCTTGCCCCCACACTAGCATGCTGGTACCGATTTTCCTGGTCAACCAGATTGTCCCAACCATCCTGAGAGCCACAAGAACCTTACAATCATTGGATACTAAATTCATCCTGACACCCCAGATGACACGCTGGTGAAAACTCCTCAAACAGACTACTGGAATCGATGCTGGCGGCGGCTAATCTTTCAATATCTGAGTCCATTGTTCTTTCCGTCTCTATGGCTATCAGTCTTATCATCAATATGGGAACACAAGGCCTTAACAGCAAATAACCACCTCCACCCATATAGCGGGTCACATTGTAGATCTTCAATTTTGCTCTTTTAACTTATTAAAGTGAACCCTCCATACCAACTGGAATGGACTGCTCATGCTGTCATTGCTGTTCTTATGTAAATTTTTACGAAACCGTTTATGCAACTTTCTACTAAAGAGATCAAATCTCACACTGCTCTCCCCCAGTCGGCTAGAGCGTGGAGAATTCTTAATACTTGTAATTTTAACACCAGCCTGATAGCCTGTCTCCTTAAGCCATACAATGACTGAGGGGCTGGTCTTAAAGCGTATGATAACAGGATAATATCTGTCCGGGATACTTTGATTCTGTTTAGATCTGTGAGACACCCTCTTAAGACTTCATGTCCTATATGAGTCACGACTCAATGAATAACAATAAAAGCAACAACAAAAGACATTTAACGTGTCTGGCTCCGTTGTTACCCCGAGTCTTTATATAAACAACAAATTAAAATCCATAAAGCAGCCATTACAGCAGCCAAACATACCTACGTTTCCTCAAGAATTGAAATGGCTGCAAGCCTTGAAAAGGAATTCCCCAATTCAGAAGCTCCAGCAGTGATCCCTTTCACTAGACTTTTGTGATCAAATTGCTCAATTCTTTCACAATGAAGTTGAAACTATGTCCAGCTCCATTAAGACAACCTCAACTCCTACCAGGATCAAAAAGGAAAATTGGTGATACCTGATCACAAATTTGATTCCTTCATACCTATAACATCGGATGGATTCACCGGGCTGATTCTCAAACTGAAATGTGGTTGCCCTTCAGATCCTTGCCTGAGTATTTAAATTCCTGCTCTTGTGCAATCTGGGAGGGTATGGGACCTATCATTAACTCTTTGTTTTCCTCAGAAGTAGCCTCTTATCATTTAAGACATCTACCACTAAGAATTCTTTAAAGAAATCCACTCGGCCTAGTGGCCTGTGGTCGTGTTTATTTGTTACCTGTTGGAGGCACACCTCATTTCTTAATCTGATTTCACCTTATTCTGTCAGTCACATCATCTTTCATGCCATTTGGGTATTCCTTTTAACATTAATTAAGAATAGGCACCATAACGTTCCTTCTTTTGCAGTTAATAAGAATGGAATTTATTGTAATAGTTAATTATTAGCATCTTATATAATTTCATATTTGGGACTTCATCATTTAAGTGAGATTTCAGAAACTGGTGAGGCAGCAGTTCTGTGCGGGGCAGTGAAGGTGTCAAGCAAGATGGATGATACAGGGTACAGACTTGAACTGGAAGATGGCGATTCTGCCCTTCTCTCGGACAGGAGTCTTCCAGAAGGATTTGAGTCATTTAATCAGTGCAGCAGAGAAGTCTGCTTCAAAAATTGACTTGAAAGCCTATCTGGCGTTAACTGGACAGGAGGGGAGTCCTTGTCACAGTCACAGGGCCTGGACAACATCTCATCGCCGTTGCTTGGGTAACGGAAGCACTTCTGCTCATACAGTCTCAGATAGACTTGGCTATCTTTATCTAGGCCTGCCTGAGTATAGCCTGGCGCATTTAATCTTGTCAAATCGCTTTTTACCTGCCCACACTTCATTGCTTTCCAGTTAAACAGCAAATCATATTTAAGACTTTTTGTTTTGTTTTTCGCTGTCTCAGATTAGAGCATTGTTCCAATTTTCTAGACTCAAGAAATGCACTCCACCATGTAGGCTCTGGAATGCTAACTTGGCTCATTAGAGGTCCCTAACAGTGAGGTCTCCAGGAATCAAATTTAGGGGAGGTACAGAGAGGGCCACAGACAAAAGTAGGGAGGCCACCCAGAAACAGGCAAAGGGTATGCTTTTCCCAAATTGACGCAGGAAAAGTAGTTCAAAGTGGCCCTGGGAGGTAAAAATTGTGCATTTTGTTAAGGATTCTAATGGGGCGTCACACACCAGACCAGGACTCTTGGTACTGGCCTAGGCTGCAGCGCACAATGAAAACACTTTTACTGTATTTTTATAAACCATGCCGGTGGGTGATAATGCAATATTTATTTATTTTTAAATTCAAAGGAAATCACCCAATTTTAATATTGGGTAGCAATCACCAGTGTGGCGATAATAACACTGTAAAATGATGGAATACACTTAGTTTGACCTTCTAATATAACATAAACAAAGCACAAGTGACTGAGAGCAAGGTTACTTTTTGGGTAGATAGCACCCCAGTTAAGATTCCCCCTGCAATACTCCCGCAAGCCCCTATTAACTGAATTCTGCGTGGATAGAAAGGAGTAGCAAGGAGTCAGGTATACTAGGTAACAAACAGAATTAAAATCTGATTTAAAGACCCTTGCAATTGCACAAAATAGCACTCGGAATCATTAAATATTAAATTTACATTTGCGGTTGAATGAATGAGGTAAATATGAGTTATAACAGTATCAGGGATGTAAGAACACTAGCAAACTACAAGCAATGTCATAACAACGGGCATACAATTCAGAAAATCAACTTGAAAGTGAACACAACAGTGTAGCCAAATCACACGCGTAGAAATTGCATTTACTAATTTACACGGGTTGAAATGTCAAAACGGTTTGAAAAGCGGGTAGAATAGACAAAATTGGAATGCAGTTTTTATGCTGAGTGACAGATGCACATCACAGGGATAATATGAAAGTGAAAGAGTGACTCTAAATTAATGACAGGATGAGATTCTCAATGGGAAAGGAAATTCAGTTTTAAAAATGAAAGCAGTGGAAAGAGAAAATTGGTTTTGGAAAGAAAAGGACAGGTTTCACTTAAACTAGATTTTATTGGCTAGAAAAGAGAAATGCCATCCGTGAATAGAAAGGTTAAGCTGCAGTTGTAACCCCTTCACGCTGTGTGCTTCTTTTAGGGAGAATTAATTTATTTAATCAAAATAGTACTAAGGACTTATTTTGGACCGTGGACCGATTTTCTGGACAGTGAGGCAATATCTGGTCACTGGTCACAGCAGCGGGCTCTCCTAGAAGAAAACAGCTGGCCAAAGGTCTGGTCACGGCACAGAGGCACCTCAGCTGGATAAAGCGGGGAGCAAGGCAAGCAGGTAGTACTGGATAATCCCAATGAGGATTCAGCAACCTTTCCCCTTTCTCCCTGAGTTTTTGGGATTTTTTGTGGGGATTTTCTGGATCAATAGTCCTTCCTGGATAGGGTCAGCTATTCTTTGGTCTGGCTATTCTCTGGCCTGGCAGTTGAATCTGTAATCTTGCATAGTGAATATGGAATATCTGGATATGCAGGATCTGGAAAATTCAGAAGAAAGTGTCCTTTGTCACTGTGAGCTTCCACCTTTTATAAGGCGGATGACATCACAGGATTTACTATGGGGGCAGACCTTTGGCTTGACATGCCGCTAACAACTAGATTGGTCAGGGTTTACTGTTACCGCCTTCCTCTCAGGCGGTTGGACTTCAGGGACATGACATCCGTTTTATGGTGTGGGTTTACAATGCCCATGGCCCTCCTACAGTTCTTTTAGCCCAAATCAGATTTTACACTGAACATGTCATTCCAATTCCCACATTTGTATGATAGTGTTTCGCATTTCTAATAATCTTTCGCCATTTCTAGTGGGAACCGCTTCATCTAAAATTCTACAATTTTAGATATGTGTACCTATTATCACAAAGCATGTTTGCATTAAATTTAAAAGTTATACCATGTATACTTTTCCCATGATTTACATTTTTTTGCCGTTTGAGTCCCCCACATGCTAGGGAAAGCTATAATGTCTTGTTTAATGCCACCAAAATTACATTTAAACTGTTAAACTGTCGTATTGCTGTGTTTTCCGGTTGCAGAAATAAAAGTCTTAAAGTTTATTAATTCAAAACAGTCTTTTGCCCCAAATGGCCAGAATTGTCTTCCAAATAAGGGCATATTTTTCAAACCCACAGCCAAATGTCAGGCACTATCCCTCTGTTGCCATAGATTTGTCTTTGAAGCTCTCCAGTCTGAGTGGAGGGGATGTGTTACCAGAAAGTCACACCTATGTGGCCCAGAAATCCTTTGTCCAAGGCTGGAGCACGGCCACTAGTCTGACGAGGGTGTGAGATCCACCACCCTTGCCTATTCATATGCCCCAGGGGCTGGGCCACTTGGGGGAGATAGATCCTGTAGTAAGGAAAGGCAGGGCCTGTGAAGCCAAGATCTGTCAAACCTGTTTCTTGCTGACTTCACAGCAAATGTATTTATTTATTTATTTCTGAAACAGAAATCAAGACTTTTGGAATTAAATATGCTATATATGTTTTAAAACAAAACCCCATTACAATTCTACGTAAGGACAGGGCCTTAATTCAACATTTCACTTTTAAACATATATTTTCTTGTTTGTAAAAAGCACCATTTTACATGTGGTTAATTTTCCTTGGCTGTCACTTTCAAATGCAGCTTTTCCTGGTATCTTTATTCTGAGTATTTCCATGGCCATTGTCAATTTCTACTACACAGGAATCTGTTCAAAGCAAAGGTCTAATGACACTGACATGAGCCGAGAGAGAGAGAGCTTCTTATGAAGGGTTTATCTGTGTCATTTTGTTGCAAAAAGGAAAGAGTTTTGCGTACGGCTGGGAGTGAAGATCTTTGTTATTTCACAGATCTTGCCTGACACAGCCTGTCATTCAATGAGGAATGCCCCTTTTTGCTTGACCACAACCTGAAGGTGGATAAACATAGCTGGGTCTTACTGGAACCAAATTGTTTACAGTTGAAAGGATGGACAGGGCATCAGTGCGCATTAATTTTTAAATGCAGAACGCTTTCTTTTCTATGGGAAATTCTGAGCTAGCAGCGCTGCTTTTCAATTCTTTTCTTTGGTGCACATAAGGAAAACACTGCCAGCCATTCTCGGGGTGTTCCATGTTCCATCTCACCCCATATGTGCTTGGCAAAGACAGCGCAGCCATCATTTTTGTAGCTGCAAAACGCAGTTTTGATGCGAGGCAATGGTGCTCAATGGAGCCAGCGCAGCCATTCTGCTGGTACTGCTGAATTGCAGCTTGGTGATGGAGGGGAATTCTGCTGGGTTGGTAAATGTACCCCACAATTTATACAGCAAGTAATGCTGTTGTATATATGTATACATCTTGATGTTAACGCTATTGTCTCATCCTATATCGATATTGAAAATATATATCAGTATATCTCCAAAACTCTATATATAGCTCAGCCCTACCCCAGACTCTCTAAAGACAAAAAAAACCCTCCCAGCGGCAGATGCTGCTCGGGGAATGGGTGGGAGCCCATAAAGAATGCTTATCACTTTCTTTCTTCTGGCAGAGCATTTAAAATGGGTGTGATTTACCAGTGATGGCCCATTCAAGAGACCATTCTTTTGGGCAAGATGTTCTTAATGTTTCCATGTTAAGAAATGTAAAGGGGCATTTTTATTCTAAAAGCACACACACAGCACCAGTTAAGTTCACTACTGGTTTAGGGCCTTCGTGGGCAATTTGTTCAGATGTTGACTGTTGTCATTGGCTGGTAGTGGACACCTGCCATTTTATGCTCTTTGAAATGATACAGTGTCCATGTTATATACTGATCGTATCTGCTGTAGGTGGCCTTTCACAAGTGTGTCTTTAATATCCATCGTTCACAATGCCTTTTTGTGCATCTCGCATCTGGCTGCGGGTGCTTTTCTGGAAGGTCTGTGCAGATCAACATTGGGGCTGTGGGTTCCTTTCTCAGCAGTGTCTTTGTGTGGACATTTTATAGTGCAAATGTAGCAAGAGCACCGCGAACATCCAGAGCGGGCATGTGAACCAGAGGAGCACAGTTTGTTCAGTGTCTGCGCTATAACAGCGGTTAACCAGTGACAACATATGATCAATTAAAGCAGTCTCTTCTGGAGGGATGGAGCCACTCTGATGTCTCTAGGGCAGTGTGTCCCTTTCAGGTATGAAGGAAGGGAACAGGCTCAGCAAAATACATGCAAATGCGCAAGTTACAGCTGGGGAAAAAGAGGACAGCAGATTAGATCACCAAGCCCCCTGCTTCCCTCGGCAAAGCTGGGTGTTCGGCGGGAAAAACTCTTGTCAGGGGTGAGCTACCCACCAAGGCCCCAGTTTGAATTTCAACAATCGGTGGCCAGGCCAGCCCGATTACTGAAATTCAAATTGGGGTATTTTTTTACTGTGCCCTTACTCCCTCATGCAGGGCAGGGCTTGCCTTTTCACCTACCGGTGGATGTGTGCGCATGCATGCAATAGCAATGGCAAGCCCTGGACCCTGACTGTTGACCCTCACCTCTGTGCTGATGTCTTGTGGGCACATTTATGATGTGTTCTTCAATGCATTTGCTGTGCCCATAGCCCGCCCCGGCGGCAGCATTGTGGCCCTGAGTATTGCAGCCCTGTGTGTATGCAGTGCGGGTGAATGCCAGGCAGCGCTGCAGAAAGAGTAGCCAAGGTTTGTGGGCACGCAGAATCAGACTGGGGCATAAAACTGTCTCGGACACCAATGAAAAAGTGTCCCACAGTTGCAAATTCCTTTTGCAACTTTTCATTCTTTTACATTCCTTTTGTGACAGACTGTTTGAATAGTACACAAGGTTTTTTGTTGTTGAAAAATATAATGCAAATGTTGCAATTTAAAGAATATTTATACAGCAACATTAGTCAAGACTACTAGCTGCATAGTGAAGTAACTCATCAAACTGGCCCACATTGTCCAAATAGGTGGCCCACTTTGACCCATAAAACAGGCCCACACTAGCCTTTTGCTTTTTGGTTCAGGCATTGCCCTATTTCCCCATAGAGCAGTCTAAGCCTGAGGGCAGGAGAGTATCCAGCATTGCAAGAGTGTGGGACAGGGCAAGCCACAAAATAAGTCCTGCTACTTTTACCCTCAAATGCAGTGCACGCAATTCCATATGGCCTCATTCGTGCCCCCAAAATGACCACCCCGCCCCAATCTACTTTTTTAGTAACATTAGTGGCAGAAGGTAATTTAATACAACAAAAAAATTAAAACTCTAGAATCATTGCAGATGCAGGAAACTCATCTATTAGAGCTCTTTCCAGGCGCTCTGGGGCAAAATACATGCAAACCCCCTAATTTGCATATGGATTGCAGCAAGAGAAACAACTTCACAGAAAAGGACATCGAAAGGAGCATCATCAGTCTTTGCTACTTGGAGACACCATGGAAGTGACTTTAGAATAAGTTGCCATAAGTAAGGCAAGGGGCAAATAACTTTGTTGTGTCTAATACCTAAATTGCACTATTATATATGGAGCAACTATATAGTCATTAGGCTTTTTTTCAATAACAGCATGATATTCCCGGGAGGATAGCTCAGAGGCAACGTGTTTGCCTTGGAAACAAGACAACACGAAGCAACACAGGTTTGATTCCTGGGTCCGCGCTTAGAAACCTCTGGGTATTTAAGCGCATTATAAATACGCAACTAAAACAAAAATTACAATTATGCAACTAAAAATACCAACGATTCATGTAACAGCGCCTCGATGCCTGCTGGCAGTGTGAGCGCTTAAAAAAATGCAAATGAATAAATAAAATATATTAACATAAACTATGAAGCTAATCACTTATGGAGCTGCAGATAAGACACAGTGCAATTACATGATTTGCCCAGTATCACACACTTTGGTGAAACTGGGATCTGGACAATTTAAGCAACTGAGCACATCATCAGTAAGGTTTTGCTTTGCATTTCATGTGCTTAAATAATACTTTATAGCAATACCTTGGAAGCAAACCACATTATGTAATAAACTATCCTTTCATAGTAAATTAACTATACACTATGTACATTGTCATAGAAATATGTTGAGCAATAAGACTATGGCTTTAGTTTTATTCTCGAGGGTCAATAATTGTGGAGAGGTTAGGTGGGCACCAGTGAGATAGTAAATACAGTTTTGTATCTCAAGAAATTCCAGTTGCTGGGGTATATAGATTTGAAGGAGCTGTCTGGCAAGAAAGATCCAGTGACACCGGCATCCAAAATCCAAAGTAACAAAAGAAAACTGGGTGGAACCACACAGTTATCCAGACGCTCACACACACTGCCCCCTCCAAAGAGCTGCTATGTCAATTCAGGGTATGCTACTGCATGAATTGTCCAAATGTGTGTATTTTACAAAATTGGCAGCTCCTTCACAAGTAGTTATCAAAGTTCAAAAATGTTTTGTTCCATAATAAAGATTTAATAACAGAGAAATGGAGGCAATCATCAATATGGGCTCATTAGCTGATGCATTTCGGAGAGCTGAGCACTAATTAGGAGAAATTCACTCATCACTAATGCCTGCACATGTCTATCATAGAATTAGCATATAGCTTGCATTACCCTCTGCAATCGACTTGGCTCAGGACCAATGTCTGCATATGGCTTAATACTAAAGTCTGCAGACGTCTGACATAGCATCAGCTCATACCTTGCATCACCCTTTAGAAATGGCAATAGAATACTCCTATAAGGTATATTACGGTGCAAAATCTGATCTAAAATGGCAACCGGAACGCACACGTTGCGTCTAGAGCGCAGTGACGTCATCACGTAACGTCCCGACGTTCCACATGCAATATTTAAAGCGGCCATTTTGAAAAGTGCATCGGACTTCCTTCAAAATCGGGCTGAAAAATCAAGAACTGAAACAGCAAATGACTAAGGTAAACTCAACAATACCTGGCGCCTTACAGATTACAAACAGTTCCCTTCATATAAATAATATATACCCTAAAACGAAACATTTTTGCCATTACTTTTCAGACCAATTGTGACAACACTGAATATGGGCTACATATACGAGCCAAATTGACTACATACAACAAATCTAGGAAGTGAACTTTAAGCTAAATCACAGCGGATGTAAGTAAGAAACTCAATGAAACTATCTAGTGGCATTGGGTATCAAAGATTTAGTCGTTGTATTTGGGCATACTAACAATATGGTTATAACCCTTGTTCCCTTCTAACTAGCATAATCACAAGAACAATACCAAGACAAATTACATCTTTAATGCAGTGAACTCCAATCCCTCCTGAGGAACCATACAAATCAGAGTATGGGGAAACACGTGTAGAGGGGCAAACATTGAATATTTACAGGAGAAAAATGCAAATGATGAACTTTCTAATATTGGGATGTATCTAATGAGTAAAGTATGTTTATCAGAGCAAGTAATGTGAATGAAAATGAATAAGAATTTTCCAACATTGGGACAAATGAGTAAACAACTCAAAAACAATGAAATAAATTGTTTGTCTTTCTGAACCTTTTTGAATACATTTACAATTTGAAGCGCAACAGTGGAGTACTTTTCCTTTTTTTTCTTTATGTTTAACTTTGACATTGGGCAGTCGCACTGTCTCAAGCAAACAAATAGTCCAATAGAAACAAAGAAACAAGTCCAAAACTCAGGAAGCTCGCTATAGTTGCATCAGACTGACCTATTCTAAGTTAAGGTCAGTGATGAAAACATTTCTGCATTGAACAGGGATGTAATCAGATGGAAAGCCTCTCGGTGCCTCTGCTTTTCACTGACTTTGGACAATTGCTTGCTATCACCTGGTCTATTGTTGATATATAATATCTCACTATACTATTTAGCGCATTTACCAGTATTGCTTATCCGCTTGTAGTGTATCCTCTTGTGCAGCCAACTACTACCTTTTATGCCCTGCCACCATTTAGCCTCTGCCTGCCCCACTTAGAAAATCGAATTTAGGTATTGTATTTTGTTGAACTGCTACCTATTATGCCGTGCCACCATTTAGCCTCTGCCTGCCCCACTTAGAAAATCGAATTTAGGCTTTGTATTTTGTTGTACTGCTACCTATTATGCCCTGCCACCATTTAGCCTCTGCCTGCCCACTTAGAAAATCGAATTTAGGCATTGTATTTTGTTGAACTGCTACCTATTATGCCGTGCCACCATTTAGCCTCTGCCTGCCCCACTTAGAAAATCGAATTTAGGCATTGTATTTTGTTGAACTGCTACCTATTATGCCCTGCCACCATTTAGCCTCTGCCTGCCCCACTTACAAAATCGAATTTAGGCGTTGTATGTTGTTGAACTGCTACCTATTATGGCCTGCCACCATTTAGCCTCTGCCTGCACCACTTAGAAAAACGAATTTAGGCGTTGTATTTTGTTGAACTGCTACCTATTATGCCCTGCCACCATTTAGCCTCTGCCTGCACCACTTAGAAAATCGAATTTAGGCATTGTATTTTGATGAACTGCTACCTATTATGCCCTGCCTCTGAACTACCTAGCACTGGTCGCAGGATCCCCCTGTCATTTCTGTCACATACCAGTAGCACACACCAGCTGCACACAAACACACACACAGCCACTCTCCACGATCATGATGCCCAAGAATGCACCTCCCAATCATAGCATAGACGCACTCTCCCACACCCTCCCTGCCACACTCCGCTCAGCCAGCCTAACAGCCATCCTTATAGCCCTCACTATAATGGCCTCTAGGCCTCCCCACATATTCCCAGCACACCTCACCCAGCGCCCGGCACTAAATTGACATGCCGCAGCACCAGACTACAACATTACACAGTCTCGGCCACCAATCCTAGCCACAAGACTACGCAATCTAAGAAATTGATCACTTCCTAGGTATTTACTCTGCTCACCCACACCCATCACGACTAGAAACACCAGATTAGGCACCCGCACTGCACCACTACCCCATACATACTAAGATGAGTATAGGCACTGCCCCTCTCCACCCACCACCCCAACATGCCTCTACACTACTTCACACTAAGCTCCTCACTAACACACACCACAACAAGCACACTTCACCCCATAATAGTACAAACAAAAACATCAAAGGCGCACAACACCCACCTCTTAAATGTGCACTACTGAACGTACGCTCCCTACCTGCCCATGCCCTAGAGATAAATGATCTACTATCCACACTTAATCTGGACTTACTTTGCCTCACCGAATCCTGGCTCAATGATGCCTCCTGCCCAGCCATCCCACTAGCCCTACCCACAGGCTACACCATCCTTAGGCAAGATAGATGTGATAAGATTGGAGGGGGAGTCGCCCTTATCCACAAAGACTCACAATCTTTCAGATTAGCAGACCATAGTACATGGGGTGGTAATGCTGATATCCTATCAGCCAAGCTTACGCTCTCCACCAATAATCAAATCAACATCCACATCCTATACAGACCTCCCGGACCCCCAGCTGACTTCCAAGAGCACCTCTCCCATCGACTCAGCAACAACATTAAAAAGTCCTCCAAAATCCTTCTATTAGTGTCAGTCTAGAAAAATTGATACCTCTACTGTGTGACCACAAACGTATGTTGATGGCCGTGGGCCAACCATCTCACGCACGATATGACAGAATATATATAGGTTTTCGAGTTTGCCAATGAACGGCCATTTTGATGTAACAGGAATCGCCATTTTGTTTTCTAACCATTGCTCATTGCTTTCTGTTCTTATTGCTTCGCAGTATATTTTCTGCTTACACTGCTCGACTGTAAAACATTGTTGTCTGCACGTAAAAAGGACAAGGCCGCAAGGCCGCCAGGCCGCGAGGATAACAAGAGTTTGTTGAAACACAACATAGGCAGCGCCAGGAAGAATGCCCGGCTCCCTCCCAAATGTAGCCTTGAAGCAGAGCTGCAGGGCATTTAATCATTTAGCAGCTGCCAGCCAGTTTTGTTATATGGTAGAATATGTTGGAATGATGCAGCTAAAGGCTTGAATAGTGCTTTTCTTACAGCCCCCCCTTTGCTGAGCCCCATTAGAGCGTGTCGCTCCCAGGACACGAATAGCACCTCATAGATAGCAAGGTCTGGAATGCAACTCCCCCCCGTATGTAGCTCGCTTCCAAGAACAGAAGCGCTGTGTTCTGTTCAACAACAGAAATATGCCTCCACACTCAGAAATTGCAAATTGTTACTAGAATAGATGTTTGAGGTGTCATAGTTGTCGAAAATGTCCATCACCACACCAAGTTCAAAGAAACCCAATAAAGGGGGGGTGTTAAACATGTCATAGCTGATTGTTTGATATGAATTTTGTATATATGTAACTGATGTACGTAATTCACCTCTTGCGTCCCTCGAGGTCTAGAGATACACGTCGCGGAGCGAGAGACCGAGTTGGCCAACTGAGACTTTTGCTTTGCAATAAACCCTAGCTTTGGGAATACAAACTTGTGTCTGGCCTATCTATCGTGTGTGGTGACTTGCCTTGTTTCCATAGACGTAAGGGACCCCTAGGGGCCCCTTTCAAGATGGCACCCTAATAGGGACCCACCCCCACTTGTTCCATCGCAGAACGTTGTAATTGAGTAAGGCGGAGAACTGCGAGGACGGGACGATCGAGCCGGGATCAAGAGGTGTTCGGGGCGCCCTGTAGAAGTGATGAGAGACTCCTTTGCAGATCTGCACACATCTGATCCCTGATCGACGTGCCTGGCTAGAGAACAAGGAGGCGAGGGTCCCGAAACAAGACGGAAGCCAAGAAACGCAGACACAACGTCATTTAGTGCGTCAGTATACAGACAACTTGATCTATCAGGTGAGTCATTCCCCGATACAAAGTAATCCAGATATTGGTTGAGAGTTGACTTTACAAAATCAAACGCCCTAGGTAAGGTTGATTAACCAGGGGGAAGGTTGAAACATGCCTGGGGTATTGTCCACCCTAGCAGGGTTTTTCCGCTGTGGTAGTCAATCTTTGGAAGATGGCCAAATTGTACCACCTGGGGGAACGCCGGCGTATGAGATGTATGTGAATTATGGAGTGGGTGCGATAATATTCTGTGAGATTTGGCATAGGCAAACCAGAAAGCAACAAGACCATCAGTGGCCGATTAATGGTAGTTTTGAGATAGCGAGAATAGATAACTTGGAAAGGGTGTTTGTTGATAACAAAGAAAGCACGTCCTGCAGCATTTGAGACTATTAAAGACTGGAGAAGGGAAGCAATGCTCCGATTTAGAAGTAGAGCGAAGCATGCACGCAGGCATAAATCGAAAGGTGAAGTAGCGGAAGAGAAAGAAGAGGAGGAGTGGACTGAGAGTCTAAGAAGGGCAGGTAGGCGTGACCATTTCAATATAGAGAAAATATACCCACAACGAGAGTTACACATAGCGGGTGAATTGATAAAAAACATATTGACCCATACAAAACAAGGCCCAAGATCAGAAGTGAGGCCAGACACGTCAGTAGCTATTGCCCAAACCACACCCCTAGCCCAAGCTCTCCCTCCGGTAGCTCAAGCCCTCCCACAGCCACAGACCATGCACGTAACACTTCCTATTAGCCAACCAGGCCCACAACAGACACTCCCTGTTCCCATTGTCCCATCCTCACCTCCCGCCTTAGACACAGACTCGGTACCGTCCGTTCCTCCCGGGGTTGAAGTTGAAACCACGGGGCAAGAGGTGGGATTAAACAACAGGGATGGACGAGGGTAACTCGCAGCACGATCAGCAAAGAAAGGAAGGTGGAATTGCAGCAACAGGCAGAGATGTACATAGACGGGAATGATGGGACGGCAGCATTGGCCTCGATGTATGACTTCCAAAGAAGCAACAAAAGACAGGTAGTGTTGGAATGCATGGGTGAATATTTAGTGGAGAAATGGAAACAGTTAATTGGGAAATTACCACCGCAGCGATTGTTAGATTTGAATGCATTAGCACGCTGTAGGGAGAGGGATGAAGAAGTGAGAGAACATGTATATGGACTTTTTGAACTTAAAGATGAATTGGATAATGATTATGCCGAAATGTTTACTACACCTGGGTACAGGAGTAAGGATATCGTGAGACATCGGAAGGAAAAAAAAGGGTCACATAATAAACGGCAGCAGTTACCATCACCGGGGCAGAAGGAAATGGTGGACGAATTATCGTTGCTAAAACAGATGGGGGCAGACTTGAAAGAATGCCTATTGAAAACACAGGTACTACTGCAGCAAGTAGTAGGACACAATAGAGGGAGAGGGAATGCACAAGGAAGGAGTAATTTGCATATGCATGGGGGTACAGTGGGACAAAATCAGTGTGCGTATTGTAAGGAGGAAGGACATTGGCGAGCGCAATGTCCGCATCTGCAGAATAGAAATGGGTCTGGTCAGAGGAGACAGCATAGAGGACACCAAGGAGCGAATGGACCAAATAGGAATAGTATGCAACAGCACCACAATAACGGGGGTAATCAAAACCAAGGCCAAAACCAAAATGCCCCTAACCATATCCAGGGACAGCAAAACCAACAGTATGGAAACCAGAGTGGGAGAAATAGAGGAAAGAGTGGGAACGTTTTCGATACACAGCCAAACACGTATTACAGTAACAGCAATGATTACACTTCGGATTATGTGTTATTTCCCCAATAGGACAGCCCAGGACAGGAGTCGGAACCAGTGTCTATTCCCGTGAATCAGAGAGGACCCTACGTAGAAATGAGAGTCGGGAATGAGGAGCACCGCTTTCTTGTAGATACAGGAGCACAGAAGTGTTCAATAGACCACCACTTGGTTCCGGATATACCACTGTCAGGGCAAAATAATGTTTCCGTAGGGTTCACAGGTACACCAGTCATAAACCCAGTGTCCAAACCAGTCCCAGTTACTATAGGACCATTTACTGAACATTGTCCTTTCCTTTTAACAGAAAATTGTGGGGAGAACTTGTTGGGATTAAATCTGTTGAAAAAATTAGGTTCCGTTATACATTGCACGGCAGATGGGGTGTTCCTAACGATTTGGCCACACGATGCCCCTGTGTCAGAATTCATGCCTGAAACTTTATCAGGAGAACTAAGTAAAGTGCCAACCTGTATATAGGCAAAGCATGACAACGATGCAGGATTCTTGAAAATAGAGCCAGTAAAGATCATTTTGAAAGAAGGTGTTACCCTACCACGAATTCCCCAATATAGAATTTCGGCTGAAGGTGAGAAAGGATTGAAGAGTATTGTTACAGATTTGGTGAAATTAGGGGTAATTGAGGAAATTACAGGCAGTACATGTAACAGCCCAATTCTTGCAGTTTATAAAATAGGAGGCAATGAAGCACCATACCGTTTTATAATTGATTTGCACGCATTAAACAAGGTAGTATATCCACATTTTCGATTAGTGCCAGATGTCACTACAATATTGACAATGATACCTGTTTCAGCAGAATATTTTAGTGTAGTGGATTTGAAAAACGCGTTCTTCAGCATTCGAGTGGACAAGGACAGCAGATATTTGTTCGCGTTCACATTAGGTGGACGATCATTTACATTCACGTGGATTCCGCAAGGTTACACGGAAAGTCCAAGTATTTACAGTTGAGCATTAAAAGAGCAGCTAGACATGCTAGAATTACCAGTGGGTTGTGTACTCTTGCAATACATAGACGATCTATTGTTAGCTGCAGACACAGAGGAGATTTGTAAAGAAAGCACTGTATTACTACTGTCACACCTAGCGGCACATGGCCATAAAGCTAGTTTGAAGAAATTTCAATATAATCGAAAGGAGGTGACCTATTTAGGCTACCTACTTTCGAAAGAAGGGAGAAGGCTAACACCAGAACGCATAGAAAGTATTTCTTGTATGACTATTCCAAAGACACAAAAAGTAATCAGAGCCATAATAGGCATGGCTTCATATTGTCGACAATGGATTGGTAATTTTGCGTTAATTGTGAAACCGATGGTGAATTTGACTAAAAAAGATGCGGTTATGCTGTTACAGTGGGATGAGGAATGTCAGAAAGCATTTGTTCAATTGAAAACTGCCTTATGCTCGGCTCCAGTTTTGGGCACGCCGAAATATGAGAAGGTTTTTAGACTGTTTTGTGTTAAAGTGAAGGATGTGCATTGGCGGTTTTGACACAGGAACAAGGTGGAAGAAATAGGCCATGCAGCTATTTTTCTTCTGCGCTGGACCCTGTAGCCCGTGCACTACCACGATGTTTACGATCTGTCGCGGCGGCTTCTGCATCAGTGAAACAAACGGAAGGGATGGTATGGGGCACACTTTAATTCTGATGGTGCCACATGCCATAGACGTTCTATTAAATAGGACACAGACGCAACACCTCACCTCTGCTAGACTGACAAGATATGAGATTATCTTGTTTGCGCCCCATATCCAAATTATGAGGTGTAGCGCTTTGAATCCTGCAGAATTAATGCCACTACCCATAAAAGAAATTGGGGAGAATGAATCACCCTCCCACGATTGCTTAATGGTCACTGAGGAAGAAACCAAGGGGAGAATTGATTTAAGTGATACCCCACACAAAGAGCCAGATGGAGAGTTATTTTGTGACGGCTCAAGTTTTAAATTACCAGATGGCACGACAACTGCTGCATATGCTATCACTACCCTAGAAAGCATTGTAAAAAGCAAAAGAATCCCCTACAATTCGGCACAAGCCGCAGAGATAATAGGATTAACCAGATCCTGCGAGATTTCTGAAAATTTGAATGCGAATATATATACTGATAGCCAGTCTGCTTTTGGGGTGGTTCATAACTTTGGTCGACTCTGGGCTGAGAGAGGGTTTTTGACATCACATGGTGCCAGAATTCAACATGGCCCTTTGATTGTACGATTGCTGTCTGCACTCACGTTTCCAAAACACCTAGCAATAGTGAAATGCGAGGCACATAAAAAGATAACATGCAAAGTAGGAGAGGGAAACGCGTTTGCAGACAGAATTGTGAAACAAACTGCCACTGATTTAAATACCAAAATGATGACGGTTCAGACTGAGGAAGTACCCTGTATGATAGAAAATGGAGTTGCCACTGTCAAAGAAATGCAGGCCGAAGCTACGGCCGATGAAATACAAGGGTGGGCAGAGGGCTCTGGTGAGTTAGATTTGGAAGGTTGTTGGGTGGACAAGGGAACTAGAAACTGGATGTTGCCAAATTCCTATGTGACTGCAATGGTCACAATGGCCCACAGCCCTACCCACATCTGTGCAAAAAAGATAATACAGCACCTATCCACAGTATGGCAGAATGTAAACATAAAGAAGAATGCAGAGAGTTTGGTGCAGAGCTGTATCACGTGTTTACAACACAATGTAGGAAAGGGAGCAGTGACTCCAATAGGCAGTTCTGGCCCGCCCTGTATGCCATTTGAGGTGATCCATTTTGATTTCATAGAGATGGAGGGATGCCAAAACGTAAAGTACGTCTTAGTGGTGGTCTGTGCATTCAGTAAGTGGGTGGAGGCATATCCCTTGAAGGACTGCACAGCAATGAGCATGGCAAAGGTAATGCTTAAGGAATACTTTTCCAGATTTGGCTTGCCCCGTGTCCTATGGTCCGATAATGGACCACATTTTGTGGGCGCAGTGATGTTACAGATAAGTGCGGGTCTTCAGATTGATTAGAGACTCCATAGTTCAAGGCATCCAAGTTCAGCCGGTCTTGTGGAGAGGCACAACGGGATTCTCAAATCAAAAATTAGTAAAATATGGGCGGGAAGCAAGTTGATTCGGGTGGATGCATTACCAATAGCACTATTATGCATGCGTACGTCTGTACAGACTAAAACTGGGCTCTCCCCGTACAAGATCGTAATGGGGAGGCCGGCAAATGTATGGTTCGCACCACAGCCAAAATGACTTAGTGAGGTAGAACATCCTGTGCTTAGTACTTATTGTGGCCTTTTAATGCAGAAATTGTGTTTGATTCATCAGCAGGTGCAGGAGGCATTACCAGTGAGATACACCGGTCCGGGGCACGCGCTGGAGCCAGGAGACTGGGTGCTGCTTAAGAATTTTGAAAGAAAGTCATCGTTACCACCCAGGCGGTGCGGGCCCTATCAAGTACTCTTGGCAACGCAGACGGCAATACGGGTGGATGGGAGGAAGTCGTGGATCCATGCCACCCATGCCAAAAAGATTCCACCTTCACTGAAAGACTTGCCTGACCCAGATGACCGGAAAGAGCAAGCGGTCCCGGAAACTGAAGAAACTGTTGCCAGTAAGCAACCACCAAATCTGCCAAAATGAGAAGTGAAACTCGAAACAAAGCCTGAGACGATTGCCAAAGAGGGGGAAGGGCAAAGAGTGCCCCAACATTGCCCAGCAGAATCGACATCACTGTTGGCCGACACGAAATCTGCCTTGCAAATACCAGCAGAAACAAACCGTGTACCCCTTTGGCGCCCACCAGCACTTGCCAGCACGCCAAAGACCGAATCTGCATCATTGGCGCGGCGCACACCAGCACCTGCAGTACCGCCACAGGCTGACTTTGAGCCTGAATCTGGAAGTGCACCGGCACTGTTCACGGATCACACGATACCAGGAGTGAGGCAATACAACTTGCGGCCTCGAAAGACAAAGTGATCCACAGTTCTTTGGTGTTTATATCAACCTCTGGTTCAGCTCATGGACGGAGAAGGAACTAGAGGTGTAGAGGGGAGAAGCGTGAGAATTGTGCAAGTCGGACAATTCAAGACTCACGGCTCCTCGGTGCAATCATAAAAAGTACATGTGTCAGGAACCAGAGCGGACAAGCTGGTCGCACATGGTACTAAGGCAATAAGATAACTGATCAAAGGTCCTCTGAACAGTATGAGAAAGGACAAGTGATCTTGCCTAAAAACAAATAAATCCAGGCTATAAAGGACTGGCAGAACTGAACTGTGACAATTCCGTTGAACTTATTGACATCAGAGCAAGCTCGACGAAGAGAGATATCCACGACGAACTGTAATAAGGAAGAAGAAGGACGATGAGAAACATGACGGGACCGGCTCCAGCCTCCTCCTGCACCACTGCTGAGAATGAGTCAATTATAAAGACTGTAAGCTTAAGAAAAACGCATGGTAAAACGAATTGTATACTGGCACTGACAATAATTATGTGCTTTACGAGCGCGGTAGCATCAATAACGACAGCCCTAATATTATGGTATGTGGAATCGATACACCCATTAGAGATGTTTTTACCAATAGTTAATATATCCACTACTGAAAGCCCGGTTCAGGTGATTACTTATACCCTGCCCCCAATGGAAGAAAGACACAGGGAAGGTTTCGGGAATAACACGTTGTTATTAATCATGAACATGACACATGCAATTCTGAAGAAAACAAATTGCTGGGTATGTGCCCATTTACCACAGTATGCTGGGAAAGGAATAGGGCGGTATGTACAGCCATTACCATTAAGTTCTGCATGTAGTGCATCTTTAGGTGTAATGTTCTATGGGAAATGGAATGAGAGTAGTACGGGTCAATTAGACAGAACCAACATGAATGAGTTTGAGGAAGTAATAATGAAACCTGTGGGTTGTTCCATATTCCATAAAGCACAAGTAATGGCCCCAGAGCCCACGAGGAAAAGTATGCGAAAGATAACACGACAAAATAGACAAGATAGATTGTCCCCACCAGAAAAAACATCTGTAATGACGTTTCGTGGAAGAACAGAAGGGGACAAGGATGCAATCCCCCCATCTTACGTGGTGAATTATAGCCCAAGAACTGTCCTTTTTTGTCTAAAAAAAGGCTCTTTTTCAGTCGGAACATTTACTGGGTGCATGAATACAGTGGTATTGAAATGGGAAATAGAACCAGTATATGTGGGAGATCCAGTTTATTTTATATGTGGAGAGAAAGCATATCCTTGGTTGCCCAAACACTGGGGAGGTACATGTTACCTAGGTCTACTGTTCCCAGGAGTATTCCTCTTAGAAACAGCAGACATGGCCAGACTATCCAGAACTAGAGTCAAAAGGACTGACGAGGGTGTTTTGATAGCAACTGATGTAGCAAAATCATTGATTCCAGGCTTAGGGCAGATAGTGAACTCCTATAATATAAGGCAGCTGTCCAGAATACTAAAAAATACCATAAACACAACGACAGATATTCTATTTAATATGACATTGGAAGAAAGAGGAATCAGGTTAATGACGCTGCAAAATAGAATGGCTCTCGATGTAATCCTGGTTGATCGTGGGGGAATTTGCAAAATAGTGGGATCAGCGTATTGTGTTTATGTCGATGACTATTCCCCTATGATCTTTGAAGCGATAAAGAAAATGCATGTCCTAAGCTCTGAACTCCCTACTGAAGAAAGAGGCTGGGGAATAGGGTCTTGGTTTTGGGGACTACTGCGTTCTTGGGGATGGAAGTTGATTTCGATATTAGTAGTGGTGTTTGGAATATTCCTAACGTGCTGTTGTTGCATACATTGCCTAGTTTGCGCTGAGGTAACTGAGGGATGTACGGAGGGATGTATGCATATGATGACAAAGAAAGAACAACCTCATGGTCGAGCTGACCAAGACACAAATGAGATGAAAACAGTAAAAGAGTTGATGGCAATAGATATTGATGAAGACGATGATGTTTATGATAGCATGAAAAATTCAGACATAAGTACTTCAGACTCATCATCACTAGAGGAGGTTTCAACAAATAGATGAGCCGTTTGGCATACGGCCAAAGGAGGATTTGTCAGTCTAGAAAAATTGATACCTCTACGGTGTGACCGCAAACGTATGTTGATGGCCGTGGGCCAACCTTCTCATGCACGATATGACAGAATATAGGTTTTCGAGTTTGCCAATGAATGGCCATTTTGATGTAACAAGAATCGCCATTTTGTTTTCTAACCATTGCTCATTGCTTTCTGTTCTTATTGCTTCGCAGTATATTTTCTGCTTACACTGCTCGACTGTAAAACATTGTTGTCTCCACGTAAAAAGGACAAGGCCGCAGGGCCGCGAGGATAACAAGAGTTCGTTGAAACACAACGTAGGCAGTGCCAGAAAGAATGCCCGGCTCCCTCCCGAATGTAGCCTTGAAGCAGAGCTGCAGGGCATTTAATCATTTCGCAGCTGCCAGCCAGTCTCGTTATATGGTAGAATGTTAGAATAATGCAGGTAAAGGCTTGAATAGTGCTTTTCTCACGGCCCCCCTTTGCTGAGCCCCGTTAGAGCGTGTCGGCTCCCAGGACACGAATAGCACCTCATAGATAGCAAGGTCTGGAATGCAACTCTCCCCCCCGTATGTAGCTCGCTTCCAAGAACAGAAGCGCTGTGTTCTGTTCAACAACTGAAAGATGCCTCCACACTCACAAATTGCAAATTGTTACTAGAATACATATTTGAAGGTGTCATAGTTGTCGAAAATGTCCATCACCACACCAAGTTCAAAGAAACCCAATAAAGGGGGGTGTTAAAAATGTCATAGCTGATTGTTTGATATGCATTTTGTATACATGTAACTGATGTACGTAATTCACCTCTTGGGTCCCTCGAGGTCTAGAGATATACGTCGCGGGGCGTGAGACCGAGTTAGCCAAATGAGACTTTTGCTTTGCAATAAACCCTAGCTTTGGGAATACAACCTCGTGTCTGGCGTATCTATCGTGTGTGGTGACTCACCTTGTTTCCATAGACGTAAGGGACACGTAGGGGCCCCTTTCATTAGGAGATTTAAATTTAGGATACAATGATCCTAAGGATAAATCCGCCGCAACCCTAGCTAAGGAACTCACAGACTTAGGTTTCTCCCAAAGAGTCCTCACCCCTACTCACCCCAAAGGCCCCACCCTTGACTGGGTCATGGATCACAGCTGTGCATCCGACATTACCTCAAACACTGCCTTTCCTGGACGGACCACACATGCATCGAAATCCTCATCCCCACCAACCCTAAACCTAAGACTCTCAACCACGCACCACCTGCCACAATAAGAAGTTCTAAAAAACTCAACGCAGACAACTTGCGTCCCCACCTTAAAAGTCCCTGCCTAGCACCACCTTTCTCTCAGGACCCAAATATACTATCAGCTATCTTCAATGATACTCTCACCAATGCCATAAACTCTATAGCCCAACTTGAAAGCAAGAAGGAAAAAAAAATCATTTCACTGCAAGTCTTGGTTCTCGGATGAACTCCAAACCCTCTGAACTCAAAAGCGCCACTCATTTAAAAACTGGCAAACGGATCAGAGTGATCTAAATAAGAGCTTCTTCAAACAAATAGCCCTCCAATATAAAAAAGCCAACTTAGCAGCAAAATCCAACTCCTTCAATAATAGGATCTCAAAGGCCAACTCCCAAGCTAAAGAATTATTCACAATCTTTAATGAATTAGTCACTCCTCCGGCTACCGCTGACGAGATAACTAAAGACAAAGCCTGGTGTACCAGCATTCAGTCCGCCATGCTCAACAAAATAAAACTCCTCCAGAACAAAATCCAAAACCATTGCAAAGCCCTCCCAAACCAAAAAACCAACTGCCCTACACAAGACAAGCATAGTATTCTCAATCACGCTCAATTCTCCTTCAGAAACGTCACTGAACTTGAGGTCCTTAATCTCATCAAAAACCTCAAACCATCCCTCTGCAAAACAGACATTTTCCCTCCCAAAATCGTCAAGGAATGCGCCAATGATCTAGCACCCCTGATTACTGCCTTCATTAACGCATCTTTCCAAACAGAAACTGTCCCAAACAATCTCAAGGAAGCCTGGGTGCGGCCACTTCTAAAAAAGGCCACACTTGACCCAGCGCAACCCAACAACTACAGACCGATAACGACAGTCCCGTTCCTCCTAAAAATCCTGGACAAAGCAGCTCACACCCAGATCCAATCATACATAGAAGCTAACTCCATACTAGGCAAAAGACAATCTGGCTTCCGTGTCGGGCATGGAACAGAATCCGCCTTATTAGACCTAAAAAATCACATCTCACCGATCATGGACAAAGGCAAACCTGCCTTGCTCCTCCTCCTCGATCTATCAGCTGCTTTTGACCTGGTAGATCACCAAACACTCACCACCCACCTCACCCATGCAGCCCATTTCTCTAATCAAGCAGCATCCTGGATCACTTCCTTCCTTGAAGGAAGAGCTATGAAGGTCTACTCCAACACAGCTAATGCAGATCCTACCACTATAAACTTCGGGGTCCCCCAAGGATCTTGTACAGCCTCCACCCTCTATAACCTCTTCACAAAACCCCTCTTCGACCTACTTTACTCCATGGGTGTTGTATATACAAACTATGCAGACAACACTCAAGTACTTTTACCCCTATTTGGACTCTATCACCAAGACGCCACGGCCCTTCACAACATCTATGCCACTATCCAAGCTTGAATGGCAATCAACGGCCTCTGTCTTAATGGGGAGAAGACTGAAATTCTCATCCTGGGCCAGACAAACACATTATCGAAACTAAGCCCCCAATACAACAACTTCAACATAGACAACTCAACCATCTCCGTATTATCCTCTGTCAAGACTCTAGGTGTCCACATTGATGCAAATCTATCGATGAACAAACAAGTCAGCACCATAGCCTCTGCATCAGCGTTCAGCACCAAACTCATCAATGCCATTAAACCCTACCTATCCACCCCCAACCGGTTGGCCATAGCTAGAGCAACTATAGGAGCCAAACTTGATTATTGCAACGCCCTTCTAGCTGGCACCTCCGCCAAAAACATTCACAGACTGCAAACCACACAAAACAATGCCCTCAGAGCCGTGATGAGCATCCCTAGAAGAGACCACACATCCCACACCAGACGTGAAGCATGGTGGCTCCAGGTCAAAGACCGTATTACTCTGAAAATCCTCACCATCACTCACAGGTGCATCAACAAAACCGCTCCAGCATACCTATCTGAAGCAATATCAAGGACCACATCCACTCACCCCACCAGAGCTCAGTACACCAACCAGCTACACAAACCACGCATAAAGAGAGCCACAGCGGGAGGTCTAGGCTTCTCCTATATTGCACCGAAACTGTAGAACTCACTCCCTGCCACCCTTAGAGCTGAAACTTCCATCTCTGTCTTCTGCAACAACTTCAAGGCCACTCTCCTCAACTAGCAAGTGGAGGACTGCCTCCTCCACTTCTGCCATGTATATTGTAATAGAACACAAATGTAATATAACTATATTGTAACCTGTAAATATACTGCTAATGACTATGTAACTATATTGCAACCTGTATACATATTGCTAATGACTATGTACCTAAGTAACTAAGCTTTGTAATGTAACAAGTGCCACGATGTCCTCGGGCTGTTGTGCGCTATATAAATACGAATAAGACAAAACAAACAAACAAAACAAAGCAAATGCTTCATACCACGGCCTGTCAGATTTAGGACTCCAGCAGGTCCAGCTTTATCTGGGCATTTGCACATCAGTGTTCACTCACTGCGGAACAGAAAATTGTTTGAAACAGCTCAACATGGGAGTAGTTCAAGGCATAACATTGGACTTCACATCCAAACTGTTTCCCACTTTACCTCTGGAGTTCAGGAGTATCTCATCATGAAAGTCACAGTGTCCAATGCCATGATACTGTTTGCTACAAACAGGCCTGCATTTGTGGTCCCACTAGATCCCACGAGATTAGGTTATAAACTCATTGACTTTTTAAAGGAGCACAACATCGAGGGCACAAAATAGCCACCAATTCAGAGATTCTCAAGTAAATGTAATTACTCTATAAAATAGCTTTTCATTTTCTTTCTCTTTACTTTAGTTGGCTCACTTTCCATCTTAAAAGGGGCCTAAAATGAGAGCATACACCTTTCAACACAAAGTTAGTGTGCTAATGACAAAAGTGAACTTGCTGCTTACTTGCTCAGTTCACAGAGCAGGCAGCGACTGTATATTTTGTGTAGACGGGAATGAAAAACAAGATCAATTAAATCTGCCCAGATAGTGAGAATGCCAGAAAGGATCCACAGCCCCCCCCACCCCCCATCGCCCCATCGTAGCAGATTCACCAGAGCAGTTGCTCATTTGGCTAGAACGTGAACCCTGCCCACAATCCTGTATTCTTGTATGCTGTTCTTCTTTTCTAGGACACTCACGGCAGAAAGATTGTATAGTAGTACTAAAATAATTAACGCTGTTCATCAAACGCGGCATATTAGGCAAACATAGGCTTAAATGCAGTAACAGGCTGACTACGGGTGAGCAAAGGCGAACCAAACCTACCTCCATAGCAGGGTCCAGAGCTGAATGCGAGGTTCCATCATTCTCCTCAGGTGTTGTGCCTTCATTTAATGGGAGGCCCAGTCATGCCAACCTCCAAATCCAGACAGGCATGATGGTGACTCAAGTAAGTCTCATCCTGCAACACGTGCCAGGCCCAGCCCCGCTGTTTCTATGTGTATAACAGGACGCGCAGCCTCACCCCCGCTCAGTCCACATTGAAATGCCATTGGCTTAGAAAACAGAAAAGGGAATTTTGAATACTGCTTGACTGACAGCAGACCCTGCGCTTCCATTGGCCCAAGTCTGCTGCCAATCACAGTCTGTCGCTCAATTGCGATATTTGCGCATACACAGAGGCAGCAGGGTCAGTCTTCCTATGCCCCGCCTGCCTCCAATGCTAAAGTACAACGTAATATGTGTAAAGCCCTTCGTGCAGAAGCAGAGAGTATCTGCTTAACAGGGACGCACCCCTGCATTCACAGGCCGTCACAAACCTATTGCAAACCCCACACATGCACATTGCGGGAGGCGAAACATACACTGATGTCATGTGATAGCGTACCGTAGATGGATATGCTGAAGGTAAAAGATAGGTGAAAAGAAGCAAGTCTGTTCTCAATCAAAATGTACATCCTTCGCCTACAAACGGGGGGCACTGCCCCTATGCCAATGCAGAGGAACCGCCACTGGTCTAAAAACATTTACAACACACTGCAGGGAAAGGAATAATAATTTAAAAAAAGAATGAGAAAAGTCCTCCTCTTACCAACAGGTCCAGCACTTCCAGGAATAACCAGACAGAGATGAGGGGGCCAGGAACAGCTCTGGCAGCAGCCAATCCCATGCACACAGTGCACCAGGGACTCCCTGGGAAAGCCAATCCCATCACAGGGAAGGCAGAGAAATAAAAACACACGCCCCCCTCGCACCCTCCTCTCTACACCATACCACAAGCCCCCTTACTAGCCCCGCTGGGAGAAAAGAAGGAAGCTTTGCAAGTGAATGGTGCTGTGCAACCATGTCATTGCTTTACTTTACTTCTCTTCCTTTAAACAGGCCCAGACGTGGGCAGAAACCGGCCGATGGGCCAATCCTCCTCTGATAGGCAATAACTTTCCGATGGTATGCATAACACCAGCGGGTTACCGGCACAACGCCAATACACATGAAGATGTTGCACGCTCGCACGCGCCATCTCTGCAGAACTTTTCCACCCGCAGGTTAGTTACATTTCAAATCCGACTTCCTATTTTGACAGTACAAGCCTTCCCTTACACAAATATTTGTTTTCCTGGATTTCTTACAGATGTCCTTCCCTACAACATCTGTGGACTGTACTGTCAGGTCCAGGGTAACAGGAGGTTATAGTTTAGGCACTCCTTGGTGGCATTAGGTGGTTTTCGTAGTTGTTGCTGCTTCATGGGTCTATTGGCTGTATATGTGAATTTCCTTAACAATAATATTAGCCAGCCCCAGTCCAAGATGGAGAGCTTCCTGCATGGCAGCGGTTGGGTTAGAGATTATTGTGATGCAGTTTGGAACGTCAGCAGAAATTCTAAACTGCCTTCCATACAAGATCTACTCACGAGAGAGGTCTCAGCCTTTTGAAGCTCCAGAGAAAAACATAGTGAAACTAAAGCAACCACAGCCAAGAAGATAACTTCAGCAAATGCCAGAGAACAAGATTCAGATAAGTGACTGAACAAAAAGAAAGTTTAATTCCTTAAAGAAATTCTTCTCAAAAACGTTAAGAAAAGAAAGTTATTTGTACAGTATTGGAATGCCTAGTAGTTGATGCTAAAACTGTAAAAACTGTTAAAACGTTTATCAACTTAAATGAAAAGTTATCTTTCAAGTTTAAAGTTTTTGGATTTGTGAATGTTTTTAATGAACTAGATAGAGGAGGAATCCGTGCACAAATCACTGTGTCTTTGGCTGCAAGCGCATTCGCATTGCAAAGCCGTGTGCGCATATATCTTTGATCATTGCTTTGTTTATTTTTTTATTGCGGCCTTGTCAGGCACAAGCTGAGTTGTGTTAGAGAAGAGGACCTAGCGACGTGTGCCTGCAAAGGTGAAGAGAAGCCGTTGAGAGCATTTGGGTAGGCTTCGGAGTACGCAGAAGAAAATAAAGTGATCAGGCCTTCCGAAAACACTGTCACCTGTGAAGGAGAATGAGAAGGCAGTATTTTAATGTGCCGCACTGCCAGCAGAGAAGAGTGTAAAGGCACGTTAATTTCAGAAAGCAGTTATGGATTAGCGCGGCTGTGCTTTTCATAGAATTAAATTCAAGAGGCAGCAAGAGAACATAGTTCAGCTAATATTAGTACTGAATGCAAGCAGCGGAGTGCAAGTGTTATTAATGATTTTGTCAGAGAGATGCACGGCTATGCAACACAGTGAACAGAGTATGAGAGACATTAGAATTTAGTACAGTTGTGGAAACAAGAGGAAAACAAATATATAAAACCCATTAGGCATATTATATAGAACTGCAGGTTTAGAAAATTAAGCTACAGAAGATTTAATCTTTGGAGAGCTGGAGTATTTATGTTTTAACTTGAGTGCACATAATTTAAGAAATCAACCAAAGATTCAAGGTCAGAAGTAAACAGTGAAAAGATACAAAAGCAGCAGAGAGCAGAGTTGTAGTTCCACAAGAAAGTCTTTCTTTTTCTTAAGTTGCCTCCAGGCTTTGGGTGGAGGCAGTCAGGGAATTTGAGAGGGCAGAGAGAGAATATTTATTTGTAAAGTTCTCGAATATATATTTTAAAATTATGTTTATCCTGAGATGCATTTATTGCAGGTTTTCCTAAAGTTTGGGAGATCCTGGAGTAGAAGGGTGCTGGAGGAATTTTGACCATTTGTAATTTTATCCACTTCCCCTTTCCCCCATTCTGGATGAGAGCCCCTCTGCGGGTACACCGCATTTCAGCATGGGCCGGTTTGGCATGGCCTGTTAGGCGCATGGATGTTTGGGCCCATCATGTTTCAGCGCGGCAGAGCATTATATTCAGTAGTTGTTGCATTTGATTGCTGGGTGAACTGGGTTGGGGGTCTGGAGGACTATTTGTCTTGCTCCTGCAGGATAAGTACATATTGCTATCAAGGTAATCCTTGTTTTCCTGATCATGTATTTATCTACATGCATTTATTTACATGCATTTAAAAAAGGCTAATTACATTTACAGACTCAGAGGTCCCCACGCTAAGGTACTGCACATTTGATTTTATTTTTTGCTATGGTTTAGACTCAGACTTGTCCTTAGATTGTACATAACATTTTCTGATATATTTTTTTGTTATTTTTCTTTTCCTCCCTCTTTACTCCAATATCCTAACAAACAATATGGTATGTATGGCCATGTTTTTTTGGGATATTCCTGATTTTTTCATATGGTTGTTAACTACATGCTCCTTTGTACACCCCTTATGTTTAAGCATGACATTTATGTTTGAACTGATTAGTGCTCAGCCCTGAAGATGGAGTTTTCTCCGTAATGCATCAGCTAATGAGCCCTTATTGATGAGGATGCTGTTTGCCTCAATTTTTCTGTTATTAAATCTTTATTATGGTGCAAAACCTTTTTGAACTTTGATAACTACTTTTCATGGAGCAGCCAATTTGTGAAATATCCACATTCGGACAATTTATGCAATAGACATCGACATAGCAGCTCTTTGGAGAGAGCAGTGTCTGAGCGTCTGAATAACTATGTGGTTCACCCAGTTTTCTTTTGTTACTTTAGTTTTAGTCTCCCCATCCTGGATGCAAAGTCACAATAGCATCATGTGGATTAAGCTGAGCATAACAAATCCTCGTTGAGTTTTGAAGCCATAATAATTTCATAAAGCATGCAACAATGCACCCTTCTCACTTCTAATCACTCCCTCCCTTTCCCATTTCTAAAGGGACAAAACTGCCTGCTAGTAGTCTCCCCCCTGCTCTCCCTGCCCCCTGCTCCACCTCCCATCAGTGCCTAATAGCTGGCATTGAAATGCTCTGTTCACGCAGAGCAACGTGAGAGCCTCTCTGCCGGTACACCCCATGTCGGCATGGGCCGGTTTGGCTCGGCCTGTTAGACGCAGGGATGTTTTAGCCCCAGCATGTTTCGGCGTGGCAGTGCATTATTTTACTTTTTTTTTTTAATGACTTAATGCTGTCTCAAACTCTGGACTGCAGGGCCGCAAATCCGCCACACTAACCACTAGGCTATTAAGATGTGTTTACATTCAAGGGCACCAGTTACTTATATTAACATTGGTCATGAAGTACAAACTGCTCTTATGACGCTTAATATATGTAACTGGTGCATACAAAAATCAATAAGATCTGTATGGCCTTGCAGTTAACCGTGCAGCCACGCAGCACTATTGGCCAGGGTTTGGGAGGATCTTAAATGTATCTTTATTTATTTTTTATTGTATTGAAATTGTAATGTTAAAAGAACTAGAATTGCGGCGAACTGGCTACGCCGAGCAGGTAGTGCCAAATCGGCTCCTGTGCCGAAATGTTAGCGCCAAACAGCCGGCACCGAAATGTGCTACTCCACCCCTCTGCTCCCTGGAGCTACATGGGACAATGAGCGTGCTGAGCAGTAATTGTTGAGCATACACATTGTCCTGGCAGCGAAACACCTTTCCCCTTGAACACCCTCATTGAGGTTCCTAAAGGGAGTGGTGGCCCACTGACAAATATACCAGTCTGGCTCTCAAAAGATGGGATTTAAGTGGAAGGGCCTGCCCCCCCCCACTCCCTGGACCCACCATAGTGACGCCAATGAGTCCCTAATCAAGGCTTGGTCTACAGGTGAGGATGAGCTTTCTCTGTGCGTGACCCTTCGCTATGCAATTTGCTTCTTCTTTGCTTCCCCCTCAAGCCTACTTCTGCAGGAGTCTGTCCTGATAATTTCTGGTTTCACCATCACCGTTTGTGGCCAATGCTGGATTCAACTTTTATGGACTTCATTCATTCACGGTGCGCCACCCTTTCTCAACTCTCATGCTGGACTTCCTTTGCATCTTGTACTCATGGTGGCCCTGAATCATGCTGTTCCCATCTTCATCTTGTATCCTGGCTTGCAACATTATGTGTTACAATTGACTTCTGCAATTGTATTTTCTCTCCCCTCTTGCTTCTCCACTCTTTTGACTGCTAACTCTCTGTTCTCTCCTCCTTTCCCTTCTCCCTTTTCCTATCACCTCCCCTTACTTTCTTCTATGCACTTACTCTATCAGAATTGTCCCTGGACTTAGTATGATAGCAACCTCGTCTGTCTCCTCCCCCTCCCCGCCCTTACCGGTTTTTAACTCCCAACCCCCCTCCAGCACTATCTGAAATGTCGTCAGGTCTAATATGATAGTTGTTTTTTTTGTTCCTTCCCTCCCTTTCTGCACCCCTCTCCCTCACTTCTTGTTTTTCTCCGGCTCCACCAGAAATGTTGTCAGGCCTAGTACGGTAGTCGCCTGTCTGTTTCCATTTCCTTCCCACTCTCCCCCTCCCTGCACTATCTGAAATGTCATCAGGCCGAGTACGGTAGTTAATTTCACATCCATACTCTTCATGGCCTGTAAGAATGTGGTTGTATTTTCCCTTGTTCCCTCCCTTGCCTTGAAGCGCTTTGAAACACATTGTGTATAGGCACTATATAAATAAACCATCATATCATCTAGTGGAGCCCCTCCATAAATACCTTCCCAGGTCATCTTGAGACTGCTGCAGCTTCTCTTTCCCTGGTTAACGCCAGGAAAAGCCACAAGGGGCATCATTGCAGTGTATACGCCATTTTAAAATTACATGGCATACATGCCTCAACATAACACTGCTTCATTCACTGCTTCTTCTGCCAGCCGTCCCCCAGAAAACAGAAAAACTGAAGTCATACTTACTATAATCCTCAGTTACAGTTGTTGAATGACCACAAGGTTGCATGCAGCTGCATAGGGGTATCACATAGGAGTACCCCTTAAATGACGCCCTAGCTTTGATTCGAGTAAAGTTTTACTTGAAGCGGTCACCTTTCCGCTACAAAGTTTCACATGGGAACGGTGTGCTCAGTTTTAAGAAGACACTGAGTGGTTTATGACAAAAGCGTGGTACTGATTTCAAAAGACATTTCTCTGTCATTCATTTTGACATCACCGAAGCACCTGAGGCAGCGCACGAGCGCCACACATGTGACTGAACTATAAAAGCCACAAGTTTTAACAAAGGTTAATTCTCGGACCTATTCCGCACGCCTGGAGCGGTGGCGGGATAGCTGATGTGAACAGCCAGTGGTTTATGGGTTTTTCCACGTGCGCCTGCAGTGCACGGGCAGGCGGGCGTTTAAACTGTAAGAAAGCCCCGCATTCATAGGCCCACGGTCCCTTTCTCCAAACAGCTGCAGAATTCACAGGGCAGTGCAGTAAAACACAAACGATGGTGGTGTGAGCAAACGGTATTTCAAATGCGGATCTGTGACTTCATCCGCTCTCGCTCAAAGCCCTTTTATGAACTGGAAGTATACGGCCTATGTGTAAGTCTTCAAGGTGTGAACACGCCAGAGACTAAAAGGGCCTAAACGAAAAATAAGACACTATGGCCGAAGGAAGCAAACCTGTTTGGATTCAAGGTGTTAATGGCATAACCTTTACCCCCTTCAAAAACTCGAAAAGAGTAACATTTCTGGTGACCTTTATACGTTCTCTAATTAACTGAAACGTTATAAGAAAAGTGTATTACCGCTTACTTTAATTCATGATCGTAAAGACATTACATTGCTTAATATATATTTGTAGTTCATTCATTATTATTATTATGTTTTAATACCTGAGTTCGGTTTCTAAGCGCAGATCCGGGATTCGAACCTCTGTTGCTCTGCGTGGTCTTGCTTCCAAGACTAGCACTTGCCCTGACGTTTTATATTCCATGTGTCAGAGGTTTGACTTTGAAAATTCCCTTTTTATTTATAAAGCAGCATAATTGTCAGATCTGCAATGTTTGGTCTACCTCCTGCAGAAGACAACAGACTTTAATTATTATTAAAATGGGGAAATTACGCACTTGCATCGTGATGGTTCCCTAAGAGGTCAAGTTGCCTTTGCTTGGCATGTGGATCGATGTACCTACCCATACAAACATTTTAAATGAGTGCTCACTAAGCATTTATTCGAGGCAAGTTGAATATTATCATTAATCCCATTGAAATGGTCAAACTAGTTGAGCGCTCAGAGTTGAGCACTTTCACTAAACAAATGCTCAGAAAGCCCTCAATTTGCCAAGTTGAGGACGGATTAAGTATGTTAAATGTTAAATGTTAAATGTTAAAGGTATTTGTACCGCGCACCATCACCAACGGATTTGGTCCCCAGGCACTCTGGCGGATCTGTAAACAATAAAGTGGGATGGGTTAGTAAGGTGAAGAGGGAGTAGGATAGTGAGAGGAGTGGTGTTCTGTTGGTAGCTTCAACTCGGTATACACAGGGTACTGAGCTTTGGTGCAGGTATTGGATCGGTGTCAGTCCGCGTGTGGTGTTGGTGTGGCTTATGTGTTGTTGCAATGTTGTGAAGTGTGTGCAGCTTGTTGTGCGAGAGATGGTTGTGTGAGTTTTTTTAGTGAGAAAAGTATGCAGAGAGTTTGAGTTTATATTGGTTAGTGGGTTACCTGACATTTAACATGCTAACATTCACAGTTTTGTCTAAGTGTAGCACTTGTTGACCTTCACAATCCTATCTAGATGCGACGCAGGCTAATGTTCTCAATTCCATCTAGGTGTGGGCATGCTAAAATTCACAATCTTATCTAGATGCTACGCAGGCTAATGTTCACAATTGTAAGTGTAGCACATGCTAACATTCAAGTTTCACCTAAGTGTGGGCATACTAACATTTAACGTCCTATCTAGATGTGACGCAGGCTAATGTTCACAAATCTATCTAGGTGTAGGCATGCTGACCTTCACAATCCAATCTAGATGCGACACAGGCTAATGTTCAGAATTCTATCTAGGTGTGGGCATGCTAACATTTCCAATCTTATCTAGATGCTACGCAGGCTAATGTTCACAATTTTAAGTGTGGCACATGCTAACATTCAGGTTTCACCTAAGTGCGGGCATGCTATCATTCAATCAGAATCCTATCTAGATGCGATACAGGCTAATGTTCACAATTCTATCTAGGTGCGGGCATGCTAACATTCACAATCCAATCTAGATGCGACGCAGGCTAATGTTCAGAATTCTATCTAGGTGTGGGCATGCTAGCGTTCACATTCTTATCTAGATGCTACGCAGGCTAATGTTCACAATTCTATCTAAGTGTGGCACATGCTAACATTCAAGTTTCACCTAAGTGCGGGCATGCTAACATTTAAAGTCCTGTCTAGATGCGACGCAGGTTAATGTTCACAATTCTATCTAGGTGTGGGCATGCTAACATTCACAATCTTATCTAGATGCAACGCAGGCTAATGTTCAGAATTCTATCTAGGTGTGGGCATGCTAGCATTCACAATCTTATCTAGATGCTACGCAGGCTAATGTTCACAATTCTATCTAGGTGTGGCCATGCTAACATTCCCAATCTTATCTAGATGCAACGCAGGCTATTGTTCACAATTCTATCTAAGTGTGGCACATGCTAACATTCAAGTTTCACCTAAGTGCGGGCATGCTAACATGTAGATGCTACGCAGGCTAATGTTCACAATTTTAAGTGTGGCACATGCTAACATTCGAGTTTCACCTAAGTGCGGGCATGCTAACATTTAAAGTCCTGTCTAGATGCGACGCAGGCTAATGTTCACAATTCTATCTAGGTGTGGGCATGCTAACATTCACAATCTTATCTAGATGCGACGCAGGCTAATGTTCACAATTCTATCTAAATGAGGCACATGCTAACATTCAAGTTTCACCTAAGTGCGGCGCTTGTTGACCTTGATAAGTATGTTAGTATGTAATGCAGGGTAACTTCTACAATCCTGTCATGAATATGTTCAATCTGGTGGTCACAAATCTTTCTAAGTATGCCTGGTGTGAGTCTATGGCAGTCTATGTTATTGGAAGGTAAGATAGAATGGCAGGGGTTTTCTGGAGTAGAGTAATTGCTCTACTCCCTACCCATGCCACACTTACAGTTTTTGTTGGTGTCTGTTGACTGCTGGCTTCACTGGCTTCCCCTGTGGACACCTGCAGACACATCTTGGATCCGCCCTTTGCCTCGGGGTCCTTCGCCGCAGGGGCTGCCGGGCAGACGGCTGCCCTTGGATGTCCTTGATGTGGGGTATGTGGGCCAATCCGGATGGAGTGGGTGTGTTGGGAGGCGGGCAGAGGGAAACCAGGAAGCGGGCGGGCAGGGAGAGAGGGACCACACGCCGAGTGTGCTATGGTGCTTTTAAGCACCTTTTAAATTCCAAAAGTTGCATGTTTAGGAGGTGGGGGTCAGGAGACTCCTTACCTTCAACAGGGGGTCACTGGAAATGGCGAGGAGCGGCAAGAGCAGACCCTTGCTACGGCCTGTGTTTGGTTTATTTTTTCTTCTCAAACTGGACCAATCGGGACGGGGAAGGCGGGCAGAGGGAAACCAGGAAGCGGGCGGGCAGGTGGAGAGGGACCACGCGCCAAGTGCCCTATGGTGCTTTTAAGCACCTTTTAAATTTCAAAAGTTGCATTTTTAGGAGGTGGGGGTCAGGAGACTCCTTTCCTTCAACAGGGGGTCACTACAAATGGCGAGGAGCGGCAGGAGCGGCAGGAGCAGACCCTCGCTACGGCCTGTGTTTGCTTTTTTTTTTCTCAAAATGGACCAATCGGGACGGGGGAGGCGGGTAGAGGAAAAGCAGGAAGCGGGTGGGCTGGGGGCGAGGGACCACACGCCGAGTGCACTATTGTGCTTCTAAGCGCCTTTTAGATTCCAAAAGTTGGATTTTTTAGTTGGTGGGGGTCAAGAGACTCCTTCCCTTAACAGGGGGTCACTGGAAATGACGAGGAGCGGCAGGTGCAGACCCTCACTACGGCCTGTGTTTGCTTTTTTTAAATCTCAAAATGGACCAATCGGGTCAAGGGGAGCCGGGCAGAGGGAAACCAGGAAGCGGGCGGGCAGGGGGAGAGAGACCACGCGCCGACTGCGCTATGGTGCTTCTAAGTGCCTTTTAAATTCCAAAAGTTTAATTTTTTAGGAGGTGGGGGTCAGGAGACTCCTTACCTTCAACAGGGGGTCACTGGATGACATCCTGTAAATTTCCTGCCCCACCTCCATAAGTGTAGTTGAGTTTTAATCGAGTGCTTACAAATATCAGCTGGAATTGAGCACAGGTTGAGCGTAAACCTACATTCTCAGTTGAGGATGTTTTGAGGATTTCAATGAAATGGTTAACAGGTGGGGTTTTTAAGAGCTGTTGAGCATTGACTGAACACTTACCAAGAATAAGATGAGTACATACAGATGTTGAAAAAAATGCGCCTCTCCTCTCTCCAACCTCAGTTTACATTTCATCCAGCCCACTCCATCCAGCTCAGGCGCATGGGAGTCAGCAACTCGTTATGGCATAGCAGATGTCGGTCATAGGGATCAGCCAAAGAAATGTTTGCAGGGCCCTCAGTCCTGGGTTCACCGCAATTGGCCCCTCAGTACTCACTGTTGTTCCTATTTGCCCCTTAGTACCCAGTTCTGGTGCTGTTTCCATGTGCCTCGCAGTGCCTACTTACTGTCCCATTTCCTCCTGCGTGCTAATTTCTGTTCCTTTTTGTCTCTCAGTACCCACTCCTAGCCCCATTTTTAATGCCTTTGCTTAGTTCTTGCCCATTTGTCTACTAGTACCAATGTCTAGTCCCATTTTCCTTCAGTACTTATTTCTGGTCTCACTTGCCTCGCAGTATCCATTTCAGGTACCATTTGCCCCTCAGTACGTAGTTCTTTTTTGTATTGCCACCTCAGTGTGGCGGACGTTTCGCAGTGTACGGCAGTCCACCATCCCTGGAGCACCTGAGAGTGAACTTTTGCATTTAATCAGGAAAAGTCCAGTGTCAACGTTTATTTTGTCTTCAATTTACCAGTTTGCTAAAGGCACAGGAAGATAGATCGATCCTTGCAGTGCCTGCAGCTTTAAGGGGACGCTGTGTCGAGCATGCTGAGCTCCACCCCCCTGACGGCTGACCTTTCAAAATCTTGCACACTCCACGAAGCAGACGCGACGTGTGACGGAAGTGTCACAGTCTACGGCAGTCCACTATCCCTGGAGCACCTGAGAGTGAACTTTTGCATTTAATCAGGAAAAGTCCAGTGACAACGTTTTTTTGGCTTCAATTTACCAGTTTGCTAAAGGCACAGGAAGATAGATCGATCCCTGCAATGCCTGCAGCTTTAAGGGGATGCTGCGTCGAGCGTGCAGAGCTCCACCCCCCTGCTAGCTGACCTTTCAAAATTTTGCACACTGCGCAACATGGATGCAAGGTGTGACACCCTTGTTAAACTGTACCTTCCCGTAATCAAGACAACTTAACATCTTAGAGCTGAGAGCTTATCATTAACCGACGAACGGAAGCATCACAGAGACTGTGGGGCATGTCCCTTTGATCCACGATATTTAGGAACCATAAGACTGAATTAGTGCACAGCAGGCAATGGCGGCGCCACAGGATGTCCTACAGGATGACAACCTGGTAGAAAAAGAAAGCACTCAATTTGCTTTGATGGAGACACACCCTAATACCAATCCGTCATTGCCGGTTCCTTATGGTGGATGTCACCTGTTTCCGAGAGTTGAGATCCGTGCTAAGACCAGCTCCTCTCATAACTCTATGCAAAGTTCTCCGTTATCAACAAATGAATAAAGAAAGACTTAATTTCCAGCAAAGACGCAAGAGCTAAAGAACGTGAACATATCAGGCGAGACTTCTCAGTGTTCACGGCGCACTAATGGAGATTATGTGTCAGACAGTCCTGGAAAATTACTTATCGCGTTTATTGCGGATTTGACTACTGCGGTTCATACCGAGCAAAGTTCTGACTCATAATTTACAGTGGGGCACAGAGGGCAAAATGAGGAAGCTCCCCCCTATACACATTTGGGTCCCAGTCATCCAATGGTTTTACTAATAACGTTTCTAAAAAAAAAAATCAGCGCAATGGAAACCGAGGGGTATTATCCCCGCAACTTTAAAAGGAACGCAGCGTTTCTTTTACACTACAAAGGATGATGCTACCATGAGTACTGTGGGAACTAAGACAACCCACAAAAACCACGCAGACAAGAGAGCACAAGTGAGGAAAAGCTAAGTGGCGCTTGCTAAGGAGTCCCAGAACCAACGACCAGCACAAATGGATGAAGAACCCACTGCAGAGGGAGATAATTCAAATAGAATTGACAACACATGGCTGTCCAACCTCCCTCTGGTGGCTGTTGACAAGGGCCAAGCTGCTACCCCGGTAGAGGATTCAATACCCCCGTGGCAGCCAAGGTCGACTATTGACTCAGACTTGCAGTCTTGGGCTGCGGATATTAATAAACAGGGTAAAACAATGCACATTGGGGAAACTCGGCTACTTGATAAGGAAGACAAGTTTAATAAGACATCAGCCAACCCATAGAAACAGAACAACAACAAACGCCCAAGAATATCCTCAGGGCACAAGGAATTTGTTAAGCCATTAGAACACCTACCAACGGACAAGGACCTGTTAATGGACCTGGCTGCCACCGAGGTGGAAGAATAGACAGCCTGTAAACCGCTGATTGATGCAGGGATGATTTGCGGCTTTTGCCATAACTGTGGCCTGTTTTATGAAACTGATTGAAAACCAAAACGATCAATTAATGGATCACACTACAGTAATTGCAATCTTGCATACAAAACTCTTGTACGTGGAGGGCTTTATTGCTGCATTTCAAGGAAATTGAGATAAGAACACTGAACAGATAACTAAGATCTTGAGAAGCATACTTGATCCAATTATTGTGGAAAAAGAGAAAAGGAGGTCACCATGGTTCAGTATACACACACAGACACATACATACCAGAAGGAGGGGGACACAGTTTGCATTCCTAGCAACGGAAAGGGGGGTAGACGCATCTACCCCTACAGTATAGACACAAATCCCCTCCGGAGACAAACTTGATGAGGTACGTCACTATGAACCTGCGACCTAGAAATAGTGGAGGATAGTCCGATCAAGGTGAGTGGTGTACAATCACAAGATTTGGAGACAACAGAGACACAAAAAGGAAAGAAATCTCTTTGAGTCTAAAAACAACAGAAAGGAACTGCAAAGGTACTGGAGGGATCCTCCCTTACAATCTCCCCAAAGAAATATAATATATTCTCCAAACTACAAGGGGGAGAAAACAAGAGGAAGAATCCACCGGGCTCTATTCAAGTTATGAAAGAGGCTTCACTGAAGAAACTCAACACAAAATCAAACAAGAAGACAAAACTGAATTTGGCTACAAATCCAAAAAAGTTGTGTGGGGAGTTAATAGAAGTGGAGTCTCTGTCCCCTATCACCAAGAAATGATCTTCTCTGCGAAACTTAGTTGTACCAAGAAAGGCAGCAATCTTCAAACAGGCAGAAAAGATACAAAAAGTATTAACTACTAATGAAAAGAAAAATACACAAGAATTGGTGCTAGAGAAGATGGCAAAATCTAAAGGCGGAGTGAAACAGACCAGGACTCAGAGGATATGGAAGAATTTATAAACCTCTCTACATACTCTGACGAGGGAGAGGGCGCACTGCAAGAGCTAAGTAATCTGCAGAATAACCAAGAAGGACAAAAGACACAAGAGCAGGATACATCTTGGAAGGAAACTTGCTCAAAGGGGGAGGCCCTGGAGGATGAAGATGATACTGTTAGCTTTGTAGAAGACCCTGTGGAAGATCCCAAGGACAAAAATGTGCCTGTCTGCTCGGAAAAGTCAGTACTATCGAATAAGTGGAAAACAAGAGTCCACCAAAAAACCATAAAAGAGAATTTATTTACGATACAAACCACAATGAGAGCGGTACCGAACCAAGAATGGAATTTAGGACAATGGAACAACTAAGAACTGACCTGACAGGGCCACGAAAAAAACAGGTGACCATGAGTTGGGTCCTAGATAATAAGAAATTAGAGTGTGTTACTTCTTACACTTATCTAGGATTATTAGTCAATGATAAACTCAATTGGAAGTCTCATTGGGAGAGAACTAAGATCAAATGCCAGACTTTGGTAGGTGCTGTGAGTGCTTTTATTGGCAGAAATGGTGGATTTTCAGTGAAGACAGTCCTGCTACTTTGCACAATGAAAATAGTGCATGTCCTAACATATGGGATAGAGAAATGGGGCATTGCTTTAGTAAAGAGCTAAAATAATTTGAAGCAAGAATGTTAAGAAAGATATTTCGCATGCCGCAATCTGTGTCATTTGAATTTTTCTATCTTGAGAATTATCTTACATGTATTCAATCCATCCTGATTAACAGATTTTTCATGTGCTCAGTGGACCTTATGACTTTAAATAATAATACCATTACCATGGATTATGCTAAGACCTTTCTGTGCCCAGATAATTTTATTTGGATTGGTGTATGGGGGAAAATATTCACTATCTTCAGTAATTGGAAGAGTGGATGTGAAATTGATCTACTCCCGAACAACATTAATCAAATAAAATACTGTTTAAAAAAGAAGATTAGACCATATGATCGTGAGAATGATGTGGTACAACACTCTAGCAACTCACATAGTGGACCCTTCATTGAATACATTAATTCACGAAATCGCCCGCCTAACTATATTGTGGCGTTTCCTGAAGCTTGGGTCATTAGACAATACCTGTTGCTAAAATTGAACAAAAGCAAAGTATTGGAATGTGAAGGTGCGAAGAAAGGCCTACATTGTAATGAGCGTAACTGTCGGTTATGTGGAGACACACAATGACAGAATGTGAAAGTCTAAACAGTATTAGAAATCAAATGATGAAATCCTATAGTAACTGTTTTAATTCTGATGATCCAAAAGTAATGTGGAAAATGTTTATGGATGGGAACAATGAGATTTTCATATATTACATGATTAGATTTTACAGGAAATGCATCGAAATATTTGATCTATATGAATTCTGAGCGAACATGATTCCCTACTGTTTTCTCCTCTCATAATGTGAATGTTAATGTCCTCAGTTTTGACAAATTTTAACTAAATTTAAGACATGATTTAAATTTTTGATGGATTTTACTGGATGAATGTATGTGTTTTTATGTATTATTGTATGTACCTTATGCATTTTATATTGTTATCATTGTTGGTTTTATGTGGTATATACAAAACTTTTAGCTGTATGTATATTAATAAAATTGAAAATTGAATTGATAAGAAGAAGGATGGCCCTGAAAATCGGCAACAAAAGAGACAGAGACATCGAGAACAACGAAGGTGCCAGAAATTAAAGAGGGCAGCGAAACATACAGAATGGTGTTAGAGAAGGTCTTGCTGATTAATGACACGCTCTTGCCTCAAGATCATAATGCCCAAAGTACCTGGATGACACCACCAGCACGTAAACAGCTTTTGGATGTTGGAACACCAGGTGCTTTGCTCATCTTTTCATAAGGGACAACCTAAGCTTTGACAGCTATGATGTTATCTGTTTACAGAAACCATTTCTTTGGGAGGCCCCAATACAGGAAGGATTCCAAATACACATTAACCCAGCAGTTAAAGGAGATGCGGGGTGTCCAACAGCAATGCTCTTGACAGCAATCAAAAGAACCAGTGGATTCACTGTGGTCTCTATATCAAATCCAACCCCATTGACATATTCATAACATTGAATGATAAAAAAACACAACGATGGCAGACACTGGACTCTTTTGATCTGTGACCTTTACTGGAATCCGGCATCAGTTATGGCAAAATATTTCACTGAACTGGTTATTGATCAGATTGACAAGGCGAGATCTACTTGGGACAATCTTGTCATCATAGTCTGTGGCGACTTGAACATCGAATGTTTCAACGAGGAGCGAGAACTGATAAAAGACCCTCCAAAAATGTTTACCTTGAGGCCTTATATGGAGGGAGGAATTAAAGAAGAGAAAGATCGACCTTATAAATGGCCACATGAAGGGAGATATGCCACCAGTAAGAACTTGGAAAAGAGGTATCACTTCCAAAATCCTTGACTACATATTTGTCACAACTAACCTTCACGAGAAATTGGAAAGTCTAGAGGTAATAGAGACCAAACATAGTGACCACAATATATTGAAGTTAAAAGGAAGACCTTGGACGGAAAGTTATACAGCCTCACTTGACCATCTGAAAGGGCCCCCAATTGGGATAACACCGGGCGGAAACAGATTAAGGATTAGTAGAGACGAGGTGATGGCTCTAACTAAAGCCCTGGTGGCCCTTTCACTAGAAAACTATCAACCAAGCACCCCGTTAATTCTACAGTATCCATCGTTATTAATGGTGTCCAAAGAAAAAACAACGTGGGACTCAGGAAATCATTTATGGCTTCCCACTCATTTGATCAGGAAGTGTCTAACAAAAAGAACATTCGAAATAAGCTCCTAAGAGCCTCCAAAGGATATCCTACCAGATGCTATATTGAAGAAGCTAGAGCAGGAAAACAGTTGTATAAAAAATGGGGCAGGTGTCACAGACAAAAAGTCCACCAATGTGACGCTGAGCTGATGCTAAAATTGGTAGCAAAGAAAAACACGGCTGAAATGTGGACAGTCTTCAACGATTTAACGGCTCCACAACAATCAAAAATATCCAACTCAGTGCTGGCAAAAGTATGGGAGGACTATTAAGGTTGGTTATTCACGAGTAACAGCAATATAACCACAAGCACAAAGGAGGTTTACAACCCCTCCTGGGACTTCCATATTGAAAAAGTGACATTATAGACATAAAAAAAAGTCTAGCATTTCAAGAGCCACCAGGCCAGATGGCCTCACAAACGGAGTACTAAAAAGGGACCCGCAACAATGGGCCTCATTTCGCTATCTTGGACTAAATCCATTGTGGTGCCCATCTTTAAGAAGGCCGATAGGTCAAATACTGTCAACTATAGGCCTATCACCCTTCTGGGTGTAGTGGGGAAGATATTTGCTGCCATACTATTGAAAGACATGAATAAATGGAGTATAACCACCAAACGCATGGACATCTGGCATCCCGGATTCGTCACAGGAACGGAATCCACTCTGAATTTGTTCCTTGTGAACCTATTAAAGTGCAGGTCTAAAGTGTATAAGGACAAAAGAACTTTCATTGCTGCAATAGAACTTGCTCAAGCGTTTGATACCGTAGACAGATCAACACTATAGCTTGGGGATGTCTTGATAAATCTGAGAGAAGCGTTGGAAGCACTTCACACGCAACATTATTTAGAGTAAGATTGGACAATTAGACAATTGCAACTCTCTGTCAGAGGAAATCCCCACATCAAAGGGACTAAAACAGGGCTGCAGGCTAGCGCCGGACATCTTTAATCTATATATCTCCGACATTGAACACTCATTCACTGGGGTGAGGTGCTTCCCCCCTCGTCTAGCAGGTGTAACGCTGAGCAGGCTTTTGTACGCAGATGCCCTGCTGCTGCTAGACCAGACACAAATTGACCTCCAGCGGCAACTTGATGTTCTGGCAGCTTACATGGAATCAAACTCCCTCAACATCAACGTCCAAAAATCTAAAATCTTGACTCTGGGAAAGGCCAGGGGTAGAGGTTCCATCAAAAGAGCTTAGTATCTAAAGGGCGAAAGAATACCAGAAATATCATCAATGGTTTACCTGGGGCTGACCTTAAATGACAGCATCAATGACTCTAATGAAGAAGCCATTTTGAGGAGCAAAACAAGGAATTTGGCAGCCCAGGCAAATTTAATTAAATAGCGACACTGCAGATTTTCTCTGATACCGGTACTAGACTTTTACAAACTCAAGGTAACCCCTATAATGACTTACGGAGCAGAGGCGTCACTCTCCCTTGCATGGTCCGTATGGCCCAAAATCGAGGGCCTCTTCTGGAGGAGAGTGCTCTGCCTACCTAAATCACTCCCAAATGAAATGATTTGGAAAGAGCTGGGATGTATGCGACTACTGTTTGGAAGACACTATCCTTCTATCACAAGTGCTTGTCTCCACCAGGAGAAGGAGGATTTGCTGTTCTACAAACCGCCCTGGCAAAAGGCAAGGAGATCACCTTGATGGAATGGAGAACAACGTGTAAATCGGTTCTAGAAAGTGGGGAATCAACAGAAGAGTCTTTAATACAGAATCCATTATATGTTTTTTTTAAAAAAAAGCTATTCAAGCAAGACTGGATAACGACTCAGGAAAGAATAAATACATGAAAAATCTGCAGCACGAGGTTTGAAGATCATAGAAGAAGAGGTACGGTCCCGAAATACGTGAGCAAGTTTCCATCACCTTACTTGCAGAGTGAGTTTTTGAGATTCCGCCTAAACTTGTTTCCATATAAGGACCTTACCAAAAAAAGAAAGGCTTGCAACGAGCGAGATTGGACATGCAGATTCTGCAAATGGTATCCTGAAACTTTATTCCATCTAATGCTGCTGTGTCCATCGTTGTGTCAGGCAAGAAACAGACTGTTGGGGAAATTTCTTGAAGAATAAAGAACAGCAACGGCTAAAGAGTGGTGGGATACTTTTAATCAAGGAAACAGATTGTCAGTAACACTAGCTTTGCTCGCCTTTCTGAAGGACATAATGCAGCCAAGATCAGAAGGACAATGATGCAGAAGCACCTCTGATAATGAAAACGGATCACTTCAGAGACTATTAAGGACTTGGGAAAGTTATAATTTGTATGGGTTTTTTCTTTCTTAGGCTCAGCAAAAAAGGTTTTGATTGTAAACTAAATGCTAATAAAAAATGAAAAAAAATAGAAATTGCCACCTCAGTGCCTACTTATGGTCCTACTTGCCTCTGAGTACCTTTTTCCCATCCCATTTGCCTGTTGTTAACCACTTCTCCCCCCTTTTGCCATTCAATGTCCAGTTTTTACCTTTGAAGCTCAGTGCTGTGTTTGTTTCCACATTTGGCCCTTAGCACCCATTTCTGATCCCATGGGTTCCACAGTGCAATTATGCCCCTCAATACCCACATCAGATGTCGTGTGCCCCTCTCGGGTTCTGGTCATTGTTACATTTGTCCATCAGTGCCCATTTCTGGCCCCTTTCAACACAAATTGCACCGTTCTAATTCCATTTGTTCTGCAATATCTATTTCTGGTCCCACTTGCCTTTAAGTACCCTTAGTACTTTATTCCCTTCATGACCCATGTCTGGTCATTTCGCCTCCCAGTGCCCAGAATCCAAAATTTAAGAACACCACTTTGTTTTTGCTTTGTCACCCCGAGCGGGACGGGTATACCCAGACGTGGGTCCCTTGCCTGCTGGGCCTAGAGCCCCAAGCTACTCCTCACTGATGAGGGCGAACAAGGCTGAAACATGTTTGGGGATGCTTGTGGTCTCGTGCAGAAGGGATGTGACCTAGCAGTCCGGGCTGGACTGCCCCTTTTGAGGTGGGAGCAATCCTGATTTGCCTATGGTTTTTCCCCTTCTGTAATGGCTTGGCAGTCGAAGAACGATGGTCTCGAGGGTTGCCCAGAGCAATGCCAATGGTTAAGATTCATTCTAAACCTTCCAGTCATCACCTCTTTGTTTTTGCTTTGTGACCCCAAGTGGGACGGGTATACCCAGACATGGGTCCCGTGCCTGCTGGGCCTAGAGCCCCAAGCTACTCCTCACTGATGAGGCCCAACAAGGCCGAAACATGTTTGGGGATGCTTGTGGTCTCGTGCAGAAGGGATGTGACCTAGCAGTTCGGGCTGGACTGCCCCTTTTGGGGTGGGACCAATCCTGATTTGCATATGGTTTTTCCCCTTCTGTAATGGCTTGGCAGGCTACGAATGATGGTCTGGAGGGTTGCCCAGAGCAATGCCAGTGGTTAAGATTCATTCTAAACCTTCCAGTCCTCACCTCTTTGTTTTTGGGAATGGACAGACGAAATGGATGGATCGAATGGGTGGTATGGATGGAAGGAGGGGATGGATGGAATAACGGACCAAATAAACGGACGGAGTGAATGGAGGAGATGGAATGAATGAATGGAACAGATGGACGCATGTGAAATGAATGGATTGAATGTACGGATGTGGATGGACAGGACGGATGGATAGGACACAAGGATGGAACGGAAGGATGGAACAGAAGGATGGAACGGAAGGGATGGATGGGACGGAATAGATGGATGAATTAAATGGAATGGATAGACGGATGGAACTGGATGGATGGATGGACGGACCAGAACAAATGTACGGATGTACTGGAACAGATAGATAGACCGGAACGGATGGTTGGACCGGAACGGATGTATAGAACGATTGGAACAAATGAATGGGACAGACGGATAGATGGGACGGTTGCATGGATGAACAGATAGATGGATTGGACGGATAGATGGATGGGACGGACGGATGGATGGATTGGATGGATGGATGGATGGAGCAAATGGATGGACAGAGCAGATAGATGGACAAAACCAGATAGCAGATAGATGGATGGACGTAACGGATGGATGGATGGATGGAACGGATGGATGGAACGGATGGATGAAACGGATGGATGAATGGAACGGATGAATGGATGGAATGGAAGGATGGATGGAACGAAAGGATGGATAGAACGGAAGGATGGATGGAACAGATGGATGATGGATGGAACGGATGGATGTGGGATTGCACGGATGGATGATGGATGGAACGGATGGATGGATGGATGGATGGATGGATGGATGGATGGATGGATGGATGGATGGATGGATGGTACGGATGGATGATGGATGGAACAGATAAATGGATGATGGATGAAACGGATGATGGATGGAACGGATGATGGGTGGGACGGATGATGGATGGGACGGAAGGATGGATGTATGGGAAGAATGGAAGGAGGGGACGGATGGATGGGACGGACGGATGGATGGGACGGATAGATGGATGGATGGGATGAGACAGATGGATGGATGGATGAAATGGATGGATGGGACAGATTGATGGATGGATGGGATGGATAAGACGGATTGATGGGTGGAATGGATAGATGGAACGGATGGATGGACGGAGCAAATGGATAGACGGAGTGGATGGATGGCCAAAATGGATGGATAGATGGAACAGAAGGGTGGAACGGATGGATGGATGAAACGGATGATTGGATGGATCTATGGATGGAACGGATGGATGGATGGAATGGAAGGATGGATGAATCAGATGGATGATGGATGGAAGATGGATGGAACGGATGGATGTGGGATTGAACGGATGGATGTTGGATGGAACGGATGGATGATTGATGGGACGGGTGGATGGATGGATGAATGGATGGATGGATGGTACAGATGGATGCAATGCATGGTATGGATGGATGATGGATGGAACAGATAAATGGATGATGGATGGAACGGATGATGGATGGAATGGATGATGGATGGGATGGATGATGGATGGGACGGAAGGATGGATGGATGTGAAGAATGGATGGAGGGGACGGATGGATGGGATGGACGGATGAAAGAGACAGATAGATGGATGGATAGGATGAGACAGCTGGATGGATGGATGAAACAGATGGATGGGACGGATTGGTGGATGGATGGAACAGATGAACGAGACGGATTGATGTATGGAATGGATGGGTGAGATGGATTGATGGATAGATGGGATGGATAGATGGATGGGTCGGATGGATGGATGGATGGATGGATGGATGGATGGATGGATGGATGGATGGATGGATGGATGGATGGATGGATGGATGGGACAGATGGATGGATGGATGGATTGATGGGACGGCTGGATGAGACGGATGGATGAACATATGGATGGGATGAATGGATGGAGGGATGGATGGAGGGATGGATGGATGAATGCATGGATGGATGGAGGGTGGATGGGACAGATAGATGGACTGATGGAACAGATAGATGGACATGACGGATGGATAGGACGGATGAATGGATGGGATGGATGAATAGATGGGACGGATGGATGGATGGAACAGATAGACGGACAGGACGGATGGATGGGACGGATTAATTGATGGGATTGATGGATCAATGGATGGGACGGATGGATCGATGGATGGAAGGATGGATCGATTAATGGAATGGATGTATCGATGGATGGAACGGATGGATGGACGGAGCGGATGGATGGATGGATGGATGGATGGATGGGATGAATCAATGTGTACCGTGCTTTGCTGTTCCCCATGCTATTGCTATATATCTGTATCCCCCCTCCTGTCACTGTAACCACAGCCCCCTGTCTCTATTTGTTAATGTGTCACTCTGTTCCCTGTATCCTGTGCACTTTGACTGGTCTCAGACTCCTTAAAGATAAGCATCATATCACATTGCTATGCTTACTCTCTACTGTACACCATCATTCAACTAGAACACAGCTACACCCCTGATTATTTCGGCCCAGCTGTTCACATATGAACATGAACACCTCATGACCCTAATAAAACGCAACTAGCTGAGCACATTCTGGCCTAGTTGCTCACATATGCGTCCTTCAGGCCTAACGCAGCCAGAGCCCAGTCTGGATGTCCACTCACCAGACTGCACACATCCAACTGATATCTTCAGCACCACACCTAATGCTAGGATGCAGCTGCCATCCGGCAATGACATTAGCTGCACACATATCAGGTGCACCCACGCACCTTACAGCACTATCTCTCTCTACTGACCAGAACTACGGTTTCCGAGGGCATTCAACCTACCAGCGCTTTGAGGTCATACCAATGATATATAGAACGCTATATAAATGCCAAGTAACATAACACATCATTTTCAAAATAACAATCATCAAAGACCCAGGTACTGAGGGATCAAATTCACCCAAGAGAAAATCATCACAAGGAGACCTCTGAGATCGAGTAACATCATACGCCTAACGATTCCATTGATGTTATCTTCGAATCTCCCTCTCACCAAAGCAACTTCTGCTGCACTAGCATGGACCAACCATTACCTCTTCACTGTCACCTGGCCACATAATACCCCCTCCATCTCGCACATAATACAAAACACAACCCAGAAAATGTCCTTCAGATGAAAACATCCCCCAAACGTTGAGAAAGCCCTTCAACAACAAATCACTCTCCAACTCCATACAGTTCCTCAGCACACCTATAGACATCTTGCAAAACATTTACCACAAAAAGTCCACCACACTTGGCACCCTCGCTCCCATAATAACACTTCCAAACTATCAGAAAAAAGATCCAACAAATGGCTTGACCACCTTGCTTAACACTTTACGCGCCACCCCTTCTCTCCCTCCTTCCTTCTTCTTTTACACAATAGCACTTACCTGACATTCACTTTCAAGCCCCATAGCACATGTACCTCTACAGTTAACTGCGCATATTTTCATTACAACCCTACCCTCCCAACGCCGCTCCTCTTCCCGCCCACCTACTCCCACCTCTCCACAGCAATTCTGGAACTTACACTTCTGTGCCTTGAATGTATTTGCTTACTGACCATAATCAAATGTCAGTGGTCGGTACACAGCTTTGCAGTCTGGTTGTGACCAGATCACGTAGATGCCTTGAAACACTCATGCAATCTGGTGCCTGTATAAAAGACGAAAGCGACACTGTGGATCGGCCTTCTCCAACATCACATTCAATCTCTGGATCTAACTACCAATGAAAGTTCGCACAATTCTCGATCACTTTATGCTCTGGAGAACGCTAAAGTTCTAGCTGTTCGACAAACCATAAGGCCCCACGAATAAGCTCCATTTCCAAAGTTAACCCACCAGTACGCTAACAGGCAATGTCACATACAAACGCACATTGCATTTTCAGTTGACACATGAAATGATATGACAGGTTATTGATAACGCACTTAATACCCAGAGATTTCTAAGCGTGGACCTGGGGATCGAACCCGTGTTGCTCCGTGTCGTCTTGCTTCCATGGCGAGCACGTTGCTGCTGAGCTACGCTCCCGGGACATACCAAGCATAAGCCATTATGGCATCACACTCACAGATGCTGGACATGGCACCAAGCTGCGGGCGTCTCTTCAGGGGTACCCTATTTGCTATAACTGCTGGAGGAGTTCCACTATAATTGTGCTGCTTGAATCTTGCCCCAGGTGTCCTCAGTGATCTCGCTACCAGATATGACCATTTACCTTACCAAGGTGCACCACCGCAACAATGTTGTCATGGTCAGTCCTGATGGTAACCAGAAATGCCCACTGGGGTCTGCTGACAACTTTAAACAAATCATAACCTCATGATTTGCCACAGTTGCTCCATAAGCGCACGTCAAGCATTTCTCAGGTGGGAACTGTGCAATTTAGAGCACATTTTAGAGAAGTAATTTGAAAAAAACCTAAAGGACTGATAGGTTGATCTCAACATGTACTATCTCCACAACAATCGCCTGACCTGCTATGCTGCCTTGCAGCTTTCTGCTTTAGGGACTATTTGTCAACTTTAGAGAAATCAACAGTGCATGTGAATCACTGATACTGGTCAAGGTCACTGCATTATTAACAGTGCTGGTAAAGGCCAGTTGTGTTTTCTCCCCTGCAGCATTGACAATTCGTCCAGACTCATTTGAGAACCACAGTCGGCAGCTAAAAAGTGTAAACATTTTTACTGGTCACAATCTGGCTCTGTCCCCCTACAGAAGTAAGGGGTCAGTTGTCCACATTGTTCCCCTGTACTCCTATAGCAACCACTTCCACATCACAACTCGATAAACAATTGGAAGCAAGGAATAGCCAGGCTAGGTTCTGTGTGAATGGGTAGAGGTGCTAGAGCTTCAATGAGAGAGCACTTGGAATTGATTTTGTTTTGGAGTTGGCTGATTTTGCCAATCAATGTTTTGCACACTGTAGAGGTAGCTTGGGTTATCCTGCTGTTGAAGCAGCAGGCTTTGGCTGTACCAAGGCGTTGTTTGTAGTTTGTCGCAGCCTCAGTGAACACAGCTTTGCTTGTTATTGTGGGCATTTTCAGCCGGGCAGCTTCAGCTGCTCTTTTCAATGTGCGATGGGCACGCAGGTCTGAGGTGTACCAAGAGTTTTTGTGTTTGGGTGGTATAATATTAGAAGCTTTGAGGGGTGCCAGGGAATCAATGGTGTTGGTTAGGATACTGTTGTAGTAGTTAACTAGAGTATCTGCGTCCTTGGCCATGGGCAAGTTGTGGCTGAGTAGAGGGCTGGCCAAGGCACTGGTGTGGTTCTGGGTGCTGCATCTGGGACTTAAAGGTACAGCGATGATCAGGCTGGTGTTTCAGATGGAGATTCGAACAATGCAAGTCAGCAATACTTTGCCGGCTTGAGCTGAGGTAATGACATACTTCAGTTGGCACTGTGTGGCAATGAACAGACTCAAACAGGCAATCAGTGGTTCAAAGAAAAATGAATACCAAATGCAGCGTTGAAGGTCCTGATATTTCGCTCGGTATCGAACATGCTCAAGTCATAGCTTGCAGCGTGTCCACATTAAAAATAGGAATCTTGGCTGTTCTGGCTTGGACGTGATGTGAGTCCCACTCCAGTGTCTTAAGGGCCACGGTTTGTCATTTTCCCAGACTCCCCAACACGAGGGAGGGTGGCACACTCCCTCAGGGGTCCAACAACACAATGAGATCCCAGGCAAGAGGTTGGCTGGTATAGATAAGGTCTTTGTGCAACAGCAGTGGTCACCCACAATGGTCCCTGAGGATGGTTAAGGGACAGCTTGCCTCTGCCTTGGAGCACTTGCCTTCACCTCACACGTTGTGGCCTCTGTAATTGACTGCTCTCCCAGCAGGGTCCAATGAAATCTTCCTTCAGTATTGGAGTCCAAAGGATGATTCAAAGAAGTGATGTGAGACCCCTTCTTTTAAAGGTAAAGGTCCACAAGTGATTGGACTAAAGCTAGTATGCTTTAGGTGTCAATCCCTACTCTTGAAATTAGTGGACTATGCCCTTCTGACATCACACCCAAAGTGCTTTGTGCTACAGGAAGTACGAAAGAGAAAGAGAGCCAGAGAGAAACACGATGGCAGAGGTTTCCCAAACTTGTACAGATCTCCCTCTGGCTACACTAACACCCACAACCTTCCCTTTTAAATAGAATCAAAGGCATTTATATATGTTGTACCCTGGTGTGAGGCTACTCCCTTTGAATGGGTGTGCTCCTCTGATGCCTGGGCCCAGGGAAGCTGCCTGCTGTGTGGCTGTCTCTGCCGCCGGCTTTTACCTGCCCGCACAAAGAGATCAAAGGGGAGGCATGGCCCTTCAGGCTCCTGAACTGTCATTTGACAGCCTCAGCCCATTTGGTCAGAATACACATCACCGTCCACAGCTGACTCACAGGAGCTGACACATGTTCATAAATAGTGCCATTCACTACACCTTAACTCAGGCATAGCTTTAATATTAGAGTTTATCCTGCCACCATCATGGGTTATTTATGATCATCATAGTTTTGGTACAGGTGCATATCTTAAATGTAGCCCCCACACTACGGAGACGTGGCTGTCACTGTAGTTGTTAAATGTGCTACGTTGACTCCGCACCTGCTCTGTGCCACTGGTATAACAGATGCTGAAAATCAGGATACTGATGCAGCAGGACACAGATACAAACTATGCCTTTGACATGGAGTTTATGGAAGGGGAATCTGATCAGCAGATTGCCCTTTCAGAGATGTTATTACCAACATCAGTGTATTATTACATTAAAAAAAAAAAGACCATTGCCACATGTCAATTATCACATGGTAATTTAAGTTTTCACCTGTATTTTAAAGGGATATTCAAGTAGTTGAGAGTCCAAGCTTGTGCTCGTTTTGTGGTTGGTGATATGACAAAAACCTATCATATAGATAGGTTGGGTTTGGCAGGAAACAACTGTATTGTACTTCACCTCTGGTAAGCAACTCAAACGTGGTCCTTTTTTATTTATTTTATTTTATTGAGCATTTGTTAGATGCCTATACAACAGAATTGTGTTTCAAAGCGCCACAAGACTAAATGGGAAGGGAACAGAGAATATAATAATGGCAAAAAAGTGCAAGTGCAGCGAGGAGAAGTGCAGGGGATAGGGCGTGAGGAGGGGGGGAGAGGAGTGGACAAGTACTGGTGGAGGGCCTGGGAGGGAAGTGCTAGGGTATCCCAGGAGAAGAACCTCAGGCTAAGTGCTAGTACGGCGAATCCCAGAGGTGGGATGCAGAGCCACCAAGCAGGGGCCTGCAAGGGCAGTGCAGAGGGGGGAGGGTGCTGGTATCGACTGGGAAGAAGGGCCTGGCATCCTGTGAGGTTCATGAGGACCAACAGCAGAGTTTCTATCAGTTTCCAGAACTTAAGGAGGTCCGGCTTAAGTCTGAGAGGGGCAGGGAGAATGTTCCAAAGGGAAGCGCCAGCCAAGGAGAGACCTGCCCCCCACTCTTTGCTTGGAGAATCGTTTGATAGTCAAAGAGTTGGAGTTAGAGGAGTGTAGGAGCACGTGAGGCATAGAGTGAAAGAGCCAGTGGTGAAGGAGCGGTTGCAAAAGTCAGCAAGAGCTGGGGCGAAAGATGAGATATTGGGCCTCATTACACGGAAGGTGGTAAGGGTTAACGGTCACCGGTAATGCTACCGGTGACCGTTAACCCTTACCGCCTTACTACGAGTTCCCTTTGCGGGACCCGACTTTAACGGCTGGGTTAACCAGCCGTTAAAGTAGGGTGCCGCAAAGGGACCATGGTGCTAATTACGGTACCGCAATTTGCGGTAATGAGGCCGTGTAATGAGGCCCATTGTCCTTAATGATTCTGGAAGAGCAGGGGAGCACCTGTTTGGAGGAGACCTGCAAAGAGCAGACCACATTAGAGAACTCATCCAGTCTTATGGGCAGGAAGGAAGAGAGTGAGGGGGTAGAAGGATGGGATCCAAGGGAGGCAGGGGAGCAGGCTTGGCAGTGGAGATGGGGCTAGAGGAGAGTGCAGACAGGATGTCATGAGTTTTGGATGTAAAATAGAAGGCCAAAGCAGTGCAGAAAGCCTAGGAAGTAAGGAAAGAGGTGGAGAATGCAGCTGGATTGGCGAGTTCCTTGCAGATTTTGAAAGGTTTGGCCATGTTGTTAGTGGCTCCAGAGATGCGGGCTTGGAAGTGGGCCCGCTTCTTGGAGCGGATAGAGAAGCGATATGGCCTTTGGAGCAGGCGGCAGGCCAGTTTGTCAGAAAGGGGAACCCAAGGTCTGCCACTTCCATTCACCAACTCTGCACTTGAGTTTCAGAGCTGCTTGATCGGAGTCGTACCAGTTTTTGGGAGAAGGTTTTAGATGGATCTTCATGTCAGGGGCAAGAATGCCAAGGGTGTTAGAGATGGAGAGGTGCATGTTAGCAAGGACAGAGTCAGAGGGAGGGTCCTTCATTCCTATACAAGTAAGGTACATCCCCGGGTCATGTCCTGATATATTTGGCTCCCTCGGCTAGTGTGCAGGTGTTGCAGCAGATGTTTCTACTGTACTGGAATGCCAAACATATTGCTCCTGAAATTCACTCCAGTGGGAAAGTGACCATAAATCAGACCCTCAGCTTATAGCGATTTTACGCATGCAGCCGAAAAAGTGCAGCAAAATGTTTAAAAATGCAGGTAACTATGCAGGCAATGTAGTACTTTACCCATCTGTCACGTATTATGATTAGTTTGATTGACAGATCTGTGTCAAACAGTGCACACCGTTTATGTAGGAGTTCCTTTAGTGAGCGAGTGCTTTCAATTAGGAGGTGTAGAGAGGGCCTTAGAAATTGTATTCTGTATGTTTAGTAGCTACCTATAACTAGCATAAATGCTCAAAAATGTAGGTATTTGTACTGCGATATTTCTCTTTTTCTTGCCGCCAAATGTGTAAGTCAATTTATGTGAACACTGCGCCCCTGAATTTTTGTATGCAGAATTTCCGTTTGTGATATATTCGGTCGTGCAGTGATCATATAGATATGGCATGCATTGTGCAAAGGCACAGTGCCGGCCTTGCGACTGTGAGGGACAACCCTGCAACTCCTAAACCCCTTATACCACACGATGGGATTGGGAGACACCTCTGCAACCGCCGATCCTCTTGTGCGGTATAACAGGGATTCAGCATTTTCATTTACTACGAATGCGCAGTAAACGTATATTGGTGGGGGGGTTTTCTGTATTTTGGGGTAATACCTTGTAGATCCAGGCCACAATAGCCTGGGGCTAGTGAGTCTAATCAATGTACAAACTCATATATACTGGGGCTAGTGAGTCTAATCAATGTACAACCCCATAGTATGATCCTCACACCCATGGCAAAGCCCCAACATCTTTTCACATGTCAACAGCCATAGCAGGTATAGGTAAACTATGTCAGCACCCTAATGTCTAATGTCATGCTGGCTCATCACTCCACAAGTCTCATATTAGTATACAAGTACATGACGGATATATATCTAACTTGATGTTTGCAGAATAAGCACAGTCTTTATTCTTACAGAGGAGGACTATGTATATCAGCCTAAACATGATATTTATGTCACTAATGTATCATCATAAGTGCTCAAAGAAACAATGAGTGTTGTGCCTTAAAACACTCAGCAAACTCATATTTCAAATTTCTGCTTCTGTGCAATGATGGAAAATGACATCATTGTCGTTTTGTGGGGTGAAAATGCAGTCCCAGAGTGAAGAATACAGCTGCCTGATGTTGAAACCCATTGGAATACGCAGGCCAGTTCAAACATTGATTTCCGACATACGGCCTAGTGAAGGATTAAACAAGGGCCTAGTTCAACTTTCAATTGACAGGCACACAAGTGAAGGAAAATGTGTCTGAGTAATGAAAACTACTAGACAATTTCACTTAGGGTGACTAATAGCAGAGTGTGACATTGACTTCAAGGCAGCCCAAGGCTGTGATTCAGAACTCTAAAGTGAGGTCAAACACTTTGCATTTGTCACAAATAAAAAACACTTACTTTCATCATGCAAAATGACCTGATTTAAAAAGAGAGGCCTATTTTTCTTGTAGAAGTGAAAACTGGTTTCCAATGTTAACTGTGGTCTATGGGTGAATTATACCAAAAGAGAACTTATATCTGTTCAAATATTGTATTAAATAAATATTGTAGTTATGAACAGCAGGCGCATATTCAGTACTAAATGTTACATATAAGCACATTTTGCCAATTCAAAAGGCTAACCTTTCAGAATGATGGTTGCAACATGAGTCCTCCCACTGAACTGAAACTGTGACCTCAAGACCTTTGGCTGAGATCCACTAGGAAAAGGTTTTCAGCTCAAAATGCAAAGAAATATAAAGAGTAGATCAGAATTGTGCAGGGTACAGATAAGACGGGCAGTAGAAAATACCTTTAAGGTCAGGACTCCGCATTAACTGTGTATTAGCTTCGAACAGAGACCTTTCAAGACACTTAATGGCAGGGTGGAATAACAGGAGCCAGGTAGATGTCCATGTCATGTGACTGGGGAGAAATTAAATGTTTGAGGAGAAGGGAGCTGGATGTGAAACTCAGGGGCCCATGCGATGCATTGCCTATGATTAACATTTTACTGCTTTTTCCTTTATAAAAAGGAGAATTGTGTGTCCCAGTGATCTCACCTAGGGCACATATTAAAGGGCATAAAAGACCTGTCAGTTCCATGTGAATATTACCCTTGTGTGATGTATAGAATTTGAGTTAGTAAGAAAACCATGATACTGGCCTTCTCATAATTCAGAGGAACTGAAAAGTTGGTGAGGGGATAGACTGTGAAATTAAGGTTTGAATGGTGAAGTGGCATATTTTTCACTATTTCGGCTCAGGAGCAAATCAAGAAAAACAATATCTCCTCTCAGGGAGGGTGTGCCGAAGTGAAATTAGTAGTTCCCGATTCATCATACAATTTAGAATTCAAAAATATATATGTTCATGCAGTTACCTGAAAAATAAAGATAGTTTCCATGTAGGGAGATTTTAGGAAAACCAAAACTATAAACCAACATGTCATTTGGGAGTGATGCATTTTTCTCCTCCATTCAGTCCCCATGATCCACACCTCCCAACTCCTTGCACTATAAGCAGGCAGTGGGCAGAACTGGTGGGGGGGGTGGGAGAGGTAGCCAATTCATACCGTGGGAATATTGATATTGTGTAAGTGTCATTAGCACTACATAATATCAATATCCTATCTAAGAGGGGATTTTAGCAAGGAACTACCCTGGGAGGCAAGGAGAGCTACCAACACAACTGGGGAACCACATTGCCAGGAGAAAAGCTGTCTACCTGGAGAGGCCTTAAACCTTGCAGGGGAGGCAGAGACAGGGAAACCTAGAAGCTAACCGGGCCTGACATTGGAGGAACCAGATGAGGACTGGGTGCTGGCAACTACCCTTGACAGAAGCCTTTGACCACATCTGTGCTTTCCCATGATGAGCCCTGATGTTTCCTTGAGTGCCCAACAACCAAGGTCTCCCATGTAAGTAGATTGATTTAGATGACAACAAAAGTGTGGGGGAATTCTACCAACCTTTGTCTCCTTCTTGCAAAGTGGGTGGGGGACAAAACTGTGTAGACCCTGGCCATATTTGACTAAAAAGATAACTTAATTAATTCCTCTCAGAAAGCCCCCCTATACATTTAAATGTAATTGTGTTGGGAACTACCCGCCTTAATCCTGTCCGGGGGGCTGGGGGGGGGGGGCTGCAAAACAGTATAGACTCTTAGCACATTTAATTAAAGTTCATTCAATTAATTCCCATATGGAAAAGATCATGGGATGAAAGTTGTTACAATTCGAAACTGACACATTTCATGCCCAGTGTGTTGCAGCCATTATAGTCAATAAAGTAATTGGGTGACCCTATTTTCCTGTAACCCCTGACTTCCTTACAGAAGAGGGGTGTCCCTGCTACCAAAATAAGAATCCCTAACAAATCTACCTTTCAAGCGAATGTAGTGTGTGCAAAACAAATGTTCCCATTTATTTCTGTCGTGGTGATTTTCCGGGGCAGGCAGAGCCGTCCGCGGACCTCCGGGCTGGGGAGGCCCCAACTCCTCCTGCGTCCCAAAAGGAGTATGAGGCACACACACAAGAGCAAAGTAATTACGGCTGTTTAGTATAGTAACGCAGGGATAGTCCGTAGCTCGTATGCATCGAAAGAGACTCTCAGCGTTAGTGGGGCTCGCAGGCCCTTTTTACTGTAGTATGACTTGCGTCACCTGGGAAAAATAGTCACAAAACCTAACGCCACTTCGGGTTGGCTCTCCTAGTGGTAGGGTCAGTATGGTTACATATAGCGGAGGGGATTATTGGATAAGGACCGGTCAGGTGGTACACTTGGGTTGTCCCTAACAGTCGTTACACCAAAATTGTTATAAGGGGGCACTTGGTGATTGGCTAGTCAAAATGGCATCAGTGGTGAGCCCCTCGTATTCTGATTGGTTCCCTCATGAGCCCCCAAGCCTGGGACCATCGCCGTTCCCAGCTCGCGATGTACCTGGTGCTGGCAACAATGTGCAACTATGTGTTAGTGGTGGACAATAGACAGGTCTGACTAGTGGCTGATGTGCATGTCTTTCCCATCTGCATAGGTGTCCAACTTGTCGCTTTGTTGTTGTTGTTCCAGACGTGGGACTCCGGCGACTTTCTTTCTCGTAAGCTTGGCATCTTGTCAGTTTGGCTTGATCACGTGTGGAGAGACCCTGGCTGCAGCGGAATTATGAGCATTTGATTTGTATTTCGGCTCTGAGGAGCGCTTGGTGATGGCAGGTGTAACCTTGGCGCTGGGAGCGCGGCATGTGGGTTGCAACATCACAGCCTTGGCTTTGGGCTCTCGTTGGGGTTCGTTCTGCGTGGTCAGCGCTTTGCATTTTCGTCTGAGAGTATTTTCGTCTGAGAGGCTCCTTCCTGGGGATTCTTGCTTTTTGCAGCCTACTTTGGGCCTTGCTTCTGAGTGGCGTTACACAATCCATAATATGGGGTCGTGAGGGGTGCCAGAGTGTCACCGGCAACAGTAAATACATAGGTTGGCGTCTTCATAGGGATAGGTAGTGAGAAAGCGTCTGCAAGCATGTATACACAAGCTCTTCAGGCGTCTCGCGTTTCTGCAGTGCTGTAGGAGCCCTATGTGAAAAATAACAACGATGCGCGTCTGTGGGTGTACCAGTCTGCTGCGTCATAGCACTGAGTATGTTCTTCGTGTGGGTTGGTGTGGCGAGTGACCAGTGTGCATGGTGGCACATGTGTTCTTGTCTGTTGTCTATGTCTTCATGGCATCTCTAACGATGATGGTGCTTGTGGCTATTGTCTAATCGAGTTGGTGCATGAGGCTGACGTCGGCTTGACCAGGACGTGATAGTGGGCAGGCTCCCCGAGCGTGTGGGCCGTGGATACATGGGGTCTTTTCGTCTGGTGATGAAGTGAATGGGTCGAACTCCTCTCGCGGGGGATGCTTGGGCCTTGATGTCCTGGGCCATGGTTTGGATGAGAATGGGGGAAGGGTATTTTCCCATTTTCCCACTTAATTCCCATTCATTCCAAAATCAGAAGCCCAAAGCCCTACATATCATCTGAATGAATGTTGAAAAAATATTTTTCCATTGAGTTTATTTCCAAAACCTTGCCTTTCAAATGAAAATCCTAAATGATTTCCCCAGTGGGTTTATTTCCCAAAACAGTGCCTTTCAAATAAACAGCCAAAACAATGTTTCCATTGAGTTAATTTTTCAAACCCTGCCTTTCCAATAAAAAGCCAAAACGATGTTCCCAATATATTCCCACTCTCTGTACCTTACCTTCCAACTATAGGGGTCATATCTAATTGATGCCTAGAGGCAGTGCTTAATTTGTGGGGGTGGTTGCCGGTGCCCAACACTGGCACTCTTTTTTGGGCACCGGAACTCATGCAGGGCCAGCGCACATGCAATTGCTTTATTTGTTCTTCCACTTCGCGTTGCTTCGATAATAAATCATTGGGATTTGTCATTCTGATCTCGATCTCTCTCGTGCTTGCAGATTGCAGGCCATGGCTGGCTGTGCCTGGGAGGGGGCAGCAATGGCAATGAACAACAAACTGTTACAAACAGCCAATGAACACTACCATTCTGTTGTTACTATGCAGTATTTGATACATTCTGTATAATAACACAGAATGTGCAGTTTTTATTGGCTGTTCTTCTGAGCCAGTGAAATTACATGGTGACGTGTTGTTGTTGCCACAGGAGGCAGCGTGGCGCCACCTTCATTTCACGAGTTACTGTGAAGTGAGGGTGTCGAGGTGTGGCGTCGTCGGTCCTGACTTGTGAGAGAGAGAGCCTGCCCTGCTGCACTGCATGGTGCAGCCTAGTTGCTTCCTGGGGCCTCCTCTGCCTGCTTTTTCATTTGTGCGGGTGCCAGTGTGCGCACCCAGCCCTCCCACCATGAGGCCCGACAGGAGACCAAGTCCCAGCCGGCAAAGCAGGTGTGTCACTTGCGTGCGGTGCAGCCTGACCTGTCACAGTCAAGTGATCAGGCAAGGAAGGCCCAGATCGGGGCCCGGGCGGCGGCACGGTCCCCTGGTGGTGTCCTGACTGCCCAGGAGTCAGGGGTCCATCCGCACCCGGGCTTCTGTCTGTGTGACCTGTGTGCAGTGTGCTACTGACTGCAGTCAGTGCCAGGCCCATGCCAATTTCTGTGACCAGGGGCTGCCGGCTGCCGCGGGCGGCCAAGCCCATGGATTGTGCCCAAAAGTATGTTTTTTACTTTTGTCTTTGAAAAATATGACCTTTCGTGTGGCCGGTGGCCGGGGTCCCGCCCCACAGAAGGTAGGTTTTAAAAGAAATAACTTATTTTGAGTGGCGGCTGTGGCCCATCACTTCAAAAGTGATGGGCCCCAGCTGCCCAAATATACGTTTTTTCTTTTAAAATCTTACCTTCCGTAGGGCCGCTGCGCACCTATTTTTGTCATCAGGCTCAGCATGGCCATGGCGGTGGTGGCCCCATGGAAGGTAGCCTAAGTGATTGAGGCAAGGCGGGGCAAAGCCAGGACCGGGCGGGGCACGGGCGGCAACGTGGTCCCACTAGTGTCTGTCACAAAAGGAATGAATTGTTTGCAACTTTGGCCACTTTTTCATTGGCGCTGAGCCCAACTCGAGACAATTGTATGCCCCAGTTCGAACTTGGATAGCATTCATCTAAGCGAAACATGAACTGTGAATTTGTGCCTGGGTGTTTCCGTTCTTCCTTTTAATGTTATCGGCCTCATTAGTTCACAAACAAGCTTCAGCGAGGGGACCCATCCGGAACGGTGCACGTATAGGGCCGAAACCGAACTGGCTGCACTTCATGAGAAAAGCCCATGCAAAGACGAACTTCTGAAATGCCATTTCAGGCTTAAAGATACGCACCTGGAAACTAGACGGGGATAAACATGGTGCACGTCCCCACTAATCTGTCGTCATAAATAAAAGCACTAATTAAGTATTCGTGTATCAACCATCTTTTACTGTCATTTTTTTACATAATTCCAGCGCATGTTTTCTATCCTGAAGTGTGGTTTATACACCAGATGTGGACCCTTAACCTGGGTACAATACGCTCCGTGTATGTGCTCCGAATGAGAGTCTGTTACACCCAGCGGTTTAGTGAAGTATGTCAAGAACATGTCAGTGGGAAGGAGATATCAGAATATGCATTCTCCTCTGGCTCCTGAATATTGGGTGACAAAACATATTTAGTTTTTTAATATGTGTTAAGGTGGAAAGAGGCCCTAAAGCAGAAGTAGCACAGGCCGTTGATTTCACAACAATGTCTTGCAGAAATGACTTTTTCCAAGTTATCCAACACCATGCTCATGCTTGAAGGAAGGGTGAAGGGGGATGCATTTATGAGATGTGATGACTGATAAGGGCTTGAGAGTAAATTGATTACACAAAACACCTGGATGAGGTGACTGAAGAACAGGCTGAGGGGAGGGTGCTATTTCTGGAGGTAACCAATTAACAATACTTGGTGTACTTTAACAGACTGTTAGATGGGGCAGAAGGGGTAGAGAGAAATACAGTGCAACAGTGACTGAAACAGAATGCTTTTTCATTTATTTGCATTATTAAAGCACTCACACAGCCCTGGAGCATTGCGGCGCAGTTACAGGAGGAGCATGTCTTAGTTGCGTATTTACTACTAGCCTGTGCCAGCAGTTGCTGCAGCGCCAAACATGTGACATGGAGCAGCAGCAGTGCGATGGGCTGGTGGTGGGCCAATCTAGGTAGGTCTAGCAATGAACAGGCGCGGCCGGCACGCCCGCGCTTATAGTGGCGCCGCGTCCGCACTGATGGTGGCGCTGCGCCTGCGCTGAGAGCAGCGCCGCACCCGGCATTATGGGGCCAATATTTTTTGGGCACTGGCACTTATTTTTTAACAAATTAAGCACTGCCTAGAGGGTGAGGTTTGCTGGGGGAAGGGAGCATCGGGATAAACTAAGCAATCATGTGTGTGTTTTCAAATGTTTCTATCGGTTAATTTGCAAAGATATATGATGTAAGTTGTGACTGCAAATGTCTAAATTCTACCTGTGTTGTTGTAGTAACTGAAAGTCTATTAGAAATACATTTCCATCAATTGGAGCAAGGAGGTTTAAGTTGTGATATTGTATTGTGCCACAGAGTTGGTGGCTGCTGTCCTTGTGAGTGATTAATTCTTCATTGTACTGAAATTGAAAAATATATATATATTATTACTAGGGCTGTACCGAACTTCGGCTTCGAGTCACTATTCTGCCGAAGTTCAGCTGAAAACAGCTATCCGGCTTCGGCAGAATAGTTTCTGCATAGTGACTCGAAGCCGAAGTCCACTTTCTATGATTAGCTGCCTTCTCCCTGTTTGGGAGATGACAGACAATCATAGAATGTTTTACAGTGTTCAGGCTGCAGAAGCCAAATAAGCTGTTTGCTTATTGGCTTCTGCAGCCTGACCACAGAGGAACCAGCCTCAGAATGTGTTGAAATAGGAAGTGAGGGAAGGGAACAGTTCTTCCCCTCCCTCGCTTCCTATACCAACTGACGGGCTCCAGCAGGTGCCAGCAGCACCCGGACCCAGAGAGACCACCATCACCAGGTAAGTGACCCCCCCCTATGCTCCCTCATCATGGTGAGGCCACGGGGCACTTTTCCCACCCCGGCGGCCTCAAATTCAAAATTGCCCCCCCGCCCCTTTAGCACGGTGAGGCTGCGGGGCTACAGGGAACCCCCAAGGCCTCACCGCAATATTATACTTGATGGTTGGGCCACCGGTGCAAAGCCGGTGGCCTGACATTGTTATGCAATGGGGGGCCGCTCCTAATGGAGCGGCCCCCAGACTCACAAGGCCGCTGGGGCACTTTGCCCACCCCGGCAGACTCGAATTCAAATGAGCCCCCCGCCCCTTCAGCACACAGGCACCCCCATGGCCTCACCTCAATAATAATATTGATGATGGTTGGTGACCCGAGAATGTTCTCCCATGTCCCCCCAACCCCTCCGTTGTCCCGCAATGTTCTCCCATGTCCTCCCACCCCCTCAGTTGTCCCACAATGTTCTCCCATGTTCCCCCACCCCCCCGTTGTCCCGCAGTGTTCTCCCATATTCCCCTCACCCCCTCTGTTGTCCCGCAATGTTCTCCCATTTATCCCACCCTTCCATTGTCCCATGATGATCTCCCATGACCCCCCACCCCTCCATTGTCCCATGATGATCTCCCATTTCCCCCCACCCCCTCTGTTGTCCCGCAATGTTCTCCCATGTTCCCCCCACCCCTCCGTTGTCCCGCAATGTTCTCCCATGTCCCCCCACCCCTCCGTTGTCCCGCAATGTTCTCCCATGTTCCCCCATCCCTCTGTTGTCCCGCAATGTTTTCCCATGTTCCCCCTCCCCTCCATTGTCCCATGGTGATCTCCCATTTCCCCCCACCCCCTCTGTTGTCCCGCAATGTTCTCCCATGTTCCCCCCACCCCTCCGTTGTCCCGCAATGTTCTCCCATGTCCCCCCTCCCCTCTGTTGTCCCGCAATGTTCTCCCATGTCCGCCCACCCCTCCATTGTCCCATGATGATGTCCCATGTCCTCCCACCGATCTCCCATGTCCCCCACCCCTCCATTGTCCCATGATGATCTCCCATTTCCCCCACCCCCTCTGTTGTCCCGCAATGTTCTCCCATGTTCCCCCCACCCCTCCAGTGTCCCATGATGATCTGCCATTTCCCCCACCCCCTCTGTTGTCCCGCAATGTTCTCCCACGTTTGCCCCACCCCTCCATTGTCCCACAATGTTCTCCCATGTCCCCCCCACCCCTCTGTTTATAAGTGGATCTCAGTTCTGCTGGCTGTCATGGGACTTCTGCGTCCCAAAGAGTCTCATAGTTTGTTCCTTTTAAGCCATAGAGTTTCTTGATCTTCTGAATTCTATCTTATGATCCAGTTGTCCTGGGCCATTTATTTGTTCTTGTAGACTTGTTGTGACAAAATGTGATGAGTACAAAAATTGTGCATTTTCTTAATCCTGCAACACTTGTCTAGCAGTAACATCATCCTTTTCTTTACTTTAGTTATACCACAGCCCAGAAAAGTCACAGCACCTACCAAGGAAGCTCACCCCTGAGACTGACTTACACCACCTTGATGCAGATGCCTGCTTAGTGCCTACAATCCTGGTGAGTACTATGGGGGTTTTACTATTCAGGGGAAGCTTGAGGTGGGAGGTTACCACTCACTGCATATGCCTGATTAAATGAAAGACTGCTATATTATGTTTACCGCCTTCAATGGATGTACATAATGGCTCCTTCAACTCCTGGCAATTTCAAGTGTGGTTTTTGTCGTTCATATTTTGTTTTTTACATAGTTATTTTTGATAAAAGGCTTTTTCAAAAACATTTTTAAAGGGAACCCCAATACCACTTCAGAGCCCAGAGCCATCATTCGGTACTGCCCTGCCAAAACTTACTCTTAAGTTTGACTTTTGCTTTACATTTCTTTGTCACCAGTATGAGCTTCTGATTTACCTAAAGGCCCACAAGCAACAGCTAGGAGACGTGCCCAGCAGAAACCCTATCCCTCGCCCAGAGATGCAGAACTCCCTTTGTTGTCGGCATGAGTAGCACCAAGGAGAAAACCAGCCCTGTGTGGGATTACTTGACCATTAAAATGGATGATACCTCCAAGGCAGTGTGCTCTGTGTGCCTTGTGGTTTTGTCTCGTGGATCTGCAAACTCGAGACAGTGCAGCACATCAGCACTGACCAACCATCTGTGATCCAAACATCACAATGACTATGTCTAAAATGAAAGGAAAAAAGAGGTCGTTGTTGGGAGAACCAACAGCAATGTGTTTCCCGCAAAGTGCAAGAGGGCATTGTAACAGCTGTCCATTAAAGATTGTCTGGACAAAAAACAAGTGTGGCCTCTAGACAGCCCTTCCGCACATGCGGTGCATCGCAGTATTGGCGAAATGATAGCGCTAGACTTGCAACCATTTTCTGTTGTTCAGGATGTCGGTTTTGTGCGTTTACTCCATAGGTTGGAGCCTAGGTACAAAGTACCATCACGTAAATATTTTTCAACACGCATCATCCCTGACCTGTATGAGAAAGTGAGCCAGTGTATTGCTTCAGAGGTTCAGAGGGCTGAGAAAATTGCATTTACTGTGGACATTTGGACATCTGATAACACTGTGAAATCTTTTATGGGCTTAACAGGGCATTGGCTGGCCAGCGACATGAAAAGTCATGGAGTTTTGTTGCAGTGCGAGGCTTTTGGCAGAAGCCATACTGGTGCCAAAATAGGATTAGCATTCCAAGAAATGCTAGAAAGGTGGCAAATTAGCCATTCCAAAGTGCACGTCATTCTTCAGGATAATGGCGCTAACATGTGCAAGGCCTTCAGAGAAGCAGACTTAGCTAGTGTGGGATGTTTTGCCCACACCCTACAGCTTTGCATTCATGATAGCCTTTTTGTGCAAAGAACTGTGTCGGACATGATGGCACATGCAAGAAAACTTGTAGGCCACTTCAAACATTCTAGTTCTGCCACATTCCGCCTGTACGCACTGCAAAAAGATCTAGGGTTGCCTGAATTGCAGTTGATTCAAGATGTGTCAACACGGTGGAACTCGTCCTTTTTGATGCTGGGGCGACTGGTAGGGCAGAGTCGGCCAGTAGGTTTGTACTGTGCGGAGGACGATAAAGTGTCAAATCTTTCTGCCTGCCAGTGGCTTTTGGCAGAAAATGTTTTATTTTTGTTGGCAGCCTTTGCATAGCTCACAAAGGAGATTTGCTCCCATGCATAAAGCATCTCCTTGGTGGTTCCTGCTGTGAAAGCCTTAAGGACCTACCTGAGCTCTGGCGAGTCTAGGGACACTGGTGTGAAGCTAGTGAAAGCAGAGTTATTGAAGGCTGTAGAGGCAAAATTCAAAGACATTGAGGCTATACCCATCTACTGTGTGGCGACAGGCATCGATCCGCTGTTCAAATTAACATTTTTCAGCAATGATGTTGTGGCGAACAATGTGAAATGTTCTATGCACTCTACTGCCTTAGCCCTCTGTGAGCAGACCTCCACTCCTGAGGGGCAACCTGCAGACCTTGACCCACAAGAGGACAAGCCACCACCCAAGAAGAGCGTTCCACCATGTGGCATATGGGCATTCTGGGGCAGTGTTGTTCAGCAGTCCACGGCTGGTGTGAGTCAGTCAATAAGTTCCCTGGACACTGAGCTCACTGTCTTTTTGAGAGAGCCGCTGCTCCCTAAAACTGCAGACCCGCTGGAGTGGTGGGACATGAACAGTGTTCGGTTTCCATGGTTGGCAAAGGTTGCGTGTGTGTACTTGGCACCTCCTCCTACCAGTGTGGACAGCGAGAGAGTGTTCAGTTCAGCTGGAGATATTTATTCTGAAAACAGAAGTAGCCTCTTAGCTGAAAATGTCAAAAGGCTTGTTTTCCTAAAATACAACATTCCCCTTACAGGTTACTCTTACTAGGAGTGAGGGCTTTTCCCAGAACTTTTTTTTTGTCTTTTGTCATAAGCTTACAGAGATGTGTCCAATTAATAAATATGTACCCATGCAATAGAATGCCTCCTTAGTTTATTCATTGAAATTGTGTTTATTATGCTCTAGAATATGTTTGCCAAAAAAAACAACTATTCGGCTCACTATTCGGCCCTGGCCGAATAGTTGACAAACTATTCGGTATTCGGCCGAATACTAAATATGCTATTCGGTACAACCCTAATTATTACTATACACCGTCCTAGTTCCTAGCTTATTGGTGTTGCAGAGGGAATCTGCAAAATGGTATTAAATAGGTTGGAGGCCTCACTAGAGTTGAATCTGCTAAGCACTTTGTTGTGCACCACCTTGCTTGGGGGAGTGGTTGTCCAATAAACTGTGACAAATTGGGGGCTCATAGCTAGGATTTAGTGGAGAATTTTCACTTTTAACATTGGCAGTAGCAGCAAACTATTCATTTGGGTGTCATTGCATTACAGTGGATAGAAAGTTGTGTTTGCATTGTTAAGGTGCCACTCAGACTTGACCCTGGATCACAGGCGGTGTACAGATTGAACAGTGTTGATTTTAAGTTGTAATTGTTAGTGGAAACCAAGAAGGAAGAGGGTTAAGATTTTGCCCCTGAATAGAGAGTACATAAGCTTGCAGAACACATTTCAAAATGCGCGCTGTAGAAATCAATATGGCCAGGAAGCACCTTGTATCCAAATTATTTATCAAATGTTAATGGGTGGAGGAACAACATGAAATGTGGCAAGCCAAATTATGCAGGAGGTTACCTCTGCAAATGTTGACATGTGGCAGGATAATGGTCTGTTGCATCAAGCTCTAACAGACTTTTATATGAAACAAACTACTAAAGATGAGCAGACTAAATTGGCTCAGCTCACAGCATATATGTACCTCAATTTGCTGATAGTGGAAGAACGACACCATAATGGTGTGGCCACTGTGCAGAACCAGGTTGGGCTTTTGAATGAATCCCAGCAAGGGATTAAAAAATTAGAAACAAAGGTGCAACAGGGCCACATGTGAGAGTTAAAACTAGAAAGGCTCATTGAGCAACTCACAAATGAGTTAAAACACAGCAATGAGAAAATGCAGAGTGTGCAATGCAGTTCTATGCACTGCATGAGAAGCATAAAGAATGTGTTGAAAAGATCTGGGATCATCACAACACAAATTAAATGATCAGGTTAGTCATAATAGAGGACGTGATCACAGTCCAATCGACCAATAAAACAATTGAAAACCAGAAATAGCCTCTCAATTATCAAAGGGATGGAGCCCCGAGGAGATTTTGATCAAATGCCCCAAACTCTGGACACCTTGAAACAAGAGAGGAAAGCAATTGACAAAAGTAAAATACCTATTAAACCAAGAGAATAGTGTCCTCTCTCAGGATGTGTGTCAGTAAAAGACATATGCAGAGAAAAATAAGTCAAATTCTCAGGAACTGACCGGCATTAGGTGAGAAAATACACAATTAATGGAACATGTGAGGCAAGCAGAAATTGACTTAGTGCAGGCAGCCCATGGCAGAAATGCAAGATTAGTCTTCTGAAAAAGAAATGCTCTCAATATGTGTGCATGATCTGAGCCTCAAAAAATGAAAATGAGTCCAATTATGAAGAAATCAAGGGATTATAAGATTGATTAATGGCCCAAAGTAAAGTGTTAGAAGCCACTCAAGCACTTGTTCAGAAATAAAAACCCATTTCTCTTCATCCCACCAAGAGATAGGGACTGATAAAAAATAAGTGTGAGAGGTTGGCAAATGAAATAACTAAATACAAACAGGCTTTGAGGTACCCTGACCAGTCAGGGTATGGAAAAGCACCTGCTGATCATGCAGTGGTGACCTTTCTACCAGGGACCTCAGGCCAATTAGCCACTTCATATGTCCATAGTGCAGCGTACTTCATGCATACCACTTATCAAGAACAAGGAAACATGAGGCAACTGTACTCACCCAGGCCTAGTCATACTGTTCCAGAAGGCCAGTCCTTATTTGACATCAATGAGAATTCAGGGTTACCAAGCAGAAGGGAAGCTGGCCAGACCAGTATGTGCTGGGAAATCAAAAATACCCTAGCTAGTACTTCTGACCAAGAGGACTCCTATGATGAAAAGATCAGGGAGTTGACCTGGCAGAAAATGGCGCTACAAAGGGACCACATCAGGGTTTGTTTTGCAGAAAGAGAAGAGCCATATTTTTGGCCTCAAATGAGTATTTTAAAAACCTTCACACATTCAGGAAAATGGAGGGAATTCTCCAGCATACTTTGAAGGAGGGATGAGGAGGATGAGTAATCTCCTGTGTGAAAAGGGAATTACAAGGGAAATTACCCTGAGAGTTCACAGCACCACAGAGCAGAGCCCAGACCCCATCATTATGGGAGGTTTTCCCAATCTGATAGAGGTAGGGAGCACCTAGAGGACTGGGCTGGGAATGGACCCCCAATAGTAGCAGCTCTGAGTCAGAGGGTGAATGGAGTCAGGTGCAGTGGAAAAGGAAGCCTGCCAAACAGAAGAGGTCTTGTGAAAGACCCAATTCATCAGATAAAGGCCATAAAGAGCTTCGTGACTTCCTACTATAATAATGCCAAATATTGGGTATGGGAGCATCTAGTGCTTTATGAGCAAAATATGACATCATTTGGAAATAAAAATGATAGGAATTGCATGTAGTTTATCAAGTGGGTATTCTCCCCTGCATACCCTAGTTCTTTACAGGGATGGAGAACCAAGATCACCATAAATGGTCCCCCTACAAGGGGGCCTTTTTAAAACACTTCTCCATTCATAGGAACCCACAGAAGGCCCGCAAGGTCTGCAGTGTGTGGAAGACCAGGCGCCTAGAGAGTTCATGTAGGAGTTGAAACGAGCATTTGGCCAGACTTCTAGGTGGGTGAATAACAATGGCAGCGAGTTCCTGAATACATACTTCCATGCGCTCACAAAATATATTATGAACCGATTAGTAAGGGATTTTCATGAGCGTAGGACCCTGGATTTGGTGATTGAAGAGGCCACCAGAATCTATGAGGTCCAAAAGCCATCTGAAAATAAAAATAACCCTAAAACACCCAAACCATCCAACACACCTGCCACTGCAAAAGTGTGCAAAGGTGGCAGAGGTATACAATATCCATCCATTGGACTTGGGCAACAGGCAGAGCGACAGTCAGAGGAAACCCTCTGATTCTACCCAATTGAGGGAGTGTCAGGCATGATACCAGATGAATGATCTTTCTGAACCTGCCTCCTATGTAAGTCCAAAATAAAAAGGTACAAGACCTATACCCGGGTATATATGGACTCCCCCGGCACAAGGGGCGGATACAGTCAGTAAGTACCACCCCAGGAAACCTCCCTCCAAACATACCTCCAGAGGGAAGTAATACTCCACTTCCCAACTTGAACTTCTTTCCCAGGTACCCCCCCCTCACCATAATTTGCAGAATAATCCTCCTCTCTCTCTCCCTGCTTTCAGGACAATAGATTCCTGAACCCCGGAGAAGGGAGACCTAGGATGGAAAGTTATCAGGCAAACTTCCAATACCTGAGCTACTGGGGGAGAAGGGACAGTTACCCTTTCCGGATGCAGCAAAGGTATGAATCAAGACCTCCCTACCAACCAGAAACAGTTTCACAACTGGAGCGACTGGTGCAACAACTACCCAAGACCTGGGTTGCATGCTGAGGGCTCAGGCGAACCCTTAACTGGAACCTGCCACCCAGAATAAACCAACATCCAGGTCTGAAGCCCATGGGGGAGTGACTGGAGGAAAATTCTGACAACCAACAGGTTCCTGAGGAGGAGGGCTGGGTGGAGTTGAAGATGCACAGTCCTAGAGGAAGCTTCCTTTCCCAAAGGAACAAAACCCATGGAAACCTCTGAGTCTGAATATGAATCTCCTACCCCGGAAAAGTTTGAACCTAAAGAACAGAGGGTAAGTAGGAGAAAGCAAAAGAAAACCCACTTTGTGGGGGAAGTCTACATCATCCCTTTTGAAGGAGAAGAATCCCTGGAGGATTCAGGTAAGAAAATATTTTCTTTCGGGGTGGAGGGATGGGTAAGTATAGAGACCGACCCAGAGCAACACTTTCTTAAACCCTGTAAAGGTCGCTCAGATGACTCTGAAATCACAGAGGTATCCTCCCCCACAAACAGGTTCTGGGAACTGTCTCCAGGGAAAGGGAGGCTGCACAGAATCAGGAGAGACAGAGGATCATCCAACTCCATGTTTGTCTGGATGCCAAATCTTTTGTACAGATTCCTAGACTCCGGAAGAAGATAACGGAAGAAGCCTCATCAGCGAAGCATTATTCAGGAAACTTCCAAAAGATCTGACCATTCCCACATTTAAATTGATTGATAAGTGGAAAGTAGGCCTGGAAATTGCAAATTCCAAACATCTCCTGCCTAGCAGGTGTATACTAAAGGTTTTCATTGGCGACAAAAGCATAGAACATAATTGTTGGGTGGTGAGAGATGTCCCTTACGCTTTTTATTTAGGCAGTGACATTCTCAATTGATTCACTATTAATTTGGACCTAATTAATAAGGATGTACGTTAAAATATTGTATCCCAAAAGCCTGAATCACTAAATCACGGAGCCAACTATCCCGCATTTTGTGATTCAGACTTTTCGGGTACTGGCCGTTTGCCCCCGAACTGCCTATAATGTATGCGGGAGACACCCCTGCAGCCCATAATACCAAACTGGAGGCGCACCCCGGTTTGGTATTATGGGCTTAGATCTTATCTACTATGCCAAATGCGCACTAAACATGCATTCAGCCTTTTAGATACAATATATATTTGTCCGATACCATTATTAATGAAGCCGGGTCCCCACTGGGGGGTAGCCCCATCGGCTTCGACAATACTGAAAAATGATTTTGGTCAGCTGAATTGCTGCCTTATGTGTTTGAAGTCCAAATGAGAGAAGAGGTTACCATCCCAGGACAGGTGTGACAATTAACAATTCCCCTAAAAATTAAGCAAGGACAGAACCTCAAAAATCAGGATGCCTATATAAATTTGAATTATCCTCTGCAACAACAAGGTTTGTATTTACATGCAATACCCCTAATCGACCTAGAACATGCCACCATTCAAATATTGGTGGATAACTGCGACACTCGAAATATCACTTTGGGCGCAGACACCATTATTGGAATTGTGGTTAATGCCCAACATTATTCTATTGATTTAGGTAATGAGATCATTGGACCAATCCCAAATGACTGCTTCAGTATCAACAACGGTATCCCTCCTGAAAAGGTTTTCACCAGACAAGGGGGAATTTCTTGGTGTACTCTTCCTGCCCTTATGGAGTGGAAGGAGTGACCTGTGACATAAGGATCGATGAGGTGGTGTTCCGAGTCAACAGTGACTACCTCCCATCCTTGGAACCTTCTGTTTGGGCCAACTCCGTAACAAGAGATCTCTCCACCCAACTGGAGGATACCACCGAAATTGCCAAGCCCAAGGACTTTCCAGGTTTCAAGCAGATGGTCAAAGAGCGGAACAATCTTGCTGATGCCTGTGAGACCGAGGAGTAAAGACAAAAGCTAAAATAGGTGTTTGTTGATTTTCAGGATATATTTTTTTCCGTGGACTCATATGACTGTGGATGCACAGATATACCTTCAACCACCATACCCATGGACCTCAAGATGGCTTTAGTATTTGTGAAACAATACTGGTTACCTCTCGCAACACTCACTGAGATTATTAACATCCTAGGATCCCCTGGGATAATTTGTCCAATCCACTGTACCTTTAGCAACCCAGTTCTAGGGATAGTTAAACCCAACAGCCAATGGAGACTATGTGCAGACCTGAGAGAGTTGAACAAACAGGCCCACAAGTCAAGATGGCCACTTGCCTAAATCAATTTAAGGGCTGGCACAGACCAAAGGGTCAAAGGTGTACACCACCATTGACCTGACTGGACAGTACCCGTGCATAGGGAAGACCAGTAAAAACTTGCCTTTACCTTCAGGGGGCAGTAATACACATGGACCCAAACCCCCTTTGGATACATAAACTCTGGCAATGAATTTAACATCTTCCTGCCCGATTTGGGGAAAAAAGGGCAACCTGGCCTATGTAGATGATGCCATGATCAAGTGCTCAACTGTGGAGGAACATATAGTAGAATTACGCTATGTTCTGACCCAGTTTCAGAAAGATGGAGCAAAACTGTCCTTCCAGAAGGCACAGTGGTGTAAGGCCTGTGTGAACTTCTTAGGGCACAAAATCACCCCTGAGGGTCTCAGTGCCCAGGCAAAAAAAGGTGGAAGCATTATTGAAATTGAAAGACCCTACTGCTCTGCGAGAATTAAGAAGCCTTCTTGGACTCACTAATTATAGTAGAAAGTTAATTCAAGACTACGCCAATGTCACTTGACCCCTGGTCCATTTATGAAAGGCTGGGGTCAAGTGGGAGTGGGGTCCAGAACAATCTGAGGCAGTAAAACAACTAAAGAAAAGACTTTCCCAAGCACCTTGTTTGGCTTACACCATCAAGAACAAGGTGCTCTTCTTAGAGACAGGGTTCTCAGATACTTGCTTACCAGTGGTATTTTACCAAACACACAAGGTCAACAAAGTAATTTTATACACGGGCAAATTTGTCCTGTGTGGAGGAAAAATGCAACGATTGCAAAAAGGCACTCCTGGCAGCGGTGTGGGCGTTGAAGAATTACCGTCCATTCATCCAGGGGGAGCACATCATTGTCAAGACTCCTCACCAACCCTTGCAATATCTCCAAAGTGACAAAATCCGAACAAGGAATGTAAGTAATTCCAGAATTACTTCCTGGATTCTGTCTATGCATGGCTTTCCGTTGCAGGTCAGATGTGGCCAAAACAAGAAAGGTCATTGAGCGCAAGGATTGGCTGATTTGCATGACTGTGCTCAAGAAAACTGTCTCTAAGACAGAGGTCTAAAGGACCAATGACAATGTGGAGGTGTACCTAACTTCCCAGCACAAAGTCAATGAGGAAAACACGTGTCAGGGGCTACCTACAGTTTATGTGGATAGGTGCTCCTACCATGTTGACAATAACAGGTGGAAAGAACTAGTGGATATCAATGGGAATGCCTGGTTGAATGATATCCCAGAACCCTCTACTGGTTAAAAAATAGAACCCTGAAGTAATCAGGTGGCAGAGTTGATGACTATTTATCAAGCCATCCTCACTGCCATGCACCACCAACTCCAAGAACTGGTAATAATCACTAATTGATTCAGATTATGTCAGGAATGGGTTAGTGGAACACCTGCTTAACTGGAGAAATCATGCATGCTGTGTGAACATAATAAACCGCTAAAGCATGGGAAATTAATTCAATCAATCGATGTTCTGGTTACCTCTAATGAGATGACCATGTATTGGAAAAAGATTAGAGGTCAAAATAGAGGGACCAGACAAGACTGGTAATGACTTGGCTGACCAGTTGGCATAAACCAGAGCCATTCACAGGGATCTCATAAAAACCAAATCCCTGTTGGGGGAAATCCAGGTCACTGCTGTCACCAGGTCCCACACCTATGCCAATAATTAACTCTCAACTGCCCAGGCGAGTAAAGAAACCCCAGATGCAGATTTGATTACTGCACAAAAAGAGGGTCCAATTATTGGGTCATTTTATCAACATATGAAGACTCCATGAATTTTCCTCTGACCGAATTAAATTATACCGGAAAAGAGGATCTCCGGGTGTTGATGAAGTTTCCCCAAATGTTCTGAATCCAAGACGGTCTGTCCCTATCTGGATGTGGCCAGTGGGTGGTACCTACCTCATTTCGAAGCCTGATGTTGAGTCACACCCATGACGCAGCCACTGCCGGTCATAGGGGGTTTCATACGACATTAGAAATCTTGTGCGAGGTTACATACTGGCCCAAAATGTGTCAGGATATCGATATCGACATCGACGTAAAGGGGAGTCTTTTGTGTGTTCAATTTCAGACAAGTTCTCTCATACTCAGAGCTCCCCTACAGAAAAGGGGAATGACACTGCCTTGGTCAGATTTGCAAGTCGTTTTCAAAATGGGTAGAATGTCTTCCGGCCCCAAATTGTAAGGCAGAGACAGCTGCTGCACTACTGCTCAACCACATCTTCTCTCGTTTCCGCTTCCCTCAAAGGCTTGATTTAGGCTGAGAATGTCATTTTACCAGTGAGGTGATGACCAAGATCGAGGTTCTAGAGGTAAAAAGAAAACTTCACATTGCCTACTGCCAGCCTCGAACAGAGGAGTTGAGAGGTCCAAAAAACAATTGTGGGCATCTTTTAGAACATTGTGGTGGATTCTGGACTTAGTTTGGACATCTGATTACCGCTCATCCTTCGTCCTCAACAAAATGTCTCAATTTGAGCTCATGAGCGGACAAAGTATGGTGCTACCTCAGCATCTGCACTACAGACCTCAAGAGCAGACCCTGATAAACGTATCCACCACCCATTAATACAATGAAAATTCAAGGAAACACCTTCAGCATGCTTTTGCTTATGTTCAGCGCAATTTTGAAAAGTTGGCAGAAGGAATAAGAACCTGCTACGACTTAAAAACTACCATGAAGGAGTACGAAGTACGGAACAGGGTCTACCTCTACAAATTTCAAAGGTACCAGACAAGGAGTGGAAGTTCCTTCCGTCTTGGCATGGTACCTTTAAACTTGTCGATAAAATTTCAGCTGTTCCCTATAAGATCTGCATCCCTAAAGGAGAACATACGGAAGTGAAATGTGCCCGTATCAATCAGTTGAAGAGCTGTCACCCCAGACAGGCACTACAAATGATTGAAGAGCCCAGTGAGGGTAGATCCCAGGAACCATCTGAAGAATGAAAGGAAAGAATGGAAACCCGGATGGAGAATATCATATGTATACAGGGAGTAAAGTAATTCATACTCATAAAGAATGTATACAAATCAGGATGAGAAAAATTAGGTTTGTAGAAACATTCATGTAAGGGAAATAAATGTCAATGTGTTATGTGATGTTGTGTTTTTCAAATTGTATGTCTATAATACCTGGGAAAGGAGTACTGTATAATATACTTAACCTCTGTTTTTCTTTCTCTGCAGACTTAATAACTCTTTACCTTCACAGCCTTGGGGTAGGAGGTTTCAAACAGGGAAGGGTCTCAGGACCAAAACCCAAAAATCCAAAGAGAGTGGAGTGCAGACCAGAGCACCCACACCTTCAAGATTGGAAAAAGAGCAGACATGCTCCAATGAGGAAATTTATGGAAATAATAAGGAAATATAAAACAAAAACCCCGCTCTTCCTTGCTCTTTTCTATGGTTATCTGAGTCAAAGACCCGGGGGGGGGTCTTGTGGGTTGAAAATGCATCTCCAGAGTGACAGAGACTGAGAGGTCATGCAAGGCCCTATTGTGAGACTAAAGCTGGCTGATGTTGAAACCCATTGAAATGTCAGTTCATGCATTGATATCCGACATAAGGCCTGGTTAAGGAACAAAAACAGGACTAGTTCAACTTTCCCAAAATGGACAGACACTCAAGTGAAGGAAAATGTGCCTGTGAAATTGAAAACTACTGGAGGTGCCCAGTGCATGGAGAAAACACACATGTGGCTGAAATTCTATTTTCATACAATATGGAAAGCTACAATCTCCCTTAAGGTGATTAATAGCAGTGTGTTACATTGACTTTAAGAACTCTAAAGTGAAGCCAAGCACTTTTTATTTGTCACATATTAAAAAGAAAACATATTTTCATCATGCAAAATGACCTGATTTAAAAAGAGAGGCCTATTTTTCTTGTAGAATTGAACACTGGTTTCCTATGTTAACTGTGGCCTATCGGTGAATAATACCAAAAGTGAACTTAAATCTGTTCAAATATTGTATTAAAGAAAGATTGAAGATTGTAGTTATGAACAGCAGGCCCAGATACAGTACTAAATGTTATGTGCAAGCACATCTTGTCAATTTTAAATGCAATCCTTTCAGCATTATGGATGCAGCTTGTGTTTTCCCACTGAACTGAAACTGTGACCTCAAGACCTTTGGCTGATGCCCACTAGGAAAACAGGCCTGGTTTTCAGCTTAAAATGCAAAGAAATATAACGAGTAGATCAAAAATGTGGAGGGTACAGATAAGAAGACCAACAGAAATGACCTTTGAGGTAAGGCCTCCCGAATAACTGTGCATTGGCTTCAAACAGAGACCTTTGAAGACACCTAATGACACGGTGGAATAACATGAGCCAGGCAGATGTCCATGTCATGTGACTGGGACGAAATTAAACTTATGAGGAGGGGGGGAACTGGATGTGAAACTCAGGGGCCCGTGCAATGCATTGCGTATGATGACCATTGTACTGCTTTTTCCTTTATAAAAAGAGAATTGTGTATCCCAGTGAGCTCATCCAGGGCTGATATTAAAGGGCATAGAAAGCCCCAGTTCCATGTGAATATAAACCATGTGTGATGTATAGAATTTGAATTAGAAAGAAAACCATGATACTGCCCTTCTCATAATTCCGAAGAACTGGAAAGTTGGTGAGGGGATAGACTGTGAAATTAATGTTTCAATTGTGAAGTGGCCTATTTTTTACTATTTCGGCTCCGGAGCAAATTGCAAAAACCAATAGCTTCTTCCAAGAAGGGTGTGCCGAAGTAAAATTAGTATTTCCCGATTCACCATAAAATGTAGAATTCAAAAATATATGTGTTCTTACAGTTATCTGAAAAATAAAGATAGTTGTCATATAGTGAATTTTAAGAAATCCAAAATGATAAACCAACATGTCATTTGGGATTGATGCATTTTTCTCCTCCTTTCAATCTCCATAATCCACACCTCCCAACTCCCTGTCCTATCAGCAGGCAGTGGGCGGAATTGGTGTGAGGGGGAGATGTATCAATCCATACCGTGGGAATATTGATAGTTTGTAAGTGTCATCAGCACTATGTAATATCAATTTCCTATCTGAGAGGCGATTCTAGCAAGGAACAACTAACCTGAGAGTCAAGGAGAGCTACCAATATTAGTGGGGTACCCCCTTGCCAGGAGAAAAGCTGTCTACCTGGAGAGGCCTTAAACCTTGCAGGGGAGGCCGAGACAGGGAAACGTACAAGCTAACCAGGCCAGACATTGGCAAAGCCAGATGAGGAAAGGGTGCAGGTGGCTATCCTTGACAGAAGCCTTTGACCAGATCTGTGCTTTCCCCTGATGACCCCTGCTGGTTCCCTGAGTTCCTAATAACCAAGGTCTCCCATGTAGGTAGATTGATTCAGATGACAACAAATGTATGGGTGGATTCTGCCAGCCTTCATCTCCTTCTTGCATAATGGGAGGGGGCGGGGGTAAAACTGTGTAGACCCTGGCCATATTTGACTAAAAAGATAACTCAATTGATTTTTCATAGAAAAAAACCCATTCCATTTTGAATTGTGTTGGGAACCACCTGCCTTAATCCTGTCCATTTAATTGTGAAGTGAGCGAAACTGTGTAGACCCTTAGATCATGTAATTAAAGTTAATTCAATTAATTCCCATATGGAGAAGGTCACAGAATGAGTTTTGTTACAATTCTCAAAACGAACAAATTTCATGCCCAATATTTTACATCCATTATAGTCAATAAAGTAATTGGGTGACCCTATTTTCCTGTAACTCCTGACTTCCTTACAGAAGAGGGGTGACCTTAATCGCAAAATAAGAATCCCTAGAAAATCTGCCTTTCAAGTAAATGTAGTGTGTGCAAAACAAATGTTCCCATTTATTCCCAAATCAGAAGCTCAAACCCTCTATTTCATCTGAATGTTTGTTAAATGTTAAAAAACGATGTTCCCATTGGGTTTATTTCCCAAAACTTAACCTTTCAAATAAAAAGCCAAAACTGCCTTCCCATTGAGTTTATTTACCAAAACCTTGCTTTTCAAATAAAAAGCCAAAATGATTTTCCCAGTGGGTTTATTTCCCCAAAGCTTGCCTTTCAAATAAAAAGCAAAAACGATTTTACCATTGAGTGCATTTCCCAAACACTTTCTTTTTAATAAAAAGCCCAAACGATGTTCCCACTGTATTCCCACTCCCTGTACCTTGCCTTCAGACTAAAGGGGTCATATCTACTTGATGCCTAGAGGGTGGGTGTTGCTGGGAGAAAATAGTATTATGATAAACTAAGCAATCACTGTGTGTGTTTTCAAATTTTTCTATTGTTTAATTTGCAAAGAAATCTGATGTAAGTTGTCACTTCAAATCTCTAAATTCTACTTGTGTTGTTGTAGTAACGGAAAGTCTATTAGAAATACATGCCCGTCAATTGATGCAAGTAAGTTGAAGGTGTTATATTGTATTGTGCCACAGAGTTGGTGGCTGCTATCCTTGTGAGTGATTTATTCTTCATTGTAGTACAATTTAAATAAATATATATTATACATACTATACATCGACCTGGTTCCTAGCTTATTAGCAGTACAGAGGGTATCTGCTGAATGATATTATATATGTTGGAGGCCTCACTAAAGCTGAATCTGCTAAGCGCTTTGTTGTACGCCACCTTACCTGGGGGGGACCACCTGGGTTAAGAGTGACCGTCATTAAACCGTGACAGTCTTCCATTATAAAACTACTGGAGTGCAGTTCCAGTGTACACTGCAGGCACCTACTTCTCCTCCTACCCATATGCATTGGATGATGCACCAAAATTGGAGTCTTTTGACACATTTAATGTGTTCATGTGCACCACAAACTTGATATGGCCTATCTATGTGCCGCTAATTAAATCATGTTTCTTGGTGAGGGACGCGTACCCGGTGTGCGCTACTCTTGCAGAGATACGCTAGGGCTGATCTACAATGCACTTTACAGGCAGCATGTAATGTTCCATCACTGTCAGCCATGGTTTTCATGCCGCTTGGCACCAAGCTTGGATATTCAGTTTCGAGCAGCATGGCCTCTAAGCTACGGAAAGTGGCTGTCGTGATCACCATCTCATGTGCTGCTGCTGTAATGAAGAATGGCACAGTGATGATCTGGCAGTGGTTTAGGTCAGGGACACTGTGGTAGTCCAAGCACAGGGCCCAGTGGTGATCAGTGCACACGTGGTGGATACGTTTATCAGGGTCTGCTCTTGAGGTCTGTAGTGCAGATGCTGAGGTAGCACCATACTTTGTCCGCTCATGAGCTCAAATTGAGACATTTTGTTGAGGACGAAGGATGAGCGGTAATCAGATGTCCAAACTAAGTCCAGAATCCACCACAATGTTCTAAAAGATGCCCACAATTGTTTTTTGGACCTCTCAACTCCTCTGTTCGAGGCTGGCAGTAGGCAATGTGAAGTTTTCTTTTTACCTCTAGAACCTCGATCTTGGTCATCACCTCACTGGTAAAATGACATTCTCGGCCTAAATCAAGCCTTTGAGGGAAGCGGAAACGAGAGAAGATGTGGTTGAGCAGTAGTGCAGCAGCTGTCTCTGCCTTACAATTGATCGGGCCTATGTGGTGGTGCCACAAATACTTGACATCATTCGTGTCATAGTTCTGACCCATATACACACAAATGGATTCATTATGATATACTAAGCATCAACATGTAATTGTAATAAATGGGAGTAGGGCTTCTGGAATTTGCCTCTAATACTGATTGCATATTATCATTATTTTGTGCTAGAGCCGACATCTGCCACTGTAATCTAGGACTGTGTCCCCAGAAACATAACACTGATCTCATTCAGACTGTCATGTTCACATTGTCATGCTAACATACTTACTTTGAGGATAGTTCCCTAAAATACATTTACTTCCCTAAATGAGGATACAGTAGCCCTAGTACAATATAAATCACCATACAACTCCACTTGTCATTTGTCAACAGGTAGAAAGTTGTAGTGACCTGTTTGCTTTCTATCTCCACTGGTGCAGAAAGGGCTGAGGCTAAGACTTGGGCTGAATTTGGGAGGGAAATATATGTATAGCTCGGGAATGGGAGAGCATGTATGAGCTTTGAAGCAAGCAGCAGCTTCATGTAGAGAATATTTATTGAAACTTGCAAGAATTTGAAAAGCCAATCGTTTTGGCTTGTGCAGTTGCTCATTTAGTTGTACATTAATAGGCATGAATTAGTAGTAGACACAAAGAACAGGTCCAGTTCAAAAACCTGCAAGCTGAAGGGCCAGTTCTTTCATAACTATTATTGTGTGAGCTGTTAGTCTCTGCAATTTGATTAATGACTTCTAATATTTCCAATCAGCTGCTTAGGCATGATGCCTGCAGCTTACATATCTTGTTATGAAGGCCCATAAAATGTGTTTAATCTCTGTACCACCATAGTGTGGCATCATTTAAAATGTTAAAGCATACCGTCAAGCCCCAATTACCCTGGGCTGTAAACAATGTCCACCAGAAAAGTATAATACCTAAAATTCAATTTTCTCCAGGCCCAAAAAGTAGGACTCTACCACTTGTAAATAATGTGATGTTATGTTTTTGCTACTTGCACCACGCACTGCTGCGATTTTTCATGGTCTGGTCTCTAGGCACTCAGGTGGATCTGAAAAGGAAGGGAGTTGAGATGATTGGTTAGTAGGTTTGAGAAGGAAAACCGCAAGAGAGCTTTGATGTGCTGTTGGTAGCTTCAGTTCGGAAAAAAACAGTCACTGTGTGCTGGTATGATTTTAGTTGATTGATGTTCCTGTGATGTTTTGTAGGTCGTTGTATGCAGGTGTTTTGTGTGCATCTTGGATATTGTGGAGAGTTGGTAGAGTGCCTGTAGCTTGGGCGTTTTGTGGCGAAGGTCTGCATCATGTTATTTCTGTGTTGGGTGCATGGACGCCCTTTCACCAAAATGCCAGGTGTAGCGTAAGTGACATCACACAACCCTTGACCTCTTATGGCATCACAGGAAGTGTTGTCATTTGGCCCCACCGTGAAGTGACTTCATCAGAAGCGATGGAACATGACCTTTCACCCCTTGACAAAACAGGAAGTAGCATCACATAGCATTGTTCCTAAGTACACTAGGAAAAATATGGTTATAATATCACTGTAATGTGATATACTTTTCATAAAAGAATGGATCATCATATGTATGGTTAATATCAGTGTATATACGCCCAAATCACTGTGAATGCAAGCAGATGTCCAAGGCCAAATGACAATGATGTATATAGCTAATGATTATATAGCACTTGCGCTTAAGCGCTTTATATAGAACAAATATAGATATTGTGTTGGTACTCATTTATCAACCTCAGAACGATGAAAGGCTGAGTTGGCCTTGATGAGATTCAACCTGTTACCTGCAGATCACACACACACATCACAGCAGCAAGCGCTCAACCCACTGAGCTATCTTACTGGCTATAGCTATCTTACCGGCTATAGTAAAATGAGCAATTACATTAATGTTCTCAAAGTCTGAAAGCAAAGGACACTCTGTGGTGGATACCATTAAACTGGTAACTGTGATTTAACAGCAGGACAGTTCATCTGCAGGTCTGGTGAAAATGTGGCCACGTGTCAAGCCTGCGTGGATCAACTTCTCAGGCGTCAGAGGTTGGTAAAATACATACCATTGGGAGGTTTAACAGTTCATAACTGTGTATTAAAGAATTTAGAGTAGTGCAGAGAAAGCAGTGCACTATTTATTTATTTATTTATTTACTTATTTATTTATTACATTTGTATAGCGCACAGCAGCCCTTAGGCATCGAGGCGCTGTTACTTGCAAGGAACTTAGTTACAGGGTGGGAACAGCAGAGATGGCTTTACATTTATACAAAGGGATACATATTTGCATACAGTTGTACATTAGTGTGCATATATACATGATACATTTAAGGGTTAGCTGGAGACCTTGGCGCAAGTCAATTGAAAAGCACTCAGAGGGCATCCCGTAGTCTGGGCACTAGGTACCTCATACATGCAAGCAAACATCCTGAACAGCATGCCATGGAGATAGGACACATAATTGTGGCACAATTAAATCAATGGCCACTTTATGTGCTATGATCAAACATTTCTTCACTGTACACAAGCTTTTAGGCACAAGTATTTTAATAAGGGACCAAGGACACCGAGATGGAATGTCTTGTGATGATCGTAAAAGAAACAACAGCAGAAAAAAACATGCTAAAACTGCAACTTGCGAAAAACAAAATGCATAGTCCAAAATGGATGCTTATTCTACTCTAAATGTTTTTTGGACATTTTTGTCTGCATTGTGAATTTGAGGTGTTTAAGAACAGACTAAATCAATGACTCATCCCCTGAAGTGTACCTGAAATAAACTTTTAATTAGTCTAGCAATTATTGTATAGAATTCCAGAAAGACAAATTATTTGTTATTCCTATTGTTTCTTATTTAGAGCCCCTACTCAAAGTGTTATATTTGTGGAAACCCTGTTTTTTAAGAGCCCTTAAAAAGAAAGCCAGCCACATAGTGCGGGCCACAGTACAGGAGCTTCCATTTAAAAAAAATTTACATTTGTTTTTAAATTTGTTTTAGGGGTAGCAGGGGAGGCCTCAAGGGTAGCAAGGGAGGCCTCAGTGGTCGCAGGTACAACCCCCAAATGACATCCCTGGTTAGGAGGTGGGTATGTGGCGTGCCGGAGAGTTTTTCTTTGGGGGTCCAATTTTGTAGATTTCTCTTGCATTGTGGTGGCAGGATTTCTCCCTCTAGTGTTCTTTCTTCAGCTTGGTGCATTAAAGAGTATTTTGCATAACAGTTTCCTACATTTTAGGTGATCTTCTGTTGTTCGTATTTCCTTTGTGAGTTCCAGAGTTTCACCGCTATGGACAAAAATGCTGATCCCGCGTATTTGTTTGCGTATTGTTGTAGCTTGAGGCGAATGTCATTACTGGGCCTTAGTTTTCGAATTGGTTTGTAGATGGCCATTTTTTCCTGTATGAATTTCGCTCCTTGGCCGTGGATCAATCTGTGTGTTATCCAGAGAGTTTTGAGGGAGATTCGCTTTTTGAGTGGTAATAAGTGCAGTGTTCTTATCGCTGTGGTGATGTGTTCTCTTCTAGAGGAGGAGTCTTGTTGTGGCATTCTGTATTCATTGAAGCTTCCTCGTGAGGTAGTCTGACATTCCGAGATAGATACAGTTGGCATAGCATATTCTTGACATAATGAGAGAGATGGCGGCAAGTGTTCTGTGTGTGAAGGAGAATCTTCTTGATTGCGTGTAGGTGGAAGAAGCATTTGTTAACTACTGCATTGACTTGTGGTTCCAGTGTTCCTTTGTTATCCATTAGGATTCCAAGTTTTATGACCACTTTAGTCATCCGTTTCTGGCCCAGGATTCTAAAATGTATGACCACTTTGGATGGTTCATGAACCAGCTTGGTGGGCCATGGGATGTGATAGTTGTTCTACAGGTGCGATCATGATTTCTATTTTGTCCGGGGTGAGTTTAAGGCTGTTAGTGCTCATAATGAAGACATGCATGTTACGTGAGACCATGTGTATGGGGGTGTGTACTACTTGATAATTATCAATATCAGCAAGATAACAATAGTGTGATGTGCCAAGAACCATCATTAGTTTACTTGTCATTTCCATGCAAAGAGGGCATCAGCCTTTATGTAAAAATGGCAAATATAACGGAAGTAAGGAAGATCTGATAGCATGAAGATCTTAGGCCTATATCGGTGAGAACATTTTGAGCAGTATTCAAGCCTTTGACCATTGATCCCCGGGACAACTGAAGAGGCTCATCTACTCAGTCCTTGACTTCAAGTTTCATGTTCAATAACATAACTTATGTTCCATGCATACCTCAAGCACTCCAACCAAGAGAGGCTCCCTGATACGAGATGCAGAAGTACCACATGAATACATAAGCAGTCTGCGGGGTTGGTAATTTCAGCATAATTGATATGATATGATATGATAGTTTATTTATATAGCGTCTATACACATTGTGTTTCAAAGTGCTTCAAGGCAAGGGAGGAAACAAGGGAAAATACAATTACATTCTTACAGGCCATGAACAGTAAGGATGTGAAATTAACTATTGTACTTGGCCTGACGGCATTTCAGATAGTGCAAGAGCTAAGACATAGATAAGGAAGGGAGGGAGTGGGAAGGAAATGGAAACAGACAGGCGACTACCGTACTAGGCCTGATTACATTTCTGGTAGAGCCGGAGAAAACAAAAGGTGAGGGTGAGGGGTACAGAAAGGGAGGAGAGGAACAAAACAAGCAACTATCGTACTAGGCCTGACGACTTTTCAGATAGTGCTGGAGGGGGTGGCAAGTAAGGGGAGGGGTGGAAGGAGACAGACGAGGTTGCTATCATACCAGGTCGAGGGACAATTCTGATAGAGTAAGTGCATAGAAAAAAGTAAGGGGAGGAGGGGAGGAGCAAGGAAAAGGGAGAAAGGGAGAGGAGAAGAGAACAGAGAGTAAGCAGTCATAAAGAGTGGAGAAGCTAGAGGAGAGAGCGTATACAATTGCAGAGGTCAGTAGTAACACATAAGCCCTCATTACAACACCGGCGCTAAACCATGGCGCTATTAGCACCATGGTTGGTGCCGGTATTGTAACGAGTCCGCCAATGTTCAATGGGGAATTACCACCCCATTCCAAGGTTGGCAGGGCAGTAATTCCCCATTGAACATTGGCCCTGCCCCATTCCCATTTTTGCCCCATAGGGCTCAATGGGACTGGGGAAGGCGGTAAGTACGGTACCGCAAATTGCAGTACCATACTTACCTCGAGAGTCCCTTTGCGGGTCCCTACTTTAACGGTTGGTCTAAACCAGCCGTTCAGGTCAGGTCCCGCAAAGGGACCTCGTAGTAAGGCGCTAAGTGGTTAACGGCACCGCAGCCTTTTACGGCGCCGTTAACCACTTAGCGCCAGGGTCGTAATGAGGCCCATAATGTTGCAAGCCTGGATACAAGATGAAGATGGGAACAGCATGATTCAGGGCCACCATGAGAAAGGCTGACACACCTTGAATCAATTAAGTCCATAAAAGTCAAATCCTGCACTGGCCACAAGACGGTGATGGTGGAACCAGAATATATCAGGACAGATTCCTGCAGAAGTAGGCTGGGGGGCAGGGTAGAAGAATCAAGCAAAACAGGCAACACCTGTGTGCGAGAAAGGGGGGCACAAAGGAACATCACGGGGGGACCAAAGGGGTGGGGATGTCCTGTGGGGACAGAGGGAGTAAACACATGTTGGTGCATGGTTACCTGCTGTCTGAGCAGGGGTTCGGGCCCCGGATCTCCTGGTCCGAACAGGTCCAAACAGGAATTGCCCTTTTCTTTGTCTGCCATTCATTTCGGACAACCTTGATCTAAGAGTAAAGAGCAGTAAAGAGCAGGAAGGAAGAGGAATTAAGCAAAAATCTCATAGATTATATCATGTGTTATACTTTCAACATTCAGCCCCCTTACAAACTCTGTAGTTTGTCTTTATTCTTTCTTCACCTTCCTTTGTACTGTTTTTGAATTGCACTCTACTGCTCAGTAAGAGGAAAGGAAACAGACAGAGACAGCAAAAAAGAGGGAGAGAAAAGGGAGAGAGTGAGATACTGATAGAGTGACAGAAAGTGCTATGTGAGGCGGAAAATAAAAGATAGGCAAAGTGATACAGTGGGGGAAGAGGGTTAATGTGACTGTGGTTGATTGAGGGACTGTGCCAGAGAGATGGTCAGAGTAGGAGGAAGCACAAGGATGAAGGAGAACGACTAGCATGGAAGAGCAGGACTAGAATGATGAAGACAAAGTAAAGTTGAATTAAGAACTAGGAGGAAGGACTGGAATGAAATATTGGGATGTAGAAGAAAGACTGGGATGAAGGAGAACTGAAATGAATGACTATGATGATAGGTTATTTATAACACGCTTAATACCCAGAGGTTTCTAAGCATGGACCGGGGATCGAACCTGTGGTGCTCTGTGTCATCTTGCTTCCAAGGCGAGCACGTTGCCCCTGAGCTATCCTCCCAAGACAATGGAGGAGATTGACTAGAATTAATGACTTGGGTGAAAGCAGAAGTCTGTGACAAAGTGCCATAAAGAAGGCCTATGACCAAGCACCACTGTGACCAAGCACTGTGGAGAAGGACTATGCCAAAGGAAAGGGGCTATGGGGAATGTCATGAAGAAGGAACAGCATAAAGGAGAATGGTTAGGATAAAGGATTATGACAAGAGATTATGATGGATTGACACAAAAGACTCTGATGGAGGACCAGGATGAAGGACTGTGTTGAAGTACCAGGATGAAGGAGAACAGCTAAGATGAAGGACTGTGGTGAAGGGATATGACTGTGACAAAGATCTATACTATAATGAAGGACTATAAAAAAGAATAGCCATCTGAAGGAATATGACGGACTATGATGAGGGATTATGATGCAGGACTGTGATAAAGGATAAGGACCATGATGGAGAAGGACTATGATGAAGGGAAAGAACGATGATGAAGAAGAAGGACCTGGTCCAAGGAGAAGTACTCTGATGAAGGTCAATGATGAAGGAGAAGGACTAGGATGAAGGACTACGATGAAGGGCTAAGATTTAGGATTATGACACAGAACTATGATGGAGAAGGCTTATGATGAATAAATATGTTTATGGGAAAGAACAATGATGAATAAGGGCTATGATGCAAGATAGGATCTATGTGAAAGGAGAGCTATAGTGAAGGACTATGACAAAGTGGAAGGAATAGGACGAATGACAATGGCAAAAGAGAAGGAATATGATGAAGAACTATGAAGGCGACAAAGGACTATAATGAAGGACCATGAATGAGGAGAAGGAAAGCATGAAAGAGAAGAAAATGCGAAGAAATGTGATAAATGTTTATGGTGGAGGACTATGAGGAAGGACAAGGTCAAAAGAATAAAATGAAGGAAAGGGAATAGCAAGAAGTAGACAAAGAAGAAAGACAATGCGGGAGGAAAAAGACTATGACGAACGAGAATGAAAAGGGGCGGACAAATGTGAAGTACTGTAATGAAGGTCTGTAACGAAGGACTGCAACACAGAATAATGAGAAGGACACACAAAATAACAAACTTTGTTGATATCAGTAGCACTGCCGGTTGCCATGCCAACAAAATATTCTCCTGATCAATACACTTCCTCTGCTCGCTATAGCAATGTGTTGGCCACTAGTTGTGAGAAATGTTCTACTATCTGTGCCAAAACCAATACGCAGCACACGAGATGTGGAAAGGCTTCCAGCCTCTTGATTTGTGTATTAATGGTTTCAAAGCCGAGTCCCCCGTCGACTCGCCCGTTTAGATGATGTTTCATTCATAGTTGCCGAAAAGCCGGTGCCACCCTAGATCAGGGGGATGTCTGGAAAGCGGCGTGTATCCTCCCCATTGTTTTCTCCTCTGTCCTCCTGTCTGCTCTGCCATCACCTCATTTCCCCTGGGAGCCGTCTCATCTGCATGTTAAAGATATGCGAACGGACCTTTCAGCGAGGTGTGAAGCGGTTCGGCCTACTTTCTTTCTTCACCGAGTACCTTTTTCACACTGCGTCACAAATTCTCGCAGGGGGCCTTTTTCATTATTGTTTGCTCTTGATGCCCCAGGCTCGATTAAACAAGACTTGGCGTGGTCGTGCGATACCTGGGGGCTAGTGGGGGTGGGGGTGGGGAGGGACGGGGGAACTTCTGTTATGACGACGGCAAGTTGTTAAATCACACACCCCAGCCCTGTCATCAAACGCTCCTTCAGAGGGTGCTCCCTTCAGGTCTGGGAGGAGACAGGCCCGCGGGGCGCATGAGGCATTACGCATATTACTCATGTGTGGTTAGACTTTAAATACAACCTCAATCCCACAGGCAGGAGCCTTTCACATGGAGCATGTTCTCAGAGAATAGAGGCTAATGAGGGCTGTATCATTTAATTTTTCCATGTCACGTTTTCCATCCAGTCACGAGGATCAAAGAGTCTTCTGTGTGAAAATGCAGACATGGCAGAAAAAAACAGCTGACTGCCTGTCAGCTGTGACAATACAAGGCGCTCAATAATCAAAACACAGACCCTGCTTAAGCCCTAACCCGCTCACAAAGCACAGAGCAAACACACAAATGTAGCAGTGCATAGACACGGACGTGCAGTAAGTCTCCGTTCACACAGAGCATGAAAGGCAAGTCCTAGTCATTCTATGTTTGCAAAGTTTCAATTTCGCCTCAATAAAGTATTCATTGGAGTAGGGCTGAAAGTCTCGTAACATGTTCTTTAATTTGTTCACTGCTGTCCACAAAGCCAGTGCGAATCAGTGCACAAGAAGTCGAAACATGTTTCACACGATCTTGTGCACTTCCAATGAGGGTTATGCTCATTTACACTAAAATGTACACAGTCAATCCTGCCATCCTGACTAACCAGGTCCATGCCACCCTGGGCGTCACAGGCCTGGCACTGGACTGGTTGACCTCCGTCCTTTCCAACCGACCTTCCCAGGTTCAACTTGTCCCTTGTCTCTCCCCTGTTGCACTCTACACCTGTGGTGTCCCTCAAGGCTCTATCCTCTCGCTGTGGGTTTTCAACATCTACCTTACCCCTTTGTCCCACTTGATTTCCTCATTCTCTCCTCATTTCCAGTGTTATGCAGACGACAGACAGCTCTCCGTCAAACTTCCCTCCTCTTACTTCTCTCTCATCCCTGACTTTCTGACTGCTATTCAGTCATAGTGTACTGCCAATGATCTCTGCCTTAATGCCAGTGAGGCTGAGATCCTTTTCATTGGGACCCCTCTTCCCACCTTCCCTCCCTCCCTCCATCTCACCGTCCACTATGGGTCCTTCCCCTCACCCTCTTGTGGAACAAAAAACATTGGTGCCATCTTTGATTCCAGTCTCTCCTTCCCTCCTCACAGACCTTGCCAAGAAGGCTCACCATTAGCTGCAACTCCTCAAAGATATTTTCCCTTTCCTCACATTCCTTCAGAAACTCAATGTCTCCAGAGCACTGGTCCTCTCTAGGCTTGACTACTGTAAAATCCTCTTCCTCAATCTTCTTTCTTCCTCTCTTCGTCCCCTTCAACGAATCCAAAATACGACTGCAAGACTTATTCTTGGCCTCAAGCCCAGGGGCCGTATCTCTCCAGCCCTAATTTCTCTCCACTGACTCCCGGGTTCTGCTAGGATCAAATTCAAGACCCTCTGCATCATCCACAAGGCTTTCTGGGGCCTGGGAGCCAGCTACATTCAACTCTCCCTCCCTAAATACCTCCCCGCTAGAGCCCTTCGGTCTGCTAGCTCCAACTCTCTGTGAATCAGACGCTTCTCTTAGCAAAAAGTTGGGGTTAGATGGCTCTCCTCAGCAGAAGCCTCCCTCTGGAATGGTCTCCCTATCCCTCTCAGGCTCTCAGCCGGATCTCCTTAAGTTCTGGAAGCTCCTCAAGACCCTCCTTTTCTCCTCCTCCTTCACTCTGCCCCCACCCCTGCTAACACCTTCTTCTGCCTCATTGACTGGCTGCCTGGTTCCCTCTGATTACTATAGTACCCTAGGGCCCTCTGTCCAGTCCCCCATTCCCTGCGCTTACCTGCATTCATGGGCATAATTAAAGGGGGGATGAGGGACTTTGTCCACCCCAACTTTTGTGGCATGCCCTTTTGTCCCCCTCATCTTTTGGAGGGAGGGCCTGGGGCCGCAATCATCAATTATGTAATTGGACAGCGCCAATCTGCCTGGGGTGCCTAGCAAGGCTTGCACTGTCTCATTACATAATTCTGAGGCGCCTGGCAGCTGCGCTGCAGCATATTCAGGGCTGGCATGCCCCGCATGGCTCAGTTCCTCAGCCTGGCTGGCCTGGCTCAAAGTCAGCAGACAGGGTGCTGAACTGGGCGATGCAGGGCCCCGCCACTCCTGCTGTCACATTAGCAGCAGCACTTCCCCTGGACGCGGCGCAGAGCATTGCTCTCCGGCTTCGCGCTCGTGCGACACACAGATAGGAACTAGGAAGTTCATTCAGCTTCCTGGTTTCTGCCTGTAGGCGCCTGAGTGTGAAGAGTTTAGGTCTGTGTAACTTGAGACATGGCCGGGCGGCATTTGAAAGCAGAGCAGAGGTAAATTTAAAAGAGAAATAATGTTTTAATTGTGTTTGTGTATGTTTGTTGGAGGGCTGGGCTGTGGGCTGAAACCAGTGAGGACCCGGGTCACATTTGGAAAATGTGAGTAGAGCTCACATTACACATTAAGGCCTCAGGTATGAAGATACATTAACAATAACACAAGGGGCATTCTCTGTGGCAAGCCACAGCTCTGCAACAACTCTAAACTTAGACTTGCCACTTTTCAGGTGCTGCTAAAGCACCATTATCCTAATTTCAAAATGAAGTTGACGGAAGGTGCGCCCTCCCCAATCAGAGTGGAAAGAGTCAAGCCGAGAAAACATGTGACCCAAAACTGTCGCATTCTGCACATTTTATGAACTGAAGCTGAGTGCAAACACCTTCCGAACATGGTGAACATTTGAGAATCATCAATCTTTGATACATTTGAGAATCATCAATCTTTGATACTTGGAGGCACCACGGAAGTCACATTAGAATAAGTTGTCATAAGTAAACCAAGTGGCAAATAACTTTGTGGTGCAAAATACCTAAATTGCACTATGGTTATATATGGAGCAACTAAATAGCCATTAGGCTTTTTTTTATTACAATAGCATGATAGATTAACATAAGCTTTGAAGTGAATCAGAATCACTTAAAGAGCTACAGATAAGGCACAATGTGATTAAATGATTTGCCCAGGATCACACACTTTGGTTAAATGGAGAAACTGGGAGGTGGACAATTTAAGCAACTGCGCACATCTTCCCATGTTTAGTTGATATAGATATTAATTACAGTTTTGCTTTACATTTCATGTGCTTAAATAATTATTTATAGCAATGCCTTGGAAGCAAACCATGTTACATAATAAACTAGTCCTTCATAGTAAACTAACCATACACTATATACATTGTCATAGAAATATGTTGAGCAATGAGAAGATGGCTTTAGTTTTATTCTCCCAATCCTGCATGCACGGTCACAACAGCATCATGCAGATTAATGTGAGCCTCACAAATCCCCCTTGGGCTTTAAAGCCATAGTCATTATTTCACAAAGCATTCACCATTATCCACCCTTCTCACTACTAATCACTCCCTCCCATTCCCATTTCTAAAGGGACAAATGTCCCTGCTAATAGTACCCTCCTCTTTCCCATCAGTGCCTAATGGCTCACATTGTAATACTCTTTTGACACAGAGCAACGTGGCCACCCTCTACTGCCCGGAGCTCCTTGGGACATTGTCCTGGCAGCAGGATACCTCTGCCCTTCCAAATGTGTAAGGTGCCAGGACAATGAGTGTGCTGAGCCGGAATTGCTTGGCACACATTGTCCTGCCAGTGGGACACCTTTCCCATAGGGCACCCTATTTGAGGTGCTGAACAGGAGAGGTGTCCCACTGACAAATGAACCCTGTCTGGCTCTTTAAAGAGCCACAGGGGGGGGCAGGTTGCCCCCCTGCTTCTCCCGCTCAGTACTCCACTGCTTAGGGCCATTTGAACACTAATTTTAATCAGTCAGAATCTTGTGCAAAAGATCTATCAGAACACACATCTAAGGTGCTGTGCAGAACCCACGTTTGGAGATATATGGCATTTAAACATTGATACCAAGTATACTTGGCCACCCACTGCACTGCATTAACCAATGGCTTCTGGTTTTGAATGAATGGAAAAATCAAGGGAATTGCTGACATCCTAGTGAATCTGATCCTTTCTGCCAGGGCTTTATAGAGCTAGATCAAGTCAACGTAGCCCAACATTTCAGGGATCAGGGGGTGATGATGCCTGGTCTGCTCAATGGACGTTGCACCAATGTTTCCATGTGTTATTGTGTATGTACATCTATATGTTGTGTGCACACAGTGTATGTCAATGGAGGTGCTGGGTGCATTTGTCTGAGAGTGAGTGAGTGAGTGAGTACAATCATACGTGTGTTGACTTCTGTGTCTGAATGAATTATAAATAATGCATTGTTTGTATGTTCAGGGTGGAATAAAGTTTGTAAATGTTATGTTGTGTCACTGGGTGCATGGCAAGCCCAGCTGAAGATGTGTGGGGGCCCAATTGACTTTTAAAGATACGCCACCAGTCTTATGAAAGTTATAACAGAGCATCAGCAATGGACTCTTGTGGTGTAGTAGTTTAGTGTGATCCCACAGAGCCACCAATCGACCTTCCTCGATCCTACCCCTTTCCTTCAGTTCTCATGTCCCACCCAACATTTTCAGCAAAGTTACTCCACTGCCTGCATTCCCTGCCACTGGCCCTCTGGCCTCCCCTTAACACTTGCACCTTGCCTCTTCACCCTTTTCCATTCCCACCATAGCTCTTATTAGTCGCAGACGACATTTTTCCCCCTGCCCCTCCCTTGCACACCTTGTTCTGCACTTGCACGATTCAAATGTCACAAGGCCTAGTAGAACCGTTATTGTATCTTTCTACCTTGCCCCCCCCTTTTATTTCTTGTGGTGCCTTGGAATACCATTTGTTATCTAGGTGCATTACAAATAACCAATGAATAAATACATACTTAAATAAAAACAGGGGTGGAATGGGAGCCAAAAGAGGCCCTGGAAATAATTTTCAAAGTGGCCCCATATTACACCTTTTCAGCAAGTCCGACCCTTTTCCTATGAGAGAACGTGGAAATAAAATAGGGAACCACACAAAAGAGGCCCAGGGTGCGGAGGCCTACAGGGAAATTTCCAGAGTTCCAAAAGGCCAGTCCACCCCTGACTAAAAAGACAGTGTTTGTGCTGCAAGGTGAAGTTACTACAGCCGGAGTCAACAAGTTTAGCACAGCATGGGTCATAAGAAGGATGTCACAGTGGTCTTCAAACTGTGGGGCTGACACCCCTAGAGGGGACCACATGATGTCCGAGTGGTGGTGATGGGGTGGGGGGGGCTCTTTCAAACTGGAGGATAGCAACTGCTTTTAATAAGAAAGAAAAGTGGGGGGGGGGGAGGGGTGAGGGGCGGTAGCTCGCGCTATTTGATGCATTGAACTCAAGTGGGGATTTCCCCCTGAATTTCTGGTGTTTGGGTCAAAGGGCAGTTACCCTCACAATTTATAGAGAAGGTTTCTAAAAATAAGATTAAAATTGTAAAACATATTAGAAAAGGAATTTGCAAAGGAATGGAAGAAAGACCCAATGAAAAAGTTCACCCATAGCCCAAATGGAAGATTACCCCGATACTGGATTTAGTAAACGGTCACGTGCAGCCCGTCCTTGGAACCGCTGCTATTGTTGTTGCACTGTGGTTAAAAAGTGAATGCGTGCCCTATTGCATACGAAAAAATATACCCAAGGAAAAAAGATATCTTACAATGTTTTTGTTAGCAGATTCAAAATAAAATGTAGCTTTGTGGGAACATTTCACTCCTAGTGCAGAGGGGTACTCACTAATTTTTTTGTTTTGCAGCATCTCTTTAGAGGCCTTTTTGCTCAGACCTTGGAATTTCCAAAGCGTCCCAGGCAGCGCAAGCATACCTCTTAGCTCGCAGGCTTTGGGTTGCAGTCACCTGCCGAAGAGTCAGTTTACTCATACATCAAGCCCTTTCTTTACCGGTCCATAGACTTCAACGGGCACGCCCAGCCAAAACAAAATGATCTATTTTCACCTGCCTTGCCAAAGGGTTGAGGAGTGAGCGTGCGCGCATGCGCTCGGACAAACGCATTCTATGTCTCATGACAAGGAACCGAAGCATGTTTTACTGACATCGGACGGGGTCTCGATTTTGCCAGCGCTTCCTATGGTAAGATTCTACTCAATACGGGACAGAAGTAGAGTATTTTGGCGCAAAAATCTAAGTGTCCAGTTACAACTGCTTTCGATTGAATCCCGTTGCAGCATGATATGGACGTTTACCGGTCAATTAAATAAACACATAGAAACCAACAGACGCCATTAGACAACCATAACCAGTCACAAGATGCACTGGAATCAGATTCCATGTTCTCTGCAGCAGCTGAATAGATGGAATTGATATGCCGCAGAAGCCAGGTGGAATTTCCACATCTTGTATGAGCAGGGCTGGATGCAACCTGGCATGTGAGCGCAATGCCGGACCCTGAAACGAAGGGATCTAATTTATTTTACTTTATTATGGGTTTTCTGCAATGCGTGCAGGCCATGAGTGAGCCACGTTCCGATTCCTTAAGAGCCTGGGGAGGGAAGTATCGCCTGTTGGTGGGATTGGATATTGAAGAAGAGCCAGGCTGCTCAGCGCTAAATGAAGCTTCTAAAATGGCCAGTGTGCCCAATTGACTAAGTACATCATGCATACTTTCTGCATCGGTATTAACAGAGGCAATAAGCCAATATTGCGTTTACATGAACACCAGTGTTAAGAACTGTATTCCAAAACATTTCATCAATGAGTGCTGTAAGAGTTGATCTAACACATCAGTATTATTATTATTATATTTGTTCTTTTGGGGATTCGAACCTGTGCTGCTATGCGTTGTCTTGGCGTTGCCCCTGAGTCATCCTCCTGGGGATCGATGCATAGGTGTATGTGTATTACTAAACTTCAAAATCATTCTTCAGCATAAACATTTTGAAAAAAGTCCTTTTTCACTTCTCTTCACTGGATTTATAGCTGTTGTCAGATAAAACGAATCTATTCCATTTCTTGAAAAACTATGTTTAGCGATTACATAGCAGGTTGGTTACCAGAATTCAATGCTTTACACATAGAGTGACTCGTGTTTTACCATTACGTAAACAAGTAATTATGTCAATTAACCAAACTTTGCTACGTTTTTAGAAAATATGATGGCTGAAGAACAGCCATTGGCCAGCCTCCTTGCCTATGAGTCTTTGCTTTTGTCTTCCGCCCGGCTGTACCTATGAGTAACCCTGGCATCCTAATTATTGTGCTGTCTCACCTATAATGCATTGACTCCTGCTCCTCTTGTTGCTTTTTCTACTCACGTCTTCCTATGCTTTCTCCAATCACGCTACAACTTCCTCCTTTCCTACTCCTAGTATGAAGCTCACATTTAGATGCTCCCCCTACTCCCGCTCTCTTTCACCTACTTCAAACAAAGCCAACCAGATAATCATACCTCCCTTAACACCTATCCACCTCGCTTCTCTTCCTATGAGACTCAACTTCTCTACTCTTCCTTACTGCATCAACCAAACATTACACTCTGGAATGCTCTGTCTGTATGCAACAAAACTTCCTTTATCACTGACTACTTTCACGCCAGTCCTCCTCCCTTAAATCTTCTTGCTATCCTTGAAAACTGGATTTATCTATCTGACACTGCCACCGGGGCAGCCCTACACGACTTCAAATTATCCTTCATTCACTCTCCTGGCTTAACTGGCAGAGGTGTAGGTGTTGGAAGCTTACTTCCTTTCCACTTCATCGCCTCACAAATCTCCAATGCCATGTCCGTTCTTACATCGTTTCAATTCAACATCTCTACGATTGCTGCTCCTCACTCGGTTCACATCATCTCCATCTATCACCCTCCTGGTTCCACTGGACCATTCCTTGATGAACGTGGGCAACTCCTTCATTCTCTTTCCACTAAACATCACCTCAGTGTCTTAGGTGACCTTACCCTTCACTCTCCATTCACTTCTCAGAAATTTAAACTTCAGTCTTTTCTTAGTGGCCTCTCTCTCCACTCTCTCCATAACCTACCTACCCACACCGGGGGTTAAGCTTTGGATCTCTTATTCATTTCCATTTCTCTTTCAGCCACTAATACTACTGTGACACCATCCATATCTGATCACTCCATTGTTTCCACCCCCATCTACTTTCCACCCTCTGACCTCTTCTCAACACTTGCCTCACCTATTACAAAAAGGAAATGTAAACCTTCTGCCATTCCTCCATTTCTCTCTGATCTACAGTTCTTATTCTCCTCCCTCACACATGATGCTTCTTTCACTAAAACTGCTTTCTACAGCTTCCAATCCTTACTCCATGAAACATTCTCCTTTCACTTACCATTGCTAACTTTCACCCCTAGGTCTCAGCATCCTCAACCCTGGGTCACTCAATTCATAAGCCATCTCTGCACAGACATACGTCGGCTGCTGCGCAAATGGAGGCGCACCCACTCGCATGAGGACCTGCAACTTGACCTCTCTGACCTGAACTCTCTGATGTCCTCGCTTGATAGAACATGTTAGGGAGAATTCTCATTCAATGGCTAATTTCCCTTATCTAATGAGTCCCCCAGCAGCTTTGCTGGATTTCTGGAGTTATTTTTTCCACTTGGTAAGAGTGTGAGCTTTTCCCCCACTCTTACCCTTGTTTTGCCATGTGTATTTCATCTGTTTTGGTGATTGTGCACTCTGGAGTACACCACTTCAGTAGTCCCCTTCTTTTGTGTGTTACACAGAACCTTCATTGCAGTGACACTGGGTTGTCTTTTAGACTTCCCACCAACTCCATTTCTGGGGCTGACTACTGTCCCTCAGAAAAGGGTAAAGTTGCCATTAACTTTACCTAGTCACTAAACCATATATCCAGTACACCCCATGTTACATGGAGTACTGGAAAGGGTTACCCCATAGCCCTTTTTATCTGTACCTCCTAGAGCCTTGTTTTGCTCTTTTAACATTTAGGCATGGCTGGTGGCAGTGGTATCTACCCTAACTTTTCTACCGTGTTTGTACTATATAAACTTGGTACTGTTTTAGGCTATTATATTAGCCTCAAACATAAACCCGCTTGACCAAATACTCTTTCTTTTGGCTCCGGACGGGTTTAATCGCCATTTCTTTTTGTTAAAGTCCTTTTTGTGTTTTACTTTATGCGGTAAACCAAGTTTGCCTCCTTTGCTCACTGTCTTTTGGCGGGCTTCTGCCAAGACCCTTGGACTGTAAGGATACAGTTGCTTGAAGAGCCAAAGGGTCTTCAGCAAACAGGTGAACGAGGGCAATTCAGAGGACCTTAGGGATTCGCTTTCTTGCTTCAGTGGAGATTGGAATACAGCACTGTTGTTCTGTGTGTGCGGACGCCGTGAGGACGTCTTTCTTTGATGCACATTTCTGCCTGATCAATGTAAACAGAAGAAGGTCCTTGCCAAACACACGTCGATTCCGCCCCCAGGGCAGCAATGCCCACTCCTCACGTAATAATTACCCAGGACCCAGCGCACCCACGCGCGCACCCACAAGTACTTTAAGTACTGTTTACTGGTGCGGCGTGCTGGGCGCTTCAGAGGACCTTGGGGATTCGCTTTCTTGCTTCAGTGAAGATTGGAATACAGCACTGTTGTTCAGTGAGTGCGGCCGCCGGGAGGACGTCTTTCTTTGATGCACATTTCTGCCTGATCACTGGAAACAGAAGAAGGTGATTGTTTACAATGCTGATGCACAGCACACGTTGTAAACGTTGTGCTACATTGTGCCTACTGACAATCCGACCTTAGCTTAATTGCTTAATCACCTCTTCCTGTAATTTATTCATAGGTCCTTGCCAAACACACATCGACTCTGCCCCTAGGGTGGCAACGCCCACTCCTCACGTAATAATTACCCAGGACCCAGCGCACCCGCGCGCGCAGCCACAAGATCTTTAAATACTGTTTACTGTTCATGGTACGCGGGGCGCAGGGGTCCGCATTGAAATGCTCTTTTCCTCTAGCAGGTGATCAAGCGCATATTTATAGGGTGATCTATTGGTGTATTTAACAATAAATTCTCTGAACACTAATCCTAGAGGGGGCTTGGGAGTGTATGAGACTCACTTGAGACTCATAAGGGTTAAGTAGGTGTAAAGGGATATGCAGAGCTGTCTAGTCACTGCAGAAAATATGGAACAGTGACCCTGAAAACCACTAACGTACTGGATGGGGCTTTCGGGGGCAAATAGTGGGAAGTGACTGTTTATATTGTAACACATAAGCCTTTCACTATATACCTGGTAGCAAGGACTTATCGTGTGGGCTGAGCGTGAGGTTTTCTGCGCCTAGCTGGCTAAGAACAGTCTTTTACGGCTTTGGCAGAGCATGGTCGGCATGCTCCGCAGCATGAGTCTGTTCGACCTATTCAGCTGGTAAAGAAAACATATTCATTGGCAAAACCTGTTTTTGTGTTCAACATGGACAGCATTGAGATGGGAGGTCACTCGTCTGAACCTGAACTTTTACAGAAGGATGTATCAAGCAATGTTAAAGACATAAGCGATCAATTGCCACTACGGAAGTGCAAGGCGACCGATACAGGTCCGGCTCTTGCACCACAGGTGGAAGTGATTATGGGGGATAGAGGGACAAATACAGGCTCAACCTCGATCCCTACTCTAAAAAGTATACTAAGTGTACAGGAAAATCTGGGTAGCCCTGCTATTGGACAAATAGGGGAGGGAGTGAAAATGAAAATAGGGGCTGATACTTCTCTCCTAGCGCCTGTGGTACTTGCTGAATTAGATAGAAGGGTCCGTTTGTCAACAGGGCCATCGACTCCGGCCAGACCCAGAGCAGGTGGCTTTGACAACGTATACTTGCACAAGGCCACCGAGGAGGCACTTCGTTATCCCCTGCCCAACCCTACTTCAGGTGCGCCGGTTTTTGACACCAACTCTGGGGTAGGGGAGAAAGGGTCACCAAACAGGGACAGAGTGGGGTTGGGTAGCCAGGATATTAACCCTTTTAAATCTCCCAGCCCCCCTTCCTCCTCTTCCCCCATACAATATCAGTCCTTTGGCACAAAATATCCTCTCATTAGTCCATTCTTTGAAGGTATCAATCCGGAGGACACAGTTTCAACATATGCCTCATTTCCTGTGCTGACAAGGATTCTTAATCTCCTGGATAAGGGCCATGAGAGGACCCATTTTTATATCCTGGAACTTAGATCCTTGACAATAGCTAATGCAGAGAAAACTTGTAAATTGGAAGGGTATCTTTTGGCCATGGACAGATGTGCTGTGGCAGGGGTGCAATGCAAAGCGCAAAGCAGATTGTATTACCACGACCAGAATTTGCAAAAGGGACCTGAGATTGAGGCGTGTCCCAAATCCTACGCAGAGGTTCTCACAAAGGGGAATAATGCACCTGTCTTGCCTGCCATATTGAGTTGTCTGTCTGAACTAAAACTAATGGTGTCTATAAATGGCACCCAGATTAAAAATTTAGAGGAGAACATCAGAGTAGTGCAAACTAATTTGAGAAGAATAGAAGAGAAGCTGACAACCAGTGACAGTTTCTCTGATGACCCTCAGATAGGCATCAATCCAGACAGCCCTTCAGCACTCTTAAGGGCATTGGGGGAAGGAGGTTATCCCAAGGGGGATGAAAGGGTTCCGGGGCGGGGGACTCTTCCGAAGAGCGCTCAAACACTATTGATCAGCACATCTCTCGTAGGGAGAAAAAAATGATTGCTAGAGCCATCAGGCGTAGAGCTTCCAGGGCGCAGGGCTCCTCTAAAAATCTTCCAAAAAAGCAAGAATCTACCCACCCTAAAAATCTCCAACACTAATGCCAATATAAAAGACATGTGTGGTCTTTCTAACGAAGGTGGCATAGATTTGTAACAACTCGACGAGGAAAGCAAAAAAGCCCTTGAATTGAAAGAATTGGGGACACCAAAAAAAAAGAACCCGGTCCTAGACAATTATCTTGTCTTTCGCCCATTGGTGCCCATTGATCAGAGGGGGGCGAATATGGGGAAGCCTCAGACACATTAATGGAGGCTATGAGCCACAAGGGCCATGAACAAACACTTAAATTAACAAAAAAAGAAACCTCAAAAGAGAATGTCCCGATAAGAGAATAAGGTAACATGGGGAGAAAGCCCCAGCAGGGCCTCAAAGATTGAAATGATGCTAAACCCTACAAAAAATAGCGCAAACAAAATAAAAAAAATAAAAATTAAGCACAAATGACAACACGGACATTAAGCTTTTTTTTACACCAAAATCTATAAATAGTCTAAGTAGTGGAGAGGAATCTATGGGTAAATCACCTGCTCCACACTCCATACCTCCACCCAAAGTGTTGAGAAATATCACCCCAGCACCTCAAGAGAAGGCTGAGTTAGTAGAGCTCCCTGCGGGAGGTAAATATACCTCTAATGTTGGGGGGGCCATTATTGCAGGGGAACTCAATGCCAAAGGAGCACCTATGGGAAGGAGTGGGGAGGGGATTGGACAATGCCTTCGGTACCTATTCTGATTCCTAGCGAGGACATTAATATCCTTGTAAAACAAGCGGTGGAGAAACTGTTAGAAGACTCTAGCATACCCTAGCGGGTTCTCATAATTGGACTCTAGAGGACCCTAGCGGGTTCTCATAATTGGACTGAAGTACCTCACTATCCCACTGAGAAGAAAGACAAAATTGAAGGGCCTCCTAATGTCATTCAAAAACCGGAGACTCCTCAAGATTTTGTTGGGACAGAAACATTTCAAAATGAGTCCTCAACCATGATTAGGCCGGATCGGGAATCTAATAATCCATTTTATAGCTCCCATAATCCTGTAAGGCAGGAGGGCATTAGCAATGCACCTCCAGCTTCGCTAAATTACAAAACGCATCTCATGGAAGGACCTGCAGTTCGGCTTAATTTACCATGACCAGACCCCTTGAAATTTAAGTTTAATTCGATGTCTAAACAACAAGAAATGAGAAATATTCCTGAAAGAAATAACAATCCTCACCCGACTAAACAATGGGAGAATTTGGCACAAGCTGTGCACTCAATAGAAGAGGAAAATTGTAAGCCATATAGGCCCGACACAAGGGCTTCTGATAACTATCCACAGAATAAAGAGGAGTCTTGTGAAGGCCCCGAGTACCAAACAGGTGGAGAGAATCGTAGTCCTCATAGATTAAAGAAACTAGCCCTAAACAACAAGAGGTCCTTTAGAAGTGACTGGAGAACACCACATTTTACTGACTTCCCTAGCATTATGCTATACTTTATGCTTCCTCAGGGAGGTCTGGTTTCTTTAAGCCGCCCAAGAGTCTTATCCCTTTTTAGTGAAATTCCTAGACTCTCTATGATTTCTTCGGGTGATATTAAATTGGTGGACTTTATCCACCCACTGAGGTTTGACTATGTTAGACTCGTATTCTATTCACAGACCATCATGGAACTGGTAGTCTCCGAAATTGATTCTCTCCACTGTTTCGGCTTTGATCTAGAACCCTTTAATAATAGATTTATTTGCCGAGGGGTTGAGGCAGAGGGGATCAGCTCGCTGGATGCTTCTTCCTACTCACTCCTACAAAAGACTGAGGGGGAAACTGCACAGATTACAAGTCCGGAAACAGATCTAAAACCGCTGGTACAATCATTGAGCAAATCTGTAGCTAAAATTCAAGCTCTAAAAGTGAAACCATAGACTACCTCAACATATACAGTGGTATCCTGGAACTCTCGGGGAAACAAATCTCTTAGGGTGGTGTCTGCTAGCGCTAGTCATCTTATCGAAGCAAGTATTTTTTGCCTCCAGGAGACATGGGCAACATCTCCCCTAGTGCTGGATGGGTATTATATGCATCAAGTGCTAGCAGAAAAAAAAGCTATAGGGAGACCGGCGGGAGGCATGCTTATAGCTATTAGAAACTTGTTGCCCTTTGAGTGTCTTAAGCTGTTCACCACACACAAAGATTGTATTGCCATGTTGGTGCATTTCTCCCCCCCTGTGCCATTCGGTCAGCTGTTGGTAGTTAACGTATATTGGAGTCCTGAGCTCGACTTAAGTAAATTTATTGACCTAATTGATGGCATCATACATGAATGGCAAATGTTGTGCAAAGTTCTGAACATCATGGTCTTGGGTGATTTTAATTCTGAAGCAGGTTTGTGTTCAAAGGGGGTACCTGGAGAGCTGATTCTCTGTCCCAATAATGTTGGCTCCTATAGAAAACAAGTCCAAGGATTACAGTGGAATCAATTCCTGAGGAGCTGGGGCCTAAATTGTGTAAATGACTGCCTGAGTAAGGAAGCTATATGTTACACTTGGACAAATGGATATGAAATCTCAACCATAGATTATATCTTTGTAAATATGCATATACTTAACTGTTGTTCTGATTTTACAATAATACCTTCTGTGGTCAGTGATCATAATATGCTTAAACTGACCCTTTTGGCCCCGATGGTGGCCGTTGCTATGGATGTGTACCCATTGACGGTGGAGACTAATACTGCTGGGAATAAAATGAACTGGGATTGTGATAATGTTGAAAAAGTAAATAAGGTCTTCTTGCAGGATTATGACAGTAAAGGTTGCTGAAAATAAATTCTTAGCATGTACACACATGGGGACTTTAATAACTATGTTAAGGGTGTGATAATCAGGCCCAAAGGGATCAGGAGGCCCAAGAAACAAGGTCCCTCTCATACACACGTGTTTGATCCAACCATGTATCAACTTAAAAAAGAGAGGAATTGTGAGATTTGTCGTCTAGTTAAACAGCCATACACTTCAAAATTAGTGTAAGTGATAAAAAAGGCAATAAAACAAGTGGAAATGCAAAGCTCGAACATTAAAAGCAAAAATCTTTCAGCAGGATGCGGAAAGCATACTGGAAGCATTATCAAAAACCAATATGAGAAATGTCTGGACCTTGGTCAATGGGAGATGTGAAAGCCAAGTTAAAGAACAAGGTGGGTTCATCTCATCGACTGTTTGGGAAGGGCATTTTGGTTCTTTATACTGCCAACCTACCACCAATTGGCTAGTGCCGGCACACATATTAAAATATCATTGGAATTTCCCTTTCACACTACCAGACATACAAAGACTCATATCAAGATGTTCGTCCTCACAAGCTCCAGGGCCAAATATGCTTGCCAACGTACTGTTCAAGGGGAACTTAAACCTGTGGGCTAAAATTTTGTTTCTGTTCTTGAAGGACATTGTCATATCCAGGGTATTTCCTACAAGCTGGCATCTGTCCTACGTGGTTCCCATTTATAAAAAGGGCGATAGGTCCTTACCATCCAGCTATAGACCTATTGCCCTGTTGGACGCTGATTCCAAAATCTTTGCATCCTTGGTCTTAGAAAATATCCTTTCCTGGATTGATACAGAGGCAATTTTATCTCCCCAGCAATTTGGCTTTAGGAAAACAGTGGGCACGGATGCAGGGGGCCTTCATTTGTCTATTATGCAGCATCAGACCAGGTCAAGAGACAGCCAACCAATATACTTGGCGTCTGTAGACTTGAGTTCCGCTTTTGATTTAGTAAACAGAGCTACGCTGTGGACCAAACTTTATGCCCTTGACATGCCTGCCCAGCCTCTATCTATTATCTACCACCTCCATGCTGAAACTAAGATTAGAGTCTGACTAAACACGGACGGAACCCTCTCAGAAGAAATTATCACAACTAATGGTCTCAGACAGGGATGCATATTTGCACCAACCATCTTTAATTTGTACTTATCTGATGTGGGTCCGGTTTTAGAAGATGCATCCTTTGCTGCCCCTAAAGTATAGGGTACTAAAATTGTATGGACGGCATATGCCGTTGATGTATTACTTTTTAATCTGACTCCCATTGGTCTGCAGCGTGTGCTCTCTTCGTTTAAGAAATAAACTGATGAAAATTCATTGGCTATCAACTGTACCAAAACATTCATCATGCAATTAAGTTATAAGAAATGTGCAATTAGATTTGCCTGGTTTTCTCAAACTCGTTATATGCCACGCCTTCCACTATCTAGGATGTCCTATTTTTGAGTTTGTAACCACGAAAAATGTATGTACGTTTCTGGATAAGAAGATCACGCCATTGATTGCGCAATTGCGTAAATTGGATAACAAATATGGAAAATGTTCAATGTTACCGTGTTTGAAAGTGTGCTGTTATAAGACCCTGGCCCAGCTTTGCTATGGAATGGAATTGGCCCCTTCATGGTTTAGAAATGAATTTCCAAAGAATGAGGCGCGCTTGCTGAGGTCCTTGGTTTGGTACCTGCCTTAATGTGTCCCATTAGCAGCGATACGCTAAGAACTTGGGCTATTCATTATCAAGTATAAATCTTTGGCGTAGAGTATCGCTGTATAGGAAACTGCTTGTTGGTAAGATGTCCACTATGTACGGAATCATGGGAAGGTCATTGGTAGTGGGCGAGGGTTCGTCCACAGTCCTACGGGAATTAGAAAGGGAGGCCCAGGAATTACTTGCAGAAGTTGGGGTTTCTAAAGATCTTCTTATCAATAATCCCGTGAAGGTTAAGAGGCTCCTGCAGCATGCGGATTGGAATTTGACAGTCAGTATAATTTCCAGCAAAAAACTGTATGCACACTTGGTAAATAACAACAAAAGAATGGGTACCACGGAACCGTATCTCATCAAATTCCCAAGCAAATTGCTTAGACAGGAATTTATGAGATTTCGTTTTAATGTTTTGATTACAGGTCAAATTCTTAGCATAAAACAAGGTCCGCAAGCTGAAGCTGCAGATTCGGAATGTAGATTCTGTAACCTAGATTCCAGGGACGTAACACTAGAGCATTTGCTGACACAATGTGGGACTGAGACCAGCACGTATTGAATATTTTCTTAAATATGTGGCCAACCCAGAATGTGTTAATCTTGAAGCACTCTGGATGGACATGCTGCATGGTTCAAGGGTCAAACTACAACTGGCGGTGTTGCGCTTTCTAAAAACAAATGTGAATTATTAGGCTGATGGATGATTATTAATTAAAATCGCTATGTTAAAATTTGGATTTTTCCTAGGATCTCTGCCGTATTAAGAAATGTACTATAAAACATCATGAGTAAAGAAAAAAGTTATGTTTTAAGTCTCAATTGTACATTTGCTGAAGAACAACATAATGATAAATTTGTCAAAACGTATTGGGATATTGGGGCTTGTTTTTTGAAACATCTTGAGCGAAGAAAAGCCTCCAAGTGTAAATTGCCTGATGAAGAAAGTGTTATGATATTTGTACTTGTTTTTAATCTATTTGAATTTTATGTAATTTTATCTAAGATGTCTATTTTTGTAAAGGTTACGATGTAGCCAAAACAAATAAAAAAAACACCAAAAAAAACATAGAGATGTGCATGACTCAATTCCTGAAAACTCTAGGGAGTATTATGTGGACAGTGTTCTTGTCAATGGTCAGGACACCCCTGCCAGGAGAGACACTGGGGCAGCAGAACAGTTGTAGACGAAAGATTTTTCAGGCCTGAGGATATTGCTAAGGCACCAAAAGGCCCCACCAAACTTTCTGGAAGCCCTGTTCAAATCGTTCCTATTCTACCAGCTCTCATTCAGTACAACCAAATGATAGTGAGGATCCCTGTCAGTATTCAGAGTGAGGTGCCTGGAACAGTCCTGTTGGGGAATGATCTAAAAACTCTAGGAGTAGTATCCAATACCCCCAGGCCTCCCAGTAGGGAGAAGCAGAACCAAACCAAATTGGCTAGAGAGGCCACCTTAAGGGACCACTCTGAGCCTGTGGGAACCTCTACAGAGAACCCCACTACAAGCCCTGGTGTTAGTAAGTTGACCTCTAACCCAGGCACATTTCAGGCTGGTATGTTAGGGAAATGGGAGCAAGCTCCATCATTGTTCCCCAAATTTTAAAGTCTCTGACTCCCCCTGCTTCTGAGGAAGAGGTGGATAGACCAACTGGACCCCTCTCTAGGCCTAAGAGAACTGGTAATTCTCAGTGCTGGTGGAAAACCAGAAAAGAAAAGTCTAAGGCCAAAAACCTTCAGGCTGTTGGACCTTCTACAGAAGACTCCAACTCAAATCCTAATGTTAGGAGAGAAGCTCCTAAAATAGGTAAGGGTAGATCTAAAAGGAAGGGGAAGCATGTACTTTGCTTATCTCCAGCCCCTCCAACCAAGATGCCTGAGACCCAACCTGCTCCCAAAGGAGAGGTGGTGAGGAACTCTGGAGGCCCCTCTAGATCTAAGGGAATCCTTTATAAGGACCCCTTGAAAAAGCCTATCACAGGTTCAGGAGTTGTACCAACTTCTGAGGGACTGGTCAACCAGCTCCCCTATAGTAAAAAGAAAGGTGTCTCTCAAAGGGTGTGTAGGTCATATAGCTTACAAAGGAAAACCTTTGATTGTAACATTGAGCACAGAGCAGGAAGTCACCACCAAAATCCTGATGGTCTCTCTAGGATGTTTATACCCGACTAGAGGTATGAGCACCATCAAGGAGTGGATTAAATCCTCCTGTCCCTTAGTCTGTGCGAGTGTTAGGGAGAATTCTCATTCAATGGCTAATTTCCCAAACCTAGTGAGTCCCCCAGCAGCTTTGCTGGATTTCTGGAGTTATGTTTTCCACTTCGTAAGAGTGTGAGCTTTTCCCCCACTCTTACCCATGTTTTGCCATGTGTATTTCATCTGTTTTGGTGATTGTGCACTCTGGAGTACACCACTTCAGTAGCCCCCTTCTTTTGTGTGTTACACAGCACCTTCAGTGCAGTGACACAGGGTTATCTTTTAGACTTCCCACCGACTCCATTTCTGGGGCTGACTACTGTCCCCCAGAAAAGGGTAAAGGTTGCCATTAACTTTACCTAGTCACTAAACCACAGATCCAGTACACCTCATCTTACATGGAGTACTGGAAAGGGTTACTCCTTAACCCTTTTTATCTGTACCTCCTAGAGCCTTGTTTTGCTCTTTTAACATTTAGACTTGGCTGGTGGCAGTGGTATCTACCCTAACTTTTCTACCGTGTTTATACTATATAAACGTGGTACTATTTTTGGCTATTATATTAGCCTCAAACATAAACCCGCTTGACCAAATACTCTTTCTTTTGGCTCCGGTCGGGTTTAGTCACCATTTCTTTTTGTTAAAGTCCTTCTTGTGTTTTACTTTGCGCGGCAAACCAAGTTTGCCTCCTTTGTACACTGACTTTTGGCAGGCTTCTGCCAAGACGCCCTCCTCTGGCTGAGGTGGTTGTCCGGGCTGGACAACCCCCCTGCTTCGTAATTGACAGCCAGGCTGTGTGAATGGGGGATTTTCGCATAAAAGGCAGGACTCTTGGGCTGGAAGTCAGAGTCGCCACTGGAACTACAAGGAACCGAAGAGAAGTGGAGAAGAAGATGGCTGCTGCAACTACCCCGTCCCGGTGAAGCCCTGCTGCAGTCCTGAGCTATCTATCCTTTGATGACCAGAGGAGATCCAGTCTGGAGTCTTCTTCCCTTGAGCCTGGTGGGGTCAACCAGCTCATTTTACACAGCCAGAGGATCCTCTTCGTGGTCGAAATCGCTGCACTCTGCTGTAGTGGTCCGGATAGCCACCTGAAGAGCCTCTCCTGTTTTAAAGGAGCGCACCTTTTATTCACTGTCGCTGCTGCTGGCTTCATCCCTGTGTGGTGCAGACCCCTCCAGACGTCCTCCTTCTCGCCTCCACGACCGAAGCTCCAGGAACCGTGGGTCTGCAGGAAACCACCAGGAACAATTGCTGTGGCACCAGCTTCTCCCTTGAATAAGGTACTGTGTTCTGCTTTGAAGAACTAGGGTGAATCCCTTTTCTCCAATTCCAAGGCTTGTCCTTATCGTCCCTCCTTCTTATAACTTTTTCTTCCTCTGTTGACAATATCTAAGTACTCCTGGCAATGTTGAATCTTGAACTGTCCGACTGTGTGATCCTCGACAACAGGAACCCGGTTCCACTTGACACTGGCTCCGGCCTATTGACTCTTGTATTTCTGTCAAGGAGTGTTCTCTGATTCTATCTGCCCTGACAAATGTATTGCCTATGATTTTTCCCCCCAACTCTCTCTGGTTAACTCAGGTGCTAAGTGTGTTTTTGCCCCGGTAACATTTCTTGCCGCGGATACGCGTATCTTTAGTAAGACCAAACTGTCATTACTGTCAAAAAGTGTTCGCATATGTATTCCCGGTAACGTCTTTTGTTTCACAACACCGGTCCGTTAAAACATAGGGTACTTACCTTGAGTTATACTGTACCAAGTGAATTGGTTGTGTGTAGTGTATTTTACGTGTGGTTTTGAATTTATAGAAGTGTTGTGTTTTATAACAGATGGTTTAAAAATAAATGTACTTATATTTTTTTACCTGAAACTTTGAGTCAGTGTTTACTTGAGTCACAGTAATTGTGTAATCTCTACTAATGCTCGTATACTCTTGAGATAAGTCTGGCGGCTCCGCTACTGCTACCACGTTAACATAGTAATACAGGCTTGTACCAAAGGTGAACTTGTATTACCACTTGTAGTCTTAATTGTGTGTAGTGGTACCTAAGGGCCCTGCACAGGATTCGGCCTAACAGAGCACAAAGGGAATTCTACTACACCCGCATTGACACTCACTTCAACCATCCCACCACCTGCAAGGCACCCTAAATTCACACCTTAATCCTCCCAAATCTATGACTATCAACTCCACTCTCACAGCCAATGGCTTATCTGAAACCTTTGCTTCAAACATTTGCAAACTTAGAGACTGTCTCCTGACCTTCCTCAAACTCCCCCCTCCTACATTTTACACCTGGCCTACTCTACCATCATCCTCTGCCTCTATCTCCCACTTTAGTTACACTAATACTGAAGATGTCCTTTCTCTAATGACAAGGCTAACCCCATTTGTGTCCCATCAGATCCTCTTGCTCCTCAGCTAGTCAGGGCTATTTCCCCTTTATTTGCCTCTCACCTCACTGAACTCTTTAACCTGTCCTTCCACTCTGCTTGCTTTCCTTCTATTCTCAATGCAGCTATGGTCATCCTCTCCTAAAAAAACAAGGGGGTGACCCGAACTTAATGGCTAACATTTGACACTGTCAATCACTCTACTCTCCTGAATACTCTCTTTCTTCTTGGGATTCGCCATCAAGCCCTTGTCCGGATTGAATCTTACCTTGCACCTTGCCAATTCTCTGTATCCTGGAACAAAAACACCTCTTAACTCATTCCTCTAACTATTGGTGTTTCACAAAGACTATGTCTTGGTTACTGTCCTCTTTACACTCTACACTTCTGCTCTTAAGCATTAATCTCCTCCTTTGGGTTCTCATACTAACTCTTCACGGATGACACCCAAATCTTCTCTTTTCCTGAACTCTCCTCTGATCTCTCTATAGAAATTCCCAATTGCCTCTGTGCAATTAAATATTGGATGGCTACACATTCTCTGATGTTAAACTCTACCAAAACAGAGGTGTTCTTCTTCCCTACAGAAAGCTTGCTCTCATCTCTTCCGCTGCCTATTTAGTTCCCATCTAACACTCTCCCATACTCTTCTTAAGCCAGAAACCTCAGCATCATCTATGACCCTTCTGAAACCATCTCTACTGTTATCTCCAAAACAGCAATGTCAGCTCGCCTCGAGCTCATAAATATTAGGAACATTAGGCACCTCCTTTATTTCAACACCATGAAGCATCTTTTAACCACTCTTGTCTTCTCTAAACTGGACTACTTTGCCAGCATCCTCTTTGGTCTCCCCAACTACGCTTTCTGTCCTCTCGACAAGATCATTAACTTTGCGATCAGGGCTCTCTTTGAACTCACTTCACTCCTACGTCCTTCTACTGTCACATGGAGGGATGGCTGACGATGCAAAACATGGCCAGATTTAAGTAAGACACCACTGTATCTATCTTCCTCTATCCAACTCAGCAAGCTGTCTCATAATCTACACTCTGCCTCCCCGACTATCCTTGTGGTACCTCGCCCTCCCTGTGCTTCCTCTCGCTTCCACTCTTTCTCTCTTCATTCTACACTTGCATGGAATTGTCCTCCCCCGGACATCTGAGAAATAGCCCACATGGATTTGTTCAAAATCAAACTAAAAACCTACTTCCTCGCTTCTGAGTTACCCTCTTAACCTACCACTCATCTCCCTTCTAGCTAACAGTTTCCCCTCGCTTCTAACCTGCCTCTGTCCCTTACCTTCTCTGCCTTCATTCTACCACTTCATCTATCATGGTCACATTCCAAACACAGCTAATAGGCTGTACCACCTTTCTATATGTAAACATGGCTAATGTTGGTTGTCCTTAATCCATGTATGTCCAATTATGTATTGTCCCATATGACTGTTCCATTTGCTCTCCTTCACAACCTATCAGAATGTCACTCAAACTCACCCAGTTGTCAGAGGTTCACTGCTTCCCGTCAAATCTGATTTCTTATCTATTGTACGTTCTTTTGGGATCAACAGAGCATTGCTCCTCCCTGTATATATATATATATATATATATATATATATATATATACATATATATATATATATATATATATATATATATCTGTTCAGGGAACTCGAGTGCGCCCCTCTCTCCTGTTCATCACATTCATGGATTTCTGAAGGGTGGAATCTTCACATTCCAATAGGGTGGTGCACCAGGGCAAAGCAAAATATGCCCTGCTTTGGAGTGCCACACTGTGGGCTACCCCCCATCCCCCTTTCCCCACGATGGGTCTGGGTGTGAGCTTGTTCCTTGATAACCTGATTACTACGGTTACCAGAAGTCCTTGCAGCAGAATCATCATTGATTGTGAACAACTGCACTTGCTCTGAGCTGCACGCTAAGACTGCCTCCCTGATGATGTGAAGAGCACAGAAACAGGTAGGAGAACATCACTGGCTGAGTAGGTTAACTGTGCAGGGAACTAGAGTGTGCCCCTCTCTCTTGTTCATATATATATATATATATATACACATACATACCATTGTAATGTTTTTATGTTAACCAATTGGCACATATTTAGATTTTTTTGATAAGTAGTGCTAGTACCGCAGAAGTAATGGGAGAGCCATAACAAGATTACTACTTTAATTCTGTTCGAATTTTACCATATATTTGTATATATTTTAGTTGCCCAATTGTGTATCCATATTATTTAACTGTTTTAGGTATATTGTGTGTATCTAATTTCCAGAGTGTGAAATTTGTACCGCCCAACAAATGGCACAATCAGATTTTCTTCATTGGAGGTGATGTCCCCATGTTGTGTGAGCATCCGAGTTTAGTGAGGTAGACCAAACTAACATATATATTAGGGATCAAGGCACAATTTCTCCTTGCAAACATTTTTCAAATAATGGGCTGTAATTGTGCATTCTACAGCACAATTATTTGTCGAAAACTGAGTAAATTACAATCAGTTCTGTAGGAGCATACATGAACAAATCTGATAGGTGGATGTCAGGTCTCTCTAACAGTACACAAAATGTTAATGATTTCTGGGCCCACGATATTTGCCAGCAAAGAATGCCACTGAAAAACCCAAGAATAGTACCCATAATATATGCCTGCACTGTTGGTGTATAAGTTCATGTTGTTTGTTTGTTTGTTTGTTTATTTGTTTGGTAATGCGCACCAAGCCCTCAGGTAGACGGGCGCAATAGAAAAAAGAAGTCTTAAAACTTAATTACAGTACAAAGGTAGGAATACATAGAACAATGATTGTGATAGGACCAAGATACAATATTAAAAGATACATTAAGTGCAAAGCAATGGTCATGGTAAGTCAAGGAAGCATTATCACAAAGTATCGGTGTCTGCACACCTGCGTATACACTGCGTGCACAGTTAACCAAGCTATTGAGTAGTTTGGTGAAAACATAGGGTCGTGTAAGGGCTGGAGGGTAGAAATGTAATTTGTCAGTTAGGTGTCATTAGTGTGTAGCCAATAGAGTATCTTGTGTCTGAATTTAGGGTAGGGTTGTACTTGCCTGATGTCAACTGGTAATTTGTTCCAATATTTTGCAGCTTTAACAGGGAAGCTGGTTCCTCCTGCTGTCGAGCGTTTGAACCTAGGAATCTCCAGCATAAATGAGTTGGGAGATCTCGTGGGGCGGGTAGCTGTTCTCCTAGTAATTTCATCCATGAGGTATGGAGGTGCTAAGTTATTCAGGCATTTGGAAGTGAGGGATTTTGTTTTAAGGAGAATTCTGTCCGTTATTTTCAGCAAGTTAACCTCTTTCCTAAATTTGGTGATATGCTCTCTGTAGGGGATGTTTAATGCTGCCCTCAAGGCGTTGTTCTGTAGTCTTTGAATTTTGTCTGTAATATATTTCTTAGCTCCTGAGTACAGGACATTACAGTAGTCTAATCTTGACATAATAAGAGCATTGGCTAGTGTAGTGCAACTCGCTCTTGAGAGGTATGGTCTGGAGTCTCTGATGAGTTTGCAAGTGTACGTTGTGGATGAGGCAAGGGAGTTGACTTGCTTTTTGAGAGTGAGAGAGGAGTCCAAGTAGAATGCTAAAGTTTTAACTACAGACATCATCTTGATAGGGTTGTTATCAATGTTGAAGGATGCGTAGTTTGGGCTGAGTTTTTGGATATTAGCTTCAGAGCCTAGGATTAGTAACTCTAGTTTTTCGTCATTCAGGCAGAGGCCATGGGATGCCATCCATGCCTGAATGAGGGTGTATATTTTGTTCACCAGGTCTGAGTCTGCCTCGAAGTTGCCTGAAAGGGGTATGAGGATCTGAGTGTCATCTGCATAATTAGTGTAAGTGACACCCAGTCTATCCAACTTGTCAAACAAAGGCTTGGTGAAGATATTATACATAGTGGGGAATACGCAGGAGCCTTGTGGGACCCCACAGGTTATTTTGATAGGGTCGGCACAGGCTAAGGTAGAGAAGACTCTCATGGTCCGGTTAGCTAAGAAAGATTGGACCCAAGCTGTAGCATCATTAGTGAAGTTGGCGGCAGATTGGAGGTGATTGCATAACACTGCATGGTCCACCAAGTCGAATGCTGCCGACAAGTCCAATAGGAGGAGCAAAGCTATATTTCCATTGTCCTTTAGTTCTTCAATTTGTGTCGTGAGGTCTTGTCAGTTTCCACAGTATATGCTGACATATCCCTGTGAAACACGTTTCCATGCTGCTTGTGCCCCAATACATATCTACATTGCCACTGTAAAACACTTTCATAATGCTGCCCACAATGAATGCCAGCATGCTGCTGTAAAGTATAAGTTCATGATTCTGGTTTCCACAAAATATGCCAGTGTAGCCATGTCAAACACAGCAATTTTATCATTCTTTGTGCAGTAACCAGCAACCTTTGGTCACCACCAAAGTCAGCTTTGTGACAGTTGCAGCACACAAGACCCCCCTCCTCCAGCTACAGGAACACCCAGTAATCAGAAGGAAATAGATACATGTACCCTGGCCTGCACTAGTACAGTAGGGCAGAGAACAAGTGCTTTTATTTGCTTGTAGTTTTCCATTGTGTTCAAAGTAGATCCACCATTGGGTTCCAGGCAGTGTGAACTATCAGTGGTCCAATTGTAAAATTCATCATCATCAGTGCACTCTCTGTGAGTAGGCGGGGTCTGGTGCAGATGATGCATTTTATAAGATGGTTACTAATGGCCTAAGAGTTGTCTTGGTAGAAGTTTAGGTAAATGTATGTTTTGCCAGCCTTCTAGATTTTCTTTAGTCTGGATTATGCAGAGGTGGTAAGGGGCAATGCACAATTTCAGGGGGTAGAGCTTGGTAATAGAGGGAAAGTTGAGGTGGGAAAGGCTATTTTGAGCTTGCGACCAATTGTCTATGGTTTGATCTTGTAGATCAACATGGATCCCATCTCAAGGTAGGTTAATCATGTGCAATCATGTGGGCGCTCTATAAAACTGGAAGACTCTCTCCTCAACACATTCCGGAACAGCAAATGATAATAGGCAAACCTAGTGGTGGCACGCACTTGCAACAGGAATGACAGAGCAGCATCGACTGCAACGCTCAGGATTAGGGTTTGCTGCATTGGGGTAGATCTATGCAAGCATGCACATGAGTGGAAGTGAGTTTGGTCCTACTAGAACTATCCGAAAACCATCTCACTTGCGTACATTGACGGGGGAGGGATTGGCTTTAATCCACCCCTCAACTTGTATGACACCATCGGCCATATGTTGGTGCCCGCCATTGGTTTCCTGCTGTTTGTTTCCTGTGGTTTGAGATGTAGCAAAGTCTCATCAGCACACACGTCGTACACTGCATTGGGACGGTTGAGGATACATGTAAGTGGTGGCATGCACACGTTCAAGAGTTTCGGTGCTAAGTCCGATCCCTGAGGTGCCCCATAGATAAGTGTGGTGAATGAGGAGGTGATGCATCACATTCTCACTTGCTAGGTCTGTGTGCAGAGCAAAGTTGTTGGGCTGGGCCAAAGGCATTGCTCTCAGGGCAGTCCATTTACCCCCTTTTACCTATGTATTTCTGTACTTCTCAATATTTCGTATTTATTCCAATTTAATTTCACTAGAGGAAGGGAGTTTTCAAAAACATTCAACTACATTTAGGTAGACTCCAAAAATGTTACCTTATAAAAATTAATGAACGTTATTGAAAACATAATTAGAACATTTAGCACTGCAAGTACACATTCCTTTTAACTCTTTCAGACCCAACTCCATAATATCTTCACCATAGTACAAATCGCATCATGCATCAAAACTACAATTCCGCTGTGCCCAGCCCTTCTTCTCTTCTAATTAAGTACAGCATCTACTGCATGTTTTCATAAAATGCTTTATATTTATATATTTTATCGAATTCAGTGGAAATGTCCAAATAAATCTTAATTGGCATATTGAGGACTTGCAACTAGCTTGGCATGACTACCAAATAGTTGTGGAAACGTGCTCCCAATCGCCCGCCTTCCTTTCCTTATTACACTGTTCGTCTCAAGACCACAAGGAATGCAACATCTCTCATTGGTTCATTTACAACAGAAATGATGTTACCCGTTGAAGAGCAGACATTAACTCTTCATAGTCCTGAACACTGTCAATTCTGCGGAGGTGGGTGACGGGGGGAGCCATGCGTCCATGCAAACCGAGGGGCAAATCAATTGGTGCCCAGTGTGCCATCTCAATGCTGTTAAACAAAAATCAAAGGCACTTCTGCCCATAATATGCTGATTGGCAACTTGGTTGGGAATCGGCATTGGAAGAGAACCATTGAACACAAGTATTTAATAGCAATGCTATGGAAATGTCATTAAACATGCACATCCCTTCTAGCATGCCTAGAGTTGGTGGTACAGGCCTCGCGCTACAAATTGCTACCCACGCATGGGGTACTGCTTCCCCATGGTGCACCAGGTGTAGCCTGAGCCACGGGTAAGTGCCTCATCTGGACCCATCGTAAAATCCACTGTCTTTCTACTTTTGAATAATGATATCTGTATAGGGGAGGGTGGGCGACTGGAAAAGAGGGTACACTCATAATAGCAGGGGTATTATGGGTGGGGGTAGTAGAATCGCCTGATAAAAATATACGCACAGTAGCCAACTGAGATGTAATATTAGGTACACAAAAACATTATGGTACATGAGGTTAATAGTGCCTGATCGGTGGCCACTTACTGGATCAGTTACTCACTTTATGCTGTTGTGTCATGTGTACGATGCCCGGAGAGCCATGTTTAGATCAAATGAAAAACGGAGAACTGTAGATGCACTTAATTTTTGCACAACCATGGGTGAGCCTCTTGTGGCCTATCCAGTAGCAAACTATTTATAAAGGGCATGGTTAGTGAGATCAAGAGTTTTTAAGGCTATAGACAACACAACCACTCATGATACCTAAACAGCCTTTTTATCCACTTTTATTCTTTATGTACTCATTGGTTGTCCCGTTTGATATAATTATGTAATGTTGTTTTAAATGCATGATGTGTGCTTTGATGGTACAAATACTGAATAAAGCTTGTAAAACGATGACTTATCAATACCTTTAAACTCACGCCAATTTGGAGGGTGTCAACTGCCTTGGACCCCCTCACACCCTCCAAAAAGATGGGCCTCTTCAGTGGACTCCAATGGCATGACCCAGCCAGAATGCATTTCCACACCTGCCAAAAAGTGAGTGCATTTCCATTGATTTCAGAGAGGTCACCTCGCAAAAGCCACTGACTTCCCTCCACCTCGCAGCCAAAAAAGGTTGAGAGCTATGATGTTCCAGAAATATAAAAGTGGAGGAAGCGTCCCGATGTAGAACAAATTGCAATGTCGTAATGATTGTCTTCACAATCATCCACGTTTATGATCAACGAAGAACATGTAAAACGTGTATGTGGTGTCTTTGCTGGCACCTATTTTGAACTAGAGTGATGGGTGTTTGCGAGAACATTTGCAGATGTTAATATGGCACGACTGGAACTCTTCACAGAGAAGAACAGTGTGCAGCTGATGCCACCAAGCAAGGCAACTCCAGAGGAGCGTGTGAAATGAGGAGTCTATTAAGGAGGCCATGTTTGGGGTCAGATACTCCCACCAGCACATCAACTGTCTTCATCAGCTACCTGGGGATGGGTCAAAACAGATGAGGGCTTGTATGAGCCACACTGGACGAGACTTCCAGAAGCAATGAAAACCTGCCCCAAGCTCATGTCATGCAAGTGCACAAAGGGTTGCCAGACACAATGCAAGTGTAAAAAGACTTGATGGCACAGCTCTATGCATCTGTGAAGAAGGGCGTTCACAAAATTAAATTCGTCACTGGGTGGGAGAATGGTTCTTACTTATACCAACTGTTGGAAACATTTTCTGTTGCAGATAATGTCCAATTCTCACGACTGAGCCTTTGAACCCGAGTCCTCTTCATTACTATTGTTATGGCCTACTGTTTTTCTTTTTTTTAAATGAACATCATGTTCTCCCCATAACAGAGTTGTAGTGTAGACAATGTGATAATATGCATTTACTCATGGGAATTTGTGGTCGTCTAAATGGTTTGTCTCTGCTAGCAAAGGAGGCTAGACTGATTGGTTTTGTTATTTAAAAGGCAATTTAGGTTTTTAAAAATAGTGTGTTGATTTATTTATGTTAATATGCTTGTAAATACAGTGGATAGCTGGCTTTTCTTGTATGGTCCATTACAATGATATCACATAATGGTCAGAAAGCCTTGGTTTTCGTGCATAAAACTGCATTTTAACCTGGATTTACATATTAAAAGGGGCAAATGAGTAGCATAACTCCCTGGAAATTACTTTACACACCATCCTGATAGCCTTTCATTTCCAACTATCCCAGCCACAAGTTATAAAGATGTTCTGCTGTTGGCTATTTTAACAGCGGATTTACCTTGCTCTGCGGCCATTTTAGAAAATGCACCTCAAAGCTGTTCTTGACCAAATATGCTGTGGCTCGCTATCTGAATCTGATGATTATTCATAAGGATATGTGTGTCCCACATTAGGTAATTCTATCACAAAATGCCAAATAGGTTTGCTCAAATGCCCCACTACTACCTAAGCATCTTCTCAGGGAAGAGAACCACCTGACGTTCAGAAACAGCTCAAGACATGGTTCCTCAATTAACTGAAATGGATAAGTATCAATGGAACAAGGTCAACACAATGAGAAATTGCCCAATCCTTGTGCCTCACGTCGTACAGGGACCAGGCGTTTAAACTGCCAACCATTAAAAGTCGACAACAGAGACTGTACAAAATTACAGAGCAAGATTGGCAACATGCATAATCACGGTTTACAAGCAGACAATGAGGACAGAAAGTTGTCCCTCAGACAGGTACAGAAAATAAGATAGGTAGAGGAAGAATGAAGAGTACGAGGAAGAGAATTTCAATGGAGTGGGAAAGAAGAGAAAAAGAGCGAAAGCAAGAAGAAGCACAGGGGGCTTAGAGACAACAACCTAATAGGTAGATTAGGTGCATAAGGCCTGAGGGAGGGAAGCTAGATAGGGTGGAGCAAGACCATGAAGACATTTAAAAGCAATGCAAAGAAAGTGAAAAAAAGATGAGAGTCATGTGGTAGAATAGAAACTGTTGGGATTTGAGGAAGAGATTGAGGAATGGGAAGATAGACCAAATATGTAGACAAATAGAGTTATAAATAGAACATAGACGGGTAAAATGGGATGTTTGGAGTCAAATCAAGAGAGAAGAGCAATAAATAGTCAATACGGGAGAAACTTAAGGCAGAAATAAGATGTTTGGTGGCGTGAAAGGAGAGAAAAAGACAAGCACGACAAAGATTAAATAGAAGAGAGTGACAGTTATGGGTAGTCAGGAGTGCAACGAAACCTATATTTCGGGGGCTAACCCTTCAAATGTTGGGAGAGGTGCTAACTTCAGAGGCGGTGGGGAAGGAGCAATATTATTTGTGTGGGGGCATCTAACCTCTTTACGCATTCTAATGAGACTATTCTAGTGTAGCTTCAATGTTAGAAGCAGTTAACTCTCTCCTTTAAGTCTGAAAGCACCCACTTAAAGACTGGTGTGAGAATGAGCGGCCTCTTCTCCCCTCCCTACCCTTCCAATCACTCACCTGGCATGCTAGTATTAACCCCACATCACGATTTAAATGGCCTAATAATGTATGCATATGATGCAGGTGCTAACATTGAAATGCTTAATGTTAGTAACTGCAGGGCCTTTGTTAACAATGAAGCCCAGGTACCGTTTAACATCTGTGTCCTGTTCTGACCGGCCACGTCTCTGTAGGTCAGCCAGGTTGAGTCAACATAGCCCAAAATTTCAGGAAGGTGCAGCCCGGTCAGCTCAATGGTGTTGTGCAAATGTGGGCAGTAAGAGAGATATGGGAAGAGTAGTTGAGGGAAGAGTCAAAGAGAACACAAAGATTCTGAGCAGAAGAAGAGAAAGAAAGCTGAGAAGGGGGAAAGAAAAAAAGGAGAGGGAAGTGGTGCGGGAGAGGAGGGAGGGAAGAAAAGGTCTTCCATTTTAGATGGGTTAAAATGAAGGAAGTGAGAGCTCATATAAGATTGGACGGAAGAGAGACAGGCAGAGACTTGTAAGTGAAGATAATTGGAGAACTCAGAAAAAGAATTAAAGATTTGGGAGTCATCTTAAGGAACCACAATCCTGCATAGCTGTCAAACTGGAACTTCACTACTTTCACTCCTCATCCCAAAGGTGAATAGGTGGTATATCAAAATCTTAACATAAATGTGGCCTACCATACTTCTCACCTAGAAGTCACAACCAGCATACCTCCAGATGCTCATCTCCTCTCTTACGACGCTACAAAAAGACCACAATCTCTGAAACCAAGGAAAGACTCTACGACTACCCCTTTGCTGCTTCTTATCAACACTGAGGGTGCCCTTACTGGTAACCCGCCCCAAGATATCCCCCCACCGAACACTGAGGGGGTCATTACGAGTTTGGAGGTAACCATGGCGCTACTAGCGCCATGGCTGCCTCCAAACCCATACCGACTCCACCCTGGTGAATGGAGGTATTACCGCCCCATTCCAAGGTTGGCGGGGGCGGTAATTCCCCATTCACCAGGGCCCTTCCCCATTCCCATTTGAGCCCCCATAGGGCACAATGGGAATAGGGAAGGCGGTAATAACGGTACCACAAATTGCGGTACTGTTATTACCTCCAAAGTCCCTTTGCGGGTCCCGTCCTTAACGCCTCGTAAAACCAGGCATTAAGGGAGGACCCGCAAAGGCACCTCGTAATAGGGCTGTAAGGGATTACCGGTACCGGTGCCCTTACCGGTACCGGTAATCCCTTACCGCCCGGGTCGTAATGACCCCCTGAGATGACAGTTGATTGCAACCTACACTCAACAACAGGCTTTTGTATTTGCCTTTATGCCACTAACAACCACAGTCCCTTTTTTACAGGACACTCTATGAAACCACTTACCTTACGGTAGCTGCTACACAAGCACCCATGTTGTCAATGCGTGATGCCCCAAAGTGTTCACCTGACAGCAAAGCATCAAGAAACATAGCCCAAGCAGTTCCTTTCATATCATGTAGCCATCTGCTGTAGGAATGCCCCACACCTAGCCTTATCTGCAGAGGATATGGTAAGTTTAACTATTTTTCAAAAGTAAGCAGAGAACGAGAACGGACCAGCAGCACTCATACGGCATGACGTCTGACACATGCTTCCCAACTCCATCCCTGCTCCTCTTCTGCCAATGCCCCCTTGCTTATAATGCCCTGAGTGCACCTCCTATGTAGCATACTCCATTGCATCCCAGCTAGGTGCACCCTCTATAAAACCTTTACATACATACATACACAGAACACCAATGTCCCTTGCAATGAAGAGTACGCAAGTAATGACGAGATCCTCAAAGTCTGGAGTATGTTGAGCAAGCAATGGAACATGTGCATGAGTTGCAGAAATACGGACCAATGTTCCTCCATAAACATGCACCCCAAAATGAAAGTTCTGCCTTTGAACTTCCACCCATGTTGTAGTGAACACAAGTCCAAATGTTTGAAGCACCATTCCAATGCCTCTATGCAGAGTTTTCAATCTAACTGTTCCACACAAAGAGAACACATCACATGAAGAGTTTGTAAAATGGCGACTGACATGATGATCTACTTTAAATGACAGAGCAACTGAATCCCATCAAGTTGGCATTTAGTGTTCACACGATTTCATGGGAAGTCCTGCTGAAAGAAAGGCAATGTGGTCAGGCTTTACATTGAAAACACCATCCAACACGGAGTGACCATGCAACATGGAGGACTGTTCTATAGAAGCACAAATATAGCAGAACAGTCAGTGCTGGAGAAGGCAGCCTTCATCAAGAAGGCAAAAGGGCCACCCAATTGGTTTCCCAAATTGTAATAAAAAAGAAGACCAAGAAGCAAGGTCAGGTCCGTGTCTTGACAGACCAAACCATCTGTAGAGAAATTGACATCATGCCCATTATCGATGGCATCGCTGTGAATCGGGCACGAGCCAATGTGTTCTCCAAGCTGAAGGCCAGCTATGACCAATTGAATACAAATTGTGCTCATTTACAATATTTCTGTCGTTGTAGGCCTCTGAAGATACTGTTGGACAACGTTGGCATCTTTTCTACGTTTGAGGTATTCTAAGAAACAAGTGACAGCGCCTCTTGGCCTGTCTGCTGAATCATCAACAGGTGATGTAATATTCTGGTGTATTGCATGTAGGATGACCATTTTCCAAGAATGGACCACATGCCACAGTGATTGATAGACTATGGCCTGACCAAGGAGAAATGTGAGGTATTCAAGGACTGGCCGTAATTCCTCAGTTACATATTCATCCAAGGGTTTATCCTAACAGAATCCAAGAAGGTGAAGGTGATCATGGACTATCTCCCCGGCAGTACGTTCCTGGAGTATGCACCTTTCTCTGCATGACAAAGTATTGGAGTTTTTTCATTGCAAGTCTGACCACTCCCAAGAGGCCTTATGTGACCTCAGCAAAACAACAGCAAACTGGGATTAGCCTGATTGACATTACACAGCATTAAAAATAGCATGGATCTATTCAGGGAAAATACCAAAATGTTATACTTTGACATCATCAAGCACACCGAGAATATAGTCGATGCCAATCACTGTTCCCTACATGCAGTCTTGACTCAAGGAGACATATATAACAAAGGACACACAGTGCTATGTACCAGTCACGCTCTCATGCCCACAGAAAAACAGCATTCACAGAACAAAAGGTAAGTCAGTGTTGTGCTCTGGTCAATCAAGTAGTTTTATCTCTACACCTATGCCTATCACTTCAAAGCCATCAGCGATACAAATCCACTGGTGTCCATCTTCCAAGGTACAAACCCCATTCCACCCAAGAGAACTGGGATGGGGATCGAACAATTTTAAACTAGTATGCCACATAGGTGCTGAAAACCCAGTGTTAACGAGGAGAGGCAATTACTGACGGGCCCATTGGTCAGCACTCACCCTCGAAAACCTGTAATACAAGATAGCTGCACCGTGTGAGGACAGGGTGCAGGACTTACATACTCCAGCACAAATCAATACTAGGGACTCAGTAAGTTGGCAAAGGGAAGTCCGTTTAATGATACATACATCAGCTTATGGAAATCTGCAGCATCGCAAACACCTGTCTTGCCCCGACTTCCTCGAACTTCAGTACAACAGCCTCTGTTATGGGCAAACTTCGTCATCAATGACGTACACTTCTATAAAAAATCATCATGCAATATAATTAGTTGGGAAAGGTAACTTAAGCATAGGTGTTATATCTGTATATGAAAATAAGGCATACGGATTGGATAACTCTGATCGGGTGGGCGTCTATGCCCATCCCTCTACACCACACGTGATTGACGTCACTACAAGTACGACGTCTCATTGGTTACAATGTCTACAGGACCCTAGATTACATGGTCCCTTGTGATTGGGCGAGTTACACCCCTAAACATAAATCTCCACTTTTAATTAGCAGCATGCAGAATAGACACCCTGGTGCCTGGTGTCCCAAGATTCACCCTGCCTCCCTTCCATCAATCAGTGGTTTAGGGCTATGTGTCAATTAGTTGGCTGGGTATGGCCTCAGATCTGTAGTCTCTTATCAGGAAAAGTTATGGCACCCTCTGTTTCTGAATAACATCAGGCGGTGGTACATCTTCGCGCTTGTGTGGTCACGTGGTGGTCCACCGTGAATCTGCTTCAGTTCTCAGTCTTTTCGTGCATTTAATTCTGTGTTTGCTTGGCCACCTGCATGGGCCTCTCTTATCTTGACCTTCACGGGCAGGCTGGCGTGCTCTGAAGTTGGAGCCTCGTGAGCTCATGCTCACCTCCCCTTCTCTGATTGACCTCGATTTCCCCGGCATGAGCCATCCTTTGTTAAGTTTCGATCCCGCTCTTTTCCTCAGCTTGGACCTAGATGTGAAACTCTGACAGTTGGGCCTGGGCTGCCTGGGCTTTCTTCTGCTCAAACAAAATGGAGTCGCACGTGTACATTGTGCTGTATTGAGGTAGACATATATAGTTGGTGCATGCCGCTCTATTCTTCTACTTTAGCATTGCAGGCGGTATCGATTACTTAGCATCTTGCGTTTTAAGCTTATTTACACATGTTCAATAAGGCCGTTGCTTCCGTCTTGTCTCATGGCACCATTCTCATATACGTTTCACAGTGTCTCTCCCCTTCGTCCATTACAATTCTCCTCGCAATTGTTGATACTGTCATGCATAGCTTTCAGTAGCCACTTCTGGTTGTTCTCAGGGCTGCCTAGGCCCTTAGTCTATTTCCATTGGCCTTCCATTAAGGCCTTCGGGGTCTCCTCGTGGACAGTCTGTAAATACTCATTGTTTCGTACCAATGGCAGGTACGGTTGTCTGATTGGGTACCGTGCTGCCCAGGGTTGCCTTTTTTTGGGCATTTCAACAGGTATTGATCTTCTAATGTACACAGGGCAGTGGCCCATTGCCGCCCTTTGTTGGTTCAGCTGTTCCTCGTACGTCACATACCACGGCGAGTACCTTACTGGCAACTCGCACTGGGGGGCAGGGTGCAGGTCATATCTGAGACCTCCTCTACACTCCACCCTCGGGTTGGTTCATCGACCACTCCTACTTCCTCCTTTATATTCAGTTTCTTTGATTCCTCAGCTTTTTGCTCATCGTCTCCTGGGTTTACACAAGATGGCGTGAAAGTATGCAATTTTGGTGTCCATATCTTTATCACCCCTTTAAAGCTTTCTGCTGTTTTCACATGCTCATCTTTGTTCCAGGTCATCAATTGGCATTGTCCATTTGGACTGCAGTAAATCCATTTGCCTTCATACCTTCTTCGTTTCTTGGGATAAGTGAATTTTGTTCCCTCTGGTGCAAATTCACTGGCCTTCACGAAGTCCTTTATTTCCTCATCTGTCAGGTCTCTGGGCTTCCAGCCTGGTTCGACTTCGACCATAATTTTCATCCCAATGGCCTTCTTTGCAGTTTTCTGGCACTGTGTGATGATTATCTTGATAACACAGAATCCTAGCAGCACCATTGCTAGCAAAGCTCCCAGGAACTTGAATATATCTGCCATCCATTGCGGGACCCATGAAAATAGGTTCCCAAACCAGCTGTCATCATCTACTTCATCTGTTTCCTCAGTCATCTGGTTTTTCAGGGTCATTAACATGCTTATGACCTCTGTGAGGGTTCCATTTTCTTCGTCGTGTGATGGTGTAAATGTGCAACATGATTCTCCGATTTTTGCACAAACACCTCCATCCATTGTTATGATCATGTCAAGCACATATCTGTTCTGGAGGGTCATCAGTCTAACTGCTCTCAGCTCTTCTTTGATCGCATTGAATCCTTTTATTGTGGTGTTGATGGTCTGCAGTAACTCCCATCTGGTTATCTGCAACCATTTAGCATTCACTCCAATTTGGATGTGTGGCAGGAGCATCGTGGTGAATACTGTTGAAGTGAGGCTGAACAGCCTGTGTTCGTATGGAATCGCATAGAATGCTTCTTCTGATTTGGCAGAAAAGTAGTTTTCTCTCTTCATTCTGGATATCAGTTCTGCGGATCTCCTCCTCAGATGAGCATCTCATCTACTTTCGGGAAGCTGTCCAGATTCAAAACGTTTTTTGGAATCACCAGTGCAGGAACATGAACAGTGACCATTGTACATATGGCCCCCCAATTTCTTGGCAGTCTTATGTACGCTTTGGATCCACACGCCCAATAGCGGTCCATCAGGACTGCGGTTCCTTGTGCCTTTCCTGGTGCCTCATATATTCGTCCACAGTTTTGATTTTCCCCCATTTTCCTTGTACCATTATTTCTGAAACACAGTTTCGGGTTCTCCAACGGTACTATTTTCAGGGGTCCTCCTCTGTCTTCGACCCATGTTAACAGCTTTGCCAATTTTGTCCATAGAGGTTTACATAACCTCTGTGAGTTTTCTACTGCTTTCTTGCAGGCTCCAAGGACCATCCAAGCTCGGCAGATTACTACTCCTTCTTCCCATCCGTCTGGGGAAACCACTGACCCCCAGATCTGCATTTGGCCTCTGTTCTTCCAGATTTGAGCCTCTTCTGCAGTTTTTCCTTGGACGTTCAGTCTTGGGTTTATTTCCCATCGAATTCCTGATCCTTTGACGTCAGGGTTTTCATATCTAATAACGTGATTCTTGGTGTGCGCCCTGTTTCTTGTTTTGATGTCCTGGACAAAACCGTCCTCATCTGGGAAGTCTTTTTCGTTGGCCCATATCAGAAAGGTGTCTCTTCCCATAAACTGCCCTCTGGTGTTGCACATTGCTACGTGTGACATGCAGTGTGCCGTGGGGACGTCACCTTCTACTGCAACAAAGATTTTGGACTTGCCCATGCTAGATGGCAGGAGTGCACAGACGAAACATTCTCCTTCTGATTGTCTTCGTCCAACTTCCTTCATGTGCTGGTACCATATGTTGTTTCCAAGATGGGCTGTGCTGTCCAGGTAGTCGTTTAGTTCAGTGTCTGTTTCATATGGGCTTCTCTTGATTCTTAACGTTTTTCTGTAGTTGGCCAACACTATGTCTCTGAATGCGTCTGTACTGTTCTTTCGTTCAGGCAGTTTCTCTGGCGTTATCCTTGGTGGGGCAGGTGTCACTTCCTGCACTGTCATAGTAGAGGAAGGGCTTGCATTTCTTTTCTTTCCCTCGTACACTTTGTTATCGAACTCTTCCCACCACCATTGGCTCGTTATCTTCCCAATGCGTGGTGGCATTGTAGGCCTGTTGCTTATCGCTGGCGTTGGAGCAGACGTGCTCGTTATTACAGGTTCTGTGGTTTTCTTGCTCAACTCCTCATGTAGTTTCTTTGCTCTACGTATGAGCGGGAACACATACTTGACTACCGCATGCGTTTTCTCAGTGATTTCTTTTGCGGCTTCCTCCGTTTCATTGAGTGATTGTGCTATCACACTTCGTTTTCTCACTTTGCTCCCTGCTTTCTGGAGCTGCTTTTTCCACCGGGGATTTCTCCCTTTCAGTAGTTTGGCCTGCAGTTTTGTAGCCATTGACACTTGCCCTTGTTTGTGTGCACGCAGTGTATGGGTGCGTGCCGTGGACAGTGCTATGTTATCATTCATTCCGTGCTGACCCTGTCTCCAGCCTTTCTCACCATTCATTACGTCAAGTGTGTGCGTGTTGCTGCTAATTACATTCAACTGTAAATCGTTTGTTTTATCATCAGTTTTTCTTGTAACAGGGATGTCAATGTAAGGTCTGGGTGCTTTTGTGGGCCCCAGATGTTCATTACCTGGTGGAAGCACGGACATTGGAATGAGAAAGGCAGTTCTGACAGTTAGAGACAAAATACTACAACAATCACTATGCATATACATATGACGTCCTTGAAAGACATCTTCCAGGAAACCGGGGGCGCCCCTCCACTGGTAGCACAACTAAATGACTGTTTTGGGCCCCCATCTCGAACAGGTTCATAGTCAATAGTTTATTTATTTTCTTATCTTAATTTTCGTTCCTTAAAAGTTCAGCAAACACTAAAATGGCGGGTGCAGTTTAATGTCCCCCCTCTTGCGAGTGATGACGGAAGTCTCTAGTTATGGAGTACAGATCCTTTGCTAGACTATGGAAAAAGGTTAGACTACCGTTTTTAGCACATCACATTCTTCCTGCATTTGTGTATACAAAGCATTTCCAGGGCCCCTTCCCAATTCGTCTTGGTCCTGAGGACATGCAGGAATTTGTTCGCAGTGACACCATAAAAGGATGGCTTCGCTGCACATCACGCATAGATAAACCATTGAAAAAATAAAAACAAAAATAAAAATAAGAGTGAACATATGAGAATGTAGGAAAAAATAAGAAAAAGGTTGAAAAAAGTAAACACGCCAGTGAAGTTCGTTGCTCTGCTCCTTTCGCTTGGTTCTTCGAGGACGAGTTGCTGCAAAGTCTCCCCCCCATTTACTCCACTGCAGGATGATGATGAAAAACAGAGAAAAATAAGAAAAATAGGAAAAGAAGTTCAGGATGTAGTTATCCCCTTTCGATTCGTTCTACGTTGGAAGTATGAAGAACTGTGTCTTTGTTTCCTTGCTCTGCCCCCGGCTGGGGCTTCTAAAGGGTTTTATCTTGGATCTCTCCTTTCTAAGGCTCTTCTCAGCAGCGGATGTTCATGATTGCTTCTCAGCTGTGATGCAATAGCTCTCAGGAGTCTGTTGAGGTGTGCATTTTTTGCTGGATCACAGAGAAACGTGGGCACGTCGACAGTGATGGGTCTACCCACTAGCTCTGGAAAGTTCTCAATGAGGTGAAAGAAGACTTTGAAGGCAATTCTGCTATCTACAGGTTATAATGACATTTGCCCTGATTCTCTGTCTCTTAGGTCACCGGTCTTTTTTGCAGTATGATCAGTCCTTGCCTTCTCGATCTGTCTCTCGCCAAAAGTTTCACTGGAATTCTCTCAGAAATTCCCTCTGAAAGCTGGACAGTTCCATTTGTAGCTGTATGCTATAGAAGAGTGCTCCTATCTTTCTCGCGTTGGCAGGGTCTCGACAGGTCTCCCTACCATTTCCAGAAAGTCATTTACTAAGCCAAAGAGGACATTGTGGGCTATTAGGCTGTCCTCAGGGGACAGGGACATTTATTCATTTTGCAGAGTCTCAATCACACGCCTCGCTTTTGCTTTGAGCAGTCTTTGCACTTGCCTGCTGCGTGGATGGCTACCACATTATTTAGTTTACTCCATATCTGGTTTAGAAAGCTATTGTTTCGGGGATCTCTGATGAACGTCAGTGTATCTGTGGTCCTCCTGACAAGTTCTGGGCACACCTCAATGATTCGAAAGAATAATGTGTAGGTCACTTCGTCAATGACTGCTTGAGGCGGGAGCATTGGTCTTTGAGTCACTGTGCTCAGGCAACTCGGCGAAGACCACTGGGATGACAGTCAATAGTTGCCTGATTACCTTCTTATTTTCTGGATCTTGGATGAATTCTGTGACACTTGTTTCTCTCCCTATGAGTGATGGATAAGTCAATGTCACTAATTGGAAGTAGGTGAGTACATCCCACTTAAGGCTTCTGCTGGGGTGTACCATAAGTTTGTGAACAAAGTCTTTATGCTGGGTCCTTCAGGATAACAGTTTCAGTTCTCAGGAATATCCGGTTCTGTTGCTTACCAGAGTCTTAGAGTTCTTTGTCCACTACTCTGTGGCTCTACGTGTTTAAGTTACCAGTGTCACTGCAGGTTCAAAGTATTCAACCTTTTCCTTTGCCCTGCGACTTCAGCTGCACATTGCGTTTGTTTGAAAAGTCTTGTATCTCATTCAGTGCTTAGAGAAAAGTTCAATGCATAGCCACAGTTTTCACAGCAAGCTCTTCAGTTTGTCTTTTCTGCTTGTGTGTCCTTCTTCCTCACCCTAGACCTTGTCTGCACGTGCTGTGGTCCTTCCCCGTTGTCTGTAGCTTCCACGGTGGAGGCAGTAGGAGCGTCTTCTCCTATAAAGGGCTTGACGTCATTCAGGAAGATCCAGGCTCTTCTTCCTTGGAGCTTGACAGCAGACGGGGTGCAGTCCTCTACGATGAAAGGGCCATTAAATCGTGGTTTGTCCCATTTCTTCCTCGTAAAGTTATTCACTAGAACTCTGTCCCCCGGGAAGACAAGGGGTGCGCCTAGGCTGAGAGTTGCGCCTGCATCAGCATTGTCTGTTGTGGTTTGTGCTGTGCTGTCCCCTTTCCGCCCTCGACGCTTCCATAAATTCTTCTCATCCTGAGGTGCCTCCCCCTGGAGTTCCATTAACTGTGTGTGCCCCATATTGCTATAGGCTTCTGGAGTGGCTCGAGCTATCATCATTCGCTCATGGGTACGTGCCACCTCCACGTCCATGATTGTCTCACCCTTGAATGCCATGCGCTTGGCTTCCGTGTCCGCTTCATGGTTTCCACGTGACACGGAATCTGTTCCCTTGGTGTGAGCGGCGCACTTGACGACCGCTATGCACACTGGGAGCTGTAGTGCTTTTATCAGCCTGTCCAACAAGGCTGCATGTTGCACTGGCGTGCCGTCCGCTCGGAGGTAGCCCCTCCTTTTTCATTGTGCCAGGCCTGCATGCACGGTGGACGTCACATAGGCAGAGTCACTGTACACTGTTACTTCCTGGTCTGCGTGATTCTCGATGGCGAGTATCAATGCCACTAGTTCTGCAGCCTGTGCCGAATAGTGGGATAGTATTTGTGCACTGACAAGTACTTGGAACTCTTCATTTGCCATGTGTATGATCACGGCCACGCCTGTGTACCTTTGCCCGTCTTCTTGGTCAATTCTCAATGACCCGTTAATGAAGACGACTTCTCCGCTTGGCAGAGCATTCTCTCTTATTCTGGGGATTTCATCATAAAACTCTTCATAATTGGCACAGTCATGCAGAGGTTCTCCCTCTGTGACTGGCTCAGCAATAAACATAGCAGGGTTCAGAGTTTTGCATCGCACTATTTTGATCGATGGATTTGAGATAATCACCTCATATGCGGATGCTCTCTGTGACGTCAAGGTGCCCTTTGGCTTCTCCAATATGGCAAATAATGAGTGCTCAACATATAATGTCATGGAGCATCCCATCACAATGGATGATGCTTTCTCGATGGCAAACGCGGCAGCTGCAAAATTTTGCTCGCATGGGATGTGGCCCCTCATGACCGGGTCCAAGCTCCCACTGTAGTACGCTAGGGGCTTGAACCCCAGCGATGTTCGCTGAGCGAGCACTGCCGTCATAAAATTGCCATCAGTATGAGAGAAGAGATAGAATTCCTCTGTATAATTGGGGATCCCGAAACTGGGGCCTTACAAATTGCCCCCTTTAGTTCTGCAAACCCCTTTTGCATTTCTTCAGTCCATTCAATTTTTCCCTCTGTTGCCTGGGCTTTCTTTAAGGCCTGGAGCAAGGGCTTGGTGTATGAGCTGTAATCGAAGACCCATGCTCTGACATAATTACATAGGCCTAAGAAGCTCTGCATTTGTTTTACCGTGAACGGCTTAGCCATGTTCATGATAGCTTCAGCCCTCTCTGGTGTTACCTTTTTCCCTTCATGAGAGATTAGTTGCCCTATGTATAAAACCTCCTGTTGGCAGTATTGCAACTTGTCCTTGTCCACCTTGTATCCCTTCTCAGCTAATATGGTCAATAGCTGAACAGAGTCGTGTCGGCATTTCTTTTCAGTGGTGCTGCAGATCAGAATGTCATCTACATACTGCAAAACAACACTGTCTACCGCAATGTTACTTAGGTCCATTTGCAGGACTCGGTTAAAAATGGACCGAGATTCACAATACCCCTGTGGCAGCCTTGTACTTTTCAGGCACATTTGTCTGAAAGTAAATGATGTCAGGTCTTGTGAATCACGGTGCAATGGGATTGAGAAAAATGCATTCTTCAAATCGATCACCGTGAAATATTTTGCCTCCGTGGGTATGTTGCACAAAAAAGTGGATGGATTAGGGGCTAGAGGGAACTCGGCTTCTAATATGTCATTCAATGCTCGTAAATACTGGATTAAACGCCAAGACCCTCCCTTCGATTTCCTGACAGGATAGATCACCGTGTTACAAGGTGATTCTGACGTTACCAGAATGCCCTGCTCCATCATGGCAGAGATTGTCTTCGCAATCCCCTCGTCCGTTTCTCTGGACATGGGGTATTGTCGCGCTCTTGGTAGAAGCGCTCCAGGCTTGAGTTTAATCTTCACCTCTCCTGTCCCCTTCAGGAGCTCTACGTCATAAGGCCCTTTTGTCCATACTGTGACTGGCACCTGGGCCATGTCCTCCTCAAAGTATTCTGGTCATGCCATCACTAGCATCATTCGCTGTGGCACTTCTCGTTTGATAATTTTGACCCAGAATATGAGACTTACTTCCACCCGTGTCTCCTCTACATTAGGGTGCTCTTCGAACAGATCATCATCTATGACGTCAGTCACTCGATACCCTTCTTTAATGGCGATAACTGCGCACCATTGCCTTCCTTCGTCATCGTATCCTTCTACAAAAACCACCTTCCCCTTTACTGTGGCAAACTGTATTACTAAAGGAAATATTTGTCCCTCTTCTTCATGCATGGGTATCCTTGGTCTAAAAAGAAACTCGTCAGGGGTCCTCATAGTTTTGCCTGCGAGGCCCGGAAATCCCACCATTAGCACTCGCACGCCATATTCGAAGACCCCCGGCTCCAGCGGTAAAGCTCTCATAGCTGTATGTCCCGAGTATGCTCTGATCATTTTGCATACGTTGGAATAGTGCATTCCTGGCGTGGAGCACACTATGCCATCCTCAGTGAATGAGATTGACGTATTCAGCTTTGTCATTAGATCTCGACCCATGATGTTTACTGGGTACTGACGTGAGTACAGTAAAGGCACATTCATTTCATGCTCTCCCACAGAGACCGGGAGAGCGTCCGTGAAGGGAAATCTACTATGAGCTCCAGTGAAACTCTGCGTGTCTATTGCCTCGCCGGACAAGGATAACTTGCCTTCTCTTATGCACGAATGCGTCGCGCCCGTGTCAACTAAGAAGGAATACTCTTTTCCTCCTATGGTGACATTTATCCTTGGTTCCCTATTAGGGTCTGGTGTCACTGATAGGATAGAGCACATCTGAGTTTCCCGTGAGCTGTCCTATTTTATATATAGGTTCGGCCCACTATAAATTTGCGGAACACCCCCATTGTTCATCCCTTATGGTACCGGTAGTGGTGCCTGCTGGGGTTGCCCCTGTTGCAAGTTCCCCAAGTTTGAGGATTGGAACCCTTGCTGTGCACCTTGCTGCAAGCCAGCTGCCTGCTGCTGCACGGTATAGTTTTGTGTATTGCCCTGTTGTGGGGTAGCCGGTTGATTTACCATGCCTGCCCCCATCCCTTGATTGTTCTGCCACATACCTTGGCTTCTGCACATGCGTGCCACATGTCCTGTCACTCCACACAGCCAACACACTGGCGGTGGTCGGGCCATCTGTCCATCTGGCATAGCTAGACTGCCCATTGGTGCTCTCTGGATACCATCTTGAACATTTTGAAAACCTCCTTGGGTACCTCTAAAGCCTCCCTGATTACTCTGCCATCCTCTTCCTCCAAATCCCCTTCCTCTCGGATAATATCCCGCGTTACCCTGATTATTCTGCGGCGGGTTAGTGGCACATTGCGCACTCGAATTGGCTGGGCTTCTTAGCATGGCTCCCTCAAGCGCATACTTCGTGAGCTTCCTTTGCACCAGCTTCGCCTCTTCTCCCTTACGCGTTGCCTCTTTCTTTCGATTCTTTTCTTGCAACAGCCTACAATAATGGGTAATTGTCAACTGGATTTCAGCCAACGGTTTAGCTTCTATTCCTACCAATCTTTTTTAGTTGTTTTTGCACCGGTTCTGGTAACCCTTGGCACAGTATATGATAGATTACAGGGATAGATTTTGTCCAAGACTCATGCGTTTCAAGCACCCACGCGTCTTGAAAATTCTGGATATAAAGCAACGGATCCTCTGACTCTTTCATCTTCCAAGTCATAATGGCTCCCATGTCTGATGTGTCAGGGTATAGCTTTCGCAGCACTTTCCACACTGTGGCTCTACAATTATTAAATGGTGCTCCGTCATGAGAGGTGTTAGTTATGGTTACCCTAGGGTAGCCTGCCCTCTTCCACACATTGTCTGCTCTTTCTCCAAGTACAGCAATTAGGAGACCCTTGATGTCCCCTATGGCTAGAGTGACTCCCCCCGTCATTTTTTCTACCTCATGTCTCCACTTCCCGGCTCCCGATGTCAACATTGGAAGCTTATGCTTTAAATTTTCCCGGTCCATGTGTGGCCATGGAATATATTGCGGTCATACTCCCCCTTTCTCTAGCAGTGGGAATTGGAATGCGCAATCCTCCTTTCCCTTTCCTTTACCCCCTTGGTCTCTTGCTGGGGTGGCGTTCCCGCCTTGCTTTCCACCTAGCAGCGCCCTTAACCTATCTGTATAGGCAGGTGCCGACGCCCCCCTCTGACCGTGGGGTGTTTCTTCATGTCTGCTGGACTGTCCAGCGGACTTCGATGTCCTACTTACGGACTCACCAGCCTCTGACCATTGTACCCCTCGGTTCCCTGGGAGCCGCCTTTTGCGCCATCTCCCTTCGTCATACATCGCTTCTTCCACGTCCCCATCAGAGTCAGACTCCGAATACTCCCAGTTTGCACAACTTCTTGCATCATCTTCGTTCTGCCTATCTTCTAGTCTATCTAGGGAACGTCCCCTACTCTCACTACTTTGGATGACATCCTCAGTGTCATATAATTGAGTGCTCTCTAAGCGCTCATCTTCCCTTCCCTCTTGGGAGATTCATTCCAGTCCCATTTCATCATATATTTTATCAATCGCTTCCCCGATGCTTCTGGTTTCGAAGTCATCATCAATAATTGTCCTGCTTGTACCTGGTACTGCATCACTTGCTGGAAAGAACTCTTCTATGTCTTCCCAGTCTACAACAGGATTTTCTTTTTTTTCACTTCCCGCTGCAAATATTCTACATCTTGCGCCCTTTGTCCATGTTTTCGTTCTATTTCCTCATCTGTTTCCTTGTGTTTCCTTGCGTCCTCTCTAATCTCATCTACTTCCCGCATCCTTTCGTCTCTACGTTCCTTTGCCTTTCTAATCTCTTCCTTCCTTTCATGCACCCTACGTTCTTCCTCTAACTTCAACTTATTCAGTCTGTATTTTTCGTAGGCTGCATACTGAGTGCGACTGAGCGGTATTTCTTGCTCTTCGCGATAAAGTTGTTCTCGCCTCAGCCTGTCCTTCTTTCTATTTCTTTTATCCCTTGTCTCCATATCCTTTTCCCTTCACTGCTTTTCATCAGGCCTTCCTCGTGGCCTTGCATCATCACTCCCCTTTCCTGTCCTCCCATCCATTCGTCCTTTGCGAATGTCATCTCATCACTCTCTCTCCGCTTCTTTCCCTCTCTCTCCTTATCGAGAGGTGCACTAGTCTGTACCTGATCCTTTCATCCACCTCCGTGCCTCTCCTTGTCCCTCAGGACGGCGGGGGGTGGAACGGTTTCCCACTCCTTCTCATTAGTTCCGTCACTACTGCATGCAGGTGACTCATACGCTGGGTTGGTATACCCCGTGGCTGCTTTGAGCTCTCGTAGCGGGTAAAGACCCTCTGACCTGCTTCCCTCAATGACTGGTTCCGGCGGGGCCGGTGGCGCAGTAGGCGTCTCACCCTCCTCTGTACATACGTTTAATATCCAGTCTGCAGGTGGTTCTTCTTCCTTTGTTTGTTCAAACATCTTCCATAACTCGAGAATGGCAAGGCGTTTCTCGAGTTTCTTCCCGCTATATGTGGCATGTAGGAACGTGGTCATGTGCTGTAAGACAGCCTTAGACAATGACCCATTCAGGGGCCACGGCATAAACAGTCTATTTGCGGTGCCCTTAACCCACTCCTGTCTGTATTTCTTCAGCTTTGCTGTATGTTTTGGCAATTGCTTACAGAGATGCAAAAGCGGGGTGACCTCCTCCATCCTTTCAGTTCAATATCCACAATGTTTACACAATAACTTAAGTCTCTCCACCAATATGAGCGAGCACCACAACCGCAAGCTCCAATCCACTTTTTCCTGCCAAAATTTATACCATCAATTTACTCAACAGAAACCATCAGATCACTGGTGATCCCCTCTCAGTTACGGAATCGCAAAAACCAAAATGCATTTCACTCAAGCATCAACACATTTTTCGCATCAATACATTTATTGCGCTTTCACATATAGCAAGACACTTATAACAGACGCTTGACAGACTAGACAGACACCAGCTGGTCAACATATACTTGCCTTTTAATTATTACCCCGTCATGGGATTTGAACTACCCCTTTATGACGTCTTTAAACGTCATCGTAGCATAGCGTCCCCCTCTCTGTGGGCGCTGGGTTCAAGTTCCTTCTGACCACTCTTTAAAGCGCAGGAACAAGGCGAATTTACAGTTTTCTCTCGGGTGCCCCCCCAGTATTCCTTACCGTTTTTATTCTCCGTTGCCCCCCGGTATACTTTTACGTTTTTACCTTTCCCAGGTGCCCCCCTGGTATTCTATTACGTTTTAGCTCAGGTGCCCCCCTGGAATCCTATCATATCTGTCTTCCTTTTATACTCGAGTCATTAATCCACTATATATATACTGTCTTTTCTACCTCTAACTAATTCATCTTTCTCCGCCACCCTCCGTTACCTTTCCCCCACTTGCTCTAATGCCTATGAGTCATCTGCCAAGGTAACGAGTTTTGTTGTTTCCCTCACCTATCATCTCTTTTCCTCTCTGGATCTCCGGGTCAGCGCCCCTTCCTCTTCCCGCTTTATGGTTTTCATCCGATCCGCTTCCCGTGGGAATGAAAAGCGTTATGCTTGGAAAAGCGGGTTCCTTCAGACCCACTGCAGATTTTTTGGGAGTATATACACTATCACTGTCCATGAGAAGCTTCTCGGCCTACTCAGCCGGAATAGCGAAAGGACTCACAATGTAACCGAAGATCCAGAGTTACTTCGCGCCGTCGATTTAAAGGTGTCTTGTGACTATATTAATTGATTATCAATAATCGATGGCCGAAGCCATCCTCATGCTACCAAGTGTTGACGAGGAGAGGTAATTACTGACGGGCCCATTGGTCAGCACTCACCCTCGAAAACTTGTAATACAAGATAGCTGCACCGTGTGAGGACAGGGTGCAGGACTTACATACTCCAGCACAAATCAATACTAGGGACTCAGTAAATTGGCAAAGGGAAGTCTGTTTAATGATACATACATCAGCTTATGGAAATCAGCAGCATCGCGAACACCTGTCTCGCCCCGACTTCCTCGAACTTCAGTACAACAGCCTCTTTTATGGGCAAACTTCATCATCAATGACGTACACTTCTATAAAAAAATGCAATATAATTGGTTGGGAAAGGTAACTTAAGTATAGGTGTTATATCTGTATATGAAAATAAGGCATACGGATTGGATAACTCTTATCGGGTGGGCGTCTATGCCCATCCCTCTACACCACACGTGATTGAAGTCACTACAAGTACGACGTCTCATCGGTTACAATGTCTATAGGACCCTAGATTACATGGTCCCTTGTGATTGGGCGAGTTACACCCCTAAACATAAATCTCCACTTTTAATTAGCAGCATGCAGAATAGACACCCTGGTGCCTGGTGTCCCAAGATTCACCCTGACTCCCTTCCATCAATCAGTGGTTTAGGGCTATGTGTCAATTAGTTGGCTGGGTATGGCCTCGGATCTGTAGTCTCTTATCAGGAAAAGTTATGGCATCCTCTGGTTCTGAATAACATCAGGCAGTGGTACATCTTCGCACCTGTCTGGTCACGTGTTGGTCCACCGTGAATATGCTTCAGTTCTCAGTCTTTTCGTGCATTTGATTCTGTGTTCGCTTGGCCACCTGCATGGGCCTCTCTTATCTTGACCTTCATGGGTGGGCTGGCGTGCTCTGAAGTTGGAGCCTCGTGAGCTCATGCTCACCTCCCCTTCTCTGGTTGACCTCGATTTCCCCGGCATGAGCCATCCTTTGTTAAGTTTCGATCCCGCTCTTTTCCTCAGCTTGGACCGAGATGTGAAACTCCGACAGTTGGGCCTGGGCCGCCTGGGCTTTCCTCTGCTCAAACAAAATGGAGTCCCACGTGTACATTGTGCTGTATTGAGGTAGACATATATAGTTGGCGCATGCCGCTCTATTCTTCTACTTAAGCATTGCAGGTGGTATCGATTACTTAGCATCTTGCGTTTCAAGCTTATTTACACATGTTCAATAAGGTGGTTGCTTCCGGCTTGTCTCATGGCACCATTCTCATACGTTTTCACAGTGTCTCTCCCCTTTGTCCATTACAATTCTCCTCGCAATTGTCGATACTGTCATGCATAGCTTTCAGTAGCCACTTCTGGTTGTTCCCAGGGCTGCTTAGGCCCTTAGTCTATTTCCATTGGCCTTCCATTAAGGCCTTCGGGGTCTCCTCGTGGACAGTCTGTAAATACTTGTCGTTTCCTACCAATGGCAGGTATGGGTGTCTGATTGGGTACCGTGCTGCCCAGGGTTGCCTGGTTATGGGCATTTCAACAGGTATTGATCCTCTAATGTACACAGGGCAGCGGCCCATTGTCGCACTTTGTTGGTTCAGCTGTTCCTCGTACGTCACATACCACGGCGAGTACCTTACTGGCAACTCGCACTGGGGGGCAGGGTGCAGGTCATATCTGGGACCTCCTCTACACCAGCAGACTTCCTGACTCGACATGAAACATCAGGAACTGCATAAGAGCAATAGAAAGGCATGTGTTGGCCACCTCAGAATAAAAACTCTTGCATCCCCCTGTTCTGGCTCCAGTGCTCAAACATTCATGAGAACGTTGCACAAGATTATATGTATCATAAAAAGAGTTAACAGAAGAAGTTGGAACTATATAATCTTCAGAATAATATAGAATGAATGCCCACTGAATGGCAGAATGAGCCCACACAACATGCTCCTCCAGGCTGAGCCTTTAAATCAGACATTGGGGTGAAGAGGTGCACTACTGAGATGTATAAACTTAAAATTTAAATGGATCAAAAACTTAACATTATTAAATAATTGTAAAAAGTTCAGGTGCACATGGGTAAACTCACCTATCATATGGACACAAGCAATGTCCCACAAGCTAACCCGCCTTTACACACATTCGGGGGTCATATGTAGTGTGGCCGTAGCCGATCTGCTATTTTTTACTTTTGGGTCAGGATCACTTCAAAAACACTTAATTGTGAACATATATAAAAGTCTGCGAAGTGGCGGAACAACACTTCAATACAAGAATGCACAATTTGGATAAACATCTTCAGTGCTACGCGCAGACACTAATACTGCATAAACATATTGATAATGGTCTTAGTAACGTAAGTGGAAAAACAATTCATGAAGTATATTGAAAAGCAGTCCACTATGTCAACACAGAATGTGTTTCTGACTTAATGGGGGGGTTGGAGTAATTAACATCTCTCCCTGGTGTACTTAAGCCCTGTAAGCCGTCTTCAGGACACATGAGGATTGGTAAAGTGTGAACGTTGAGAAGCACATCTCGCGTCAAGTACTGTTAACCAAAAAATAAGATACAAAAACATTAAAAACTGACCACTCTCACAGCAATCTGATGCAAAAAGAAAGAGGGCCCACACTTCTCATTACCCACCTAACACTTTTTCTATGTGTAGGGCTGGAATGCATATGTGGAAATCGGGTAATCATTCACTGGTGCAATCAGGTTGCTAAGGATAGAGAGGGAAAAGAGGCGGAATTGACCTTAGTATAGCCCCCAGATGGTTATTTGAGCAATCTAAATAATCTATTGATTTATCACCTTGCGCAGTTCTTTAATTAGTGTTGTTGTTTGGCTTGTAATACCATAGTTAAGCATCTACCGAGGGACGTAGGCAGGTGATTTACGTCCATGATATCATCTGGGATGGATTGATCATCGTCCTATACAAATTAGAGTGGAATGAGGGACGGAATACTGTTTCACATTTTTTCTCTCCACTGAGTTTTCCATGCCCGTTTTAGGCAAGATGCTGTTAGCGGCTTTGTGCAATGGTTTAAATAATGGGCATGAAGTTATGCTCGAACACCGGCGCCTGCCAACAAACAGTGGCGGCATGCGATGTTACAAATATCATATGCGCACAAATGAAAAAGGAAAAAGCCCACCTTTCCATGTCAGTGACTAACATGATTTACAGCAAATACATTGGGTGCAAAGGTGTATGCAAGTATGCTTGGGTGAGCCCAGAAGTGGTATAGCTCTTAAAAAGCCCAGCACGCGTGTACTTCAGTTTCAGCGAACGTTGCAGATGCCATATTGGGAAGGGATCACAACTTCCCCAACCAAAATGAACGTCCCTGATAGACCAAAGGGATGCAAACTGCATCATTACATAATGCTACTGTAAGCATCCCATATTACGGGATGGGCAAGGCAAAATTCTTAGTGGCTGCATGTTTCGTTTCGAAAAGTCGTTATACACAACATGACCTGAACACTGAAGGGAGTGGAAAAAAAGACCTGCTATTGACATGTTATGCAAGAGAAGAATACATACTTGTACTCAATGGCAATATTCAAGCCATTTTGTACCATGTCTAGTCTGAAAATCGATTTCTGTTCAAGTTTCCTCAATAATAGATCTCTGTCACCACCTCATGGGGGGCACTTCACTGTTTGAATAATAAACCAAAGTAGTTCAGTATGTTTGTGTTTTGCCTCCTTGAAATGGGCTACCAACGCTTTGTCCACAACTTGATTTGTAATAAAGGAGCGATGCTCGCAAATCAGTTGGCAGACTTCTCTTTTTGTTTTACCTATGTATAGGAGGACACAAGGGCATTTAATCCCGTAGATTGCCCATTTAGTGAGGCAGCTAGCAAAGTAGTGCAATTTCCATGACAGGCCGTTTAATTCCACGATCTTCATATCTTTGGTGAGAGCGCACACAGAACATTTACCGCAGTTGAAGTGCCCCTTCACAGGGGTGAGAGCCCATGGAGTTGATTGAGTAGGTTTGTCTGGCTTTTGGATCTTTATAAGTATGCACCAATTTGTCTTTCAAATGTTAAAGTCAGCCGTATGTAAGATGCTCCAATTTTGGAGGATAGTCCTTCTCAACTGATGACTAAGAGGAGAGAACGATGTTACGCATGTAATTATTTCCACTTTTTGTGTGACTGATTTGCTAAGACTGTCTGCCGATTGGCACTGCATGCTCTTTGTCGAGCTCTTCGAATAACTGAAGGAGGGTATCCACGACCCTTCAAGTCTGGCATATAACTGTTTGCTGTTATTGCCAAAATCCTGCAATGTTGTGCAATTGCGCCTTATACGAAGAAATTGACCGAAAGGGAGGTTATCTCCTAGACTTTGAGGATGGAAGCTGCCATATGCCACAAGAGTATTTTTGTCGGTTGACTTTATAAACAAATTTGTGGCCAACTTGTGTGGTCTTATACATTTTAAGATCTAAAAAAGGAATTTTGTGTAGATCAGAAGACATGGTAAAGTTAATAAACCTATCTTGGTTGTTAAGCCGCTTTACAAAAGCTAATAAGAGTTCCTGTCCGCCCTTCCAAATCATAAACACATCATCGATGTATAAATGCCTACATGTGATGTGTGTTTTAAAAGGGGTGTCTGTGTTAAAGACAGTTAGCTGCTCAAGATGGTCCATGTATACATTGGCTAAGTCTGGGGCAAAAGTTGCTCCCATGCTGGTGCCATGGCACTGTTGATAATACAAACCCTCATACATAAAACAAGTTCTCTGTTAGTGCCAATCTAATACATTCCATGATGAATTCAGATGGTACTGACAGATCTAGTCTTCTGTCCAGGTAGTCGCACATCACTTCGATACTGGCCATCTGTGGAATGCTGGTATATAGCGCTTCCATATCAAGAGTGACTAAGATATCCGTGTCACTGATGGTGATCTTGTCCAGTATTTTAATCATAGAGGTTGTGTCGTGTACTAATGCTTGCATTTGACGTACAAATGGTCTAAGGAAGAGGTCAGCGCAGATAGACAAAGGTTCTAAAATAGAACTTATCACTGAAACAATTGGTCGACCCAGCAGGCATTTGTCAATTTTGTGGACCTTCGGCAAACAATGAAAGGCTGGTGTAATGGGGTGTTTTTTTAAGTAGAAATGATTTTTCACCCTCGTTTATCCATCCCTCTGCAAATGCATGAAGCATTAGACTTTCAATTTCAGCTGCTAGTCTTGCAATAGTATTATTCTCAAGTTTTTTTTATAGAATTTGTTGTCGTCTAGATGTTTCTTGACCTCTTGTTGGTATAACAATCTTGCCCAGACGACTATCCCTCCTCCTTTATCTGCCGGCTTTATAATGAACAGTGGTTGCATATCTAAATTGTTTAATGCTACGCGTTCTGCCTTAGTTAAGTTGTCAGTGTTTTTATTCTTGGTGGTAAACGGTTTTTCGGTTTCTCTTAAGAGCCTATTTTCAAAGGCTAACATTTCTGGAGAAACCATGGAAACCTGGGGAACAAAAGTTGACGGCGGTTTAAGGCCAGAACTCACATCGATATTAGGGTTGTCTTTATTAGAATTTCGAAAGAAATACTTTAATTTTAGGAGCCTGAAAAAATTACTGAGCTCAACCTCAGTTTGAACTCTGTTGGCGAAAGTACAGGGTACAAAACTAAGACCAATAGTGAGGATGCTAGATTCATCTTTGTTGAGAATATGGTCACTTAAATTGCAAATCGGAATTACCAGTTTTGGGGTGGAGGTTGTGGCATCCATTGTCTCCTGCGCATGCCGTGATTGCCTGGTTGTCTCATTTCGCCTCTTCTCCCTCTCCCTTGAAAAAAGTGTTGTGATTGTCCTCTTTGATGTTGGCCACCTCTGTTGGACGATGATGGTCCCCCACTCTTATCCAAGCCACTACGGTTGGAAGTGTCCGAAAAAGTAACATATTTTTTAGGATGTCTCAAATAATGTTGACCCCCATTGTTCCCACGGTTGGTGTTCAACTGTTGGTAAAAACCTGGTACTAAATACCGGTATGTCCTTTCTTCCTTATAGTTTTCAATGTCTTTTTTTAGTTTCCAGATTTTCTTATCGATCGTAAACTGTTGACATTTTTAATTTCTTCATACATTTTTTCCAGTTGAGTTTTTATATCTAGAGTTACTGGGCCTCATTACGACTCAGGCGGTAACGGTTTTACGGCGGCGTAAACAGCGCCGACCCTTACCGCCTGAGTACGAGGTTCCTTAGCGCCATGGCGGACTTAACACCTGCTTTTAGCAGGTGTTAAAATCCATGGCGCTAAGGGACCATGGAGTTAATTACGCCACCGTAATTTACGGTGGCGTAATTAACGCCTTCCCCACTCCCATTATGCCCTATGGGGCAAAAATGGGAATGGGGAAGGGTAAATGGGGATTGGGGACTTACCGCCCCGCCAAGATCAGAATGGGGCGGTAAATCCGCCAACCACCATGGCGGAAACGTAGTTTACGCCATGGTGGTAAAGTCACAGCCCAGGCGGTAACTTACCGCCTGGGTCGTAATGAGGCACTGACTATTCTTGTATTTTTGTTTCCAATAGGGCCAGTTCATCTTTCTATTTTTTTGCCTCTTTCTCAGCTGTTTTAATGATAAGGATCACCCAGTCTCTAGAACACTTATTACCCACCCCACTAAAATTGATCTTAAATTTGGGGTTGTCTAAAAAATAATAGGTATATTTTTAACCTTTGGTCCCTCTGGGATTATTCCTGCTGGAGAGAAAAAAATGTTGAACAGTATTCTGTCCCTCGTTCCTCTCTAATTCGTATAGGACGATGATCAATCCATCCCAGATGGCCTCATGGACGTAAATTACCTACCTGGGTCCCTCGGTAGATGCTTAACTCTGGCATCACAAGCTGAACAACAGCGCTAATTAAAGAACTGCGCAAGGTAATAAATCAATAGATTATTTATATTGCTGAAATATACATCTGGGGAATATACTAAGGTCAATTTTGACGCTTATCTCTCTCTATCCTTAGCCACCTGGATTGCACCAGCAAATGATTACCCAATGTGTCACATATGCATTCCAGCCCTACACACATAAAAGAAGCGATAGGTGGGTAATGAGAAGTATGGCCCCTCTTTCTTTTCTCATCAGATTGCTGTGAGAGTGGTCAGTTTTTAATCTTTTTGTATCTTATTTTCATTTTTTGGTTAATATTATTTGACGTGAGATGTGCTTCTCAACATCCACACTTTACCAATCCTCATGTGTCCTGAAGACGGCTTAAAGGGCTTAAGTACACCAGGGACGTAAGTTAATTACACCACCCCCCCCATTAAGCCAGAAACATTCTGTGTTGACACTATTAGTGGACTGTTTTTCGATATACTTCATGAATTGTTTTTCCACTTATGTTACGAATACCACTATCAATGTTGTTATGCAGTATTAGTGTCTGCATGTAGCACTGAAGGTTTTATCCAAACAGTGTATTCTTATATTGAAGTGTTTTTCTGTTACTTCGTGGACTTTTATATATGTTCTGAATAAAGTGTTTTTGAAGTGATCCTGACACAGTGAAACTGCTTAGTAACAAATAGCAGGTCTGCTACGGCAACACTATTTATGACCCCCGAATGTGTAAAGGCGGGGTAGCTTGTGGGACTTTGCATCTGTTCATTTTCTTCCCTTCCATCTACCCACAAGCCCCCCAGTAACAGAAAAGAGGGCTTCTGGCTCAAGTGTAGATTATACCCTGAAATAGAAAGCATTTTGTTGCCAACGGGTATCCCCGAATGCACTCCAATGGGACTGATCCCAAAAACATTAAAATTTTAAGCAACACAAAACAAATTTGAAAACAATAGTCACTTTTCAAAAAAGAGAGTTTGACTCAATTTGAAATGGTCGATATGGAATAAATGTACTTCAATGAAGCACTTGCCTTCAATAACGAAAACAACAATTTAAATAGCATGTTTGGTAATTTCGCACTCAATTGACATAAATTGAAAAAACATTACAGATAGAAACCAACATTTTGTATCTAGTTTCTGTTGTACATTCAGATGAAAGCAAAAAAAGCCTTTCAATAAGTGGTAGTTGCCTAATACAGTGAACAAATATTAATATACCAATTAGAATACATTAATTCAAGACATCAAGCAATTTTAACAAGAAGTATCCTGTCTGTCAGATGCAAATCGCTACACCTCACAATTGTTGATCAAGGTTGTTATGCTGCTTTTTCTCTAAATTCATTCAAAATCTGTGACCTAAAATATATATATATATAGTCACTCATTACTCATTTCTTTATCATCAAAAATGACCAGCTACTGACTGAGAAACCTGAAGGTGTCTCACCCGCTAGTCCCCGGGGATCTGTCATCCAGGTGGCCAGGACAGAGCCATTGCTATTGGATCCAGTTCCTGGGGGGGGGGTGCAGTGTGGGGGGACCACCTGGATGGGGGTCTTCTGGGAGTGAGAGTGAGACACCGAAGGGTGAGACCTGGTATTCCCTTCCCTGTAACACATTTTCCCCTTCCTACCAGGTAGGATACCTAGGAACTCAACCCCCCACTCTTTCCTGACACAAACACTTTCTCACATACAGTTCATCGTGAGCAACAACGGACTCACACCAGAGCCATATACCTGACATGTCCCAACACAAGGCTCAGGCAGAGTCAGGCAATTACTGATAATTACATACACCTGACTTCCATCACACTTCCCCACACGGATAAAAGGTGAAGCACGAAAGCACACTCTGAGCAAGGCAAAACACATGAGGAAGCTGCAATTCAGGAAAGGCAGTTTAAACCGAGGAGAAAGGCGGCGAGAACAGAGAGGACAACAAGGATGAAAATGCCCTTGCCCTTTTCAACACAGAACCGCAACTTTCAAGAAGCCTCAAGGAAAAGAAGCTTAAGGCCAGGGATTGCAGTTGACAAAAGGTGTAGCGTGTGTCAAAGGCACACAGGGTCCTCCTTCATTGATAGCCCAGGTGGGGAGAAACGATTGCCACTGTGGAACTGTCCTTGATTCCGACAGCAAAGCAAGAAGAAAGAGCACTTGAATATAACTGAACTTTGTGAAAACAAGAGAGGTACCAAATACAGAGTGGTCTGGCACCATGTCGGTGCTCACTAGAACGTCTCTGTTTGGTGCCCCCCTCGGCCCCGGAACGGGGAAGAATTATTGAACTGTGAAATCGAAGTGGCCCTGCAGCAGTTTATATTCATTCCTGTGCACATTCGTAAGTCTTCGATTGTCTGTAAAATGAAATTTGTCTGTGTCCGCCCGAGGGGGACTAATTGTAGAAAAGAGGTCTCTGACAACCACACAAGTGAGTTTTTGCTCAAATTGAGCATGGGTCATTCCTACATACAATGGAATACTGTTTTAAATAAATTAGTGATCTCATGCTCAACATATTGGTGCTCCCCGGGCTCCCTTAAGACACTTTAGTGTCTAAAAATAGCAGGATACTGAAAACTGGTATTACCGCCCATAGAATGTATAGCAATTCACGTACCAACTACTCAAATATTCTGTAATTTTTGTATCTAACCTTCACCGCTGGGTATTATCCCCCATTATCTGCTCTATAATGTTTGTTCTACACAACCATGTAAAACTTACTCATGGGCTCTACCGTTTTTTTTCTCTCCTCATTCTTTCTTTGCCATATTTGTCTTAAATGTGTCCTAGTTCAATTAGGCTCAAGAAGAATACTTGCTGGGCGGCTTTTTGAAACCCTTAAATATGCCTTCTTACGATCCGTTTTAAGCGCCTCAATGCCAGTGGGCTGTAGAGCGCTCTACAAATGTAAAAAAATAAAATAAAATAAGAAGAGGAAATTACCTCGAAACGCGTCAGCCAAGAATATTAAATTGACGGATATTTTTATTTGCATTTAATGCCGAAACACTTTCAATGTACTGTAATAAGAAAAACACTTTTGGCTTTGTTCTTCTTTTATTAAATGCTTCTATTTTTTTCAAAATTAAGACTGTCATTAATTATAATTGAATGTACTTTATTGAGTAATTACATTTTGAATATTTGAATGTCATTTTGACAATATTACATAGTGTGCAGGGGACGGGAGGGCTCCCAATCTGGATCCTTTTACTTTTCCTCTTTTGTGTAATACTGGTCTTGTGCCAAACCATCTTTTCTCCCCCACACCTGGAAAACTCTAGAAACCATAAAATCCAATAATGGAAAATGTATCTTGAATTACTAGTGTGCACCGATAACCCCAAATCATTCTTGAAAAGGGATCTCGGCCCAGAACAGGGGGATCCTGGGTGAAAAGTAGCACACCCAAGAATATTGTTGTGGCAAATGTGAACCCAAGGGTGAGGCGCACGCATCTGAGGAAGTGCATTCGGCATGTGCTGTTCGCTGGCTCACTGCTTGTTGCAGTAATCTTTTAGGTAACTTTTGAGCCATACTGTTTAGACTGATATAATGTTCTGTGACTTCCTATCTACATGACCACTTGGAATAATTCTTGGTGCACAGCCCTTCGATCTAGTTGTGCTGTGCGACACACACCATGCTAGTACTCTGCTGTGAGTGTTTCTTACTGCATAGCTACTGTGCTGTGTCGTTCAATTGATATTGGAATTTCTATCTGTATTGTTTTATGCTAGTTCTTAGTGCTTGTGCATATTATGATTGATTGATCCGAAGGATCTGTTGCTTTTGGAACATCACCTTGTGAGGTTATTGAAGGAACCAGGGGTGGTTTCCCTTCTATGTCTACACCTATGCTACTGTCTATGTCTGAGGAGCCCTTGAAAACAAAGATGGAGATTGGTGATATGGTGGACCGTAGTGGTATTATAACTTCTCCCTGCAAGCAGAAGCATATCCAGCACTGCCGCAGGATTTTCTCACCTAAAATTCTCTCCAAAACTCTACCCGTAACTAAGTCTAGAAGAATTACAACCTTTTTTCCCAAGGTGAGCGAATTTAGCAGAATTGAGGAAGAAAATGCTGTCAAAGATATTGTAGCTGAACTGAACCTTTCCTTGGGCTGTCTTGGAACAAAGTTAATTGATAAAGTGCACTACCAGGTACGCCAGCGGCTCTTGATACTGGCATTACTGTGATAGAACCAGTGATATCTTTGATAGAGCTCAATAGTTTATGTACTAAAGATGGTCTACCCAACCTCGAACACACCCTGAAAGGAATAGAAACTGTGGGTGAGACTCAGGACTATCAGGCAGCATTGCCTGAAAAAGCAACTGTAACTGTCATGATACTTGGGACAGTTCATGACGGTCTTGATAGTTTCCCTGAATTTACTACTTTACTGTTTTTTTCAGATGCCCCTGAGTTAGAATACATGGGAGACATAATAGATTTTTCGTCCACACCATGTCCTATGAGTATAGACCCCAAACGTTTTTTGACACAAGATCTGCCATAATATCTGAAAATGATAGTCAATGTGTGGGAAGGGAACATCCCCTAGAACTGGTAGAGAATCACCCTGATACGTCTGAGGACAATCATGCACAAATGACTACGAATAATATGCCCGATAATAGTGTACAGGAAATTAGTGATACCAGTATGACCTCGACTGATATGTAAAGAACCTTTGAATGTCTGCTTGCTACCCTGGTTGATAAATGTGAGAGGCTAGAAAACCCATTAGACATTCAGTCTATTCTTCTCCATAAGAGTATCAGCAGAGGTCGAAAGATTCTTAAGTGGGTGTTAATTACCGAAAATGTTATAAAAAGTGGTAATGACATTTTCGGTAATTAACACCTATTCTGAAGGTTACACATTTTTCCGAATTAGGTATGAATACGCCACTTTCAGAATACTTGTGGCGGTTGCTAGGATAGATGGGAAACCAACCTTGCAAGCGCCACATTCGTTACCTGCCACTTAAGACAGGTATTCTTGTGGCTTTCCTCCACTTTTAAAGGTGCGCTAAAGTGGCGCACATATACGGTACCATTTTGGTGCCGTATTATGGAGGAGTGCCACAGGAAGCTGGTACGCCTTCTTACTAATTGACACAATTGTGCCTGTGTGCCTATGCTCTTCTGCCTTTCTATACCTTACTATATGCTTTCTCTTTAATTGATTTCCTCCCGTTTTGGTAACTTCGAATCCTGGTGGGTTTTTAACAACACTACACCCCACCCCCATTCTGCATTGCGTTCCTGTGCTTTTGGAAATCCGAATCCTGATGTTTTTTTAAGAACTCTTCACCCCCACAAGGCAGGCTCACAATGTATTGAAATATAAAGAGTTCTCGGCAGCACTTGCATAAAATACCAATTATGTCGTTATTTTACAAAAGTGCTGCCGAGATTTCTGCTTTGTGCGTGTTGTGCCCAAAAACAGGCGCAATGACCACAGTGCACTGTTGTGCACTACGAGGACCCCCAGGCACACTTGAGAATAGTGGTGGAGCCTGGGCGTCCTGATTTGGTGCAGTGATTCGTGCTCTTTAGCACGCTCACTGCGCCAACTTGAGAATCAGGCCCTGAGTGTACTGAGAAGGCCAAGGCAACATCTAAAGGCAAGACCGACAGACATACATTTTTTTTTTACATCCCAAGCCTTTATGTATGCAAACAGATCTAAAACGTGTAAAAATGCATGCATTGTAACCAATGAGGATGCATCTGGAAATATTGTAAACATTGATGTCCCTTAAAATACTAATCTTGTGCCCATTAATGCTAAAATTCCATTCACACTAGATATAGGGCTAGGTGGTGACCTGTCCCAGAGTGATGTGGTTGATGTCGACTCCCTGCCACCAAGTGACACGGCACGTCAACTCGACCTTCCGCAATGACCATCGCGGCTGTAGACCAGAATGTTGTGAGTGCAGCAAGTGCCACGAGCAACACAAACAGGTGTACACCAACAATCTAAACTAACCGAAATCTGGGAACAAAAAACACAAATGCATAATAGAATAGGGACAAATAACCCACTAGTTGCTAATTGCGATGAATTCAATGCACTACAACTGCAGCCTGTGACTTCAGTGGAATACCTACCGCCACTGAATAGAGCATCTATAATATGTATACTTCACACTGTTGCAGCGCTAACAGTCATCACATCTGATGACATTAAAATTGTTGATCAGGTAGAGAATATAGCAACAAATATATCTAATATTTGGTTTACATCGGAAGCTACCTTAGACTACATTCTCAAATATGAGGATGAGTTGTGTAGACTAGGATAAACTTGTAGAATTGTGAAAATGTCATCTACTAAACTTAGAAATAAAATATCTGTAAACATACACGGAGAGAACAAGTGGAGGACACCAATAAGGTCCCAAAGTGAAAATAGGTTAATGAGAAGAGGTCCCTCAAGTAATCAAACAACGGGTAAAACTCATAATAATAACGAAGAGTCTGATGCCAATGGACACATATTTAACCATCAAAACTGTAGCCGTGATAAACATGCTGAAGGTACATGTAGAGAGGCGTTGGGCACAGCAGATGGCTACTGGCAATGGCTTCCGGCAGTCTTCAAAACCCGTTTCTCCTGGATATCTCGATAACGTAAACATCATGTGCTCATGGAACATGCAAGGGTTTACACATCTTGTTGGTGACGATGGCTTACTGACCTATATGGACCTTTTCTCAATTGTTGCTGTCCAGGAAACCTGGATGACAGAACTGACCCACTTCGACTGCAGGAGTACCCTGCAGAGACTGGCAACTGGAGGCCCCATTGGGCGTCCTAAGGTGGCCTTTTGATCTCAGTTAGGCAGCCTTGGTCTCTTAACAAAATTAATGGGTCATCCACTATGGTTCAGGTTGTTAAAAAAACATATTTACAGGCTGTCATTATTCTAATCAATGTATACGATCCACCAATCGACTGATTGCAAAGCGATGGCAGTGAAGTGAATCTCAGACGAAAATGTGTTAAATCTACCGGTATGGATAATGGGAGATTTCAATGATAGTATTGATTAGTGTAATGTAGATCTACTTGAGATAATCAAGTCAGCCTCTGTTGTGCATACAGTTATAAATCGACAAGGAAAGGCTTGGGCAAACTTGTTAGATGCTTATGGTATAACCAGACTTAACAGATACTGTGCTGGGGATGCACACATGGCTTACACGCGCGTCAGTGGAAAAAAGTGCCTCCACCATTGGCTATGTCTTTGCTAATCAGCGTAGTCTGACACTGGTGTTGGACATGGCTATCCTGACCTGCAAGGAAAGTGATATTTTGTCCTTGCGAGTATTATTTAAGTCTTTCAAGGATAATGGTGTGCCCACCTCTGACAATCCAAATGCTGATATTTTCTTGAACAATAGTGAAAATCGAATACATTGGAATGCACCTAATCTTGAGCAGGCTAGAACTGCATCAGATAGGCTACTGCCCATTTTTTATACAGCAATACGCTGATATATGTGTTACTAATGGAACTAACATAGTATCTGCTTTCTCGCTACTGATCACTACTGTAAAAGATATAACTAATAAGAGAAGACATTGTAAAGGTCCCTATGAAATATGGAAAGTGATAAGAGGGGCTGCAAAAAGAGATTTTCCTATAAATTGTGTTGCTGAATCTGTGTGGGCAACCCATATTAACTCCACCCGGTGGGCCACCCTTCCTGTAGATGACGAAGTGGCACTCCCCTGTGCAAAATGGGAATGTAAGTCAACTATTATAGATATTATCATAATATAGAGAGACTTCATAATTCCTGCGCTGCAGGACCTGATGGTACTTGCAATTGCCTTCTTAAATTGTCAGCGGGAATGTGGGTGCATGCATTTATATCTTCTCTTTGTCCACATTGGTGAATGTGGCAAGCTCCCTGAAACGTGAGAGCCACATTCTTCGAGTATATAAGAATGGTGTATGGAATATGCCAGCTAATTACCGAATGCTAGCAATGCTGGACATACCAGCTAAAATCTTCGCTAAAGTTGTATTAGTTCAACTAAATCTGTCGATAAAAGAGAAGGATATCCTGCCTCTGAATCAGACAGGTTTTAGAATGAAATCCAACACGTCTCATAATCTATTAATATTGGTCTCTGCTATTGAATACGCATGGTTGAGACAGGAGACCACAATTTATTGTGCTTTCATAGACTTCAGTGCCGCTTTTGATACTGTGATGCGGAACAAACTGTGGAGGAAACTAGTTGCATGGATCTTTCCACCTGGGCTACTAAAAATGCTCATGCTGCTCCATACTGACACCAGCATAAGGGTTCGACTTGATGGTGTAGGCAAGGTATCTACATCTATGAGAACGAGTTGCGGCAACCCTCTTTCATTTTTACCATGCCGACTTGAAAGATGCTTTTAATAATTTGAATAATTGTCCAGTGAAAGTAGGTCCACAAACAATTAGCTTGCTTGCTTATGCAGATGACTTACTCTTGCTGGACCATACTCCCAAGGGGCTGCACAAAATGATTGATGCTCTGGGTGCTTATGCTGAAATGAATGGTCTCAACATTAGCATAAGTAAAAGAAAGATCATGGTGTTCTCAGGAAAAACTCAATCGAAAAAAAAAAGAACTGTGTGGCAACTTGGCGGTATTCAATTTGAATGTGTAAAGTCATATAAATATTTAGAGGTTCTTGTGGATGAACATTTAAAATGGAACATGCACTGGACTGAAACAAAATCAAAATGTAAGAAAACAGTAAATGCTATAAGTTCATTTCTTGGGAAGAATAGATGATGCTCAGTTCAGACGATCTTGTTGTTATATACCTCCACAGTCTTGTCGGTATTGACCTATGATATAGATGTATGGGGCCATAATTTTTCAGGTGATCTAAGGAAATTTGAATTAGCCATCATTTTACGTAAGCTGTTTAGAATGCCGAAAGCTTTATCTGTTGAATTTCTGTACCTGGAATTTAACCTGAATGGGATACTGTCTGATTTCATTTTTAGGTTAGTCATGTGTTTCAAAAATCTGCGGTCCTCCTTAGATAATGGCACGGTAATGGTAAGATACTCTCAGGCCTTTCTTTGTCTTGATAGATGTAATAATATGGGTATCATGGGCAAAATATTCACCCTACACAATAAGTGGTATGCAGGTTTTGAGCGTTGTCTTGTTTCTAGCCAAGTGAGTGTGGCTGAACGATGGCTAAACCAGAAACTGACTATCTATAGTTAATTAGAATAACTATGTACACTTATCCACGAATACTAATAATGGACCTTTTATCCACTACAGAACTGCTCGTGCTCGTAAGCCCAAATACATAATGGGCTATCCAAGTAGTAATATTATTAGACAGGATCCACTACTAAAATTCAGTGTTAGTGATGTTCTAGAGATAAGAGGTGCGAAGGTTGGCCTACCTAGATCTGAGCGAATGTGTTTCTTTTGCTGTGATAATGCAATGGAATCATTGGAACATGTATTAGCCCACTGCGTGAGCTTACATCCCATCAGGGAACGTTTTGTTAAATCATATAATAACAAAATTGATTGTGACGATATGTGTTCTATTTGGTCAAAATATATGGAAGGTGATGACCTTAATTTTATATTTTTTATGGTAACATTTTATATGAAATGTAAATATATTGAAGATGAACTGTTGAATGGACTTTAGGACTGATTTTAAGATTTATACACTTAGTTTGTTATTATTTTTCATAACCTGCTTTTCGCTTGTTTTACGGCTCTTACTATTCTTCCCTGCTTTTCTTAAAATGACGGCAACTTAGAAGTTATTGTTTTTATGTAATGTGTTATCGGTTGTACATGTGTACTTTGTATTTTGTCTATTGTATATAAAAAGCTGTAATACAAAGCCGTAAAGCTGTGAGCATATTAAATAAATAAACAATAAAGTCTTCAATTGTCTGTAAAATGAAATTGGTCTGAGCACCGGCCAAGGGGGACTAATTGTAGAAAAATGGGTCTCAGCCTGGAAGAGGGGGATTGTGATGGAAAAGCTACACACCCGAGAAGATTGCTGTTATGGCAAATGTGAACCCAACTGAGGGATGCCTAAAAATTGAAGTTGGTCAGAGCCCAACTGAGGGAAGCTAAAGGTGAAAGAATGACCGGAGCCCAGCTGAGGGGGATCCAGGGTAAAGAGTAAATCACCCGATGTGAAAATTGAGAAAGGAACTTTCTTTGTTGTGTATGTTACATCAGGTCCTCTTAGATAAGAGACTGTGCACAAAAGAGACTTGGGCATAGAAGGCCCTGATGTTGGTCAAAGGAACTGTGACCTTGGGCCAGAGAAGCCCAGGAATGTGCTGTGCTGGAGTCACCCGCATTGTCCCGTGCTGAAAACATGATGAAGGGAAGCCAACGACCTAAACATCCTGACTTATCATTTTGTGAACACTTTGTTCTTTTTGTGGACATCATCCCACACTATTTTGTAGCATAGCAGTAAGGATTGGCAATAGTTTCTTTTTAGTATAGGCCCTTTTTATTTGTCTAGAGTCCACTAGGACTGTATTATTATTATTTGATGGTTGTAGCTTGCTCCCATCTTAGATTTAGGTTTAGATTTGTTTTTCACACCCCTGATAAAGTTCAATAAACACCCTTGAACTGTGATCACTTGTGTCTGTCTTACTTTGATACCATGCCTTCCTTACATAACATATTGTCAAATCAGTCACTAACCTCACTAATTGAATTCCCATTGTGCTGGTATACCTAAGGTAAGCTATAAAGAGACCAATAAATCTCCAGAACTAATAAGGAAATGACAGACATTTTCACACCACAATGGGGATTCACTCACCCACATCTGGAGGTCATGTAGTGCAGTGTAATGCACGTGAATAATCAATTCAAAGGGTCTCATTACAACTGTGCCGGTCCTGTTGGACTCAATGGGAATGGGGATTTACAATTTACCGGTGCCTGACTTCTCGGAATGCCGGGGGTGTAATCCCCCAGTGTTACCGGCAAGCCAGGTGCCGGTAAATCTTGCAAGTCCAGCGGTAACCCACCGGTAGCACCGTCAGCGTTACCGCCGGACTTGTGATGAGGCCCAAAGACTTGCTCTGCATAATTAGAAAAAAGAGATGTATATGCAAGTAGGCTATCCCTCTCAGACTACAAGAAATAAGTGCTGCCCACGTGTACCCAGCCTACTATCAGTGTAAAACTAGGAATCAAGCAACTAGGCGGACCGCAGGGCAACAGACCAGTGAAACTAGTCGTGTGGCCCATGCCCGTGTTATGTAGTCAGTTTCATTCTGTGCACTCGTATCAGAGTGAAGAAATGAGCAGTCACACTTGGTAGCCCTGTTGGAATTGCTATGGACTTTGCAGAGAACGCTGCGTAATAACTGATTCTGCTCATAAAAGTATGGTAAATTCCGAATAAGGGAATTGAGCACTTCGCAAAGGTGTGATATTAATTTTCAAGTAAAACCAGGCCGGAAAAGGTCACTTTAAACATAACATTGTCGTGGTCACAAAAACCACCACAAGTGATCTAAGTTCACCCACAATGCCAAATAGCTAACAAATAAAAAAAATAAAAATGATTTATTAAACAAAGGGGTTTCTGGCCAAACCCAAACAGGATAATCAGTTATCCACACAAGTATTCTCTAATGAAAGCAATTTACTATCGATGTGCGCCATCAAAGTTGTGCTCGATACAGTATCCATAGGGGAAATGGGCATGAAGCACCCACTCCAGCAGGGGGACGGTTATGTCCTTATCCTGTAACTTAAAACCCAAGTCACCTAGCACCATCAATATACTCACAGTGATCGCAGTGTTCATACAGTCGTCACCCTACAAATACCTTGGATTTTCCATGTCCGCTGGTAACAACTAAAACCAGAATAGCAAAGTTTTGTTTTCAAAACCTCTACATTACATAACCCTTCATTACGTAGACTAGCTCCTCGCAGGCGTGCCTGCTCACATTCATCAGGTCAATGAAGGTTAATGTTCTCCAAGCTATGTAGCCACATGGCCAAGAATATCTTCAGTGGGAAGGTGAAAAACCTTCTCGGTTAACCTGCATGTAACAAGCCACAGACATACTAGTATTCCACCAACAGCAACCATGCCCAGTAAAAGGCTACTAGAAAGCGGGTGGATTCCTCACAGGTGAACCTGCTCACGTTCTGGATGGAAATAAAGTAATTACTCATGTCTCACATGAAAGGTTGCTCCCAGTCTCAATTGCAACTAAAACCAGTAACAAATGAGATCGAAGATCAATATCTAGTACTGGCAAACCTTTTTTTATCCAAGTGATCGCAATCTGAATCAGAATCAGATCTCCTCAAACCGTGACACGGACTGTAGACCACAAATAGCATGTCAGGTTCCAGTCGCAGTTCATACCCCTAGGTGTCGTGGAGTCCAAACGTTCAAGCCATACTATTTCTTTTTGCAGTAATCTTTTTTTGTTAAATCACCTGCCCTTCCTGTAGGATCAACCTATTCCAAAATGGTGCAGTTCATTTGAGCTATGTTATATCCAGCCTCTATGAAGTGCAAAGCCACTGGGGACTTCTGGTTTGTTGTTCTTATGTTGGATTTGTGTGTGTTCGGTCCAACAGATTTTAACTTTTCTGGTGGTCATACCCACATAAAATAACCCACATGGTCATTTTAAAGCATATATCACATCTGCAGAGTCACATGTGCACGAGTGTTTCAGCTGGATTTGTTCCCCTTAATGTGGATGTGTAATGGTGACACCCTTGATAATATTATCACAATGATGACAGTTGCAGCACGGTTGTGAACCAGTGAAATTTGCTTCTTTTCATTCTCTTCAGGGCTGGCAGGTCGGCTCGCCCTAGCGAGTTCCTCAGTGTTCTGCTGTTTCTATAGGAAAAGTAGATGGATCTGGGAAAGGTCTGTCTAGTGCAGGATCCATGTCCAACATGGTCCAATATTTTTAGATCATTTTCTTGATTTGCATACTTTGTGTCTAGTAGGTGGTCACGTAGACCATTGCTGGGTTTTTTTCTGATGGTTTCTGTGTCAGCAGTGTTTACCTTGGAGACTGCGTAACACGCTCATCTATGTCTTCAGTGAGCTCCCGGTCATACTGGCCCTCATTAGGACCTTGGCGGAGGACCATGGCGCTATTAGCACCATGGTCCATGGCGCTAAGCTGCCAACTCCGCCATGGTGGTTGGCGGACTTACCGCCCCATTCCGACCTTGGCGGGGCGGTAAGTCCCCAATCCCCATTTACCCTTCCCCATTCCCATTTTTGGCCCCATAGGGCATAATGGGAGTGGGGAAGGCGTTAATTACGCCACCGTCAATTACGGTGGCGTAATTAACAACAAGGTCCCTTAGCGCCATGGATTTTAACGCCTGCTAAAAGCAGGCGTTAAAATCACCATGGCGCTAAGGGAACTCGTACTCAGGCGGTAAGGGTCGGCATGGTTTACGCCGGCGTAAACCCCTTACCGCCTGGGTCCTAATGAGGCCCACTGTCTTTTTACAAATTTGGATGGTAAATCCAAATCTTGTCTTTGGTATTCCTCCGTATTTGAGATATTCCTATGGTATCGTAGAAATTGACTCAATGGCAACTATCCAGTGTGTGCTTGGGATGGAAACTCGCAGCTAACAGTAAACTGTTCTGATCTGTTTCCTTCCGAAAGATCCTGGTGTTTAGTCTATTGTTACCTTGTTATATTTCTAGATCCAAAAAGTGAATACTAGGCCTGCTATGTTCAGTTGTGAACTTGATGCGTGTGTGCATATTGTTCATCATCTCGAAAAAGTCAGAAGTTCGTCTTCTGGTCCCGTCCAAATCCCAATGATGTTTTCTATGTATCAGATGCTGCATCCATCTTGCTGAATTGAGGACATTCTCCATTTTTAAGTACAGCCCAGAGGTGTTGGCATAGCTGGATGCCATTGCTGCCCCCATGCTGGTACCTGACAGTTGTAGGTAAAAGGTGTCATCAAATTTGAGAGCTTTTTTTGCAGTCACATTTTCAGGATAGACAGGAGAAATATTCTCTTTGCCATACAGTTCTATGATGATAGAAGCAACCATTCCATTGCCTCAAGCCCTGCTTCATGTATTATATTGGTATACAAAGATATGATGTCCTTGGTGAACAGAATATCCCCACTGTGGAGGAATTTGATGTCACTGAAATTATTAAGGAACTTTGTGGTATCCTTAATGTTGGTAGGATTTTCCTGGATCAGTGTTTGTATAACTCTATCCACATACTGTGCCAATGGTTCCAGCAAGCTGCGCATAGCGGCTATGATCGGACATCCCGGTAGCTTAACAAGACTCTTATGGATCTTCCGTAGCAGGTAGAGGGCTAGCATCACGGGATTTGAAGTCTCATGAAACCTCATTTTGCGTTCCGATATAACTTCCCTACTTCCTGCCTCATCAAAGACTTCCTTAATCAAGGTTCTCACTTTCTCCGTGGGGATCATACAAAATCTCCTGGTAAGTTTCTTTGTCGCTCAACTGCGTGGAAGCTTCATCCGACTAATCTTGCTTGTTCATCAACACCAATGCATCACCTTTGTCTGCTGGTTTAAAAATAATGTCCTGCTTATCCAATAGACCCCTTAGTGCTGGTCTTTCCCTGGCATTAAATTTCACATGTTTACTTTGTTGAAAGCGGATTTTTTAAAAGCTATCCAGTACCAGCTTCTAAAATGAAGTACGGATTGAATTCTGTACCGGAGGGTAAAAGGTACGTTCAGGTGCCATCTCGAGAAACTCAGATTCTTCTTCACTCTCACTCTGTTGTTCCAATGAGTTAAATAAAAGGTTTAGTTTGAGTTTTCTCATTTACCTAAAGAAGTCAATCTTTTCATATAACAAATTACTACAACGCTGTGGTACAAATGATAACCCCTTCCGATTAAATGTGGATAGTTGGCAGCTAGATATATTAACCACTGGCTCTTCCTTTTCACAGCCGATTTCTGTATTCGATTTTCATTTCTTCCCTTTTATAGTCTATCTTTGTCTAAATAAGAGACTTCAAATCAACCACACCTGCTCACAGATCATCGGTCCCCAGTGAACCTGTGGGCAAGGCCACTGAAACACAGAGGAGAAAAAACAAGATGATCACCCAATGACATGTCAAATCACTGCTGATTTACTCAGGTGATCAGGTACTGGCACAAAACAGGCACCCTGAAGGAAAATCCATCATCCCACTCCACAAACATTGGGAAAACCAGCCTGTGACAAATGAGCTGCCCCAGATACACTGATGAACAATGATAAATACTGTACTCATAGCTCAAGGCACCCTGCTTGTTTCGTCTTCTAACTACAGCCCGGGAGAAGTTGCAACAGCATGGCCTAATAATGCCTCAAACCTTAGAGTTCCAATATCTCCCACCAAGGCTACGCTACAAGTCAACGGTCAAGATGCCAGCCTAGAAATGGTCTGATTGCACTGGGAAGGTGGAAGGCCTATGATTTTTAAGGGAAGCCCTGGGTTGGTCTGGTCAACAATGCAAAGACCTTAGGAATATTAACGTTGTATTCTAATGAAGAACTAAATACTATGTGCTGTGCGGCACACACATTTTGTCCCACAACAGCTCCTCTTCAGTGGAAGGCCAGAGAGGAATGGACCACAATCAATAAGCCAGTGCATCTTCTTGCCATGACCCTAGCCACTAATTTGCCTGGTTGTCATGGGCAGGGTAGTGATGGCTTATTGCAACCTATTTGCATGGTTTTATAACCCCTGTAATGTAACCACATGTAACCACTACTCTTTTAAAAGTAAATTGGATTGAAAACGTACAATGGCTCCCCCAGAAATACCACTATGCTTGGTTGGGATTACTATTAGTGTGGACAGTAATGGTAAACAGTTTTGGTGCAGTCTGTCAGATTTAGCACCAGATCATGAGTGGTGTAATGGCAGAGCAAATCCCCATTCCTTGAGTCCATAGGCTTCCATGAAAGGGTTGGTGGAATTATCACGGGTGGTAATTCCACCAGCAGTAATTACTCCAGTTTTGACTGCTAAAGTGGATCAGATAACTTCACAAAAAGGCTGGCAGGATCGCCTCCTCTTTATCTCTAAATCTGGTGGCATGGGGAAGGGCAGTAAAGTGGTGGCAACAGAATGAATGCCAATCAACCACCTCTTTATACCACAAGAACAAAGTTGTAATGAGGAACATTGGTTGGTCAAAGACTGGACAAAGTCACTTCTTGTGGTCTCACCAGGAGTCAAAGAACTTGCAATTTCTCTTTTACTGAAACCACTGGATTGCCGAGTGTGGCATACAGGCAGGGAGAGGGAGGGAATTGTGACAGGAATGAGCAATTAAGACAAAAAAAGTGGCGGCTGGAGAATTATTCAACTGGAAAGGCGTAAATGTTTACCACAATAATGTGGGAGCGACGGAGAGTAGAGCAGGAGCCCAAAACACTCAAGGAGGTACCAGGAGCACACTTTCTGTGAAATATTTGGTAAAAAGCCACACCGTTTGCAATTGGTTTTGTAGGGCAACACATGAAAAAATCCAATGGATGCAATTCACCCAGAGTACACAGGAACATTTTCTGTATATATTTTCATGATGCCTGTTCCCACAATTGTTGGCTGCATCATCGTACGCCAATATGCCCATATTTTTTTTTTTTTTCCAAACTTTATTTATATTTTACAATAACCGGTAGGCATGGCTCCAACAGGGAGCTGCTGAATGCAATATCCCACAACAATTCCCCCACCCCACCGCCCCCCATCCCCCGTATCCACAGTATCTTTGAGAGTTTCTACTCATTGCCTTAGTCGCATGGACGTTTTCTCTCCTTGTCTTCCCGCTCCTCCCTCTTACGGACCTGAGTTCTGGGTGTTTGGATTATCAGGGTCCGAAGTAACAGATTTGTTCATCAGGTAGGTGATATATGGTCCCCAGATATCAGGAGGGCGTGCGTGTAAAGGTAGTGTACGAATAAATTCAGTGTCCATATCTTGGCAATAAGTTATATCCTTTTCCCAGTCAGCTACCCTAGGGAGTGGGCCCCTGCCCCACGACATGGCTATTCTCCTTCGTGCTAGCACCATGAGGAGTGCCGCCAGCTTGCGTGACGATGGCTGCAGATGTCTTGTGAGGCCAAGAAGCGGGCCCAGCGGCAGGGGGGTCATCTGCTCTCCTATAATCTCGGATGTTGTTTGTATAACGGTGGACCAGAATTGCTGGATACCGGGGCAGACCCATGCCAGATGAAGAAAGTCGGCGTTGGGACAAACGCATCTCTCACACTGGGCCGACGCCTCTGGGTGGTGCCTGTGTTTTTTGGCGGGTGTGTAATATGTTTGGTGTACAAAATTGAAATGGATCAGTTTGTAGCGAGAATTTAGCGCCACTTTTTGAGTTTGTCGCAGAATGTAGGCCCAGTCTTCCTCACTGATTGGTTCCTGCAAAACCGATTCCCACCTGTGTTGCACTTTAGGTAGGAGCTTCCTCGTGTCACTCACCAGGGTTTTGTACAGAGTTGACACCAGTCTGCCCTCTCCCTGTGCTAATATTGTGTTATGTAGCAGCTCCCACGTGGGGGGTTGTTTAGGGAATGAGGGGAATAGCTCCTGCAGGGCGTGACGGAGTCTGAAATAGAGAAAGACGTCCAAGGATGTGTTCCCTCCCTTGTCCTTGGCCATTTGGGTGGTCAGAAAGGTGCCCTCTGGGAAGAGGTCTCCTAGCGTTTTTACTCCTATTTTGTCTACCCATAGCAGGAATACCTTTTCGTTCGTGAGAGGGATACCGGGGATAAATTTTATAGGTAGTATGGGGGAGAATCGTACAGCCACTCCACACGCACTGGCGATCTTCTTCCATATCGCATATGTAGACAGGACCGTGTTCAGTGTCTTATGCGGCACAGGGATGTGGCTGATTATGACTGCGGATAGTAAATCGGGGGAGGCCAGGGCTCTTTCCACTTGCACATGTGGTCTTACATAGTGGATTGAGTACCAGTGGCTCAGGAATTGAGCCTGAGCCGCCCAGTAATATTTCTCTATATCTGGGAGCGCCAGACCTCCCTTCGCTATAGGTAAAGTGAGTGTGTCGTAAGCCACCCGAGCCGGTTTCCCCGCCCATATTAACTCTAGGATCGTGCTCTTGATCTTTGACAGAAAGGACTTGGGGAGAAGTAGCGGGATATTTGTGAAGAGATATAAGAGTTTGGGGAGAATAACCATTTTCGTCAGTGAGGTCCTGCCCCACAGCGTCAATGGGAGTGATTTCCATCTCTGAATACGTTCAAGTAATAGCTGCAGTGCGGTTCCGTAATTATCTCTAAATATCTCGTGATGGTTACGTGACATCTTGATCCCCAAGTAGCGCACTTTCGAGGTTTCCCATTGGAACCCATGGTCGTCGGCGAACTCTGAGGTGCACGGAGTCAGGGGGAATACTATCGATTTGGAGTGGTTGGTTTTGAGCCCTGACATTAACCCGAATTTTATCACCTCTCGCATTACGGGGTTGAGGTTGACTTGGGGGTCGCTAATGAACAGCATGACATCGTCCGCGTATAGGGAGACGATTAGCCTGTGAGGACCCAGTTTTAACCCTCGCTCTAACTGCTCGGCCCGTAGCCTCGAGGCTAGGGGTTCCATCACCAGGGCGAAGATAAGGGCCGAAAGAGGGCAACCCTGTCTCGTCCCGCGTTCCAATGTGATCCCCGATGATTTAGTGTTCCCGAGTGTGATGTACGAGCGTGGATTATTGTAAAGCAGAGCTACTAGCTTCAGGAAGAAGTTGCCCAGACCCATCTGCTTCAGTGTCGCGAACATGAAAGGCCACTCTACAGAGTCAAACGCCTTCTCGGCGTCCAGCAGTACTGCTATCGCCTGCTGTGTCGAGTCTAGGGCCTCGATGACGCCAAACAGCCTCCTTATGCCGAACGTTGTGCTACGCCCCGGGATGAACCCGGCCTGGTCACCCAGCACTAGTGCTGGCATCAGAGGGAGCAGTCTGGCCGCCAGGATTTTGGCCAGGATTTTGTTGTCCAGGTTGATCAGAGAGATCGGTCTATACGAGGCGCAGCTCTCTGTAGGTTTTCCGGGTTTATGCAGCATCATCACGTTGGCTTCACGCGTCGTGGGGGGAAGTGCTCCTCGACCCACCGCCTCTTCGTAGACCTGCAAGAGGAGGGGGGCCACTATGTCCATGTGCGCCTTGTAGAACTCGCCGTTGAGCCCATCGGGGCCGGGTGCTTTGATATTAGGTAGGGATTTGATTGCCATCCGGATTTCTTCCAGTGAGATGGGCGCGTTCAGGGGTTCGCGCAAGTCTTGGCTTACCCAATACAGTTCTGTGTCATTCAGGTATTCTTGTATCGCTTCGGGGTCTGATGTTCCTTTTGAGCTGTACAGGTCTTGATAGAATTCCCGGAAGGTGTTGGAGATCCCCTCCTCCGTGTAGACTATCTGTCCTTGCGCATCTGTGACACATTCAATATGAGGTGGGACTCTGTCTATCGATAGTAGTCGGGCCAGCAGTGCACCTGGTTTTTGCCCCTCACCGTACTGCCTGATCTGCTGTCTACGACCCATGAACTTCAGTTCGCGGTCCGCTGTCTCCTTAAATTTCAAGAGTTCTTGCTTAAGCTTGGCTTGCGTGCATGGATCGGGGGTGTTGAGGAGATTCTGTTCCAATTCCTTTAAACGGTCCTCTATGTTGGACAGTTCCCTTCGGATCATTTTTAGTGTCCCGTTTTCTTTGGTCAGGCAGATTCCTCTGACAAAGCACTTGAATGTTTCCCAAATGGTGCCTGCGGAGTCAACCGAGTTTTGGTTGGTGTCTATGAAGGAGAGTATTTCTTGCCGCAGTTCTGCTGCAAACACTGCGTCTGTGAGTGAACCGGGTTTAAACCTCCAGTTGAGGCCTGGCACTGCTGTGCCCGCTAGGGTGGCCTCCAATACCACCATCGAATGGTCGGAATAGGACCTTGGTAGGATCTGGCACGCGTCCCACCTGAAAGGGCTGTGGGAGGACGCCAGGATATAATCGATTCTAGAACTGGTGTTGTGCACAGCTGATCGGAAGGTATAGTCTCTCCTGTCTCGGTTGTGTCTTCTCCACATGTCGGAAAGATTGAAGGCCTGACAAATCTCTCGAACCTGAGTACTTGCTTTGGACGGGTTTCCTGAAGTGTTGTGGGACCTGTCGAGCCTGGGGTCGAGCGCGGTGTTGAGGTCGCCCCCCCACACCACAGTCGACGCGTCGGTCGTGGCTAGATGGGACATTATCCAGTTAAAGTTATCGTGTCCATCTGTGTTTGGAGCGTAAGAGTTGACCACCACCACTTCCTTTCCAGCGATTATTCCTTTCACCAGTAGGGCCCTTCCTTCGGTGTCCTTCTTTGACTCGATGAGGCTGAAATTGGTCCTCTTATCGATCAGGATCGCCACGCCTCTGGCGAACGATGAGTAGGACGAGAAGTACCGGTGGCATCCCCATGATCTGGCCCAGCGCTGTTCCGACGAGGGTAGTAGATGAGTCTCCTGGAGTATCGCTATGTTGATTTTGTGTCTCCGCAGATATTGAAGGATTCTCCTCATTTTCGTAGGCTGGTTGCCGCCGCGTATATTCCAGGTGGCGATTCTCAACGTTGTCGCTGCCATCTGAACGGATCAGTGTAATCCTGTCGGGCCGGGGCCCGCGGAGTTAGCTGGAGTCGCTTTCGGAGAAGGAGCCAGGAAGACTTGGCGATTTGTAGGTACATAGTTCCTCGCGTGGCTGTCGTGGATCGGGGGTATGTGGGTTGAGGCGGTATTACTGAATTAACTTCCCTCCCATGCACGGGCAACCCCCAACAGGCCCGTGGTAAACAGTCCCATAGTAACGAAACAACTTGCATTGCTGTGCTCGGGGCGCAAGTGGCCCTCCAAGAGAGGGCTAGCTCCCTTCCCCGGATACAATAGTGGTCTGCGGTGGTCTCTCCTTGTCAGCCATGCAGACACTAGCCCTCCCATTAGGTACCTTGTAGGCAAAATTTATGGTGGATTTCTTCTCGGTCTCTCTCCCCTTTGAGGCCTTCCGTTGGAGGAGGCGGGTCTGCAGCCCGAGCGGTCCAGATAATCGCTCGTCTCTTCCGGAGAGTTGAAAAACTGGGTCGTCCCCTCATGTTGGATTCGGAGTTTGGCAGGGTAGAGCATGGCGTATTGTATCTGGTTCTCTTGAAGCCTGCGCTTTACTGCCGTGTACGATCTTCTTTGCGCTTGGACCGCCTGGGAGAAATCCGGGAAAAATTGGATTTTATCACCGTCGTACTGAAGATCGCCTTTCTCCCTGGCCGCCCGTAGGATGGCGTCCCGGTCTTTGTAGTTGAGCACTCTCGCTATGATTGGGCGAGGATTAGCCCCCGGGATCGGTCTGGTGTTGGGAATTCGGTGGGCTCTCTCCACAACAAACAGTTTGGACAGGATGTCTGTGCCGAAAAGGTCTACGCATAACTTCTCAATGTAGTCCTCCATCTTTATGTTGAGTTGTTGTTCCCTAGCTCCAACGATCCTGATGTTGTTGCGTCGGGAGCGGCCCTCCAAGTCTTCATTCTTTGCGTTTACCGCTTTCATTTGCCCTTCTAGGGAGGCCACTCTGGAAGTCAGGGCCGCTGCTCCGTCGTCGAGGTCCGACACCCTCTGCTCGACTGTGTCAAGTCTATCGGCGTGTTTGTCTAACCGGTGCTGGAGCAGATCAACCTTAGAGGAGAGGGTGTCGAGTTTGCTCCCAAGACCGCCAATTCCGGCTTTCAGTTCTAGGAGAATTCCCCTGATGTCGAACCCGTGGGCCTCCTCCTCGTCTTGGATGGGAGATAGCGCTCTGCCATTTGAGGTGGTTGGTTTGGTCACGGAGCTGCCCTCAAAGTTTAGCTTCTTTTGAGCTCTGTCCATTTTCTTTGAGGCCGCCATTGGCGCTTGTGTAGCGGGGGTCCTACAGGGCACCGGAGGTAGGTCCGGGGTCCCGGTTGATCCGCGCCTCCGTTGCGCTATCTCGGATGGGGTTTCTCTCCTGATGTTTCCCTTTGTGATAGGGTATAGTGGAAGCGGGAGTGACGCCGGGTCCAAGCGCTATCTACTGCTGGTTCTCGGCTGGCCCGTACGTTGGGGGTTCACGCGGACCCCGGCTTGCGGTTTCCCGCGCCCCGCGCCTTCACACAGGCTGAAATTCACCCCGGGGAGTATGGACGGGGGCGCACGGGGGCGCGCGTACCTGATCTTCGGGGTTCGTTCAGGACGGCTCCTCCGAGATTCTGCCGGATGTCCCACCGCTTTCGGCCGTTCAGGCCGTCCCCCTCCGGGCCCGCTCTGTCTCCGACTGCCTCGCGTCTAGCCCGCGCCGGCGCTCCACTCGGACCGGGGAGGGGGAGGGTTTCTCGTCGCTGAGGAATCTGGACCCAGCATCCGAATTACGACGAAAGAAGTACTTCGTTTTGTTCAGAATCGCTTTGGCTACAAACTGGGGGTGGCTGCATACACAATGCCCAGCGCAGATGCCTCGATTCGTCAGGATTTCTGAGGGAGCTCCGTGGAGCTCACAGGGAGGCCGCCATCTTGGACGGCTCTCTAGCGCCCTCTCGCCAATATGCCCATATAAGAAGATGTGTATGCTTGCTTTGTCCATAATGCTAGCAGTGATATTATAAGAAAACATATCCCTGCTGGCTCAGCCAATATATGCCAGTATCCCCACAAAAGAACATGGCCGTGTTGGCTTTGTCAGTAAAAAACAACATGGCCTAAATAAGAAAACATGTCCAAACTGGCTGTCCCAATATGCACCAATACGGCCATGCAAGAATACTTAACATGCTGGCTTTACTTTATTTTCAATACCAGTAAGACATACTATGTCACAGTAAGAAAGCATGTCCGGACTAGCTGCACCAATGATGGCCAGCACAGCCATTTACGAATACTCAGCAAGTTGGCTTTAACCTTTATGCCAGTAAATAAATCCCATGCCACTGTATGAAAACATGTACCCTACTGGCTGCACCAATGTTGGTTAGCACTGCCATGTTAGAACACTCATAATGCTAGCTTTACTCTTGATGGTAGTAAAAAATGTCATGCCATGGTAAGAAATATTTTCCAGACTGGCTGCACCAATGTAGGCCCGTACAGCCATGTAAGAACACTCATGCTGGCTTTACCCTTGATATCAGTAAATACAATGCCATGTCATGGTGCAAGAATATGTCCAGACTGGCTCCACCAATATAGGCCAGTATGTAAGAACACTCCTCATGCTGGCTTTAACCTTGGTGCCCTGTAAAAAAAATGCCATGCCGTCACAAGAAGATATGTCCTGGCTGCCAATGCACAAATGAACCCCATCCACAAACAGACCCACCTAGACCCACTCCCCAGCTCAAAAGCCTTCATCCGGTCATTCATACAGCATTCATACACTCTCACTCTCTCATTCACCCCTGGACCCATACATCACTCATGCACTCCTGCTCTCTCTTTCACATGCACACACTAGCATGGACTCTCTTATTTACACATGCACTTAAAGAAACAACCATATATGCATCCACACATACATGTATTTTTTCTTACTTGCTAGCCCTGTCCATATTACAGATGCTGCCTGCAATGAAAATCCACTGGCTCCCACCGTATACACAGCAGTAACCAGGAAGCAGGTGAAGAGGGAGTTGGGATCCTGCCACCAACCCCAACCCCCTTCCCGTCAAATTCATGGCAAGACGAAAGGCCAGAAAACACTGCAATCATCCATTCTATTTCAGACGAATTCCTAACGGACCAATGATTGATAAATACATTGAGGGGTATCCCCTCGGCCAGCCATGGTCAGAGACACCTATATGGACAGCCTGGACTAGAGCACCAAGAAGCCATGTTGCTGAAGTCGATAGAGACACCACGACATAGCATCATTAGACATGAAGCACACGTGCCATCCGCACTTTGGGACACAAACACACACTCAAATACATGAAGAACACAAGCATACAGTTCTATAATTAGAGGACAGATACATATACATACTATCATTGATTTTATTATTTTTGCCATCTGCCAAGTGCAGCAACGCAGAAACCGCAAAGCACAAGAGATCCGAGCAAAGTTTGCAGATGCTTAAAACGCAAAGAACCCTATGGAACTGAAGGAGCACCTATGGGACCTGACAGAGCCCATCGTGACTAACCTATGGAGAATATAGTATAGCATGGACAATGTAGAAACCGCACCATAAGGTTTAGGAAAATTACAGCAGACGTCAGACCAATGAACAAGGGCTGAGATGAGCTGATTCAGGCTGGACGTGTGAGAAAGGACCTGCAGCCAAGGCCAAGAGATACGGATGACATTCCAATCCACAGATGACAAAGGGACCAGCTGCAGAAAAAGAGAATAAATCCTCATAATTCAGAGCTGCAAAGCTCAATTTCGTGGTCTCCAAGCACGTGATAGAGCTGAAGCAGACAATGGACAATGATCAGAGGTGGGAAAGGAGAGCAGGTCTCAGGCAGCCAGACACAGAATGCAACAAGTATGCAACATTATGCAACAAGTGTTGCACCTAGCAGGAAAGCATTCTCATAAGGTAAAAGTGGTGCACACAAGTTCCAATACAGACACATAATCATTCTCATCACCTTGAAAAGGTACACAGCGAGCTGAGAACCATTTCGGGTCCCAGGCCTGGGGACGTCAGCTCTAGCCAATCACAGTTTAGTACCCTAGTGGTGGGTAGCAACTGACAAGAACCAATGGTAAGTCCACAACACTGCAACAAGGTTAAAGTTAGTGAATTGGGGATAGAACAGGCCAGCCACCTGGCTTGGAAGAGCCAGTAGAATAACATATATATGTACCCATATAGGTTATTATGCTCCTCAATAGGTTGCAGAGAGAGGCCCAAGTAATGACAGAGCAGTGACGTGTTTGTTAGCGTGTCCAGTCAAATGATCGAATCAAAAGGATCGAATGACAAAAGGTTCGAGTCAATAGGACCGAAAACAAAAGGGTTGAATGCCTTTTTTTAAATGTATTTTTTTTGGGGGTCTCCTTATAGGAAAAAAAGTGTTTTTTACACCAAAAATTCGACCTTTTTGTTTTCGGTCCTTTTGATTCGACCCTATTGCATTTCGATCCTTTTGATTCGATCCTTTGATCTATAACCGTTGTTAGACAAAAGTGGCCTGCGTGCCATTTACTTTGTGACATGCTGGAATTTCTTGAGTTCTTGTATTGATCACTGTTGGTTTTGGGCTGTAATAAACCGCAGTTTGAACTTGCCATTGACTGAGTCCTCCGTCTACTCTGGGGGAGGGTATTAGGCCCTCCATGTCCTCAAACTTTTAGTATCCCTCTGGCATACCTGGGAGTTCTCCCCAACATAGGGTGATCTTTCTACTTTCTGAGCATGTGCGGTGGAGCAAAGAGACCCCTTCATGCTGCCGAGGGAGGCAAAGCTCAAGTCCTAAAAAACACTGGGGGGGCTCTGACGTACACTATGGCAAGTGACATCACAGGCAGTGAACATGTCCTAAAGTTTGCAAAATTGTATTCAGTTTGTCTTTCTCATGAAGAAAGTGAATAGGACGATTAAATATTTGCATTGAAAGAAGATCTTCTAATAAGGTTGCAGGCTCGGTTTTTAAAAAGCACATCATCAATATCTAAGACTGCAATAAAACTTATGCTGTATAGCAGCGTATGACATTTTATAGGATCAAGTTATGAGATTTCAGTGGTCTTGTGGCTAAGTCTTTGGCCATCTAGCCATGCGCCCATGGTTCAAGTCTCGGCTGCAGTACTGTTTTCTTCAGTTGAAGGCAGAAAACCAGCAGTTTAAAAAAAATAAAACCGGGGGGGGGCGGGTACAGAGACGGCCCTCTGAACGATTGGGCAGGTGCTGTCAAACTTCATCTTCATCTTAAGTCTTCCCCCACTTTGGTCATCTTCAAAAAGAACGTAAAGATCTTTCTTTTTACCTCGCCATAGCTCTATTCTCTTTGATCTCAATCTTTCTCTACTTCTGATTGTTCATTTTTCTTTTGTCTGTTCTTGTTTTGTTTTATGTGCGCTGTTAGGCCTGCGGGCGATTTGGCGCTATACCAAGAATTAAAATAAATAAATAAATAAATAAACTGTGTGTACCCTGGACTTAAATGACCGGAAGGTGTACGAGCACACCCTAGGCACATTTAGGCCTGCAATTCCCCACCCTGGATCCCCTTTGGGTCATGCACGGCTGGGGAAGGAAAACACCCTGGCCTTGCACGTTCCACTGGGCATGCGTTCTGGTGAATTGAAACTGTCAAAGGAAAATATACCGGTCACGGAGGAATCTATCGATTGTTGCTGTAGCTGAGGGAATGCTCAATGTTTTTACTGGACTGACTTTGGCGCATCCACAATGGGTTGCGGATCGGCGCTCTCACCCATTACAGGCGAGCTGTCCCAGAATACCTTTCTATAACAATGTAAGCGAATAAGAGGGCGCTTACATGTTCACAGCTGTGCTGTGGGTACTAACACATAAAGAAAGTCCTATTCAGAAGAAAGTCTGCGGCCAACATTTCAGGAAGCAGGGCCGCTCTGCATTGCTGTACAAGCCAACTTTGTGTACCTGGCAAACAGACCCGAGACAAGGTGCGTATTGAAAGAGATTTGTTCACACTATTTTAATGAAAGAGCCTAGCGCAAAGAGTTTGCCGAAATGGCGGTCGCTGAATTCAAAATGCACATTTAATAGCATGAGCAGATGTTGCGTTTGGAGACAGCCTATCAGTGTTTGGGCCCAATGTTTGCGTGCCTTTGCAGTTTGTTTGCAACTGATTTATGTGCAGGGAGCAATTAGTATCATAAATTCAAACAGCTGTCATTAATTGAAAGGCATTTCTAACCGTTTCTCCACACCTTTGCACATTTCGCGAATCATTTCAGAAGGTGAGTCACTTTGTTCAAGCTCCTTCACGCACTAAGTGAGGGTGTAACAGTATATCGTGCTCCGAGCATTACCCCGCCAGCTCAGGTGTCTACAGCAGATAATTAAATCTGTGATGGGAGGGAGTGCGTTCAAGTGGCGGGAGACAGGGACTAAAACCCAGAAGGTAAAACATCTGTTCTATCTGTCCCTAGAAGTCAGGGAGCGCTTGCGCAGGTCAACGTGTTTCCCTGTAAACAAGCAGAGCACGTGGGCCGCTATCTGGCTCTCAGCTGGCGCCCTATCGCTTTGAATAACCCGAATCCGGGACATGTGTAAATGTAGCTGCAGGTGCTTTCTAGAGGAACCTTCACAGAGAGTAATGGATAGACACCTGGGCCCGCTTCACGGCTGGACTGCGCCGCAGAGTGAGAGGGGTCCCGTTATCCCTCCCATTATTGTGCGTTCTCCCATTTGCCTCCCTGCACGTTCCTGATTCACTACAATGACTTGCGAGATTCTGATGGCGCTGGTTGTGGCAGAACCCATTCCAGCAAACCTATGTGCAGGCATCTTCCAAACACCCAGCAGTGCATCGGCCCACTACCCACATGTAGTAAATCGGTACATTTGCAGTAGGAGGGCTTACGGGACCTGCCTCTACAAATATTATTTATGAATCACAATATGTGTTTTTTGATAGATGTAGGTGATTTAGAGGTGGTAAAACAGGGCGATCACGAGGTTGCCTCATAAAAGCAGGGCTGGATGAAGATGTTTCAGGGCTGGGGGGGAGGGGCATTGCAACATGATGTTTTGGGGGGCACCCCCTTTTCTTACAGCTGCGTAAAACAGGTACCGGTGAGGTGCTTACATTATAACGAAGGTAAATGAATGCAGGGAGGTGGTTAATAGCTGCACATTATCATGGAGCAGCCAGCCGGGAGCTGAAATACTAATATCTGCTGAAGAGCTATTCATCGCTCATCGACTGCATGGTGCTTATGTCAGGGAAACTGGAATAAAAAGGGAACCAGGTGCTAAAAACATTGCTTGATACTGCAAGGAGGATGTGAGGAAGTAATCTCACCAGCAAAGGCAGCCTGTAGTGTGCTTTACATTGAAGATATATGTTTCTGTGTCATCAAACAGCCAAAATGGGGCACCTGCTCTGAGGCACCCCAGAGCCCTGGGGCTCATTTCTACTCAAAAGTTTGATATGCCTTGACACCATCCATGCATAAATGCAACATTATTTATGCACGCACACAGGAACCACGAGCCACAAACCAACCCTATAGACACAAGAATGGCATTGCACATCACCCTAGGTTCAAAATGAACAGCATCAATCTTTCTATTAAAAAGACATTGCAAATGATGACTTGAATGTGTAGGGGAAAACCTGTGGTGTTGGGCTCTGTAACAGTTCATTCAGAGGCCACCCTCAACATAGGGAGTTCCTTCCGTCCCCAAGCTAAGTGTCACACAATAAACGGTTAATGCCCATTCTTTTTATTCAGCCGTATCGCCAATTCATCTAATACCCCTTGGATCCCTCCCCTGAGTTACCAATGAACCAAGAACCAGGCTGGTGTAGAGGACATATATTTATGTTTATTTGAATTAGATGCTAAGAAAATCGCGCTAAAACATCAAACACCACTTTATCCGTGGCACATCACAATAAACATTTCTCCACATAAATAAATCACACAAGTGGGTTGAAAATAACACAAATCACAATTCTTTACTTTCTACAAATTTCACTTCAAGAAATAATTAAACTGAACAATAAACAAAAAAATTACAGATGTAGTGATGTGCAATTTCGATTTTCCTGCATGCTTAAAGGATAGCACTAGGGTTTATAGATTGCTACAAATGCATATGGTAATTATGATGTCGCACACACTTTTGGTTTAAAATAAACACAGGGTGGTTTAGCAGTTTTTTTTCAGACCCCCCCCCCCCCACTTTGTTCTGTGTTGGGGAAGTCAGACAAAAAAACTGGACGGATTTGGGAATTTTGCATTTCAGAGCCCCCTCCACTTAAAGGCCAGTGTTGGGGAAGGTGGATAGCAAAAATTGGGATGATTTGAGAATTTTGGATTTCACACCCCTCCCCCCTCCACTTAAAGGTCTGTGTTGGGGAAGCTGGCAGTTTAGGGGATTTTTTAGTTTAGGCACAAAGACACCCCTCTTCCTAAAGAGGTCAGGTCAACAGGACAAATAGGATCACCCAATTAAATTACAATCTATAATGTTCCGCGCACACTGGGAATGAGCTTTGCTAATTTCTAATTTTAACAAAAATCACCCTGTGTTGTCCCGCCAAGGGGATTAAATTAATGAAATGAATATTATTTGTTAAATAGGCTAAGGATTTATACAGTTTTGCCCCTTCTTCCTAAAAAGGTCGGGGTCAAAAGGACAAATAGGACCACCCAATTAAATTACAGTCTATAATGTTCAGCGCACACCGGGAATGAGCTTCGTTAATTTAGAATTTTAACCAAAATCACCCTGTGGTGTCCCGCCAAGAAGAATTAATTCAATTAATATTTTTTGTTAAATAGGCTAATGATCTATACAGTTTTTCCCCACCCACTATAAAGGGAAAGGATTTAAAGCCAGCATATCCACCCACCTTTTGGTTACAAAGGGCTCAAGTCTACTTACATTGAACACCTCTGTTTAAAGTTCAGGACAGCCAGCTGCATGTCAGGACCTACTGGAATTATAGTGCAGGGTTCTGGTCACTCCACTCTCAAGGATGGCCTCCCGCTCTCCACCATAGGACCCAATCAGCTTTTAGGCCTTCCTAGAAATAGACAGCTCCACCCAGAGGCAATCTCTGCAAAATCTTCTTTTGGTGTTTGCTGGCAGCTGTCAGATGGTAATTTTCAGCAGCTCTTCCTGATGGTACATTTCAGCAGCCATGTCCAATGGTAATTTTTAGAATCTCTGTCCCTTCGTCATAGTGCATTTCACTTTGTATACCAGCAATGCCACATCAAGTTTACAATCTTGGGGGAATACCCTGCAAGAGTTCTCACAAATAGGATTGGACAGTTACCCTTCTCTCTCCTCCCAACTCCAGCCCATCTCTAAGTATTGGCTTAGGAGTTTGGAGCAGACATACGGCAGCTTCTATTTGCAATTCCCATTTGTTCTCATGTCAAATCTTTTGCACAAACTATTAATTTGGCAAAACTTCATAATTGTACTAATAACTGCCATAATATATATATATATATGTTCTGATCCAGCTAATCATGGTGAATTAAATAAGATGACAGCCATGTCTGCACCATGTTGCACGGCCATGTTGCAATTTTCCGCCATCTTTACCAAAAGCATAATAGTTAGGAACATGTAATGTATTAACCATATTCCTAATGTTACCATCCACTAGCACACAAACTCTCACATTTGGAACATGTTCAGATCAGCCAGAAACCCATCTTAGATGGCCATTACAGTTCCCTGAGTCTCAGGTGGATGAATTGTATGTCACCAAAATTGTCTGGATTCAAAAGTTAGGGCTCCTGGTTGGGAGCCTATTATACCCTGGAGGGTTAGTAGGGAACAATGATTACAATTGAATAGGTTCACGCATTTAATCAGTATGACCTATGGCTGCAGAGAAAAGGGCATCAGTTATAATAGTCCTTTTAAATTAATAGTAAATATTCATGTTGGACCAATGGTAGCTCTCCTGCCTTTAGGCAATTTGTTCTCACCGGTCCAGTGTTTTTTATTAGTCTCTTTGAAGTCAGTTGTTTGAAATTAATTTCAGCTCCTAAATACCTGGGATGCAGCAGCTAGAGCATTTGGCCTGTTCAGAACTTCTCTTTCAGAGACACCAGGTCGAGGAAACATCCGTTTTCAATGCCTCTTAGCAGTCATACTTTATTGCAGTTGTAAACAGCTGGAGGTTGTAAAAGCCAGGCTTCCAGTGGGGGAGTTCTTTGTGAAATTTGGCCAGAAACCCACCATTTGTCCCTGGCTGAAATGAAAGTCACAGATTTATTCTTTGACATACAGTGTGTTTTACTGATCCAGATTCACTTTGCTTTTGGGCTGAAAGTGAAGGGCTGTTTCTTTCAGTCATTAATAAAATACACTTTTTATTATCTGCTGTTTGTTTTTTCTGCTGAAAAGTGGACCCGAATCATCACAGTGTACCCCCTTGTGATGGGTCACAGTTTCATAGAAAAATTATGCATTTACCTCTTAGCCCGCAATGTGATGAGATTTTCCAATCTGCACTCAGATTACATTTTTGTTTTTGCTTTCTTTGGATTTCCCTTGCAGAAAGATACCCACATAGTCTGTCTAAATAGATCCACAGGAGCTTTTCATGACAACCAAGCAGGCTTTTCTTTTACCTTCTTGCCGGTATTTTGCATGTGAAACATAATATACATTACATCTTGTTTACATGCACCATGTCTTTTCCCTGACATCTTTATGTTGGCAGGGGAACATTTTCCTCATGTCTTGCTTTAACTTGCAAACACACATGCAAAGCCGTTTTTTTTGTCAATGGCCCTCATTACAACACCCGCGCTAAACCATGGCGCTATTAGCACCATGGTTGGTGCCGGCGTTGTAACGGGTCCGCCATGGTTCAATTGGGAATTACCACCCCATTCCAAGGTTGGCGGGGCGGTAATTCCCCATTGAACCATGGCCCTTCCCCATTCCCATTTTCACCCCATAGGGCTCTATGGGAATGGGGAAGGCGCTAAGTACGGTACCGCAAATTGCAGTACCGTACTTAGCACCAAGGTCCCTTTGCGGGTCCCTACTTTAATGGCTGGTGTAGACCAGGCGTTAAGGTCGGGTCCCGCAAAGGGAACTCGTAATCAGGCGCTAAGTGTTTAACGGCACTGCAGCCTTTTACGGCACCGTTAAACACTTAGCGCAAGGGTCGTAATTAGGCCCAATGTTTAAAAATCGTGTTTTTTCATGTGAAAGGGACCTTTGAATTTCTTCTTCTTTTGTGAATTAAGATGATGCTCTTTCCTTGGTAATGACAGGTAGGACATTTTCACATGGCCCTTCAGTTCCATTAGTTTGGAGCCTTTGATTCCACACCAGAGCACACTTGGTTAAATGTGCTACTATTAAGTGAACAGTCAGGGGAATGAAGGGGTGGGGGTTTTATATAGGACCCTGGCTGCCCCTCGACTACATTGGTAAAGTACTACACCCACTCATTGCGACCCACAGGCGTGGGCTTACATGGACCGCCAAGGCACTATTTCACCACAATTTGAGAGCAGCAGACTAGGACCAATCCAAAACCAATCTAAGTTGGGGATGCCAAGTGACTCAATTGCTCCAGCTCCAGCTGCACTGTACCTTTCTAACCCATAGAGGGGCCACCCTTCAACAACTACTAGGCCCTTCTTGTAATACTTGCTTTACTGCCAGCCTAAAACAAAACACACACATTGCCACATGAAGCGCCAGATAGTTTGTCTTTCTGCCTGTCTACAGAAGTCAGCCCCAGTGACGATTTGCCCTCGTGTTTAGAAGACATACTTTTATCTTCATAATTACCTGACTAGGGGGGGGGCATAAAGAGAACATCTCACACCTGTGTCAGGTTGGAGGAAGCTAGGAAGGAGCAGAGCATGCCATATGCAGGAGTGCATCCAAGGAGCTTATAAAAGATAGCCTTATAAGGTATTGGGTAGAACCCTGACAGATTCATGCAGTGTTGGACCCCCAAAACTTTGAAATGCCTGTGCGACACTGTGAGCAAAAAGCCCCCAAGAGGCTTGTGACATGTCATGAGGTCCAATCCACTGAGAAGTTTACAGGATGCTGTGAGGATCAAGCCACTGAGAGATGTACAGAATGCTGTGAGGACCAGCACTGAGAGGTGTACTGAATGCTATGAGGACCAAGCCATTGAGAGGTTCGGCGATTGCTATGAGGACCAAGCCACTGAGAGGTGTACGCAATGCTATGTGGACCGAACTGCTAAGAGGTATACAGGATGCTTTGAGGTCCATGCTGCTGAGAGGTGTGCAAGGTTCTATGAGGACCAAGCAGCTGCGGGCTTTACAGAATGCTGTGAGAACTAAGCCACTGAGAGGTGTACGGAATGCTCTCGGGACCAATCCACTTAGATGTTTACAGGATGTTGTGAGGTCCAACCACTGACAGGTGCGTGGGATATCGTGAGCACTAAACTAACGAGAGATGTAAAAGACACTGGGAGCCCTAAGTCACCGAGAATTGATTGCATAAAATACCAGAATCCCCAAACCACTGGGAAGGTGCAGCTAAACTGGGAGAGCTGGTATGCATCCCAAGACAATGACTAGGTGGTGATCCGCTACCAGAATCATGAGATAGGGCTACCGCTAGAGCAGAAACAAACTCCCAATGTGTTTGAAGGATAAACCGCTACTGGATGCCCCAAAATCCTGTGAAGCAATACGATGGGAGAAGTGTTACCTCGAATATCAAGCAAACCAAATAAAAGGAGACTAAACTAACTGCATTCTGTGAATTGGAGTGAAATCCAAAAGAGTTAATTAATCAGAAAGAAACCAAGTAAAATAATGTAACATTGAATTCTGGGGATTAGAGTATTAGAGTGATGTCCAATGCATTCATCTGTGAGAAATAAACCAAGTGGCAGAACTGCAATCTGTGAATTGGAATGATATCCCAAAGCATTCCTATCTGCGAACGAAATCAGATAAAATGGGACAATGCTGCGTTCTGGGAATTGGAGTGAAATCCAAATGTTTTTGTATATGAGAACGAAACCAAGTAAGACTGAGTTTGGAGTGAAAATACCCAAAATGTCCCATAGACGAAAAGAAAATAAAAAAGGAGTCCATTCTGCATTCTGGGAATTGGAGTCAAACCTTCGGGGTTGAAGTACAACAAAACTGCTTGAGTATTTAGAGACTGGAAAAGACAGAAATGTATGCAAGAGAAGAAAAGGCTCAACCAATACTGTTTGATGTAGGATTCCATGGTCAAAGGCAAGGATAGTCAACAAAGTTACACAGAGCACAAGTTGAGGGGCCACTCAGGTGGGCAGCGTTTGCTCAATTTTTTTAAGGTGTTGACACTCCTCCAGCCCCTGTCTGTTTAAAGAATTAAAAAAAAATTAGCAGTGCGTATGAAGAGGGAGGTGCCCAAGAATCAAGCACAAGTCCTGAATTTGGAAGGCAGACAGCAGTACACAAGACCACACAAACAGCTTATCACCGGCAGCAAAATATCCATATTGCCTACTTGCTATACGGGACATGATTTATTACAGAATCTTAGATCTAAAAGGTGCGTATCTTTTATAGTTAGCCAGAAATGTAATAGGAAAATCTGTGTGCTTGGCAAATGCTTATTTGTCCTGTGCGTTTTCTTCAATTGTGAAAGACAAGTTGAATGAAATTTGCTTATTTCACCTAATGTTCACTTCCTGTGACATCACTTCCCAATGAGTGTGTCAGAGTCTGCCCACTTTTTTTAGGATTCGAACCCGACAAGGTCTGAAGAATCATAAACAAGTTTTCCACCTGAGGAAGTGATTCCAAGGCTAGAAACGTTCCTTCTGAAAACAGTGTTAAGCAGGAAGTAGCCCTTTAGCCCTTATGCTGGACTAGAGAACAATAGCCAAATGTTGTTAAAAGATTAAATAAACCAGGCAGCTCAAGATTTTCTTGGTCTGTTTCTGGCACAATCCCCCATAAGGCTCTTATTGTGCCACTGTAACCTGCCACCAATGGTATTAGCACTGTCTCGTTTACCTGACGGGCAGAGGGCATGTTTATCATCAGCTGAGAACTTTCATGGTGTTTCATGCACGGAGAACACTCAGGGTGGGCATTCCCGCATTGTTGCCCCACCATTAATCTACTGAACAGAAAGCAAACAGACTGGTTTGTGTTACTACGTTCAGTGGGCACAGCAGTGCGTTTAGAAAAACCCTTCCGAAGAACTGACACCTGTGTGAGATACAAAGTTATCAGCCAAGCGAATGGGTGCCTTTAAAAGGTCAAAACATCTTAAAGACGTTCTGGTAAGATATTACCAGAATGCCGGCACAGAGACCTCAGCTCTCTCTAGATTCTGAGTTCCCCCATATGTATTGGGGCACTACCCATCTGGTAGACATTCAGCCTGTCCATACTGCCAAGACTACCACCTTTACACTGAAAAATAAACTTGGAGGCTAGAGAATTTCTCTAATTGCAAAAAGCCAAACGTCATTTACCACAGAATTGCCCCTGCCGAAAAATGTATCGGCATGACAACAAGGAATGCGATTATTCAAATCTCAGAACATTGCTCCAGCATGAGGCCATGGGCATCAGATGCCCCCATAGCCATGCATTGTGTAGAAAATAATCACTCTGAAAATGACATCTTCTGGACCATTGTCGAAACAATTAATATGTGCCCAGCTGCCACAGCTTTGAGCAGCTTCTTCTTAGGAAAGAACCATTATGGACCCTTCTCTTAAGAAGCTGTATGAATGGTCTGAATGAGCAGGTGAAATGGTCAATTCTGCTGAACAGGTGATCTTCATCCAAAATATTTATTTATTTATTTACATTTTTAAAGTGCTCACACAGCCTGCAGGCATCGAGGCACTGTTACAGGAATTGTTTGTTTTTTAGTTGCGTAATTGTTTTTTTTTTTTTGTTTTAGTTGTGTATTTATAACGTGCTTAAATACCCAGAGGTTTCTAAGCGAGGATCCAGGGATCGAACCTGTGTTGCTTTGTGTCGTCGGGATATGAAAGGATACCTTGCACTAATCAACAGTGCCTGTACACACCATGGGTTTCTTAAGTCCTCTGCATCTCTATATGGTCTGGAGATAATGTAAAACCCTATGTCTATATGGCTGGATGTGAGCCTAACATAATGTGTTCCAGCATATGTAGTTTTTATGTGAAGGTTCAAATTATGCTATTTTCAAAACAAATTTAGCAGTCTACATCATTTAGCAGGCAATTTTACATCCGATATAGTTGCTAAGAGAAGGATGGAGAATAAAGACATTCAAGATCCAGGAACCATTTTTGTTACAAATCTTCGTAAACATGACATGACTGCTAAACTAACTTCTGGTTTAATAATGAATGTGGCTGGCCAAGGTGCCACATAAATTCCTCACGGGCCACTTTTGCAGAGACCCAATTTCGTGGTTCCGGTTTTGAGGCTGTGGAGAATTTAATTGTATTCTGCCACTCCTCTCCTTACCCTTCTCTTGTGTCGGACATCACCACAGCTCCCGCCCATTAACCCCCCCACCACACATACATTGCACACTGTTTCCCAAGATTCTCTCAAGTGTCCTTGTTGTTTTCGTCCTATGAAACACCACCTTTTCATAAGAGCACAGTCAACTCTTTTCTGCATGTCAGGAACTTATTGCCTGACCCTTTTCTTGTGCCGGGGACAACCCTGCGCTCAAATCCATTGTCCTCCACCTCATTTACATCGCACAACGTCTCCTAAGATTCTCTCAAATATCCTTATTGCTTTCGTTTTATGAAGCATCACATTTCAAAAAAGCACAGTCGACTGATCTCCCAAAGCCAGACACATATGACCAGCCAGGTGTTCCTTTTCCATACCTTCAGAATGTGTTTCTTCTCTAACACCGTTGTGCATAGCACAAATAGGTTTCTTCTCCAATACAGCTCCCTAGTGGCTCCATTCAAAAGCACTAACACCAAGAAGGCTGATAAGGTCATGACCTTCCCCAAGATGTCACCAGGCTTAACTCTTAACTCTTGCCAGAACTTAGCCACCCGACTAAAACTGTAGGATAGGTTAACTAAATTCCCATCCCCGTTTCCTATTCGTGGAGCCCATACCTAAACTTCAAGGCATGGCTTTTATGTTTGGGTTCGGGAGGCAGGATGCCAGGTATGAGCTGTGGGGATAAGGTGGCAGGGCTCCAGATCTGGGTTTGGTGTTGTGAGGGGTGTGGCAGCAAGGCACTGTGTGGAGAGGTAGGACACCATGTGTCATGGTCTTGTCGGCCTGTCTCAGGTTTGGCTCTTAGAGCCAACGCCGGAGCTCATGGCCCAGCTCTGGCTCACCTCTACCTTGAATTCTCTGGTCCCTCCACCTCTAACATATACATCTTAGACCCCACGTGTCTGACCTTGCACATCATGGCTGACTCAGGGCAAAGCTAGGCTGCCCACAGTGGCGCATTAGGGGATGGGTTGTAGCCAAAATCAATCATTGTGATACGGATCCGGCTCAACCCCTCTGTATTTACTTCTCAGGTTGATTGTGCCATTCACACCCGGGGAAGGGCGCTCAGACAATCAGGTGGATTCCCCAGATGGCGCCATCTTGATTGTGGGGAGGCAACATAGAGCCGCTCCCTGTTGCCTCGCCCCCCCCACCCATACTCCCAAAACAAAATATAGCCCTTCCATGCCTCCTCCCTCCCCACTTACCTGCTCGACCAGAGCTTTGGGCTCCTGTCCCGGCACTCCTTGCGCCCACGGCTGCCATAGAAATGGAAAAGGGAATGGCAGCAGGCATCTTTTTTTTTTTCCTCAGGAGATTGGTGTTGTGCAACATGCGCAGGCCGAGCTCCAGATTTCTTTTTTATAAACCAAATACACCAACTTGTCGAGGGGCCATGTCGCATGGCCGGTATCGGCCCGCGGCTCTGTCCAAGGCCCTCTCTTCGTTCGGGCCTGCCTAGGCTCAGGCTGGCGGGCCATTACCGGCCATATCTGCCCCCCTACGCAGGGGTGATCACCGTATTCCAGATTTGTCAACGTTGTCTATTCCGGAAGTTTATGAAACTTGGAAAACATGTAAGCAAAGCGCTGGTCATTAGTTAGGATTTTCCCAGATGTGAGATCTGGCAAAATAGGTCTCCCCGTTTCTCCGATAGTAATGTACTGCTCTTCAGGGGTTTTAATCATTTGAATTTGTTTTTGTTGCCAAAGCCGGTCTGAACACAGGTCTTCAAGGCGAAGGCCGAGAAACTTACCCACTAGACCACCTGAACGCTCAGGGTACATGTGAAATGCTTCCCACGGTTGCATTTGGCAGAACATTTTTAAGCAAGCTTCGTATGTTCAAAGGGTGTGCGCGCCTTTTATGCTTTTCATCATCGAAAATACTCCTCTCTTGGGTTATTTTAATTAATCTCCTGAAATGCAAATGTTTATTTATTGGGGGGCTTCAAAAAAATCTCCAGCGTAAACGAAATCCCTCCAACCCCATTTCTGGTGGTATCCCACAGTCAAGAATTTCCAAGTATGTAAAATGCATCTTGCATCGAAGTGCGTTCGGTTTTAGGAATGAATAATAAACAGGTTTTGTTTGCACCAGTGAAATGGTTTTGAGAATCTATGACGTCCAACTCACGTCAATACTACATTTCAACACGGGTTGCTAAATGGCAACGACAACCTATTTCAAAGAAATACAAAATATTTAAGAACCGGGACTTACGAGTTTTGGGGGTTTTTCTTTTTTTATTTTTGTCTGCAGTCAAAATAGAATGTTGAGAATATTTTTCATTCATCTTTGTTTACTGCCTGTGTGTGCTTGTCTTTGCCACGGCTTCTAAAAGCGGCACACGGTCTTGTTTGGCAACGGTTGCTGGAAAGCATGTGTTCGCCCAAACACGGGGAACTTACACAGCCATGCGCAGAGTACACTGGCCGCCCGCAGGGCTGAAGGACAGCTCTGTGCAGCACGTGGGAACAGCCCAGCTCTTCACAAACAGACTAAACCTAGGATAAGACTGTCAAATTCTGAGAACACCGCAGGTTCTGCTCTGCAGCAGGGCGGCTTCTGGGTTTCCCACAGATACACCCTAGGCCGCGCTATCGCTGGTGTTTACTAAACGCTGGCCTGCCGATAATCACCCATAGCACAGGCATCAGATCGGTCTGAAGAGCTATGGAAAAACGCAGAAAAAAAAGATGGCGTGAGATATTTTATTATAGAAGCTGAACACAAGTTATGATTGCATAATATGATGTCAGAGTGCTTGCAAACAGATGCTTTTTTAAAGGGATGCAATAGGCCAGAACTGGCCCCACAGAAAACCAACCACTTATGGAAAATGGCCTTGCCAGATTGTAATCAAAATACAAGATAGCAGTATATATTTACAATAAAATGGTATAACTTGTCATTCCCGGTAGCATAGAGATTTTGGTGTATGGTCCAGCGGAAAGTGGGTAAAATCCCAGGGGTAACCGCCTTGGAGCCTGGAACTGTGCTTTTTAGATTGGGGTGGAGGATGGGCAGGATGATGGCAATGTTAATGTTAATGTTAAAGGACATTTGTACCGCGCACTATCACCACCGGAGTGGTCCCCTGGCGCTCTGGCGGCTTTGAAAAAGGGAAAAGGGGGGGTTTGTTGGTGGAATAAGCTGGAAAAGTGCAAGAGAGCAGTGATGTGCTGTTGGCAGCCTCAGCCCGGTGGGTCCGTTGGCTGGGCTTGGGGTGTTTAACTGTCGGTAGTCGTCGTGTGCTGTTGTGCAGGTCTATGTGTCGTTTGTTTTGTTGTTGCAATTTAGTGAAGTTTGTGTGGATTGCTGTGTTTATGCTTGTGGTTGTGTTTGGTTAGAGTTTGAGAGGTGTATGCAGAGGGCTGAAGTTGTTAGTGGATTGCTTGTTATTAGTGAATCTCACCTGGTGTCCGGCGTAATCTCAACACTGGAGACGAGGAACCCGGAAAGGAAGGAGACTCACGGTGGACCGCGCTCGCTGCAACAAACCCAGCGCTGCGGGTCCGAACACAGGTAGGGCACCAGCCATGTGGGCGTGAGCAGAGAGAGAGGAGGAGGCGACAACAGGTGCTGCGGTCCCTCGCCACACAGGTCAGCAAGGGTACTGTGTGGTGGAGGTGCGAGGAGTTAACAGCCCCAATTTTAGCTTTTGCTCGAGCGCACCCATGAGCTGGGCTACGCCATGAGAGACTGGAAGGGAGGCAGAGGGATCTGCGCATGTGCACAGCTAGAAATCCCCCTATGGATGTGTGTTGCTAAGCACCGCAGAGCGTCGGAGGAGCTCCTACGAAGTGCATCATCCCTGATTGTAACGTACGCTACTTGGCAATGCAGCACGTCCCGGCAAACAATAGCAGCTGAGAGTTGAATTCTCAGAGACTGTGGGGAGATTCTCAGGCGGTATTGTGACGATGCACAAATACTATGGAGACCTGCAACAGCAGAGAGAATTTTACATATCAAACACACAACGCCTGCGATACTGGAGCCCATTATTGAATACAAGCAGGTTAAAATTCAAGTCTGACAAGCACTCTGCTGTGCTGCTGGTCTCTAAGGCCCCAAACCCCTTGCAGTAGACTGCAAACAGTACCTGTCCAATAGAGGGAGGAGAGTACGTGACTGTGGGCCTGGTTAAAGCAGACAAGCACACATATTGTGGGTGCTGACGGCCAGGGGAGCCAACAACAGTGGCAATCCCTGTACAAGCATCAGGTATTAATCCAGAGAAAATGAAATGGCTGCTGGAATTCCTCAGCCCTCACCTTTCCTGGCGTAGCCTGGCAACACTCCTGTCAGGTGGGAGAGGTGGGGGCACATGTTTGAGAATTATTTAGTAGCCATAGGAGGTGACAGGTTTTGCGCTGCCAGGAGGAAAGCCCTTTTGTTGCACAATTTACGTCCCGAAGGACGCTGTGTGTGGTGGCCCGACACGAGGATGGTGCAGGTGACATTGACGAATATGCTCTGGCAGTCAAGCAGATCGAGGAGCACTTCGAACCAATGTCACGTTTGAGAGGCACAAGTTCTTTCAGTGTAATCAAGACAGTGCAGAGTCTGTAGAATCCTATGTGGCCTCCTTAAGAATATTGAGCCACACATGCGCGTTTGAGACCTGACTAACTCGTTAATTGGAGACGAGTTGGTTAGATGCACCAACAGCCCAAGAGTGCAAGAGAAATTGCTGGCCAAGGATATGTCATTAGAAAAAGCTGTGGAGCTCACACGTAGTATTGAACAGATGTCACAATACATGAGGGAAATGAAAGTGGAGAAGCAAGTGGAGCAATGTGTTTGTGCAGTTGGCCTGAAGAAAAAGTCACCGGGCCCAGGCTCAAGAAAAGAATGGTGGAGCCAGAGGTGCACCAAGTGTGGGAGCAGCAGACACACTGCTAATAATGCAACTTGCCCTGTCAGATTCACGGAATGCTTCAAGGGTAGACGCAATGGCCATTTCGCAAATATGTGCAAGGAGGCCTCCATAAACATGGTGGATCAGAGAGAAAGTCGACTCTGCATCACCATGGACCACAGTATCGGAGGAGACACTCTAGCACATGCCATTTAAGGAGGTGCAGGATCTAGCGCCGGCCAAGGTTTAGCCCTGTGGCTACGGGGAGGCGGCCATTAAATTGATTGGGGAATTCCAGGGCCATGTGTTCTACAAAACGGAAGGGAGTGCACAACTGACATTTTGGTTGCCAGGAAAGGTGCCTCGCTCTTAGGGTCGGAAGAAACAAAGGAAACTGGGGGTGAGAATCCAAGCAAGTGCGTTGACTCCTGTCACCATAGCAGAAGTGGATAACAAGTGGTTGAAGGAATTCCTGGAGGTGTTCATCAAGGAGTTAGGGAAACTGAGGGATTTTGAGCACAATGTTAAATTGAAACCTAATGCTCCACCAGTGGTGCACAGGGTGAGGCCGGTCCCATTGAAAATGAGACAGCAACTTCATGAGAAGTTGGTTCATCTTATCCAGAAGGGAATCATTGAACGTATTGAAGGAACTGAGTGGCTATCTCCTGTGGTCCTGGTAGCCAAGAGCAACAGGAATCTGAGGTTATGTGTGGACCTCAGGGAACTGAATAGAAAACCATTCTGGTTAAAGGAAAGTCATCGGAAGGATCGCTTATGAAGATATGGCAGGATCAGGTGTCAAGTTTGTGTGGACTGTAGAGACAAGCATATGTTAACTGGCGAGGAATGGAGAGGGCGCGGTGACTCTGGGAACTGCATGAACAGTACATCTGAACTATATTCAGAACCCGCAAACTGATCCATGATGGAGATCCTATAGGGGTGGGTTGGAAGATTGGGAGGAGTGGATAGGAAGAGGGTTGGGGTATTAAATGGATGTACTTACCATGGAGTACATGCTTATTACCTAGGCGTGGCCGAACTGTGATAGTGCTGTGTGCGTCTCATGATATGCAGTACAGCATCGGGGTATGTAGAGGTTATTGTTGCTAACTTTGGAATGATGTGTTCCGGTGAGAGGTTGGGTGGTTGGATTTTGCCGCGGAGTAGGGTCCGGACATGATGGGTAGAGTATGGCGATTGAGCCCTCCGCATATGATCTTGTGACCGTCCTGGTCATGTTTTTTTTTTCTTTGTATGTGCTGCCTTGGTTCTCCCGACTGGTTTTTGGTTGTCTGGTTGTATTGATTTATTGATTATCTATATATTAATAAAAAGATATTTTTTAAAAAATGGGATAACTTCCGGATCACAAGTATAGTGCACTTATTGGCAGAATAGGCTATGACAACACTTGGCACCGAGCACAGTATCCACCATCGAGAGCACACACACTATCTCACTTCCAATCAAAGAGTGGCAAAACCTGCCCACTGCACCTGAAACCAGGTGGGCTGCACAGGGCGACCTTGGAAGATGAATACATTAACATTACACACATTAGCTGCATTTAATCTCCTAAAATCAACAAAGGGGTGCCATGTCCAGGTTCGGATGCCCAGTGCTTACTTGAAGCTCAACCCCTCCAAGACGGGATTCCTACTCCTCACCAACACGAACCCCCAGACATACAGATCTGGCTATCAACCATGAACCCTGAGGGTTTCACATCTGAGATCACCTCCTTTGCCAAGTCACTCAGGTTCCACAACGACAAACACCTCTCCTTCAAGACACACATAGCTAAGAAAACTCAGACAGCTTGGTATCAGCTCTCCCCCCTGAAAAAGTCAAGCCCTTACTCCCTCTGGACAGGTTTAGATTCACCGTTCAAGAACTGGTCCTCTCCCACCTGGATGGGGGCCATACCCTCCTCAAAGGCCTCCCATCATCCTCCACTGTGCCCTGAAAAGTGTCCTAGATGCAGCCACACGGCTCATAAAGGGTCTACGCAGATACAACCACATCCCCCCAGTCCTCATCGACCTTCACTGCTCCCACTGCACACATGAATCACCTTCAAGTCTTGCTGCATCATATATAAGGCAGTCGCCCTCAAGTCACCCAGCTACTTCGTCGAGAAACTCAGCATCTCCGGCAGACAGCATACCACCAGAAGCCAGGGCATGTGTAGATTTGAAATCCGCTGCTGTAAAAGGAAAGGACCAGAAAACAAGCCTTCTCTGAATATTTCCCATGACTATGGAACCTCCTCCTCGTCAGCATAATACTCACCCCCACGCTCCTACAATTCTGAAACAAACTCAAACCCCACCTCTTCAAGGAGTCTCTCCTCAACACCTAGGCCATCACATCGCCCCCATGCCATGTGACTCGCTAAACACTGTCCGCCCCTCTCCTATCTGCCATCCTGTCCCACTGTACCCCTCCTGTGTGCCCCTCTGTATCCTACCCCACTGTACATCTGTTTTGTTGTTACAGCGCTCGGTTATGAATCTGTACTGTTGTATGCCTCTGTAAAGTGCTCTGTTGCTTCTCAAAACTAGGTCCACACTCAATAAATACAATAATAATAATAATAATAATAATAATAATAATAATAATAATAATAATAATATCTGCCATCATAACATGTTCATTGGTAGAAACTAATTGTTACACCATCATTACACATATTTGCTGGGTGCAACCATTAGAAATATAAGATCCAACGCTAAGGGCCAAGTACGAGGGAAAAAGCTCTGAAATACATCAGATCTGAATAGAGATAAGTGCGGCAGGGAGAGGTGTATTTAAAAACACTCATCCGTGTCCGGTTTTTCCTCACTTTGGCCCTCACACAATAGCTTTCTCATCGCACACCCCCCTGTAATCGAAAAGACTGCGAGGAAAGTCCTAGAAATTTTGCGAAGCGGCCCAGTGATCGTCCATGATATTTCCTGCTGCCCCACAGTCAATTAGAGCTGGAACATCTTGTAAAATAATGTTTCCTATGGTGAAGGATACCTTTAATACCATCATGCTGGTGGTTGAGTGGTTGGTGCAATATGAAGAATATGAAGCTTGTGAGGAACCTTGTTCAGATTTTGGTTCCCGGATCGTGGTTCCTCTTACGACCGGGCGTTAGCGTTTCCCGACCGCCGAACCGGAGCAATTGGACATTCCTGGACGGAGTGGGTATTGGCGCCACAATACATGCACAATCCCAGACTTCGTCTGCGACTTCTTTCCTCGGGGCTCAAAGGCCCTTGAGATGTAAACCCCAGCTGCATAGGTTCATCAGTTTGCGGAGGTTTAGAGGTTGACGGAACAAAAGATGTTCTTGTGATCCTTCCCTTCCTTCTTTCAGCCATCCTTTCCTTCATCCTGTAATCGATTTGCATCACCAGAGCTATGAACTCCGTGAGAGTGGTGGGCCGTGGAACTCGAGAGACCTCGTCTTTGAAATCTTCAGATAATCCCCTCCTGAATATCGTGACCTGTGCATCATCTGACCATGTGGTCTCACTGGCCATTTGTTTAAATTTTGTAATATATGCCAGTATGCCCAAATTCCCCTGCTTGAGGTCCAGGAGATGTTCTTGTGAAGCAACTTTAATCTCCTGTTTTAGTTGCTGAACTTCACTTGTAAGGGATTGAACTGCAGCAATTAATTGTTGAATCTGTTGCTGCTGTGGATCCATCCTAGCTTATGGTCAGAAAAATGAATTCCTTACTAGGGACAACTGAGAGTTGAAACAGAAAAATAAACTCTCTTTTTTAGGTGTTGCTAACTGTTATGACTGCACACAATACTAAACTGTTTCAACAATCAAAAGTGTCCCGTGTAAGGAAAACATAGAAACGAAGTTCTCTCACCTGGGGGTTTGAAGCTGAATAGCAGCTACGGATGTAGGAAACAAAGGTACCCAGATGAAGATGTTCTAGCTTCAGATGACAATTAGAATTCCCCTCGAGAAATACCCAAAGACCCAGCACAAAGGCCAGGGCAAGAGGAGGTTCCCAGATAAACCCTCCTGGGGAATAAAACCCTGTGGAGCTGCTAGTGAGCGTTGACTCCTGGAGACGTCCCGTGGAGGTAGATTACGCTATCCCGGGAGTATGGTGATGAATAGGCGTGTCTTTAAAGGATTGAATCCAGGGCAGAAGAATCAGATTGGCAAATGGGAAATAGCAAAACAAAGTGATTAGAAAGGATTCTGCCTAGTACTGGAAAAGACACTTCTAGAAACGGAACCCTTACCAAGGGATCTGATTGCAGAAAGACTTAGAAATGAGAGTAACCGACATTCTGGTATGATCTGAAAGACTGGATAAACTGGAAGGTGTAGAACAAGGGAAAAATGAACAACACACTCAAGAGTAAATGGAAACAACCTAACCTCCAAGAGGGGAATAGAGAACAATGGTTACCCTGAATAGACGGAAACCCCTTCTAGCTTGATGAGTGACTGCGGTTCAGAAGGAATGAGCGTACACGGTGTTGTGTCCGGGAGACGAAGACAAACTGTAAATCCGCAGGACAAGAAACAACAATTCTTATAAATGTTTCAGAAGAAAAGGGTGCCTACCAAAGGAAACCCTAGTAACCAACACCGGTCGAAGGCGGATGTTGGGATCAAATTCTCTCAAGGCGAGTGGCTTGGGCGGCTCTGAAAGAACCCTAGAACGGGAAGGCAATGAAGTAAACACAACGAAGATCAATTAGTTTTAAATGAAAAGTGGCAATAAGAATATATGCCCCAAAGGTAAGTCTGAGTAGAAAGAGGAACAGAATTCCCTGACACGGACTCACGTAGCGTTCGCAAGCTCCTTGGAGAGTAGCAACTTGTCCTTGTCTGGGAGAAGCAGACAGATAAGCTGTCAGCGCGTTTGCCTGGAAACGTTGCAAGGCATTCTGGGGCGCGGCAATTAGACTGCTGCACATACTGCAGTGGACTGCAGGAGCCGCCATGTTGGGTTTAGGCATCGCTTTAGGATTAACGCTGATAGTCGTGACGAAGATCTATGTATGCCTGGTGGTGAGTTTGGACCCTGGCAACACTTAATGGCGACTACAGTCATCTGCAGCACCGATACTTGCTAAAATAGCACATAATGTTTGATCCCTGCCATTTCAAAGTGCTGTAATAATAGGTGTTATAACTTGTTTAAAGGTACTTAATATGAAGACATGTGGGGTATGTAGGCTTGAGCCAGTCCTACATGCATTCCTACGTATAAATGGCAGTCTGACCTCATGTTTTAGGTTATCGCTCAATTCCGTGGGCTATATTTTGGCTATAAAAGTATCCAAACATTGCAGCTGTTTCCAAAGGTAACTATGACAGTTATTGTTAGGGATGATGAGAGAAGAGACTGCCCCAGACATCATTTGCCAGACAATCAGGATGAACCTTTTCTCTTCCACTCTCTGAGAATCTTGGGCCCAGAAAAATCTCACATGAAACAGAAAGAAAAAGCTTGTGTAGGTACAGCTCCCATCAGCCTAACAAACCACACATCCATGGGGAAGGCCAGAAAGAGAAGACAGAGACAGCTTGTCTGTGTGTCAAAGAGGGTGGGATTTACGTTGGATAATGAATCCCTTTAGAGAGTAAGGGATGATTGATTGTCTACAATACCATCCTGAGCAGGAGTCCCAACCATGTGGGTGAGAGTGAAAACGGACTACAGCAGCCTGTCAAGCTATCGGGTGTGTAAACCGACTGGGTGATCGCAAGCTGCCACTAGGATTATTTATTACCATCATTTACATCTAACTACCAGCAGGATTAACAAAGGTTGTGATATCCTAGTGGTTGGAAGATAATGTTATGACTCAATGCTGAATGTACAAGTATGTCGTCACCATTTAGGAAGTTACAGAGGCTATGGACCAATTCTGGGCTACCTTATAGCAGCCCGATAGCACTGAGCGGGCATTCAACTTACACATTTGGGAACGTGGCATTGGTTAGTGGCAATTTGGGACAACCTGGATGTACCCTTCCTGACTTGATTAGATAGCTCGCCCATATCGCTGAAACTTCTGTATCTTTAGGCATTTTTATATTTTTAGTTTCAATTAACCCAAAAGTATACATTCTTGAAGTTAGGAAACTTAAGACGTTTGATAAGGAGTTTTTAAGAGGTTTTAACGGATTACCTTGTTTGTTTTAATGTCTGTTACATTCATTTTGCTATTATATAGATAACATTTGAGCCAGCCATTTTATATTAACAGGAGTCTGTTTTGACATTAATATTGATGGAGAGTTAATTCAAAGTTGTTATTATATAAATGAATAGTTGACTAATTCCAATTGTGATCATAGTGTGTATTGCGAATTAAACTCTGATGAAAAGGAAGGTAATCAGACCCTTATCTTATTTAATGGAGGCTAAGCACTCTGTGACCATCACAAAACCAATTATGGAGGCCAATGACCTTATAAATGAAACTGAGCATCTTTTGTATTCCTTAGTTTGTGGTAAAGGTAAGATGGGATATGTAGCTCAGTGTGCCTCTAATGGCTTCCCTCCTATTTGCTGCTGAGCCCAAGGGAGCTGGGAATTTGGGTGCAGTTCCATTGGCTTACTCTTATGTTAAGACCCGACAAGATACTATTAACATGGGCAGGACTGAGGTGGGTAGCGAGCTAGGAGTTTGAGATCAGGACACCACATTATCTCATTCGACCTTAGCTGCTCTCGGTGAGCTTCTACCCGTCTATGAAATCCCCAGGCATTCTGCCCATACGGGTGGTAAAAAATATAACATTCCTGTGGAAATCAATCCTGTAGAAAGCATTTGTGAGATGAATTGCTTGTTAAGCCAGAATTCATCTGTACCTGAGGTTGTGGAGGGCGATGCTGTAAAAAAAAAAGCATATATATTTCTAATGCACTGGTCTTTCATAGATTTGAGGTTCTTACCATACCCGTAACTGAAAGTTTGGTTGAGAAGAGTGCCAAGGAGATTGACACTGTTTATCCCAAGGTGGCATCAATTACTAATAAACATGATGTAGCTGCAATTGGAGAGGAAGGGTTATTTGTTAAATTGGAGGAAGCAACTCAGACCAACCTCCCTCCTGTTGTTTAAAGTATATCAACAGTAGTGGCAAAAGGATCTGACAAGATGGCAGCAGCTGGCCGAAATTGCCCTATAATAGCAAACCATTGGCTGACGGGGTTGAAGTTACGAGAATTGATTCTATCGTGTAGGATACATAATGTTAAATCCATAGAACCCTTAGGTCATATTCCAGCCATTCATGGGGAAGCTAAAGAGTTGAAAGCTGGGCTAGTAACTGTAACCTCGATAAATGTAACAGTAGTCCGCAATGAGATACCTCTCATGTTATCAATGCTGTGGATAGAAATCAATGGTTACCACATGACTCTCTTCAAAAGTGGGCATCATAATAGATACTCTTAATTGATTTCATTTATGTATTCTTTTGGAAAGGGGATGACAACAACGTATGGCAAAAAAGACACAGCTAGAATGCAGATTTGCAGACACACAGCAAAAAAATGACGTCTCTGTTTCCTTAAGAAGATTTGTTGACATTAGTTATCTCACAAGATCATGTGACTGCACGTCATCACGCTCGTACTGATCATATTTATAGTTCAACATAGGAAGATTTCTATCAGCAGATTCAACTACTTAAATAAGTTACATAATACTAATAACAACTAGCGAGAGCAAACCACATTTAGTACTTTGGTGCTTATATTCAAAATCACAATGGATCACGTGACCGGAGCGCTACATCGCACTCGTTTGTCACATGATTCCAAGAATATATTGTGATCGTGGGACGGGAGGCTGCTTGATTGCTGCATTTCCCGCCCATGATTTGTCAAACAGCACTGCAATGTGTGTGAGAATAAAGGTATGTTATGGGACCTTATTGATTTATGAGTAAGATGGGCTTACACTATTGGTTGATGTCACTCTAGTTCACTGCGAGTGAATACTTCTTTTTCACTTCACAGAGACAGGGAAAGTCCCTGTGTTCATTTCTTCTGCCCTCCGGATCGAGCGAGACAACGCTGCGCTGCTGCATCTCGCAGCCCCAAAAGCGCCTGATTCCTCCTACATCTGAATTGCCTGGCATCCAGGGTAAGCCTGGGTTATTGTATTGAAATTGTAGATGGCTGTGCAGTGTAACTTTTACATTTCAAAACCCACGTGCTTTTGCTCTGTGCAGCATTTTCTGCCTATTTTCCTTCACTACACGTGACGGATGGTCATAATTTGTCTTTGCACTCCTTCTGTGCATTTGGCCTTCCAGCATGGCCGTGTGATGATCTTTGTGTGCCTCTTCCATTGTGCCTGCCCAGCTCCCCCTCCCTTTGGTTGCCCTTGGCTTGAACAGCCAATTGCAGCAACTGGGAAGCGGGAGCCAGCCCATTAAACCAAGGCCCTCTACGAGACCCCTGTCTGCTCCCTGTCTGCTTCAGGTAAGATGGTACCCCCTGGTCACCTGTGTTGCTGTGTGTGTCCCCACCGACCCAGTCGCCTGTGATGCTGTGTGTGTCCCCACGCCCCCTGCTCGGCCTGTGATGCTGTGTGTGTGTGTGTCCCGTGGTCGCCTGTGATGCTGTGTGTGTCCCCCCAGTCGCCTGTGATGCAGTGTTTGTGTGTGTGTCCCGTGGTCGCCTGTGATTCTGTGTGTCCCCCCGGTCACCTGTGATGCTGTGTGTGTCCCCACCCCCGCCCCTGCGTCACCTGTGATGCTGTGTGTGTGTGTCCCTGGTTGCCTGTGATGCTGTGTGTTTCCCCCCTGGTCGCCTGTGATTCTGTGTGTGCCCTCCACCCGGTCACCTGTGATGCTGTGTGTATCCCCACCCCCACCCCTGCATCGCCTGTGATGCTGTGTGTTTTCCCCTGGTCGGATTTAAGGGAGGAATGAAAACACATTCTTGAACAATATCCTGCAATTGTTTAAATCGCCACAAACCCTCACGTTACATTTGGAGCTTAATTTGAGAGGTATTGATCGACTAATAATCTTAAAACCTATACTATATTGGTTACATTTATGGTCTTCTCCTCAACTAATAAAATATAGAGAAGCAATGAAGGACCTTGTGGTGTAGGCATGTTAAGCGGATCAAGTTCAAAACCCTGTGCATCATCCACAAGGCTTTCTGGGCAGGGGACCCTGCTACATCCAACTCTCTCTCCCTAAATACCTCACTGCTAGAGCCCTTCGTTTTTCAAGCTCCAACTCTCTGCAGATCAGACACTTCTCCAAACAGAGAGTGGGAGGTAGATCTCTCTCTTATGCAGATGCCTCCCTCTGGAATGGCCTCCCTGCCCCTCTCAGAATTGAGCCAGATCTCCTTAAGTTCTGGAAGCTTCTCAGGACCCTCCTTTTCTCTTCATCCTTCCCTCTCCCACTCCCCTGCTAATTGTCCCCCCTCTGCCTCTTGACTGGGCTGCCTGGTTCTTTCAGAATCACACAGGGCCTTCCTCTGTCTGCACCCCCTAAGCCTGTCCAGCCCGTTCCTCGCACTTAGCACATGGACCTTCTGCCCCTGCACGCTCTTCTTCCCGGGTTCTGTCCACCTGACATCCGCGGGCACTCTCTTAACGCTCTAGCACTTCCCCCGTTTCCCCTTCTCCCCGCACTTCTATTACTGCACTTGCATGATCCGAATGTCACAAGGCCTAGTAGGACCGTTCCTGATTCTCATCCCTGCTCCCCCTTGTCTTGCTGCGCCTTGAAACACATTGTGTGTAGACACATTATAAAAACCCAATAAATAAAATAAATAAATGACTAAGTATCTTGAAACTTTCATAGGACATCCCCAGCTGTGATCCTATCCATTGATTATAGATCAATCTACAAAAGAATCAAAGCAGCTTTCTACGCTTAGGAGGAATATTGGATTATTGGGCTGCTCTTTAAATCTGCCATGGCCATAAACCATTGGGATTGAAAACTGGCCTTTGGCTGCAAGTCTTATTTAGACTCGTATTTAGGCTCTAATAGGCCACATTATGTTCCCTCCCTTTTTCTGTTTTTCTGAAATTTTGCTTAGGGCTTTTACCATTAGCACATTGCTTAAAAGAATGCAATGTGGTAGAGACCGAAATATATTTTGGGGTGTTCAGCCCTTTCTGTGATTACTTTAGGATTACTTATTTGAAGTCTCTTTTTATCAGCAATGTTATTTTTAGCACATCACTGCTTTGCCATTTTGTTAAGGGATAGGTGAGGTTAATAAGGGGAGAATTGTGGCCAGATTTTTACAGAGGGCCTGGCTGAAAAGAGCAGCGCACCAGCAGATCTTTAGATTTATTGATTTAAATTAGCCCGGCATATGCACTATTGTATATTCAATCTGGCTGTGAGAAGCAGGCATTTAATAGGTCTTAATATGTGTAATGGTAATTGATTTGAATAATTATGTGATTGTTGATGATATTTGAAAGTTTTGATTGGCTCATTTTAATGATGAATTGTGATATGTAATTTGTGATGTAGTTGACCCCTAATGAATTTGTCAAGATAAAGCTCTTAAGAGATAGAAGATTGTGAAGGACGTATAAGAGGTTGAAAACCCTTGGTAGTCTCTGTCCCAGTGCACAGCCGTTGTATTGTCTGATCAATGTCTGCCTGTCCCTTAAGTCCTATTCTCCATGATGAAGTGTCAAGAAGAAGTCTCCCCCATTATTCACCAATGGACTGATGGACCTCACAATGTGCCAGGATGACAAGTCATGCTGCCACGGAACTTCCTCTGCTGCCAGCAGATCAGATAGTGGTGCTCCACTGGACATGCCTGCCTGGCACTCCTTAACAGACCTGAGAGGAGGTGGAGCTCTCTTTCATTGCTCTGATGTTGTTTGTCCACTGCAAGGGGTCTTCAGACTAATGGGGGTCCCATAACAGAATGCTTGCTGTTTCAGTTTCGCAAAGGTATGACTCAGGTTTGCTGAGGCTTATGTGGATCTTGATTTATTGTGGTTGCGGGTGAGACTCCAGGGTAGGGTGGTCATCTTGTTTGGTTCTCCAGCCCCAATTAAGCTTCCTAAAAGCCAAGCTGCATCTGTGCTCAGAAGTGTTCAACATCCTCGCAGTCACTGACACTAAGTGCTTTTAGGTGTCAGCTGACTGGTCACAAAATATATAATGCAAGGTAGGCTGGAGATCATTCTATGACTTTTTAAGCATGCTGGTACTGACCCAACATGATCAGCCATTCAGAGGGGCAGGAGTGCTGGAAATGACCCTCTACTGCTCATACATTGGCAGGTTCTCAAGGAGCTGGCCTGGCTACCCCTTCAAGCACACATGTTCATAATTGCCAGCATCCATGGATACCAGGGCTTAACCAGAAGCCACAGCATCGCTTGACTGTAAACAAATGCAACAGGGAAAATATAGCAGACAGGCCTTTATGAAGGACCCGCTGTCTCTACTCTTAAAATAACATCTTGCCATTCACTGATCACTCCACCCAACCCTATTCTGCCCCTCTGGAGTCCCCCGGCTCCTCCCTGCCCATCCTAGCTCGTCTGCTACCCCTGCTGCCTGCGTTTAACCCTTGAGTATGTCCCCTTTATACAGTAATCTATTGATTTCATTCTTAATTCACAATTTACAAATCTCATACATACATGCGTACAAGCTCTGTTTGTGAGATGCGGTTGAGAGACTTACGTAGGTGACTTTGGCCGCAGATAGGATGGCCTTTAAACATGGGTTTAACACGTGACCACATTTTGACAGCCTTGGTCAGGTGTCTTCAACCTGTGGCTCTCCAGGTGTTCTGAACTACCACACCCATGATCCCTCACCACTGAATATAACGGCTAAGTCTAATGGGAGTTGGAATCCTAAACATCTTGAGAGTCAAATGTTGACGACCCCTGACATAGGCAAGGACTGAGGTGAATGGGGGCAATCTCTCTTCCTCGATGCACCTCAGTTCCCATATCTACCAAATTAACAGTGCTTAGAAATAGCAGTGTACTGTATTTGATTTGATTTATTTTCTGTAAAGCGCCAACTCACCCATAGGCCTCAGAGTGCTACAATAAATACAACACACAATATGACATAACACATAAATATCAGGATAAAACAGATGCAGAAAAAACAAATCTAAAAAGCAAAAATAAGCCAGTCAATTATAATTCTTAAACTGGTGATGGGTGAAATATTTCCCAGATTGATGCAGCGACTCAAGAAAAACGGAAGATTACTACAACCGTAGCCAATGACAATAGTCTGTCATTCGTCAAGGACCACGCCTTGATGTGAACCCTCCGAAGAAGTCTAAAATCCTGGGTTAAAAATGCATTTCCCCACAATTTTGGATTGCAACCAGGCCCAAACTATATTCTGCAGGGCTTCTCTCGGCTTAGGTCTTTCCTGTTATTTGCATTTGTGATGACTATGGGGGTCATTACGAGTGGGGCAGTAAGGGATACCAGGCACCGGTAAGGAGACCGGTGCCGGTAATCCCTTACCGCCGTACTACGAGGTCCCTTAGCGGGTCCGTCCATTAATGGCTGGTCTGACCAGCCGTTGTGGATGGGACTCGTTAAGGGACCAGGGCCCAAATAACGGGCTTGACATGCGCGAGCCCATTATTTGTGCCCTCCCCATTCCCATTGACCCCTTTGAACTGGACCGGTGCCGGACCCGTTATTGGTGGCAGTCATGGCGCAAATAGCACCATGACTACCACCAACCTCCGAATGAGGCCCTATATTTCTTCGATCCGCAACTAGTCCTCTTAATTGAGGATCCATAATTTCTGGCATTAAGGCATATGCCTCACTTCAAAGAGGGCTGAACCAAGTTATTTATGGGGCACCTAGTTACCAATAGATTTGGACGATTAGTAGTTGCCTTGCAGACTGGAACAGTAGGCCTGCACGGCAGTGCTGAAAATAAATAAAAACAATATAAAACCAGTTCTGCACCTTTGAACAATGGACACTCCATTTGCTCCATTGATATATTATTGGAACGATTTGAGTCCTCCAGACCTCGTATGTCTGTTCATAAATAGTAACCCATGTTTTGCATTATGTATTCATGGTAATTTTGAATACACTGAAGATTCACTTTACTCCCTATCTACTAAAATAGCCTAGAAATCCCGTTATCAGTCCTTGAAAACAGAGGCTACAATCACTGATGCCTCATTTTCCATCCTGTCTTCCATCTTGGAAAGGTCCAAAATTAATACATTATTTTCTATTTCTTCTGACTATTCTTTATTGCTATTGTGGCTAACACCACCCTCACTTTGTTCTGTGTCGCATAATTTGAATTGTGGATATAATCTCCATATCCTTTATACTTTACTTTTGTTTCTGTTCTGCTCTTGTGTAGTCTATTTGTGTATCTCATCTGTATCTCACACAATCACTGTTCAACTCATCAATAAAACAAGGTGTCCTTCAAAATCACTTACGCTAAGCCACTACTCAACAAAAATGTAACTAACCATGATGACCCAGTGATCTAATGCCCCATCTGCAATACACCCTTCACAGATGAAAATCTCTAAAAATATATTTACCAACATATCTGGGAACACATGGACACCAAAAACGTCATGTACAAATCACAACATGGATTCAGACTAATGAGGGGAACAGAATCTACTCTCTCGTCCACATGGACCTCAATGCCAGTAAGACCAAGATCCTTCTTGTTCGGACTCCTGCTCCCTCCTTCCCTAATACTCTCTGGCTGCCTCCTTGGCCCCTCTCCCCCCTCCGCTATGTGAGGCAATAAACCTGGGTGTCATCTTTGACTCCTCTCTCTCCTCACCTCATATCGTTGACCATGTCAAGAAATGTAATTGCCAGCTTCACCTCCTCAGAGGCATTCTCCCTTTCCTCACCCTCCCCCAGAAACTCAATGTCTGCAGAGCTCTGGTTCTCTCCAGGCTGGGCTACTGCAACAATCTCTTCCTTAATCTGCCTCATTCCTCCCTATGCCCTCTTCAACTAATCCAGAATAGGACTGTGAGCCTTATCCTTGGACTCAAGCCCAGGAACCACATCTCTCCAGCCTAAAACCTCTCCACTGGCTCCTTGTGGTTGCAAGGATCAAATTCAAGACCCTCTGCATCATCCACAAGGCTTTCTGGGGCCTGGGACCTCACTACATCCAACTCTCTCTCCCTAAATATGTCCCTACTAGAGTCCTTTGCTCTTCTAGTTCTAACTCACTGCACGTCAGACGCTTCACCAAGCAGAGAGTGGGGGGTAGATCGCTTTCTTTGGCAGGAGCCTGCCTCTAGAACAGGCACTCTGCCACTCTTTGTCTTGAGTTGGATCTCCTCAAGTTCTGCAATCTTCTCAAGATTGTCCTTTTCTCCTCCTCCTTCCCTCTCCCTCTCCCCTGCTATTGTCCACCTGCCTTATGTCTGGTTGCCTGTATGCCTCATGAGCCTTGGTGGGGATAGGCCCTCCTTTGGCCAATCTTCCCCCTCACCACCTTTACCAGCACCTGCCCCCTCGCTTGCACTAGTTGACCCCCATCACTTGTTCCTTGAGCACTTGCCCTCCCGGGCCTCCCTTAGCACTCGCCAAGCCCCCAGATCCCTTCCCCCGGGCACTTTGACCGCTTCCTCTCTGCCTGCATTTCCTGTTACTGCACTTGCATGATCTGAATGTCACAAGGCCTACTAGGACTGTTACTGTTATTTTCTCCTCTGCCCATCCCCCTTGCCTTGTGGCGCCTGGAAACACTTTTTGGTGTATAGGTGCCATACAAATGTTCAATAAATAAAATAATAGTGTGCTTATCCTTCTGGACACATCCACGGTTTTCCACACCGTCCTCTATTAAGGTCTCCTAAAAATACTTTTTCACATCCAATTAGAGGGAACCATGCTTGGCTTAATCATATCCTTCCTTGGACAGGATGGCGAACACTTACATAGTCCCTTCAAGTAACACCCCCTCAGCATCCCCTGTGAAGTCCCTCAAGGATCCAACTTATCACTACTACCTTTCCACATCTACATGATCCCCCCTCTTAAACATCAAAAGCAGCACAGGTGTCACATGCTACAACTACATGGGCACTGCTCATTTCAGCTACAAACTGACCCAAACCGCAACTCCAAATCAACCGGATGTTGGTATCTTCCTCTCACATATTAACTCACAGGATGACGACAAATTAATTAAAACTACAACAAACCAAAATGAAACTTATGATATGAGTAAGCCTGGGTGAATCTCCCCAAATGTAGCACCACCACGCACATTTCTCTAGACTCAATCACTGGATTCGGATGCATCAGTGGGAGCCCATGAAAGAATTGCAACATTCAAATTTCTCTCTCGTTTTGGGGCAAGATCAGTAAGGCCTGCATGGATGCGGCATTGCGGGTTGATCTGTCCGAGAGTGCCACGCTGATGTGGGAGTAGGGTACTCTTGCATGGATTCGGGCAAGTTCTTAGTCAGAAAACTAATTCGGATGCCTTTATGAAGGGTATCTCGTTATTTTGCTGACACCAGTTTTTTTGATGTAATTATTTATGAAAAATGTACATTGGAAAAACGAATTGAAATATATGGGGGGTAAAAAGTTAAAAGGGGAGGGGAGGGGGTTGGCCTAGGGGCAACAGTATAGGGAAAGGGAGCATGTGTGCCCCCCACCCCCAGAATAAACATATAAATAGATGAGTTTGTAGATGTACATTTTTGTAAAAACATACATCGAAAAACGGGTGTCGGCAAAGGAACATAGAACCATATGAAGAGACAGCAATGTCCTGTTTCCTTTGTGGGTTGATTTTCACAGCAGAAAGGTGAGGCGGGGCGGATTCAAGCCAGGAAATGGTGAAAGAGAGACATTTTTGAGGAGTAGGGCAGCTTTAGTATTTCTTTGTGGACCCTCTATGTTAGATGTAATTAAAAGAAAGAAAATCTTACATGGGAGGCAGGCACTCAGGCAGTTTATATGGAAAGTGTGACAAATCTGAGGTTGTCCTCCCTTCTCCCCTGGGGAAGGGGACCTTTCCCATGGGCCAAAGAAGTGTGTCCTCAGTATAGTAGCCCCCGTGGGGTGGTGCACGAGGGAGGATCACATGGGGAAGGAATCCCCCTATAGGATTGGGGATGTCTATCACCCCATTTTACTACCTGCAACCCCTTCTCCAACTTTAAATCCTTCCTCCCCCACCCTGGATAGAGCTGATCTATTTTGTTGACAACTCAGTCTACCTCATCTACATGCAAACGCTGAACACCCCGGTCATACAAACTATCCAATATGTAGCTTTAAGCCTGATACTGTGATAAAGAAGACGGCCGCAAGTACATAGATCACTCGCAAGAAGCAGAACGAGCGGTGTAGTTTCCAAAGGACAGTGATTGGCCCTAACAGCACATCAGTCCGACACAGGAATTTGAAGGCATTCAAGCTCAAGCTCAAACCGAACTGCAGAGGAGACGCGCGAGGGAGAGAGCTGTTTCCTGAAGAGGAATAGCGGGAGCCATGCATGGAAGCAGCTGACGCAAGCTACAGGACCCAGTGAAGCACAGAAGAGTCCAAACATGCAGCTAGAGGAAGGCTTCAATTTGAAGAGCCACTGCAGACCATGCTGAATGCCCAAACGCCACCAGAGCCTGCATAATGGCTACAGCTTCCCGGGAACTGCTGGTACCACAGAGAAAGAAGCAAACAGGTACGTAGGTTGCCCGGAAGCTGCGAGAGGTTTCGGGGAGCAACAGGGTGAGTTCACAAACCCAAAATAGAGGATCTGGGACCCTGAAGTGAATGACATTTGTATACTTGGCAGGAGAGTGAACCAAACTGATACAATGGAATAGTGCGAATAAACCAATCAAGCATTACACCGCAGTGTGAATCTGGGACCCACAGTCATGTGAAAAACCCACAGTTTAAAGTGAAAGAGGGTTTGCGAGCCTGTGAGTGAAAGAAAGACAGTCCATTAGAGAATACTGGCTTGACAACGGAATGATAGAAGCCATTGCGAGTCTTCCATTGCACCAATATCAGAGGCTGAGAACAAGAGAGTCAGGAGCTCTGAAACTGACAAAAGGAACCTTCGCTTGGTAGAAGACTGTGCAAATTTGATTGGATAAAGAAGTACGACGTCAAGACACATTCTGGATTGTTTGGAGACATAAGTCAAAATAGAAGGACCAATCAGCCTAAAAGAACGGAAATAGGATAAGAAGCAGACGAGGGGAAAGAAACACAAACCTAAGATTGGGATCCTATGCTTGGTAGCGCAGAGTACCAAGCTGGTAGGGTATAACAACTGTGAAGCTAAGAAACAGATCCTTGTGAGTTATCCAGCAACTTGGGATAAGAAGAAGTCTAAGGGAAAGGAGCACAACCCTAGTTTTGAAATCTTATCTTGGAACATGATTTTGCATCACTTTATTTCCAGCGAAACTGGGAAATGTTCTTTTGATTGAAAACACCAATACCACTATTTACTTAGAGAAGAGGTCATCCTCGCACAGTTAGATTATTAGTGTTATGAGCAGAAGTAGGTTTTTGGGACATGACAGTGACAGACTTTTTCGTTTCGGACATCCTGACACTTTCACTGGTTTCTTTGAGGTAGGCAACCCCCTCTTAGCTTTAGGGAGAGAGAGGCTTTGTTCCAACCCTTATTTTTATTTAATAAAAGTATTTATCCAAACCATACCACCATTGTGTCCGAGCCGTACCTCTGCACCCTTACAGAAGCCATACATTTTTCGTTAGGGAATAATCCTTTTCTTTCATGTTACAACTTGAATTTAGAATGTATTTCATTAAGTTTGGGAAACCTTTATTTTTGTCCATACTTTTGAAGGCAGTTTATTTGGAGTCCAGTTTTTTATTAGGGAACTCTTGGAAATTTTAGTTGAGAAACCTTTAGTTTTTAATTTTCTTAGAGAAAACTATTTTTTGTTGAGAAAAATCACAGCGACGCAGGGGGTGGAATATGATGTTGTGCTGTATGTGCAGGAAGAGTACAGCAATCTGGATAAACAGCTGGATATGAATATTTTATTATCCTATTTGGAATCCAAAGAGCTGGGGCAGATTTCCTGAACATTCCCAGGCTGAGGCACACACACAATATGCATCCTCCAGCTGCTGATGCTGGTACAGAAGCTGTTGATGATATTTGTGGTGAGGATAATGATGGTACTGGGGAGATGGTGGGAACAGTAGTGATATGGAGGTGGTGGAGTAGCCTGAGCCAGAGGCACAGACAGTACTGGAGGAATCAGGCAGAAAGTTAGTACCACAGGTTTCAAGAGAAGTAGAGACAGATTTGGAGGGGCCAGGAGGTGGCACAAAGCCCTCGTAAGCATTCAAGGAAGGCTCAGGCGTTCCCTCCCTAGGCCATAACCCTCTTGAGTAAGGGATACCTTTACGGTGCCTGATGGGGTTTCAGCAGCAGAGGATGAATCCATGGAGTGTGCATTGTGCCGGGGTTCAAAGACCGTTCGGAGGGGGAAGATCTCTGCTACTCATTCACACTGGGTGCCATGTCCCTCCTGAACCGCCTGTGGCACTGGGATGTGTATGACAAGTTTCACCCACCCCATGTCAATACCAGTTATAATGATGAGCCTTCAGCAGGGACGTCCCATGAGGACAGAGGGGAACAATGACATTTTCACAAGCTCAGGCATGTCCATGCAGTGAGCAATTCCTGTTCACGCAGTGATGGGGGTGGTACCTACACATAAAAGGACAATGCCAATCCCAGGTTCCATTCCACAGTGTGGGGGGCAGGGTCAATGTACCAGAGGGTAGAGCAACAGAAAACATTGCCTGGTAGATCAGGATATTGTGCCTAGAATCCGGGAACATCTTCAGCCATGGAGAATTGGTGTAAGAGGTGATAATGACCAGTGCACAGCATCATTTTGAGTAGCACCACCCGAGCGCATTTGAAAATGCTGAGAGTTATGCTATGGTGGTGTGGCACTGTGGGAACTGTGTAAATAATGTTTGTTTTGTTTCTGCAGGTGGGTGTTTATGTTGTTTTTATTTTCTCAAATTACAAAAGATCAAAATTTGAAAAGATATCTAAAAACCAAAGAAAATAAACAAAAATGACATTATTCAATGTAATTTGGTGTCATGTTTTGGGTGTTGAAGAATAAACATTCAAGTGACAGCAGACATTTGAAAAGCAGGTGTCCTACTTCAGGATCAGAAGTATTCTGATAGAAATTGAATCATATGACACTTACTGAGACTTTGTATAGTCTCGCTATACTCTTTTAAATAGGCAGTGCAACATTCACTTGTCAAGGGAGAATGCCTGTAGAAAAGGAGTAGTTATCGTTCCTAACACAACAAACACTAACAAGCAAGTATGCGTTTGAGTCTTTCCTGTGTACAACAGTGTAGTATGACTCTCTGAGAATTAGTAATGATGTTTTGCACCCGGTCCCACCACGTGAATGTACCCACCTCAGACTTGACAGTGGTTCATCAAGCGACTCTTTTCTATTCAGGCTCATGTGTTCAGAGAGAGACATGTTCAGTGTATGCTCCCAACCCTTTAAAAGAGGAGAGGCCTAAATATGACGTGTGCACGCACCCATTTCACAGAGAAGAGAAGTAACAATTCAGTGCATCCTGCACTCCTGCTGGGTAAGAGGGACATACCATTCGAATACCTGTCTTCATGCCTGCAAGAGAGGAGCTATGTACCCCCACTCCTGTCAGATAGGAGAAAAGTAAAAATGGTGTGCCTCATCCTTGCCAGAGGGGAGAGATGTAAATGTTCAGTGTGCGCAGCCACCCCTTTGAGAGAATTGAAAAAACGCATTTGGTGTGTGCCACCGCGCCTCCCAGAGTGGAGAGGCATAACAATTTGATGCATGCACACGCCTCTACGAGAAAGGAGAGAAATACAAATTCAGTATATTCCCCCACCTTGTCGGAGAGGAGAGAAGTAAATATTTAGTTTGCGCTCCACCCTTGTGAGACAGGAGAGATGTAACATTCAGTGTGTGCCCTCACTCCCGCAAGAGGGGAGTGATGTAAAAAGTCAGTGTGTGCATCTACTCTTGCGAGAGAGGAGCTGTACAAATTAAATGTGTGCCCCTACCCTTGTGAGAGAGGAGAGAAGTAAACATGTAGTGTATGCCCCACCCCTGCGATAGAGGAGATGTAAATATTCTGTGTGTGCACCCACGCCTGCGAGAGAAGAGAGACATAATAACTCAGTGTGTTCCCCCATCCCTGCGAAAGACAAGAGATGCAAATATTCAGTGAGTGCCCAAACTCCTGTGAGATCATAGAGATGCAAAGATTCAGTGTATGCAACCACCTCTGCAAGAGAGGAGAGATGTACAAATTCAGTGTGTCAATGAATGATTGTGTTCAATCATTGAAACATCTGGAGCAAATTCATCATGCACACCTGATAGTAGACACAACATTCAGCATGCATGGCACTTCACACTGTGGGTGCGAGTGTCTTTCCAATTGTGGTTCGTCATCCCCGCATCAACATCTATCACAATGCAATTTAATCTCCAGAGTCTGTGTTAGTAGTATCAATCGAAACCACAGCAGCCACCACTCAGCTCCACTGCCTAGGCTCCACTGTGCACTAGGTCACTTAACTATGATCTGCTGCTGACTTTGAGGATTCTGTCACTGTGCTTGTGAAAGCAAGAATATCTTTCCATAATCAATTGGAATATGGTGCTCGTTAATATTAATAAACATCAGTTCTACATGAGCTACAGAGATTCTTATTGTGTGGTTAGAGATAATAGCATCAGCAGCACTACAAATGGGATCTGTCTGTATCCTAGCTGGGGTCACATTAGGATGTCAATAGATACACAGACAAGTGCTGCTGGCCATACTGAATATTTGGAGAACCAACACAGCAGGGGGTCCTTGCCAAGCTAGCATTTGTCACTCAAATATGCATCCACCATCTGTGCAGATGTAAGCCCACTACCGCGACCCGTTGTTCTTCCTGACACATGGAAGAAGTCGGAATCTGGAAGTGAGTCCTAGAGGGGTGTATGTGTGAGGGCTGCACACTCTGCATGGGCTTCACATACACCTGATACAGATGCAGTGGAGATGTGGCTTCCAGATGGACATAAACCTTTTACTACCTGCTGGCGGTGCTCAGTTGTTGTTGTTGCCTGTCCTTCCAGCCTCTGATGTGCAAGCAAGTGATTTTGCAAGTCTCTCCAGTTGCACATTCCAACTTGTTTTCTGTATGTATCATCCTGCTCCACATAGTCTGTTATGTAGTCAATTTAACTAAATAGAGGTCAACAAATGACCCCGAAAGATACTCTGTTATCTCTCATGCATTTGATGAGGTATCGCACCAAAAGCTTGTAAATAAGTAGCCAAATGCGCTTTTAGTGCGCATTTGGCTCGGTTAAAAAAAGTAGCCCATAATGCCGAACAAGGGGAGCAGTGGTTGCGGGGGTATGCCCCGCTCTCCTAGTTCGGCATTATGGTATGCAGGGTTTGCGGGGGTGACCCCTCCATACATCAAATGTAAAGCAGGGGACGAAGAGGCACACGCGTTAAAGCAAATAGTTACTAAATGCGAGCAAGTCGGCTCCGCTGTTTTGTAACTCAAGCTTTTCCAATACAATCTTTTAACGTAGATCCATTTTATATGTGGCTCACTCTGAAAGATTGTCATCAGTTCACTCACCAGCTGTGCAACGTCTGACCCACTCATATTATCATGTTCTGTTGTTCTTTTGGACATATTTATTTCGAAAAGTAGATTAATGGAAGGATCTCACTGGGTAACACAGAGCTTTGCCTCACATAATTGTTGGCTTCCTCACAGGGCCTAGCAAACAGCAGGTATTGTGCAGGCATTGTGCACGGGCTTCCACTGAGTCAGGGCGAAGAAGGCCTCATTAAATGCTAGACTGTAGCTTTGGTGCAGATGACAAGATGCCACTTTTGACACTGTACAAAGTACTTCCACACCATAAATATGCACTGAGGACTAACAGTTGGCGTCATTGGCTGTTGAGCAGAGACAGAAGAACAGCGAACATGGTGCTTTGCAAGGTGCACAGGTGCAACAGTTTGTACTGGTTGCTGTAATGGTCTGGTAGGTTTTGTCATTGATTGACGTTCACAACTGCCACTACAGGATTTCTTATGTGTCGCAAACAGAGTATACGCAGAACGAGGGTCTTCTGGTGGCATTGCTACCCTGTTGACTCAATTTGGTGCCTTTTGGGCAGTGTGCGTTTCTTCAACCCTTCCTCTGGGCCATTGCTGGGGTTGGACTCAGTGGCAGTGCTCTTATTAATCATAAAGACCTCTCATAGTGTTCTCTTATGAGAAAAGGGGGGTGTAGTCAACATCCTGGTCTTCATCATTATCCCCGATCATCATCACCACCACTGTCATCATCAAAATCAGAGGCCAAAGGAGTGGATGGGGAGGGAGATGCAGTGAGTGTGCTACCCTATTAAACATTCTGCTCTTCTAACATGGGCAATTGTGCATGCCTCTGCTGTCCCCAACCTACTGCGACAGATTCTATAGCAGCCTCTCACACTGGCACCAAGAACACTGTAATATTTAATAGTGTTTTACATCAACTTATTAAATTGGTTTACGACCTTTATGAAAAGGATCCGCCCACAATTACACATGTTTGATAGGTTAGAGTAGCCATTATTTGCATAGGCATTCTACTGTTATCCAACGTTGTTCAAGTGAGGCACTACAGACTGGCTCTAGTGAGCTAGCTATGTTCAGATTGTGTTTATATGTGGTCTTAATAATTATTGCACTTTTTCTATTGCCCTGCACTTGTCACTTTCTTTCAAGATGAATGTAATGTTTATGGTGTTTACAAGTTTTTATAACGTTTTTAATCAAATTGTGTAAGTTTAATAATAACATTTAATAATTGTTTACAGGTACGTATTTGTGATGTTGTGTCTGACACATTCTACATTTGTTGAATTATTTGTGTTAACTGTCCGATTCTAGAATAGACATTACTAAGGCAGTCGGGTTCTTTAGTTTCTGAGTTCACACAAAGTCTCTTTGGGGATGAACCCGGCAACCGTTAACTTCCCTGAGTCTTACTTTGATATGGTGGTCTTACACTGGCACCTCAACAGACTCACTGGTTTGTTGCAACAAGGGAACACAGGAATGTATCCCCAAAGAGTACATCCCCACGTATGCCAGACTCTGATCTTATGGAAGTTGGGGTTTGTGTTTGTGGCAGAAACATCTTAGCACAATTAGGAACCACCATAATGGTAGTTTCAATAGTTGCAGTATTTGTATATCAGTGGTTGAAGTACAACTTGTGGTTAATGACTGGTGCTATACTTTTCAACTATAGACGATGTGTGCACCCTGGCTGTTGGCTCTGAGGACATCTTAATTGATGTTGATGTTTGCCTAAAACGCTGCAGGCTCTTGCCTCCCTGGTAGAGTCTTTTTCAAAAAAGAGTTAGTGCTGTATCTATATACTCTTGCACCTCACCTCAACTATTGAAATTAGCTGAAATGTATACACATGTCAAATCATGTTCCTTTAGAATCCTACTGCCATCATGCAGTTGGTGTGTTGCTTCACACAGTCAATCAATCTGTCAATAATACTCACTGCCAGTGACCACCACCTCCAACTATTTGTCCAGCACCCTCAAATCATTTTATGTCCCGACAAAGCAATACAGCGTTTTGTGTTGTGTGTAAATGCACCAGCACAAATTCCTCTTCCATCCTACTGCCGAAGCAGGTGGTTCGTTGCATCAATCAGCCACAAATGCCCACGGCCTGTGACCCTCACCACCTCCAGAAATGTGTCTAGCATGCCTACATTTGTTTCCAGTTCCGTTAGAACAATGCATTTGCTTGTGTTGTGAGACTGTTCAATCAAGCTCCCACAGTGAAAATTCATTCTCTGCCCTACTGCTCATGCAGGCGGTAATCAACCTGCCGCTAATACCCACTGCCTGTGTTCCTCACAACCGCCAACAATTCTTCCAGCATCCTCAATGTTTTTTCTGGTCCTCAAAGCAGTTCACCTGATTGTGTTCTGGGTGAGTGTTGTTTAATCAAGGTGACCCAGCAGAAATTCCCCATTCATAATACTGCTCAAGCAGATGGCATACTGCGTCACGGAACCAATCAATCTGCCTCTAGTGCCTACTGCCTGTGATCACCTGCTCCAACAGTTTTTCCAGCACCTCCATTTTATTCTGTTCCTAAAGAACACTTCAACTGCTTGTGTTGTGCGTGAGGTTGTTGATTGAATCAAGCTAGCCCAGCACAAATTCATCCTCTGTCCTACTGCTCAGCAAGGTGTTGTGTTACATCACAGAGCCAGTCAACCTGCCACTAATGTCCCCCACTTGTGGTCACTACTTTCATCCATTTTTCCAGCTCCCCAAAAGCAATTCAACTGATTGTGTTGTGTGTATGAGTGCACTGGTTGAATCAAGTTGGTCCATTAAACATTATTTCTCCATTCTATTGTTCAAGCAGGTGGTGTGTTGCCTCACAGGCCAGTTAACCTGCCACTAATGCCCACTACCTGTGATCCTAACCTCCAAAAATTATTCCAGCACCCCAAAATATATTCTGTTCCCCCAAAAATTTGGCAAATAAATGCCATTCAACTTTTTGTGTGTGGGTGTGTTTTCAATTGAGCTGGCCCAGTGCATATATGCAATTTAAGTTATCGAGGTGCTTGGAAGAATAGGTGAAATCTCTCATAATATATCCGAAAGGTTAGTCTGCCTTTCTGTGAAATGCCAATTAGTTTTCAATGGTGTTTGCAAAAATAAAAATTAAATTATATTCTGTATGTAACATCCAATTAAAAACTCTACAGCACCCACCGTGCCTTTAACGACCGGTACCTATAATACAACAAGGAGACATTCATCCATACAATCCTGTTAGAATGTTTTGTTCTAGCCACATGACCTTAGGAACAGTCCAACACTTTAACCGGAAATGTGAAGTGTCACTAAATCCATATTTGTACCTGATAGAGTTACTTGATCAACTCACACCTCTCTCACACCTCTCTCACATCTCTCTCACACCTCTCTCACACCTCTCTCACACCTCTCTCACACCTCTCTCACACCTCTCTCACATCTCTCTCACACCTCTCTCACACCTCTCTCACACCTCTCTCACACCTCTCTCACACCTCTCTCACACCTCTCTCACACCTCTCTCACACCTCTCTCACACCTCTCTCACACCTCTCTCACACCTCTCTCACATCTCTCTCACACCTCTCTCACACCTCTCTCACACCTCTCTCACACCTCTCTCACACCTCTCTCACACCTCTCTCACATCTCTCTCACATCTCTCTCACACCTCTCTCACACCTCTCTCACATCTCTCTCACACCTCTCTCACATCTCTCTCACACCTCTCTCACACCTCTCTCACACCTCTCTCACACCTCTCTCACATCTCTCTCACACCATACGTGAAATATCACTGGATGCATCAGGTACACTCCCATCTCATGCTGCTTACATTGGCACCCATATTCCCATGAAAGCTTGGGATTGTGCAGACGAATGTTGAGAGTTCAACACTCCCAGCTTTCATGCATTGGACAAAGGAGTTCGATTAGTCTCATTAACCAGCGGTGGAACAGCCACTCCTCCTGCACCTTCAGCTGCCATTTTGATGCATTAATCCTCGCTTCAGTCCTGACGGGATTCATTTTCAAGGAATTTTGGTGCATCATTTCCTACACTGCCCTGCCACTTTCCTCACTCCCTGTGTTTATAGGATCTATTCCCCACTTTCCCATCCTCTTATCTTCCCCTTCGTCACCTGCCTTCCTCCAGCAGACTAAGGTCTGGATATCCCTGAGGGGGCATAGCACGGCACAACATGGACAAGCCAAGGCAAAAGTTACTTCTACGGTAGTGACTTGGCATAGTATAAAAGCATATTAACATAACATACACTCAGCTATCTATGTCATGCACTCATACAAGACCCCAGCTACATGCAAGTATCTTTGAAGTGGATCAGGGGCAGATCTACGTTCCCCATCTCACGGAGGGCAGTGCAGTTCACTTTGGTTGAAGTCTCCTAAATGTAACATCCCCTTTACAGTTGAGGGCACACACATACTCATGAGCGTACACACACATCGAGTCAAGAGGACGTCAGAGAGTGGACGACCCTCCTACTTGAACAGAACTTCCTGGGCCCGACGCAGGGTCAGGAAGTGTTTTGGTAGAGCAGAGCGTTCTCGCGCCTGACAGGGTGGTAGCCAGGTGTGCAGGGACCAGCAAGTCCTCAGAGGCTGTAACTAGTTTAGGAACAATGAAGTCGCTTTTGCAAATGCCCATAGCTCTCAACTCACACGCTTTTGGCGGGTGTCACCCGCCTTGTAAAAGGCTGACTCACCCGCCAAGCCTCCTGCACGCCCATTCATTGCAATGGGCGTCTCACCCGCCAAAAACAAAATCAGGTGATTTCACCCGCCTTTGCAACAGAAATGGTTGAGAGCTATGAATGCCTGCTGTTAGTAGCATGGACAGTAGCTCACATCCAGAACAGGAGCCAGTGGACAGCAGGAGAACTGCAAAGGCCTGATAGGGACAGGTCCAGGAAGTGATCCAAGAGGATCTCCTGACACCTGAATAAGCCACAGGAGAGCCCGGCGGCAGAGTACTAGGTCATGGCGGATTCTTAAACAATGTGACGTCACTGAGGCCACGGAAGCGGACACTTGCGAATGTCTTCTGGTGCATTCTGTTGGAATTTCACGCTTGCCTCTGTTTATAGATATTCCATGGCAATGATCCCCAGGGGAGAATTCACAGCCTGTCGCACCTCTTGACAATATTTGACTTGCCTATAATTGGAAACATTTTCTGCCCTCATAGTCAAGGAAGTAAAAAAAAACGCCCACAACGTTAGAAATGCATTTCAAGTATGTATTAATTGGGGTTTGATGTTTTTGAACAATTTATGTAAGCTTGGATTTCAACCCTAAAAATGGGTAAACTATTCATGGAAGTCTCTGGAAACTGATCTTCTTTGTGTTTTACACTATGACGTGAAGACACTCTAGCCATTGGCCAATCGTGTTTTTGTTATTTTTGTATTTTCTTTTGATAAATGCACTCCCTCCCAAGCCAAAGCAAGATTGCGGTATGTGTTGAGCAGTTCGTCAACAGCGGCCGGGAATGAAAGGCCTGGCTTTGCCCTGTGTTCCTGGAGGTGTGAGTGTGGCATGTACAACTTTATGACAGGGCAGTCAGGCTGGGATAAAGCCAGCACTGTAGCCCCTGACTGCGGTAGCAAGCAAAGCACTTATTCCAAGGCACGTGAAGTCTGGAAGCTCTGAACGCGCGTATTTCCTGACGAAATGGCACGTGAAGACAGAAACGAATGAACGAAGGCTTATTAAGTGTGCTCAGATTTCCGCGAAATTGCGAAAGGGCACACACTAGCAAACGCGGTGGGCTCTGATGAGCGCTGGTTGTAAAGGTTTATGGGGCACACGCCACACATTCACTGTTACTGAATTCCAATTGAAAGGGTGGGTTGGCAACAAGTGGGGAAGCAATAAAGAATACTGAAACATGAGTATAGGCTTGATTGGGAGAATGTAAAGGGTTAAACTAAGCTTGGTTAGTCTAGCACAAGGGTCTCTAACCTTTACATTAGCGAGTGATGCTTGCAGTTAATGGCCAATAGGCAGGAGCTACTGGCGAGATCTACTGGGGTGGGAATGTCCACGAGTATGAATTTGTACCAAAATTTTTGTGAGCAGCTTATTTGCTCTTTCTAGAAAAAGAGAACATGATATGCATTTAGTATGATATTAATAACTTCAAAAACATCTTTATTTAGTTAGTTTTACTACTAGTATTCTCCTAAAAATTGTCAAGCATATCAGAATGTAGGAAACTAATGGAAACATGCAAAGTGAATGCTGAGGCCTCATGCTATCCACCAGCTCTCAGCTATCTGGGCTCTGTGCTATCCACCAGTGCTCAGCGATCTGGGCTCTGTGCTATCACCAGCGTTCAGCTATCTGGGCTCTGTGCTATCCACCAGTGCTCAGCGATCTGGGCTCTGTGCTATCCACCAGCATTCAGCTATCTGGGCTCCGTGCTATCCGCCAGTGCTCAGCTATCTGGGCTCCGTGCTAACCACCAGCGCTCAGCTATCTGGGCTCTGTGCTATCCATCAGGGCTCAGCTATCTGGGCTCTGTGCTATCCACCAGCGCTGAGCTATCTGGTGCTAGCTTGAAAAAGCCACAGCACTCAGATGCTGTCAGACGGGGTCAACGTTTCTTTTTGAGGAAGTTCATGTCTGAAAAAGGCAGATTCACAGAGATTGTCAATCACATGGGCTGATAGTGCCGACACCCTGCAAGCCATATTGTTTGGCACACAATGGCACACCAGAAATGGCCGACAAAAATTCTGCACAGTTTTTAAAATCTCTTCCAACAGTCAGCCATGGGAGTCACTGTGCCCTTCACAATTACACCATCTGTAAAAGTGCATTTATTTTTCATCAAATAATTAGCAACTTTGAGGGAGACCTCTAACAGCATTTGCATTGCAGTGTTTATCTATTGTTAGGATTGCAGACAGCTTCCTTTTGGAAACTTATTTTCATAATTTGTATGTATTATTGCAAAATGCCTTTCAATGTTACCCTTTTTCCCCCCAGTGTAACTTAGTCACCACAGATTAAATATTTTCTTTTTTCGTCGGAAGAAAGGGTTCCCACTCTGAATGGAAACGGTGCATTTATTTATTTATTTATTGTTTACTTGTCAGGCGCTTATATAGGAAGTGAATTCTGTTTCAAAGCGACCACAGAGCAACGGGGAGGGGACAGGGAATGATAGACAATGTAATTACAACAATGTATAATTAATACAATATAAGAAGAGACAATGGGGAGGGGAAGACAACCCTACTATGCCTTGTGAGTGTTCAGAACGTGCAAGTGCAGAAGGGAGAGGGGTATGGGATATGTACTGTGGTGCTCATGTAAAGCAGCAGGTGAAGTGCTATGAAGAAGGTAAGTGCAACCTCCAGTGGTGGAGGGTGAGCCGAGGCAAGTCCAGAGGATAGATAGCAGCTGAGATGATAAGATGTGGGAGGTCAGGGCCCGAGGATACATAAGGAACCTGCACAACAATCATGCTACTGTGTGATTAGCAGGGGAGAGAGGGAGGGAAGGAAGAGGTAAAAAGGAAGGTCTTGGGGCTTTTCCAGAACTTAAGGAGGTCCTGCTCAAGATGAAGAGGGAGTGGGAGGCTGTTCCAAAGTATGGATTTCGCTGAGGAAAGTGAATGACCACCTGCCCTCTGTTTGGCAAACCGCTTTACACACAGAGAGTTTGTGCTACAGGAATGCAGGTGTCTAGAAGAGGAATATTATTAAGGAAGAGTTGCAAATAGAGTGGTCCCCAGCCCCAGACAGCCCTGTGGATGATGGAGAGGGATTTGAATTTAATCCGTGCTACGACAGGAACCAGTGAAGACTTTGTAGGGCAGGAGAGATGCAGGCCCTGGACGTGAGGCCAAGGATGAGTCTTGCTGCCCTATTCTGGATTAGCTGGAGGGGCTGCAGAGTGGATGAAGGTAGATTAAGGAGTAGGCTGTTGCAATAGTCAAGCCTGGAGAAAACCAGGGCTGGGGTAACATTGAGCCTCTAGGGGGAAGGTGAGGAAAGGTAGAATTCCGTCCAGAAGGAAAAGCTGAAATTGGGACTTTGTGGCAATTACCTGAGTATGAGGGAGAAAGGAGAGAGAGGTCTCGAAGATGACTCTGAGATTTCTGGCTTCCGAGAAGGGAGCAGGGGGAGAGCCCATGGAAGAAGGCCAGAGTGAAGGGAAGAAGTCGGGTGCCAGAGTCCTAATAGGAAGGATCTCTGTTTTGCTGGCATTGATCCAGAGATCATTAGAAGTACGGCAAGTCTGGATGGTTGAGAGGCAGTCAGGGATGATGAAGGGTGCAATGGCATCTACAGGAAGTTTGAAGAAGATCTGTGTGTCATCAGCATAGCACTGGAAGTTGGTGGAGACGGAGGAAATGAGGCGTGCCAGTAGAGTAAGGCAGATGTTAAAGAGCCAAGGCGAAAGAATGGAGCACTGGGGACACCACAGGTGGAGAAGGAAGTAGGGGAGGAGAAATTGCCCAGTATGACTTTGGAAGAGCGGTCAGTTAGGAAGGAGGTCAGCCAGTTCAGTGCCCGGTCCAAGGTACCAAGTGTGTGATGGAACCTTTTTATGTGGATGGAGTCAAATGTAGAAGAGGGATCAAGGAGGATGAGAACAGCAGGGGATTTGTAATCAAGGGATGTAAGAAATTCTTCACGGTCGTTCAGAAGAGCAGTTTCCATGCCTCTGGATGCTCGGAATCCAGATTGATGATCGTGAAGACCGCCAACAAGTTCAGTGTGAAAGTTAAGTTGGGCCAGGGCCAATTTCTCAAGCAGTTTGCCCAGGAAGGGGGTGATGGAGATGGGGTGATAGGTGGCTGGGCAGGAAGGGTCTGCTGACATTTTTATCAAGACGGGGCGCACAAGGGAGTGCTTGAGGGATGATGGAAAAGAACCATGAGCAAAGGAGTGGCTACAAAGATCCGAGAGAGCAGGGGCGAGAGAGGAAATGTTGTCCTTGATGCTTCTGGATGAGCAAAGGGCCACCTGTTTGGAAGAGACCTTCATGGAGTTGACAGCTCTGGTGACTTCTTCCAGAGAAACAGAGGCAAAGGAGGAAAAGGAGGAAGGAGGATGATGAGTGGTCAGCAGGGAAGCAAGGGGGCGTGGGTTGGAAGAGTGCGTGACAAGTTTGTTCAGTAAGCCCTGGCTTTTGGAGGTGAAGTGAGCGGCGAGTGCATTGCAAAGGGCCTGGGAAGGAGTAGGGGCAGATGATACTGCGGAAGTGTTGGCAAGTTACCTGCAGATTTTGAAGAGTTTGTTGTGTTGTTGGGCTGCCAGATACTCGTGCCTGAATGTGGTTCCTTTTTCTGGCATGTATAGAGAGTCTGTAATGCCTTTGGAGAAGGAGGCAGGCCAGTTTGTCAGAGGGTGAACCTGATCAGAGGGTGAACCTGAGGTTTGCCATTTCCGTTCTGAAGCCCTGCACTTACATTTCAGGTCTGCAAGTTCGGAGTCGAACCAGGTGTTACGCTTGGAGGCAGGTTGCAGGTGGATCATCATGACTGGGACAAGGATGTCAAGGGTGTTGGTAATGGAAAGATAGAGGTTGCTGAGAGCAGAGTCAGAGGTAGAGTCTGAGTTGGGTGGGTAAGGGGGAATGAAGATGGAAGTGAAGGCAGAAGCTGACACTCGTTTCATTGGACGGATGTTAGTGAATGAGATTGGCAGGGCGTTTGGAGGAGTTGTCACAAGGCCATAGGGACCCAGGTGGGAAGAGAGAAGAGAGTGGTCAGATCAAGAGAGGAGTGACCAGAGGAGATGAAAGAGAGAAGTCAGAGTGGATGATAGCATCCAGGGTGTGTCCGGCAGAGTGGGTTGGACCAGAAGCAAGCATGGAGAGGGATAGAGAGGTGCAGAGGTCAATGAAGAGGGTGGTTGCTGTGCATTGGGGACTTTAATTGGATGTTAAAGTCACCCAGGAGTAGCAGGTTGCAGATGGTTGAACATATGAAGGAACAGTTATAATCCCATTCAGAGAGAAACAGAGAGGAAGAGCCAGGATGCCGGTAAATGGTAGAATTGGTCAGGGTTGGGGAGGGAGTGATGACCAGTTTGCATGCTAGGCTCACAAAGGACATATAGAGCTGAGTGGATAGGATGGAGGAAGGAATCCACTCAGAGAAGATTAAGGCAACCCCACTGCCAGCCTGGTGAGGTTGAGGCTTGGAGGTGATCTTAAAGCCATTGAGTAAGAGAGAGTCAAAGGAAGTGACTGAGCTGGCATTGAACCAAGTCTCAGTGAGTGCGAGTATGTCAAGGTCGGTGTCTTCAAGAAGAGTGGTTGTTAGCCGAGCGTGCATTGCGGGTCGCCAAGTGGAGTCGATCGCTGCCTTTGAACGTTTTTTCAGGTGGAGTACAGGGGCGTGGTACTTCAGTCAGAGGTGGCGGAGCAAGGGAGGGATATAGAGTGAGAGGAAGGAGAAAGACGGAAGTTGATGAGAGAAAGCAGGATCCAGTCAAAGAGAAGGAGGTTGGCCTGAGGGCCTTGAGCCATGATGGTGCCCGTGAAGTAGACATTAATGTAGCAACGAGATAAGAAGCCTGCCAAGAGGACTTCCCACTTGGTGCTGCCATTAATGGGAGAGGAAGAGTAAGGGGAGAGAGTAGAGATGAGATGAGGAAAAATGGGACAGAGAAAAGGATGTCAGTGAAGATTTCTCTGGAGGATGCACTGACAGAGGTGTGTGCAATTGGAAGGCCAGTGTTTGCAGCAGGGATGTCTTTTAATGCTTTTTCCATCCAGATTTTCTGATAGAGGGTGGATAGGCAATAGAGTAGCAGTTGGGGTAGATTTGGGAGATGGAGTGTGCCATCTCAGAGCAAAATATTGGTAACTGGAGGGATAGCCCACCAACGACAGAACAATGGGCTAGTAGTACTTGGTTAACAAGGGGGGGTCTGTTCTGACGTCTAACGTTTTAGGGGCGGGACTACTTCCTGATTCTAGTAGGCCCAAGTAATTTCTATTGTGTCCAAGGAAATACAAAAACACTGTAAATGTGAAGATGTACATGAAGTAGTTCAGACAAAAATAGGTATCATATATACAGCTTATAAGTTTATTTTGCTGTTGGGTGCATTTAGTTAATCATGCATCAGTTTAATTAATTGGCAAAAAGCAATAAAACAAAAAGTAGGGTAACCACCACCATTAGTGACAAGTGATTATCATGTGTTCAGATGCAAGACAACCCAAGACAAAAACATTAAATGGGAGAATTCTTGGTTGTCTGTAGCCAGGCTGGAGGGTGACCTAACACGAGCGCTTCATCCCCTACGAACTGCAGATGATGGTGGACACCCTCGAGGAGCATGCCGACATCGTCTTCAGCGGAGACATGCAGAGAGGGGCAGTGCTCAGGAAGAAAAACATCTGGGCACTAGTGGTGGTGGTTACCCTACTTTTTGTTTTATTGCTTTTTGCCAATTAATTTGGCCATTATAATGGTGTGAGGATAGGGCTAAGACTGTGTTCTAACCTCCGGCACACCAAGTATCTCTTTATGAAAAATTTGTTTTGCATATTTGTTTGCTCTCGGTACAAACAGTCTTTTATTAATAACACTGATGCATGATTAACTAAATGCACCCAACAGCAAAATAAACTTATAAGCTGTATATATGATACCTATTTTTGTCTGAACTACTTCATGTACATCTTCACATTTACAGTGTTTTTGTATTTCCTTGGACACAATAGAAATTACTTGGGCCTACTAGAATCAGGAAGTAGTCCCGCCCCTAAAACGTTACACGTCAGAACAGACCCCCCCTTGTTAACCAAATCTCAGAGCAAAAGGCAGAGAGATAAAGAAGAGAGGTGGGGTTTCTGCAGTGCACAGTTCTGACTTTAACTCAAAGGCGGCCAAGTGGATGTTAAGAATAACAGTCACAAAGCAATGCAGGAAGTGAGCATACCTAAATTCAACTTTAAAAGCAACAGTCACAAATGCAGGAAGTTAACACACCTAAATTCGATTTTAAGAGCAATAGTCACAAATGTAGGATGTGAGCACACCTAGAGCAATCATTTTAAGATGCAGGTATTGTAGCACTGCAGTGCAGAGTGGAAGGAAAAAGGATGAGAGAGCTAAGCAAGTGAAGACAATGGCCTCATTCTGAGTTTGGAGGTAAGTACCGGTCATTACCGGCATGGAGCAAATACCGTGTCCGAGCTGGTAATAGACCGCTAAAAGCGGCCTATTACGACTTCGCGGGCACGAGCTTTGAGTCATGCCGGTAATGTACCTAGCGCCATGCCGCAAAAGTGCCCCAAAACGCCCTTACCGGCATGAAGCACACCGTACAAAACCCTACCGCCTTACAGTAAAGCGGCAATAGCGGTGACTGTAAATATCAGTGGCCATAAATTACGACTACCGTAAATTACGGCCACTGCTAAATAGCGGAATCGGAAATAGCGTCATCGCACAGGAACGGGAAGGAAGGCGGCCATCTTTAAAACACAATCCATTGCCATATTCACCAGGCAGGACCCCTGGGACCATTGTGAATATTGGAAAAGCCTAACAGAAGCACCAGGCATGCCAAAAGCATCCAAGAAGGGAGCAGACCGGGTCCGCAAGGAGCGCTTCATCCCCTACGAACTGCAGATGATGGTGGACACCCTCGAGGAGCATGCCGACATCGTCTTCAGCGGAGACATGCAGAGAGGGGCAGTGCTCAGGAAGAAAAACATCTGGGCACTAGTGGGCCAGAGGGTGAGTGCAGTCGGCAACACCCCCATCGCCCCCAAGGACTGCCGCAAGCTGTGGGACGACCTGCGGCTGAGGGTGCAGAGCATCCTCTCAGCAAACCACAGCCAGGCCCAGGAGACTGGAGGGGGCCCAATTTCCCCCATTAAACTGATGCCATGGGTGGAGACGTGTGCCGGCTTGATCGGCCAAGAATCAATTGAAGGGGTCGGCAACATGGAGTGTGGGGCACCGTCGTCTGCTAACGGAGGTGAGTGTCCAAAGTCAACACTGCCAACGCCAATGCCATGACATACACTTGAAAGGCCTGGCCAAGGAGTCATGGCATGGTGCCCCCCCCCCCCTTAAATTCATGCCGAAGCAACTGCGACCCAAGCAAGTTCCAAGTGCAAGGGCTTAACGCACATACTGCACGAAGTGGCCTATCCCATGAGGCACACTGGGCAGTTGTTGTGGACAGTGTGCTAATCAGACAGCACAGTACCCGGCCAACATGAGTGACACCGACACCTGCATGCATATCCCACCCATAAATTGAATGCAGTGCTGTTGCATACCCAAATGCCCATAACCCCCAAATGACTGAATATGTGAATGTAGCCATGTATGAAAGTTGGCTCTCAAATCATCACTCATGCCGTCCCTCTCTTCTACCCCCACAGGCAGTGAGCATGACAGCGAGGACCATGAGACCAGCTGTCCCACCACCCCCAGGGGCAAAGGCAGGGTCTGCCGCATCCCAGCCAGGAAGAGCACACCTGGAAGCGCAACACCGGCTCCTGCAAGGCCCATGGAGGGTGCACCACCCCCACCCCTCCCTGCATTGGCGCCAGGAACATCGGCAACGCCAAGGTCTGAGGAGTCAAGCGTGGCTGGGGAGGTGGGAGCCACGGCCCCCCTGGAATCTGTATACAGCCCCTTTTCCACCTGTGGAGCAGCAGAGGAGGACACATTTTTAGTCATCCACACCCCAGAGGCCAGCTCCTACCAACAGGTCTCATGCAGCAACTCGGGCGAGACAGACACACCTGGCCAATGTGCCAGTGGACCATCACAGGAACAAGCCAGTCCTGTGCCCAGTACCCCAGGCGAAGCCCTGGCAGGTCATGGCAGCACAATCCCTTGCAGGGACAACACACCATCTGATGACGCGCAGCGTGCAGCACAGCGCACCGCCCTAATCAAAGAGCTGATGCAGGACAATCGGCAGAGCAGGGAAGAGTGGCGGGAGGAATTATGGGCAATGCAGCAGGTGGTGACAGACAGCACCAACCGTCTATGTGAGGTCCTCGGCCCCATTGCCGATGCCCTGGAGGCTGCACGTCCTTCACAATAGGCCGAGCATGAGGACACCCTGTCGACCAGTAACTCGACATGGACAAGCCCACTGCATCGGTCACTCTGTTCCCAGGGCCGCCGGGACATGCCTCCCCCTGACCCTAGGAGCGTGGAGTAACTTGCCTACCAGCCACATGTGGCCTACGTGGACAGCATGGGACTAGTGTTGGGTAGTTGGGGGGGAGTGTGAGGGGGTGAGGGTGTGTGGGGGAGTTGGGGAAGGGAGAGGGTGGGTGAGGGTGTGTGGGGGAGTTGGGGGGGAGGCGGTTGGGGTTTTTGGTGGAGGGTTTGTTATTCACTTAGGCATTTTCAATTTCAATACACCGTTTGTGTTGCAAAGGTAAACCAGTGTGGACATTCATCATTGCACATGTGTCTTTTGATATCTGACAGTGCATAGTGTACATGTATCCCCACACCCAGTGCCCTATGTCCTCATGTCATGACACCCTCTGCTGACTTGTGTGTCAGTAATATTGTCCAATCAATGCTTGCCGCACGGGACGTCCCTCCTGTGCATCCGCACCACGATTCTGTCCTGCCTCTTCTTCTTCCTCCTACCCTTCATCATCATCTGGTGGTAGCAGTCCCATGTCAGGGGACAGGGGCACGTTCCGCCGGATGCACATATTGTGCAGCATTACACATGCCATGGGGATCTTGGACACCTTCTCATGGCTGTAGATGGGTGCCCCACCCGACCAGCTGAGGCAACAAAATCGTGCTTTCAACAGGCCAAAGGCCTGCTTAATCACCACACGTGTACGGGTATGGGAACGAATGTAGTCCTCCTCGTGCCTGTTCTGTGGGTTTCAGACAGGGGTCATGAGCCACGGCGTCAAGGGATATCCACCATCACCTGCATGAGAGGGGAATGAAGGTAAGTGTCTGTACATTCATGGTGGACAACTGAACTAGTCTTACATGGCAGCAGGTGATTTCTGCCCATACGCACATTTCCCTGGATGCATTAACCCCATTCCTGGCCCCGCTATGTGTCCTGTGCAATGGAATAAGGGAGGGGGTAGCATCTTCAAGATGGTTTATGGTGTGCACTCACATCTTGTAGAACATGCATCGTATATGCATGCAGCAGTCTTGGGGTAAAATCATTGAAGTGCTGTGTTCTGTGAGATTTGGTAGTAGGGAGTGTTGGCTGTAGTCAGTAGCATATTCGTCATTCTGCACTGATCCGTACTATGGTGACTTACAGCACTCCTAATGGTGTGCAGTACCAGTGACACGCTGTGGTATCCCTGTTGGGCTCACATCAATGCACTCCCAGGGATGACTGTCCTGTGTGGTGATATGCTGGAGGCAGAGACATAGTGCATATGCAGTGCATAGTGCTGGAAGCCCTTACGATGTGTGAGGGCCACCGATGACTGGTGCATGTGTTGTTGAATGCAGCCAGGTTACCTGTTAGTCATGTAGTGTTAGGTGTCGGCCTTACTTCCTCACTGTGAGATTTGGTAGTCATGTGCCGTTTCACTTGCTTTGGGGTACAGTGTTTGGTGAGTTGCACATCGTGCACTGGCTTCAACATTTCCACCCAGGTGGAGTATGCATCTACCCCCCCCTTCCCACCCAGGTGGGGCATGCAGACACCCACCTCACAACCCCGATGCACTGCCATGGCCCAGTCAGGCAACTCACTAGGCAGCCAAGCACGTCGTCCTGCATGTTGCTCCATATAGCGTGGTAGCATGAAGTTCCGCAGGACCAAAGAGTCATGAGTTGATCCTGGATATCGGGCACAGCAATGTGTGATGATCTTGCTGGTGTTGCATACCATCTGCATGTTGATGGAGTGGTATTGCTTGCAGTTGCGAAATGCCACCTCCATGGCATGCGGGACCACCAACTCCACGTGGGTGCAGTCGAGGGCACCTATACAATTTGGCATTCCTGCCAGTGCATGGAAGACAACTTTTGTATCGAATATCTCCTAGGGAGTCCGTGGTAGGGATATGTAGTCCCTTGTGTGCTTGTGTAGGGCATCCAGCACTTGGTTCAGTATCCGGGAAAATAAGGGTTGTGATATGCCATGCATCTGCCCCACTGTGTGCTGGTAGGTGCCTGTGGCAAGGTAGTGGAGCACAGACACTACCTTCAGTAGAGGAGGGATGGCGGTGCGTATTTCTATGAGGCTCACTATGTCGTCATGGATCAGGTCCACTATGGTGGTGATGGTGTCACGGTCAAGCCGGTACAGGGTATGCATCTGCTCTGTTGTTAGGTTGAAGGGGGTGACACTGATGCGAGGGATTGGGGGCTGCCGGCATGGTAACTGGGGCTGCACTGGTGGGGCATGCTGGGCCTGTCTCACCCTCCTTCTCCTCCTGTGTCTCCTCTGTGGTGGGGTCTGTGGTTGTTGTTTTTGTTGTCCTTGCTGCCTTGCAAGCAGGGCCTTCAGCTCCAGTAATGCCACTACTATTGGTATCATCTTGGTGTGGGAGGGGGTGTGGTGTGTGGGTGTGCTCCTTTTGTGCTGTGCCAGACTCCATTGCCTCCACCTGTGCTGATTGTGTGCACCTGTGGCTCTTGGCAACTCTGCTCAGGGTTCTTAACACCTTCTCGGAGATGCCGGTATTTACTCCATGCCGGTAAGATACATTTCGGCTTTCAGTAGGCCGTTGTTTGCATGTCCGCAGGGCTTGTTATCAGCTCTAGTTTACAGCATGCCGGTAAAGCCGGCATGTTGTGTCACGCGCGCGTGACTGGACCGCTATTTACGGCATCATACTTTACGATGCCGTAAATAACGGTCTGGTTGGTCAGAATAGACTGTAGTGGAAAGCGATGGTAGTGTTACGCTCACCTGGTATCCACAGGGAAGCCACCCAGCCGGGTTACTCGCTGGTATGCTTCTCAGCTTTGCCCTGATGTGGTCTGCGGGGAAGGTTCTGCCTGAAAATACAGGAGGACTGTGTTCAAGACTGACCGACTTGGGTAAGTATCCTCCCTCCACCCCGTATGATGTCAGTCCCTCTGGCGCCCTCTCCTCACCTTGTGGTAGAATTAGGCGTGCTCTCTGTCCTGCCTTCTTTGCAGGGGCACGTTGTCTTTCATGGGCGAGTGCGGTCCAGTTACTTCACTGACGCCGGCCCGTTTCATATTGTTCAGGTAGGTCTTATTGCTGTTCTTTAGTTTTGTTGCTATCCTGCATGCCTTTCTTTGTTTAAAATTTCTCTTTTTTCTCCCTTAGGTATGCAGAGCTTCAGCACGGCAAACTGGCTTGGTTGAGCCCCACTGGTAAGTGATGGCGCATTAAGAGCGCTATGATGCGGTAAGTAAGCGCTATGTGCAGCGTTGCAAAGTCTTGCCTTTGCTAACCTGTGTTTTCCTTCCTTGTAGGTCGCAGTGTTCTTCAGCGCGAGTGGAATGTCCGGAGTGGTGCCAGCCGAGAGGCGACCAGCCAGGTAAGCCTTTTGAGCAGTTCGTAATTTGTAAATGTCTCTACTGCTTTCTTTAATGTTGCCTCTATCTTCCTCTTTCAGGTCGTTCTGTCCGGGAGGCGTGCAGATTCGAGGAAGCTGTTCTCAGTAGCTGCAAGTGTTTAAAGATGAAGACTGCAGGTAAGATGCTGCTGCTAAAGATGTTCCTTTTGTCTGCTTGCAGGTTCTGCTTCTCTGAGGTTCGAGGGAATAGCTGGACACGGTGAGCGTCACGTTGCAAGCTGCAAAGTAACGAGAAGCGTATTGTCTTGCTTGGGTGTGGCTCAAATAGCCCCAACAAAATAGTCCAGGTAAAGTAGTCCCTAGGCTGCTACACCCAAAACACTAGACCGCATAGCTTGGTTCTTAGGAACCAAGCTATGTGTATGCCTCCATGTTGGCTGACAATACAATAAAGTAGTTCCCAAGCAGATTGTTTTTCATGGTGTATGAGCCTGGCGCCATAGGCGCCAGGAATGGCCCCATGAGGGTTTTTGAAGAGGATGGCAGGCTTTAGAGACCGGAGTCCTGACTCCACCTGGCCAATGGTTTTGCCAGAGGGGGTTTTGGGTGAGGGTCGTGACAGCCGGTAATCCTTTACCGGCATCATTTTTACCTTACCTCTATGCTCGGAATGACCCCCAATCAGAGGTAACGTTTGACCAAGAAGTATGGGAGGAGAAGTGCCAGCTGACATATATCAGTCAGAAAATCAGGATTGGCACAGGTACAGAGTCAAGGGTAGCTGAGGCAGGCAAGCAGAGCAATCAGCAGCACTTACGTTATAGCAGAAGGAAGGAGGCCATAGTCCAAGGGTGAGTGTTCGATGTGCCGATCAGTATGTCACATTCATTGCCCGTAATCGAGTGGCGGGCAAGCCAAGCCCAGTCAGACCCGAACAGGCACAGACAGGGCCCTAGCTGTGGGCCTTCAGTGTGGTGCCGGCTCCAGCATACCATTTCCCCTGATAGGTTAAACAAGAAGGGAGGCAGCCAATTAGAGGGCACTAGGCTACACACAAAGGATGGCTCCACTGCCAAATGCAAGGGTGGCCATCTTTGCCTTTTATTGGATGGTGCGTATGCATCCAGGATTTCCACAATGGTAGTTTATTTGTTTCTTTGGGGGCTGCATGTGCAAAAACAATCTGAGGAGCATTTCAATCAATGCGTTATATGGTTTTAAAAAAGTTCAGCATATACCATGTTCTGCTTTGTTAAAAATACAACCCACTGCCAGTTTAGTATGTCCCCAATTCATGCAAATTGCTCACTTGCCAAGTCACAGAATTCAGCCAAGGAAATGTTATCCATAGCCTACTTTGCTGACCAGCCTTAAAGGTTTTTATGTCAAAATAAATGGCAAGATTGAAAAAATGAACATGTGGAACGTGAAGCCTACACACAAACTTCTACTTGGGTGCCATGGAAACCTCGGAGACTGACCAATTAGCCCAGCTTTTGGGAGAACTCAGAGCAGAGGTGCATTCGGCTCGACAAGAGACTAACGCTTTACGAAGATAACTGTTTGTGGCAAAAGAGCGCACCAATGATTTAGCCCGGCAACTACTCCAAGCTCAGGCTGGCCATACGCCATTGCCAACAATCGGAGCATCAGTACCAACCCAGTGCAGTAATCCAGTGCAAGTGGTCCTTCCGGGAGCCATACCTTTGGCTCCACCAGAACGCTTTGCGGGCGATCCTAAGCGGTTTGTGGTTTTTATGAACCAGTGCAGTCTACACTTCCTATGCAGACCAGGGGCCTTTCCGAACTATCAAGCTAAGGTGACCTTTATTCTTTCATACCTCAGTGGGAGTGCAGCTGATTGGTCCATACTGCTAGTCAATCAAGACGACCCCCTTCTTCAAGACTTTCAGGGGTTTCAACAGAATATGGAGAAGTTGTTTGCTCGGCACTCCCAAGGTCAAGCTTTGGATAATGAACTGCTCTCTCTTCGTCAAGGGAACCAGGACTTGTTAACTTATATTGTGACCTTTAACAGACTAGTGGTGGAAACCAGTTGGCCGGAGGAAAAAAAGGGTCACGTTATTTCATCGCGGGTTGAGAGGCAAACTAAAAGATGTCTTGGCTCAAGTGGTCAACCCACCTCAAGATTGTTCAGAATACATTGACTTAGTGGTACAACTAGATCATAGACTGCAGAACCGGAAAGCTGATCGAGCTAGATTTGAGAGTCGAGTGTTTGTGCGTCCTAAAGATACCACCGCCAAGACTACAGACACATCAGAACCCATGCAAATCGGAGGTGTGCGAGGACCACTATCTATGTCCGAAAGGGATAAGAGAAGACAACAACAATTGTGCCTATATTGCGGCATGGCAGGCCATTTCCTCCGAGACTGTCCAGTGAAACCACCCAAGCAGGCAGTCGGGGTTGCTGACAAGGTTAGCACTGAACCTGAGTCGGAAAACTAGCCTGCCCGGCAAGCGTAGAGGTCCGCTTGTCGAGCGAGAAGAAGGGTACCGAGACCTCACATCTAGCCTTGCCAATCATCCTCATCAGTCACCAGCACCCATCTTGTATGCACGCGGTCAGAGCTTACATCGACAGTGGAGCTATAGGTAACTATATGGATCAGGAATTGGCTTCAAGGATGAGCCTATCTCGTTGCCCAAAGGCAACGACTGATTTGGTCACCACTGTTGATGGAACAGAGATCTCTTCTGGTCCAGTAACGCACTGGACGAGGGAGATGACACTGTTGTGCCAAGATGGACATCGAGAAACCATTGTGTTTGACTTAATCAAGGCCCCCCAATTTCAAGTGATTCTGGGTATGCCGTGGTTAGAAACACATAATCCTTGTATAGACTGGCGAGAGAAGAGGTTGACCTTCACAAATTGTGCTCACACCTGCTATCCAGAAGAATCCAAGGCAATTGCAACAGTCACAAGTTCGGCAAGTCGACTACCCCAGGCATACCTGGACTTTCAGGATGTTTTGCAGAAGGACCAAGCCAACACCTTATCACCCCATTGACCGTATGATTGCCAGATCGACTTAATACCCGGACCTCAGATCCCATGCAGTAGAATCTACACACTCACGGAACCTGAAAATCTTCACCTAAAACAATATTTGGACCAGTACCTGGCTAATGGCTTCATTCATCCATCCAAATTTCCGGTGGCTTCACCCTTATTCTTCATCCCCAAAAAAGAAGGAGATCCAAGGACTTGTATCGACTACCGCGCATTAAACCAGATGACAATAAAAAACCGATATCCCCTGCCTCTAATCCCAGAACTGCTGGACCAAGTAAAAAAGCTGAAATTTACACTAAGTTGGATCTTAGAGGGGAGTACCATCTCGTAAGAGTTAAAAAGGGGGACGAATGGAAGACCGCCTTCCGCACTAAGTATGAGCTCTTCGGATATCATGTGAAGCCCTTTGGGCTTTGTAATGCCCCAGCAGCCTTTCAATATTTTATGAACGATGTCCTTCGAGAGCTGATCGATGTTTGTGTCATCGTATATATTGACGATATCCTGGTGTATTCAGCTTCCAAGCAGGATCATGTGAAACACGTCCGCGCCGTACTTGAAAAACTCTATGCTAATTTGGAAAAATGTTTCTTCCACGTTACAGAGGTCGAGTTTCTTGGTTTCGTTCTAACTCCATGTGGTGTTCGTAGGGACTCAAGGAAGGTGGACGCTATCCTCAAATGGCCCTCTCCAACTTCAATCAAAGGAGTTCAGAGCATGCTTGGATTTGCAAACTTCTATCGCAGATTCATCCCAGGCTTTTCGCAATTGGTGCATCCCATCACATCCTTATTATGAAAGAACAAATGCTTTCATTGGTCGGACGAAGCGGAAAAGGCCTTCCAAGACTTAAAAAGAAAATTCACCTCAGCTCCAGTCCTAAAACACCCTCGCCTGGATCTCCCGTATGTAGTAGAAACTGATGCTTCTAGTTTGGCGATGGGAGCAGTTCTTTCCCAGAAAGACCCGGAGACAGGTCAACTTCACCCAGTGGCCTTTTGGTCGTGAAAATTCACAGCACCAGAACTGAACTATGCTGTAACCGACAAAGAGCTTCTGGCCATCAAGGCAGCATTCAAAGCTTGGCGGCATTATCTCCTAGGGGCCAGATACACCATTACTGTGATTACTGATCACCGAAATTTACAATACCTAAAGTCGGCCAAGGCTCAGTTTTCTCGTCAGCTCAGATGGGCACTATTTTTTGCAGAATACGATTTTGTGATCACTTACCGACCTGGTTGCTGAAACGGCAAGGCTGATGCGCTGTCTCGCATAGGGATGGAAGAAGCATATTCAAATCCGGATCCGGTACCCATCATCCCAGGGTGGAGAATCCTTTCAATCACTACCACACTGACCCTGGACGACATCCACAAGGAAATTCCACACCTCCTCGATTCCAAGGCCTTACAAGACTGGTCGACCAAAAGCAAACATCATTCAGTTGCTAATCATTTACCTTATTTCCAAGGACGTCTCTACTTGCCTAGTAAGGAACTTCAAAAACAGGTCATCTCAAATTATCATGAGTCATTGGTGGAAGGCCACCCTGGAATTGCAAAAACCGAAGCCAAGATCAAGAGACATTTTTGGTGGCCGACATGGCGTAAGGATATCAAACAATTTGTGCTTTCATGTGGCATTTGTGCTCAGAACAAGGCCCAGAAAAAGAAACCACCTTGTCTACTGCAGCCTCTAGATGTTCCACCTACACCCTGGCATACGTTGTCTCTTGACTTCATCACGGATCTACCCCCCTGTAATGGTTTCAACACCATATTGGTGGTGGTGGACCTGTTTTCTAAAATGGCCCATTTCGTTCGTTAAAAGGTTTGCCCTCTGCTTCAATTTTGTCGAAAGAATTCTTAGAACAAATTGTCCGGATACATGGATTCCCCTCCGCCTTAGTCTCAGATCGGGGCAGTCAGTTTATCTCACAGTTTTGGAGAAAATGTTGTCAGTTGGCCCAGATTGACGTAAGACTCTCGACCAGCCACCATCCCCAAACAGACAGTCAAACCGAAAGAACCAACCAAACTCTGGAACAATACCTAAGGTGCATGTTACATCAAACTGAAAGCAATTGGAAAGACATTTTATGGATAACTGAGCATGCCTACAATAACTCTTTGCATTCCAGCACAGGGCAAACTCCATTCTATACAATAAATGGAATGCATCCGCGAACCTCAGAACTCGACCCACCTCAACATTTGGAAATGTCTGCCGTAAGCAGTCTACATGCAGACATTACCCAAGCCTTCAAAAGAGCAACAGAACATTTGAAGCAAGCTAAAGAGAGATACAGGAAATTTGCAGATCAACATAGGAGTGAAGCTCCGAAATACCAGATTGGAGATGAGGTTTGGTTATCCTCAAGACATATACCGCTAAAAGGAACCCACACGTTTAACCCCAGGTATTTGGGACCATACACCATCAAGGCCATCATCAACCCTGTGGCAGTAAAACTGGAGCTACCCCGTACATGCGAGTCCATCCCGTATTTCACGTCTCCCTGCTGAAGCCAGTACAACCAGAAACTCGGATAACGAAACTGCCAAGACCCATTTTGGTAGATGGGGAACCAGAATTCGAGGTCAAAAACATTATAAACTCAAAGTGGTTTGAATCAAAACTTTTCTATCTAGTTGACTGGAAAGGCTATGGTCCCCAAGAAAGGTCATGGGAACCAAGTGACTTTGTTCATGCACCACGCCTAGTGAACCATTTCCATCAAAACTACCCAACCAAACCCGGACCAGTGGGACAAACCTCCTTGGGAGGGGCCTTGGGAGGGAGTGCTGTCACGGTCCATACCCTCAAACATCAGGTACAGACCAACCTGCTTAAGGCGTTGGGTCCCATGGGGGCCTTAAAGGCTCCAAGGAATCTCGCAGGGGCTTCCTGGACTCGGTCCTGGCGCCCTCGGCGCCAGGCTCAGACTGCCATCACCAACATGGCACGTTTCAGGCCCAGTAAGGCACGTGTGAACCAATTTGAGGCAGGCTGAAGGGATTATTTGCTGTGGGACTATTTGCTTGGGTGTGGTTGCTGGAACTACTTTACCTGGGGACTACTTTCAGAAGACTATATAAGCCACACCCTTCATACAGAACACGCTTCGCGTTATTCTGCACTCCTGCAGCGTAACGCTCACCGTGTCTGCAGCTCCAGGCCAGCCATCAGCCACGCCCGTCCAGTTGTCTCGAGCTACCTGCAAGGAAGAGTGAGATAGGAGAGCAGAACAAGATATTTACCTGAATCTTCATCGCGGCCGCTCTGGAGTCCACACTTCTTCACAGCCGAAAAGGAAAGGACTCCAGATTAGCCTTGCAGACCATGCGATCTTCATCGCAGATTAGCGCCACGCTAATACTTACCAGCGAACAATCGGAACATCATCACACGATCACCGCTCCATCTTCCGATCGCCTCTCCGGAACTGTCGCATCTGTAAAACACAAAGAAGACATCAGGTTAGCGGGGCGGTGGGGAAGGCCTCATTTAGACTTATAATCCTGCACAAGGCAGTTCTCACCTGAAGGCAGCAATCCTCACGGACTCGCAATTCTTCATCACACAACCTTTGTCCAGAAGATTCCGCCCCTGCAGAATATAAAAGCAGCAGGTTAGTTGTGCAGAAAACTATACCGGGTGGAAAGACTTTTGCATAGCACTGGCACAAATCTTACCTTGGGAAGCCAGCTATCAAGGACCTCGCTCCATCGTAAGCACGAAGAAGAAACCTCTAAAGAAAGTTACAGAGTGAACTTTTACAACTTGAACTCTTTAGCTATCCATATCTTTGGAATAAGACTTACCATTGAGTCACAGTTGTCTGGAACTTAATAGGATCAGTGAAGTAACTAGATCCTTGAACTACTACGCACCCCTGCGAACATTGGCAGGACGGAGAGCCCGCTATTCATAACTCAAAGGTGAGATATAGCAGTGGGGGTGCAAGAGGACGCCACGGGAGGTGGGAGTTGCCCTCATCCAAATGGTTGGGTAACCTGTGATGTAACTTTCTAGGCAAGCCTGCTTTCGTAACGAAGCCAGAGGGGAGCACAAGACACCACTCATCACCAGATCGTCCAGCTCCGTTCGGCGCCCCTGTGGAGATCAGGTGAGCGTAACAATTGGGGATAGTATACACACCTCAAAAAGGTGGCGTTACTGCTCAATTTAAGATTCAACACACATTCACTGATGGAGACACTGACAGACTCACTTGCTCACTCACTGATGGATGGAGAGGAAGAAGAATTGATAACAATAGGAGGGAGAAGGAATAGATTGCTCTCCTTCTGGACACTATGATGAATTATAAGCAGGGACTGTAAGGGGGGCCTAGCAGGAGTTAAAGCCCCAGCCCATCTCCAGTGGAATAAAGAGCAGACAGGCTGTGGAGCCAGCTGATCCTATTTTTCTGACTGATGCCCACCTGCTCCTTGAGGGGAAGAATTGAACCATTAAGAGGGTGCCCACTTGTCTGTTATAAAGCCAAACAAGATTCATATGTGAGTATTATCTAAAGGGGAAACAATTCTGAGGGGAGTGATAATATAAAGGGAATTAGATTAAATCCTGGTCCTTTTATTTATATGTTTTGAGGGGCAGGGGTATAGTAACTGACTGTACATCCTGGGAAATAGTACCCATGGTCTGGCTATAGGGAGATCCATTGACTCCTTTTCTGTGCAATGTACAAGCACAGAGGAGCATAGTGCATCTCACTGTGTGCATACATAGACAAATTAAGTAATTAAAGTCACTTCCTGAATACGTCATCGGGCGGAATACTGTTGTTAAAGCTAAGTGTTCAAGACGAAAGGGAGAGAGTGATTATTTGCTACCCATTCTCTCACTGTTTAATGTTTCCCATTGAAAGTCAGAAAGATACGCTTGCACATGATAATTAAACGGAAACAACATGGAAGGGAATCTAGCATACATACATGTTGAACATACTTTCCTTTCTATATGTTATTTATAACGCACGTAATACCCAGATGTTTCTAAGCGCGGACCCGGGGATCGAACCTGTGTTGTTCCATGTCATCTTGCTTCCAAGGCGAGCACGTTGCCACTGAGCTATCCTCACATGAGCACCTACAGGCCACCTACATACATGAAGGTCTAATAGTCTGTTGCAATTGAGTCTAAAATGCTGTTGAAATTCTGACCGGTCTATTGAGTAAGGGGGGTGGTGTCTCTTTTGAATAAAGGGGAAGTAGAGAGAATTGGATAGGCAAGGATACTTTGAGTTAATTTGTTTTTTTTTAACAAATGAAAGATTCATCTTGAACTTTCATGCATTCCTTCTGTGGTGCATGTGTGCTCGAGGGGAATTAACTCTATAAACACCTGTGGTGATTTGTATGTTACAAACGTCTCTATTTCTATACCTGTAGCAATAGAAAACTGAGGTGACTAGGATGTTGATTATTTTTCATCTTTGGCATTAGCATCTCTTGCAATTACAACTTGTTTGTCATTAAATTGATTACATTATTTCTATTTGATTAATAAATATACCTTATGTGCAATCCTGTGTGTTACTTGACCCGAAAGGGGCAGGAAGCTACAAGAAATCAATGTTATTCAATTGGGGATCCCAGATTCATGAAAAAAAAACTTGAGTAAATAAAGGAAAATTGTGTGTGCCTGGTTTGGGGTGGGTGGAAAGTTTCCATGAATTAGATGTCACCCGAATAAAACATCCTACAGAGTGTGCTCCTATAATATACAATGTACAGACTCAAATGTCCCTGCTAAGTCATCTATTGCCAGTTGATACTTCATTTGCCAGTAGATGATGAACTAGCCTATCCAACCACATTAAACCATGTTGAGAGGTCCTGACAATGGCATTGTCCAGATTAATGGCAATGACAAAACCAAGCCCTCTAAACACAATTTTATTTTTCTCAAGTCTAGTGTAGCACCCATTTTGGACCAGAGATGACCATCTCCAATCCAGTCACCACCAGTGTAGCCTACAGTGGCAGGCTGTCGGCCACTGAGACCTCTGCCACTGATCACAAGTCTGATTCTAAGTCCACACAAACTACACTCACCAATATTATAGACTATCAGGCAGCACTGAGGAGACAGAGCCTAGGTAAAGTGACCCACCTAACTAAGTGTCACTTCCTGTGTGCTGCATAGTGCCTGGGGAAATCTGCCATCACCATTAGGCCTGAATGCAGGGCCACACCCATCTATGGACTTCCTTGATTCACCACCCGCCCCCTCGGTGCTGCCTTCCTGGGTCACAGCTGACCCCAGACTGATTCCACTATGTGGCCTGCTGCTCACTTCTAGGCTGTGGCCCACTGTCTGTCCTAAGTGTTACCGGTTGTCTGAATCGACAATGATGTTTCTCACTCCTCCAGCTACAAACACAAAGTGGACTGTTGTTCACATGCAACTCCTGCCGCATAGGAAAATTGTGCCTCACGGAATACTAGTGGCTCCATCTGAGACCATGAGAGGGATTCAGTGGGTGGTGGGGGTGTGATGTCATTCATTCCACCTAATAGCTCCATGACTCTGCTACTGACCCTCCCTGCATGGGGTGGGATCAGCAGGTCTTACCCCACCCCAGCCTTTGAGAGTTAGCAGGAGCAATATATGAGCTTTTCAGTGCCTGGGGGCTCACAATTTAGCATACAACTGCAGCCTATTTGCTTCAGTCTGTAAAGGTTTGGGATCAGTGAGCCCTGTGATTCATGTGGCTCGCTTTACGGGTGTTCTGCTGCAGATTTAGGCTTGCGGTTCTCTAATCCTAGAAGGCTCTTACTAATGCCTCCCCCGCCCCCTACCACAGCAATGTATCTCGGGGCCTTTGCATGGGAGATTGGCCTGATTGGGCTAAATTATCTGGCACTGTGGGGTCTAACATGGTCTTCCACCCATCCTTTTCACTGTGTCAGAATCACAACTTCAGGCAAGTGATTCCAGACAGCAAACAACTATGTCTGGGTGGGTCAGTGATGGTAGGGGACCTCATCAATCCAAGAGGGGTGTTTCCACCCAGGCTATCTTTAAGAGTGCCCTGCGGGAGGGAGTGGAAGACCTCCCTGTGGATGTTTCAGGGAGAAAGGTCCCAGGATCCATGAAAGACATCATAAAGTCAAGCCTAAAATCCAGGGCCACAATGGACAACAACAGCATCAATTACATCAATATCGATATTTAATTGCTGCGGTCATATCTGTGCAAAGTGACCAACCACACTACTCAGGCTGTGGACTGGGATAGCAGTTACAATGGATTGCTGAGGATGCAAAAGCATGCTCCTGGACAAGCAACATCAGCATGGCGGGAGTCAGAGAACGGATCCTTGTGTGGAGATCTTCCTCAAAAAATGAATTATGCAGACACTGGGTCCAGACTGGCTATTGGAATTCTTCTCTATAGAAAAAGCTCACAGGGTAACAGCAGTACGACCTGCTCTGGAGTGCCTTCCTACATGTACGTAGCCACACTTCCGAATTTCAGGGTAAGAGACATGATCCTCCAATCAGCAAGAAGCATCAACGCTTATCTTTTCCAGATTACACACTGGCTTGCCAAACGCTGCAGACATCCTTTAATGGGGTGCAGAAGAAGTTCAGAGATATGAACATAGGCTACATGTCGGTGTACCCTTCCAAGCACAAGGTAGTAACTGTTGAAAAGGCTGGTTTCTCAGTGAACCATGTGTGACCCGGGAATGGATTGAAGAGAAGTGAAGCCATTAGCCATAGTGAGAGAAGCACCCTTATGCAATTGAACCCCCAACATGGTGAGGCTGAAAAATCAATTGGAACAAGCATTTCCTTCCCTCATCAGCCCCCACAGAAGCATCATCGCCCACCAGAGCTGAAGCCCCAGAGGCCAGCTCTCCCGGGCTGCACAAAGGCTCACAGGAGCAAACGCTTCATGCAAAGATGGCCACCGCCATCACAGACCCCTTTCCTCCCGCTGACACTGCAGTGACACACAGGTACGGTCCAGTGCTCCTCGGAGCCCGACCTTCTGACACATCTGATTGGCCCACTCCCAAACTACAGCAGGGTGCAAAATTCCACCGGCTGGCTGAACTGGCCCACAAGCAAGGCCCACAAATAAAGCCCTTAACGGTCTGGGCAGATCCAAGGTGGGCTATTTCCTCATCAAACCCCACAGAAGCAAAATCACCAACAAGACCTGAAGGCCCTGTCCTCACCAGCCTTCCTCACCCCCTTTTAACACCTCCTATACTCTTCCTACCCCTTGATTCCCCCACACACACTCAACACCACCTCTAGTGATGTTGAACCCCTCAGTGATAAACTCCTTTCATTTCGCTCCAGGCATAACATCCCCCCATCATCAGCCATCTACATCTGAGGTCCCCCAGATCACTACATACACAGGACTGCACTCCCTTCATTCCCTCCAGCCTATCCACACCCATCCCTACTACCTTACCCAAACCTACGTGCTTTCTGCCACAGCTCAACTCCACACCCTGTAATGTCCACTTCTTCCTCACCGCCACACATCACCCACTCCTACACCCACCTCAACCTGCCTGGGCTTCCAAAGGATCCACAAACTACACTCAAACACCTTCCTTACCACCTACAACATCAGCCACATTCCTGTATTGGGCCAAGTTAGGAATGGCTGTCTATCCACACGCACTGCTACCCTATCCTGCCCCAATCTCACACCCAACCACCAACCCCCCTTCCACTCCACCACCACCATCTCCCTCATGCTCCAACATCCCACCCACCTCCTAACCCGCTGCCCAGATCAACTGTGCACTTCTGAATGTTTGTTCACTTTGCGCCCATGCAACTGATGTTCATGGCCTCACCGAAGAAAACAACTTTGATATATTAGCAATCAACGAAACATGGCTCCACAATGTTGCTGACCCCATCCTATCACTAGCCATTTCTCATGGCTACACCATCATTAAAACTGACCGGCTCTCCAAACCAGAGGGAGGAGTCACCCTTATCCACAAATCCTTATTACCTATTAGACAGGTCCCGACACCAACCTTGCCAGGCTATGACTTGCTAGTCACCAAGCTCCCCATCAATATGAACGCCACACTCAACATTGTCCTGCTCTATCGACACCCCGCCAACCTCAGCACTCCAGAGTCTGACATCCCTCTCCTCCTACCACCCTTTATCAAACCGACCACTAAACGTATCCTCCTCAGTGATCTTAACCTAGGCTACAATGATCCCCTGGACAACAAGGCAACATGTCACAAACCTTTCCGATACCGGTTTTACCCAAATAGTCACCTCACCTATACATTCCAAAGGTTGCTCACTAGACTGGATTGCAAAGCTCAACACTAGTCTATCTGTCTCTGCCGTAAACCCCCTCCCTTGGACCGACCACAACCTGGTTGAATTCTACATCTCACACACATCCAACCCACACAGCTAACTCTTGCCCACCCCAAATTAGCTTGCAACGCCGGAAAATTCACCTTAGAATCCCTGGTCCCCACACTATCTCACTTACACCCCACACACTCTAGTCACCACGACCCACAGGCACTAGTCAAACTCTACAATAAAACGCGCCAAGATCCCTTGGACATACACACACCACTAAAAAATATGATTCCTTAGAATACATGGCACAAAAATAGGTGGGTCTCGGAAGAACTTCATTCCCACCGAAGAAAGCACGGCGCAAAAATAGCTGGTTCTCCGTAGAATTCGACTCTGACTGAAGACATAAATTCGCTCTAGAACACCTATGGAAAAAACACCCTACTTCTGCCAACAAAGAAGCCTACACCATTGCTGCTGAAGATTACAAAGCAGCACTAATTTTGACCAAATCCAACATCTACAATGTCAGAATCACCCAGGCCAATTCCAACTCCAAAGAGCTTTTCTAGACTATTCTCCAATGAAGCTGGTGCCACGGATCATGCTTCTCCCACACTGTCTTCAACACATACACCAAGCCTTTGTTCGACCACCTGGATAATCTTGGCATCCCATACACCAACTATGCTGATGACACTCAGATACTTCTTCCCATTACGGGTAATCACTCCGAAGATACTACTAATATCAATCAAATCTATAGCATCATCCAGAACTGGATGGCAGACCATCACCTCTGACTCAATGACGTACTAAATTAACTACTGATTGTTGGTTCTCCCCATCGCCTCAAGAACCTTGATCTCGCCTTTGCTTTCTTCCTCATAGACGGCAGCCCTATCTCAGTCCCACAACATGTAAAGACACCAGGGCCCTACCTCGATGGTCAACTCAACATGTCCAAGCACGTTACTGCCCTGGCATCCTCTACTGCATACCCAAGGAAACTTATCAACCTCAGCAGATGATTTGTGTCCGCTGACAACAGCCTTACACTCGCCAGAGCTATCATAGGTCACAAATTAGACTATTGCAGCTCTCTACTCCTGGGCACCTCAGCCAAGAACCTAACCAAACTACAGCCAGCTTTTGCAGAATAATGCCCTTGGAGCAGCTTGGGCTATTCAATGATCTGACCATATCTCGCAGACCAGACAAGAAGCCAACTGGCTCCGAATCACAGCCCAAATCCAATTCAAAACACTCTGTCTTGCCTTCATAATGTGTGGTTGCCTCCTTCCATGGACCAAATCATTCATTAATCTCCTTTGGTCTATAAATGGTCCTACGATTCATAGTAATATCCCATCCATAAAACATGGTCAAATAAAAACTGGACTTACCTAGGTAGATTGGTCATTGACAGGAGGACAACAAATGCTCCAGTGATACAATAGTTATTATGCTCATTGTGAAGAGTATTTTATTGGAATTAACGAAACTTATTCTAACCAGCAACGAATGAGTTGGTACATTATGATACAGAATCATGTTCAAATGAGACTAATTGAGTAGGAAGCTTTTTATGTAATGTCAGCATTTCATACAGCCCAACTGTTTTATAATATTTGTTTATTTTCTTGTATCACAATTTTTTCCTTTAGTTTTTGTTTTTTCTCTTTGCCCAACACATCCTACCTTGGTCCACCCTATAATATCTGTCTCTATCCTGAAAATATTCAATGTATATTCAATGCACAATCATTTTTCTATTGTGATGATCCACGTGCTATATGTACGGCTGGCGTATCAATGGTTTACATTGACTTATTCTGTGTGACTACATGTCTTTATGTGATCAAGGCGCATAGGTCCCCTGCTATTCGCACAGGGGATTTGATTATGGTATTGTGTAGGATTGTGACAAACTGGCAACTTCCATCATTACTAAAAAAGTTGCAGGATCGAAAAGAGCAAGGTGGTTGGACACCTGTGCCTCTGCCCCCCAGGGTGATTGCTGTGACGCTTTTAACATCCTACGCAGCATGATCTGTGTAGAAATGAGAAACTGGTTGTGCCTGAGAGATTGGCTTCCCCCATCCGCAAAGGTAGGGAGGAACGGCAGACTTTTCTCACGACCCTGCCACACAAGCTTAATACAATGCAGGTGTGAAAGGATAGAGAGGGATAAGGGGGAGGTGGGCCTAAAAGGCGATCTCCAGAGCTGTAATGGAAAATACAGGAATAGGTTAGGGTTCCACCTACAACACTGCCAAGCCTCCTCCCTTAACTCTCCCCACTCCTTGCCTGTAGATATGTGAAGTCAGACTAGGGATGATGGAACAGGGTAGAAGGGAGAGGAGTGCATAGGGCAGGCAACCCGTTCCCCAAAAAATGAGAAAAGAGAACATTAAGTCCAAAGGGGCTTGACCCGAATGGCACAAGCAGTGCGAGAACAGAAGCTAAAGGGGACAATGGAATCCAAAAGCATTTAGCCTATAACTGAGAAATCTCACCTGCCTCCAAGTCCAAGAGGCTATCGGCTACGGTGGAATCCGAGGTCAAGAATAGAAAAGGAATCAGTACCAAAGTACATCAGTACCAACGAGGAGCAGCCGGAAGGAATCCAGTGATTAGCAGTCCGAGGTGGAGTACCAGAGGAATGAATACCAAACAGACAGGGATCAGGAGAGAGGGTAGGGCTTAGTGCAGAAAACCAAGATCAAGGATGCCCAAAACCATAATAAAGTCAACACAAAGAGCATCGCTCGAGTGGAATAACGTGACAAGCACTGCGGCAGGGAGATAATTGCTTACGTGCTGCTTACGCCATCCACAGCGTATCGGCCCACTTGATCATACATGCCTCCATGGCCTGCTAGCTAAGGTAGTCTCTTGATGCAGCTTGCTTCCCAAGGCGCCACTGAAGATGGCAGGAACCGGTTTTCCCATGCCTACCATTAAACCCTACACCCTGTGTCCTTACAGTTATGGCTAGAGAGAGCTTTCTAGCATTCCTTTTCTGGAATGTCAACAGTGTGTCACATATGACAAACAGGGGAATGTTTTGTCAGTGCTTATTGGAGAGTCCCCTTCAGGGCATGAACTGCTAATTCCTAGTGAAATCACAGTATGGCTTGGAGATACTTGCAGGATCTGTACATGGTTCATAGGTAGCAGATATGCGCTTGAAGTAATTTACTTTGTGTTTGACCCATACACGACATGCCCGTTGTGGGAAATACCTCATGATGACTGTGACAGTTTCAGGGGGGAATAGGCCATGATAGTGAATGCACACTCCCCCCCATCTTGATTTCAACAATCTTATGGACTGACTCAGGGATGGATAGTGGGGCCCATGGGAGGGTGTTCCGACCACGCTGAAGGCGTCCGTTGTACACTGGGCCTTGCAGAGTCCTGGAGGGAAATGCCATGGTGAGGTTGATGGCTTTTCTTTCCACTAGCGATGCATGCCTCATTCTCTAGATTGGACCAGTGCCGGAACAAGACGAAGCGTTGCTCCGGCAAAAAATGTATTGCCAGAGTGGGCTGTCCTCCAGACCCAGGGTGTCCCAGACACACAACTCTCGCAGATCCTGTGCCATCAAGCAGATCGCTTTCAGAAGACTGCGTTCATCCCGCCCCTCCTTCCCAAAGCCCTGCCACTCCTAAGAAGTGACAGTTCCCCGATGCATGTTTTCCATTTCCAGCATTGGGTTGGACTATGCATTTGTGTCATGCCATGACCTTCATATGATTAAGAACATGCAATTCCTGGCCTGTGATGTCTCAGACCGTTGTCTATGAAGCATGAAGATGTATATGTGAGGTAGAAACCATGTGGGCCTCGGAAGCCTAATGACTTCCCCTTGACTGACCCCAACTTTAGGGAGCAAGTCAGTGAATGTAGCAATGTGTATTTTTCTAAAAGAATGCCACATAGTGGATGACAAGAGCGTTCTGTGGGATGCATTCAAAATAGTCCGGCGTGGGCACCAGGGGCAGGAGGATGGTACAAGCCATGGTGTTAACAAAAGTAAATATGTTTGACAACGACAGAGATCTATAGCAGAGGGAGGAGGTTCAGCGGTTACTAGAGCGTGGTGTCTAATGGATCAAGAGGATGTGGAACTACACAAAGGGAGGGAAGAACGCCATCTTAGGAGTATGGACAGTGCCAAGGACTGACATTGGTTAACAAAATGTAGGCTGTAAAGCTGTATGCCTGGCTAGTGTGGACAAGGTACGTGAGGATGCTTAAGTTCCTGGGTGGTGCAGTCTCTCATTAAGAGGCGGATATTGCAGAATACTGTGCACACAGTTCTCAGGCTTTGTAAGCATAGTGCAGGGAGAGCACTGCGGGTGGTCTTGAGGGCGTCATGAGGGGCATACTGATTGACGGGCGCAAAGACCAATAGCTTTCAGGGCTTCAGGAGGATCTTGAACATGGTTATCCGTCTCCTTCAGGTGAAGAAGACACCGGTCCGAATGGCCTCCCTGTTGAACAATGGAAGCAGCTCATGGTACGTTATGTGTGCATTTACAAACGTAATGGTACTGTCACATCTGTAGTTATTCTCCCTTTTTAAATGTAGGAAAACTGCAAGTCCCAAAAGAACGAATGAACCAGATGACCTTTTCCAGCATGGTAAGGGGAAACTTGAGAACGTCCCAAAGTATTGTCCAAAACTATTTCAATACAGGGGCGGTGTTTACAGTGGCCATCCATATTGAGTTGAATGCCAGACACTGACCTCGAGATCCGGTCTTGCACCGGAGCTATCTTTTTAGATCAAGATTTTCAAACCCTATTGAACATAATAATTATTAATTTAAACACACATCTGACAAAGGGCCAAACATCTACTACCATTGTTTTGCTGGGGAAATAACTAGGTCTTTGTGGGAGAGGCAGTTTGTTATGCATCTCTCGTTGCTTCTGTTGGTCTGCAGTAGTTAAAAAGTGCACATTATTTATTTTTGCATTTATAGTAGCGCACAAATTCGATGGGCATCTAGGCGCTTTTACAAAGTGATTGCACAGTATGGGTACACACAGTTTATGCAGTGTTACAGTGATGCTGGTCGATGTAGTTAAATAGTTAAATTATTTGTTTAGCTTTTTCCTGAACAGGGGGAGGAGGGCTCTTCACGCCATGCTCGGACTGGCCTATAGGGCAGTGGGCCCATGACCAAACCAAAAAACGTAAAATGCTAGTGTGGGCCAGTTTTTTGTTGTTGTTATCAAAGTAGGCCACTTTTTTTGGCCAACGTGGGCCTGTTTGCTGAGTTACTTCACTGTGCGGCTAGTAGTTTTGACGATTGTTGCTGAAAAACATATTCTTTAAATTGTACAATTTTCATTACATTTTATCCAAAAACATCGCCTTGGGCACTATTCAAACCGTCTGTCACAAAATGAATGAATTGTTTTTTGCAATGGTGGGGCACTTTTTCATTGGTCCCCGACACAATTCCTGCTTCAGCCAATGGTAGAGGGAAGTCTCCCTGTTCGTCCTTAAAATGAGTTCATGTTTAGCCCCCTTATTTGCCTGGCACCCCTCAGTACTTGAGACTCCTGAATTCCTAGCAATTCGCCCACTCTTCGCCTCTCCAGCCAACAGGGGAGCTTTGTAAATACATTTGAGGCTTGAGTGTAAGTCATAAACACCTGAAGCTCACGTGTAAGCTTTTTAGTTCGCCCCAGTGGGGACTTCGCCACTGCCATGTGACTGCAAAGGTTTATGGGTATGCAAATAATTTGCAGCAGGGCCTGTTTATACCCCAATGTCGCATTCGCATATGCAGGTTAATGCAAACCCTCCTTTCACACTTTCCTTTGTCCCCCAACACTCTGCGCAATATATGTCAGGAAACAACAAACATCGGGTTCCCACCCACAAGAGCGACATACAAGCCACAACAATGCCCTAGTTATAACCGAAGGATGACGGCTAGCCCTGGGGGCCACAGTAAAAAGGGATGATGGCGTGCTATAACGACGCCTATTGTTCCCACGTTGGGCTAGTGAAAGTGCGTGGGCCCATGGAGAGTGTGAGACGAATGACCGTCATCTATAATGCAAATGTTAGGGCGCTGAAAGCACCAGCGTGTTGAAGCAACGGAGCGGGTGGGTGGAGTACCGAGGCCTCGACTTTAAAAGCGTTTGAGCAAATATGGTTTCTGAAGGAAGCAGCAGACACACACAGGCATCCCTAGAGGGGGCATAGGCTGGCAATTACCTCCACCCCCATTGGCTGCTTTGCCCCGCCCCTGAATTGGTGGCCTTCTCCCCCACCTCCCGCTCCCCTCCCCCCAGCAAAGAACTCATTCCAGGGGCCTTAAAGGTGCTCCTTGTCTCAGCCTTCATTCGCGTGTTTTCGGGGTCCCTTTGCTCAGCATGAGTTCTTTCTTCTGGCCTGAAAGGGACAGCACCGGAATAATGGGCCATGAATATCACTGGGGTGGGGGCCATCACTGTTCAAAGCAGGCTACCTACATGCTGGGCGCACTGTTGTTTTACAAATGTGCATTTTACACTTGTGGAGAAAAAAACAAAAAGGATGTTTCCAAACTGAAACATGCTCTGAAACTTACATTCACTAGTTTTCTTTAAAGTGTATTTCTTTTTTTGTCGGTCTAACACACAAACACCCTGTGATTTTGTGCCACTTACTTTGTGTTTTATCACAGGATATATTTCTAAAGCTGTTATATGCTTGTTAACCTGCTCAATCACAAATAAAGGCTTATATTGTGCTGACAGCAGTTATTACGAAATTAAGCTGTGGGTTCATGAGTGACAGCTTTTGATTTTGACTATGGGAGCAGAAATTCCCCCACCCTGAATATAAGCTAACTACCACTCCAACCCATCCACTAGCTGAACACATTTAATAGCATGTGTTTTTTTAAATTTATTTTGCAAAAAGTCATAGGGCCTCATTCCGAGGTTGCCAGTAAGAGGTTAACGGCGCCGGTAAAGGTGCCGGAGCCTTCAACCCCTTACTGCCCTATTACGAGTCTGCTTGCCGAATCCGCAAAGGGCGCCTGGTAAAACCAGGGCCCTTAGCAGGTCCCGCTAGCAGACCAGGGTGCTAACAACGGGCCTGTTATTAACAGCCAGTTGTTAGCACCCTCCCCATTCCCATTGAGCCCTATGGGGGCTCAAATGGGAATGGGGATGGACTGGGTCCGGGTTCCCTGAATGTGGAAATACAGGGCCCTCCAAGGTTGGAATGGCCCAGTACTTCCCCATTCAGGGAACCCGGTACCCGGAATGGAGATAGCCATGCCGCAAATTGCGGCATGGTTACCTCCAAGGTCGTAATGACCCCCGTAGTCATAACATTCACAGCCAGTTTTAAAGGTATAACATCTTAGCAACATTCACTCAAACTGCTGAGCTACCTTTAATGTGTTAAAAATCACAGCATTAACAACAGTGCAGTTCATGTATGTGACTTCAAAGTCAACAGTATGTAATCTCCATCTACACTGACCTCGTGCATTGATTAAGTGACAGTGTACCAATGGCGGCTTCTCCATATTGGTCAAAGGGCACTGACCCACGGGCCCCCGCGCCCATTAGGGAGGAGCCAAGGAGCAAACCCAGTGTAAACACGGAGCACTCGCTCAGCTGCTTTTTTTTCTCTGCTGAGGAAGCGCTCCTGTGCTAGCTTGAACTGTTCAAGGAAAACACGGGTTTGACAGTTCTATTCTCCAGCCTTGCATTTCCAATGAGCCATGCAAAGCTGGGGGCGTTTTGCTGCCCCAATATCGCATGGCCCTTGGGGATGCTAGCTGAGGAACTGCATGTTTGTATGTGTGATGGGAAGCGCCATTTTAAGCTTTAAGTTTTATTATATAGCTAGAATGGCATTTTAATGCAGCCAGTTTGGACATATTTTCATACTGTGGCAGGGCATTTTTAATGGTAAAGCCAACTGGAGTATGTTCTTAGGTAGAGATACTACCAAATATAGTAATATTATTGGCATTATGTGTAAAACAAATTGAATATGTGCTTAAATGGGAATACTGGTATATATTGGCGCAGCCAACATGGAAATGTATGCGTGCAGCCAGCATGAACATGTTTTTATACTGGCATATATTGTGGGTAAAAGCAACCTGAAAATGTGTAGGCGAAATGCTCCTCTGCACTGTTGATGACTTGCATCTATTGGATTTATTCATGCGTTACTGTACACAACCAATTGCAAGCTGTTTGGCATTTTACCAAATTTTTGCACCACATTAAGCCATTATTTAAAAGAATTCTCTGGGTGGAAAGCCCCCCAGCACATCTTAATTAGTTTGGGCTCCCTCGCTACCGCCCCGTCACACTGGCATATTTGGGGGAAATATTTACGCCCCTCCAATTAAAAGAATTCATGAGCCGCCACTGGGGTGTACAGCCACAAACTGACAACTGTGAACAGTTCTGCGAGGACAAAGTGAAATTCCTGCAACCATTGCTAAAGAACCAAGGGAGCAGTTGCCTGCTTTCCCCCGTACTTGCCACCTTTATGTGATATTTCATCTGTTAAACAGACTGCCCTTGACTATCATTTGAAACTGAGGTATGAGGGATATCTCTTCTGTTAAACTATTTTTGATAGCTAGCCATCCCCAATGGATATTCCATTATCAGAAGTGATCGCAACATTAACCTCTCCAAAGGTGGCAGTGTCGCATTTATCCACAAAGACGACATCAATATGAGATTGATTCCCAACACACAATTCAGTTCTGCTGAGTCCCTCTCAGTCAAACTCTCTCTATCTCACAATACTACAGGCACCCTGCACCTCATCTACCGGCCCCCGGGCCCACTCGCCACATTTTCGAATGACATCACGACTATCCTTGCCGACAACACCAAACCTAACTCGCACGTTCTACTTCTTGGTGACCTCAATCTCGGCCTACTGGATCCCAATGACTCCCACGCCGAAGAGATTGCGAGCAATATTTAAAACCTAGGATTCTCTCATCGCATTCTCAAACCCACCCACTACAAAGGGAGGACACTCGATTGGATTGCCGACTTAAATTGCAATACGCATATCGCCTCCAACGACCCATGTGCCTGGTCAGACCACCACATCATCATCTTTATCATACCAGCCAACGAACCACGCACCAAACCTAATATTGCGCCATCCATCCCCACAAGAAGCAAAAAGGACATTACCAAGGACAAACTCCTCCCTCTCAACCTGACAATTCTTAATAATTGTGCCCTCTCGCATGATGACCCAACAGTTTTGGTAGACACATTCAACCAAACCTTGCTCAAAGCTATCAATACCATAGCACCTCTCAAAATCAGGAAACCTAAACAGCGTGCCCATCTTAATTCCTGGTTTACTCCACATCTTAGAACATTACGCAAAGAAAAACAGAATGCCGAAGCACTTTGGAAAAGCCAGCCTTGCGAGGCTAATAAAGATAACTTCATCATTGCAACACTCAACTACAAAGAAGCAATTGTACAGGCTAAAAAAGAGACGTACAACCAACGTATCTCTCAAGCTGACTCTAATACGAAGGAGCTATTTAAAATTCTTAAAGAACTAGAAACCCCTTCCACCACCCTGATATGTGCAATAAGGACAGCACTTGGTGCGAGAATATACAAAAGTTCACCTCAACAAAATAGCCACATTACAGTGCAAAATCAATGCTAAACAAAACTGCCTTCAAACTTCCCTCCAAACTAAACTCATGACTAATAAACCTAAAACCTCCATACCTTCACACACCCCATTTAGCTTTGCTCCACTTACCATCACTGAGGTAGAAAGCATCATTAGTAAACTGAAACCGTCCAACTGTCAGGGCGACTCCTGTCCCACCCCCATCATCAAGGAATCGGCACATGAACTTGCCCCCTTCATTACTGCCTTTATCAATGCCTCATTCCATTCGGGCATTGTTCCTGATAACCTTAAGGATGCATGGGTCATCCCATTGTTTAAAAAACCTACGCTGGATCCTAGTATCCCCACGAATTACAGGCCGATCACCACGGTCCCATTCTTATTGAGAATTTCGGACAGGGCTGCGTATTTACAGATTCAGAAGTATCTAGAAAATAACAATCTTCTTGGCACAAGACAATCTGGTTTCCGACCTAAGCACGGGACGGAAACGGCCTTACTAAATCATAAAACTTAAATTGAGGACCTAAAAGACAATGGTAAAATGGCCTTATTATTACTCCTCGATTTATCAGCAGAATTTGATCTGGTCAATCATCAAATCCTCTGCCGACACTTGAAACTAGCAGCCCACTTCTCTGAAAAAGCCACCAAGTGGAACAGTTCCTTCTTGGATAACAGACAGATGAGGGTTTTCTCGCCCACCGCCACAGCAGAACCTACACCGGTGCTCTGCGGGTTGCTGCAAGGCTCTTGCGTTTCACCAACGCTTTATAATGTTTTTACTAAACCTCTATTCGATGACCTGGACTATTAGGGTGTCACCTAGACCAACTACACCCATGACACCCAGATACTCATTCCAATCACAGGCGACTACCTGGTGGACTCTAAAGCCCTGAACGACATCTATCAAGTCATCCAAGCCTGGATGGCCCAGTATGAGCTTTGTCTCAACGATGACAAGACAGAGCTTCTCATCCTGGGCTCTCAACACCAATTGAATAGACTTGGCCCCTCCTTTAAAACGTTCAACATTGATGGTAACTCTATCAAAGTTTCCACTGACACTAAAACACTAGGAATGTAACTAGACTCCACCTTATCACTTAACAGACAAACAAATGCTGTTGTCTCGGCATCCGCTTACACACGTAAGCTTATCACAGCATGCCGCCCCTTCCGAACCACACAGAACTGCACTATCTTGGCCAGGACATTGGTTATGTCCAAACTGGACTACTACAATACCTTATATTTTGGGACCAACCAACGTAACCTTAACAAATTACAGGTTACCCAAAATAACGCCATCAGAGCTGCCCTAAACATCGCCAGGTCTGCACACATCTCTGAAACTAGGAGAAGCCTACACTGGCTTTTAGTATCACAAAGAATTTCTCTGAAATCTCTCACACTCACACACAAATCCCAGAATTATCAGGCCCCCATCTATCTTGCCTCCTGCTTCTCTCACCACTCACCTACCTGGCTACTTAGATCGGCTCAAGCACACTGCCTGACCATCCCGAGATATAAACTGCAGAGAGCTTGGGGTACTAGCTCCCCAGTCCTTGCCTCAAAATTATGGAACTCCATTCCATTAACCATTAGATCTGACCATTCTCCAACCCTATTCAAACAAAAAACCAAACTGTGGTTATCTACCCCACAAGCCTAATGCCATTTAGGACTTTTTGGTCATCACCTGCTTAGCATATGTATATAAGATTATGCCAACTGTAAATATTGATGCACATCATACTGTATACTATGTATAATGTTACTGCATATATTGCGCACACCTTTACGTTGTTATTTTACCATTTTGTATATCCTTTGCATTGTTGTCTCTGTTTATCTATAACTTTTATTGTGATGGACTTACTTGCCAAGATATGCGCCCGGTTGCCCTTGGGCCTGGTGCGCTATATAAATAAAATACAAATACAAATATTATTTAAAGCTGAGCAAGAAGTGATATCTCTGCTGCTAAATACCACCTCGAACTACATATTATTTGTGTGGGAGTGATGAGAAGTAAAAGAATGCAATATCTTGCTGACTGCAAAGGCATTTTTGCACCTATGGATCCCAAGTTAACTGTTTAGAATGTATATTAACTTGATGCAAAATATTTATGGCATTAAACCTACTCCGAACATGCTTAATAACACGTTTTTGTAACCAGATTGGTAAAATAAAGGGATACTTAAACGAGTTTGGCCTGATGGCCCTTATCTGGTGTGCCACCACCCTGCTCCACCATGTTGTATTTTTGGCCCCCAGTACCTCCCTCATTCTAATTTCTAGCGACACCACTGCAGATACATTGACACATATGAAGACTGCAGAACAAAGAGGCTGCAGACATACTGAGGACAAGAAAAGGAACGTGCTTGCAGTACAGTGTCGGCAAAAAACACCACCTGCGTCACACTGCCAGAGCGAACAATACTGGGGACCATCCCTGCCCACATTTGCACCCACTGCTACTAATTGAGTTCTCTGGAATTGCGTACATAGTTAACTTGTGTCCAAATTAAATGCAAACGTCCGTTTTTCCGTTACGTTAAACTTAACTCGGTTTTAAAACCGGTGTTTGCAAAATAACAGTTAAATGAATTGCTGAGCTTGCCCTACAAATCGGGGTCAAAGTGCAACTGGAGCTAAACATGTATCAAGCACGTTGTGTAAAATCTGGTGTGTTAATTGAGTTTACTTGAAAGGCAACCTGTGTGAAACTCTTTCAACAGTGTGGTACACGTTGGGCACACTGTACGTCTGAGTCTCTCGAAGGAAGGCAGAGCTGTTTATCTTTTTGTTTTTGTGTTTTTATTGTAATGTTTATTGAATAAATGCATAAAAAATAAACCAACAACAAGAATTCATTGCAGTTAGTTTATGACCAAAACCGTTATGGCCGTTGCGGCGCCCCCCACCACCCAGACAATAGTTAATTGCTGTTCCCTCCGCACCTGTCTCTCCTGTCTGGTATGAGCAGAACCACATGCCATTTCCTTCCCAAGCACCAGAACCACATGTCACTAGAGTAGAAAATTTATACCACCTGCTGCGTGGTATAAATAGTCTTCGCTACCACTGGTCAACCCATGTTCCGGTTGGGCTAGTGCGACAGTGCGCAGATAGCTTGCCTTCTTGAGGTCTGACCCACCCAATGCTCTCCAGAGAAGGATTGTGATAGTCCATCATCTGCACCAGAATGCTTCTCACCTAACTCCCGTGCTCCACCCCTACCCCCAATATCCCGCTACTGCCCACACAAATCTTATACCCCTGCCCTCCTAAACTCCATTACTAGGTGCCCCTGTCCTGAGGTCCGACCTATGTCGCAGTCCATCACTTCTCCACCAGGTTCCTCATGCTGGGGCACAGGCATGGTCTCTACTCCCTGTTTCCCCCCTACCTCAGTGCCATATTGGAAGCCCCTTAATGGAATGGTCTAACCACCGCTCTTCTTGAGTGCCACGCCACATACGTTCCGCTTCCCAACTCAGGGTCCCGTGTGGAGCCTTAGTCACTATCTTTGTGAGGGTGCAACTCCTCAATTGAAAGGCGGTACCGCCAAACTGTTCTCTCCCCACCTACCTCTCTTTAAGAAAGAATCAACACAAAACAAGTAAACCAAACGATAACCAATAACCCCAGCATTGCGGCTAGACTCTCTGCAGGTTACAGCATTTCTCTACCTGTGCCCTTTGGACGACTCACTCCGCGGTCACACTTCCTTGCATCCGCTTCAGCTGCTCTTTGTTCCCCAAACCCCTCACAAGTCTTTCATATGCCCCGCAAAAATGTTCCTCACACTCCTTGGTAGTTTGCCTCCCTGTCCCACACTCTATATATCAGCCGCTCATAGGAAGCTACTTTGACCATCTCCTGCTCCCAGGCGCTCACTGTCGGGCCGAGACACATTTCCAGATCCTCAGGATCATCTGCTTTTCCACCATCAAAGCTGTGTTCAACCACTTTGTCTTGCGAGAACTGTTCTCCCGGTATCTTCTGCCATCGGCCCACCGCCCACTATCTTTCAGCATGTGCCGCACCTGCTGTATCCCCTTTTCGTCCCATTTTCTCCAATTAATCTGTTTTACTCCTATTTTGACCCTCCTGTTGTGCCAGAGCGGGACTTCCAGATGCCAATGGCCATCCTCCCTGAGCCAAGCGTGGGTCTTTTCCCATGCAAGGAGATTCATGATAAGTATTGGATGCGTTGTGTCCTTCCCTCCATTCCAAAGATGGTCCCCAGGCCCTTCTTCTGTGTGATAACTTGCTCCCATACTCCCTAACCAGGACTCAGTTAGCCTGACTCTCCAGTATTCACTTCAAGATATCCCAGTCCGTCCTCTGCCCATCTATATGCCTGTCCGATTTATCCAGAACAGGATCCAGTGGGAGATTTCTGTCACCCCCAGAACTACACTGCTAGTGCACCCCTCATCTAGCATTCTAGGGAGGGATGTTAAAAATGCCTGTTTGTCTCCCGTGGGCCAGTATTGAGAGCCGGCTACCAGAGTGTCACTCACCACCTATATCCTGATGACTATGAACCTGTCCTCTTCATCAGTACACACATTATTGACCCTAACCGGTAGTGTGTTCCAGATAAGGATGGCAACCCCACATCTCTTCCCTCTTTACCAGCAGCTGTGATACAGCTTCCCTACCCACCCATAATGCAACTTATCTTCCTCTGCCTTCAGCAGATGCGTTTCCTGTAGTAGCGCTATATCGAGCTCCTTCCAGTTCAAATATTGTAGTACCTTCTTGCACTCGATATAGTGGCTGAGGCCATTAACATTTAATGATATTATGGGCAGGAGTCTATTCACCATCATGTTTCCCATGCATATGCTTACCAATTCAACCACCCATGGTGTAATATACATAAAGACCTCCATGCTTGACCATTGGGTCTACCCTGGGCCTACTCCAGACCTCTGCATTCCCCTTTCGCCACCCCCACTGATTGGAACTTGTGCCTACATGGGGCCATCACCGACTTGCGGATTAAATATGAACATTAAACCAACTTTTTGGATTACCCACTACCTACCTTCCCCCCTCCCGCTCCTGTGACGAAAATGTGTGCCTCCGCTTGGGATTCCATGCATGGCCCTTTCCAGGGTCTCAATCCACTTTGGTCCTCTAAGACATCTCATGCCTGCCCCTCCCTTCTCCTCTCCTCCCCCTCCCCCAGGTCAGTAGCCCACATCCCCTTCTGCCCACCTCACTCCATACTTCCAAATATGTTCTGATTCAGCAAGGTCCTTTTCTCCCACACCTACTACTTCTCATGTCACCTCTCATCTCACTTCCGCGTCTCCAGGTTACTCAGGGTGGAGATTTCACTGGTGATCGGGATTTCTCCCTCTGCCTCTCTCTCCCGAACACACTTTGAGTCATGGGTCTTTGAATCATCAGGTTCTTCTTGCACATATGCAGCCAGTTCGGCGGTCCCCCATTTTATCCCCTTGTGTAGGTCCACGCTGAACTTCATGTTGCTCCTCCCGTTACTCTCCTGCTGTGTGATGTCCATCGAAAACCGTCATTTGCTCTTGTATGAAGTCCCATACCGCCGCTGGTTCGCTTAATTCCAGCGTCTTGTGTCCCTTTGTTATCAACATTGTAGCAGGGCCGAGGAGTCTGTATCTTATGTCCAATTTTCTCAGTTGTGGCTTTAGCGCCAGGAATCTTTTTCTGGTCTCCAGCATCTCCCTAGAATATTCTGCTGCTAGATAGATCTTGTGGCCTTCCCAGACCTTGGCATTGCTCTTCTTGGCCAGCTTCAAGATCTGCTGCACTTGAGGATATCTCAGGAGACAGGCAATGAGTGGCCGGTGTGCCTCTGTGCTACTCCTGTTGCGTCTCCTGACTCTATGCGCACTCTGTATATTCCCATTTCACCACTGATGGTATCCATGTTTCCAGGAACGCCACTGGGCCCCCCTCCTCCACTCTTTCTGGTAGGCTAAATAAGCGCATGTTGCACCTTCTGCTTCTGTCCTCCAACTTGTTCTTTGCCACTCTCAACTCATCCAGCTGAACTTGACGCGAGAAGACCTTGTCACCCACTTACTCCACTCACCCGACTCTGTCTTCCACCTACATCAATCTGCTCTCCAGCCTGCACATATCTGTCTTTACCGCCAGCACCTCGACATGCATCTCTCTCACCCCGGCATCCATGCCCATTGTGGCTTCATTCAGTTTCGCAAACTGCTGCAGAATCAAGTCCAACTTAGGTGACTACATCTCCGCCTGCGGCGCAGCCATGTGGTACCAAACCAGAACTCCTGCTCGTCTACCGCCTCCTGCATCACAACGTGACTCAGCTGCCTATCGCTGGCGCTCTCCCTTGATGTTGTTTGTCCATGTCGCTCCCCTGGCAGCCTCTTGCTCTCCGTAGACTTGCCTGCCGGTTATCAGCTGCTCCTCTGCTGGTTCCTTGCCTTATTCCACCTGGTTACCGCAGGGGCATTCCGGCACTCCCTTCGGTTTGGCCCTTGCCTGCTCCATTGGGGCACCTACACCCACTTTGCCCAAGGTACCTTTGCTCCCACTCAGCGGGCCTGAGACATGCACCCACCACCTTCTCAAACCAGCAGCAGCAGCTACTGGCTCACATGAGTCACTGCCCTTAGCACGCTGTGGGCATCGTCCATCCAGCAGGGATTGCCTTGGCAGGTGCGCTTCGCTCCGTACTGTGCCTGGTGTGTCTCATGCTAATCAGAGTTCCGTGATTGAGTGACAGCTACGTTAAGAGCTCCATCTTCACTGTCCACTTCAGGTGCTTAATTCCTTGGTGTCAGCCCATGGCAGGGGGCTGCTATGAGAGCCAATGCATTCTGCTGCTGATTCCTCTGTGCGCTCCGCTGTAGTTATGGGCAGCCTGCCTGCCCGGCTCTAGCCACGCAACTGGTGCCCCTCACCTCACGCCTCACCATTGTTGGGGGTCGTCGGCCATGGTCATCCGGCGGGCGCCCCTGGGCGCTATCTCTGCTAGCGCCGGGCAGTCCCACTAGGTGTGGGGGTGGGGGCCTGCCGTGGACATCCGGCATGGCCCCGGGTGCCATGGTCCTCGGCACCCTGGCGTGGGGTCACAGCCTGCCAGGCCTCGGACTGAGTGGACCTCGGCTGCCATCCTGGCAGACGGGTCCCTCAGTGTCTGGGCGTGCAGGCCTGTGCCTCCACGTGTAGGCCTGGGGCCTACATGGATAATGAGACACGGACTCAGTCGTTCCTCTTTGGGAGTCTGCAGCCGCTCTGTCTCACGTGCCTGCAGGAGCTCCTTTTATTATCTTGGGCCATGACACTGTCATGGCCCCTCTTAAAGGGGCAACACACGTGGGAGGAACACATCCCCTTAAAGGGGCAATGCACATTGGGAGGGTCACCCGTAACACTCCTCCTTTTTCATAACAAACAAACAAACGTGGCTGAACATGCGTGCGTCCCACTGGTTACAGAGCGACAAACTACTTCTTGCTTCAGACCGTGCCGAAATAATCACATGCTAAGCTATGACACGGCCACATGCATAAATAACTCAACATGATAACAAAACATCACCCCAAACATTTCTAAACCTGCTACGTGGGGAAACAGTCGCGGGGTGAGCTGCCGGTGGAATGTAGGCATTTCCCCACCGTTTACAAAACCCTTTATTAACCTGGGGTTAGAACCTGCCACCATTAACAAAACACCATGTTCTGCGGCTGGCGCTATGTACGCCTCTTATATGCGGGGCCACCGCTTCACCTTGTGGCTCACTACGGAGACCACTCTAAGCATGTTACTAATATACAGGTCTACAGCGGCAATGCACCGGATCACAGAGTCCTCTTTACGCCACACCCACGGGATTACAGGGCCGCCGGATACCAGTCCGTCTTCTACTACCAGCGTCTGTTTAGGAGTCACTTCCCGGGTCCAGGTCCAGGGAAGGTACAGTTCATGGCCGGCAAAGCCGCACCTGGCTGGTGCCAGGGGCCACATCGGCATAGTTCCCTGCTGTTCAGCGCGGAGGGACCCCGGTCACGGGCGTCCACGCTTCTCCACGGGAGGTTGGTGGGGCACAGTGCTGTTCCTCAGGCACGGGTGACAGGACATCACTTGCCCCCTCTCCGGTGATGTTCCCCAGTCCGGAGCGTCTCCCCCCCATTAGGAGCGCAAGAGGGCGCACAAGCACTCATTCTGAGCTGCAACCCACTTCAGACCCGCGGCACTGTTCCTGGGGTTGTGGTCCAGGGCCGCCTGGTTCCCTGGTCAGACACCCTGCGGTACCCAGAACGCCGGATGCCCTGGTATTCATGCCTGCGACCCGTGAGGGCCTGAGGTGAGAGTTCCCCGTTGGCCACGGTGAGGCCATGGTTGGTGTTGGGTCGATGCCATGCTTCAATTGTTCAGGGCAGTCATTGGTGCACAGAGTCATTTGTCCATTTCCGTGCAGCACCCTGGGCACTGCACTCGTGATGAGGTACATGACGCGCAGAGTGCAGCACGCTCAGGTGCACTGTGCCCGGAGCAATGCTGTAGTGCTGGTGGATCAATTCTGCCCTGTGGCCAGTGTCGGTATGGTATATGTGATCACTCCCATTCCTCTGCATTGAACGGACTCATCCCGACCTGCCCAGTGCACCGCTTCTTCATGGGAGTGTCAGGGTCACCCGTAGTCGCTGGTCCGACCCCTTGGTGGTTGGGCTCAGTGGATCGGTAGGTATACCCCCAAGTCCCACGGTGCCCTGGTCCTTTGACCTGATGGCACGCCGGGAGATGTTGGCAGGCAGGGCCACCAACTCCTTGGTCCTCAGATGGTCTGAAGGGGGACCTTCGTGGCAGGGTGTCGAGGCCACTTGCGGGGCCGGCAAGTGCCTTACATGTCAGGGTGTCCTATTTCCCCCATGGCCCTGTCACTCCAGTGTACAGTGCACGGGGCTTGGGATGCAGAAATGTCGCAGCCCGGGGTTCCGATGCTCACCCAGTGTAAGTCCCCTGTCCAACCCAGCGCCGACTCGTGTTGTGCACTGCCGCACTCGATCAACCAGTTGCTACCCATTGTGCCCCAGGTCACCTTTTCAGGCAGAAGCACGCGCCCATGGCAGTGGGACACACGTGACAGGGCGACGCTGGTGATGTGGCACCGAGGGTGGAGCGGGCAGCCACATGTTCCTTGTTCCGCTCCTCTCGCATGGGTGTTGGAGCCCTTCTTAGTTGACTTTGCTGGGCTGGGCTCATCGAAAAGGGGCCCTTTTCTATCTCTTATTAGGCCCACCGCCTGCAGCATTCCAGGCCCTGATGACACCACTGCCAACGTGCCTTGCACTTCAGATCTTGGGTTGGAAAAACTCGGGGCTCGTAGATTTGCCTTATTTAACTGCCCCCTGGCCCGGGATCCTACTAAGGCCTCTATCATCACCGTTCCAACACACGACTGCAAGATTGTTCTCCTCGCCAATCACTGCGGGGCCATGTTCTGCGGCCCAGGATCTCGAAGAGCAACGGGTTATTTTTCTCTCGCTCGGACACAGAGCCGTCCTGCTTTCTCACCTCCAGCCTGGCCCCGGCTGACATGGAGCATCAGGCACCTTTCCAGCTCTGACATCGCGCGCCTTCCATTCACCCTGCCCTGCGGGCCACGTGAGCCTGTTGGATGATGGGTCGGGGATCTTTCTCCGGCGACATGTTCTTGGTTCTACATGGCTGTCCACAGCCATTTGCTGTTGTCGCCACCTGAGCATGGAGTGCGCAGAGGGCCATCGCCATCACCTCCTGCTCCGACGCGGAGCACCTTACAATGTGCTTCTGGGTGGCCTGGAATCGCAGCGCCAGCGGCCTGGAAGCTTCCAGCTGTCACAGCGGGTGTCTGCGTCTGCCGAACGCACAGCGCCTCCTTACCGCCACCGCCGGCAGACCCAGGTTGGCTTATTGGGCGCAGTGGGCAGCTACTTCCCGCTGACAGGGCCGAGGGCCGGGTTGGACTCCCACCCCCCTCTTCCTTTGGGGCATGGAACCACTGCCCTCTCCCCAGCGGGAGAGCCTCTTCCATCGCGGCATTGGTCGCTCGACTTCTTTTCTCTTCTCAGCGAGGCTGTTGCAGGGGTCGGGCTGACTCCCTCTTCTCTGCTGGTGGCATCAGCAGCACTATGTCTTCTTGGGGCATGGCCTGCCTCATCACGGCACCTGCCGGTCCGCCGGCATCCACTGGGGGTAGGGGCCACCAGTACTTCACTTTGTCGCCTTTTCCTGTTGCAGGGCGCAGGCACGCCCTGCCCCCAGCCGCACGAGCACCCTCCCTGGAGGGCCGCGGGCAGGCGGAGGCATGCAGGGCATGTCCACCCACCGCAGCGGTGGCCTACAGCTCCACCTCCTCGCGGCTGCGGTCGCGTTATTCTTCTCTCTCCGGTGCCAGGAGATGCTGCACCAGATAGGGGTGGGCCAGGAAAGGCTGCAAATGGGACAAACACTCCGGCCGCACGAGCACCCTCCTCAGAGGGCCGCGGCCGGGAAAAATCCAATTGCCATTCTTCCCGCATCCGCTTCTTGTGGCGTGGCGATGTATGCCACATGCCGCTTTGTTACGGCTTCTGCTCCCCCATGTGCGGCGATGGATGCCGCAAATCGCCTTCATCATCCCCCTGCAGCGGGACGCCGCTGGGTATGTACCTCACCGTGGGGCAGCCCAGGCCTACACCGCCCTTGCCACGGCGGTGAGGCGCAGGCAACGCGAAGCCGCGGTGGGGCCGAATGCTCCTCTTCCAGTGTAGCCCACTGCGGGGCAGCCCGGGCCTACACCAGCCAAACCGCGGCGGTGAGGCGCAGGCCACGCGAAACCGCGGTGGGGCCGAATACTCCTCTCCCCCCCCCGTCTCCCTTACATGTAGCGGGGGGGTAACGCGGACTCGTCGTCCTCGTCGCCATTGTTGGGGGTCGCCGGCCATGGTCATCCGGCGGGTGCCCCTGGGCGCTATCTCTGCTAGCGCCGGGCAGTCCCACTAGGTGTGGGGGTGGGGGCCTGCCGTGGACATCCGGCATGGCCCCGGGTGCCATGGTCCTCGGCACCCTGGCGTGGGGTCACAGCCTGCCAGGCCTCGGACTGAGTGGACCTCGGCTGCCATCCTGGCAGACGGGTCCCTCAGTGTCTGGGCGTGCAGGCCTGTGCCTCCATGTGTAGGCCTGGGGCCTACATGGATAATGAGACACGGACTCAGTCGTTCCTCTTTGGGAGTCTGCAGCCGCTCTGTCTCACGTGCCTGCAGGAGCTCCTTTTATTAGCTTGGGCCATGACACAGTCATGGCCCCTCTTAAAGGGGCAACACACGTGGGAGGAACACATCCCCTTAAAGGGGCAATGCACATTGGGAGGGTCACCCGTAACAACCATTACCGGCGAGGGGCTGCGCCTTGGTCTCTCCGCTGCACTCTCGAATCTCCGCTGTAGGGCCAGCACTGGGATATTTCCAAAAGTGTGAGTGAATGGAGGTGGCACTGTGGTAGCATGTGTCACTCTCCCTGGGAGCCTGGAGCGTGTGTCAGCCTCTCTGTATGCTTTCCTGTGCTCAGATTGCAGGTTGCCATTTGAAGTCACCCGGGAAACTCGTGCCTTGCGGTTGCCATTTGAAGTCTCCTGGGAAATTCGGAGACTCCATGCTCTTCCCCGGAGACTTGGAGAAGAGTGTAAAAACCTGGAGTCTCCGGGGTTAAACCCGGAGACTAGGCAGGTATGCTTGGGACCATTCCCTGGACAGGCTGGACAGGCTGGCCAAATAGAATCAGCAGACAATAAAAGAGTGCACTCAGGGAGTTTCACTGGACAAACACATGATGGGAATGTTTTATAGAGTTCGTGCCATTCAAGACGTTCCTTTTAGTCAAATATGAATACCTTGATCAGTGATACATATAAGGAATTCTTCAGACATAAATGCACTACATTTCATAACCTGGAAGAGCAGGCACAGGCACTCGAACGTCGGCCTTCACTGCCATCACTTACATCGGAGCAGGTTGCTCCCTCAAGATGGCGGATTTCGTATCCATATAGAGAAAAGGTCTTGTTCCAGCCTGTGTCCTGCCGCACTGTCTCCAATTGGCTAATGCCTTTGTAAGACTCCTACTGGTGGGGAATCGGCAGGTGAAGTCGGCACCTGTGGAAAGGACCCCGGGAAAGGATCTTCACCTGTCTGGGCCTGTCCAGGCCAGGATAGGCTTGGATGGCCCTCCGTTGCTGCTCTGCGGGCATCGCATGATGCTCCTTTGCCCGTCCTGATTCTGACCTCCATCCTAACAGCCCACAGTTTCGCTCTCCCTATCTATAGATAAAAGGTGCCATGACCACTCATTACACCAGCGCGTCTGCCCTTCTGTCCTCCACTGGACCCCTTGTTCTCCTGAACCCATCTTCACTGGGCCCTCTGCCTGTCGGCTCCTCTGCCTGCCTGTGACCCCTGTCCCTTCATGTCACTTCGACTCCCCCCTCCCTCCTGGACTCTTTCCTGTATTGTCCTGCTCTGCCTCTGTGTGGTCGCATTGTCATTCTCGTCCCACTCAACCCACCCTACTTGCTCCTTCTTCACTCCTTGGACTTCCGTTCTCCCCTGCTGCGGCGCTGGGGCTATGGTTGTCTTCGCCATGGTCAATTATTTCATGTCCTAGGACCTCCCTTGCCTCTTGGATCCCTTGTTATGGAGCCTTTATCTCTGTTCTGCCCCCACCCCCTCTTCATCCCTTTCGTCTACTGTCTTCTTTAAGTCCCCCTCTTGCCTTCCTCCCCCCACCCACAGCACCGCTTAAGGTAACTCTGCATGGGATGCGGCACTTTGAAATTGGCTTACTGCCCGCAGTTTGTGACAATACCAGGATCACGGCACTATGATGCTGCCTGTTGTTACACACTCTCATGCCTATTTGTTGTAGCTCTCACAACCTTGTGCTGAGCTCTTCTCAATCGGGGCTGCCACCCCTTCTATTATATGTTCCTACCTCCTCCTACTTATTTGTTATTGCCCCCTGCACCACATTGTGAGGCCGTTTCTCTACTACCTTGTGTTCCCAGCTTCCTTCAACATCACTTCCCTTTGCCCAGCCCTGTGCCAGCTTCTGCCACCCCACTAATCACTGGTTCACCTTCACTGCTTTACTCTTGTTCATATCTTGCCCTCCCTAATCATCGGATTACCTTTCATAGTGTGCGTTGTGTTTGCATCTTCTCTACCTCAACACCGGATGAACTTTTTTCACAGTCCTCTCACAGCCTGCACTGTGTCTTGCATCTTCCCTACCTCAAACACCGGATTAACTTTTTTCACAGTCCTCTCACCCTGCACTGTGTCTTGCATTTTACCTACCTCAACACCGGATGAACTTTTTTCACAGTCCTTTCACAGCCTGCACTGTGTCTTGCATCTTCCCTACCTCAAACACCGGATTAACTTTTTTTTCACAGTCCTTTCACAGTCTGCACAGCATGTGCACCAGCCCACGCAGGGGGCGCCAGAGGGGCAGATGACATAGCGGGCTGCCACTCTGCCCCCCCTCCACGGACTCGCCTCCTCTGGGAGGGGCGTAGTGCCTGTCCCCTCTGGAGTCTGGCTGGAAATGGACGGCACCTCAAGGGGCATAAATAGCCTGGGCTGAGAGAGCAAGGTCCTGCGAAGACCCTGTGAAACCAGCTCTACTGTGGCAAGACCACACAGACCAAGAAGAAAACAAACCCACGACTACATACTCAACCCGAGAAGATGGAGTAATGAGGCTCAAGCCTCGGTATCCAAAAATCACAGCTGATGGATAAAAATCTATCAGCAAGAAGAAGAAGAAGCGTGAGCAAGGTCTCTATTCCAGGCCAGGCAGCAGCGTAAGAGCAGCAGCATCATCAGACGTGATTATCCGAGGCCGAGAATTGAGTCGAAGTCATGGTCGAGATCTAGGCGTGCGTTTGAGATTTAGACAGGTATGAGTGGAGTTGATGGGTGGCACGTCTAGCGCCTACCTTTGCCTGCTTCTTGTAGCCTTGGCATTTCCTCTGCGTCGCCTAGGGCCGTCATATAACGTAAGGGGTATTGTAAATTGCAACCGCTGTTGAAGCGGTGGCGTGGGGCAGCGATTTGTTGCTGTCACTAGGGCCGCATATATCTCGGGGAAGGCAGACCCGGTGGGGGAGAAAAGAAAAGGGCGGGCGCTTTGTTAGTTTAGAGAGGCTGGGCGAGTAAGAGGGTTGCCGCATGCCGCATGTATATGCTGAAATGCTTCTTTTCTTTTCCCTGACCGTGTGCTCGGGGCGGCGTCTCCTGGTTATGTGGGGTTCCCATGTGGAGGACTTGGCATTGCAATGGCGCGGTAACCGTGCCGCAATTCTTTCCACTTTATGGGCCTCATTACGACCCAGGCGGTAAGTTACCGCCTGGGTCGTACCTTTACCACCATGGCGTAAACTATGTTTACGCCATGGTGGTTGGCGGACTTACCGCCCCATTCCGAGGTTGGCGGGGCGGTAAGTCCCCATTAACCCATTTACCCTTCCCCGTTCCCATTTTTGCCCCATAGGGCATAATGGGAGTGGGGAAGGCGTTAATTACGCCACCGTAAATTACGGTGGCGTAATTAACAACAAGGGCCCTCATTACGACCCTGGCGGAAAGTGACTGACCTGACCGCCATAGCGTAAATAGCGTTTCCGCCATTGCACGACGGAGCAAAGTGCGGCTAATTCCGACCCATCGGGCACGAGCACTACGCCATGGCGGAAGTGCAAAGTCTGCGATGGCGGAAATGTCCCCAAAACGCCCCTCACCGCCGTCGTACGGCGCCCTAGGTGCAATTCCGCCACCCATCTTAGCGGTCACCGTAATGAGCGGCAATCGGAAAGTACGGTGACCGTAAATATACGGAAACGGAAGTAAAAACATGGTCCCGGAACGGGAAACAGCACGCCGTACACCTATAAAATCAGAATTCCCACACAACCATTAAAAATACTACCCTGAGACACATCCCAACCCGTCATCCACCCTAGTGAAAGCAATAGAAATGGGAAAAGTAGCGAAAAAAGCGTGCGACCGCAAGCGGCAGGTCCACTTCTCCCGTGAGGAACTCACCGTGCTCACAGAGACCCTCCAGGAGGATGCTGCCGTCGTCTTCTCGACGCAAATGACCAGGACGGCACTTGCGAACAAGAAGGCCATATGGGCCCTGGTGGCACAGCGGGTAAGTGCGGTGGGGACCGCACCCCGCAACCCACAGCAATGCAGAAAGCGATGGGACGACCTGCGGATACGCGTACGGAGCATACTATCCGCCAACCGTAACATTGCCACAGCTACCGGGGGAGGATCGGAATCACCCATCAAGTTGACCCCCTGGGAAGAAATCTGTGCCTCCACCATTGGAATGGAGAGTATAGAGGGAGTCGGAGGGATGGAGAAAGGAGTGCAGACATCCGAAGAATCCGGTAGGTGGGCCAAATAAAACAATGCTAAATCCACAATGTCCAATCATGTGAAGTACCATGTGTCCACATAGTGCAACAGTAACACATGTCCAGGAGAACGTCCACATACATTGGCCTGATAGCGCACTTTAAAACTCACATTAAATACATAAATAATTAAAAATCCTAAAAACACCCTCTACACGTGCAGCAGGCACACCCTAACTGCAGGCTGCAAAACAACTGCATCCTCAATCCACACAAAAATGAAACCACCTCCAAGGCCCCGACCCAAATCACCCTCAGGTACCACCCCAATGCATGTGATACATTGCGATTCCAATTTCAACAGACCCATTAATAACGCTCGCCCTCCTTTACTCCACCACAGGGTCCGATTCAAACGACGAGCTCCAGGACACCCCTACCAGCACACCTGCAAAGAGGGCCAAGACCAACGGCCAAAGACCCTCCACCTTAGCTGCACGCATCAAGACACGGCAGCAGCACAAATCAAGTGGCAGCACACAGGAGGGAACTTCAACAGGCACCCCAGCAGCCAGCATGCCCACAACAGCACCACCACAGGTCCCCCCAATGGATGCCACAGAAGGCACTGCTTCTGGTGGCAGCAGCACCATAGGTGACACTGCATTAATGGCAGCATGCTCCGACACAGAAAACGGGGATGTCGAAGTAAGATCCATCCATGACCTGTCTCAATCCCCCTGTTTGTTTCATCCCGTACACCATGAGGATACCACGCAGGGGCATCCACAAGACGACGACTGGCCATCCCCCACAAGCCCTGTGGCAAGGCAACATGAGGTGACCAGCCCCTCTGTGACACCACCGCAAATGGCCATGGCACAGCAGAGGCAACAGTCCCTCGACCAGGTGATCGTGCAACAGCAGCAACTGGCCACGCTCCTCAAGGACCATGCTGATGAATGTGGGGGTACTAAGGCAGCCATAGAAACATCAACTGATACACTTAGGGCAGAAATGAAGAGAAGCACCGAGAGCCTGAGAGTACAAATGGAGAGAAGCACCGAGAGCCTGAGAGTACAAATGGAGAGAAGCACCGAGAGCCTGAGGGGGGAACTGCATGCGACGTCCAAAGACGTATGTGCTGAACTTGCCGCTGTGCGCCGTGTGCTCACTGAGCTCTCACAAACCCTTAGGGACATGCATGGACGTGAGCAGGCAGAGACATCATCCGTTGCAAGTTCCGTCCAGGGCAGCCCCCAACGTAGATCTGGGAGGAACCTGCGCTCCACAGGCAGGGGTGCCCCTGATACCCAGAGAGGGGGCTTGCAATAGCGTCTGCCCACTGACAATGAGCATCTTCGGACACTGGTGTTCGGGGGGGAGGTAGGAGGGTGGAGGGGGTGTGTTGGGCTCACTTGGGTGGCGGGTCGATGGGGTGTGTAACATAATTTCACATATGCTATAAACAATGCACGATCATCCAATGAGATGTGTGGACATTGATCTTTGTGTACGAGGCCTTTATAGGCGTACAGTCCATATTGTGCATGTTCCAGACACACACAGTGCCACAAGTCCCGTGTCCATGTATCAGCCACCAGGCGTGAGTGCTAGAAGCATGAATCAATGAGAATCTGACGAATGTCACGGCCCTCCTGTGCCTCGCAGACTCCTTGAGGTGCTGCCACATCCCCACCCTCATCATGACCATCTTCAGGTGCTTGCAGTTCTGCGTCAGGGGGCATGGGCACATTTCTACGTACGCACATGTTGTGTAGCATGACACATGCCATGACCATTTTTGCAACCTTCTCATGGCGGTACAGGAGTGCCCCGCCAGACCTGCTGAGGCAGCGGAAACGAGTCTTCAGTAGGCCGAATGCCTGTTCTATGACTACACGGGTACGTGAGTGGGCATGGTTGTAGTCCTCCTCATGCTGGTTCTGTGGGTTCCGGAGTGGTGTAAGGAGCCATCTCTTCAGTGGATACCCGGCATCACCTGTATGTGGACAATAAAGGATGTTTGTGGAAAGACATTGCTACGTACGCACCCCCCCCCCCTTCCTGCCAGGTCATTGCCGCATCACATACCCCACAATATCATGCATGAAATGAGACTCACCGAGTAGCCAGGATCTATTCCCTGCGTGTCGCTCCATGTAGCGTGGTATTGTAGAGTTCCTCAAGACCATAGAATCATGGGTTGATCCAGGAAATCGGGCACAACAATGTGTAATGATCCTGTTGGAGTCACACACCATTTGTACATTAAGAGAATGAAATTGTTTTCGGTTGCGGTACTGGGCCTCCATGGCATGTGGGACGACCAGTTCCACATGGGTGCAGTCGATGGCACCAATGCAACCCGGTATGCCGCCAAGTGCATGGAATCCCACTTTTGTGTTCGTAATTTCCTGCTCCGAGCGTGGTAGAGAGATGTAATCGTCTGCGTGCTTCAGGAGGGCATCGAGCACTTGCAATAGTGTCCGTGAGAACACTGGCTGTGAAATGCCATGCAACTGTCCGACTGTGTGCTGGTAGGTGCCTGTGGCCAGGAAGTGGAGTACAGACACCACCTTCAGTAGGGGTGGGATGGCGGTTGGGCTATCTATCATGCAGACAAGGTCAGCCTGTGTCATGTCCACAATGGCGGTTATGGTGTCCCGGTCCAAACGGTAGAGGGTGTGGATCTGCTCATCCGTGAGGTTGAACGGATGTGCTCGGAGGCGTGGGATTGCGGGCTGCCTGCGTGGTGGTAGTGGCTGTGCTGGCGGGCCTTGCTGGCCCTGCCTTGCCCTCCTCCTCCTCCTGCGTCTCCTCTGTGCGGCCGGTTGTTGTAGTAGTTGGTGTTCGTCTTCTTCTTGAAGTTGGAGTACTTGCAGTGCTATCAGGTCCCCCAGGGCCAACATCGCTAGTCCTGCCGGTAGCATTTTGGAGTGGGTGTGGTTGTGGGAGGGGGTTGGGTGTGCAATTTATGTGTTTTCAAGCTGTATTGCCTCCACCTGTGGTGATTCATTCCACCTGTGCAAGCTGCAATCCCCTTTGGGCGAGCACGTCCCGCACACAACGCTGCAATTCGACGCATGGCATCTTGCCATTACAATCATGTATTTCATCCCGATGGCAGTGAGATATTGATTCATATGTTCATTCTGCTATGGTCCCATTGCTTCACATACTATCTTTGCAGTCGCGAACAAACTTGTGAAGGGTCAGTGGAATGTAGTACTCGATTAACGGTGGACCCTCATGCAGCACTGTACCGTGGTTCACCGACGGGCGGGGCGTCCCATTTGTGAGTGAAGCCAGTTTGCATTTTCACACATTGCCGCACTACATGGATGGATTTGTGATTTCAAGCGGTCACAGATGCCTTTTCGACGTGATGTTGCAAATGAGGAATTCGAAGGACAGCGTTTTCGGTTTTCAGCTAGCGGCGAGGAGACGCCCACAGGTCTGACTGCAAATATAACGTTCTATTGTTTAATGTCCTTGGGACAGGGGCCATGGCGAGAATGCTATGATTGATATGAATAGTATGGGATGCGCAATAGCGTAGTGGACGATAAGGCCGGACGTTCCCAAATACATGTTACTTCACAACACTGGAATTCCGGCCTGAAGCACAGTGGATTTTGCAGACTGCATTACGCACAGACTCAATGGAAATTTCACATGTTATGTGAGTAAATAATCAGGCGTTTTCATACCGGGATGAGGGAATGATGTATGGATGCATGGACAGATGATTTGATGGAGAGTTTGCCATGTACAGGGCTTTTTGGAATCTATCCACCTCCCCTGCGCTATGTGATGCAGAGCTGCCATAGTGGGACCATCGTCTTTCTGCCCTTGTTGAACCCTCCCTGTCTCAACGCGCCTTCAAACACTTGTGTCTATGCACGTTACTAATCCCATCTAATGGATTCTGTCTTAACAGACGCATGCACACAAACACTCGTTTGTAATAGTGTTTTCACCTCGATTTTTATAGTTGTGATTCACAAGTGATTTTTGGGTGGGAATAATCCTTTTGAGTGGGCTAGCATGCATATGGCTGTAGATTTAGTGTGATCATTGAAGTGAGTAATACAAATCAAGTTCTGATGGCCATACTATTCTTTTTCATTTCATTTGGGTGACAGGTATCTCCTCCCCTTTTGCCGCTGCCATCTGTATGCCACTCCTGCAGATGGCTTTTACTCCCGACACCTGCTGCTTCGAGTTAATCAGTGGAGCACCATTACGATCTTATGGGACGATCGCCAATGGGCCACATGCCCTTACGCAGTACTAGTGGCTAGGAGCAACATTTCGACCTTTCAGCTGGACTAGTGCCTACCTAATGGGACGGCCCTGCGGTTCTAGGCGCTTCCATGTTGCCTTTTTGAACGTGAATGTAGCCCCTGTGTACCATGAAGGAACAGGGCGTCACACAAGCAGAAGCTGGTCATTTATTGCGGATGCAGCCCACAATACTGAAATGTATTTTGGAGTTCATGACCTAATGGCTGTATGGGCTTGGTGATTTTGTGGTGCATTAAATTTCTATTCTGATATTAACCGTGTAGCGTTATTCTTTGCAAGTAATGTAGCATATTCCTATTTGTGGAGCGGTGTATTGTGAGGAGATCTGCATTGGGTTCCGGCTTCTGAGTATAGTTGCGTGGTACTGTACTGGCCGCGTTTGCCTACGAAGCCCAGTAAGGTCAGGGATGGGGCCTGCCATTATGACTGTTTTAATGATGTCATGCTCAGGGGCGGGGGATTAGCTTTTGTGTAACAGATGCCGGTCAGCCAGGTGGATTGGTGGAATGATGTGATTATCAGACTATGGCTGGTCACAGGTGCCTGTGTTTGCGTGCGTTTCTTGGAGGGAGACTGAGGTCATGTCCATTGGAATAGCTTCTGTATTCATGCCATCTGTGCCCTGCAGCTCTCATTGGCCCCTCTTGAGATGAGCCTGGCTGCTCTGTCACTCTGCCAACTTGTGTGGTACATGCTTATGCTGATGGTTGGTTTGTTTACTGGCAGAGTACAGGGCTGGTGCAGTCTCACTCAGGATACTGCTTTGAATGTTGCCTTACACTGGTGTCAGTCGATGGGGGGGCCTGTTTTTGTTTGTCTCATTTTTCTGCTCATGTTGCTGTACTTGAACCTTCACATGCCTGTGCTGCATCAGTGCGGCAATGGTGCCATGGCAAATATGGATGCCCACTCACAAGGCACTTGGAGCCCCTGGATTCATTTGTTCGTTGGCATGCATGGGTGACTTGTACATTTCACTGGTTGCATTGTGTGACTTCATTGCACCTACGAGGAGTTGTGCAATGTGGCCAGGGAGTGGTGTACAGGCACTCAGTAGGGCCGTTTACGGTTGATTCGCGATGCCGTACTTCTCACCATGGCGGAATGGTACTTTCCGCCATGCTTGATGGCGTTAGGTACATGTCCGCTAGGGTCAGAATTCGCGTACCGTTGCGCCATGGTGGTAATTACGGTTTGGCATGGCACGCGTGCGCGTACTTGGTGCAGTTAGCGTTGGCGTTCACTACGGTGTCGCTAATGGCATCGTACTTTACGGTGACGGGTCATAATCGCACCGAGCGCTATTCGATGGCGGTATTGCATTTCCGCCATCGTTTTTCGATTTCCGCCAGGGTCGTAATGAGGGCCAAGGTCCCTTAGCGCCATCCTCCATGGAGCTAAGGGACCTCGGAATCAGGCGGTAAGGGTCGGCGCTGTTTACGCCACCGTAAACCCCTTACCGCCTGGTCCTCGTAGTGTTATATGCTTTTGTATCAGAGGGCAGAGTAATGCGGTCTCCATGACGCACGTTGTCAAGAGAGGGGCTTCGGGCGGATACAAATATCATGCTTTGTTGTGCAACCATAAGCCCGGGGTGGTCTCCATACCACTTGTCTCCTGATAGCAGGAACACCGGAGGTTGGCTCGGTTTTGTTTACATATGTGTGAGAAATAAGATGTAACGCAAGAGCGCCGTAATATTGTATGTTTCACGATTGTTTTTAGCTACATCGCGTGTAAAGAATGTGAGCGGTCCCGGTGCCTTCGTGCTATGTGTTTCGGCAAGATTGGTCGGAGTTCTGGAAGGTGCTGCTCACCTTGCATACCGTTGTGGGGCATTATGTTATAGCGGGCACCGTCCCGCAGTTTGTGACAATACCAGGATCACAGCACTATGATACACCATTTTATAACGCGGCTATGCACAAGTGTTGATGTTCCAATGTATATGAGGCGGTATTTATAGCGTGAATAGGCACAAGTGTTCGCAGTGCAAGGTATATGATACCACAGTTATAGCGCAACTATGCGCAAGTGTTTACAGTACAATGTATGTGCGTGATGGTCGGAATGTAGCAGGCGCGGTCCCGAAGTTGCGGTAACAAAGGTTGTGGCGCACAATGGGGGAATATGCACAAGGGTTCTCAGTGCAATGTATATGAGACGGAAGTTATAACGCGACTATTGACAAGTGTTCACGGTACAATGTATATGATGCAGCATTTATAGCGCGACTAGGCACACGTGTTCTCAATACGAGGTATATGATAGGACAGTTACAACAACTATGCACAAGTGTTTACGGTACAATATATGCGCGGGAGGGTCAGAACGTATTGCAGCGGTCCCAATGGAGTGCGTGGCGCAAAGGACAGCTTGCAAGACAGGCACTAGGCCGTGATTGGGTTGGTGGATAGTTAGGGGGCACAAGCCCCAGCGGCACAAGCTCTACTTGGGCGAACGGCATCCGAACAGGGATGGTAGCAGGTGACAGCAGTCTCCCGCTGGCAGCTGCGCATGGGGCCCGCACGCAGGCGAGGTGCAGCAAGCAGCACAAGCTGCACTAAGAGGCCGGCTGGAATAGAGGGCTGGTGCTGGAGGACAAGGGAGGCAGGGAAGACCAAGAAGGATTTGTCGAATATCCCACCACCCGCAGGCAAAGTTTTAGGTGTAAAGAGCACAAACAGACAACTGATAGCCCCATCTCCCCGATGAGGGCAAACAAGGTGCTTAAAGGGAATGAATTAACAATTTGACATGTAATATTGCAGGTTCCGTCGAATATCCGGTGAAAGAAACGGTTTGTTGTGAGGTGAAGCACCCAAAGAAAGTGAGGTAAGACGGGGATGCGGGTTGGGGGGAATGCAGAGTGCAGCCTGATGAACTGAAGGGGATGGGCGACAGGCTGGCACAATTTCAAGCGCACGGATAACAAAAATGTTGGCGGGGTAAAGGTTTGTTGGCGATAAACAGTGATGCACAGGGAGAGCGCCTCACGGGGCAAGGGAGAGGAACTGCATGGAACATGGTACTAAACACCCACTCCCTTTTTTCTTTTATGGTGCATTTCATTTCTGTGCTTTAGGCGAAATGTCCAGCCAGGGATCAACGACCCTGTTCTACAGCAGGGAAGGCACCTCCAACAACAGAGGGTCCCAGGAGAGCGCGGAGGCAGCCCAGCTGGTTGCATGGGTTTAGGAGAAGGTGTGGAATATGGGCACAGGATGGGCGAAAAAGATGGTGGAGCAGTCCCTGGTGGGAACCAGCGACAGGTGTGCTACCAGACACGTGGGTTCCCCCAACAGTGCAGGAAGATGCAGTGCCCACTCCGGCAAAAAAGAGAGCCCCCCCAGGCAGGAAAATGGTATGGCGGTCACAGTGGAAGTTAATAGGTCGCTTGATGTCTCTTTGCCTTTGTCTCCAGTGGGACTGTCCCTTGTTACAGGAAGCAGGCAGCCGGGTGCCCCGAGGCTGGAGATACTGCCATTAATAGTGGATAATACAGGGCCAGGAAGGGAACAGACAGCCACTGGGCCAACAGCCCCAATAGTGCCACAGGGGCCCGGGGTAAGCAGTCAGGACATGGAATGGGCAAAATTAGAGATGACTAGATTCATGGAACAAATGATGCAGAGGTGGAGCCAGGCACCAGTGGTGCCACAAGGGGTGAATGTCAGGGGGCCACTGGGAATTTGGGGGCAACAAGCCTGGCCAGCTGCAGTCGCAGGGGCACAAGTGGCACCTGCAAGGCTGGGCACTGGGGTAATGGGTCAGGGTATTGGTGGGGTACAAACGGTTATACCACCAGAGGGCATGCCAGTGGGGTCTTTAGGGTCCAATATTTCTGAAGTAAGCGGGGAGACTCCATTAGTAACAATAGCCCCACTGTTATCCAGGAAATGCACAGTGTCTTGGTACATTCACAAGCAGGTGAAGGAGCGTGTTTGGGCGAGGGATTATTTTGATTTGCTTTCAATGCTGACAATGGAGACAGAGGGCCCAGATGTGGTTATAACAAAGGAGGAGGGGAAGAAGAGGCAGAAAAGGTACAGAGCAGATGAAACCATTGAGAATTGGGCGAAAGCCTTCTCATTGTATGCAACAGTAATGATGGAAAGGTTCCCAGAACAAGGAATGGAATTATAGAATTACAGGGATACGATAGTGGTGGAACACAAGCAGTATGGATGCACGGGGTGGATTGATTACGACAGGGGTTTCAGGTTGAAGATATCTCAGTTACCCACAATGTCTTGGGATCAAAAGGACATGGTAGGTTGGTTGGCATTCATGGGTGGCAAGGAGAGAACCAGCCGACCTATTAAGGGAACAAATAGGTCCCCCCGGCCGGCTTGGCAGGGCAAGTACAACAAGGATAGGAGGGAGTCATGGCAGCCTTTTCGGAACAGGCAGAAGGGCAGGGAGAAAGAAGGGGGGAACAGGTACAGGGCCCAGGGTAGCGACAGAGATGCCCCATGGGGCAACCCGGGAAAGGGCTCCTGCATGGACTTTAACGCAGGATGCTGCTGCTTTGGACATGAATGCTTATTTGCCCATTTATGTGAAAAATTTAAGGGGTCCCACCCCACCTCAACATGTTACCAAGGGGCAGGGGGACATTGGGGCAGAGGACACGGCAAGAGCACCCAGTGAGGGGTACAGGGTAAAAGAGCCTTCACCCATAAATATGATTACTTTGCACGGCGGATGGAGAAAAGATAAGGTGGGAAGGTTTATGAGTGTACTGGCGGTTTGGAGGGACATGGGTTTGGTTTTTTGTATCGAGGTAAAAACGTATTTGCAGCGAAAATTACTACAGTCAATTCCGCTGTGATTTTGTTCCTCAGTCAAACAAGCGAAATCACTGAGGGATAACACTATACTACTACACCACAAGAGTCCATCGCCAACGCTCTGTTATAACTTTCATAATAAGACTGGTGGTGTGTCTTTAAAATTCAATTGGGCCCCCACACATCTTCAGCCAGCCTGCCATGCACCCAGTGACACAACATAACATTCACAAACTTAATTCCAATAGAACATACAAACAATGTATTATTTTTCATTCATTCAGACACAAAAGTCAACACACGCATACAATCTCACTCACGCACAAATGCACCCAGCATCTCCATTGACATACACTGTTTCCACACAACATTTATATGTACATATACAATAACACATGGAAACAGTTGCGCAACGTCCATTGAGCAGACCAGACTTTATCACCCACTGACCCCTGAAATTTTGGGCTAAGTTGACTTGACCTAGATGAACCATAAAGCCATGGCCAAAAGGAACAGATTCACTGTAATGTCAGCAATTCCCTTGATTTTTCCTTTCATTCAAAGTCAGAAGCCATCGGTTAATGCAGTGCAGTGGGTGACCAAGAATACTTGGTATCAATTTCTAAATGCCATATATCTCCAAACCTAAATTCTTCACAGCACCTTATATCCGTACGTGCTGGTAGATTTTTTCTACAAGATTCTGACTGATTGAAATTAAGGTATGTTTTCCTGTGTTCAAATTGCTCCAAGCAGTTGTCTACCGAGCGGGAGAGGCAGGGGGGGTAAGCTGGCCCCATGGCTCCTTTAAGAGCCAGATGGGAACATTTGTCATTGGGACACCTCTCCCGGAAGGCACCTCGAAGAGGGTGCCCAACAGCAGAGGTGACCCGTTGGCAGAGCAATGTGTGCTGAGCAATTCCTGCCCAGCACGCTCATTGTCCTGGCAGCAGGACACCTTACCTGTTCCGAATAGTAGAGGTGTCCCACTGCCAGGACAATGTCCCAAGGAGCTCCGAGCAGCAGAAGGTCCTCACGTTGCTCTGTATCATCAGAGCATTACAATGTGAGCCATTAGGCACTGATGGGAGGGAGGGGGGTAGTATTAGCACTGACTTTTGTCCCTTTAGAAATGTGAATGGGAGGGAGTGATCAGAAGTGAGAAGTGTGCATAATGTTGCATGCTTTATGAAATAATGACTATGGCTTTAAAACCAAAGGGGGATTTGTTTTCCTCACCTTAATCTACATGATGCTATTTTGACTTTGCATGCAGAATGGGGAGAATAAAACTAAAGCCATACTCCCATTGCTCAACATATTTCTATGACAATGTATATAGTGTATGGTTAGGTTACTATGAAAGGCTAGTTTATTATGTAATGCGGTTTGCTTCCAAGGCATTGCTATAAATAATTAAAGCACATAAAATGTAAAGCAAAACCTTAATAAATATCTATATCAACTAAACCTGGAAGATGTACGCGGTCGCTTACATTGCCCACATCCCAGTTTCACCATTTAACGGAGTATGTGATCCTGAGCAAATCATTTAATCACATTGTGCCTTATCTGCAGCTCTGCAAGTGACTCTGATTCACTTCAAAGCTTATGTTAATGTATCATGGTATAATAATGGAAAAGCCTAATGTCTATAGAGATGCTCCACATATGACAATAGTGCAATTTAGGTAGTTTGCACCACAAAGTTATTTGTCACTTTGCTCATTTATGGGAACTTATTCTAAAGTCACTTCCATGGTGCCTCCAAGTATCATAGACTGATGGTGCGTCTTGCAATGTCCTTTTTCTGTGAAGTCACTTCTGTTGGTGCAATCCATATAATTATTAGGCAGTGTGCATGTATTTTGCCTCATAGGGCTTGGACAGAGCTCTAATAGATGAGTTTCTTGCATCTGGAATGATTCTGCAGTTTTATTTTTGTTGTTGTGTGTTACAATGCCATCTTCCACTAATCTTACCAAAAAAGTAGATTGGGGCAGTGGTGGGTGCCAATGAGACCATGTGGAATTACACACATTGCATTTCATTGCTCACCCCCCACTCTGCCCCTGCACACGCCTGCAACACCCAGTTCAGCACCCTGGCTGCTGACTTTGAGTCAGGCCAGCCAGTTTGAGGGACTGAGCCACGCAGGGCATCCCGGCCCTGTATGTGCTGCAGCGCGGCTGCCAGGCATCTCAGCATTATGTAATGAGACAGCGCAAGCCTTGCTGGGCACACCAGCTAGGCTCACGCTGTCCAATTACATAATTTATGATTGTGGCCCCCTGCCCTCCCTCCAATAGATGGGAGGGACAAAAAGGCATGCCACAGAAGTTGGGGGGGGACAAAACCTCCTGTCCCCCCTATAATTACACCCATGAGCACCAGGGGATGTCACGTTTACTGACAGTGGGGTTGTGGAAAGGGTCAGAAGGTCAAAGACCGATCAGGCCGAGAAGGGCGCCTCAGTACAGTTTCAGAAGGCAGCGGCCCAGGTCAGCTGCCCCACTTGGCTACTCTCCCAGTATATGGCAAGTAGGCCAGCTGGGGGCAGGTATCTGTTTATCCTTGAGGATGGGTCCCCATTGACAATGTTCCAATTCCGCAGGGTACTGGCCATGTCTTTAAAGAAAGCAGGGTGTCAGGGGAGGGTTGGTCCACCCATGGGTTCCTGATCGGGGCGGCGACAACAGCATTCCAGGCAGGGATGCAGGGGTCAGACATCGAGAAGCTCTGTAGATGGCAATCGGACCATTATCAACAGTACATCCACCCGCCGGGGCAAGACTCAGGAGTTTTGCCAAGCAAATAGATCAGGCAAGGGGAGAAACAAGATGGGGGGGTCAAGGGGATGAAGGGGTCAGGAAGGAAGTTGTGATGACAATGTGTTTTTATTTTTACTCCAGCGGGACGCACAGTCTGGATCATTGGCCACTCTTTTATCACCAGGGCGGAGAGATGGGCCCGCACAAAACCGAATCGGGGGGCCGATCTGGGTTTCCAGAACACCGTGCTGGTATGGCTGGGCACACCTGGCATGTGGTGGCATGCATTGCTCCCTGCACTGCACAGGCAGCTGGTCAGGATGAGGGCCCCTAGGTTGGTGGTGGTGAACCTTGGGGGGAACGACATTGCTGATTTGGGAGGGGGTCAATTGCTGAGAGATATGCAAGAAGGCATCAGAATCCTAGGGTCTAGCTTCCCAAGTCTGAGATAGCTTGGTCCAAAATGATACCTAGGAATGTGTGGTGGGAGCGGCGTCTAACACGGCAAAGGAGAAATCTAGGAGAAGGGTTAACAAAAATATGGAGCGTTTTATGAAGCAGGAGGGGCTCGCATTTGCCAGGCACCGGGAGTTTGGGGGAAAGTAACCCGGTAAATTTTGCAAAGGATGAGGTTCATCTGTCAGAGGTCAACATGGACCATTTCAACCTAGTACTGTGGGGAGTAATGTCAAGCTCTGGATGTACATAGTGGGTGGTGAGTACAGACTGTAGGAAGGATTTTGTGTGTGGGGGCATTGGGGTCACAGAGGGCCACCCAAAAGTGTGGCAGAGTTACTAGGGCGGTCCCAGAGAAGGAGACACGCTGCAGTCTGTTACGTGAGCTACAACCACTGGGTGCTTCAGCCAGGATGGGGGGAAACTGTCACTGATACCACTAGGGAGGGTTGGGACTCCTCAACAACTGATGCAGTGGCCTTGTTTGTTCCATTTTCTCTAAATGGGAGTGACTGAACTGGCAGTCGGATATCAGGGCGGGCCGTTCTCACAAGAATGGAATTGGTGTGAGAGGGCACACAGGTTTTTGGACATGGGACTTTGTAAGACGGGATTGGCGGAGCCACCCGAGAAAGGACTATGTGTTGGGCCAGGCATTCATAAGACCTGATGGGGGCTGGAGCTGCCCAATAGGATGACTCCAATAATGCGACCATATGTTTCCAATAAAGTGTAAATAGTACATTTACTGTTACTATGTAGGGACCATGGTAGGGGTTAGCCCCACTAAGCAGGTGCACCAGCCCACGCAGGGGGTGCTAGTGGGGCAGCTGACATAGCGGGCCGCCCCTCTGGCTCCCCTCCGTGAAATTGCCTCCTCTGGGAGGGGCATAGTGCCTGTCCCCTCAGGGGTCTGGCCGGAAATGGCCAGCACCTCAGGGGGCATAAATAGCCTGGGCTGAGAGAGCAAGGTCTCTGTTCCAACCCAGGCAGCAGCAACCACCCTCCCACCCAAGCTGTGGATAAGACAAAGGCAGGAAGGGAATAAACAGGGTTGCCAGAAGGGCAGGGCAGAGTTGTGTATTTGTAAATATTGTACTTGTTTTGATACATGCTTTTCTCGTATTAACCAATTTTCTACTCATAAGGGATGGTAGCAAAGTGTTCTAACTGTTTTTTCTGTCGAGCTACAACGACTGGCTGCTTCAGCCAGGATGGGGTGAAACGGGCATTGATACCACTTTGGAGAGTTGTGACTCCTCAACAACTTATGCAGTGGCCTTGCTCGCTCCCTTTTCTCTAAATGGGAGTGACTGAACTGGCAGTCGGATATCAGGGCGGGCCATTCACGCAAGAACGGAATCGGTGTGAGAGGGCTCACAGGTTTTTGGACATGGGACTTTGTAAGACGGGATTGGTGGAGTCACCCGGGACAGGACTATGTGTTGGGCCGGGCATTCATAAGACCTGAGCAGGGCTCGGGCCGCCTGATAGGATGACTCTAATAATGCAACCATATGTTTCCAATAAAGTGTAATATGTTTCCAACTTTCAGAAGGTCTCTGTCTCATATCATTGGGTGCAAGCAAGGTATGAGGGGTTATGCATTTACTGTTACTATGTAGGGGCCATGGTAGGGGTTAGCCCCGCTATGTGTCTCGCATCTTTCCTACCTCAAACACCGGATTTACTTTTTTTCACAGTCCTTTCACAGCCTGCACTGTGTTTCACATCTTGCATACCTTAAACTCTTGATTGACTTTTCTCAGCTTGAGCTATGTTAGCATCTTGCCTATCTTAATAACTGGATTGACTTTCACGCTTACATGCATTGACTAAATTGCTTGCCTGATGTAGCCCCTCACTTCATGAGGCAAGGCTTTTCCAGTCTGCAGTCACTTGTACCTGCTTGTCATAATTGCATGTTTGGTTTTATCTTATTGCAGTTTCACCTCCCTTCCCTGTACTTTTTAACTTGTTTTGCATTTATTGTTCATCTCTTTCCCCTCCTGCATGTCCCTTCCTTCCCCTGTTCCCTTCGTTCATGTTCCAGCACTTGCATGTTCTAAATTGTCTCATGACCTAGTCGGAATGTTTTTGTTTGTTTCTTCCCTTCCACCCCTTCCTGCACTTCCCCTCCTCCCCCGCTCACCTGCTCGCATGCGAAAGCACTTGCACATTCCGAATGTTTGAAGTCCTTTTAAGAACAAGTTTGTGTTTGTTTAATACATTTTTTCCTCTTCCCTTCCCACCTTGTCTTGATGCACCTTGAAACACAATTTTTGCTTTATAGTGCGCATTACAAATGACCAATAAATAAATAAATAAAAGCACCCTAGCTGGGATTTGTTGTGGGTGATCTGCCCCAGTAATAAAAGAAAGATGGTGCAGCCCAGTGCGTGAAAAGTCATATACTCCCAGAATGAGGTGACGGCACAGTACACCATTACCTGACATTAGCCATACTATTGGCATACACCAAGCAGCGGATTCACTTGCGGCCCGATGCAATATCCATAGTGTGCACCCCACTGTGTAACCCCAAAAGCTCAGCACCCAGTTCATTGACTATGAGTGCAATTGCGATGCAGCGTTGTATACATGGCCAAAAACTAAAAGGAAAGCACCTTTTGATTAGGGTTCAGGGCGGGCGAGGAGAGCAGAGAATGGCTGCAAGGGTTCCTTTCTCTCATAGTTGTGCTCTCAGTAACCCACGAGCAAACGCTCGTACCCTGTAACTAAGACACCTTCCTGCAACAGCGCCTCGATGCCCTTGGGCTGTAGTACGCTTTACAAATACAAAAATCAATAAATAAAAATAAATAGTATAGAGCCATGAAATCCACAAGTGTAAATGAAGGGATTCCCCCATACTACAAAATCCATAAGAAACCACAAGTAGATTTTAAAAAGTTACATATATTTGCAAATAATGTTCTTTTTAGTAAAAACAAATAGAATAATAAAAGTAGTTAACTTTACTTTCCTTCAGTAATTTTTACAGTTTACCTTAAGGTAAAAATAAGTTAGGTTTACTCGTCATTTTCACTTCTTCATGTTCCATCTGGCTCATTATTCCCGGGATACTGTGGGCTCTGTCAGGGGAAACCAATGGTGTTTAGAGCACATCGCTCGATTAATCCGGGATGTGCTCAGAGATATGCCGGACAGTGGGGACACACCTTAGCGGGGCCTCTTTAAAGAAGCATTGGCAATGGCAACAGTATGGGCTTTTGTGTAGGCATGGGAAATACACTTGATAGGCATTGTCATAGTCACATTAACTGCCAGTGACTGTAGCCGGTGCCAAAGAGTGTGAGTACCTGAGCATCTAATAGCAGAGCCTGGCAAATTCATAATACTAATACACAAGCCACAACTGTTGGCTTTCCCAGGGCTTATTTTTAACAGGACTTAAGTGCACGTATAAATCGAGTGACTCAAGGCAGGGCTGGTTAAGACATTTTTATTACACCAGGAGAACATTACAGCTCCAATTAAGTCATTAGCTTATTGTGCTATGAAGCCATAACAATGGCAGTAGGTGATATACAAATACCAAACAACATAGCATAACTCCCAGAAGACTGCTTTGAAAAAATAGCGACAGGCACTGTGAGTGCAAAGTATAGGGTAAGGCTTGATTGAAGAAAACTCAAAGAGTTCCCAGGCGAGGTGTTTTGGGTGCGGAGGGGCAGGAACTGGATGGAATGGCCATAGGGATTAGCATGGCCAGTTAATAGGTGGAAAAATAACCAAACAACACCTTCAAGCTTTGTGTCCCTCCTCATATGCCATTTCTCCCTATCTGTACTCTAATGCAATAGTTTGGGCTTTTGGAGGACGCTTAGCGCCACCTAATAGCCCAAACTAAGAAGGGCAGCATACTCGCCCTTATCACTCACAGGGTTACAGGAAACTTGATTCTGGAGCGCCCACACACCGGAATGACACAGTGTAATGGACACATTGCGTGTGTGCGGTGCTTTCGTGTTCATCATTCCACAAAAAGATTGGGCCCCCCCCCAAACTTGCATGTGCATTTTTCAGACGACAGGAAATATGAAGCAGCCACATGTTTTACAGATGTTCAAAGAAAATGATTGGTGCTCCTCATCCAAGGGGAAAAACACTTCTATTAAAACAGTGTTTGAACGTAATGTGCTTCCACTTAACTTCAGGTAGCACGCACATTGCTAACATCAATCCGGCATAACAGGTGGAGAGCATATTGGTTTCGGGTGTACAAACACGCCCAAAATTGGTCCTGTTTTGTGGCAAGAGATATATATTTTCGCATTTGCGGCTTTGGCTGTAAATCATAGAGCTATTTTCTTTTTACTAAGCCCAATATGAGGTCCGACTTTCATTTATTATTTGCAATAGTAGCCCTTTTGGAAATGGTAATAGACTCACAAGTCATTTATTTTATTTTATTTTATTGATTATTTATAAGGCGCTTATACAACAGGACAGTGTTTCAAAGCACCACAAAGGGAGGGAGCAAATACACAATGAAATTGGCAATAAATAGATAGAAACGGACAGCGGTTCTACAAGGCCTTGTGACATTCGGAGGGCGCAAGTGCAATGAAAAAAAAGGGGGGGTTGTTTAGTAGGGGTAAGTGCTAAAAAGATCCCCTAGGGGGAAGTGCCAGTGGTGCCCGTTGGGAGGCAACAGGTAAGTGCATGTGCGAAAACATCCCAGGTGAAGAGGGAGGTAAGTGCAGAGCAGAGGCAAACCACCCGACAGGCGAGTGTGGGCCCAGAAGGCAGTGCAGAGTGTGGGTGCTGGGGGCGATTGGGCTGAAGGCCAGGACCCTATTGGGCTCTTGAGGGACCAGGCTGCCAATCTCAGTGACAGAGAGGATGGTTAGCAAGGGAGGGGGAGAGGGAAGGAGGAGGAGAAGAGAAAAGTCTTGAGTTGCTTGCAGAACTTGAGGTGTTCCGGTTCAAGTCGAAGAGAGGGAGCCTGTTCCATACGAGGGAGCCAGCTGAGGAGAGAGATCTGCCCCTAGCTCTCTGCTTGGAGAAGCATTTTAACAGCAGACAGTTGGAGCCAGAAGATTGAAGGGATCTGGAAGGAGAGTATTTAGTGAGAGAGAGTTGCAGATAAGTAGGTCCCAGGCCACAGACAGCCTTGTGGATGATGCAGAGGGTATTGATTATGATCATTGGGTCAACCGGGAGCCAGTGGATCGATTTTAGGGCTGGAGAGATTTGGTCCCAGGGCTTGAGGCCAAGGATATATGATATGATATGATATGGCATTTGTAACGCGCCTATACACAAGTGTTTCAAGGCGCGACGAGGCAGGGAGGGGGGAACAGGGGGAGGACAGACAACGATCCTACTAGGCCAGGTGTCATTCAGACCGCGCAAGTGCAGGGGTAGGGGGAAGGGAAAAGTGCAGTACAAGGTAAGTAGAATAGAAATAAATAGATAAATAAATAAATAGGGCCAGCTGGTGGCAAGTGCAAGGTAAGTGCAGACAAGTGCTGGGAAGGGGGGGGGCTGTAGGGATACAGAGACAGTCCCGCAGTGCAGGGGTTTCCAGGGAGGCAGTGCAAGTGGAGAGTGGCTGGGCCCAGGACCGAGGTCGGTGAGAGTGGCCAAGTTTCAGATTCAGTGCAGAATTTAGTGAAGAATTAGCAGGGGAGAGGGAGAGAGAAATCAGAAGCAAAGAGGAAGGTTTTGAGGTGCTTCCGGAACCGGAGATGGTTCTCCTCAAGTTTCAGGGAGGCAGGAAGGCTGTTCCAGAGGGAGGCTCCTGCCGCGGAGAGAGATCTACCCCCAGCTCGTTGCTTCGAGAAGCGGCTGACCCTGAGGGAGTTGGAGACGGATGAGCGAAGGGCTCGGGAAGGAAGATATTTAGGAAGAGAGAGTTGCAGGTATTTAGGCCCCAGGCCCCAGAAGGCCTTGTGGACAATGCAGAGGGTTTTGAACTTAATCCTCGCAGCCACTGGGAGCCAGTGTAGAGATTTCAGTCCTGGAGAGATACGGTCCCTGGGCTTGAGGCCAAGGACAAGTCTCGCAGTTCTGTTCTGGATGAGTTGCAGAGGGCGGAGAGTGGAGGCAGGCAGATTAAGATAGAGACTGTTACAGTAGTCCAGCTTCGAGAGAACCAGGGCTCGGGAGACAGTGAGCTTCTGGGGGAAGGAGAGGAAGGGAAGAATACCTCTAAGGAGGTGCAGCTGGTAGTGTGACTTCTTAGAGACGTCAGATTTATGAGGAGAGAAGGAGAGTGTGGAGTCAAAGATGACCCAAGGTTTTTTGCCTTGCAGGTAGGAGCAGGAAGAGGCCCAAGAGAGGCTGGCCAGAGAGCTGCAGGGAAGGAGGGAGTGGGTGTGCCGATGAGTAGAATCTCAGTCTTACTAGCATTAAGGCGGAGGTCGTTGGCAGCACACCATTCCTGGATAGCAGACAGACAGTCAGAGATGAGGGCAGGAGAGGAGGAGGCCGAGGGTAGCCTGAAAATGAGCTGGGTATCGTCCGCATAGCACTGAAAGTTGGGGCGGCGATGCGGTGGGCAAGAAGTGCCAGATACTGGTTGAAAAGCCAGGGAGAGAGATTAGATCCCTGGGGAACACCACAGGTGGAGAAAAAGATGTCAGAGAGGAAGGACCCAAGTTGGACCTGGGAGGGTCGATTGGAAAGGAAAGAGGTCAGCCACGCCAGAGCCTGACCAGTGATACCCAGGTTATCGCGGAGACGGTTGAGCAGGATGGCATGGTTGACAGTGTCAAAGGCAGAAGAGAGATCGAGCAGAATGAGAACACACGGAGTGTTGGAGTCGAGGTTCAAGAGCAGGTCATCACGGATGTTCAGGAGAGCAGTTTCCGTGCTTCTGGCCGCTCTGAAGCCGGATTGGTGGTCATGAAGACTACCGACGGCTTCAGCATGGAGGTTAAGCTGGGAGATGGCCAGTTTCTCCAGGAGCTTGCCCAGGAAGGGAGTGATGGAGATTGGGCGATAGTTAGCCGGGCAGGAGGGGTCGGCAGAGGGTTTCTTAAGAAGAGGGTTCACAAGGGAGTGTTTGAGCGGGGATGGGAAGACTCCAGAGGCGAAGGAGAGGTTGCAAAAGTCAGCCAGGGCAGGAGCCAGGGAGTCGATGTGGTCCTTGATAGTTTTGGAGGAACAGGGGTGAACCTGTTTAGACGACACTTTCATAGATCGGACTTGTCTGGAAACTTCGTCAGCAGAGAAAAGGGGAAAGGCAGAGAAGGAGGGAGGAGGGGTGGCTGCAGAAGGGCCGGAGGAAGAGCAGGGAAGCGAGGGAGGGAGATGATAGGAGGAGAGTGAGGACAGGATGTCCTGAGGTTTAGAGATGAAGTGAGAGGCCAGTGCAGTACAGAGGGCCTGGGAGGGGACAGGAGAGGTAGAGACTGCAGCAGGGGTGGCAAGCTCCTTGCAGATTTTAAAGAGTTCGGCCGAATTGTTAGATGCCGCAGAGATGCGGGCTTGGATAAGGGCTCTCTTCTTGGTGAGAACGGAGAGACGGTATTGCCTTTGGAGCAGGCGGCAGGCCAGTTTGTCAGAGGATGAACAAGAAGCACGCCATTTCCTCTCTGCCACCCTACACTTGCGTTTTAGGGTGACGAGATCCGAATCGTACCAGGAGTTACATTTGGCTTTGGGCGTCAGGCGGATTCTCATGACAGGGGCAAGGATATCAAGAGTATCAGAAATAGCAGAGTGGAGCAAGGAGAGGGCTGTGTCAGGGTGGGAGTCAGCCGAAGGGGGAGGGTCAGCCGAAGGGGGAGGGGGGGGAGAAGGTGGCAGCGAAAGCCTCAACTGACACACGCTTCATGGGTCGGATGACCGAGAAGGTGGGTGGCAATGATAAGGGTGGCTTGGCCTGTGGGGTAGGGAGGGTGAGGTGGGAGGATAGGAGAAAGTGATCAGTCCAGGAGAAAGGAGTGGAGAGAGGGACTGAGAGGGAAAGGTCAGAAGAGATCAGAGCATCAAGAGTGTGCCCTGCAGAATGAGTAGGCCCAGATGGGAGAATAGAGAGTGAGAGAGAGTCGCAGAGGTCACGAAAGAGTCCAGTGGGGGGACAGGAGGCATCTAGGTGGATGTTGAAGTCACCAAGAAGGAGGAGTTGAGTGGTAGTGGACAGGAGTGAGGAGGAGAGGTCAGCCCACTCGGAGAGGAAGGAGGAAATTTGACCAGGTGGCCGATAGATAGTAGCCACGGTAAGGGAATGGCTGGGAGAGAGAGAGAGTCGGCAGACAAGACATTCAAAAGAGGAGTAGGTCTGCGTAGGAGTGACAGTGGCAGGAATCCACTCAGGGAAGATAAGGGCAACACCCCCCCCCTGCACGGTTGGGCCTGGGCACGGAGAGGATTTTGTAACCGTCAGGTAGGAGTGTGTCAAAGCTGGTGACAGAGCTGGCTGTGAACCATGTCTCAGTGAGACCGAGGACGTCAAGGTCCAGTTCCTCAAGAAGGTGACAGATATCAGAGGAATGCTTGATGGCAGAGCGAGAGTTAAGAGTGGCAATGTAGAGAAGGTTGCCATCCTTGAAGGACTTCCGGGGAGGGGTACAGATCAGAGGTACGCCCTGTGGAGGTGTAGAAGAAGGAGGTGAAGAAGGAGCAAGAGAGGGGGCAGGGAGGGAGGGTAGAGGCAAGGTAGCCGAGGACAGAGGAGGGGGGACAGCAGGAGAGGAGAGGAAGTTGATGAGGCGAGGGAAGCGTCTATCAAAGAGGTGAAGGTTGGCCTGAGGGCCTTGGACCAGGACGGTCCCATTAGCGTAGACATTAATGATGGCCTTAGAAGAGTGGAAGGGGGCCAAGAGGACATCCCAGCGGGTGCCACCATTAATGGGAGAAGAGGAAAAAGGAGAGAGCACAGAGACCATATGAAGGGTCCATAGGTCAGGCGAAGGCACAAAAAAGAGGATGTCAGTGAGAGTTTCCTTGGAGCAGGCACTAGTGTAGGTGTCAGCGATAGGGAGGCCTGGGTTGGAGACCAGGATGTCCTTTTTAAACTTTTTCCTACCGGATTTACTGAGGAGAGCAGGATAGTCAATAGAGAAGCAGTTAGAGAAGATAGGCGAGATAGAGAGCACCATAGAGTAGGAGGGAGTGGGGGGGGAAGACAGACGATGTGAGAGCCTGCAGACAGGAAGAGAGCGGCAAGTACAAGTTTACCACATTTAAGAACAGCAACAGTAATGCGTTTTAGGTACACAGTGGAGAGTCCACCTAAGTTTGACAATCCTGCGAGGGGAGAAAAACCCTAGTTTACCACATTTAAGAACAGCAACAGTAATGCGTTTTAGGTACACAGTGGAGAGTCCACCTAAGTTTGAGAATCCTGCGAGTGGAGAAAAACCCTAGTTTACCACATTTAAGAACAGCAACAGTAATGCGTTTTAGGTACACAGTGGAGAGTCCACCTAAGTTTGAGAATCCTGCGAGGGGAGAAAAACCCTAGTTTACCACATTTAAGAACAGCAACAGTAATGCATTTTAGGTACACAGTGGAGAGTCCACCTAAGTTTGAGAATCCTGCGAGGGGAGAAAAACCCTAGTTTACCACATTTAAGAACAGCAACAATAATGCGTTTTAGGTACACAGTGGAGAGTCCACCTAAGTTTGAGAATCCTGCGAGGGGAGAAAAACCCTAGTTTACCACATTTAAGAACAGCAACAGTAATGCGTTTTAGGTACACAGTGGAGAGTCCACCTAAGTTTGAGAATCCTGCGAGGGGAGAAAAACCCTAGTTTACCACATTTAAGAACAGCAACAATAATGCGTTTTAGGTACACAGTGGAGAGTCCACCTAAGTTTGAGAATCCTGCGAGGGGAGAAAAACCCTAGTTTACAGCAACTGTGGAACACAGTGAGGTGAAGACACCATGCAAATGCAGTGGCCAGACGTGGGTGGGGTGGGCAGGGAGAAGGTGGTGAAGGCAATTGAACTTGCATCTTGCGTCCCCTGCGGACACCTGCAGACACACAGGGAGCCGCAACTGTAGGAGTCGCCCTTGGCCTTGGGGCCCTTAACCGCAGGGGGCTGCCGGGCAGAGGGCTGCCCAGAAGGAGGTGGTTATAGGAAGAGGGAGGAGAGGAAGGGGAGGGGGGGTGTGGGCGGGCAGGGAGGCGGGAGGGAGAGGAGAACCAGGAAGTGGGAGGGGAGGGGAGAGCAGGCACAACAACGCGCTCTGAGCGCAGATGTAATTACACTATTTTTTTTAAAGGAGCACACAATGTACTCACGGATGCCCGCTAGGGTCGGGCAGGGCTTCCAGGGCCTGCAATTCCCTCAGGGCTCCCGGCGACCGCTCTCCCAGGCTCAGCTGAACAAAGAAGCGAGCAGGGGGAGCGGGCGTCGAGTAGCCAAGAAGGGAGGCGGCCAGGCAGCCAATCAGAGGGGGAGGGTGGGCGGGCAGGGGGGCGGGAGGGAGAGAGAACCAGGAAGTGGGAGGGGAGGGGAGAGCAGGCACAACAACGCGCTCTGAGCGCAGATGTAATTACACTATTTTTTTTAAAGGAGCACACAATGTACTCACGGATGCCCGCTAGGGTCGGGCAGGGCTTCCAGGGCCTGCAATTCCCTCAGGGCTCCCGGCGACCGCTCTCCCAGGCTCAGCTGAACAAAGAAGCGAGCAGGGGGAGCGGGCGTCGAGTAGCCAAGAAGGGAGGCAGCCAGGCAGCCAATCAGAGGGGGGGGTGGGCGGGCAGGGGGGCGGGAGGGAGAGGAGAACCAGGATAATCAATGCAAGCGTGTAATGGGTAGCGTGTAATGCAGTGGATGGGAAACAGAGTAACTCTTACACCAAATAACGGAACCAACTCAGGAAGATGGCAAAGGTTTCTAATATCAATTATCTAAAACAGAGAGTTGCAGGGGACATCAATGGACGTCGTACAGGCTATCAGCACATCATACAAAAAATTACATTTATATAGTCAAAATTCGTCATATGTGAATTCATACTACATGGCAAAATAAGAGAAACCCCTTGGCGTTGTAAAATGCTCAAGGGGAACATCTAAGTATACTTTCAACATGGGGTTGGGTTGTGATTGGACATCTACTGTCAGGTGGACATCTTGTGCCCACCTCTAGTGCAAGTCATCTTCATCATTGTTAAGTACACGGTACATCATTGGCTCTCAAACTATAAGGCCCTTCGTTGTACAGCCCTCTACAATTGGTTGGCACGCTCGTGCCAGTCTGGAACATTCGGCTCACTTAGCAGCACGTAAGCTCATACCACAGGTTCCAGGAGGTGGACTTGACTGTACCTCCCCACCCAATTAGCCCAACGTCTCTCATCAACCATGCCTTCTGCTATGAAGATTGTCTTTGAACTTGGCCTTGCAACGTATCCTTAACTCTGGGAATATAAGGGAGTGCGGGCACGCACTATCACTTGTTCTAGAACTCCTCGTCCGCTTCTATTTTCATCCGTGGCTCACATGACAAGAGACCACGATTGGATCCATTTTGCTCCATTTAATTATCTTAAATGAATAAAACTTGATGTTCTTTCTTCGTATCTTAACAAGGGATGATTCAGCATCTCACGTTCACTGCCTTCAAGAATAGATAACCAGTCTTGGCTGCTTCAGCCTTGACACCAGGCCATACAGCCCTTCCAGACTCATCCATGATCTCGATGAATTCTTTGCTGCGACACAGGTCTCGACTCTTATCTCCATGGGTTTAAGCTTACTAAATGTTTGACACCAATGTCCAGTTTCTATACAATGGCGGTTTCGCCTGCAGTCTATTTACTACTCATAGCCAGCTTCTAGGATTACCTGATCTACTTGCGTTGCTGTATCTGTACAGTTATTTAAGCTGCTTGCATTTTCTGCAGTGCTCTTCACACGTGTAATCTTCTTTTTGCACATGAAGGTTTATTCGATTCTTTATCTCGACCTCAGTTTCTATAAGGGTCATAGATCTTCTTCAGCCAGTCTCCTCTGTGCCTCATACTTCGCTTCTTGTGATGTCACCAGCTCCTTTTCTTGCTATTTTTCACATTCCTGTGGGGACTTCCTCCATTAGATTGTCATCGCTTTGGGAGTACATTTGATAGGGTTTTCATAATGGATACCTTTTCTCAAAGATTTGCAGCGGAATGGCCACAACTGCTGGTGCCAAGAATGGCACAATCTCAGTCCTCCAACATACAGGTGGGAGGGTGGGTGGGACTTCCTGCAGAGGCATTTGGCTGCTCCTCTACAATAAGTCTTGCAGCCCTATTCTGGATTAGTTGAAGAGGACGGAGCAAAGAGAGAGACAGATTGAGGAAGAGGCTTGTGGGATGTTTTTACCCATGCATCCAAGCCCTACAATAAAACTGTGCAGTACTGGCATGGAAAACATCATGATGGCCAGAACTCCCCAGAGAGTGCATAGGGAAAACATGAATAGGCTGCCACCCATTTTTGCCTATGTTGTGAGCACAGGAGGGCACTGCCTAAAACCACCAGTGGGCTACACACACAGTAGCCTGAAACCATTGGGAATGGCAATGCTGATTGCCAAAAAAGCAACTCAGAACTGTGGGGAATTCATTTTCTTAATCCCAAAAATGGTTGCATTACCAGCACTCACCATTATCAGAAAACCGGCGTTTTAAAACCACCAGACATTTGTGTAAAACTGAACAAATGAAACAAAACCAGACCAAGGAAAGACTTGCTAAGAGGTGGATACAATGTAAAATTATATTCTGAAATGACCTGAAGGAATTAATTATTTAATGTATATGTAAACATTGTCAGTTTGATTTGAATGTAGAAGACTGGGAACAAAAAGTGACATTTAGCTGAAACCTGGCTTAATGAAACTGGATTCTGCCTGACAACTACCCCCGACAGGAGTTGAAACCTGCTCAGCCACTCCCCTTGAGAAAAGGAGTTGTCACCTCTCTGATTAGATTAGGGGTGGAGCAGCTGGGGACTACAGGGAGTTGAACAAAGGCCTGTCCTGGACTCAGGCAAATGTTATATTGGGGGGCCGTAAAGTGGCTTCCTCTTAGGGGAAACTGGGAGGGGCAGTGCCTCTGCTAGCAGCTGAGCTTGGGGGAAGTGGATAAACCAGTTATTCCACCCTGTGATGTGGGAAGCCACACCCCGTTTTGACCAGGGCATAATTTTAAAAAGATAGATAACTCATAGTGCGGACTTGTCAGAATTATATAAGTAATATCATTATTTTTGTGATTTTTCTGTGAACATTTTGAGAGGCGTTAGGACCCTGTGGTGTATTCTGGGGGGTTGCTAGCGGAAAATAGGGTCTCACTCCAAATGTCTGCATGTTAAAAATCTGACACTTCATCAATTAATGTCCATACTCCTTGCGCATATGTGTGTAATTTTGGGTAAATGTCCGGTATTGCAAAACCAGTTAAAAAGCGCAAAATGTTGTCATTTTTTAATGCAAGCCCCCAGGAAGATCAGAGGCGGACAAGCATGGACCATAAGGAATATATAATGTGCACATGTAATTTCAACAAATTGTATATCTGGGAAGGATGTATTTGAATCAAATATAGATTTGTGGGCAAACTGACTAGGGGAGGATCCTCTGACCCATAAACAGACTTCATCATGCTGACAATCCATTTCCTTCCCCCAATCATGGGAGAGGGGAGAATTGGGCCAATGACAAGTAGAGAGGGGCAGGCTTAGCTAGGCCCAGGCACACACCCATTTTCAAAACACATAAAAAGAGACTGCTGGGACAGGTAGAGACATTCAATTCCATTTGCTGCGGAGCATGCTGACCGACGACTTCACATCCAGAGATCCAGACTTCAAATCCATCAATCTCCAAAGACCAGAACTTTACTTCAGAACTTAAAGCAAGGGCCTAAACCCACAAACTGAGAACTCTTCTCAGCAGGCCTCAGCAACCTTAAAATCATTTGCGAACTATTCCACAGCCGGGCGAGCTGTTTGAATTCTTTTGCCAAGAACAATTGCCAGAGACCAGACCAGAGATCCAGAGTGACCCAGACCGCTGTGAGCAGAACCAGAGAGCTGACCCAGATCACTGTGAAGTGCCGAGACCAGAACCGGAGTCCAGTCCAAAACCTGACCAGATCCGTGGCGAGGCCTATTTCAAATTTATATTGTGAGTACCTAGCAGAACTGTGCAGAACCAATCTCTTAGTTAAAATAATCTAATCCAAACTATTTTAACCTAAGTAGAACAGCCTCCTAGAAATCGTGTCATCTGTCATTTTTTTATAGCTGCACGACTGTCACCTGTCAATTCTGCAGCTGGAAGCTGTCAACTGTCATTTTGAGTTTTACTTTAAATCCGAAAATCTACCTTTATTTAATCGTCCCTATCTCTGGAACTGTTTGGGCTAGGAACGAAATCTCAGCTGCCCAACGAACCTAGAACCGACTTCCTACTCCCTATACTTTTTCCGCAATCGCGAGACACGCACTCGCGAAATTTACTGCGATTTGCGATTTTGGCTCAATTTCTCCACTTGTCAAGATAGCAGCTCCATTCTTTCTTTTGTTAAAATCCATTTGCAACCTGGTAATAACTCATAGAGCATTGCTAAAGTGAGCCTGAACTAATACCAACACGCATCTCCCACTCACCCTGAATTTCCAGAGGGAATTAAAATCAGTTGGCACATTTTCCCATCCATTGCCATCACATTTAAAAAGCATTTTGGGCCTGTGCTTTAAAACTCATACTGGTTTTCTCTAAGCTTGCTGGGGTGGGAATTGAATTTCGTATTGTATTTGATTGCATTTCTGAGAACTGTGTGTGTTACTTCCATCTCCTTCCATTTCTTACATTGCATAGGGGAGGGGGGTGAATTGCCAGAGAAAAAGTGATTATCTTATCTTTTGCTAAAATCATATCAAGTATTTCTGTACTGCATTTTATTCCTCATTGCTTTTCCCTTGAAATCATAAAAGTATTTTTGCTACTTTATCCATCCTATACTAACTCCTCATTGATTATAAAGAAGTGTGCTAGTGTCAGATTACCCATTGTTGATTAACATTATATTTATAAGGGCGATATCGATTATTAATTTATTATAAAAGCGTGGTATCTATATTTTGTTTTATTTCTCAAATAAACCTTTTAAACTTGCAAAACAGAACTACTTCTTGGCTCAGTGGGGTCAGGGGGATTCTAAGAGAGGGGTGTTATATAGGGGTAGTCATCCAGAACTCATGAACTGGACATAAAGATATATCAATAAGGGTTTCCATTCAGTATCCCAGACTAGGCATTGACTTAGCTGTAGTGTTGAATTGAATCCTCTTACAAATTGGGGGCTCGTAGCCGGGGATTCCGGATTAGAACTATCACTTGTGCAGATTAATACAGTGTGCTAACTGACAAGATACATACATCCGGTCGGATCACCACGCTGTGTTACGCTGTAAAGCACTCCTCAAAGGAACGCTCTAAGGAAACGGTCTGTTTTGCAAAAATAAAATACAAACTTCTGTAAGTCAGGAAGGAACTCAAATTCCAGAATGACAACACTGGTAGACATCAAAATAGCCAGAGAGCACTTCTTACATAAGCTATTTGTGAGAGGTGAGTGGACTCATCAGGACCAAACGGTCTGGTTGCAGGCAATCGCGCAACAGGTCACTGAAACAAGGTCAGATACATGAAGAGATCAGGGTCCCCTACATGTGGCCCTGAGTGAACTATATATGGCCCCTAGAGCCAAAGATGAACATAATAAGATTGCCAGGATAGCGGCATATTTGTACCTATATATGGGAGCCATACAGAATAAATGTGCTGAAGGCCAAGATCTGGCAAATAGGCAACAGATGGCGTTAGAGAAGGCCCAAGCTGATCTGGACTCTTCTGAGCAGAGGCTGCTCAGGAGCCAGGAGTCAGAAAATGACAGCAGACAGTACATCACTAAAATAAAGGAGGATATGGATGTGCTGCAACAGGAAAAGGCGGACCAGGATACCAGATTTCTGGCCTTGCAGAAGGAGTACCAAGAAGGTTTGGACTCCCTACTGCAGAGCCAGAAAAAGCTGGAGCAACAGTTAGACTTCAATAGGGCATGTGCTGAGCAGGTAGTCACCCTGCAAAGTCACCTAGATAGGAAGAAGGCAGAGAGCAATAAACTGATTTTGAAAGACCTGGATACTCAGGCAGAGTTTGACCAGGAGCGCCAGAAAGCTGGTGCCTTCCAAAGGCAAAGGGACGACCTGGCGGCAAGGATGCAGGCTCTTAGTCAGGAAAGGGATACCTTAAGCCAGGAAGTCTGCCACTTAAAAAGGAAAATGGAAGAAAATCACCTGGCCCTCCAGGGATTGGGTGACCTCCAAAAAGAACACCAGAACTTGTTAGAGCACACGAGGAGGGTGGAGGATGCTCTGGCAAGAAAGGAGCAGGCCAATAGGGACACAGCTCAGGAGGTAACCCTCCTGCAGCAAATACTGGCCAGGTACTCCAGGACCAATCAGGAGGCACAGAGAGAGAATGAGGCTCTCTGCCAGCACAATGATAGGCTCCAGCAACAGGTAGCGATGCAGGAGAGACTGATAGAGTCTAGTAAGGCCTTAGTGGAGGAACTGAAAGCGCAGGCTCCTGCATTGCAAAAGGGAGCTGGGGCTGATAGAGACGAAGTTCGCTGGGAAAGGGAAATGCCTGAGCATAACCTCAGGAGCCCTAGTGCCAGAGGCCTTCACCTCTACCAGTCCCTGGACTCTGCCACCCCCTTGTTCCCTGGTGCACATGAGCACGGGGCCACAGAGATGGCAGATTACTATCCAGCTAAAAGTATGGGGCTCATAGGCCAGTACCTCCCAAGAATGGATGGGCGGGCATCCAGGTATGGGCACCCAAGCACAGTGCAATTTAGTGGGGAACCCCAGGAGAGTAGGCCCATTAAGGGCATCCTGAAAACCTCTGCCCAGTTAGGTCGGTGGGGGGGTACCCATCAAATCCTGGCAGCAAGGAGGGATCTGAAGACTCCTCTGAGCATTACAGGACACAGGAGACCAGGTCCCCACATTCTGCCAGCCATTCCCAGTCTCGCAGAATCTGGGAAAACCTGGAAGATCAGACGGGCACCTCTGGGAGCAGCGCTTCTGAGTCGGAGGATGAATGGACCAGGATTACCCGAACCAAAAAGGCCAATAAGGCAAAAAGGGCCTTGCTTAAGGACCCATTGAAACAAATAAAGGCAATAAGGAGTGTCATCACGCCTTATCATAAGAACGCCAAGTATTCTGTTTGGGAACACTTGGAGCTCTATGAGCAAATGAGGGAGACTTTCCATTTGAAGGACAGCCAAAGCTGTATTCAATATGTAAAGTGGACCTTCTCACCAGAATACTCCAGTTTCTTTGCGGGGCTGGAGGATCAAAACCATTCAAGGTGGTCCACATACAGGGCGGCCATCTTGAAACATTTTTCTGTGCACAGAAATCCTCAAGAGGCTCACAAGGCAGCCTACAATTTGCAATGTGGGGAGGATCAGGCCCCACATGAGTTTGTGCAAGAATTAAAGCATGCTTTTGCGCAGACCACCAGAAGGATACGCACGGATAGCAGAGAATTTATCAATACGTTTTTCCATGCCTTACCCAAATACATAATGACCCAGCTCGTGAGAGATTTTCATGAGAAAAGATCTTTAGACTGGGTCATTGAACAGGCTACCCGGATCTATGAGGTGCAGAAGCCTATCGAAAATAAAAATAACGCGCCGAAAAACCCCAAAACAAACAGCACCCCTGCTGCTGCCAAGGTGGCAGAGGTAAAGGTTGCCCCCGTTTTAGATTTGGAGATGGGGGGGCCTAAAAACCTGCCTGCACCAAATAAATCACAGCCCAGAAGGCCCTCGGGCCAGTCACAGACAGGGAGTCGAGGAGGTAGTCCCACAAATGGGGTCCCCCGCTCTCCTGACTATATAAGTCCCCGCTATAAGGGAAACCGACCAATCCTGGGTTATGTGTGGACTCCTCCAGCCGAAGGGGGGGGGATCCAGCCAAGCACCTAACCCAGGGAACTTCCCTGACAACTTCCCACAGGAGGGCAGAAATTCTCCAAATCCTGGGCAGAACATTTTCCCCAGGTATCCACCAAATTTCCCGCCACAAAATCATCCATCCTTCTTTCCCCAATTCCCTGAGCCCAGACAACCTAATCCGGGAGAGGGGAGGCCAAGGGTGGAGGGGTACCAAAATCTTCCCAACCAGGGGTACTACCAGAGAAGGGATAGCTACCCTTCCCGGGATCAGCCCAGGGGAGAAAATAGAGCCCCATATCAGCCTGAGCGGGTTTCCCAGTTAGAGTGCCAGGTCCAAAATATGGCACGGGATCTGGGTCACATACTGAGGGCTCAACAGAACCCTCAGATGAGCATGCCACCGCAGAATGCCCCAAACTCTGGACCTGGTGCTCCACAAAAATGACGGAGGCAGCACCCCGACAACACACCGGTTCCCAGGGAGGAGGCACAAGTGCAACGAGGGTGTAAAGCCTTGGAGGAAGCTTCCATCCCAACTTGTAAACAGCCCCTGGAAAACCAGGAACCGGAAACAAAATCTCCTACCCCTGAAAGTCTGCCACCCAAGGAGCAGAGAGGAGGTAGGAGAAACAAAGGACCCAAACAGACTCACTTTGTGGAGGAGGTACAGGTCTTCCAATTTGAGGGAGAGGGATCCTCAGAAGATCCTGGGAAAAGGATCTTCTCCTTCAGAGATGGGGGAACTCCTCCCAAGGAAAAATGGGTCCCAAGGGATGTCAATTCAGACTGGGGAGATGTGGAGACTGAGCTACTGCCGCCCATCATCTCACCCCAGAACCGACAATACCGAAATCCCCTGGTTCAAACCCATCCTGGTGACTGCCTCCAAAAAGGGGTGGGCGGCCCAGAACCGGAACGAGGGGAACCCACAATGGCTCTGATCTCCAGTTTCCAACTTTTTTTTCAGATTCCCAAGGCTCTCCACAGAATTCTGGCCAAATCTCTTCGCTAGCAATGTCCAAAACCAGAAAGTTAGCCCACCAGTTGTCCAAAAATGTGCATTATCTGTGCCCCCTTGAGGAGAAGGAGGGAAGATACTATGCTCCGGTACAAGTACAGGGGCAGGGTACAATTTTGGCACTGGTGGACACTGGATCCCAAGCTACCCTTCTGTCCTAAAGGGCCTTCGAGGAACTAAATGCAGGAAGGGGAGAGAATTACCGAATTCCTTTCACCTCTCTTCCTGGACAACTGCAGAACTTTGACGGGAAGGAAATTCCCGTTGAGGGGACTGCAGACTTGGACATTAAAATTGGGCGACACAAGGTGAAACACCCGGTCATAGTAGTGACTCCAGAGGGCAACCCTTGTTTACTAGGGAATTACCTCCTGAGAAGGTTGTCACCCCTAATAGATTGCGTAAACAAGGTCCTCTGGACCCAGACTAGCCGACCAATAAAATTAAAACAGTGTCAACCATGTTAGTTTAAACGGCACTTGCCACATGGTTGAACAAAAATCTGACCAAGTAGAATTTCACTTCCAGAACAACCAAATTCCAGACGTGACAGTAATAGCAGTAGGACAACAGACTGGTGGTGGGGGGTCCTCTCTATTTCTGAAAATCAACCTTCCTTCCAGTTTAAGGTGGTATTCCACACTGGAAGGAAACACCCTGACATTCTTTACTAATCCACAGTCAGAAACTCCCACTCCTACAGTCCAGAAACATGTGAAATCAGCTCAGAGCCTGGCTGATATTCAGCAAATTGGAGAGCAGTTGTTCATCCCTGTCCAGTTAAATGATGGGAAGGACTCTGTTCTCGCTCGAGTGTGTGTGAACAACGGTAAGAGCTTCATCAGCGAAGCCATGTTCCGCCAACTCCCAAAAGATCCAGCCATTCCCACATTCAAACTGATAGACAAATGGGAAATGGACCTGGAAGCACCTAATTCCAAACATCTCCTGCCAAGCAGGTGTATGCTCAAAATCTCCATTGGCAACAAGAGCCTAGTCCATAATTGTTGGGTCGTGCGAGACGTCACTGCCGCCTTTTACTTAGGCAGTGACATTCTCAATCGCTTTGCCATTAATTTGGACCTAATAAACTTCAAAGCTTGGTCCCGATTAGCGGATAATCCCATGGGCTTTGATGATCCAGAAAAAGCATTTAGGTCAGCTCAATTGCTACCTTATGCAGTTGAAATTCAGATCAAAGAGGAAGTCACCATCCCAGAAAGGACCCGACAATTCTCCCTGGAAGTGAAAGTTAAAAGAGGACAAAAATTGCAAAACCCTGATGCTTATATACATCTAAATGCTTCTCTCCAACAGCAAGGGTTGGGGGTAAACCCAACTCCATTAGTCAACATAGAACATGACACCATTCCAATAGAGGAGGATAACAGCGACTTAAAGAGTATTACTCTAGCCGCAGGCACCATTATTGGAATGGCGGTTGATGACCGACATTTCTCCATTGATCTAGGAAATGAACTGTTAGGACCAATCCCCAAGGACTGTTTTGACAGTGACAGTGAGGACAATACAACACCAGACAGGATTTTCACCTGGCATGGGGGGAACTTCCTGGTGTACACTTCTTGCCCTTATGGTAAGGAAGATGTGACATGTGACTTCAGGAGGGATGAGGTGATTCTCCCGGTCCATGAGGGCTGCCTTTCCCACCTGAAGCCTCCAGTCCAAATCAGCACTCTGACCAGGGACTTCTCCACCCAGCTGGAGGAGGCCGCTGAGATAGCAAAACCAGAAGTCTTTCCAGGCTTCAGGCAGATGGTGGAAGAGAGAGTCAACCTAGCTGATGCCTGTGTGACTCTGGAACAGAAGCAAAAGTTGAAACAAGTTTTCTTGGATTTCCAAGATCTCTTTGCGGTAGACTCTTATGACTGTGGTCGCACCGACATCCACACCACAACAATTCCCACGGACCCTGGAATGACTCCAGTGTTTGTGAAGCAATATCGCTTGCCTCTCGCATCCATGGAGTCCCTTACTGAAATAATTAAGAACCTAGAGTCCCGGGGAATAATCCGTCCAGTCCACAGCACTTTCAATAATCCGGTGCTGGGAATATTGAAGCCAAACGGCCAGTGGACACTCTGCGCCGACCTTAGGGAGCTCAACAAACGGGTCCATACTTCCCGATGCCTCTGCCCTACATTGACCAAGGGCTGGCCCAGATTTAGGGGTCACAGGTATTCACAGCAATAGACCTGACCAATGGATACTGGACCGTGCCTGTCAGTAGGGAGGACCAATACAAACTGGCTTTTACCTTTGGGGGCCAGCAGTACACATGGACCCGGACTCCCTTCGGATACCTCAACTCCGGCAATGAATTCAACATTTTCCTACATAAGGCCATGCCCGACCTGGGTGCGAGGGGTAACCTGGCTTATGTAGATGATGTCCTCATCAAAAGTTCATCTGTGGAGGAACACATAGCAGAGATCCGTTATGTTCTGACACAGTTGAGCGCCGCCAGAGCAAAACTTTCCTTTCAGAAAGCACAGTGGTGTAGAACCCGTGTTAATTTCTTGGGGCATGAGATTACTCCTCAGGGTCTCTGTCCCCAAGAAAAGAAAGTGGAAGCACTCCAGAAACTGAAAGACCCCACAACTCTGCGGGAACTAAGGAGCCTCCTTGGACTGACTAATTACAGCAGAAAGTTCATTGAAGTCTACGCAGAGATCACTAGACCCCTGATTCATCTCTTGAAGGGGGGGTGAAGTGGGAATGGGGTCCAGAACAATCCGAGGTGGTAAGACAACTGAAAAGAAGCCTCTCACAAGTGCCTTGCCTAGCTTACCCTGTCAGAAACAAGGAGTTCTTCCTGGAGACAGGGTTCTCTAATACGTGCTTGACGGCAGTATTATACCAAAAGCATGACAAGGTCAATAAAGTCATCTCCTATGCGAGCAAAACTTTATCCTCTGTGGAGGAAAAATTCAACGATTGTGAGAAGGCACTCCTGGCAACGGTGTGGGCATTGAAGAATTACCGCCCGTTCATCCAGGGGGAACACATCATAGTGGAGACTCCACACCAGCCTCTGCAATACCTCCAAAGTGACAGGATCCGGGCCGGAAATGTGAGTAATTCCCGAATTACTTCCTGGATTCTGTCAATGCAAGGCTTTCCTGTGGAGGACAGATATGGCCAAAACAAGAAGAGTCCCCTCGCGCAAGGTCTGGCTGACTTGCATGATTGTGCCAGAGAAAACTGTCTCGAGGACGAAAGTCTAAAAATCAAGGACAACATGGAGGCATACCTTAATTCCCCACACAAAGTCTTTGAAGAAGACAAGTGTGAGGGAATGCCCACTGTCTATGTGGATGGATGCTCTTACCATGTTGACAATGACGGGGAGAAAGAACTGGTGGCTGGCGTAGGGAATGCATGGGTGAAGGAGTTCCCAGAACCCTCCGCTGGATACAAAATTGGTCCCCGAAGTAGTCAGGTGGCAGAATTGATGGCTGTGCATCAGGCCATCCTCACTGCTGTCCAACATCAACTGCACAAACTGGTCATAATCACAGATTCGGATTATGTACGGAACGGGTTCGTGGAGCACCTGGTTAATTGGAAAACCAGAGGCATGTTATGTGTTAATAACAAACCCCTGAAACATGGGAAGTTAATTCAAAACATTGATGATCTGGTCCCATCGAATGGGATGACCAGCTACTGGAAAAAGATCAAGGGTCATTCCAAAGTAGAGGGACCAGACAAAACTGGAAATGACTTAGCTGATCAGCTGGCCAAAACCGGGGCCATCCAAGGGGATCTAATCGAAATAGAGTCCCTGTTGGGGGAAATCCAGGTCACTGCTATCACTAGGTCCCAGACAAATGCTCACAATGATCTTTCAACTGCCCAATGGAGCAAGGAGACCCCTGATGCTGATTTGATTACAGCTCAGAAGGGGGATCCAATTATTGGTAAGTTTTACCAATACCTTGAGGACCCTGAGAACTTTCCCCTGACGTATACCGATTACATTGGGAAAGTGGACCTAAGAGTGTTGATGAAATGTCCAAAAATCTTCCGAATCCAAGACGGTTTGTTGGTAAGGAAATCCCAAGCTGGCCATGATCAGTGGGTGGTTCCTACCTCATTCCGAAGCCTGATGTTAAGTCACGCCCATGATGCAGCCACCGCCAGTCATAGGGGGTTTCACACAACACTGGAAATCTTAAGAGAGGTTGCATACTGGCCACACATGGGGCAGGACCTCGACCAATACTTGAAGGGGTGTCTTGTGTGTGCACAATTTCAGCCATCATCCCTCACACACCGTGCGCCTCTCCAAAAGAGGGGGATGACACTGCCATGGTCAGATTTGCAAATCGACTTTGTAGGCCCTGTGATTCGCTCGTCTAGAGGAAACAAGTACATGTGGACCGTTACATGCTTGTTCACCAAGTGGGTGGAATGTCTCCCAGCCCCAAACTGCAAGGCAGAAACAGCAGCTGCACTGATGATTAACCACATCTTTTCCCGTTTTGGTCTACCTCAAAGGATTGAGTCAGACAGAGGTAGCCACTTCACCAGTGAAGTAATGACAAAGATGTGGGAGATACTGGGGGTCAAAAGAAAGCTACATATTGCTTACAGGCCAGCTTCTTCTGGAGCAGTAAAGAGATATAACCGAACCATTGTGAGCATATTAAAAAAGTTTGTGGCAGATTCTGGGCCAAGTTGGGATATCCGATTATCTCTGGTCCTAATGGCCATCAGATCTACCCCTTCATCTGCAACTAAAATGTCACCATTTGAGTTGATGACGTGGCGCAAGATGGTGCTTCCCCAGCATTTGCTCTACAGAACCCAAGAGCAAACGTTGATAAATGCCTCCACAGCTCATGAGTATGTGGAGAATTTAAGGAAACACCTTCAGCATGCTTTTGCCTATGCTCAGCGGAATCTAGAAAGATCAGCTGATAGCATGAAAACCCACTATGATTTAAAAACTACCCGAAAGGAATATAAGGTGGGTGATCGGGTCTATCTATACAATTTCCAAAGGAACCAGGCCAAACAGCGAAAATTCTTGCCTACATGGAAGGGACCGTTTGAAATTATAGACAAGATCTCCCCTGTTGCCTATAAGATCTGCATCCCCAAAGGCGGTTTGGCAGAGGGGGAAGACAAGTGGGTCCATATTAACGAGCTAAAGTGTTGCCATCCCAGGCACACTTTGCAGCAACTGGAGGAGTCCTCTGCAATACCAGAGGGGACCGCTCCAGATTAATTCAGTTCCAACCCTAAAATATCCCACATATAGTCTCTAAAATATTATACTCTTGTAAGCCACTGTCTTTGAATGATAACTTGTATCTCAAAAGTAAAATGTTAGGTATGTTAAAGTATAAAATGTATATGTCTGCCACACCATTAGTAGTGATGGAAAAATGTCTACGAATAGGTATTGCCGCTTTTCCTTTGTCGTCCTAGGAGAAAGAAAACCTGGAGACTGGCCAAGGAGGACGATCTGGAGACCGGGAGCAGAGACCCAAGGGGCCCGGGGTACCGCCCAATCCTCCCATCAGGACCAGCAAGGAGAACTGATTGATCGACTGGAGGGAGGAAAAGATGCTGAACTGTGCCACCTATGGAATTGGAAGAAGAGGAGGCGAACATCCCAGATCTTGCAAGCTCAGTGAAAGGACAGAATGGGCATCGCAAGAGGGGGGGCTTGTGGGATGTTTTTACCCATGCATCCAAGCCCTACAATAAAACTGTGCAGTACTGGCATGGAAAACATCATGATGGCCAGAACTCCCCAGAGAGTGCACAGGGAAAACATGAATAGGCTGCCACCCATTTTTGCCTATGTTGTGAGCACGGGAGGGCACTGCCTAAAACCACCAGTGGGCTACACACACAGTAGCCTGAAACCATTGGGAATGGCAATGCTGATTGCCAAAAAAGCAACTCAGAACTGTGGGGAATTCATTTTCTTAATCCCAAAAATGGTTGCATTACCAGTACTCACCACTATCAGAAAGCCGGCGTTTTAAAACCACCAGACATTTGTGTAAAACTGAACAAATGAAACAAAACCAGACCAAGGAAAGACTTGCTAAGAGGTGGATACAATGTAAAATTATATTCTGAAATGACTTGAAGGAAGTAATTATTTAATGTATATGTAAAGATGGTCAGTATGATTTGAATGTAGAAAACTGGGAACAAAAAGTGACATTTAGCTGAAACCTGGCTTAATGAAACTGGATTCTGCCTGACAACTACCCCCGACAGGAGTTGAAACCTGCTCAGCCACTCCCCTTGCCAAAAGGAGTTGTCACCTCTCTGATTAGATTAGGGGTGGAGCAGCTGGGGACTACAGGGAGTTGAACAAAGGCCTGTCCTGGACTCAGGCAAATGTTATATTGGGGGGCCGTAAAGTGGCTTCCTCTTAGGGGAAACTGGGAGGGGCAGTGCCTCTGCTAGCAGCTGAGCTTGGGGGAAGTGGATAAACCAGTTATTCTACCCTGTGATGTGGGAGGCCACACCCCTTTTTGACCAGGGCATAATTTTAAAAAGATAGATAACTCATAGTGTGGACTTGTCAGAATTATATAAGTAATATCATTATTTTTGTGATTTTTCTGTGAACATTTTGAGAGGCGTTAGGACCCTGTGGTGTATTCTGGGGGGTTGCTAGCGGAAAATAGGGTCTCACTCCAAATGTCTGCATGTTAAAAATCTGACACTTCGTCAATTAATGTCCATACTCCTTGCGCACCTGTGTGTAATTTTGGGTAAATGTCCGATATTGCAAAACCAGTTAAAAAGCGCAAAATGTTGTCATTTTTTAATGCAAGCCCCCAGGAAGATCAGAGGCGGACAAGCATGGACCATAAGGAATATATAATGTGCACATGTAATTTCAACAAATTGTATATCTGGGAAGGATGTATTTGAATCAAATATAGAGTTGTGGGCAAACTGACCAGGGGAGGATCCTCTGACCCATAAACAGACTTCATCATGCTGACAATCCATTTCCTTCCCCCAATCATAGGAGAGGGGAGAATTGGGCCAATGACAAGTAGAGAGGGGCAGGCTTAGCTAGGCGCAGGCACACACCCATTTTCAAAACACATAAAAAGAGACTGCTGGGACAGGTAGAGACATTCAATTCCATTTGCTGCGGAGCATGCTGACCGACGACTTCACATCCAGAGATCCAGACTTCAAATCCATCAATCTCCAAAGACCAGAACTTTACTTCTGAACTTAAAGCAAGGGCCTAAACCCACAAACTGAGAACTCTTCTCAGCAGGCCTCAGCAACCTTAAAATCATTTGCAAACCATTCCACAGCCGGGCGAGCTGTTTGAATTCTTTTGCCAAGAACAATTGCCAGAGACCAGACCAGAGATCCAGAGTGACCCAGACCGCTGTGAGCAGAACCAGAGAGCTGACCCAGATCACTGTGAAGTGCCGAGACCAGAATCGGAGTCCAGTCCAAAACCTGACCAGATCCGTGGCGAGGCCTATTTCAAATTTATATTGTGAGTACCTAGCAGAACTGTGCAGAACCAATCTCTTAGTTAAAATAATCTAATCCAAACTATTTTAACCTAAGTAGAACAGCCTCCTAGAAATCGTGTCATCTGTCATTTTTTAAAGCTGCACGACTGTCACCTGTCAATTCTGCAGCTGCAAGCTGTCACCTGTCATTTTGAGTTTTACTTTAAATCCGAAAATCTACCTTTATTTAATCGTCCATATCTCTGGAACCGTTTGGGCTGGGAACGAAATTCACCTTTCATCTGAAAGCTTAGAATCTCAGCTGTCCAACGAACCTAGAACCGACTTCCTACTCCCTATACTTGTTCCGCAATCTCGAGACACGCACTCGCGAAATTTACCGCGATTTGCGATTTTGGCTCAATTTCTCCACTTGTCAAGATAGCAGCTCCATTCTTTCTTTTGTTAAATTCCGTTTGCGACCTGGTAATAACTCATAGAGCATCGCTAAAGTAGCCTGAACTAATACCAACACGCATCTCCCACTCACCCTGAATTTCTAGAGGGAATTAAAATCAGTTGGCACATTTTCCCATCCATTGCCATCACATTTAAAAAGCATTTTGGGCCTGTGTTTTAAAACTCATACCGGTTTTCTCTAAGCTTGCTGGGGTGGGAATTGAATTTTGTATTGTATTTGATTGCATTTCTGAGAACTGTGTGTGTTACTTCCATCTCCTTCCATTTCTTACATTGCATAGGGGAGGGGGGTGAATTGCCAGAGAAAAAGTGATTATCTTATCTTTTGCTAAAATCATATCAAGTATTTCTGTACTGCATTTTATTCCTCATTGCTTTTCCCTTGAAATCATAAAAGTATTTTTGCTACTTTATCCATCCTATACTAACTCCTCGTTGATTATAAAGAAGTGTGCTAGTGTCAGATTACCCATTGTTGATTAACATTATATTTATAAGGGCGATATCGATTATTAATTTATTATAAAAGCGTGGTATCTACATTTTGTTTTATTTCTCAAATAAACCTTTTAAACTTGCAAAACAGAACTACTTCTTGGCTCAGTGGGGTCAGGGGGATTCTAAGAGAGGGGTGTTATATAGGGGTAGTCATCCAGAACTCATGAACTGGACATAAAGATATATCAATAAGGGTTTCCATTCAGTATCCCAGACTAGGCATTGATTTAGCTGTAGTGTTGAATTGAATCCTCTTACAGACTGTTACAGTAGTCTAACCTGGAGAGGACAGCGAGCTTCTGGGAGTAGGTGTGGAAAGGGAGAATGCCCCTAAGGAGGTGAAGTTGAAAGTGGGTCTTCTTGGCAAGGTTCAATATTTGTGGAGTAAAGAAAAGGGAGGAGTCGAAGATGACCCCAAGATTTCTGGCCTCAGTGAAAGGAGAGGTGGGTGAGCCCATAGAGGAGGGCCAGAGTGTAGGAGGGAGGCGGGGAGCAGGTTTACCGATAGGATCTCGGTCTTAATGACTTTGTAATGCAGAAATATGGTGCCATGACCCTTGATGTTACACTGGAGATCAGCCTGCTACAGTTACTATAGTTCATTCTCACTTGGAAGGTTGTGATTGTGAAATAAAGTGCAAAATCAACATTGATATGTAAATGCATGGTAAAGAAAGAGCAGATAAAACAGTTATGTTATTTTCTTCCAAGTTGAAAAGGCTGGGATATCGGTCATGGAGCAGTGTTCAGTAAAAATGTTACTTTTAAGCTTCTGATGCCTTACAAGAAGCTGCTTAGATTTGGTCTAAAATGTAACATTGGCGATTGGAAAGCGAGAGGACGATTTTGACTCATAGACTCTTATTAGATTTGGGATAACCCTAGTTTGACCTAGACACGAGGGTCCATTGGCTATGGAAATATTCCATTAGCAGGCGCTAATCCTAATGCCCCTCATCGAGTCCAGCCAGTGGTCGAAGTGTACAAAAAGAAGTAGTGGAACTATGTTCCCTGCTGGCCTGCCCCCGCTGCCCCCTCCCCTGCGCAATACAACCCCCAAAACCAATGGATCTGCTGGTTCAGGGCATGTTCAGTACAGTGCACAAGTTTGAACTGCTTCCTAACTTTTAATTTAAAACAAAACCAATCCTGAACGGTTTATTTTTAAAATAAAAGTATAGTAATGGTAACATGTAATAAAAAAGTAGAGAAGCACCGTTCTCAACCGCTCCCGCGGTAAGCCAAAATGACGACACAAATCTTAAAATATGATGATATTAGCGCTCTATAACAGAAGTTGCACTGGCTGCCCGTTAAAGCACGTAAACAAATCAGCTGCTCACTGTGGCCCATAAGGCCTTGTACGGCCACAGCTTAAAATGATATATGTCCTCCTGCCTGCAGTGAGCTAGAATAAACACACAGCTTCTGTACTTGCCTTTAGGGAAGTAAGAGGCCTGGGCTCAGCACCGGCTGCCAGACAATGGAATGTACGGCCTGAAGAAGGGGGTCATTACAAGTTGGGCGGTAAGGGATACCGGGCACCGGTAAGGAGACCGGTGCCGGTAATCCCTTACTGCCCAATTCCGAGGTCCCTTAGCGGGAACCGCAAGGGACGTGTAGTCGGACCACACGTCCTTTACGGGTCCCGCTAAGGGACCAGGGCGCTAATAAGAGGCCTGCTATTCGCAAGCCCATTATTAGCACCCTCCCCATTCCCATTGAGCCCTGTGGGGGGTTCAAATGGGAATGGGGAATGGTTGGTTCAATGGGGACTTACCGGTCCCTCCAGGGTCGGCGTGCACCGGTAAGTCCTCATTGAACCAGACTGGTGCCAGACCCGGTATTGGAGACAGCCATGGCGCAAATAGTGCCATGGCTACCTTCAATCTCGGAATGAGGCTATACAGAGGATGTCTGTACTTTTTCGCAGAAACTGAAAACGTTTCTGTTCTGTAGGCTAGTCAGTAAAGCGCTTAGATGCCTTTGGGTCAGTAGCGCGATACAAATACAATTCAACTTGACTTGACCAGGCTACAGCAAGACAAGCAGTATATCCTGTCTCCCTTCTACCAGACTTTCGAAAATATGTGTACCCGGGTACCCTGTGGTCAGAGATTTAAAAACAATATATATATATTTGGAAGCTCGTGTGCAGATGCAGTGTCATTGGCTAACATGCACCGCTATTCACGCATGCACAGGCTTTCATAGCTCAATGGATGTGATCAACACTCTTTGGAGAGCCTTGTGTTTTTTTCCCTTGAATAGGTGACTTTTCAACATTTTTGGAGTTCTCATGTGGGGCGTTACACCCCTCAGGTCCATCGTTTTCTCTCAGGCTGCAAACAATGCAGACATGCCACGTGCCATCATCTGTTGGAGATCCTCGTGATCTGGAGCTCCAGCGCCTTGGCCCCCTCTGTGACTCCAAAGTCACTCAAGGATATTGTACACTGACTATACATAATGATAATGATGTGTTATTTATATAGCTCCTTAATCCAAAGCGCTTTACAGAGCATATATTTACATACAATATCACCCAACCGAAACTGGTTCTCATTTATCAACCACGGAAGGATGAAAGGCTGAGATGGCATTGCTGGGATTCAAACTCAGATCACAGCAGTGAGCGCTCAACCCGCTGAGCTATCTAACCGGCTTATAGATGTCTTCAATACCACAGCATCTCTGACCTTTAAGGACTTTGTTGCGAGGAAGAAGCTGAGCAAATCTCTTTTTTGACCCCACTGAGACCTTGTGGCTTGCTCTTTCTGGACAAGTCATACATGATGTTTTTCGTGAGAGTTCTCCTATGGGTGTGTGACAAATGAACTTCCCGAGCACTAGTGGTCCATGGATGAATATCGGTTTCTAAACCATCAATCAGCCCCACACCTCTAGTACACCACAAGGGATCCGAACAGATTGGAAACACAAGCAAATTATAAGCCTCCTTGTCCAATTCTTTTAACGTGGATGGAACGGCAGCTTTATTTCCGAAACGTTGTAGATTGTTGGTTAGTTGCAAAAAAGTGAAAATACAATTATTACCCAATGATAAAAGGGACTGTCCAGTCAAGGTCCTATGAAAAAAAATATAATTTATTATCATCAAAACAGACAGTTCTAGCAACACTATGAAATACAACCCACCCTGTAAAGGAATTAAGAGGATAGTTTCAAAGAAGGAAAAGGGATGCACTCTGGGTACTGACAAGAGGGTAGTCGGTATGGTAAATAATCCCAACAGTTTGAGGTTACTTGGCTTCAGCACAAAGGGAGCAATGGGTCTTAAAATGTCTCTAGAGGTGTTCCAGGAAGGACCAGGAGGACAGAACCACAATTTAGCTTGTGCTGTAGGTGTTCTTGATGCTCGACTGGGTCGAGTCGGCTTCAGTACGCTTTGCAGGATTCTGCAACATAGTTCAAGACAGGAGTCAGTTGCAGGTATTGGAGAGTGAAGCTGGATGAATGGCTGCAGGCTTGCCTACAGAGCAGCTCGGGGTCAGGAATCATTGTCTCAGTGCTGGTTTGTGGTTCTGAAGCACTGGTTGAGACGTCTCTGATGTCTTTAAGCGACTGCGGCGTAACAACGGTCAGCGTTGCAGTCGGTTGCAGCTCGAGTAACTCGACTGGCTCTAAAATGTCCTTTAAGGCGGATGTCAGTAGATGCTTGATGAGGCATTTCTCCTGGCTTCTTCACTGGGTTCATGTCATCCTTTAAGGCGGACGGGCCAAAACGGAGGAGTGTGTTGCAGTCATCTGCCTTGCCCTTGGTTTTGGGTTCAGAGACCTTCTGGCACTCTCCACCTAGGAAGCTTGCAGCAGAGCCTCGGAGGGCACTCTGTGTGCTGGCTGGGTACCGGGTCTGGAGCCACTGGAGGGACCTCTGGATTCGGTATCTCACTCTGTTCTCTGGGAGATGTTTAAGTGAGGGACCTTGCTTCCCTCTATGGAGGTACTGGCCTTCTTTCACTGGCGGAAGATGTAAGGCAGACTGTACATTCATCCAGGGCCCAATGATGAGTTCTTCTTGCTACTCCTTGCAAAGTCTTCAGATGATCTGCCAAAAGAGGGGCTCAGCCCTTTTGTAAAGCCAAATGGGCTCCCATGATTAATGAACCAATCCTGGGGTCCCCACCAACAATCTCCTGTATGCATGAGGTCATAACCAGAGTGCTTTGTAACAGGAAAGGTGAAGGGGTGAAAACATGTGTTATTAAGTCCCTTCCATTTGTGCCTTCTGATGCTGAGATTTGCATGACCACTTACTGCATGGAGTCATGTGGTAATACTCTGCATAACGTTGGGGTTATTAATCTGCAATCCCTTCAAGATCTTCTCACAATAATGTGCCCAAAGCACAATGCAAACTTCTTGGCTCTGAAGATGTTTCTTCTATTTCTTTGTACAGGAGGGTCATGATCAACACAGACAACAAAACAAATTCAATGTTCTGTGTGAACAAACAAGCATGAACTCACTTCTCTCAACTGGGTGCTTTGAATTCTTTTAAGTGGAGATCGCTCACACCATGATACTTTCAGCTATGTATCTTGAAGGCATCAGCAACTGCTGAGCAGAGCATACACTCTGAGCAGGCTGCCACCCCCCTCTAAACAAATTGGAGTTGCACAGTTAGGTCATGGATTGCATCGTCAATATCCATCCATTGATCTTTTTGCGACTCAGCGTATGGTCAGTGTGCCTCGTGGATGGCCAAAGGACCTCTTTCTCTACATGAACCTGTGTTCAGTTGTTCACAAATGTTCACTTACACCTGTCCAGCCTACGCTGTCATCCACAAGGCAATGAATAAATTCAAGGTGTGATCAGGTTGCTGGCTTCTACTAGTGATACTGAACTGGCTAAACCAGATCTGGTACTCAGACCGTCTTCATCCGTCAGCCGCCAAGCTCTTTCTGTTCCCAGAGAGACAAGACAGGCTCAAAAGGTTCAGAGTTTGTACAACCCGTCCTCAATCATTGACCTTGGCAGCTTGGTGCTCTGGTCATTTGAGACTGTCAGAAGAAAATTGCAAGCAAGCGAGCTGACCATTGACAAAACCTCAATGCAGAATTACATTACTTAGATTCTGCCACTTTTCTTTGCAGAAGCAGAGGAATCTGCGCTCTCATGCTGTAGATCAGGTGATCTCTTGTTGTTTGTCTCACTTACCAGCTACAGGTATCCATCTGGAGTCATGAAGGTCTTGCCCTGATGCCAAGGGACAATATAGGAGTTCCAAGACTGAAATATTGTCCCTGTCATATCCATCAGTCAAACATCAAGTGGATGCTTGGGCTGTACCCTCCAGTGGGAAGACCATTTGTGGGACTTGAATATGGTGCTACCAGCTTTAGCCCACAATCCACACAACGCCTTTGCTGGGTAGATAGCTTAGGAGCAACACGCTCGCCTAGATTAGATGCCCCAGTTGGGACAACTCAACCCTTCATCCTCCTGAGGTCATAAATTCAGTACCACAAGCACCTAATAGTAGTGTTACTGATAATTACATTATTAGAAACTCAATGAAGTGCTATATATATATATATATATCACCAAATTATTATTGTTACATGTGACTTCAAACTTCTCATCTGGAAACCAGTGTCTTATTGACCATCATGTAGGCAAGATGCATAAAATGCTATTTTGTATAGATGCATTACACTAATATAAAAAAAACATACCATAACAAAAGGTAGACAGGACGAAGCAATTCCCTGGTTGGCTTTTTTGTGGCATAAGCCGGCCGTTGTTCCAGAAAATAGACATTCCATGCTTCAGTCGGCGATTGGGCAGTCTTTTGCTTTGTGGTGGGGCCACACAACGTTCCCTAGATCCAACCCACTCGAACAAATTCAAGCACACCCGACTAGGGGAAACGCAGGGTCAGTGGAATTCCAAAGACATGTGCTCCTCAATGTAATTTGCAGAGGGGCTATTTACGTAGAACGTGTAGGGCTTTATGCTGCCATGCGCCCTACAATGGCTCCTCAGATCATATTCATCTATCCCAGGACTCTGGATGTTACTCAACATAGTGACCCTTGTGCTGTAGCCCATGTTCCCCCTTTTGTACACACACCTCCCTCCATCCCCTATTCTCTCGGATGTGGCATTTGCGGAAAGAGATGGACTCCAGTATAGAAGCTGGTCCATATGTATAAGGGTGGGGCACAGACAATGCTGGTGCAGTCTCGATGTTTGTGGGAAGTAGTTTCCCATGGACATTGGCATCCATTGTTCTTTCTGTACTTTCCAAGCAATGCTTCCTTTTTTTGGTATCAATGGTACAGATATTCCAGAGATCTCCAGGAAACGGGACTATCTTGTCAGGGCAAGGTTCACTCCAGGGAGCAACTTGTGCTATTGTTAACTGTGTAGAAATGGATAACCATGCGATTTAAATACATTTTAGCTGTGGTTTTAAATACAGGTTTGCAGCACAATTAGGGCATATAGACATAGGGGTAAATACTCAAAAACTTGCACCTCAATGTGATGCACAAAGGCACAAATATGTGCCTATGCCATTTCGCATCTCATTGGAGGTGGCAAATTCACAAAGAAAACACCTAAAAATGCGCAGTGGGCAAGAGTGCACAAATTGTTGTGCAAAAGAGGTGCACGTAGGTGGGTATTTAATGGTGCATCTGATGAGATGTGCATGTTTCTGGCCCATCTGCCAGGTGCACACCTCTTTATGTGCAAATGCTGGCACGAGCATAAATATGGCCCAACATTATTTTCATTTCATTAGATGCCTCAAAAATGAGCGTATGCACCACAAAACACAAGAAAAATATTTCAATTTGTTTAATGTTCATTCCCTTAGGGTGACCAGACGTCCCGGTTTTGCCGGGACTGTCCCGGTATTTGGAGCTCCGTCCCCCTTTCTCAAGGTTATGTTCCCATTGGAAACGGCAGTGGTCCCGGTTTTTTGAAGTAGGTCTTCATGGCTGGCAGTCAGGAAGGCACAATCTCGCACAGAAGAAATGCTGCATTTTACAATTTAAGATAGTGTTAGTTTGTGATAAATTAATTATAATACGTGTTTCTTTGCACAGTAACACTTAAACCCCCTTCTCTTCCAAACGCTACTGAAGTGTAGTGCCTTGATATCCATTTTCAAGAGCTAGTCCTACTTTTATGTTAGTTGCCCTGTCCCGGTTTTTTACTTGTTTAATCTGGTCACCCAACTTTTTGTCTTATATGCATATTAAGTCTGAGAATAAGACAATAATGCATATTATTTAACTTCACCTGTGTGGCGAGATTACCTTGTAAAGTGGATCGCTTCCCATGGGAACTAAGTAAATACCATTTAAAAGTCTCAGGTGTTAGTTTTTCTATCTCATTCTGGAATGTCGCAGAGCCATGGCTGATTGTGTTGATCCAGAGGAGGATTATTGAATTTACTTCTTATATATTTGTAAAAACTGGCAGTGCGATTTCTGGACAACCACGTGGAAAGTGTTCTACTTCCTAAATGTCCCTTTCTTCCTGCACGTGTGTTCTATGGCTGCAGCGGTATGAGGAGCACGTGGATGCAATCAATTATATAATGTGTTATGTCATTTATAACGTGCCTGTGCATAAGTGTTTCTAGGTGCGAAAGGACAACGGAGGGAAGACAGAGGGAGGACAAGACAAACGATCTTACTAGGCCTTGTGTCATTCACATCAGATCGGGCAAGCGCGACAGCGCAAAGTGCAAAAGGGAAGGGAGAGTGGGAAGTGCCAGGGAGATGGACAGGGGCAAGTGCAGTCAGGGCAGCATTGCTCTGAGTAAGTGCAGCCAGGGCAGCACGGCTCGGGGTAAGTGCAAGGTGCCAGGGGATTGTAGGGTTACAGGTACAGCCCCTAAGTGTGCAGTATGCCCGGAGGCAGTGCAGGGGAGACTGATCAAGGAGGAGCCTGGTACCCAGTGAGAATGTAGGGTATCCGAGCAGCCAACCAGTGCAGCAGACAGGTAGGTCAGCAGGAAAGAGCAAGAGAGAAAGCAGAGGAGAAAAGCAAGGTCTTGAGTGTGGCAACACAAACGCTCAGTAACCAGCTATGTAAGAAAATGCCCTCACTATTCCTGTCCTTGTATGTGCCCTGGCCTATATGTACACCAGCAGATGTAAAGATCATGTTGAAGAGCTTGCGTAGGGACAGTGGCTGTGAGGAGTATGATATCACCACTGTGATGCTACTGGTCCTCTGGAAGGAGCCTTTGGCAAAGAAATACAGGGCGGCAGTACCTTGACTGGTGGTGGTATGGCATGGGCTTGCATTGTGGGTATGGTAAGGGTCCCCCTCTCATCTGCAGTATGATACAGGGTGAGAAGCTGTACCTCCGGGTGACCTCGTCATCAGACATTTGAACTATAGTGATCCTCCTCCTATATATCATTTGCCCCCTAACCAGGCAGCGCAGTAGCATTATGCTTACTTGAGTGGCCATTTTGGGAATCTGTACTCGTCTCTCTGGCTGTGTTGTTGGTTGTGATTGGGGTGCAGAGTGTGCTCTTTTGGTCAGAAAAATCAGCTACCCCCTTTTCTGGGCCACTTGTTCCACATTGAGAAAGGAGCAAATATTGAAGGTCATTGTTTGTAGCAAATCCAGTAGTCAGGTTTGGCGAATCCAGATTTTGGTGCATCTTTGTCCACTTTTTAGGGCCACTCCTCCTTTGCATGATTAATTTGGTGTGTTTCTTAGCATGTTTTCCACCCACTGTGTGCATCTTTTGCATACATTTTACGCTCTACAGTGGTACAACATTGAGATGCGCAGTTTGGTGAGTGAGACGCATCTATGTCGGGCACATTTGGTGAGCATCTCAGATGTGCCAATGTTTTTATTGTTAAGAATCTGGCCCACAGAAATGACCACTGTTCAGGGGATGAGGATTAGTCAATGGGTGAAAGTGCAGTTGCTGAGATATAAAGCAAAACCAGTAATGCTGATGGATCTCAATTTTCTCACTCTTCAATGAATCATAACTTGGGGTTGGCTAACGCCTACCTGTGGTCCGTACATCCTAAATATATGGATGAACAATTAAGTATGCCGACTCAGCCCTGCAAACAGAGTAGGTGTCTGAAGCAACTACTTTATTTCCCTATTCTTCGGGAGTTCATCCTGCCACCTTCTTTCAGCAGACGGCGACACTGGAAGTGATGAGGGAACGGTCGAGATTATGCATATCGAGCCGGAGAACGTGTGTGCGGATCTTATAAAGAGCAGCCCGTAGAGAGCTACAGCCATCCCACTTTGACTTATGGTAGGACTCAGGAGCTTTGAGATAGCCAGGATCACTGTGCACTGGGGTGGGCTAGCACAATTAGGCACACACTTGCCCACAGAAAGATGGAATTTGTGGTTAGGCCTGGTAGGTAAAATAAGGATGGATTTCATCAGTTCCTCATGGCCAAGGGTCTATCATAGTCTCTTTCAACCCACAAAGCTTGTGATACATGGACAGACGGGTCTGCTACTTCAGCAGGATAATGCAGTGACTTAAATGCTCTGAGATGCTGTGCTGAGCCAAGTCACAGATTCAAATCCTGTCTGGGCCAACAACACCCTTCATCATTCCGCCAGCGTTACAATGTGCTATTCATTTGGGGTTTGGGGAGACCTAGTACCTGGTGACAGCACTACATAACAGCAGAAACGGATGCAGTGAGCAATATGTATGGGATTTATGAAGCACAAACCTATCTGAGATATCAACAGGGTGCTGTACATAGGGGAACACCCAGAGGGGGTAGAAGAAAGAGCAAGGAAGCTGGGATGAATGGTGAGAGCAGGTGGTGAGCTCCAGAGGGTTTGAGTGGAGTGTTCAGCAATGCCTAAAAACAAATAATGATCGAGAGTGTTGTAAATTAGCGTTATCTGCACAGAGAGAAAAAGCAGTGTTGGACAAAGCAATGGGGTTTAGTCAACAAGGACAGTATGAGGGATGTCTAATGAGCAGAATTTCCCTTGGGCACTGTAGTTCCTGTACTTATAAATGTCCCCTGCATTCATTATGGGGTGGCTGCTTCTCAGGACCCCTATTCTTGACTGAATCTGCACATAAGGAGTCAGTAACATTTAGCTGCGACCTAGGCCTGCCCTGCTTCTTTCACTGGAGATGTTGAACCTTGACCTCATGGTTTGGGCCATTTTATGGCTGAGCCCCACATTTCATGCCAGAACTCAAAGGTTTGTTTTCTGCTGCTTTAGGACATAGTCAGGCAGATGGTTGTGTATACATACTACAAATGTGCACCCGGGGAAAACAGTTTAGCCAATCAGGTGGCTGGAACAGCGGGCGAGAATGCACATTTATTGGCCACTGTTCCAGCCACCCGAGGCTCGTCCCCCGATGGCGCCATTTTTTGTGTGTTTTTAATGTGGGGAGGCAACAGGGAGCCTATTGAATTTAATGTCTGTACTTTAAGGTCCTAACAAAAACATGAATAAAATAATGTGAAATGATGGATTTTTTTAATGCATTATAAGGCAACTCAGAGGGAAATCATAGGGAAAAGTGTCCCCGGGAATATAATGAACTTCATTGTCCGATCACACGCAGACCCACGAACGCAGTTCTCGTGAATTAAGGACTAAACATGGCGGAATACTAGTTCATGGACTAAACATGGCGGAATCCATGGTTCATGGTTTGGTTAGCACCTGCACGAAACACATTGTGTTTGGCAACTAACATGAACATGGGGAAATGCACACATGTCGATAATGATTCCTGGCTAGTTAAGTGGTTCATCTTGTTGGTGCTTCATTGCAGAGCTTGCTAACGCGGTTCGAATCCCGGCAGGGCCAAACTAAGCCTTTCATCCTTCCGAGGTCGATAAATGGGCACCACCCACCTTGGGTAATAATAAGCAGCGCTCAGATACCTGCGGGCTCGTAGCGCTATATAAGTGTGAAATGAATTGTGAAATTATCTCTGCATTACCTCGCAGTGCTCTTCATTATGCACTGCGCACAATTACACATGGTAATTAAGAACAGCGGTGAAGCACAATTAATATACACAGGGCCGAGGGCCCACCCAACTTAATGCAGGCGGTATTGAGATTTCGACATCCACCAACAGGTCCCAGATATTACTTTGGAGAAGAAATACAAGTCTAAACCTGGAGAAATTCCTTTGAGACTTAATGGAAGCACAATGCACGTTGACATGCATGCATTATATTTTAAATTAATGTAATATCATCAGTTTCTGATGCAGCCTTGTTTATATAAAAAAAATGTTGCTCAACAAGGACTCTGTCGAAACACATTTATAGAATAGTTTAAACCGAGAAGGTTACATTACACCTTATAGAAAACCAGCACACTTGGGAACGACGCAGCGAATAGACCTGCTGTCGCACTAAGGGTGGAGAATAGGCTGCAGTCCCTTGCAGTGGTAGAAGTGTACTGAAAAAAGTAGTGGAGCTGTGGTCCTGGCAGGGGAGAGGGTAGGCGAAAGCATAGTGACAAGCATGTGACAAGGTGTTGCAGCCGGGGCATTGCTATAGTCTAAGTGACCAGTAACTAATGCTCATATTACAACTTTACACTTGCACAGGGACATGAATGGACAAATCCTCTTAAAGAATGGTGAAAATGGTCATAAAAAGTAGAGGAATGGTAAACAGAAAAAATAAAAGTAGTGGCACACCGCTCCGGACCGTTCCTGCTCACTTCGATCACTGGTCCCTTGCCTCACACCCTCGTTCACTAGTGCTGCTTGGATCTGCACTGGAGAGACCAGGGTGCGGCAAACACAGGGGGGCTGTTAACATCTATACTAGTTCAACCCAGACGTGTGGGTTATTCCTTCCCCAAACACTGTGTTCAATGCATGGATCATTTGCATGTTAAGGAATACTTGTTTCATGCATGGGAACACCGAGATGTAGCCTGACTCCACACATCACGTATCACAACAACACAAACCAACTATCAGACGTTAAGGGCTCATATTGGAGTCCCACGTAATTTGGCGGTGGAGACCCGTTACGTGTGCACCTTCACATGGAACGGTCCCCTCTGCCACATTTTTGCCATTTGCATGGCGCAGTGCAAAAGGGGAGGGCAAAAGGCAGCGCACAAGCGTGTATGCCGCCTTTTGGCCTCACCTTTTGCACTCCGCTGTGCAAATTATGTGAAGGCCGCCTGCCATGTAACATTCACAATGGATCTCTATGAAGTCTGCCTACTTTTGGCACATGCAGAGAGCTGGCCGACGCCATAGGGATCAACAGCGTGTGCGCCGGCACGAACGACCATGCTGGGAGAAATGCTGTATTTGTATGGTGGAGAAGAAAGGAGTGGTGGAAACATAAGTTTCGTCCCACCCCTTCTCTCTGCCATACAAATGAATACAAGTTAGCCGTAGTGGAAATGAAATGCGTATAAGCCATATGCAAGGCTCTTATGCATTTCGCCCTATGCAAGGATTTTACGCATTTCATTTCCATTACAGCAAGGCAAGAATTGGCCATGTCTTCCTTCAACAGGAAGATCTCAGGACTCATATCCTGCATTATGATCAGCTGTATATTTGCATCAGTTGCCTCTGCAATATGGAACTTAATGTCATTGAATCCTTTGTGATGGAATCTCTGTTTTGTATGGATGTGTACATAAACCCCAAGACGTTCTCCCTGCTGTGTGGCCCCTATCTGACATTCCCACCTGTTCATGAATGGATCAGCCCTGAAGTGGCTGACAAGTAGCTGGTCAACCATTTGTCTTGTGTAAAGCTACCACGAGTGTGATGGGTGCCATGCACAGTAGCCACAAAACCATACCCCCTTCCCGAATGTGGGGGACCTGCATTTCTAGGGATATCGTAGCCGTACAACCAACCAAAGTTGACAAGAGCCTTTCTAATCATGATTAAAAAGTGTTATGCTATAGCTGAGAAACATTGTGCAGAACATTCTGGTATAGATTTAAAACAATGATGTCAAATTGTTGATGCTCATTGAAACCTGCATTCTCTGCACCAGCTCCCCCACCTCCACCTTGGACCCTTATTTGCTTTGTTCTTCCCTGTGTACAATTCAAACAATTCAACAACTTTCCCAGCCCACACATTTTCCTTTTTGAATACCATCTACTGGCCCCCAGAGTATTTGTATTTGCATTTGTGTGAGGAACAGTGATGTCAATTTCGATCAGAAATGACTTACAATAACACATGTACAGATGGCGTAGAGATTCACTGGTAGTTCTGATTCTCAGGTTATTTTAACACTTTTGCCCCCTGTTTTTTCTGTTCTCTTGCCAGTTGTCCCTGCCATAATGTAGTGCCGTGCTGCAGCCTGGTCCTTTCATCATGGGCCTGTTTCCTACTTTGTCCATCCTTTCCTCTTTCTATGTAACATATGTGGCATAGCTGTCTCAGTAAAGTCAGGGTGCGCCAACCAAATGACACTTTGGGCCTCATCACGAGTTGGGCAGTAGCCCTTAAATGCGGCGGTAACGCTATTACTGCTGAATTTAAGGGCTGGACCAATCATGAGTTGGCAGAAAGTGGGACCTTTACATTCCAGCTTTTTACTAGAAGTCAAAATGTCCCCTTTCCACCCATTTTCCAATGGACCCAATGGGGAATCAGGATTTACCACCTTGTCGCTACTCGTGTTCCGGCGCTAATAGCACCGGACCGAGTAGCGGTAACGCAATTAGCACCGGTATACCGCCCAACTCGTGATAGAGGCCTTTGTTTTTACTTTGACTTTGCAAATGAAAGCCAATGGAGAGGGAGGCAATTTTCAAAAAGAAGTCTGATCACCTGGAAGACCGTGGGCACATTTGAGCAAATAGAGATGACTGACAAAACAAGACTGACTGCGGAAGATTGATTAGGGGTAAGTGATCTTTGGTGTGAGAAGGAAACTATCCAGGCTACCAGTTCTGATAGATAATTGCTTGCATTTAAATGCAAGGACATCATTTCCATACAAACAGCAGAACTCACAGTCTCTTTAAAAGTGATCTGCTCACTTAGGTGATCCAAGGCACCAAATAGATGTTATGCTACATTAATGCTCTGAGCTGGGGTTAAAGACGCAAGACTCGAGATTGGGCAGAACGGTAAATGCGGTGGTAACAGCGTTACCGCCCCATTTAAGGACTACCCCCCAAATCGTGATGAGACCCTTTGTACTACTTCAGTGTCTAGAGTGTCTAGAGGAGAGGCTTCAGAATTGTTGCCTTTCATTGTACTTAATCAAATGGAAAGGTGCCAACTCAGAAGTTACATTGCAACTGTCCTCCAGCTGCACCATATCGTTCCAGCTGCTGCTCTGATGAAATCATTGATTTGATAAACAATACCTACTGCATGAATCAAATAAAAAAAAACAAAAGAAAGTGAAAACGGAAATAAACGGGATGGAAAAAATGAAAAAATTCATGTCCATGTCCATTAATGTATGTCCAAATAAAAACACAAATTAGAACAAAACCATTCTTTCATGGTGCAAAATAAATTTGTAAAAAAAAAGTCAACTATATACAGTCATCCAGGGTCCATGATCCAAAACATGTATCAACTCTGCAACCAAACCATCCAAAAAGAACTATATACAAGATGTGGAGCAAAGTCCTGGAATTTTAAAAAGGGAAAAAACAAATGAAACCTACTCCTAAAGAACTATGTACAATGGCAGCGGGCTAGTCCTTTGACTCACCATTTCCCCCCAAGGGCCCGGCCAGGGCATCATCGAACTCTGCATTGATTTCCAATAGGAGGGCCTGTGCTCTCCCCTCGAGGGCTTGCAGGGACTCCAATGTGTTCCTCTCAAACTCCCTGCAAGACTCCTCGAGTAATTTGGCCCGCCTCTCTGCCCGATGCACGGTATTCTCCGCCCTGGCCATGGTGAGTCATGCCCCTCAGCCCGCTGCCGCTCTGCTCCGATCTGCTGGCCAAATTGCTCAAACACGGAAGATATCCTTGTTGAAAGGTCCACGTGTGCCTCCTGCCCGATGGCCGATACCTGCCTCCCTTCCATTGGAAGCCCCAAGTCCTGTTGACTCCAAAGTCGAGTCTGCTGCCGCCAAATAGCCCGGTGCCTGCGCCTCCGGGACAGCCTCCGGGATGATGACAACTCCCGGGGCTGTCGTGCATGTGCCCTGCTGCTCGGTGCCTTCTCTTCCACCATTGCCACATGTCCTGTTGCAGGATGGATCTCCGTGGTGACCACCTCTGCTGATCCTCCTTTGACTACCGATCCTGGCAGGGATGTGGTCTCCACCAGATTGGCCCCTGGGGTTGGGACAGATACACAGGGGGCCCTGGTGGTATCTGGGCCGGAAGACGACAGGGAGGACAACAGGCGCACAGAGGAGGCAGACAAGGAGGTGGTCACATAAGTGGCCAGCCCATGCTCCCATTGCGATACCAGGAAATGTGCTAGCCAGTTCACGAGATGGCAGATCTCCTTGTGATGACGTGCAAGCCCCAATTGGAAGCCTGCACATCATCACGGATGGAGTCTGCCCACCTCATGATACCAGCTAGCACAGGTTCCACCCTGTACCGAATGGCGACATCCGCAGTCATTGGTGCTTCCATATGGGTGGAAGCATCCACCACCTGCGGATGGGTCTGGTTTGGGGCATGCCCGCAGGTGCATACTTGTAAAGTCGCAGTACCAGGGACAGGATTAGGCACATGCCTCTCCATGGTGACCTGCACTGCCTCCGGCCCCTGGCCATGACTGCACCAGTCACACCTACGTCATCACCTCTGCTGGGCCACATGGGCTGGCCTGATGTGGCCTCCTCCTCCTCTCCCTCCCCCACCAACCTGGATGCCTCCCCACTGTCTTCCGCAGTGTATTGCCCCTGTGCGGGCTCACCTGTCCCTCCCACTGCTGAGGAATCCTCCACCACCTTCACCCTCTTGAACATACCCTCAGCAGCTCGCCAGCCGTTGACCTGGACGCGGCACCAGTCTCCTTGCTCCCGGAAGCTGACAGTACCTGGGAGGCAGACTGGGCCTTGCGTCAACGCCTGGTGGAGGCATCCCTGCTGCTGTGCTCCACAGCGCCTTCTCCGCCCTCTTCTCACATCAGCTCTGTGGATAGGGAAACATATAACACAAACATCAGGGTACTGAACACGTGTGTTTGTCACAATGCTAATGTACATCCATGGCAAAGTCAGAGGCCACAAGCATCATCACCGTCCACTACACACAGGGAAGTCCTATTCACACACATACACAATCATGTCTCTCATTCACAACAGACATTCACATCCTTGGACAAGGCACTTGCAGCACCTCACAATTGTGCCTCCAGCTCACACACATAATGGGTCATACACGTCCCATTCACATACATCACTTGACAGTCATGAAGCAGGCCATGGAACTATCACCTCATAGTGCACTTGATGGCAAATTGGCAGGGTGAGGCAATCACAAATTAAGAACTCAAGTAACATACATCCCAGAGTGTTAGCCAGTCACCCTCTCACTACTCAGACACACGCACATGTACACCATGAATGTCCATGATGTTGACATAAGCACCCATGTGTCACACCTCTCACATGCCCCAGTCCAGACACAGGTATGCAAACATGTGCGCGTCGTTACATGCCGGTGCGCATCACGCCTTGCAACACAGACACCATTGATATGGCACACACTTGAATGGACTCACATGCAGCAATGTCAAGGACATGCACACCGACATCTGTACAGGAGGCATGCCAGACATAAGGCCAAGGTTCACACTCCAGCCACACGTCAACGTGCACATGCACCATGTTGGACAAGAACACATGAACACTTACCAGTCAACTCCAGACCGAGCACCAACTCCAAGACCTGGGCGTACAGCGCTGGGTTGAAGCACTCCAGGACCCTCATCTCGTTGGTGGTCAACCGGCCCTGGTGCCCCACTCGATGATAGCCGGGCTTGAGGAGGTGCCGGTCCTTGTTGAGGGTCCTGGACTTGAAGTCTTCCCACCGCTTGTGGACATGATGGTAGTCGTGGGGTGACACCCCCTCCACGTTGTTGGCACCCACGATGTCCGCCCAGATCTTCTTCCGTCCTTCATTGCTGAATTGCGATGGTCCGGGAAAGAGGGCATAATAATGCCCCAGAACTTGCTCCACCAGGATGCCAACTTCCCTGGCTGAGAAGCTGACAGCCCTCTGCCTCGCTGCCGGGGGATTGCCACTTGCCTCAGATGGTGCTATGTCAGACAAGGCAGGTGTGGGTGGGCAAGGTGGTCCTGGGTCTGGGCTGTGGAGTGGTGGCATGGCAGTCAGGAGTCTTCAGGATCAGCAGAGGTGGTCACACCGACAGGATCACTGGTAATGGTTAATGAGCAGGCACACAAATGCAGGGCACGTGGGCAGAAGGCACACAAAGTGGGCTGGCAGCAGGAGCGTGGGTCTTCCGTGTTACTCGCGTGGCCAGCCGGAAACAGAGTGACTCTGCACGTGTGGAAACAGCGCGCAAGCGTGAAATCAGATGAAAGGCCTTAAGCGTGTAACTTACGTGATACGCGCTGAACGTTGGGCGTGCTGTTCAGGATCGGATAAAGTAGAGCGTAGGAGAGCATCACACGCTTGCCGACTTATAGCAGACCTACGTGTGGACTTCGTTTCCACGCAATCTCTTCACTGCGTACAAGCCTCTTCTTTTGGTGAGGGATTGCCTCCACGCACACGCGCGTGTACTTTTGAGGCTGATGGTGAGTTGCGTACGCATTTTGCTATCTGTGGGTGCCGCTGTGTGTCACGTAACCCCTTATTTAACATCACTGTAGCTTGTGTGTCCTTCGTGTACGTATTTTTTGTGTTGCTGGGTGCCACGGCGTACTGCGTTAGGATTTTTCTTTACATGTGGGTTGTGGTAGGGTCGTGTACATGTTCTTTTCATATTTGGGGTGCCTGTGCGTTACGCGGCCCGTTTATTTTTTCCCAAGTGGTTACATTGAGCCTTGCTGGGGTACACTGGTACGATTGACATCACCTACACTGCCCTCTCACTCAGATTGGCCAGGACAATCGATAGCTGCACCTCCCATTGTACCATTCCATCTGTGCCATGACTGGGAGGGCAACTAGTCGGAAGGGAGGCAAAGGTGGGCAAACGTGGGCAGGGAGGCAGAGGAACCCAAGGTGGCGGAGGTGCCAGAGGTGGCTGAGGTGTGCGAGGTGGCGATGGCACCCGAGGTGTCGGAGTTGTCTGGCCACATGCATGGAGAGCCGTGCCCCCCTGCAGGGGCAGCTGTAGCAACCACCACCCAGCCTCCGGGTCACTCATCCATGCCTGTGGAGCTCCCTGGCCCTGTCCACGGAGATGCAGGAGCAGATGCTATCCATGCATTGAGGGGGAAGGGAAATGCTGTGCAGCGTCATGGCACCCGCACCCAGGAACAGCCACCTGCAAGGGCACCTATAGTCACACCATCAGTGTGTGATGCCACCGCCCAGGCCACCAGTGCTCCAGCCCCTACTAACGCAAGTGGTCCCAGCCACTTGGGGTGTGCACAGCCTCGAAAGAAGACAAAGCGTGCAGTAGGCAAACAGGCTCAGTCCCAAAGCATGGCACAAGAGACCTGCACATCGAGGAAGAGGAGATTAAGATGAGGAGCTCCAGGTCCTCGCGGACTACGTGCAGCTACACCAATGCTACATGCTTGTGCAGGCAGGGAGCACACATACGCCTGACCAGCGTATGGCCCACTGGCAGTGTGTCGCTGATGTTATTAATGCCTTGGGCCATGAGAGACGCTCAGCTGATGTAATGAAGCGTTGGTCTGACCTGCGGCGTCGAGCCAAAGGTAAGATGGGTGCCAACTACGCCTCTACTCTGGTGACTGGAGGTGGGTCACCAGAAGAGGACGATGAACTCACTCCACGGGAGGAGATCATAGGTGCAATAATTGATGTGGAGCAGATCCGAGGCATGGGAGACCTGCCAATCTATGAGGCAATGTCTGGTAAGTGGTGATGCGTGTGTGTCCAGGTCATGTGTATGTTGCTTGGATGAAGTGTGTTGGTTGTCTGGCAGTTCTGGCTGCATTAGCATGCCTGCAATTGGTGAACCATGTCATGATGGACTGACACATGCTCGTTGACCTGCAGACTGCATACGCACAATGTGCTGCACATCGTGACGAACCCCAGCACCACACCTGCTCACTCCTTCCATGCCACTCTGTCCAGGCTCTCTTGGCCCTCTTCCTGCTCCAACCTGTGATGGCGGATAGCCTGTCACAAACTTGCACTCCACACTGGCCTTCTCTCCGCACATCTCTGATGGGTCACCAAAGAATGGTTGAGGGAGGCAGGGCCTCAGCAAAGGATATTGAACATTATTGTCCAATGCCTGCCCCTGAACACAAGTGTTAAGGCTATTAAAACACCAAGGGCCGCCTTTGTGGTTTTGGTAGATGTGTTGTCCCTGTTTGATATGGGAGACCTGTTTAACAAGGTGCATGTGAGTGGATTCCCATAAAGAAATCTACAAATAAAATATGGCCCCTGCATGGCACTCCCCCGAAGTATAAGGCAGCAGGCAGGTAAGTGAGGTGGATGGAGGCAAGTGCGTATTCCGCAGGGGTCTGGGGGTTGAATGGGGCACGGGGAAAGGAAGGAAGGCGGGGAGTGTGGCTGACAGGAAAAATAATGGTTGGGCGAGGAGAGGCACAGGCTGGCCACTGAGGAAGGGGGGCTGTTAAGGGTGATTCAATCCTGCAACCCTAAATCACCTGATTGGCTGGCGCCTCTCCCCATAGTGCTAATGTGTCTTAAAAAATCAAGATCCCAACAATGTAACGTTTCAGCTCCATTCCAATGCCTGTTTCCATCTACATATCTTGTTCTTATCTGCATCTCCTGTCCCAGGGACGTCATTTCACCAAAATGCCAGGGGTAGCGGAAGTGACATCACACGACCCTTGACCTCTGATGACATCACAGGAAGTTATGCCATTTGACCCTACCCCCAAGTGATATTGCGGGAAGCGATGGAACACGACCTTTCACCCCTTGACAAAACAGGAAGTGGCATCACATAACATTGTTCCTAAGTACACTACGAAAAATATGGTTACGATATCACTATAATGTGATATACATTTCATACAAGAATGGATTGCATATGTATGGTTAAGATCAGTGTGTATAGGCCCATATTACCAAATTACTGTGAATGCAAGCAGATGTCCATGGCCAAATGATAATGATGTGAAATTATAGAGCACTTACGCTTAAGCGCTTTATATTGAAATAAATATGCATACAATATCACCCAACCTGCGTTGGTACTCATTATTTGACCTCAGAAGGATGAAAGGCTGAGTTGAGTTGTTTAAGAGCAGACTAAATCAGTGACTCACACCCTGAAGTGTGCCTGAAATAAACCTTTAATGAGTCTTGCAATTATTGTATAGAATTCCAGAAAGACACATTATTTAGCATTCCTATTCTTTATTATTTAGGGTCACTGCTGAAAGTGTTTTTAAGAGGCCTGAACAAGAAAGCCAGCCACTTCAGAAGCAAAGAGCCACATGGCACTGGCCACAGCCCAGGAGCTTGCATTAAAAAAAAAGAAAAAGAAAAAAGAAAAAAACAAAATGGTTTTTTTTCTACTTTTATTTTAGGGGTAGCAAGGGAGACCACAAGGGTAGCAAAGGAGATCTCAGGGGTTGCAGCTGCGACCCCTAAATGACATCCCTGTCCTGTCCTAATACTGTATTGTTCCACAGCTCCAGGACTCCTCTACAGCTTACCTATGTCTCCACTCCTTTACCCTAATGCCTCTTGAGCCCTCTATACCACCTCATGTGTATCTTTGTGACCTATTCCTTAGAAACATCTTCCCACACTGTGCTCCACAGCTGCCATAGCCTTCCAATTCTCCCACACATCTCCTTAGCCTACTTCTCCAGCGCTGCCACAGCTCTTCTAAGCCGCCCATATCTCTCGCTCTCACTATATCCCCCTTTACCCTCTGTAACACCTATGTTAAGGTCAACGCTATTACCTTTTCCAACGCTTCTGTTAAAGAATCATCTATTTTCTTTTGTTGTTATTGATGTTCATCAATCAATATATATCTAAAAAGTGTTTTTATTGCGTTTATGGAAGAATGGTTTTTGATGCTATCCTAGGGCATAAGCTAAATGTATTTCCTTGCAATGTTGGTTTCATACTGTGACAGTAGAGGCAAACAATATTGTGCAATATGGAATCATTAAAGCACACTGTTTTATCGTAATTTTTCTGTTTCTTTGGGAAACCATGATGAAGAACAATGTGCTTTAATGGGTGCTCCCAGGTTCACAGAAGACGCTGGCCTGTGTTTCATGGTAAGGAGCTTTATTGTCCTTGATACACACAGCTGGTAGAAACGAAGAGGGTCTGACACCTTTACAAGAAAGCCACAAAATACATTGGTAGACAGGATGCACTGTTACGCTCACCTGGCTCCCACAGGGTCGTTGATCTGACCTGGACAGCTGCGGTCTCCACCAGTGTGACGCGTAGTGCCGAGATGAAGGACTGGACTGGCACACATAGCTTTGTTTGCTTGGCCCGTAGAAATATTCTTCTGCAAATGGAGAAAGGGAATTAACCACCCGTGGAGTTGAGTGTTAACCCCCCCCACCACTCCCGCTGATCTCCCCACTGATCACCTTTGATGTCCCCTCTTATAGTCTCACCTGATGGTTTGAAAAGATGAGCTCTCCATCCTGCATTGAGCGCAGGGGCGCGTAGATAACCAGTTGCTTCACTGGCTCGAAGGAATTGGTGAGTTCCAGAACAATATTGACTCCGAGATTCCCGGTAAGACGCCGTATGTAGTTCGTAAGAGTTCAAATGTCTGACTTTCACTCTGTCCGATTCCTTGCAGGTTGCAGCTTGACCCTAGCGAAGAGTTCCTCGTGGCAACCGGTAATGTTCAGGTAAGGATTTGTATTATCCAACACAGTTCGATAAAATAATGTCAATATGTAACCTGTTGCTTTCTCCCTTATTCATGCACTGAGAGAAAGTATGAAGTCTCGGGGAATAATGCCTCTGGCGGTAAAATCAGGTAAGTCTATTGTGGTGATGAGGTTTCCCCTTGTTTGTCCCTTTGTTTCACCTTGCTGTCCTTTTGTTTCCCCTTAGGGGCCGGGGTTCTGCGAGAATGCAGTGGAAGCTGTGCCGACCCGTGAAGAGGAATAGTACCCCCGGTGGTAAAATCAGGTAAGTCTATGGGGGGTAACTAATATTACCTCTGTGTATTCCCTTGGCTCACCTTGCTGTTCTTGTCTTCCCCTTAGGTGCCGGAGTGCGGCGGGAACATGTAGAAGGATGCAGTGGAATGTGAAGATGCTGCGAAGGCCGGTGAGTTCAGTGCGGCGCTGCAGCAGGCGAGACGACGCGCATAAAATAACTTTTTTCTTCCAGCTCAAAGGCGCGATGAATCGGGAATTCAGTTAAGGATCAAAGGTATTGCTCTTCTTCTAACCTTTTCCCCTTTTTTCTCCCTTTTTCTAGGAGCTCCAGACTCGAGGCGGGCGTGGCAGAAGACTGGATGCAGACTTGAAGGCACGGTGAGCGTTACGCTGCTGGATGCAGAATAACGCAAAGCGTGTGCTGCTCTTCGGGCGTGGTTTAAATAGCCTCCAAAGTAGTCCCAGGTAAGTATTCCTCCCCAGCCCCACCCGAGTGAAAAAATAGTCCCTAAGTAAAGTAGTCCCTTTGAAGCCTCTTTTGGCTTGGAGATCTTTCAGCATGGTCTGCATCAGGTAAGTTTGCAGCATGGTCTGCATCAGGTAAGTTTTAACCTATGACCCTGGCGCCTATGGCGCCAGGTCTGATTCTCCATATGAGACTGGCGCCATAGACGCCAGGACTTCACCCAAATAGCCCCTAGCAGGGGTTGTTGGGCTTGCTTGGAATGACTTGATGCCTGCTTCCGGGGTTGCTGGACTTGATCTGGGTCCCCGGGGGTAGGCATCATGACAGCACTCCCCCCCAAGGCCCCTCCTAAAGTCGTTCTTCCCTGTGGTTTCGGTTTGTCTGGGAAATTTCAGTGGAATTTTTTCACCAATCGGGGTGCATGAACGTGGTCACTAGGTTCCCATGACCTTTCCTGTGGTCCGTAACCTTTTCAGTCGATTAAATAAAAAAGTTTTGACTTTATCAGCTTGGAGTCCAGAATGTTCTTAACTTCAAATTCGGGTTCCCCGTCTACAAGGATGGGGTCTGGTGGCTTGGTTAGTCTTGTTCCTGGTTGCACTGGCTTCAAAAGTGACACATGAAAGACGCAGTGAATTTGCATATTAGCAAGGAAGTCCAACTTGACAGCCACCGGGTTGATAATGGCCTTAATAGATTAAGTTCCCAAATATCTGGGGTTAAAGGTCCGTGTTCCCTTTAAAGGTATATGTTTTGTGGCTAACCATACTTGGTCCCCTATCTGGTATTGTGGAGTATCACTTCTATGCCGATCAGCATCTTTCTTGTATTTTTCTTTCGCCTGTTTTAAATGAGCAGTTGCTTCCTTAAAGGCTTGTGTAATCGTAGCGTGCAGATGGTCCACTGCGGGCATTTCTAAGTGTTGGAGTGAGTCAAGGTCTGAGGTTCGAGGATGGTGCCCATATAAGGTATAAAAGGGGCTTTGTCCAGTTCCAGAATGTACTGAATTATTGTATGCATATTCGGCAATCCAAAGAATGTCTTTCCAATTACTCTCAGTCTGATGTAACATACAACGCAGGTATTGTTCGAGAGTCTGGTTGGTCCTCTCTGTTTGACCATCGGTTTGGGGGTGGTGACTGGTCGATAACCTCACATCGATTTATGCCAATTGACAACATTTTTTCCAAAAATGTGAAATGAATTGACTGCCCCAGTCAGAGACCAATACGGACGGAAATCCGTGTATGCAAACAATGTTTTCGAGGAACTCCTTGGCCAGGATTGAAGCTGAAGGTAATCCCTTTAAAGGAATAAAGTGGGTCATCTTGGAAAAAAGATCCACAATAACTAGAATGGTGTTAAATCCATTGCATGGGGGTAGATCAGTAATACAGTCTAACAATAAGGTGTGCCATGGTGTAGGCGGAATGTCTAAAGGTTGTAAGAGTCCAGCTGGTTTTTTCTTTTGACTTTTGTTTTGGGCGCAAATGCAACAAGACATCACAAATGATTTAATATCCTTTCACCAGGTGGGCCACCAGAATTGTCTCTTAATCTTAGCTTCAGGTTTTACAATACCTGGGTGCCCCTCCATTAGGGTATCATGATAACGGGAAATGACTAGCTCTTGTAGTTCCTTATGTGGCAGAAATAGCTGCCCTTGGTAATAAGGCAGGTCATTGGTGACAGAGTAGTCCGGGCCTTTCTTTACCCAGTCCTGCAGGGCTGTAGGATCAAAGAGTTGCTGGATCTTTACCTGAATGTCCTCTTGTGTCTTTAGAGTAGTCATGCCAAGGATCCTTTGTTTGGAAATTATAGGTACTGGTTCTGGGTTCACTTCTGCCTCTCCCATCCCTATTTGGGATAAGGCGTCTGCTTTACCATTCTTACAACCTGGTCGATAGGTTATCACAAAATCGAACCTGGCAAAGAACAATGCCCATCGGAGTTGGCGTGACGATTGGGCCTTGGCTGTCTTTAAATACTGTAAGTTCCGGTGATCGATGATCACAGTGATGGTATGCCTGGCACCGAGAAGATAGTGCCACCAAGCCTTGAAGGCGGATTTAATGACTAATAACTCCTTGTCGGTAACCGCATAGTTTAACTCGGGTGCCGAGAACTTTTGGACCAAAACGCTACTGGGTGAAGCTGTCCAGTTTCAGGGTCCTTTTGAGACAGGACAGCTCCCATAGCTAGACTGGATGCATCTGTTTCCACTATGTATGGAAGTTCAGGGGGCGGGTGCTTTAATACAGGTGAAGAAGTGAATTTCTCTTTCAGCACTTGGAAGGCATTTTCAGCTTCTTCAGTCCACATAAAGCATTTATTTTTTCGCAAGAGTGCTGTGATTGGATGTACAACATGTGAAAAATCCGGGATGAATCTGCGGTAGAAATTGGCAAAGCCGAGCATGCTTTGTACTCCTTTAACTGAACTTGGTGATGGCCACTTGAGGATTGCGTCCACCATTCGTGAGTCCATACGGACTCCTTTTGGGGTCAGGATAAACCCAAGGAATTGAACTTCTGTGGCATGAAAAACGCATTTTTCCAGTTTTGCATATAGTTTGTGCTGGCGCAATTTCTCAAGGACTGCTCGGACGTGCTTCACATGGTCAGATTCTGAAGAGGAGTATACTAGAATATCATCGATATATACGACAACACAAACGTCAATGAGTTCACAAAGGACATCGTTCATGAAGTATTGGAAGGCTGCTGGTGCATTGCACAACCCGAAAGGCATCACCTGGTATTCGAATAACTCATACTTAGTGCGAAAAGCAGTCTTCCATTCGTCGCCCTCTTTTACACGTACCAGATGGTATGCCCCCCGGAGATCTAACTTAGTGTATATGCAAGCGTCCTTCACTTGGTCTAGTAGTTCAGGGATCAGAGGCAATGGTTATTGGTTCTTAACAGTTATCTGGTTCAATGCGCGGTAGTCTATGCACGTTCTGAGGTCACCTTCCTTTTTGGGCACGAAGAACAAAGCTGAAGATGCAGGGGACTTGGATGGGCGAATGAAGCCATTAGCAAGGTACTGGTCTAAGTATTGTCGTAGGTGAAGGTTCTCAAATTCCGTAAACTACAAGGGGGTTGTGCACCGGGTATGAGATCGATTTGACAATCGTACGACCTGTGAGGTGGTAAGGTGTTTGCCTGTTCTTTTTGGAAGACATCCTGGAATTCTTGGTATTCTGGAGGTAGTTGCATGACTGCTGTGGTTACTGTGGCCAGGTCTGCATTCAGATTTTTCTTTGGGTAACAGGTTTGTGCACAATCCGGGAAGGTTATTCTCTTCTCTCACCAATCAATACAAGGATTATGTGTTTCCAACCAAGGTATCCGCAGTATTATTTGGAACTGTGAGGCTTTGATTAGATCAAACACAGTAGTCTCTCGATGCCCATCCTGACCCAATAGTGTCATCTCTGCGGTGGAATGAGTTACAGGCCCAGAGGCAATTTCAGTTCCATCGACTGTGGTGATGACATCTGAGGTGGTTTTTCGGCAGAGAGGTAGATTCATCCTGGAAGCCAATTCGTAGTCCACATAGTTTCCTATGGCCCCGCTATCAATGTATGCCCTTCATGCGTGCATACGCGATGGCTGCCTTGGATCTACGAGGACCATTGGTATGATGAAATGCGAGGTCTGAGTATCCTTCTTCAAGCTTGGCAAGCAGACCTCTACGTTTGTCGGGCGTGGTTGTTTCCCGAGTCTGACTACATATGGCTTTTATCAGCAGCTCCTACCACCTTCTTGGGTGGTTTTACAGGGCAATCCCGTAGAAAATGCCCAGAAGTTCCACAATATAGAACCAATTGCATTTGCCGTCTCCTTTCTCTTTCCTTCTGGGTTAAGGGTCCTTTAACCCCTCCGATTTGCATGGGTTCTGAAGCATCTGCTCCTATGGGGTTAGTGTGGGTTTTGACCAACACCCGATTCTCAAACTTGGCTCGATCAGCCTTTCTGTTCTGAAGTCTGTGATCTAATTGGACCACTAAGTCTATATATTCAGCGCAGTCTTGAGGTGGGTTCACGACTTGAGCCAAGACATCCTTGAGTTCTCCTCGAAGCCCTCGATGAAATAACGTGGTTCGTTTTACCTCAGGCCAACCAGTTTCCACTATAAACCTATTAAGGGCACGATGTAGGATAGAAGGTCCTGGTTACCCTGTCGTAGCGACAAAAGTTTGTTATCCAGGGCCTGTCCTTGGGAGTGCCGGGTAAATAGTCTTCCCATGCTCATTTGAAAGCCCTGAACATCCCGAAGTATTGGGTCATCCTGAGTAACTAGTGGAATTGACCAATCAGCTGCACTGCCGCTGAGATATAACGATACAAAGGCTACCTTGGCTTGATCGTTTGGGAAGGCTCCAGGTCTGCATAAAAAGTGCAAGCGGCATTGGTTCATAAACACGGCAAACATTTTGGGATCTCCGGCAAAGCGTTCGGGCGGAGCTAATGGAGTATTTCCTGGTAGGTTTATTTGCACAGGGCTACACAATGACACAGGAGCTGGATTTCCCCCGGGACCTGATAGGGGTGCTTGTCCAGCCTGGCTTTGCAGTAGTTGCCTATCAAGGTCATCGGTTCGCTCCTTTGACAAAATCAGTTCTCTCCTAAGAGCATTGGTTTCTTGATGGGCGGAATGCACTTCAGCCCTCAGTTCCCCTAGTAATTGGGCCAATTGGTCAGTTTCTGAGGTATCCATAATGCCCGGGTGGGAATTTGTGGGTAGGCTTTGCGTTCTGTTACGCTCACCTGGCTCCCACAGGGGCGTCGATCTGAACTGGACAGCTGCGGTCTCCACCAATGTGACGCGTAGTGCCGAGATGAAGGACTGGACTGGCCCACCTAGCTTTGTTTGCTTGGCCCGTAGAAATATTCTTCTGCAAATGGAGAAAAGGAATTAACCACCCGTGGAGTTGAGCGTTAACCCCCCCCACTCCCGCTGATCTCCCCACTGATCACCTTTGATGTCCCCTCTTATAGTCTCACCTGATGGTTTGAAAAGATGAGCTCTCCATCCTGCATTGAGCGCAGGGGCGCATAGATAACCAGTTGCTTCACTGGCTCGAAGGAATTGGTGAGTTCCAGAACAATATTGACTCCAAGATTCCCGGCAAGAAGCCGTAAGTATGTAGTTCGTAAGAGTTCAAATGTCTGACTTTCACTCTGTCCGATTCCTTGCAGGTTGCAACTTGACCCTAGCAAAGAGTTCCTTGTAGCAACCGGTAATGTTCAGGTAAGGATTTGTATTATCCAACACAGTTCGATAAAATAATATCAATATGTAACCTGTTGCTTTCTCCCTTATTCAGGCACTGAGAGAAAGTATGAAGTCCCGGGGAATAATACCTCCGATGGTAAAATCAGGTAAGTCTATTGTGGTGATGAAGTTTCCCCTTGTTTGTCCCTTTGTTTCACCTTGCTGTCCTTTTGTTTCCCCTTAGCGGCCGGGGTTCGGCGAGAATGCAGTGGAAGCTGCACCGACCCGTGAAGAGGAATAGTATCCCCGGTGGTAAAATCAGGTAAGTCAATGGGGGGTAACTAATATTGCCTCTGTGTATTCCCTTGGCTCACCTTGCTGTTCTTGTCTTCCCCCTCGGTGTCGGAGTGCGGCGGGAACATGCAGAAGGATGCGGTGGAATGTGAAGATGCTGCGAAGGCCAGTGAGTTCAGTGCGGCGCTGCAGCAGGCGAGGCGACGCGCATAAAATAACTTCTTTCTTCCAGCTCGAAGGCGCGATGGATCGGGAATTCAGTTAAGGATCAAAGGTATTGCTCTTCTTCTAACCTTTTCTCATTTTCTCTCCCTTTTTCTAGGAGCTCCGGACTCGAGGCGGGCGTGGCAGAAGACTGGATGCAGACTTGCAGGCACGGTGAGCGTTACGCTGCTGGATGCAGAATAACGCAAAGCATGTGCTGCTCTTCGGGCGTGGTTTAAATAGCCTCCAAAGTAGTCCCAGGTAAGTATTCCTCCCCAGCCCCACCCAAGTGAAAAAATAGTCCCTAAGTAAAGTAGTCCCTTCCAAGCCTCTTTTGGCTTGGAGCTCTTGCAGCATGGTCTGCATCAGGTAAGTTTGCAGCATGGTCTGCATCAGGTAAGTTTTAATCTATGAGCCTGGCGCCTCTGGCGCCAGGACTTACTCTCCATATGAGCCTGGCGCCATAGACGCCAGGAATGCACCCAAATAGCCCCTAGCAGGGGTTGTTGGGCTTGCTTGGAATTACTTGATGCCTGCTTCTGGGCTTGCTGGACTTCGTCTGGGTCCCCGGGGGTAGGCATCATGACATGCACACACCGACTGGCCTATGTAGGGAAGGCATGGTATCACAAATATTGACACTAACACAATGGATACAATTTGTAAAACCTTTATTGATATTGCTGGTGTTGGAGAAACTCCTATTCTGCCCTGTAACTAAGATGGGAGTAGTCGCGACCATCAAACGATAAACAAAACAGTCTTAGTGGAGTCTGTCAAATCAAAATGGCCCATACTAACCAGCACCTAATGGCTGCCCTATCTCTTTTACAAAAAGTGTAAAAAAAAGGAGAAAATGTATGCAAAAGGAAAAGTCAGTGTTCAAATGATAATGTGGCTGAACCAGCTCTCCTCCACACGTTAGGCCTCACAAGGTAAGGCGATCCTTGTAGGCAGGATGACACACTCTGGCTCAGCTATCAACACAGTACACAGTTCACAAACATGCATCAAGGCCCACCTAGCCTTCCACGTTTTAAAGTTCCTCTCTCTGGCTTATAAAATATTGTTTCAACCAAAACGTTTACAATGGTCCCATCTGCTGGGCACAGACTTTTCACCATGCAGTTCTCATAGGCCCCCCTCTGCCGGGCTCAGACCTGTCATGATATAGTTCACACAAAGTTGCAAGGGGGCTCCCTTCCCCAAGCTTGATGCAGTGTGGGTCTCCCTCAATCGGGCTCAGACCCTTTTGGCTGTCAAAGTTTTTCGAATGTGTCTGGTTTTTGCTTACTGACCACCGCAAGACCACTACAACTCAACGTTCACTATTTACTTTCACTCTTGCTGTTTGTTCGTTCTTTTGCTTTAAACAATGCACCTTTCACAGAGACTTTCGGATGGGCTACTTCCTTTCACCAGACCACTCTGTTACTTAATATCGCTTATCTTGGAGCTGTATTTCACTTTAAAGTTAATTCACGGGTCTGCCTTTCTTCGCGTTTCATCCACACGAATCCAGCATTCACTTGTGATATGATGTTTCTACTTCATTCACTTTAACACACACAGGTCTCTCAGGTCACTTGCCAATTCACCGGCTTTGTGCTTCTTTCTTGTTTGGCGCTTCCGGTTTTTGAGTCAAGGTTAGTACCACATGCTTGATCTTGCCTCCCCAACTCTGCCGTTCACCCGGAAGGGTCGTTGGCTTCCTTGAAAGACAATGCAATCTTCACTTGTGAGATCTGGCTTTCTCCACGCGTCTTTCGCGGCTTGTCGGAGGCAACAACCTCCAATAGGGGAGCCTTGGGGATTTTGGCCCACTACTCTCATCCCTTGGTATGTTGCTCTCCTCCAGTAGGTGTGCCTTCATACCGGAAGTTCTGTTCATTCTCGTGTACTGCCTTACTCAGAGTGTGTCTTTTATTTGTGTGAGGAGAGCTAATTGGTATCAGGGGTATGCACTTAGGGTAAAGTGCCTGACTTTGCCTGACCCAATTAATGGGACATGTCCAGTATGATGTGAGAGTTAGCCTGGTTACTCTCCGTCACCCTCTTGCTTGGCCCAGTGTGTGTGTAAAAAGAAGGGGGGTGGGGGAGTTGGGAATTCGGAAAACCCTATAAAATAGGAGGGGGTAGATGAACAAAAAAAGGGGAGAATACCACATCTCACCATCAGCTATCGCACATCCACTCCCCGAAGACCCCTCACCCAGGTGATCCTCCCGCACTGGTCCACCCCTAGGGTCTGGATACAAAGGAGATGGATGTTCCCTGGCAACCTGAGAGAGAGAGATCGCAGGGGACTAGCGGGTGAGATACCCTCTGGTTTCTCACCCCATCCACCCCCAAACCTGGTCCAGATGTAACTGCCTCACCTGGAACCCTCATTCAGATGACACCTAACACTTCACTCTACATGCCTAACATTCCACTGCAGCCACCAATCTGCCACACGTATGTAAAGACAGCCTGGAAAACCCCAAAATTACACAGAGGATCAGGAACCAGAAAAACCCGGACTCAATGACGGAAATAGACGAAGTGTATTAACTTCCAAATAAAGCAGCGACAGCATACAAACATAAAAAGTAGTCACTCTCAGTGTGCTTATCAAAAACAACAATATACTCACTATTTGTCATAAATTACATCATGTAATTGTTTTAGCTACAAAAAATCTACAGGGTACGGGATTGGTTAAGGGGATTGACTACCTATATATTTCATAGGTGTTAATATTAGAGAGTAGGTAATAATCTGATGATATGATATGATATGTCATTTATAACGCACCTATACACACGTTTCAGAAGGCACGACAAGACAAGGTAGGGAAGATAAAAGGCGGACAAGACAAACAATCTTATGTCAAGCCTTGTGTCATTCAGATTGTGCAAGTGTGACAGCACAAAGTGCAGGGGATATTGGGTGAAGTGCCAGGGAGAGGGTGGTTGGAAGTGTAATCATAAGTGCAGACAGGGCAGCGCAGCTCTGGGTAAGTGCAAGGAGGCAGGGGACTGTAGAGGTTACAGCTACAGTCCCTAATCTGATGTAATGCAGGGCCCTGGCCTCAGAAAGTTGTGTTGATGATGCAGAGAGTTTTGAACTGGATCCTTGCAGCCCCCGGGAGCCTGCATGGGTGTGGGGCCAAAGATAAGTCTTGCAGTCCTGTTCTGGATTCGTTGAAGAGGGGGGAGAGTAGGGATAGGCAGATTGAGGAAGAGGCTGTTGCAGTAGTCAGCATAGAGAGAACCAGGGCTCTGGAGACAGTGAGCTTCTGGGGGAAGTGAGAAAAGGAAGAATACCTCTGAGGAGGTGCAGCTGATAGTGGGCCTTCTTGACAAGGTCAGTGATGTGAGGAGAGGAGAAAGTGGAGTCGAAGATGACACCAAGGTTTTTTTGCCTCACAAGAAGGCAATGGAAGAGGGCCCAAGGAGAAGGATCTCAGTCTTAGTGGCATTAAGGCAGAGATCATTGGAGGCGCACCAGTCCTGAATCGCGGATAGACAGTCAGGAATGATAAAAAGAGCATAGGAGACTGAGGGGATCCTGAAGGCGAGCCGAGTGTCATCCGCATAACACTGAATGTAAGAGGAGAAGGTGGAGATCAGGTGGGCAAAAAGGGGCCAACTAGACATTGAAGAGCCAGAATGAGAGGGTAGAGCCCCGGGGAACACCAAATGTGGAGAGAGAGAGATGTGGTGGAGAGAAAGGAACAAAGTTGGATCTGGGAGGGTCGGTCCAGAAGGAAGGAGGTCAACTACTCCAGGGCCTGATTCGGGAAGACCAGGTTCTCGCAGAGGCGATTGATCATGATGGCGTGATTGACCGTACCAAAACAGAGGTAAGACTGAAGAGGATGAGGACAGAAGGAAGCCTGGAGGCGAGATTAGAGAACACATCTTCACGGGTGTTCAGGAGAGCAGTTTCCATGCCTCTGGCTGCTCTGAAGCCAGAATGATGGGTGTGGAAGCAACCAACATATTTGGTGTGGAGAGCAGGCTGGGAGCTGGTCAGATTATTATGGCATTTACCCAGGAAAGGAGTGAGCTCCTCCTGAGACCACCTCTAAATTGATATTAGTAAACACACATCACTTCTACAATAGATTAGTGGTTGGTCTAATACCTATTGGGTGGCCTAACATTGGGGGTTTTGGTTGGTTGGCTTTCTACTGACCAACCCTGGGCAAGTGACAGGTCACCAATACATGAGACAGACAGGAGTAGGGGGAGAGAGGTCCATGGACTGCCTTCCCTTCAATTAATGAAAATACCATCCTATTCCTAGGCCATGAGCCAGAGTAATTTCTTTGTATTTGACCTTATGCGGTGTCTGTGAATATGTGTGAGGAGTGAGGCAGGTGTCCTATCTGTGTTTGTTATTAATGAATAGACTATGTTCTTCAATTATGGGCCATGTGTGGTGAGACCGCACCTGGAATTATTTCACCCTCCATTTATTGGGATTTTAGCTAATATTAGTGCAAGTGTCATAGGTCCTTTACCACTGGGGGAACTCTTGGATTATACTTCATGGAGTCTTTTGCCTTCTTGTTGTCGTGCACCTGGCTTACAAAGGCTGGTTGTTCTTTTAATGAATCTAAACATATATGCCTTGTGTCTTGGAAATCGTTATCTCGTGCTCTCACTGCAATGCTCTGACCCTCCCAAAGTTTTCAGTACCCTTGGCTTGGGTTGCTAACTACCATCTGAGCTCTGCAAAGATCTGTATTTTGTTATTTCAGCAATGTTAGTTCTCGTGAAGCCTTGAGGCCTTTCATTTACCTAGAAACGTGTTGTGGCTTCCATTTTGGAAAAGATGGCTGCCCATTACGGTTGTGTTTCCATGTAAATGAGCTAGATTTGTGTATCGTTCATGTTGTCTTCAGCTTAGACATTGCTTTTGTTAGTATTCTTCATGTCTTTATGAATGCCATGTTACTATTCTTCATGTTTAAATGCATATTTTACTTAGTGTTTGCGTTCTTCATTTTGAATGCACATTTGCATTGTGTCTAATGCATGCACATGTATTGTTTCATTGTTTGTTTATTTATTCTTGCCATCTTTAGCTTTAGATAATGTTCATCTCTTGTTGTACCTACCTGGGATATAGGCGCTACGGTTGCCTTAGTGAGTAATGTTTCTCACCCGCGCGGTATTGAACCGGGGAGGGGCAGTATTTATGGATGACGTAACCATCTGTCTCCAAACATTCCCCCCTCTGGTCGAGTCCTCGAACACATACCTCTACATTCCGTCTCCCACATGGGGCTCTTTGGGTATCCATATCTTAGTCACCATCGTCAAGGTGCCTGTATCTCTCACATGTTTGTCAACACTCCAGATCATATTGCAGCATTCCACATTGGAATCACAACATACCCAGTGCTCAGTGTAATTGTGAGAATCCTGAGGATAAGTACATTTTGATCCTGGAGGGGTGATAGTACTTTACATTGCTTGGGAACAGGATATGTAATCTGTTAGGGTATACCTATGCACGTAATCATCCCGATGTATTACTATTTTCATTCCAACTGCTGCTTTGGCAGCTCTTTTGCCACCGTTTATTGCCATTCTTAGAATGCAGAATGCCAGTATTAGCAGTACTACTGTCAACACTGGAGGGTGGTATTGGTACTTCTGCCCTCGATATGGTTGGTACAAAGACACAGAGCACCCCTGGTTGGATGAGCAACCAAGGCTTAAGTACTCAGGAGGTGATGCAGGCTGGTCCTTAAGTACAGTGTTTCCCCAAGCGCCACAAAGGAATGCCCACACACTATGCTAGCTGATAACGCAGCTTCTTTATATAAGATAAGGTTCAGTAATATACATACATATACATAATTCACTTTGTACTCAGGCAGTTCTATTCAAATAATGGCAAATATGTGCACACTATGTAGTACCACACAATATTTACATTCAGTAATAAATGCACCAACTGCAGACAGTTTCAAATAGGCATGTGCATTCTTAAGTGACATTAGATGTAACAGCATAGAGTAGGGAAGAAAGGCAGGTTAGTTGTGAACAGTGGCAGAATGTTTTCAACAGTGAACAGTGGCAGACGTTTTCAACAATCGGGAAGGGTCTCACTCTTATCCTCTTCTTGCTCTGAAGCTAGCAAGAGGCATGAGACTTATCTCCCGTGGAAAGGCTTGACCCTGTTAAAATGAAACACCTGAGAGGCTACCCCAGGAACACCCATGTCAACCAGATAGTTGACCTCACCAATTTTGGAGATTATCCTGAAGGATACAGTCCACTTATCTACCAAAGCTTGAGGCTTGCTAGGCTCCATCACAAGGATCTCATGACCAGGAGTCCAATCCACTTGTGGGGCCTTAAGGTCAGGGCAGTACTTGTTCAATTCGTAGCCTGCCTTGAGATTGAGATTTGCTGTTGTCTGGCCCATCATCTATGCCATCCTCCTTCTGATTTCTTACACATAGCCCCCCACTTTCTTCGCAGGACCTCGAGGGGGGGCTTTCAAACCTTCTCATACTAAGGCAAGGGGCCCCCTCATTGGATGCCCAAAGAGGAGCTCAAAGGGGCTGAAACCAACACCCTCCAGAGGCACTTCTCTAAAGGCAAACAGCAGGCATCATAGGAGGTGATCCCATTTCCTCCTTACGGACTCTTCCGAAGCACCCAACATCCTCTTGAGAGTCTCGTTAAATTGCTCAACCAGATCATTGGTCTGAAGATGGTAGGAGGTGGAGAACTTGTAAGTTACATCACATTCCTTCCACATAGCTTGCATGTAACTAGACATAAAGGCGGATCCTGTGTTAGAAAATACCTCTTTAGGGAAACCAACTCTGGTAGAAATGCCCAGGAGAGCCCTGGCAGCCACGTTGGCTGTTATGGTCCGAAGAGGTATAGCCTCAGGGTACCTGCTGGCATGATCTACCAGAACCAGGATGAACCTGTGTCCACCTGATGTCGGAGGGTCTACGGGACCAGCCATGTTGATGGCAACCCTCTCGAAACGCGTGCCAACCACTGGCAAAGGCTGCAGTGGGGCAATGAAACTGCCTTTAGTCTAGCCGGACAAGTAACAAGTGGGGCAGGTCTTGCAGTGAGCTTCCACTTGTACTCCCATCCTGGGCCAATAAAAGTGGACTGAGATCCTTTGCTTGGTGTTCTTAGTGCCAAGATGACCAGCTAAGGGTACCACATGTGCAAACTGCAAAAGGAAGGGCCTGTATACCTGGGGTACAATCAACCTCTTGACAGGTTTAGGCTGAGTGGGTTCACTGTAAAGGAGCTAACCCACCCAACAAATCTTAAAAGACCTAGGCACTTCACCTTGTGCTGTGCCTGTGCCTGTTTTCTTAGACCATCATGAGAGTGGCACTCTCTCTGATCCTTACAGAAATCTGCCCTAGAGGGCCTACCGTCAGACAACAAGCACTGGAGGTCTGGGTGATCCTCTGGGGTGAGTACCTCTCCCTGAGGAGGGCCCTCTGCCTCCATTCCCTCCAGAGTTCAATCTACATTCATCACTGGGCCTAGTCCCTCAGGAGCAGGGACCACAGATAGTGCTGCTCTGCTGAACAGCTGGAAGAGAAGGGCCCCCCTTCACAGAGGAGGTCTTCTTACTCCTCCTATGAGTCTTGGGTTTCCGCTTTGGCCTGGGTAACTGACTGTCAGTCAGGCCCTGTGTGACTTGTGACCTTGTGACTGCAGCAGCAGTCAGCGGCAACCCATCAGAGATTATCCCAATCTCTACTAAGTCATTACCCAACAAAATGTTGGCAGGCACATTGTCCTGAATATGGTCAGGAGGCCGTGCTGTCTTGTCATCAGTCTGAATGGTGACTAGGGCTACAGGAGCAAGTTTGGGAGGCCCACGAGCTAACCTGGTGGTTCTCAGAGGAGCACCTAAATAGTCCTCTGGCCTAAGCAGAGTCCTGTCCACCACTGTCATGCTAACCCCAGTGTCTCTCAAACCAGTGGAAGACTGTCCATTTATGAGGACACATCTAAGAAATCTATGGGTATTCTGTGGGATAGTAGCAAGTACTTCTCAGTACTGGTCTCAGGACCTAAGGGACTCCAAGAACAATTCTGCATTAGCACCAAAGGTGATTCCTGGAGAAAAGGGAAGGACAGTGCCCACCACCTCAGGCATGGGGTAAGTATAGGTTAGGCTGACAACCCGGACGACAAGTGCATTAACTTTATACTTGGGGTCACCCTTCCTGTGGTCCAAGGCCCTACCATCCCAACAGGTGGCAGGAATGCAGGGAACTGAATTCGATCCTCTGGGAGCCTGCTTTGCAGCAGGAGCACCACTACTCTTACTCTCAGCCCCATGGGATGTAACGCAATGTCACACTGCATCAAAGCAGGACCAGACCCACACACCCCCAAACCCACAAGGAGCACAGCCATGACAGCTGTACCCACAACCACAGGTGTGGGCACCACCACAGAGGATACACCACCTACCGGATTGACCATGGAGACGCAGGGGGACAGCAGCCCAGTAACATCACAGGTGGAAGTGCCAACAACCCCAGGTCGCAGTCTCCGCCGGCATCCCTCCACCACACCTGAGAGCCCAACCCGCCACCGCAGGATTCCCACACCTGAGCTGGACACTGACACCTCATCAATTGGCTCCCCTGTCAAAATCCCCCCCACCCCCACAGCGCAGAACCTCTCCAACGCAGTCTTCAGCAACCATTTGGCATGGTGCTGCAGAGGCTAGGGGACATGCAACAGAGGCAGATGAAGATGGAGGCCATTGGGCGCACCTACGCAGGACATATGCAGGTCATACATGACAGCATACAGGGGGCCACATGCAGGATTGTGTGGGACAATGCAAGGAAACAGAGAGTGATCACTGCCAGTACAATAGCACTGATGACATTTGGCCAGAGGGTCTGTGAGATGACGAAAAGTATCAGCCAAAGCAATGAGCTGGTACACCAACAGATTCTGCGGCAACAGGGGACTCACAGCAGAGCACACCAAGGTGGCAGTCCCTGCACCATCTCCGATCCATATCACCAGGTGCTGAAAGGGTGGGGGGTGCATGGAAATAATGTCGTGAGAACAGCCGCCCTGAGTGGCAATGCCGTGGACCTGGTGGTAGGAGGGGGAATAGTGTGCTGGGGAGTTGGTGGCGGGACGGGCAGGGGGGTTAGTGTGCTGCGGAGCAGGTGGTGGGACAGGGAGGGGTAATAGTGTGCCTGGGAGTTGCTGGCGGGAGGGGGGATAGTGTTCTCGGGAGTTGGTGGCGAGAGGGGCATAGGGGATTGTTTGGGCACATGGTTAGAATAAAACAGTTGAACTACATCAATGCAAGGACAATCGTGACTGTGTCATTGTGGAGTTTATTTACAAATGTGACAGTCACACAGTGGTGCATGGCTTGTCAGGGCCTGGCAAGCCATCTCCCTTCCCTCACGTCATCTCTGACGTTGCCTGGTCTGGCACCTGCCTCAGGCACTGCGTCATTACTAGTGCGACATAGCACATGCAAGCACATTTTTGCCCACTTTTTCAGGACCGTACATAAGGGCTTCCGACTGTGCGATCTAGGTAGCGAAAATGTGCCTTCAGGAGTCCAAAGATCTGCTAAATGCACACACTGGTCCTGCTGTGTGTGTGGTTATATGCCATGTTGTGGGGTGTTTGTGGATCATGCACTGGGGTCCTCAGCCATGCCAGCTACAGATATCCGGACTCACCTGCATGGGGAGAGGCACACACATCAGTCACTTTGAAATGTGTGATGGTGGACTAACATTTTGTATCAGGGCAGTGGACATTATGTGCATGCATATGGGGACTCATCACATGGCATGTGCCTGTACAGTTTCTCACCATGCTGTGTCACTGGTATAATGCATTATTTGACCTTCACATGCACCCTCTGGCATTGCTGTAGTTGCTTGGAAATGTGTCTGTTGGTGACATGTGTTCCTGTAGGCGGCCATGGGTCTGTGTATTGCTCTCTTGTGTGTGGCATGCATGGTTTCCCATCGGCCTTCCATGCTGATCTTGGGGGAGTTGGGCAACATTGCAGGGTGGGTGCACATGTGTACATGACTGTGGCACTGGCAGGTCTGCAGTTGGGCAAGGCAATGTTGGCATTTGTTTGGTATTGCTTAGGATCATGCATGATGCATTGTGGTACCTGTAGCCATGTATGTGGTTCACAATGATGCTGTATGTGTTATACAGCATTTCCGTCAAGGTGTGGCCATCATGTACATGCACCTTGGACTGTAGTCTGATGTTGGATCTGGGGCCGTCCAGGTACTACACTTGCATTTGCTTGTCAGGACATGCTTTGTGTCATTCATCACACACATCCCAATTTGGTCAGGTGATTCAGAGTGCATGCGTGCAGGCAGATTTACTCACGCACTATCCATGCCCATTGTCACCCGAGCCTCTCCATGTATCTTGTCAGTTTGCTGTTCCGTAGGACCATTGAGTTGTGGGTGGAACCTGGCCAGCGGGAACACCAGTGCGTGATGATGAGGTCAGGTCACAGGTGACCTGCACATTGAGGGAGTGGTAGTGCTTCCGATTCCTGTAGACCGCTTCATGGTCCTGGAGGGCCACCAACGCAAAATGGGTGCAGTCCAGGGCTGCTATTACATTTGGCAGCTGGGCTATGCCACATAACATTGCCTTCATGGCATTTACCTGGGCAGGTGGGCAGTGCAATGTGCTGATGCACATGCCACAGAAGGGCATCCAGCACCTGGGCCAACACTGCACTGAATGTGGGCTGTGCCATGCCGTGCATCATGGCCACAGAGTGCTGTAAGATGCCAGTAGCTAAGAATTTAAGTACAGACACCAGCTTCCGCAGTGGGGACACGGCTGTCCAGATGTTTATCCTGCTCCCTAAGTCATCCTCTTTTGTGCTGAGGAGCACTGTTATAGTCTGCCTGTTGAGGTGGTACAGAGTCACCAACTGGGTGTCAGTGTGGGTCCAGGGTGAGGGCCTGACCCGTGGGATGGATGCACACCTTGCTTGGGCATCCTACACCTCCCCACCACCTGTACTCTCTGTGCCCTGGCCTGGCTGACCTGCATCTCTACTTTCAGGTGCAGCATGAGCAGCTGCCTGTCCCATCTTGCCACAAGTAATGGCAGCATGGTGTTGGAAACAGTGTTTGGGGGAGAGGTGTGCCATATGTAGCCCTCTGGAGTGCACTGGGTGAACATGTAGTTTAATTTCTGGCATCTATGTTCATTTACCTCCAGCTACATGCTGGAGGTAAAAGTTGGCTGTATTAGCGCCAGTTTTCAGTGCTAATTCCGTCGTACATGGACTTGTGATATGGCTGTAATTACACTTTGTGTTGACGGCACTTTTATCGGCGGCTGTGATAGCGCCGGGTGTAATATCGCAGGCTGTAATAGCGCCGGTTCATTTGTGGTCGGCGGTATTTGCACCGAGTCATAATCTGGAGGAGCCGTATTGGCGGCGCTAATTCCATTACTGCTGGAATTTAAGGGCTGCCACCCAACTCGAAATGAGGCCTTCAGTGTTGAAACTTGCTACTACAAAATATCCACACTTCTTTACTACTTTAGGCCCTCTGCATTGTGTAAAAGGAGGTTCAGTAATATATATACATATAAATAATAACACTTTGTAATCAGGCAGTTCTATTCAAAGAATGGAAAAATATATACACTCAATACACAATACTTAAATTCAGTAATAAATGCACCCACCAACTGCAGACAGTTTCAAATAGGCATGTGAGGTGTAACAGCATAGAGTAGGGAAGAAAGGCAGGTAAGTTTTTAGACTAGATAAACAATTTTGTGTGAGGATCCCCCCACCTGGGCAACCTGTAATGGAAACATTAGGGAGAAACTTATCTTGTCTTTTACAGCCCAGTCCAAAAGTGTTCAATAACCCTCTAATTTCTTTTTAAAGGTTCCATCACCCCACAGTACCTGAGAGGCTACAGGAGAACAGAATCCAGGATGACTCTGGGACACCTGAGAATGGAAGACACTCTTCCTCATCACAGTACCTTTGGTGCCCTGGCAAGTGGCAAGGTTTCTTGGCTTCACTCAACCGGACCCCTGACGGATGGACAGCCTTTGGAAGAAGGAGTCTGTTGGACAGGTGTTGCACCGACTGTAGAAGTCCTGAGAAGGTGAAACTTGCTGTGGGCTGCTCAAAGGTTTTCTAGATGAGAGGAAGACCCCTGCGGATCTTCGATGACTTCTGGCGGCGATGGGTCAGAAGGTCACTTTTGGTGTTAGTTTTGAAATATCACGGTTTTCGACCTTTTGGTTCTTTGGCGCTGCGGCCACGGACATCTGGATGACTTCTGGTGACCTGGACACAACCACTGGAATAGACCACAGACTCTCACCAAGACTGCACCATCTGGATGTCTTTTTTGATTCTGGTGGTGGGAAAACCACTGGCTAAACTTGCTCTGCACGCAGTGAACCTGGACCTTCTCTGGTGGGGAAAAGTGGCCAGTGATGATGGCAAGGATGTCCCATGAAATTTTCTTCAGAAGTTTGAAACTTTTGCAGCTGCGGGTGTCAAGCAGCACTATGCCAGGGTACCCTTTTCTGGGTGCTACACTGCACCGGGATTCCAGCAGTCCAAATGCTCCTCCGGACCCTGGGTGACACCACTGGACCATTTTGTCTCAAAATGTCCAGGCACTCCTCTTCTGGATTCATGAAGACTCCTTCTCCGAATGACAGGCACACAGGACTGGCTTCCAGGGTACTTCGGAAGAGCAGCAGCAGGTTGCATGATGGTCCCTCATAGCTCATGGAGAGGTCTCATATTCAGGTCCTCTCTTGGATCCTTCCTTGGAGCAGCACAGCAGCCTTTGGATGTCAGTGAAGAGTAGCAGCTGCGATCTTCCTCCTCCAGCTGGACTCCAGGGATCAGCTTCGGTTTCAACTTCAGCATCTTAATAAATTGGTGAGTGAGAGGTCCCCTGTTATACACATTCGGCCCCATTCATTCAAGCTGATCCAGGCTCAGTCAACCAATCACGCAGAAAGGCGTTCATGCAGACAATCAACCAATCAGGCACAAAGGCATTCAGGCCATTCATCCCAAACCAGACCCCCATAACATTGGAGTAGGCACCCAGCCTTTCAGAGCACTACACTGCATTCATATCGGTTTCTGTCAGGGCTATCTCAAGCATTGTGTCACACACAGAAACCAGACACTCATAACACAGAATGTGAGTTGGCTCCCAACTCCATTCACACAGGTCCCACCCCAAGGCTGTATTCACAACCTGCAGTCCGTGGAAAGGATCCAGCCTTACAGGAGGCAGCCCCAGAGACATGTATGGTATTTCCACCCAACAGCCAGTCAGGGAGAAGGGACAGAGTCAGGGCTTCTCAGGACTTTGGGAAATAAGGTGTAAAGGCAATAGAGACTAAGAGGCTACAGTGGCCACCTTGTCTTTCTTCAGGAATCCATTGATTCATATGACAGGGCCTGGGTGTCCCAAAAATGGAGGACACTCAGAGCCACTGCTGAGTCAGCATGTAGCTGCCACCAGCCTATACCCTGCACTGTGGGCAACATACAGGTGCCCAAAAACACATAAGGGGTACAAGGGTGCCCAACCATGGGTGCCATAAGGGTATCCCATGGGTGTTGTTCACCAAAAGGAAAACATGAAGAGCTGCACTGCCTCAGGTCCAGGCTGGGCCCAAGTCACAGAAAGCATAAATAAAACACACACCGAGAAGTGGTAGGACAAGTACTAGGGGGCCCTGTCCCTCCAAGAGGCATTCCCAGCATCACAACTACTATGGCTATTAATATTTTGAATGCATTAGCTAGCCACATGGGTTTCCATGAGAGCAGGTAGCTAAACCAGTCATCATTTTCAATCTCCTCCACCTCTTCCAGCATTTATGTGTGCAATTCTGTTGGGGGTAGTTATGGCCTCTGTGAGTGTTCCATTCTTCCCATCGTGGGAGGTTATTTGTGCAGAAAGAAGGCCCAATTTCTGCGCACATGCCTCCTTCCATGGCCATTATTAAATCGAGAACGTACCTGTTCTGGAGGGTCATAATCCTGAGGGCCCTTAGCTCCTCCTTTATGGCGCTAAAGCCTTTCACAGTTGCATTAATTGTTTGCAATAACTCTCGTTTGGTTATTTGTAACCATTTTCCATTAGTGGATGCTTGCAAGCTGGGAGTCTAGAAGGACTTTAAAAATACTGCAGTTTACTGGACAATGTATGTTCATATGGTATGTCATCATAGGCCTCTATTTATGGTCCTGCCTTCCTTACTCTCTCTGGACCTCCTCCTCTGCTTCTTTTTAATGGTGCCTGCAAATGACGGCACTCATCATATTCCATGCGTGGACACTGTTCTTTGCTTGTTTATTTTTCCACCACTTATAATGTCTTCACTACTGTATGCAGCTGGCGTATAAGTGAGATTAGTGTACCCTGCTGACGTTTTTAACTCTGGTAATGGAAATAATCCCTGTGCTTCCGAAGACAGATCACTGCTCTGGAGAAGAGGAGCCATGGGTTCTGTGCCCCCTTCGTCATGCTGATTAATCATCCATTCTTTCGCTGGTGGCTCCTCTATCTCTTCCGCATACATTTTCCACAGTTCCAGAATGGCTAGTTGTTCTGTTACGGTTTTCCTTTATACGCGGCATGTAAATATGTGCACATGTGTTGCAGTACTAACCCTCTGGTTAAGGGGATTCACTACATATGCATTCCATAAGTGTTAATACTTCTGATAGGGTAACAACAATCTGATTGCTCCTCCTGAGACCACCTCTAAATTGATAATAGTCAGAACACATCACTTCTACAATAGACTATTGTTTGGCCTAATACGTACAGGTCGGCCTAACTTTGGGGGGTTTGATTGGTTGGCTTTCTACTGACCAACCTTGGTCAACTGACAGGTTGTCAACACATGAGCCATACAGGAGTAGGGGGAGAGAAGTCCATGGACTGCCTTCCCTTCAATTAAAAGAACTACCATTTCTCACTCCTAGGCCATGAGCCAGAGTCATTTCTTTGTGTTTGACCTGGTGCGGCACCCGTGTCTGGGGATAGGCATGTGGAGTGAGGCAGATGTCCTATCTGTGTTTGTTACTAATGAATGGATAGTGTTCTTTAATTATGGGTCATATTTGGTGCGACCGTGTTTGGAATTATTTCACCCTCCATTTATTGGGATTTTAGCTAATATTAGTGCGAGTGTTATGGTTCTTTTTACCACTGGGGACACTCTTGGGTTATTCTTCATCGAGTCTTTTGGCTTCTTGCTGTCCGGCAGCTTGCTTACAAAGGCTGGTGGTTCTTTTAATTCATCTAAGAATATATGGCTTTCATCTTGGGAATCGTTATCTCGTGCTCTCACTGCAAATTTTGGACCCTCCCTAAGTTCTCAGTAACCTTGGTTTGGGTTGATAGCTACTGTCTGCGCTCTGCACGGATCTGTATTTTGTTATTTCAGCAGTTTGAGTTCTTGTGAAGCCTTTAGGCCTTTCATTTTCTTAGAAGCGTGCTGCGACTTCCATTTTGAAAAGAATGGCTGCCCATTCCACTCACGTTTCTATGTTAGTGAGCTATATTTGAGTATCGTTCATGCTGGATTCAGCTAATACATTGCAAACATTGTTATTCTTCATGTCTTTATGGAGACCATGTTAATATTCTTCATGTATAAATGCATATATTACCTAGTGTTTGCCTTCTTCATGTTGAGTGCACATTTGCTTCATGCCTAATGCATGCACATGTATTGTTTCATTGTTTTGTTTGTTTGTTTATTTTTGGCATTTTTAGATTTAGATCATGTTCATCTCTTGTTCAGCCTGCCTGGGATATGGGCGGTACAGTTGCCTTAGTAAGTAACATTTCTCACCTGTGCAGTATTGAACCAGGGGAGGGGCAGTATCTATGGATGGCTTAACCATCTGCCTCCCAACACGTAACATTCCCCTGCAGCACACAGGCTACACTGGCATCACCAATGTCAGTCTACTGATAACCTCAACTACAACACTACACTATCCAAAATGGCATCTAGCATGTAAGTAATTTGTGTATTTTCATACCGTGCAGTTATGTTTAAAGTAAACACTATGACATGCTGCATTGTTTAGTATTGCAACAAGGGCTCCCAGAACAGGTTTGAAGTATCATTTTTTGTTTGGACTCCATCCAGCAGTTATGTAACATTTTCTACTATGTGCCAAGTTCCCACCCCCAAAGTCTGAAGGTTGAGGCAGAGAGAGTTGCCCGCCCAGAGCTGTGCTTGTGAATGAGCATTTCCTTGGAGGATGGTTTTTGGAGCGGAGGTGCTAGAAGAACTCCGGCCAGCCCTTTGAGTGTATTGCAGACACCCACCAACCCACAATGGACACAATCGCTCACTTGCTGGAGGTTCCACAGCTAAATATTCTAGCACATTGATCAAAGACACTGCATATACGCACAGGAAAAAAAAACACTTCTATATTCCATTCTGGCAAGCCCCACCAGAAATGTGTATGGCCAGATTGAGTGAAGGGCGCCCTAGTTAATCTAAATCGTCAAGAAATCTATTCAGTGTTCTCTGCAGGCTTCCTCCCCCTGACCCATGTCTCCACTTTCCCCCCTATGGGGCACTGGTTAGATGTGCTGCGATTCTATCGTTTACTTTGATAACATCATGAAGAGACTATCTACACTCATCCCATAACATGGCACTTCTGCTTCTGGTACCGTGGACCCGCTGATCCTTCCAAAACCTAGAGAATTTGAAAGCGCAAGATGCTCTTTTTCCTGCTGTGAATGACTTTTCCCTTTGCCTGCATTTGAAGCATCCTGGACTTTCTTTTAGTCATACTTGGCTGTGTATGGCCCTCTCTTTTCAGATCCACACTCCTTGCCTCTCCCTTTCGTTAACATTGCTGGCTTGAGTTAGTCGGAAACTGTCCTTCCTCTCATCAACACAAAAGCCCCAACCCCCTGGTAGAGTGTGGTGTCCGTCAGTAGACTACCCTCCAATTGAGGCTGCTCACTACTGCCAATTGATTAATTCCCTTAATTAGCCTATTGTCTCTTTTCACCTATATGTGGCAGGATGATATAGTGCTGTGAGCTGATGTGCAATGGCAAGAGAATCCAGAAGCCCCCACATAAGCAATGAGGTGAACTATATAAATATTCTTTAGGGATCCCCTCCCTATTGAAAATCTTCATTAGACTTTTTTTTAACACCTATCGTGGTGACCTTAGTTACCGCCTCCCACTCAGCCCATTGAAAGTGCAGTCTACGCATACCTGGATGAGAACTTTGTCCTTTCAAATGGTCCCCTATTGTATATGGCCAACTTTGTGCAAACAACCCTAGGCACCCCTACAGGCATGAGTGGCAGCTTACTCGCTATCTTGATCTTGTCATTTACAGCACATAGGTGGGAATCAGTCCCTTCCTTATCTATGTCCCTGCCCATTCGGGGACACCAGTATCTGTCCCAAACTGCTTAGTCAAACTGAAACCAACATGTCCCCTGTGGACTAGTCCTATGATTCCTACTCACAACGCTATTGGCGGAACCACCCTTGGACACCCTTACAATGTCCCACTCGCTATCAGCTAATTGTGGGATCACCTGAACATACTCCATAAGGGAGGATCCCTTCGACTCCAATCGAATCCCTCCCACAGCCATTGGTGAAAAAGGGATGGCTTCCTCCTGTAGTTACCCAACTCTTCTCTACCTGCTGCTGGGGTGAGCAGGACAATCATTCTTTCCACTGGTACATGAGCTCCACTTACTCCATGGTATCCCATGTGCAGGTGCAGAGGCAATCCACCATTACATTACTATCATCTGGAGCATATTGGTACCTTATGTTAGACTCCATATGTTCTACCATCCATCTGGCTGGACTGGGTGAGGTTGTAGACATGCTTATGAATGCTAGGTTTGTGATCTCTCTTAACCATCAACTGTAAACCCCACATGAGAATCTTAAAGGGGGTCATAGTCGAAGAATAGGGAAGTCTTTGTGGAGAAACAATATTACACACCATGGCCCTCATTACGACCCTGGCGGATTTTTTCCGCCATCGGCGGACTTTTCCGCCATGGCGTAAAGTCCGTTTACGCCATGGCGGATGGTGGACTTACCGCCCCATTCCGAGGTCGGCGGGGCGGTAAGTCCCCATTGACCCATTTACCCTTCCCCATTCCCATTTCGGCCCCATAGGGTATAATGGGAGTGGGGAAGGAGTTAATTACGCCACCGTAAATTACGGTGGCGTAATTAACACCAAGGTCCCATAGCGCCATGGATTTTTACGCCCGCAAAAAGCGGGCGGAAAAATGACCATGGCGCTCTGGGAACTCGGGATTGGCGGTAAGGGGTCGGCGCAGCTAACGCTAGCGTAAACCCCTTACCGCCAGGGTCCTAATGAGGGCCCATGTGTTTATGAAACCTCCAGCACTGCTTCAAGAGTCAGTTTCCCAATGGTAAAAGTAAAGAAACTTTAAATGTGGCATGTAACATTTTCCTATGTCGCATCTAACAATACATTGTTGCCAGTTAGCATTCCACCTCTCCGTCCCTCCAACAGATTATTTATACGCAGAAGATTCAAATGTATCCATTCATTGTACCCCCATCCAGAGTTCAATTGGAGAGGGAACAGAGTTGCAATGTCACCAGCAAACAGTATTTTCCACACCAGTTGAAGTGTTATAGAGGCATGGGGAAGCGTTCTCAGCAACAGTAATACAGAGCAGTACTAGGCACACACACAGAGGGGGGAAAGGGTTCCAAGATGGTGGCCAGGACAGGTATGCACTTGGGCCAGCCCCCAAAGCAGATAGAGAGGAACCAAGGAGCAGCATCTAATTCCAGTCCTACCCTCATCAGAATGTCCAGCGGCAAACATTAAGGAAAATACGAACCATGGGGGAGGTGGGAAAGCACTATAAAACCCAGTCAGGGTGGAACGTATTTGGTGAGAGGCAGCTGGAGGTATTCAGAGACTGAGGGTTTATTTATATATTTTATTTGTAAAGCGCATAGATAGGGCCCGTTGGCATAGTAGCACCTGGACATGACTAACACACACAATCAAATAGATAAGTCTACAAGCTGGGCAGCGGCGAATCCGCAGTCAAAGGAGACCCAAGTTGGTGAAAGAAAAAAGCTTTGAGGTCATGCTTGAATTTCGGGAAGCTGGAACAGTCTCTAAAATGCCTCGCAATTGTAGAACATTCAATGTGCCAACCAGGCCTCCCGTTTCCCTGAGGGAAACTCCGAAATGGCTCCTGTGATTTGGATGTTTACCACAAAGCAACATCTCTAGAGTATCGTTTGTCACTCTCACCTATTTCGTCATCAGCGTTGTGGAAGCCACCTGAAAACTTTCCATATTTGTCACCTATTGATTTAACATCAAAATAAATTGCCTTTCACAGTTGCATAAGCATGTCCATTCTTCGTGATTTGTTCTGTAAATGATATTATCTGAGGTTGTGGAAAGCCACTGGAGAAGAAGACAGGCATTTGATGGCAAGATGGGAAGACTTAAGAGAGGAGAAGCTGGAGAGATCTGGGGGCAGAGGGGGAGAGAAGGTTGATGTGTGTAAAATGACAAGGGCTTAGAGAGTAGTGATGGTACTGTAAGGAAGGAGGGGTCACGTAAGGTCACCAAATTGCCATTGAGGGGAAGGTGAGAAGTTTAAAGAATAATGTTAAGAGTAAGGAGGTGCTAATATCAGGGAAGAGTGTATGCGAGTTGAAAGGAAGGAAAGATTTGGTATCATCAGGTGATGGAAGTGATATTCAGGTGGAGGGGGGTTCAAAGGAAACGGTCATAGCATCAGGTGCTCAAGGTTTTAGCAGGGAGTGCGACCAACAGGGGAGGGTGTTATTGAGGTTGCCAAGGTGGAGCTGAGAATGAGGGTGATCTTAAGAGGATGTGGTGATAACCACAAGTGGCGAAGGAGGCACATAGGCAGAAGTGATTCTAACAACAAGTGGAGGTGGGTTTTATGCAGGCGTGCTAAGATCAGAACATGGAGATGCCAGTGAGAAGTAGAAGACTTACTGGAAGAAATATTGGGGGATGAACTAGATAGACAGGAAGGTTCCAGAGGACCAGGCTAGACCCAGGCAGTAACGGATGATGGGAGGTGGAATGAGGACAAGACAGGAAGAGTACAGTAGTAGTAGAGAGGGGGATGGGCCAGAATCCACCTGAGGGGTCAGGGAACCTTGGACTTTACTCTGTGTCTCTGTCTCTCACTCTCTCGCTCACACTCTGTCTCTCCCCAGTCCCCTCCCAGCTCTCTCTCTCGGTCTCTCTGTCTCTGATCCAGTAGCAAACACACAAAGTTGCCCCACAACTTAGAATCGCATGTTGACAATAGCCTTGGGTTTGGGGTCCCTGGACACTTGCACCTAGTGCCAACAGGTAAGAGGGGTTGGGATCCTCTATACGCAAAATGCCTGAGAAGCCAAGCTCACTGAGAATTTAAGGTCCCAGGACCAGTGACGTCTTTATGGGAAGGCAAAAGGGGCACTTGCCCCCCCCACACCCTCACCTTGGAAGGGGGCGACTCAAGGCTGCCTGATCTAAAGAAGTCTGTTTGCATTTTTCACCAAACATAAATGGCACGCATCAGGGTATTTTGTGGCTTGCTGCTGAGGCCAAACCTATTGCCTGTCTGTTGTTGACAGTTACATTCTGCTATGATTAATTTATTCTCTAATGCTTTCTGTGTTCACTATGGCACACATAGTGTGTGCATTCACTGTGGCACAACTCCTGCAGCATTGCGACCTTTCTGTGGGGGTCCTAGTGATCATGTGCAATAGCCAAAGTTGAAATGCATACTGATACATTTGATTGCTGGGATGGTTCAGAATATAGCTCAGTGTGTTAAGCACTCATTGCAGAGATATGTGTTCATATGCAAGATTACAAAACCAAGTTCCAGCAAGGCAAATTTAGAGATTCCTATCTCTGAGGTTGATAACCTGCATGAATATGTACTTTTCTTTGTAGCACATGAGGTGCTATTATCAGCAATGTGCCTACACCAGATAGCGGTCGCTATAAAAACAAACATAGCATCAATATGGTGAAGGTCTAGAAATTGGTTTCTACAGATGGGTGGTTGTAAGAGTGAGGCAGCCATCCCTAATGATGAGCATAAATTGCTAGTCTGGTGATGCGATTAGCTAATCAAATTCTGTACTGTGCAACCAAGGCCTTCATTCTCGTATTCTGGCTTTGCCAGCAGACGATACAGTGATCCTGGACAAATCATATTATGTTACTGACCATACTGCGCTGTGTTCTCTGAAAAGGTTTACCTTCTCACATGTCGGTGGCATTGTTTAACCCATTACCTTATCTTTCATTTTATATATGCCATTTAATTGGAAAGGGTTCTAGACAGAAGAGAGTGGACAAGATATTGCAGGCCTCTTGCAGGCATATTTTTAAGTCTGCTCATTTGACACAAAACTGTTTTGCTTTTTTATACAATTCAAAGGTTTATCTGCACGTTTATAAATAACAATTTCACAAGCCTTTGTTTGGACATATGTAAAGAGCTTTAAAATGCACAAGAGAATACCAGATACAGTCATTTAAGATCACATCAGTTAGTATGCTGGTACTTGTATACTTCCCTTGATGATGGAGACAACAAAGTTAGAAGCATCCCCATTTTGCCTAATATGCTTCTATAACTGATGTTTTAAAAATATTTTCATTTTGAGTTATGTGATTTGTGTGCGTTCCAAGTCAGTGCAATAAAATTGGATTTGTTTTTTTTGTCATGATAAGAACTGGAAAATAACTGGAAAATAAAGTTGTAAATTGCAAATCCCAGCATCACTTCACAACCAATGTGTGATCCCAATCTTATTCAATCTTGTATTGCCTAACCTGTCAAAATTACTAGTCCCTAAACCTTTCAAAAATGTCACCCCAGAGTGATTTTGTTCTCAGGATATCATCTTCAAAAAAGGCTCACTCTTATTTTCGCTGGCTATAGTCTTGCTAGGTCTATAATAATATTGAGCATGTATATCTTGCACACGGCAACCACTTGCCTTGTGTTGCTCTCTAATGGCAATGCTACCTGGAAACCCTCTTCCTCTTCTAATGTCAGCCTTTTTGGATACAGACACCTTCCTGGAGCTTCCTATCCTCACCCACTATATATGCTATGGTATGTGTAGCTTTCTGCTGGCTTCCAATTGGTCTCCCGTGTCAATGCTTGGGCACTTTTGCATTCTTTGAGGCAGAAAATCTGGGTCCTCTGTCTCTTCTGGGTTATGTGCACCTTTTTCATACGATCTCTGTCTGGCATTTATACTATGGTCGGTGTACCTTCCTCATGGCTACTATTGAAGAAAAGTGACCTGTTCCTATACAAGTACCATTGGCGTGGACTGCTAATGTTGCCCTTGAAATGCTACTTATTTATCATTCTTATTAAAGCAAGAATGTATAGGATAAAAGGACTGAAAGGGAGTAGCCATGTTTATTTTGATCAATGCGAGCCAGCAAATCAAGCTATGTATGGATGGTGATCACGACGATAGGGGCGTGAAACCTCAATCCCTTTGGTCGGATGGAGGGGGCACCAAGGGTGTCCCTGCCCTGTGCCCCAAAAGTGCTTAAGATGGCCTTGCCCAGAACCCTGACAAGGACTCTGGTAACTGAAAGGCCGGACGGGCCTAACTAAGATTGGGGCCTTGGACTCTCTTTGTTGTTTTGTTTAAGAATGTATTGGTTTTTAGAACCTGAGAAGTTAGTCGATCCTGACACTTTAAATTTGGTTAAAACCAAAGTTCTGTTGAATAATCTAACATGCTATTTCACTTTGGCTTTAAATAAAAGCAGTATGAACTGTATTTTCTTTCCTGGCATACTTCTTGGTCCTCGTCGCCGTTTGTTACACCGCGTGTCAATGTTGTTCAAAATAATGACTGCAGAGTTAGTGGAGGCATGTATTCTTATTTTTACTTTCTGCACTTTTTGTTTTCAAGTCTGGGGATGTCACGAATTCTTATGTTGGACTGGCCTTCTGAGATGAAGAATGTTTCCCAGGTAGGAAGCTGCATTGGTCAATACAGCTTTTTAGGTGATGGTGCATGAGAGACATGTTGTCAAACTTCTTTAGTTCCTTAATGAGCCTTGCCATGGGATGAGGGATGCGTTCAAAGATTCAGATTGTAATCTAGGACAACAGTGCCTGGAGTGCTTCCTCTGCCCAGATGGCACAGGACCATGGAATGGATGGTGGTCCCGAAGTCTGATGTTGTGATTTAATATTTGATTCTGTATAACAGGGAGAGTTGGTACCAGGCTATCTGTTTTTGGAATGTGGGTTTCAGAGGAGAACATGGTTGTGCATTTGGGTGTGAGTCGAGCAGCTTGCTGCATAACGGTTTATAGTCATAATGTCGACAAAAAAATGTCGACAGACAAAAATGTCGAAAAAATAATGTCGAAAATAATAATGTCGACATTCTATACTTTTAATGTAAAAAGTCATAATGTCGAAAAAAAAATGTCGACATTTTTTTTTCGACAATATGACTATAAACCCTTAACACTATCAACACCTCACCCAACACCCTCCTGCAACCCCCCCACACCCCACACCACCACCCTCCCACCCCTCATATGCAACACATTCTAATTATTTATATATTTATTTATTTATTTTTTCAATAAATAAATAACCAACAAAAAGTATCATTTACTATGGGGGGGTCCCCCCCCAACCCCCCCTCACCCAACACCCCCCTGCCACCCCACCACACCCCCTAACCACCCTCTCACCCCTCATACTCAACACAATCTAATTATTTATTTATTTATTTATTTATTTATTTATTTATTTTTTCAATAAATAAATAACCAAAAAGAGTCTAATTTACTATGGGGGGGTCCCCCCCAACCCCCCCTCACCCAACACCCCCCTGACACCCCCCCACACCCCCCCCCAACCACCCTCTCACCCTCATTCCCAACACATAGTAATTATATATTTATTTATTTATTTATTATTCAATAAATAAATAAACAAATAAATAAAAAGAATATCATTTACTATGGGGATGTCCCCCCCAACCCCTCTCACCCAATACCCCCTGCCACCCCCCACCCCTCATACTCAACACATACAACACAACAATAAATATATATTTATTTATTTATACAACATTTCGAAAAAATGTCGACATTAATGTAAAATGTCGACATTTTTGTATGTCGACATTATTGATTTTCTACATTAATTTGTCGACATTTTGACTGTCGACATTATTGATGTCGACATTATGACTGCACACCCTGCATAACACTACTGCACTCTTGACTAGCCTGATTCCTTTTGCCATGAGCAGAAATTCATGGTTTGTTCAATTAGTTTCAGATACACAGTTGACATCCAGTCCTTGATAAGAGTCAGTCTTTGAGATGCTGGGTGTTGCTGATGTTTTATATCTTCAGATAAAGTTGAGTACCATCAGTGTACTGGAGAATAGTGATTTTGGGGCTGGCAAGAAGTACTCACAAGAGAGCCATTGGTAGATTTATGATCACAGGGAACAGGATGAAACCTTTTGGTCCGTCACATATCACTGGGGACAACTGGGATCTGGAGGAGGAAGCAGTGTACACCGTGTTGTTAAATACCACATGATTAGGGCTTGATGGTTGACAGCTTAAATTGATGCCAGTAGGAGAAGCAGGTTCAGGAGGCAGGGGATGCCATTGTCTTCCTGGCTCCTGTCCGTGCTCTAGACGGGAGCTGGAGTGCTGGCAGGACATTTCAGTGCCGGGACAGAAGGTACGTTTATGTTAATTTAAATATGTGTATGGATGCGTGTATGCACAAAGCCCCCAGGACCTCACATACACAATAATCACATTGAGAGAGAGAGAGAGAGAGAGAGGGAGACAGACAGAGCGAGAGAGGGAGAGAGAGAGAGAGAGAGAGAGAGTGTGTGTGTGTGTGTGTGTGTGTGTGTGTGTGTGTGTGTGTGTGTGTGTGTGTGTGTGTGTGTGTGTGTGTTATATTTGTACAGAACATAACATCTATGATGTACCATGCCTGCCCCGTGAGCCCCCCCAGCTGCTCATATACACACATTGTATTGTATTCGACATGTATATAGCACACTTTCCCCATTTGTATGGCCTCAATGTGCTTTGTTGTTGGAACGGCCTCAGTGACCATAGTCCATGTATGGGAGATTCTGAGATTTAATTTAATAATGCCTGCCTGCATTTTGCCCGGTTAGGACTTTGGTGGGCTGGCTACGCTCAAGTAAGCATCCCAGAGGTCAGGCACATGGGTGAGTGCTGTAGGTGGTTTAGGATAGAGTGCTAGTGTTGGAGATTCTATGTGTGCCCAGCTAGACCAAACCTTATCGTGGGTTGTCGCTGTGTACTAATGGCAGAGGTGTTGAGGTACGTCAGGGGTTTCAGTGTGGACGGCTATGCGAGCTGCTAGACCTGAATAGAGTGCATGGATGGTTGGCTGTGCCATCAGCCAGTGTCCACAGACATGTTGCAAGGTATACATACCATAAACTTGGATGGAATTCATCTGTCGTTTTTCTAGGTCCAACTCGATTGGCTGGTCCCGGCAGTTGTGGTATCCCTAGATTGAGAGTCTGAGCAGTGGGAGAGGGACCTGGAGGGACGGTGAGTGATGTACGATTGTCTGTGCGTAGTGAGGGCAAAATGTGACACGGTGTGCCACTGTGAGCACTGCCGGCATCCGTGGAGGTTGGGTGAATAGGTGTTTTGTTGGGTTTGGGCCAGTGTTTCTGTGCGCTTATCCATTGTATAGAGTGCAAGAGGGTTTCAGGAAGAGGAAGGGAAAAGCCAGGTATTGAGAGCCTTTCTGAAAGCCAAGTGATTGTCAATGTTGCAGAAGGCAGCGGCAGAGAGTTCCAGATGATCAGCGCTTGAACAGAGGAGGAGTCTTGTCTGGCGGAGTTTTATGTGGCACAACTAGGTGAGATGCCAGATCTGAGTGTCCGTGAGGCGTAGTAGCGAGTGACTTTATTTTGGAAGAATTCCTGGTCGATGTCATGAATGGCACAGTAAGTGATGCACATGGCTCTAAAAGTAGTGTGTTGACCAATAAGGATCCAATGGAAGTCTTTTAGTGTAGGGCTGATGTGTTCTTGGGAGGGAGGTTAATGAGCAGGCGTATTGCAGCATTGTGGATTATTTGCAGTTTCCTTAGCTGAAATGTTGGTGCACCTAGGTAAAGGTAGTTTACATAGTCTAAGCAGGAGAGAATGATGGCAGAGAAATGGTGAGGATAGGTGATGTGTGGGAAGATACACCTGAGAATTCGTAGAATGTAACAGGTTCTGGACAAGGAGTTGATGTTTTGAAAGAGGGATAAACCCACGACCAGTCTGCCTCCAAGGCTTTTCACTGCGGGGATGTTGCCAGGGGGGGGTCGCCTAGGGATTGAGGCCAGGGTATAGGTTGTGGAAGGAGCACTGTTTTCCCGCAGACTAGTATTTCTGTTTCCCAGGATTGAGGAGGAGGTTGTTGGCCATCATCCAGTAGTCATTTTCCAAGAGTCATGATGACAGATTTGGACGGTTGGGGCTGGGCGATTTTGGGATTTTAATGATGATCTGGGTGTCATCTGCGTAGTTGTAGCAGGTGAGATTGTGAGAGCCGATGAGTGCGGGCAGTAGGTTCAGATAGATGTTGAAAAGGAGGGGAGATAGGGATGTTCCTTGTGGTACTGGTACACATAATCACATAGTACAAAATACCATGCCTGCCCCCTGTGCCCTCCAGTGACTCCTATACACACATAATCACATTGATTGTGTGTGTGTCTGGGGCACTGGGCTGCCCAGAGACAGGCATGTCATTTTTTGATGGGCATCGATCATAAAATGCCATGCCTGGGCCCCCAGCGCCTTGCATGCACACAATAGAAAATGTGTATCTGCGAGGTGCTGGGGGCTCAAGAGGACAGGCAGTTTTTTACTGGGAACCTATGCCAAGTAAAAACTGCCATGGCTGTTCTCTGGGACCCCAGTACCTCGCACAAATGATGTTACCACTAGGCCCTGAGCGCCTCGCACACACACTTAATCACATTCATGTTGAATGTGATTATGCGTGTGTGCGAGGGGCTAGCGCCAGGGCGCATGCATGGCATTGTTTACTGGGCATCTAAGATAAAGCAAGAATGATAAGTGTTATTACGTGGCTACACTGGCATTTTGATGCAGCCAGTCTAGCCATTTCTTACTGTGGCATGACATTTTGTATTGCAAATCTTTGATAAAACAAGCATGACATGGGCTGGGAGGATATCTCAGGGGCAGCGTGTTTGTCTTGGAAGCAAGACAACGCAGAACAATGCGGTTTGAATACTGGTGCCGCGGTTAGAGATTGGTGTCCGGTATTAAGCATGTAATAAAAGATAAATTCATAAATGAATAATACGTGTTATTATGTAGCTAGACCAGCATTTAAATGCACTAGTCTACCCATTTCTTATGGCAGTATGATATTTTGCATTGGGCATCTTTGAAAAAGCAAGCATGATAAGTGTTATTATGTAGCTGGACTGGCATTTTGGTGCAGCCAGTGGAGACATGTTTTCATACTGTGACGTGCATTTTTAATGGCAAAGCCAACTAGAATGTGTAGGGATACTGCCATATAATGGCAGAATAAGTGTGGGCATGTTTTCTTATAGTATCATTGCTGGAATGATGTGCAAAGAAAACATGAGTATGCTCTTATAGCGGAATAGTGGCATATATTGGTGCAGGCAGCATGGAAATGTATGGGCACAGCCAGCATGACAATGCTTTTATACTGGCACACATTAAGGGCACAGGCATCATAAACATGTATTGAAGAAATGCACTCTTATTGACTTGCATTTGTTGGATATTTTCATGAGTTATCTACAAAACCAATTACAAGCTGTTCGGATTGTTTACCCAATTTTTCTAAAGATTTCCTGTTAAATGCTCCATTTTAACTCATTATTTTAAACATGTTCTTGAGGGGAAAGCCTCTCCCTTGTAAGATTTGGGCTCCTTCACTACGCTTGGTCACTAGGGCATATTTGGTGGAAATATGTATGCCCTCCACTTAAAAATATCACCAGCCGCCACTGGTTGTGCCCCTCTCTGGGATATGAATACTTTAGACAGTGGGAGAAAAAAGGAATGGGGGAAGATGAGAGGATAGGAAAGGGGGAGAAAGTGCTAAAGCAACGGGGGTGAGAAACAGCAGGGGAAACGCATGTTAAATGGACCATAGATCGATATTAAAAAAAAGTTATGTCATAATAAGTTTGGAATACATTGGATTGTGGTCCTAAAGCAGATTTGAAAAGCAATAGCAAATTAGTAAGCAATATGTGTTTGGCTGCATGATGGCCTTGAGATGTGCTCTTGCGGCTCTTGAAGTATGGTTGCTCCTTTGCACAGGCTTCCATTTAAATTTCGCTATAGGATGAACTCTAGAATAGTAATTCTGGGACTAACCAGACTGAAGACAAAATGTGGCTGGGTCAAGAATATACTGTATGGACAGGTGAATGTCTGTGGATAACAAAAACGGTAACGTGTATTAGCACGGTCCAATTGACTAATTCAATATATTGAGAGCCCGGCACCTATAAACGCGAAATGCAACATACTGCGGGACAGGCACAGTAGGAGAAACGCTGTAAAATAGTGCAATATACTGTATGAGAATGCAGTTGCTGCACAGCTCAGGGTTCCTGTACAGGGGGCTGTATGTGTTACATGACAGCCGCCACATCCGACTATGACACACCTGTGGCTTGTATAGCATTTAATGTCACAGTGAGGCCCCTATCACAACAATGAAGGTGATGGGCGGGGTGTGAGTCCGTGAAGCTGCAAGTTAACAATGCAAGCCCCAGTGTGTCCAAAGCTTTGCACTGGAGGGCTACTCCGAGAAAGGGCCAGTTCTGTAGCACAGAGAAGTGGATGACCCTGAAGACACATTTATGCTAGGGTACCTTCAGTATGCAGGATCCCTGCTGAGAATACAGTCCTATGGCTGCTGACCTAGCAGTCATTGGCCTTGGCCAACACATCTAGAAAGATTATTGAGGCGTTGTGGAGACTGGGCCCCTGCTAGGCAGCTGCTGGGCTCCTCCGGGAATATACCAGCCCTGTCCTAATACTTCCTTAGATGGCAGTAAGGTGTATTCAGATAGCTTTGGGAAAACCATTTCACTGGAAAACCTGCTCTTTGTACAGCAGTGAACTGGGCCAAACAAATTACATGAGACTCAAAGCACAAATGGATTTGCTATAAAGGAGGCCCACAGGCAAGAGAAATGGTAAACTGGGCAGCTGGAACACTTGAAAACTCTTTAAACACAGTAGACAATTGGGATTGTATTGCATTGGATTGTAAGGGTATTTATAGAGCGCTGCAAGGGCCACATGGCATCTGGGTGCTAATAGGAGCATAGAGGAAGAAAACAACCCACTCTAATTGAAACAAAACCTTTCAAAATCCTGATGCATTTGCTCCAAAACGAACGCAGGGGAAACAGAAATGGTCATATGGACAGCTAAAACATTTGACCACCAACAAGTAAGTGGTATTGCATTAAAGCATGTCAAACCCCAATGCATTGTTACAGAAACACTTGAACCCCCTTTACAAATAACACGCCAAATGAACAGAATTTAAATATTTAAAAAACAGAAATTAATTTGCCGTAAAGCAGATTCACGGGCAAGAGAAATGGTGATCTGGACAGCATACACACTACAAAGCCCTTTCAAATTTTTCATGGGATTATATGAAAACCTGTCAAATCTCCAATGCATGTATTTCAAAATGGACTCGCAGCAAGAAAACTGGTGCTACAGAAACATGTGAAAACCTTTTTAAAAAACTAAAACAGGCAGGTGTAACTAAATCTACAACCAATTAATCTGCGCTGAAGTGGGCTCACAAGCAAGAGAAAAGGTTTTCTTTGCAGCAGAAAAGCTTGAAAACAGTTTAAAGATAGGGTTGCATTAATAACTGTCAAAACCCCAAAGTATTGGCTCCAAAATATACTCACATGCAAGAGAAATGGTGATCTGGACAGCTGAAACACTTGAACCCCCTACACAAATAGCAGCCAGGTGGGAAAGCACTAAAGCCTGTCCAAATAGAAATTACTTTTCTCCAAAACTGGCTCCCAGAATAGACACTTTCCCCTACAGTGGAAGAAAAGTATTTTAGTCCATTGAAAATATGTCCACTTACTTTCTTGCTTTAAAGGGTTGCTCGCAAGATCAGGGCAAGCATGCAGACTTCAGAGTATTTGGTTGAGGGAGAAAGCCAACAAAGGCATAAATGCCCTCCTTCCCACTCTCCCAATCACATATACTCACAACCCAAATGCAATATTTGCTTGCAACCCAGCAGCACAGGCAACCCTTTTATTTTCAAGGTTGTATGTTCTTTCTTTAAGGAGAACAAATGGAAGTCAGTCTGCACAAAGCTTAAGATGTCCAATTGTCAAATTGCCCTGAGGCCAACTAGTCCAACATGCTTAGGGAAGGGAGAGAATGGTGGGGAGGAGTAGAACGCAAAGGGATGGAAGCGCATAATGTTATCTTGTTACTTGTGTAGCACCAGCAAGGCACTTACGCTATGTCAAAGCACTGAAGGTATTGGAGGGCTGGAATAACGGAACAGAAGAGTCCAGGTGAAAGGTATTTTGTATGTTACATTTTGTTATGTTAAGTGTTTTCTCATATTCTGCCAGTCATCACAATAGTAAACTAACCGTGCCAAGGATTGCCTAGAGACTGGTGCATTGCGCCCCCGCCAGGGGGAATCCAACCTTGTCCTGCAATTGATTAAAAAAGGGCAGCAGAGAAGGAGGAAGTAAACTGCCTATGTATCCTTATGAAGCTTTCATACTGCAACAAATCACCTACATAGTAGTTTCAGTCTGTCCAGGCGTGTCCGGAAATTAACATGTTGTGCCCCACAGGAGGAATAGAGGGAACACAACAGAATTGGAAAGAGGGAGAAGTTGGTGGATTCAGGGATACAGGGGGAGGGATACGGTTTTGTGGTATCGTGGCTGCCTAAAGGTGCTGTTCGAAGGACCACAGATCACCTATGCAGAACAAGGTGTGTTCTAATAAGTAAGGAATACACTGGATTGTGTTCATGAGGCCAATGTTCGAAGCAATAGGAATTTAGTAAGAGGTTTGGATGCCTGATGTGCTTGACAGATGTTCCAGCGTCCCGTGGGTATGTGGCTTCTTTGCCCAGGCTGACGTTGACATTTTAGCACAGGCTGAATTTGGGAAAGTATTTCAGAGACTGCTAAGACTAGAGGCCAAATGTGGTCAAGAATAGACGGAGTAAAACGGTGAATGCTGGTGCATTACAAAAAGGATAAGGAGTGTTGGCACAGTCTGATTGACTAATTCAGTACACTAACAGCCTGGCAGCCTTATAAGTGAAACCCCTCGAGTGCCATACTTGCATGGCAACATATCGACTGGCGGGTGCTGTGCCAGGGAATACTATACCAGTCTGCCAGCATTATGACATGACTGAGCGTTTTTTAGGTTTTCCCTTTCCCCGCATTACCCTTGACACAACATATAAATAAATGCAGTTCTCCTGTTACTTGATAACTATGTGACCTGGCAGCAGAATGACAGGGAGCTCAGTGTGGCAGAGGGGGGACAAGGAGTGCCACGGCCACACTTATACAAACGCTGCTACCACCCACCCCCTCCCCCCCACCTTCCCGCCTGCCTCTATGTGTTTGTTTTGGTGTGCCACCGCAAGATTTCTATCAGGCCACCACTGTGAGAGATGTCTGGGGGCGCCCCTGAGTGTTTGGTAACCAACACCTTTCTCCAACCGAGCTGTGACTCAGAAGGTGTTCTTGCAATTCTTAGAGGGAGGCAACTGAACATGTGTTGCAAGGAAACATGTCTAAAGCATAGGATAGGGTGGCTCGCGTTTCCTTTCAGCACAGCGTGGTGCAAACATGCCCTGCGCGCCTTTCGCCGAAACACTCCGACATGCAGCGTGCTTTCAGCGGGAATTTATCTACAGTGTAGAAAAAACTGATGCCGTGTCAGATGTTAACAAAAAAATCATCCTTGGAAATAGAAGACCGTAGCCCTGGTTCATGGAATTTTTTGTGTGTAAAAAAGGAATTTGCGTGTCCTTCTGTCCGCTAATCCCTGGTTGACGAATGGGGATTTGCTGTTAGAATGGCATGCAAATCCCTGTTTTACACGCAAATAATTTATTTCATGAATCAGGGCCTGTAAGGGCAGTATTTTGGGTGGAAGTAAGCCACTTTAATGACTCTGAGCAGTAAGCCGCTGATAGTTTTAATCATTTGTACTGGTTCCGATTCATGGAATCAATTGAGCAGAAAAGAATAGGGTACTTGCGTGCCATTCTGCGCGCAAATCCCCTTTCGTCGATTCACAGAATCGAATGCGTGGTACCTTTCCTGGACTTGCGTGGAGTTCGCGCTAGCTTGGCACGTCTCGGACAGCCGTTGAGGGCCTTGCACGAGACTCCATGCACAACGTGGGCGTGGCTTGCGCAGAGGGCTGGGAAGGGGAGGGACACCTGAAATGTGTTAGAACATTGCGAAAAAAGTGGGCATTCCTGCAGCAGTCCCTCGCACGCCCACAATTGCGTGGCACAGGAAGTATTGATGGATTCAATCGTGCAACCTCTCGGCCAGGAAATGGCCACGCAAGTCCCTCATACGATCCGCCACCCAAAGGTAGTCGTAAGTACACTTGTGCATAGGATCAGCAGCACAGAGGTGGGGTTACTTATCAGATTTTGGGGTGTGTGTATGCAACCGGGGTTCCAAACTTACTTAGGGTTGTGCGTGAGCAGTGTAGCGGGTGCAGGAACAGTTTACGGGGGTTCACATGCAGATTTTCCAAATACAGAGCGAGTTACGATTTTTCATACACATGTTGTTGGTGTGCCAGGACCAGTTACGGGTGACCCTGCGCAGGTTCCCTGAGATGCAGGCCTAGGGGACCCTGCAAAATGAAGGGTACGTGTATTCACGCCCATAGGAGCACACAAATGTGGCTGATCTGACTGTTTATGCTTTGCATGAGGGCATGTCGGGAGCGTTCGGCTGCGACTTGCGAATACGGTTACTTTGTGCGAGCAATTCCATAAATACTCGGTGCATGCATTTTTAATCTGTGTGCAGGGTGGCGCAGTGTTCTTCTCGGCACATGGTACTTGCAGGATTTCTGCACACATTTCTATGAATCGTGGCCTTAATGTGCTTTAAAATTAACCTTTTCTCTCATGCATTTCTCCAAACAAATGTAAAGTGACTTTGAATTGCAAAAATACACTTTGCACTGGGCCTAATTCACAGAGCGGAGCAAAGTGTCTTTGCACTGCAAAAGTACTTTTTGCACCGCGCTAAGTGGGCCTAATTCACCCAAAAAGTACTAAGGGCCTGATTCATGGAATTACATGTTTTGCACAGTGCAAAGTGACTTTTCACTGGTGCACAGTGACTTTTCACAGCCAACAAACACCCTCATTCATGGAACAGTGCAAGGTGTATTTTTGCACTTGCACTGCAAAAAAACCCACTTTGCACTGTTCCATGAATCAGGGTGTTCTTTGCACCAGTGAAAAGCACTTTTCACCATGAAATAAATTCCATGAATCAGGCCCTTAGAACTCTGTGACTGGAGAACTCACCATGACGGTCAACTCAACCGCTTTCAGAGTGTGTCCCCCGCAATGGTGTTAATTCTCTCACCCGTCAAACATCTTACCCGTCCTTAGACCTAAATGGGTTCTCACCCGCCATGGTCCCTGGTGACTCAAAAGGTTGGCAGGCATGCACACGCAAGTGTAGTCCTACTTTTGTGTTGCCGTCAACTGTAACATTGTAGCCTTATTTTTATGTTGGTTGCCTGTCAATATTTTTGATTCTGCAAATCTGCTCATCATACCACACATGCCGGTCTGGAAAATCTATTAGAGTGAAGTGAGATATTCAATTTTAAGGAAATATAGAACGGGACAGAGAAAGGAATATGAATGAAAAAAACGTATGACAGAACAGATATTGGGATACATCGGTAGAAACGGTAAAATGTGCAAAACGGTAAAATGTGCAAGTTAACAAAAGAGGCAAGAAATGTATTGAAGTGACGTACAATGTGCAAGGGGCAAGAGAGGAAACAGAAGAAAGAATGTATGAGGAGAGAGCGGGAGGTGTTAGGATAAAGGAAGAAAAGGGGAGGAGTGAGTGGAGAAGGAAATAAGACATGGAAGGAAAGAGGATGGCCAAGTGTTCATGACTACCAATTTGCCCCATTTAACGTGTGACACATTCGGACTTGGCTTTTTAGTGTTCCTGCTGGGCTCTCCACCGCCATACCTACAAGGGGAAAATCAAAACTTAAAGCCTCGCCAGGCCAAGTAAGAAGCCATGACTTGTTCATGAAGTCACCCATGATATAGGGCTTCCTAGCCGCCATGACAGAATTCTAGTATAGTGTCATCAAAAAAATACAACTATCACTGAACCGTACACAAAAACACCAAATCTCCTTCACAAGATTTAAACAAATGGTTGCAGGACCACTGGAATTGGCTTGAGAGAGGCAAGGGATAGTCATTTGCTATTTGTATTGCGCTCTCGCCAAAGCGCTGTATACCAAACATATTTATATACCATTATTATTACCCAACCAAAGTCTGTACTCATTTAATGACATCAGAAGGATGAAAGGCTGAGTTGGCTTTGGCAGGATTTGAACTTGTGACCAGAAAATCATGCAGAACTATGTAGAGAGTGCTTAACCCTCTGAGTTATCTTAAAGCCTACTATGCCAGATGCCGGTGTAAATGGAAAAACTCCAATATACCCGTGAATGGAGTATTTTGTCTAAGAGCTTAATCAGTCGGGTCAATCATCTATGTTTCACAGCTCATATGTTGTCCTCTGTCTGTTGCACTGATAATCACAATGTGCAGTATTTCTTATACCTAAGTCTGTAACCTGTCCAGATTTGTATTATCATTATCATTATTATTATATCATTGAGCGCGAACCTAGCTTCGGGAAGCAACCGAGCGCTTAACAAGTCATAGGGAAAATGACACAGTGAGGGGAGATACAAGGGAGCGTGGCGCTAACAAGGGGGGACGAGGCGGGTGGGCAATTTGCCAGCACAGGATCTACAGGCAACCCGTGGTTGAAAGAGGAGGGCCCTCACCAAAATGGAAGAACTTCTTTTCATCATCTTTTTTTTTCTTCTCAGTAGTGGTCAATAGTGGTGACGTAGTATCATAGTATTCAATACTAAATGAAGACTAAAAAATTAGAAACAAGTATTTGTTTAGTATTCTGTTACTAAGCGACTAGTATTCAACACATGGAATAGTCCTCATATAGTATTCTGCTTAAAAGGAATACTATGGAATACTAAAAAAGGCTTGCTATAGTCTTCGAATACTATAAAAAGACAAGTTAAATATTAAATGTAGTGTTTGACTTTGTTAAGGGGGAATAGATCGCCCACTCTCAGATTAGGTGGGGAGTGTTTATGGAACTTGGTGTTAGGGAGGAGCCATTCGTGATCGTAACATATATCTGCAGGGAGCACTACATGCAGAAGTACAGTCCCCGGGGATTTAAGTGGAGTGTTAAATTAGGGGGTGTGGCCTAAGTATGGAAGTTCCCCCTAATGAGAGCCCCCCACTGTCAGGTCTTTCATTCAAGGAGCAGCGTGGTGAAAGGGTTGCCAGCAGGGTAACCTCGCGGCTCCTTGATTAAAAGGGCTGCCTGCTGCATGATGTCCCTTTATTCAGAAACAGAAGGCAGGCTGGGATGCACAGCCTCTCCTTTTGTTTCTGAGTGAGGAGCCAACATGCAGCAGGAAACCCTCTAACCATGTTTCCCGCTGCATGTTGGCTCTTTACTCAGAAACAAAAGGAGAGGTGCGGCAACCCAGCCTTCCTCCTGTTTCTGAGTAAAGAGACATCACGCAGCAGGCAGCCCATCTAGCCGAAGTGCAGCACGGTTAAAAGGCTGACTGCAGGTGTCAGCGTTTCAGATTAGAAAAAAGAAGAGGTGATGCCTTTTCTTTTTTCTAATCTGAAGTGCTGACACCTGCAGGCAGCCCTTTAACCGTGCAGTGCTTCGGCTAAACGGGCTGCCTGAGGGGTTGGCAGTCTGGGGCTATTCAGAGATGAGCCTGGTAGGGCCCTGGCTCAGGAGCCCTTTTTGGAGACTGCTGGGGCTCTGCACAGGCTAGCCCTAGCCCACTTAAAGCCCTGACAGTGCCTGCAAATTGTTTTGGTTAGCACTGTATACAGTAGGTTAATTTCATACCTATCTGTGGAATGCACTGTATAGAGTAGAACAGTGCCTCAGTATATCTTCCGTATGCACTGGATTTCGTATTTCAGTGGTTATATATTACATAAACAGCACCATTTGTAGTGAACTTTATGCGGTACGACAGTGATTGCGCATAATGCGTACAATGCATTATATGTAACATCACAGAGTCTGCATAGGTCAATTAGAAGCACTGCATGCATTAGAACAGTACCTGCTCAGATCTGTGGAAGTCACTGCATGTAGTAGAGTAATTGCAGCACACATATGTGCATGTACATGTACTAGGGCAGTGCCTGCACAGACCTAGGGGAGGAAGGATAGTGCAGGGGCAACACGTTCGTCTTGGAAGCAAGACAATGTGGCTCAACACAGGTTCAATTCACGATCCCGAGCTTAGAAACTGCTTGCTGGTTTAAAGCGCATTATAAATGGACAATAAAATAAATGAATACATGTAGGTCAGTGAAAGCATGCATCTGTGGGATGCACTGTGTTCACTATTTAGGATGCACTATAGGACCACACTTTACGTGTTATGACATTGTCGGCACTTATAATATATTTCATGCATGAAGCAGGGCGGTGTCTGTATTTAGCTGTTGCAGGACCAAAGACCGTGCTAGCACATAGACTGCTCTCCTCTACCATTATTTTGTATTGTTTAAAGCGCATATCTAGTGCAAGAGCAGCAGAGCGGTGTACAGAGTTTGGGTAGCCAGCATTTGGGCTGGCATCTTTTAACAGTAGCACAATACTGTGAGGTCTGTGCATCGTTATGTGCGTCGATGATTGGAATTAGTCTATGGTCAGGTGTTGTTGAAAGAGCCATGTTTTTAGAGATTTGCAAAATTGGAGAATTTTTGGGGCATTCCGAGATGACACCAGGATGGAGCTCCAGAGGGTGTGCGCATAACAAGAGAGGGATTGTTTGCGGGTCCCTGCTTTTTTGCGGACTAGTTGTGATTCAAGCCGGTTGGTCGATTTGCTGCGCGAGGAGCATGTGCCACCGGATATGTGGAGCTTAGACGCCAGGTACACTGCTGTGCTACTCATGACTGCTTTGTATATGATACATGCAGTCTTGAACAGTATCCTGGCTTGGAGTGGAAGCCAATGTAGTTCACTTAGGGTGGAGGTAATTCCGTCTAATGTCTGTGCTCTCGTAATAAGACGTGCTTCAGCGTGGTGCACTGTTTTTAGGGGAGTCAAGTGAGGAGCTGGGAAACCTATCAGGAGAGCATATCCCCCATCGATGTGCAAGACTACAAGGGCCTGCACTATGGTCCGGAAGTCCTGCGGTGGGATGAAGGGTTTGATTTTTCAAAGGATAGAGATTCAGAGCCAGGATTTGTGGGCCTTCTTGGCTATGTGGGCTGTGCTCACAATTAAGTAGATAAGACTGCTCTTATCTACCTTTATGAGGACTGTGCTGCTCTGCTCTATTATTACGGGTACAACCTGTTCTCATACTGCCCACCTTTATCCAATTGGCTCTGTCCCCAGCTATGCTTTATTACATTGGGTCATTGAAGAGCTTCTAGAGGTAGCGCACACCTCAAACTGAAGTGCCTCTTGGCACTTTCTGAATAGGCAATCTGATTTCATAGTTAGTGCTGGGTTTGTGAGGTCAGAAGAATGAACAGCTTTGTAGAGCCGACCGGGATTTACGCTCTGGATGCATTTAACCCCCCATTCTATATCTCCCTCACAGATCTCTGCGGCACATGCATTTACCCCCTATTCTATAACTTACTCTCTTCTCACCCTATGAATCCCACTTCACTCTGGCATACTGGGTCAGGACTGGAACCTTCCTTGCATGCCACAGCAGGGTGTTTCTGCGCCACTCTGCTTCCTGTCAGTGCAAGATGCTACTGACCCAGTACCTGGACGTGCCATCAGAGAGTTCCAAGCCTGTGGCCAGACATTGTTCTGCAAAGAGGTGAGTAGGCTGGCACTCACATATTCCAAGAGCCAGTGGGATGATGGGTCAGATATTCTTAGGCCTTCCCTGCGGTGCCAGTGCAGGGTGTTTACAGAGGCAAAGCGCCACGTTTTCCGCCGCCTAGAAACACTTGTGTATAGGCGCATTATAAATGCCATATCATATCATTATCATCATAGTACGTAAGGTTCATCTATGCTGTGGGTGTCCTTCAAGTGGGTCTATTTCTCTCCACAAAGCTCTCAGGAAGCATGGCTGAAGTGGTAACCATTCAAAACCTGTTAGCAATTAAAAACCATCCATAAATCCCACTATGGACGATTTGCATTGAGAGTGTGCCTCAATTCCTTAACAAATGCCTACGCCAATGACTAGGGCTGGGGTGCTAGTAAAAGTCATAGGGCTTCATTACACGGTAGGCAGTAAGGGTTTACCGGTAACAGTGTTTTACCGGTACCGGTAAACCCTTACTGCCTTACTACGAGGTCCCTTTGCGGGTTGGAGAATGTAACGCCTGCTTTTTGCAGGCGTTAAAAACCAACCCGCAAAGGGACCAGGGAGCTAATTACGGTACCGCAATTTGCGGTGCCGTAAATAGCACCTTCCTCATTCCCTATGGGGCAAAAATGGGAATGGGGAAGGGCAATGAAGGAAGGGGGAATTACCGCCCCACCAACCTTGGAATAGGGCGGTAATTCCCCTTTCCACCAAGGCGGTGCTGGTATTTTACCGGAATAGCACCTTGGTCCACCGCCATCCGTGTAATGAGGCCCATAGTCATGGACATTTAGTTGGCAGTGTACACTTAAGCAATAAACCCAGACGGGCGTGGGCATTACCGGGTCAGGTAATGCCCCGGCCAGTTGGAAATGCCCCAGGCCACTACCTGCCCCTTTAATACCACCACCATAGGGGTTTATTGTTATTAGTATCCTGGGACGTTAAAAAGGGATTCTCATTGTTTCTTTAAGTTGAGAAAAGGCGTGTTTGTTGTTTCTCAGCTTGAAACAAGCTACAAAACAAGATGGCCACCAAGAATCAGGGAGAAAGGAACTACACGTACTCCCTTCTCCCTTTCCATTGTGGCCGTTGCCGCGACAGAGCTGCACCACATAGACAGAGTGCTCCCAGCACCGGCGAGGGATGAAGGAGCGAAAGCTAAGTGGCTATTGGGTGGGGGTAGGTGAGGGTTGTGACCTTATCGTGGAACAAATTAACTCAATGTTTCATCGGGGACCAGGCCCAGCAACATTTGAATATGCTCCTTCGTTGCAATTAGGTTAATCCCCTTCTATTTGTCCCCCCTCCCAGATGGTTGACAGGATGGGGCGATATGCTTCCTCACTTTCTACCATTTTGCACATCTGCGTTATTTCATTATACTGATTATAAAATGTAGCTACCTCATTGACTTCTGCTTTGCTGCAGTGTGTATCCTCCCTTCCTTTCACAGGGTTTAACACAGGCAGGGCCTACTCAGGCTTTTATCCTTGCATGGTTGATGTTGTATTGAATACTATTAAAATGGTTCATGGTAGCGTCTGTCATTAACACCACCACAAAACTGCAGAAACTGACTGTGGTTGCAAGCACTATATAAAAACAAGTTAATATCAATTGAATTCATACTATTATTAAAACCTTAGTGCACGGTCCCACTCAATGAGTCAAAGGAGGGCGGGCATAAAGTTGCTTCCTGTCTGATGTCAGGTGCAAGAATGAGGAGAAAAGAGGAGAGTGACATGGGCCCTACTAATGGGCAGGAAGCCTTGCAGAGGGCTTAGGGCTTGGCCTCACCTTCCCCTCCCAGTGGCACTGCTGCATGTTTGAGTTCCGCCCGCCGGCTCTCACCTGCATGGCATCGCTGAGGGCCAGGCAAGCACCCACAAAGCAAGCTAGATTCAAGAACAATGGCTGCTCTTCAGAGTCAATGCCAGGCCCCATGTTATGCATATGTGTAGATGCTGCATAAGCGACACCTTGCACCGTGGATCAAGAGTCACCCTAACTATTGCTCTGCCTTCAACCTTCCTCGCCTTTTATCTTTCTCCCTTTCTCTCCATCTACCCTCTACTTCAATCCCTTTTCTTACGTTGAATACAGTCTGGATACCCCTACCCGGGGCGCAATACGCCAACTTCCAGGCAAGCATCAGCACTCAGACGACTAACAGGGTGAGTTGGAGCGGAATAAAATCTTCCTAACACAACATTACGCAACGCCTCAATCACAACCACAATGATATTAAGGATCCCTTGAAACCAAGATGGTATTATTGGACCATAAACATACCTAGTTCAATGTTTTCATCGTGCATGCAAGACAAACTATGCGTACGTTTCTTGTGCTTCTAATTGGTTGAGGTCGGTAAATCAGGGCGACGTCACGCCTTTCTCGGTTGGTTCTGTCACGGGGCTCTGCTTCCCTCCCTGCAGATGTTCTCTTCCGGCATTTCCTGTCTACATCAGCAATTTACCGCCCCAAACGTTATCTCTCAGAGCCTTGAGCTTTGCATCACCACAAGAAAATGCTCTCGGGTTTAATCCTCTTGGAATGATCCCACCTGCGAAAAAGATTATCTGCACCAGGACTAACAAGAGCTTACTTTTAATGAGCAATATTGAGGGTTTTACTGAAACCTGTGAGAACAGCCTCCCATCCTCCACGCCTCGTTAAACGCTGGGCCTCGCATCTGACCTGGCGATCTGTTGACTCTTCCGCTGGGGATCAAGAGGCATCGCCAGGCTCTGCAAGCAGTCTATCTGTTCAGAGGTGCCCCCGGATTTATGTGGGTCCCCATACACAGGGTCAGGGGCGGCGTCCTCAAAGGGCCTCTTCCATCCGATAAGCCTGGCAACGGAGTGCGGGCCCAGTGCCTGCCTCCTGGCTCTACATCACCGCTCTTCAGGAGCACATGAAAGGTCCCGCAGACTTGACTCTACATAAAACAGTCAAAATGTCAGAAACAGAGCGACCCACGGGTTGGTCTTTGCCGTGGATAGAGTTGCACAGAGGTTATGCGGCCAGAGCCTCCATAAAAACGCCTCTGTGTCAGGATAACCCCTGAACTAATCCAAAGCGCTCTGAAACACTTGAGCATGAGCGCGATACAAATACAATATCAATATCAATATCAATGTGGGCATTAAACAGAGACAGTGGCAGCACGCAGCATTGATCTATTTTCTATTACTATTAACTATTTTGTATAAATTAACTGTCACTGGTGATGTAAAACCTTGGTGCTGAAGGAAGGGATATCACACAGAAATGTTGCCATGGGGCTTCGAAAGGAAACAGAGCCTTCCCAGATGCCCCTCGTGCCACCCCTAGAGCTTCCGAGAGGGGCGGGCACATCTTTCCTAAATTAACTCGCAGGCATCGAGGAGTGTTAGCTGTGGAGCTTGGAAGGGATGCAGAGAGCCTTTCGTCGTAGGGGCAGGCATCATGTTATGTTACGTTAAAGGTTCTTATACCGCGCGCTGGTGCCACCTGCGTGGTCTCGTGGCGCTTTGCTGGATTTGCAATGCAAGAAGGGTTGCTGGGTCTGTTAATGGGATTGAGCTGGAAAAAGAGCAAGAGAGCTGTGATGTGCTGTTGGCCGCTTCAGTTCGGATATATCGTTCACTGAGCATGGGTGTGATTTTCGGTTGGTGTCTGCCATGTGGTGTTGGGCGAGATTATGCGTGGCTTGTTTCGTTGTTGTGGTGTTGTGAAGTACATGTGGTTTGTGGTGCTGTAGCGGTGTGGTTGTGTTTAGTTCAGCGTTTCAGGGGTGTATGCAGTACATTTCCTCCCGCCGCTGTTCTCACTAAATCTGATGTATACTCTTCAGCCTGTTGAACATTCTAGATTGTAGCAATTACCGCCCCCCACAAGTTCCTCCAGGGGTAAAGTGTTCCCTGTGCCCTGTGGTCAGCCATGGGCTGCCTTGTTTCTGCATCTAACACTATTCCTTTATGTGTGACCTGTTCCACACCATTGGTGGTCTGATTAAGTGTGACATATCTGCCTTCCCGTGTTTCTACATTTCACCCTCTATCAGCGGTCCGATTAAGTGGGACACATATCCATCCCCTGTTTCCACCATTGGCCATCTATCAGGATGGGTACGCTTCAGCTCTTAAACCACCCTTCCCATACAGATGCCACTCTTCTCCTCTACCCTCTACTCTGGTCCGGGCCATTCCCCACTCCTTTTCAGTCGTGTGTTTGTTTCATGGTGCCTGGATGTTTTTCAGTCATTTTCATCCCGTTCAGAGGTGAAGAGCCGGGTTTTTGGAAGTTTCCTGAATTTTAGATTGTGCATCATAGTTTGTATTTCTCTGGGAGAGAGTTCCAAAGTTTTACGGCTAAGCAAGAGAACGCTGATCCACCATCATCAATAAGGCACTCAATTATAGTTATAGATAGGAAGAAGGTAGACTTGTGTGTCTGCATTTGCTTTTTCACCTGTTACAAAACTGAGTTTATAATGGCAGGAAGAAAGGCAAGCACATTTCCTGAGCCCCTGAAGCTCGAATGGGGGCCATATACTTGCCACCACACCCCCATCTTGATTGGCTGCATTGAATCAGCCAACTGATGGACAGGTTCAATTCCATGTGTTCAAATTGCGGCAAAAATGGCCGTTTACACAACAAATTGTGGCAAAAAGGCTGTGGTTTTGCCACCGCAATCCATGTAAAGGATGCGGGGGACACCCCCACAAACCCCAGACCCATTATACCATTTAAGGGTAGCGGGGGACATCCCCGCAACCCTTAAATGGTATAATGGGGTACACCTTTACCGGGTCAAACCAGAGCATTTTTGCTGCGATTTTTTGTAATGGCGACATTTTTGCTGTGATTTTATTACTGCATACCGGGCAGACTTACTGAGTGGAGCGCACATCAGCCTAAGGGGCTAGCCAGCCCCCAGAGGGGGCGCTAGAGGGACAGCCTTCATAGCGGGCTGCCCCTCTGGTCCCCACCCCCTCCCCCAGGGGGTACCGAGCACCTCTCTTCCTCCCTCAGAGGCAGAAGGGAGCTTCCCCGGTCTCAGCCACATCCGGCTTTGGCTCCGGGGAGCAGTTATAAGGCAGGCGGCTGCTGGGCCCATTCACTTGGTTGCAGCCCCCCACCTGAAGCCAAATTCGGACGACGAGCACTGAGTCCCTTGTGGACAGTTGAGACTCCTCATCAACGAGATTCAGTGGTCCCGGGAAATTACTGCAAAACCGGAAGTGGCAAGTCTAAGGAGATTGCTTCATTTAGGACTGGGACCACCCCCAAATTACAAATTATGTATATGTGATCTTGTGTTTCCAAATTCAATACACGCTGCCTGTGTGATTCTTATGGATATGTAACCATTGCATCTATGTTTCGGACCCTGGGGCAGAGGGGGCTATAGTAGGGGATGGCCCTGCTATGAGATCCCACCCTGCTTTCATTTGTAGGACAGGCCGAGTGTGGGAAGAAGAGAGGACTTGTTTTTTTCGCAAGACTGCCAAATGTGTCTGTGTACTGAGAGGAAATCATGCAGTCAAGAATGTGGATAGAACATGCTGGCATTAGCTGGCACGCTTCTATTTTGATTGACCTGTTCAATACCCTTGGTGGTCTGATTAAGTGTGACATATCTGCCTTCCCGTGTTTCCGGTTAAGTGGGACCCATGCTTGATACACCATAAAGGAGCACCAACAGTGCCATGGCTTGCATTCTCTGAATGGCCAATTCGTCAGTCAACGTAGCTGCTCGCCTTTCGGGTATGGATGAAGAGTAGATTTAGACATTTTCTGCCATCCGCCACTATAAAGCGATTGGGTCTGGAAAAAATCAGCCACAAATTCAGCACCTGCTGGGCAGATCACAGAACTGTTGGGGAACCGGGACATACATAGGCCTGGTAAAATGGCGTTGAGTCTGCTCCCTGGCTGATCGCTATATCCACCACAGCCCCCTTAAGGCAGCAAGGAGAGAAGGTGCACTCCAGAAACCTTCAATAATGTCATGAATACTGCACTAAGAGAGTAACCTTGGTTTGCAAATATTGCACCTGGAGCATTATTATTTTGAGTGCTAGTGGTTGCTGCTACCTGTGCGTTGAATAGAGTGCCAGGCAGCTGCTTCATGGTGCCATAAAGAGAATTAACCCTGCACTGCACCAGTCTGGTAGTGGCATATGGCAAGAGTAGGGAAGCAAGCAGCAATCACATTATGGTTTCAGAAGTGCCTGGGTAAGAGTGCATTCACCCTAGAGGTACAACTGCATTGGTGAAAAAGTCTTCAGCAAGAATTAACGTTTTTAAATCCTGGCTGTTTGTTCTGAGGGCCTATGATTGTAAATCCACAAATTGTACCAAGTATAATTATTTTGTTGTCCTGTTGTGATGTGTTTTAGGAGTATTGAGAGTAATGTGCATATTTATTATATGTCGGAGGATTTTTGTATTTAATAACAAGTTTGTGGATGTTCTTCGATGAATGCTTTTATATACATGTTTTACATTGGTACTATGTGGAATTATGATACGAAATTGTGATAAAATTGATGATGTGATTTTATCTTTTGGCTATCAGGTCCATTCTTTCAGGCTTGAGCAATGGAGAGGAATATGAGATAGTCACTGGAAGTGTTGTTGTCCCTATCCCTTCTGTTGACGTATATACTTGTTCTGAGGGGCCAGTGCTGACTGACTGCATTGTTTTCAACACTTACTACTTAATAATAAGGACTGTACACTGCCGAGAATTTTGGTTGGTCGGTTCTTTTAAGCCTGGGAAAACAGGCTGTGAATTCTAACTCGTTGTAAGGAAGTATAATTATTAACACCTACATCAGATTCTGGGGTACATTGCCAGTGTTTGCATGGTATGTTGTCTGATGGGCTGTGCTTCAAAGTTCAACACAGTGAGACAAGAAAGCCATTTCTCTACTCAACACACTGAATCTGTTGGTTGTCTCCATGACCATCAGTCTGGCTTCAAAGCTGCCAGAGGCGCAGACACTGCTCTCCTGAACACCCGTGAAGATCTGCTCTCTAGCCTTGATTCCAGCATTCCTTCTGTCCTCATCCTCCTTGATCTTTCTACTGCCTTCAACATAGTCAACAATGCCATCCTGACCAAATGACTCCGCGAGAACCTGGGCCCTGTAGTGGCTGACGTCCTTCCTCTTGGACTGCCCCACCCAGGTCCAACTTGGTCCCTTTCTCTCTGCCACCGCTCTCTCTACCTGTGGCCTTCCACAGGGCTCTATCCTATCAGCCTGGCTTTTCAACCTGACTTGGCCCCTTTGGCCCACCTGATCTCTACCTTCTCCTCTAACTTTCAGTGATGTGCAGATGACACTCAGCTTTCCTGAAGACTCCCCTCAGCCTCCTCTCCTCATTCCTGACTGTCTATCCGTGATTCAGGATTGGTGCACCTCCAATGATCTCTGCCTTAATGCCAGTAGCACATAGATCCTTCTCTCTGGGACCCCCGCCCCTGCTTTCCCTCTCTCACTCTGGCCGCCTGCCTTGGGCCCTCTTCCTTTGCCTTCCTGCGTGGCAAAAAACCTTTGTGTCATCTTCGACTCCACTCTCTCTTTCCTCACATTTCAGATATCACCAAGAAGTCCCACTACTAGCTGCACCTCCTCAGAGGTATTCTTCCTTTCCTTCCCCCAGAAGCTCACTGTCTCCAGAGCCCTGGTTCTCTCTACGCTGGACTACTGCAACAGCCTCTTTCTCAATCTGCCTTCCTCTACTGTCCGCCCTCTGCAACTAATCCAGAACAGGATTGCAAGACTTATTTGTCGCCTCAAGCCCAGGTACCATATCTCTCCAGCCCTGAAATGTCTCCACTGGCACCTGGTGTCTTCAAGGATCAAGTTCAAGGCCCTTTGCATTTTCTACAAGGCTTTCTGAGGTGGGGTCCCGCACTCCATCCAAAGCTCTCTTTCAAAATACCTTCCTTCCCGAGGCCTTCGCTCAGCTACCTCCAACTCTCTAAGGTTTAAACGCTTCTCCAGGCAGAGAGTGAGGCTAGATCTCTCTCCTCTGCCGGTGTCTCCCTCTGGAATGGCCTCCCTACCCCTCTCAAACTTGAGCCCAACGGAAGAAGCTCAAAACCTTCCTCTTCTCCTCTGCTTTCTCTCTCCCCCTCTCCTGCTGACCTACATGACCTACCTGGCTGCTGTACTGACTGGTTGCTTGACTACCCTAATATTCTCACTAGATACCAGGATCATTCTTGATCAGTCGCCATTGCACTACCTCTGGGCCTACCATGCAGTTAGGGGCTGTAACTGTAACCCTACAGTCCATTGTTCTCCTTGCACTACATAGATAGAGCCGCACTGCCCTGGCTGCACTTACTCAGAGCATTGCTGCACTGTTTTCCCCTCCCCTCTCACTTGCACTTCCCACCCTCCATTTCCCCTTGCACTTCTTGTTCTCGCACTGGCACAATCTGAATGACACAAGGCCTAGTAAGATTGTTTGTCTTGTCCTCCCTCTGTCTTCCCTCCCTTGTCTTGTTGCGCCTAGAAACATTTGTGTACAGATGCGTTATAAATGGCTTCTCATATCATATCAAACCTCTGTTCTTCAGGTCGATAGTCTGTAAATGTATGATTCCCCATGTTCTTCTGTGTGTTGTACTTTTAGATCACTCTTTAGTGCACAAAGTGACTGGCCCTTTAGTGTGTGCTCACCTTGTGTGAAGTGGTTTACTACTTTATTTCTGCTTTATGGTTCACAATGGTATATCTGTGTATGTTAATCCTTTCGCACAGTTCCTAGTAGGTTTTGCCTATGTACTTTCCTTGTAAACATTTCTTGCATTGGATAAGGTACACAATGATGTACAATTTTCTGTTGTATGCCCAGCCCCTTGAATCTGTATTTAGTTATTTTATTTCATTGGACATTTGTATGGTGCCTATACATATGTGTTTCCAGGTGCCACAAGGCAAGAAGTGGGAGGGGGACTTGGGATATCATAAGAAAACAACAAGAACAAAGAAACAGTTATATTGATCTTGTGACTATTCTACTGTGCAAGTCCATGACAAGGTGATAAGTGCAAGGGGGTTGGGGATGAGAGGAAGGAGTGGGGGAACACGACGGATGGGGTAGGCAAGTGCTGTTCAGGCTAAGGCAGCTAGTGACAGAGGAAAGAGGAGGGGCGGGGAGGAAATGTGCAGTGGACAGGAGAACTGGGTTGGGATAGTCCAGTTCAATTCTGTGTGGTTGTTATGGCAAATTCAGTGGACATGTGTTGGCAGGCTTTGCATCCCCTCATATTGAATGGGTACATTCCAGGTCTCATTTGTCTTTGATCAATTAGAAATGCACTTCTGGTCAGGGACTTTGCTAGATTATGTGGGTTCTTGTCCAATCATTACCAGAGGTTTCAACATGTACTCATTGTATCTAAATATTACTTTGGTTAATGTGTTGTTGCCAGAGATGAGTAGAAAGTCCCAGGAGCTGCTTGTTCTGGTATGAGGCTTTGGATATGTTCACCAATATTGTTAGGCATGGACTTGGTTATTTGTTCCAGAATATTTTTGTACTCCACATTGGGGCATCAGTAGGTTAATTGCAGTATTTTGTGCTCATGTGTTGTCCTTATGCTTCTGTTTTGCATTTCTCTACATCCATGTTCACAACAGCCCCATCCTTGTCTGCAGGATTTATTATGATCGCCTTGTTTGTCTGGAGCATTTGTGAGATCTATCTACATGTGCTGCATGGCTAAACTTCATAATCTTTCTAAATGTGCTGCATGGTTAAACTGCACAATTTATATAAGTGTGATGTGTGGCTAATCTTCACAAATGTATCTAAAAGTGCTGAATGCCAAATCTTCACAAATCCATCTAAATGTGCTGCATGGCTAAACTTCACATTCTATCTAAGTGTGACGCATGGCTAATCACAGATCTATCTAAAAGTGCTGCATGGCTAAACTTTACAAATGCATCTAAAAGTGCTGCATGCCAAATCTTCACAGATTCATCTAAATGTGCTGCATGGATAAAGTTCACATTCTATCAAAGTGTGACATGTGGCTAATCTTCACAGATCTATCCAAAAGTGCTGCATGGCTAAACTTCACAAATGTATCTAAAAGTGCTGCATTGAAATCTTAACAGATCTATCTAAATGTGCTGCATGATAAAAACTTCACATTCTATCTAAGTGTGATACATGGCTAATCTTCACAGAGCTATCTAAATATGGTGCATGACTAAAGTTCACAATCTATCTAAATGTGGCGCATGGCTAATCTTCACAATTATATCTAAGTGAGACGTGTGGGTGGTCGTTGCAATTGCTAAATGTAGAGTGTGCCAACATGACACAATTGGGCTAACAGCAGAGAATTGCTACCTGGCACAAATAGGCTAAAAAGCAGAATTTGGCTAGCTGGCGCAATAGGGCTAACTGCATGTAGGCATATGATATTAGTTAATAGGAGAAGTGTTGTGATTGGCTTCATGGTTCACCACCAAACTCCTTTGTCTCATTATGTCACAATCCCGAGCCTAATTGGTGACAACATTTTAGGTTTTGTTCATCATGTAGCAGGTGTGGATCAAAGATGCTCACGTGTATCTCTGATTTGTTCTAATGAAAATCTTTGTGAATCAGGTCCATTGTCTCTTCTGCAATTATGAGCCCAAGTAATTTCATATACTATAGAAAGTTCTCCTGACCTTCTATCCTTGGGTTCTTCAATTTGGCTGCCCAATAATAGAGATTGTAGTTGGATAGAGACAGGCATACCTTTGATATGGGTGTCATCATTTTATTTCTGGTCTGTACAGACACCCTTCAGAGCCCAAAGAAACATATTAAGCAATGACTGCCAACTAAGAAGGGTTTCTTTCAGATCTAAGATTTAATGTCCACAAAAAAGAAATTGCATTTTGATTGGATTCCCACCTTCATGCTTTCCAGCGTTTCCAATGATCTTGAATGTAAGCTTCTAACGTCAAATCTTTCAATATTTAATTTATTGAATCCAGATTATTAGCATCCAAATCACCAACATTAATGCTTATTCGGACTACTATGTACATAATTTTTGATTTTGAGTTCAGATTAAATCATGACAGAGTGATCAACAGACAAATCGGACCATTTAAAAGTTCACTATTAGTTGTATTTTGGTCACACAAATCAGGCAATATGTTTAATTGGGCCCATTGGATAGTAGCTAGGGATAGGACAATCAGCACGCAGGTATTCTACTTAGTCCTTTCCTCTCTCTTTCTTATTTGAGGTCCACCTAGAACCTGCACCTACGTTCTAGGTGGACCTCAATAAGAAACACTTGTGTACAGTCGCATTATAAATGACATATCATATCATATCTCTCCAGGTGACAAAACAGTCACTCACCAGCACTTGAATTTGTAATGCCCCAAACTAACTTTCTTGTCTCTGTGTTTTTTTTGTTGCAGTGTCACCCATTGATCTTCCAGGACTTTCTTACCATGTACCCTGACCAGGTACCTTAGGTCTTCTGAGAAAGGTTGATTGTTGGGCAATATAAAGCTAGTTGGACCCCAGAGTAATATCCACTTTCCCTTGCTGGTCAGACTAAGCAGACCTGGCTCTCAATATGGCTTGTGTTCAGCTCTTTGTTTCTTATCACTGACCCATAAACCACTACCTTCATTATCGCTTCAGGAACACCGTATTATCCAAGGTTGTGAAGAACGTCAAAGTGTTTGCCTTGCACCCCAGTTTACTTCTTCTCCCTCCTCTGAGGACTTCACCTTCGACCTCCTGATCTTGGTATGTCTTATTCTCTCTATCAGCCCCACTCTTGCTTGATCCTTTGTCTCTCCCTTCCCTCCATTCACTGGACCAGTCGGCAGACTCTTTCTACTTCCCTTCCTCTTTCCTTTGACATTCTTCCTCTTAATTCACCGCTCTCCTTCACTGCCTCACCTCCTGTTTCCCTTCCATGACCCTCTGAGGTCTTTGTTCTCCACCTGTGCTCCTTCCTCCCTTTTGTCTCACTTTTTCATTTGCACCGCCTTCTGCCGACCCTCTGTCTCTTCCCTTTCTTCTCATCACTCGTCTCTAATTCACCTCTTCTCTCTTTGCTTCTCATTCCCTCCTCTCCACTCCTCCTTCTCCCCTTTACCCCTCTCCAGTGTCTCCTTTCCTCCTACTTCACAACACTCTCTTGCCTCCTCCTCTCCTCTCTCTTCGTCTCCTCTCCTCCTCTGTGATGAAATGACAACTGCTCTGCAAGAGTACATGGATGAGTACTAAATACAACTCCCACTGAGCCCCACACTACTAAATCACCAGTGCCTCCAATTGCAAAGGTGAAACAAGAACAGCCCATCCCTCCTTCACCTCTGAGGGTAGCACAGGCCATGGGAAGGTCATACGTGTCAGTAGAAGTGTGAACTGGTATGGAAGCACACCAAACCACACTAGCACTGCAATACCAAAATAAAAGAACGTTCATCCAAAGTTCTATACAAATAGGATATTTTTAAAAAATAAACTAGAAAATACACACAACTAATAAAAACACGATTTACCCTCCGCTGCAAGGGAAAATGAAATGAATGCAGACTTTGGAATGGAGGGGCACTTTGGGTTTTAAAATAAGTGTATAAAGGCAATGATTTCAGCAGCAGTTGTAAAGGTTATTGAAGATGTCTTTAAAAAAAGGTAGAGAGTGGAGTATTACCAGTCACTAAGGCCCTTCAAAGCAGGCCAGGTGCACAAAACGACTACCAGTACATTTTTGCTTGCTTTGACTCCAACGTAGCATTTCGGCAGATTCAGTACCAAGCCGGTGTCGAGTCAGGGAGGTGGTGTTGACGAGATTCAATGATTCAATGCTGTTCAGCAGCTGTTACTGCTTGTGGGTTGAAGACGCTGGGAAATGGTAGGTAGTGTTGGGTGAATGGCACTGGAGGACTCGTCACCTCAGATGCGGAGAAGCAAAGATTTGTCTTCTGCCGCGAACAGTCTCAACTGGCTCAACACATTTTGTGGTACTGCAGTGTTGACAGCTTTGGAGTCAAAGGAGCTTGTAACCAGCCAGGCAATGCTGGTTTCAGGACGCTAGAAGACTCAGTGGATCTTGGAAGTGAATACAGCAGAGCTTCCGCATTGGCACTGACCAAAACTCAGAGGTGCATGAGGCAGTCAAGCGGCTATGTTGAAAATTACTCTGGCCGTTTCCTTGCAGCAGCTTGGACAGCATTGAAGCTGTTCAACCCGGTGTCAAAGTGGTTCAGAGATGAAGGGAGAGAAACGGGTCACTTCATTGACTCATTGGTTGCTGAAGAACCCTGTCCAAATTGCTACATACTACTACAAATTCAACCACAGAGCAAAACTACAACTAGAATGAGTCACTCTATACCACTACAAATCCCACCTTAAAACTCCATTTAATTATTAGCAGCTTACAGCAATAGCAAAGGTAAAGTGAGTGTTAAGGTTGAATGTGTAGTGATAGGAAGTGAGTGTTTCTAGTTGTAGTTTTCTGGTTGAATTTGTATTTGTATGTAGTAAATTGTAGTGGTATGGTTTGAGTGTTTATAGTTATACTTTCATGATTGTGTTTGTAGTGGTCTGTAGTAATTGTAATGTATGTACTAAGGTTTTGTACCTGTTATTTCCACTGGGGTTTTGTTAAAATAACCATATGTATATATATATGTATGATAGGCAGAGCCTAGGGAAAAGAATTGTGATGCTTGGCCAGTCACAATCACTGATGTTATACACCATGGCTGCTCATTATGTGACCCTACTAAATGTATTGAACTACAGTCCCCATGATCCCTCATCACTGCCTATGCTGGCCAGGGACAATTGGTGTTGAAGTCCCAAACATTGGTGGGTGGGCATAATAAGTAACCATGTTCTAGCTGTTTGACTGTATCTTGACCAAAGCCTGACCCATTAAGCGCTTCCCAAAGAAATTCCTGACTTTCCCTGTCGAAAACCTTTAGACATTAAGATCTATGGCAAACAGTGGGAGTTCCTCAGTTTTAGCTATATCCTTTGCGTCTAGTCCTCATGCATTAATAACAAAAGATGCCTGCTAAGCATAGACATTTTCATATTTTCTTGCATGAGAGAGGTTGCTTACTTCCCCAGTTCTATGTCTAAAAAACAGCGAAAATCTTTTCACCCTAGATTATTACTGAAATTGGCCCATACACTTCCCATTTTACTCTCCATTCGCCTGACGTCAACAGGTGTGAGGAAGCCAGTTTACCTCGGAAACACAGGCAACGCCTGTTGTAAGAACTTTATTTCACAGCACAAGTGCATACCAGAACCAGGGAAGAATCCATTATCAACTTCATTCATTTTTTCATGTCGTCTTCCATTATATGAGAATCTAAAGCAGTTGCCTCGCTAGGCGGTAATCTCATTGTGTGAGTGTCAAGCTTATTTTCCTTGTAGGTTTTCTCCAAACAGACCCTGTAGCATTGCTTTATTTCCGTTGGCTCCTTGTCTTACATTGGTGTCTCTAGGTTTATTATATTAGTGCTACAAGATTGATCATGGCTAGCGGGAGCATTGGCCGCATCCAAAGGTCATTAACGCCAAGACCCGGATAGGATCCCTGGACTCCAAATAGGATCTTGGAATGCCAGGGGTTTTGTGCATTTATTTAACAACAACAGTCTGAATCAGGGATCCTATGACATCCTATGTTTACAAGAAACATGTTTGAGGGCCAATCCTAGTTGTGAGGGTTTTGAAAGTTACTTGAACCAAGCTCAAAAAGGAATAGCGGGAAGACCATATTCAGGTTTGTTAACCCTCATAAAAATAGGGAAAGGGTTTACAGTGAGGGAAATGAATGACCCTTATCTATTTGTCCAAATATTGATTCTGGAGAGAGCACAGAATGGTTGTGAAGGTGTAACAACATTTGTGATATTTTATTTATACTGGAACGTGGCTATGTGTGATGAAAAGGTATTTATCGATTGTGTGATGGCGAGGTTAGATGAGGTCTATGCTACTCATAAAAACTGACGCTTAATAAAGTGCACTTATTTGAATGTAAAATTCCTGGACAATCAGGGCAACCTGCTTATAAAGAACTTATTGAACAACAGAGCCACACACTGATTAGATGAATATGGAGAACGATGCCTCCATATGCTAGATGGCCAAACCAACAGAGATATCCCTGGACAATGGACTTGGACAAGAGGTGCCCAGAAGGCCTGTTTGGACTACTGCTTTGTCTCAACTAACAAGTTATGCTATGTTGACTTGTTTAGGTGCTCCCAATGGTAACAAGCAACCATAATATGTTGGAAGCAATGTGCAAAGGGTTTGTGAGTTTACCAAAAACTCACTCACATCCCTTGACCTTGGTCTCCGAGGGGGAGCACAGATTAAGGATAAAGCCAGTGGAGGTCCCAATTATAACAGCAACACTAGGTAAACATTTGGTCGGTCCTAATCCAGGGATAGAATTTGCATGGATATTAAAGGGCTTCATTGTGTTAAGTGGTGTGCAGCGAGGTCCAGAATTTAAGCCCAGGCATATCTATAACCTGGAGGGGGTGGAGTCAAGGAAACTCCTATGTTCAGATGTAAGAAAACTTAAACAAGAGGCAAGTTTGGATGGGGAGTTTTTGATTAAAAAATGCAAGCAACAATACAGAAACTGGATAATTGCAAATAGAGGCCAGAGAGCACCGTATGATGCAGAGCACATTTTTAAAACTATTTGGAAAAAGCAACACCAAAAACCTCTGGGAGTGTCACTGCTTCCAAAGAGTCAGGACCTACCCAACATCCTTGGAAGCAGGCTCATAACATTTACTATCGGCACCAGCAAGTCCCAATAGGGACCTTTTGGACCTTGTCCTGGCACCGGTGGTGCCAGGCTCATAGCATGGACCCGTCCCGGCACAGGAAACGCCGGGCTCATAACAAGTGTGAAAGTGCTTGGGTGGACCTACCTGCAGCAGACCAGGCTGCTTACTTACCAGCAAGATGATGTTTCACTCTCTTCTGGCAGGGACTACTTTTCCTTCTGGGTGGGGCAGGCACCACTCCCTGGATCATTGATGCTGAACCCCTTCTGGAAGCAGGAACTCTTTTGCCTGGGCGAGGCTGTGGAAGAAGACACCTAAGCACTCCTATGGACTATTTAAACCACACCCGATTGGTGCAAGGTGCTTCGCGTTATTCTGCATCTGCAGCAGGACGCTCACCGTGTCAGCTCCAGCGAATCTTCAGTTCCGGATCCTGTGAATACGAAAATTACCTGCTGGGAACCAATCCTCAGTCTTCAGCAGCTCCTGCAAAACAAAAGGCACAGGTTAGGCAAAGGCAAAGTTAGCGGTTCAACTTACCCGATCCATCGGCAGCATTCAAGGCGTTTTTTCTGCATATTTCGTCCGGCATCGGGCCTGCAAAGACAAAGAACATTGGTTAGTAACGCTTAGTTACAAAACTGCTTACCTGTGTTACGCTCGCTCCAACTCTGCTTGCGCTGCATACCAGCACCTGTAAAGACAAAAGAGACATTAAGGTGCATTCTACAGCCCTAGAGCAGCCTTTCTACTTACGTGCCTTCGTATGCACCATCTTCTTGTTACGCTCTCTGCCACGAACCTGGGGGGAGCATCTTCTTCGGCACCGACAGCATCTGAAAGGGAAAAGACATAGACATTAAGGAGATAAGACATTTGAAGAGAGCAATCTAAAGGGAACTTTAATACTTACAAGTCACGCTCGTGCAGCACACGGCGGCATCGCTCTCAACTTACCCTCTGCAAATAAGAGGCTTAACTCATATCCAGTGAAGTAACTGGACCCAGCGCCCCTGCATGAGACGCAGGATGGAGAGCCCAGCATTCACCTATTTAAGACACCTCACCCTTCAGGTTAAACTTTCGGTGAGAAAGGGGCCAAATCCGGGCGCCAAACGAATCCTACGCCTGACATTGAAGACGGTTTCACCGCCCAGTCAAGACCCGCGCCTCCGAGGGAACCAGGTGAGCGTTACAGGGAGCTGTTCAAATATGATGGCATATTTCAGTCTGCAGTACAATCTAACCAGGTTTCTGAAGCAGTATGTGTAGCCCATTTTACAACTCTCTTTACCTTAGCTTCACATAGGGAGCCCATAGAGGATGCCATGACACCAAAAGAAATGGTCTTTCGAATTTGATCTTGAGGACATTGAAGATCTCATTACGAAATTGAACTCTTCACGGGCCCCAGGACCTGATGGGCTGACTAACACCATGCTAAAGGAAGCCGTCACTCCCTGGGCTGAGTTTATTACTTTGATCTTGAAACATGTTATGGCTACTAGAGCCGTACCTCGATCCTGGAAATCGGCAAATATAGTCCCAATCTTCAAGAAGGGTTAGGGAAGATCCTGGGAATTATTGACCCATCGCTCTTCTTGATATTATGGGTAAAATGTTCACCTCCATTCTTCTGAGATCTGAAGAACTTGGCTATTAGTTCTGGCCATTCGGATCCGAGACAATCAGGTTTTGTCAAAGGGGTGGGCACCCGTTTAAATCTCTTCCTGTTGAACCTGTAGGTGATTAAGTACAAAGATTGTTATTATCTGGCCTCTATCGATTTAGAGCAGGCGTTTGACAGTGTTGACAGAGAGAGGTTGTGGGGGAAGCTCTATAACTGGGCATGCCCACAGGACTTAGTGGATGCAATCAGGGCCCTGCATTCCGAAACATCTACTAAGGTCAGAATCACAAGACAGGGGTTGTTAACAAACAACATTAACACTCATAAGGGACTAAAACAAGGTTGTCCTTTAGCCCCTACATTGTTCAATCTGCATATATCTGACTTCTCTGAATCACACAACGGTGTCAGTGCTTTCCTGCCGTAACTCCAGCAATGTCATGTCCCCTGGATTTTAAATGCTGACAACCTGGTTGTTATGGATCAATCTCCAATAGGTCTTCATCATAGATTAAATCAGTTCATGGTTTAAACAATGGAAAACAATCTTAGAGTGAACATTAAAAAATCTAATATCTTGTTATTAACAGCTGCCAATAAAGGGGAAGAAAAACAAAAGAGGGGATTTCATTGGACACTGGGAGGAGAGAGGGTCCCTGAAGTAGATTCGATCACATATTTGGGGACCTTGGTCAATCGGAGTATAAATGAGCGAGGGTGGAATTTAACCCTTAAAAATAAGGTCAAGTGGTTGGCAGCCCATGGGGTTGCCTTACATAAATGCTAGGGCAAATAAACAACTACCCCAATCCTAATCTTTTACAAACAGAAGGTGGTCCCAGTCCAAACCTATGGAGCAGAAGCTACGATACATTTTCCATGGCAAACTTGGGGGATTCTAGAAGTGTGGTTCTAGAGACGAGTTCTAAAGCTCCCAAAGACTTTGCCGGTGGTTATGATTCGATATGAGTTGGGACTCCAATCTATGGAATCCATTGTATTATGGAAATCCCTTTCTTTTTTTAGGAAATGTATTATGTTCGACCATCTATCCCCGTTTGAGATTTTGAGAAACTCAAATAAAGGAACCCCAGATTGGCTCATGGATAATTGGAAAACAAGATGTATGAGTTGGTTGGAAATTTTGGACATGTCCTATGAGAATGAATATGGATAAAATCAAGCAAAAAAATAAAACTTTGGGACTGCATAAATACCCAGGATAAAAGATCAAATATCAAACTGGCCTTGGATCTTTCATTTGAAAGGAGGACGTTGAATCAACTACCGGCGTATCTTTCCAAATTTCCTTCTCCCTTCTACTGGAACATGTTCATGAGACTCAGTTTGAACGGTATGCAGTGATTTTAATGAATAGAAAACAACAAACATCTAATTCTTTAAAATATATATATATATGGGGAGTGGGGTAAGGGGTTAAAATGGGTGAGATGGGGCTGGGGTGGGATTATAAATGAAGGGAAATGGAGGAAAAGGGGGATACCCCCAGATAAAATAGAAAATCAGTATTTTTTTCATTACAAATGGTTTAGTTAAACATTTTTTAGTTATTTATTCATTCGGTAAAATCACATGTAACCTTTTTAACATCTTGCCGAGAGAGGTATTAAATGTCCAGAAACAGCTCCAACTGATGTCTCCAATATATAGATTATGTGGAACAGATGATAAAATCATTATATCACCTGGTGGTGGGTTGTAGAGAATGATCAGAGACGAGAACTCGATACTTGGAGTACTATGTTAAAGAAGTAGACACACTTTCGGCCCTGGTATGGTGGGAAGGTTTCTTAATTGGGGACACTCTGAGATTGATTTTGGCAGTCATGAAAGGTATAGGTGAAATGTTATATATTGAAATTGACAAGAATGGTTGAAATGCATTGGAGATGCCAAAGATGAAAGGTGATTTTTGAAATGTTTTTGGGGGAATTGTAAAAGGTTTGTAATAAGCCAAATAAAAGAAAACAATATTAGTAATACATGTTTTATATCTTCTACCCTTTGTTTTACATACCCATGACTTGTATTTCTCACATTATTCAAAGCTGAATTCTTTGGATTTTCTGGAGGGTGCAGTATTTGTTTATATTTGGATATAAATGAGAGATTTTCCAGACAATCCAAGAGCATGCCTTCAACAAACCAGCATCCACATACTGGCCTGTTTTTATTTTTACTATAGAAATAGCTCCCGATCCAGCAGGCCGGATTGGGTGGTAATGGCCAGGGGCCCAAGTTGAGGGCCTTACAATGGCCCCTGTGCCGTTACCATAAACACCACAGGTTTTCAATCTGGAAATCCGGGGTGCTAAGAGCAATATAATATGTTTGAATGAAAGGGATGCGTCACATCACTGCATGGGTGGCAGTGTTCCGATGAGGTTTTAAGGTTTTTTGTCAACACGATGTCCTCCGTAGAGGTCAGCATATTGCAAGGAGTGAAACTCAGCAGACCACAAAGGCGGATACAGCATAGAAATCAAGAGGAGCATGTGGGAGGATTCAGATTCACTTCCACGCTCCAATGAAGTTCCACTGCGGCTGCACTTTATCTGCGTAGACCTGGAGACATTGCGGGTTGCAAGATGAGTTCTTGCTGATTTAGCCACCAACATTTCAGGTGCTCACCTGTTGCATTGACCTAGGTCAGAAGAGGTCACAAGCCTCCTTTGGGGCAATGATGTGGCACACTACCTGAGGTTAGCCCACCACGCAACAATAATGAAATGGGTGTATTGAACCTGGATGCCATCACAGCTCTGCAGCAGGAAATGCAGACGTCCTGGTATGTATCCCTATTTAGTTTGAAAGTCAATCTTCCAAAATAAATTAGGATATTGCAAAGGACCCTGTATCATGCAAGGATACTGTTCATCAGCCCAAGGGCAAACAAACCATATAAAAGCAGACTGAAAGAACACCATTGCTGTCCAATGGAGTAAATGATCAAGCAGAGCAGTAATATAGCCGAACACCTCCAGGGGAAATGCTTTTTGAAAGGCTGCCTCACATTCGATGCCTACCTGGCATTGACATTTGAAGCATAATTTAACTTTTTGAGCAGGGACAGAGATGGGCAAAGCTCAGAGAAGACTGAGCAGGAACAGAGATGGGCAACACTCAGAGAAGACTGCCGGCAGGCCCCAATGATTACCTTGTCTGAGACGATGCCTGATTCCGTGGGTCTCTGTTTACCAGACCTTATTGCATCCAGGGTGTGCTTTCATGGCCACCAGACCACGTGGCCACTGCTTCTTTCCTGTCCACACCAGGACTGCTTCTGGACCCTGTATCCAAGAGCCTGCAGCCTGCATTTGCCACCAAGTCAATGTGAGATTGAAATGAGCCACAAATTTCAATGAAGTGCCATCCTCCTCCCAGACTTCCCCCTGTTCATAACAGGAAAGCTGACCAGTGGCCATACACAATCACGGTGCCCCCTCCTCCCACCTTCCATCCATTGGGCCAATTTACACCCTCCTGTACTGCCTGGGCTTCAGGTGTCCTTCACTTGGTGCGTCCATGCATAACGGCATCTTGTAAAACAGAAATTCATATTCAGGCCTGTTAGGACCTATGGTTCTGATTCCTTTCCCATGTTGACAACCACACCAATCCAGCATTGTAAGCAACACCTGTGCTTCCCTAAGTTCTCTACACCACTATCGATTCACTTATCCACCCCTGAGGCTAATCATTCTCCTGACCGCCTCGTCGCAATTCTTTATTTGGAATCTCCGTTCTCCCTCACAAACTACTCCACAGTTTCTCTTCTCACCCTCCTCTTCCTAGCCTCATTCTCTCTGTAACTCCTTAATGACACCTGATCCCTATCACCCCCACAAAAAAACCTCAAACCCTATCTACCCACTTGTCTCCCTCTAAGGCCCCCTGTCCCTCTCACCACCCACTGACTCACTTAATGAACACACCATTTGTCTCTGGAATGCCAAACCCCTCAAATTCTTCACTGACCTCTTTGCCTCTCATCACCCCAAACTCTTTATAATGGCCATCATTGAAACATGGACCCCTCCCTTGATATTGTGACTTTCACCCGCTCCCCACGACGGCCATTAAAAAGGTGGTGATGTTTGTCCAATGATCGGCATGGTCACACCCTTAGCTCCCCTTTCTGCCTCTGACTTCGCCCCTTCCTCCTTCCGACATATCTCTGTTTGGCTTCTTAACTACTTGCTCCTATCCCCTCAAAATCCTTCTGAGCCCACCTGTCACTCTTGACCTCTTCTTCCCTGATCTAGATCTATTACCGGAAACTCTCCCACCTGGCATTCCTGTAATTATCATGGTTGACCTTGTCTTTACCCAACATGTCTGACATGTTACAAACATCACCTGCCACTATACTGCGCCCTCTCTACTCTGGCCATCCTTCATGACCTCCCACAGCAGCTAACCTGATCTGAAATTAATTTCCTCCTCCCTTGACTCTGCTGCACTTTCTGTTGATGCTTCATCATCTGGCCACTCACTTATCCACTTTACTAGCTCAATCCCCACCCCACCTACCTCATTAATCGCCAAATGCAAATATAGACTAGACTCCCAGGTGCCCTAGCTTAACCGTGTCAAGCACTCCCTCAAAGCTCTCTCTCCACAGCTTGCTCAATCCATTGAACTTGCATTTACCGAGTTAATGACTGCACTGACTACCCCATTTTAAATTTACAATCCTGCTTACTCCTTCCCTCTCTTTTGACCTCCGAGCCCAAATCATGTATTTCCTCTGCCATCCAAAACTACAAACATGCATGCATCTCCACTTGCCTTAAAACTCCCTCCCTTACACACCTCGCAACTTACAATGACGCTCTCTTTGTCTTTACCACTGCTCTGGATTTTGCCAAATTATTCCACTACATGTTTCTCAAATCTTCCTTTTTCTATTGCCCTTGAAAGCAATTCCTGACCCTCCAGACATGCTTCCCCCAAACTCGACTACATGTCCTGCTCCTTATCAGCTGATTTCTTTGCTTCACATCGCCCCTCAATAATCACCAAAATAACTGAAGCCCTATCCCGTCTCCCATTCCTCCCTCTTCCTCCTTCTCACAAGCTTTGCTCACAAGAATTTGCCTTGCACATCTCCTAAATGGCTCGCGGAATGACACCCATCCTCTGCTCTGGTAACTCGTCCTGCACTCATCTTGATCCCTTTGATTCCTAAATGGTTATGGCTCTTGCTTCTATCACTAATGCTTCTATCTCTACTCTCCTAAATCGACCTCTGCTTACTGGGATGTTCCACGCATGCTACAAGGCTACCCCTGTCATACCCATTCATAAACATTGACTGTTCACCCCAACAACATCTCTTTTCTTTCTGCCAATCCTTCTCTTTCCCGCCCTACAACTCAACGATCCTCAAGAAGGTGATTTGTAACCACATTTTCAACTGCATAGAGCATCACTTTCTTTCTGTCCTCTCCAGTCTGGGTTTGAGAGTAAACACTCTCCTGAGACCCATGTTTCCCTTGCCTCCATCTTTCTTACCTCTGCTCACCAACTCTCCCCCATCCCCGTTGTGCTTGCCATCTCTGCTACATGTGATGCTACGGACCATTCCTCTATCCTATAAACTCCTTCTTCCCTGGGCTTTAAGGACATGCTTTAGTGGCCTCCCATCTTTCTTTTTTTTTAAAATTATTTTTATTAACTTTTCCAACAGACATATCATTCTCCATAACTCCCCTCCTTGCCCCCCCTCCTCCCACGGTGCTGCCTCAGGTTTTCCGTTGTTTCCTATAGTATCAATGCGTCTATTTGGGGTCACTGCAGATCTAAGAGTCTTAAACGCTGCAGGCGCCATCCGATCCTAAAGTTGTTACTGAGGAAGGTTAACACTTCCCCCCGGTCGCCTGCAAAGTTCTGCATTACATTGTTCATTGCGTAAGTGGCCCATTCCATGGCCACCATCTACCATACTTTGCACAGCCAGTCTTGGAATGCCGGAATGTCCGAGCTTTTCCACCCCTCGGCTACAATTGTCATTCCCGCGCTCTTTCTCTGTCTCTCAGCTCTCCTGTCACCTCTTCTGGCCGAAGGCCCAGTAGGGTCCATTCCGGGGGTGTGTTCCCCCCGATTGAAACACTTGTTCCTGTGCTTGACCTACTACCTTCCAAAATGGGACTATTCCTGGGCACCTCCACCAAATATGTTCCGCCGTGCCCTCCTGCCCACAGCCTCTCCAGCAGATTCCCGTTGTCTCAGGGTATATCCTGCATAGGCGGGCTGGAGTGTAGTGCCACCCATAGAGTATTTTATGCCAGGCTTCCTGGGTTTGTGAAGCTCTCGCTAGTTTGGGAATTTTCCTCTATTTCCCTGCCCAGTATATGTTCCCATCTTCCCATGTATGCCCACTGCGGTCTCGGGATAGCTTCATCTAGAATCTTGTAGAGCTGGGAGAGCAGCCCTTTCGAGCCATCGTTAGTCATTAAGAATTTCTCAAAGGGGGTCAGAGATCTGGTGGCCGCCTCCTTATTCGTGGGGTGAAGACGCCATTGTCGCAGCTGGGAATATCTCAGTGTCTCACCCTCCCCCAATGAAAAGTCCCTTTTGCAGTCCACAAAGGTGCTGATTTCCCCCCCCCCCTATAAACATGTCTCTCATTCTCCGGCAACCCCCTTCTTGCCAGCTCCCGAATGCCCCCCTCTCCAGCCCAGGAGTGAACTCTTTGTTATTGAATATAGGTGTGAAGGGGGACGGGAAAGTTGTGATTTCCTTGCATTTGCCCAGCCTGTCCCAATTATCCGCCACCAGTTTGGTGATGGAGCTCTCATACATGTGTTGAGGACGGTGCTGCTTAGGTAGCCATAATACCTCGCGCAAGTCATGCTTTGTGACAGCCCTGTCCATTTTAACCCAGTATTTTTCTTCCCCCTCGTGTAGCCATTCCCTAATAACTCTTAGCTGGGTTGCCTCATAATAATGGCGGAAATTAAGTAGGGCCAGTCCCCCTTCTTTCCTCGGGGCCATGAGTTGCTGCCTACTTATCCTTGCTCTTTGAAGAAGCTTGCTGGAACAGCTTGAGGGATGGCTTGGAATAGGTAGAGCATCCTCGGCAATGTGACCATTTTTATAGCCGCCAACCTCCCAAGCCAGGAGATTCTGCCACTTGTGGAGGTCCTTTTTAATGCTTCTCATTAGTGGGGGGTAATTTGCCGCATACCATCCTGTAAGAGCCGGGGTGATCCTCACCCCCAAATAAGTGATCCCCCCAGGCCGCCAAGCGAATGGTGTTAGCCGTTTAAGTTCTTCCCTCTCCTCTTTCCCCAGCATTAGGTCCATCAGCTCAGATGTATTCATGTTAATGCGTAGTCCCGACGCTTCCCCAAATTCTTCGAGTAATAGTCTACTCTGCCTGCTTGATTCTATGGGGTTGGTCAGGGCGAGTAGCATGTCATCGGCAAAGGCCACCACTTTATGCTGTCTGCCCTCGAATGGGATTCCCTGTATTCCGTGTGATTCCCGAATAGCTTGTAGGAGGGGTTCCAAGTAGATTGCGTAGAGCAAGGGCGATAGGGGACACCCCTGCTTCGTCCCTCTTTGGAGTTGGAACGATCGCAAAGTCGTTCCGTTCACAACCACTCTCGCTCGGGGCCCAACGTAATTTGCCTTAACCATCTGCAAGTAAGCGCCTCCCATTCCCATTTTTTCCATAGCCTTAAAGAGGAATGACCACTCTACCCGGTCAAATGCTTTTTCAGCATCAAGAGATAGTAAGGCTGCAGGGGTGTGAGTTTTTCCCGCCTTTTGAACTCAGTGTGCCACCCTCCTTATGTTATCCGCTGTCTGCCTTCCCTTTATAAATCCTGCCTGGTCCTGATGTATCAGGTCTGGGAGAAGCCCCTCTAGCCTATTGGCTAGGATTTTTGTATAAATCTTAGCGTCTACATTGATGAGTGTTATTGGCCTATAGGAAGATCTTTCCAGGGGGTCCTTACCCGTTTTCTGGATCAGGGAGATCTTAGCTTCTTTCATGGAAGGGGCTATTTGCCCTCTATCTTTAAAGGAATTAAAGAGGCACGTCAATTGTGGCACCAACAGTCCGGCAAAAGACTTGTAAAACGCTGCTGAATACCCACCTGGGCCCGGGGCTTTGCCTGCAGGCAGGTTCCTAATAACCCCCCTTACTTCATCCTCTGTGATCTCTTGGTTCAGAGCTGAATGAGCATCTCTGTCTATTTTGTGCAGGTCTATCTTTTCCAGGAATTCATCCTGAGCGTGGGCTTGGGGGTTTTGTGATGTGTATAATGTCTCATAGAATTTGGCCATAGTTTCTTGAATGTCTTCTGTATGTGTGACCCTTTCGCCTGCTTCTGTCTTTAGAACCATGATTGTGTTTCTTGACGACGTTCCCCGGAGAAGGCGTGCCAAAAGGGCGTCTGCCTTGTTCCCTTTAACGTAAAATTTTTGTCTCACTTGAAGTAGGTCCCTTCCTCTTTTTTGATTCGTAGAATCCCCAATTGCCCCACCGCCCTCCTGTATTCCCTCTGATTGTACCTGCTGGAGGTCTCAGCTACTTTGATCCTTGCTTCCTCAACCTCTGCCTCAAGCCGGGTCTCCAGGGCCTGCAGCTGTTTGCGTCTTAGTGCTTTAAGTGCTATGATTTCCCCCACTCAATGTGGCTTTAAACACGTCCCACCTAATATCTTCTGCTGTGTCCTCCTTTTGTTATTGTCAAAAAACTCCCTCATCTTTCCCTCTATCTCATCCCTTAGTGTGGGGTCCCTCAACACGTATTCCGGGTATTTCCATCCCCAAACCCCCCTCCTCCTTCTTCCCAGTTCCAGCCGCATTGATATTATTTTCTGATCTGCTATTCCCATGGGCCCCACCTCTATCTCCTTGACCCTTCCCACCAAGTCAGCTGAGACCCAAATATAGTCTATTCTGGACTGCATCCCGTGGACCTCAGAGAGGAAGGTGTCCCCCTTCAGTTCCCTCCAGACGTCCCTCAGCCCCATGATCGGCATTTTATCCCTCAGTCCTGCCGAGGCCACTGCGCCCCCACCCATGCTCCTGCCCCCCCGATCCATCTTTGGTCTTATCCCAGGCTATGTTTAAGTCCCCCATTATGATTATCTGGCCCCTTGCCAACTCTTCTAATGTTCCTAGGATTCCCTGGAGGAAGGAATCCTGCCCTGAATTGGGTGCGTAGATGTCCCCAATCGTACATGTCACGTCCGTGATATTGCCTCTCACTATTATGTATCTGCCCTCCTTATCCCTGAGAGTGGCTTCCTCCCTGAAGTTGACCAAATTCCTAATAGCCAATGCCACCCCTCCCTTTGTGGGCCCCGAAGCCTGGTACACTTGGTCGAACCCCCTTAGCTTGAGTCGGCTCTGGTCTTTATGAAGCAAGAGTGTTTCTTGTAGCCCCAGGAAGTCTGGTTTCCCCCTTTTTGTGAATTGCTCAAGCTTTTTCCTTTTCAGCAGGGAGTTGAGACCCCTGACGTTATGAGTAACCCAATTGAATGCTGATTTGACTCCTGCACCTGCTGAGTGTGTTCCCCCACCTTTTCCCCTCCCCTACATTCGGTCTCTTTGCCCCGGGAACCCAGGTATTTTTGCAATAACCACTTTGTCCCCTGGGCTGCACCTGGCAGATCCCCCTCCCCCGTTAACTCCCCTCCACCCCATCCCCCCTCCTTGCCCCTGAAGGCCTTACCACAAGGTCTTCCCGTCCCCCACCTCATCACCCTGGTCTTGCTCGCCCTTACCGATCCCATGATGTTTGCTCGTCTCCCCTCCTCCCCTCCTTGAAAAAACCTTTCGGTCCACCACCCCTTATAGTTGACCACACTTCAGATCGGCCCTCTTCCTCCCCCGCCTTCCCCTCCCCTGCTGGATCCACTCCCTGGCCCTTCCCAGTGGGCCCCTTTGGCGCGGTTCTCCGCCTTTTCCCCTCTACCACAACTGTCCACTCCCAAGGTCTTGGTCTCGTCCCACCTCCTGCTTCAGATGGTTTAAAAGATTCATTCACCCCATGCTCCTGATCCAACACCTGATCCAATTCGATTTGCAGGATGTCCACCCCTTCTTGCATCGTGGTTATGCACTTTTGTGTGCCGGCCCACTCGAACAGGAGACCGAATGGAAAAGTCCACTTGTACTTGATCCCCTGTTCTTTAACTTTAGAGGTGATTGGTCTCCATTGCCTCCTTTTAAGTAGGGTGCTGCTAGCGAGATCCTGGTATAGTTCGATCCGTTGGCCATTATACAATACCGGCTCTATCTGCCAGGCTGCCTTGAGAACTGCCTCTTTTTGAGCGTTCCTTGCGAATGCGGCCAAAACGTCTCTCTGCCTAGCTTTCGGGCTCCTGTTGAGGTAGCCCACTCTGTGAACCCTGTCCAGCTCTATTTTGTCGGGAGATGACTCCCCCACCAGCTCCGTGTAGATCCCTTGCACAGTCTCCTTTAGGTCTCTGTCCTGTACCGTTTCCGGCAGAAAGTTTAATCTGATGTTGATCCTATGAGACCTGTTTTCCATGTCCCCCATTCTGATTTCTAGATTTCGCTTTGCCGCATCCAGTCTCTCGATAGCTTCACTATTCTCCGTCGTTTCTCTGCCCACCTCCTGCAAACCTTTTTCAACGAGGTCCGTTCTCTCAGCTGGCCTAGTTCCTGCCCGATTTCCGCCATTGCTTGGTTTATGTCTGATCTCATTAGCTGGAATTGGTCCTGGAATGTTCTTCCCAGAGAAGTTTGAAGGGAGAGCATCTCCCCGTGCAGGTCTTGGCGTGAGATTTGTGCTGCTGAATCCGAGTGCTCGAGGTGCTCCTGGCCTGAGGTTCCCTCTTGCATACCCCTGTGCTCATCAATAGCGCCTTTATTCGCCCACATAGTTACAAGGGGGCCTGATGTGTCAGCCTGCGGCATTCCGCTTTTGTTTGTCTTGCTCTTGTTCTTGGAAGCCATGGTTATAGGATTCAGTCAAGTGCGGGTGGCCAGAAGACTCTGCTTTAGTGACAGGGCCCTGGCTGGAGAGCCCCCCTGAGCCTATAGGCACTTCCCTTCAAACGGACTGTCCGGTTGTGGCTCAAAGAGTGTACCCTTGGTGTCTCTCACTTTAGTGGCTAGTTGAGTTTTATGCTTGGAGTGGAGGTCTCCTTGCGGATCTAGGGAAATCTAATGCCCATGTAGAGAACATCCACAGCTGCGTGCTGTGCTCTGTTTGCGTCAGAGAGAAGCAGTTAATGGGCCGCGATGTACTGCACTCTTCCCCCCGCTCCGGGTTTGTTCTTAATTGAGGCCTGGTGCCGTGGCCCTCAGATTGGTCAAACAGTGGGAAAGGGGGCCACCGAACATGTGGGGGGGCCTCCCCTAACCCCCTCCGGGTCTCCGCTGGACGTCTAACTGCCTCTTTGCGCCATGCTTTATTGATGGCAGGTGAGAGCAGTGGAAGGGCCGAGGTGTGTAGCACAGTTCCCCCGCTCCAGGTGTGCACTTGATTGTGGTTAGGAGTCTAGGCCGCCGGGTCATGCAGTGGGAGATGAGATGGGGCCACCGACCATGCAGGCGGGGGTCCACCCCGCTGTGGGCCTCCACCGAGCAAGGGGTGGCCCCCCGAAATGCTCCCCGGGGCCGAAGCTACCAGGCCCACCGCCGCTCCCCTGGTCCTTCTCCCAGCAGCGGTTCTCACCCCCTCACCTGAGCTGCTTGCAGGCCGACGATGTCTTCCTGGGACCAGCGGGATGCCCTCCTCTCTCTGAGGGGCCTGCCGTTCCTCGGCGTGGGCGCAGGCACCCAGATTCTTGCCCGCTGCGAGCGCGGTGATGGCGGCTGCTGGCCCGTCCAGATCAGGCCCAGTTCCGATGTGTGTGCTCGTGAGGTGAGGCTTTGCAGCTGGATGGGCTCTGCGCCCCTGGGTCTCCCCTCCCAGCCCGGCGACCTCTCTCAGTCCGGGATATGCGCCGAGCCCACCGTTCCTTCTCTCCGCGGGGCTCAGCGCCAGCCACTGTTCGTGCTGGTATTTGGGGGCTCGGGCTTGCACGCCAGGCAGTGGGGGCCGCCGAGCGCCCGGTCGCGCTCCCGGTCTTTCTCCTGTAGCTTTCTCCCTCCGCCCGTTGTCTAAGAGGGTGGGCGCAGGGCCGTAGTCTCCCCCGCCTCCTCCGCCAGGGCCATTGCCAGTCAGCCCGAGGTGTCCCCTGCCTTCCGTGGGCCTCTGGACGCCGCGTCCCAGTAACACGACCTTTCCTGGGTGTTATCACGGCTGCGGGTGCACACAGAGGCGGGGGCCTCCGCTTGTTATGAACAGCCTCTCGATAGCCTGCTAGGGGTGGTGGAGCTGCTAGTTACGCTGGAGGGCTCTGGAGCGCCGTCGACACCCGTCTATCTGGTGTCGGCAGACATCTTGGAATCGCCTCCCATCTTTCTGATCACTCCTTCTCTATATTCTGAACAGGAACATTTTACTCTCACAGCTCCTCTCCCACCCCTTTTTAATGAGTGCCTCAAAAGGATTATCCCTGGGCACAATCCTCTTCACCATGTATGCCTCCTCCTCCCTGGGTAAACTCATTGTTTTCTTTGGATTTCACTACAACCCATTTGCCGATGATAGACAAATAATGTTCTCTTTACCCTTCTTCGCCCCTTGGCATCTAGGAGCGCATCACACACTGCTTCTTCGCCGCATGTCATTAATTGTTCCGGCATTGCCTGGTGCTTAACTCCTCCTAGACAAAGTTATATTTCTTCCAGCCACCAAGGCTAATCCTACTCTCTGACCCCATAACTCCTTTCCTCCTAACCTAATCACTCTGTCACCCAAGGCCCACAAACATTTGGTCTTCTTAAACAGCATCCTCAAACTCAACCATGTAATCAGCATCACTTCTTCTGCAGCCAGCAATAACCTCCTACATGTTAGAGAAATCTCAGTAAACATAATTACTTGCCTGGCCTTTTCCTGGCTCTTCACTCTGTTCATTCGCCCCATTTAACAAGGTTCTCAACTTTTCCACATGCAATCTTTACAACCTACCTAGATCCTCCCCCACCTTGACACACCGACATTAAGCTAGATGAGTGCAAAATCGATCCTCCTTACGGTACTACTTCTTACTTTCAAGTCAGTTCATGGTCCTATCTCAATGACATCATCTCTCTCTCTGCCTCCATCCATGAACCCTGCAATTATCAACTCTCAATAGATCCGCCTCCTATTGGCCCGTCTACATTGGAATGCTGCCTCCCCCCAGACATCTAAGCTATTCAATCTATGGAATTTATCCAGATGAAGCTCAAGCTCCATTTGCTAGCCTGTGAAAGCACTTCCTTAAACATTTCCGGCACATGCCCTCCCTGAATGCCCTGCCTGCCCTTCCCTCATGCAAACAAAATGCACATATGTAAAAATTGCAGCCATATAAATACTGCCTCGTGGCTAATGTTATAACATAATGTTTGCACGCCCTTGTTAGTGAATGTCCCCAATCTATGTTCCACTGTTCTGTCCCTTTACCACCTGGATTGTTCCTGCCCACACAAACATGTCATTTTGTGAAAGTACCCTGCATAGGGACTGCCTCAACTATCTGTACTTGTACCCTATGCAAGGAATTTCTGGTAGAAGTGTCTGCAAAAATAGCAAAATGCATTAGAAAGAGCAAAAGCTGATGACAGCTATGTCAACCTTAGCAAAATGGTATGACTCCTTCATTCCGCAGGAAGATTACAATATTTGTCGAATTCGTCGAGCACCCTGATAAAAGCTGTGTAAACTAAAGTGAAGACCTTGACAGGCCTAACAATGAACACAAGTCTTTGTTCTTTGCTGCTTTCAACTCTGCAGTGGGATGCCTTTGCAGGTGGTGATGTACATTTCCAGTAATGGCATTAGGTACAAAGTCATATCTACTCTATATAATGCTTTTGGCCAACTGGGCCCGAAATACATCTGCACTTTAACTCTGCATAACATTCTATGATGAATCCTAAATTCTAGACACTCCAGACTTACAAAGCGTGTCTTTGAATCCACACATCCACACCTTGCCTAGTCTTTCCTCCTTCAAAAGAGCTGTTAAGTCTTCAGTCTTCGAGGAAGCTCTTGGATGCATAGCCACCAAATGCTGAGCTCACGTTCTCCTCTAGCAACAAGAAGAATCATAAGACTTGCAACTAAGACTCCCTCAATTCTAAGTGGCATGTCAGAGGTTCCACCTTTAGATTACCCAGAAGGGGCTCAATCCACCCTGAGTGGGTGAGGTTCTGGATGAGCTCACAATCTCCTCTAGCAACAAGAAGAATCATAAAACTTGCAACTAAGACTCCCTCAATTCTAAGTGGCATGTCAGAGGTTCCAACCTTAGATTACCCAGAAGGGGCACAATCCAGCCTGATTGGGTGAGCTTCTGGCTGAGCTCACAATCTCCTCTAGCAACAAGAAGAATCATAAGACTTGCAACTAAGACTCCCTCAATTCTAAGTGGCATGTCAGAGGTTCCACCTTTAGATTACCCAGAAGGGGCTCAATCCACCCTGAGTGGGTGAGCTTCTGGATGAGCTCACAATCTCCTCTAGCAACAAGAAGAATCATAAGACTCGCAACTAAAACTCCCTCAATTCTAAGTGGCATGTCAGAGGTTCAACTTTAAGATTGTCCAGAAGGGGTTCCATCCATACCTGAGTGGGTGAGCTTCTGGCTGAGCTCACATTCTACTCTAGTGACAAGGAGAATCATAAGAGAAGTGACCTTAAGATACTATTATCTCACATGCCAGGCATACATTCTGTCACTTGCTCACATTAATCCTTTCCTGCAGGCAAAGTGAAGAGCAGCCCTATGCAACAAGCACAGATAGCCTTTTGAAAAAGTCTTAGTGTCAACTACACATTCCCTAGCTTTCATGGCCACCTATTCCACTCACGTGAAAGCAATGTACATGAACTATCATCGCCAAAGCAATGCCACATATTGAATAGTACCTTGCTTCAGCATAAACAAACATCATATTGCCTGCTGTTTGGTTTAGGAGAGCCACAGAAATGTAAAGGCGGTGCTAATGGGCAAGCTTCATTGACCCAAATGCTTTACAGTTGCAACCTGGGCTTTTGCATGTATGCTGACGATACCTAGTTTCACCTTAAATAACAGTAGAACAATATAATGTTGGGGTTATCAATTGATATCCAATTCTCTCCCACGCATCGAGGGCCGGGCGAACACCAGATGACTTTGCCTGAATCCTTCAGAAATAGTGGGTCTTCTACCAGGATCCTGCCACCTTTCCATTGGTATGGTCACCCAGCGTGGCCCCCATCACCCACTCTTAAACAACAAGGTAGCAAATTAGAAGTGTGTTTTAACCAAAGGAAGGAATCATAAACAACTATTTATGTCAAACAATTGATGTACCCTCAGAAAACGGCATCTAAAACTAGCCACTTAACAAATATGGGCTGTATTCTAGATTCTATATACTCAATAACAAACAGTATTACCTAAAATATCATTTTTAATTCATTATTCTCTTTTTAGCACAAGCAAGAGGGACATTCTGAGTACAGGATCAGTTTTTATAAAAAATATATAAAAAATAATTACAGCTGTCAGGCTTGTCTAGAGTTAGACAGCCACTAAGCATCATGACGACAGTAGCAGACAAAAGTCTGGCTTATACTGAAGACTACATTCTACAACTCTTAAACTCCATACCAAAGTTAGGTTTAGATAGTGAATTTAGCAACATAGGGAAAGATGATAAATGGGACAAACTCACTTAGACTCGTAAAAATCTGGTACGAACAGAGTCGCATGACATAATCGTGCTTGAATATTTGAAAAATCAGGCTTTGCCTCAGGGCTTAATAGTCTGCAATGAACCCAGGCTTTTTCTAGACAATGCAGATTTCAAACTGAAATGGAGCTATATAGCAAATAAATGTGGGAGGGATAGGTTGGTTTTAATTATTGCAACAGCTCAAGAAACCACCAAAAAGATCTTGGTTGATCTGAATACATTGGAAGAGAAATGAAAAAGAACTTTGATATCGACATCTTTAAAACCAAATTAGAAGCCCTCATGAAAGAGATGCAAACGTTCAAAGCAGAGTCTAGTTTAGAAAGAATGAAGAGACTGAAAAAAGATCTTACTAATTATACATATTAGAAGGCTTTCCAATATGTCACTAAATATTACAACTTTGGAGCACCCACAGGAGGCCAGAGACCTAATCGAAGGGTTAGGTTTAGGAATACATCATATAGTTCTAGCGAGGAGGAGCCACATCCAGTGAGAATGAAGAAACTAGTGGTGCAGGTCAAAGAGGAAGAAATATGAATGCCTCAATGCAAAGGGGTCGTAATGGTAGAGAAAATCAAGGAGCTAGGAATGGGTCAAGACGCCCACCTTTTTTAGGCAGAGGGAACAGCCGGCAGGAATGGCCATCAGATTGCATGCAGACACGCAGCTACCGGGGCTGGTAGTCAATTTGTCCAGTGAGATTCTAACAAAGGATGAAGAACGATGCTTGAATAAAGGCCTACATTTTGTGGTATCTAAATATCGTGACCCTTTTGAGTTTAGACTAGAGTTTAGCGCTTTTATGCGCAAGGTACACTTGAGAGAATTTTTTGAAGATCAATCTGCTAGTGTGCACACTAATTTTAGCAGTCTAAGAAATCCTTCTACTTGGTGCCCTCCCCACCACACATTCTCCCCTGAATCTGTGGTCTTTGAAAAAAAGGTTTTACAAGATTTGAAAAAACTTGAAACCAAAGGTATCCCCAAGAACTCTAATTTGAGCCAGCAAGAAATTGCCATGTTGCGAGGTTTGGGGAAAAATGATAAAATTGTTATCCACCAAGCGGATAAGAGAGGGGCGATTGTGATCCAGAATAAGAAGGATTATATTGAAGAATGTTACAGATTATTGGCAGATAACACCAGCTATCAAAAAACTGATCAAGATCCAAGTCCTGCACTCATGAAAATGATCAAGGAGAAAGTTGACAAAGCAGTGGATCAACAATTAATCAGTAAATAAGAATGTAATTACCTAACCAGAGAGACAGCTAGAACCTCCATCTTTTATATCTTACCTAAGATCCACAAAAATATGGAGAAACCCCCTGGTAGCCCCATTGTGTCGGGTGTCAATTCAATGTCAATGAAGATGAGAAGCTATGTACAAGATACTAGAGATGCCATTATAAAAATTGAGGGACTGACTTTTGATCACATCAAAGATATACTAATTTGCCTAGATATACAATCTCTTTATACCAATATTCCACAATGAGCTACGCTTGAAGTTGTGGAAGAGACATTATTACAACGCGAAGATAATCATCCTGTGAGAAATGCCTTTATTCTGTGGTGTGCTGAAAAAGCTCTGGTTAATTACTTTTTCCAATTTTTGGGACAATTCTACTTACAGGTAGAAGGCACAGCCATGGGGGCAGCCATGGCTCCAAATTTGGCAAATTTGTATGTCAATAAAGTGGAACAAACTGTGATTTATTCGGATGTCAATCCTTTCAAACATCAAATAACACAATGGTTGAGGTATATCGACGATGTGTTTATGGTATGGCATGGGTCGATTGACGAGGCAAACAACTTTTTGGTCTGGTTGAATAATCAGAATAGATATCTCAAATTCACAGCTTCCATGAGCTCTATTGAGGTAAACTATTTGAACTTGACAATTTACCATCAGGACAACCAATTGTGGGTAAAACCATTTGTTAAAAATACTGACAAGAATGTTCTTCTTCATTATAAGAGCCATCATGCTAAGCACGTCCGTGACAATTTGCCCTTCAGGCAATTTTTACGGCTTAAACGTTAATAGCAGTACGAGACATGATTATGAAGAAGGAGCCAATAGATTAGTGGATACATTGATTGATAGAGGCTATTCTGCAAAAATCGTTAGACAATCTGCCAAACGAGCTTTCAATAATAATCGGGAAGCCCGCTTTGAAAAGAACAAGAACAATAGAGACAACCAGGATACCCATTGGTGTTTGTCACTACTTTCAGTAATATGTCCTACAAAGTTAAGAACATTATTTTCAGGAACTGGAAAAAGATCATGAACAGCCCACTCCCGTTGGTAGCTTTTAAAAAAAGAACTAATATCCGCAACCTTGTCATGAAGAATGATGTACACAAAACTATTAGTGCCGAGGGTGCTCAAAGTACTTTGTGGGGTTTGTCTCGAGTTGTGGGACATCATCCTTGTGGAGATTGTGTTATGTGCCCATTTACACAGGAAATTACTTCTGTTAACCTTGGTTTAAGTTTCAGAATGGACACTTAAAGAACATACAAATTGTAAAATTGAAAATTTAATTTACATGATCAAATGTCCATGTGATTTGTTGTATATAGGTAAGACCAACAGGAAGTTCAAGACCCGCATGATCGAGAACAAGAGCTGTCTGAAAAACCATATTGAGAAGGCACCCCTAGTGAAACATTTTGAAGAGCAGGGGCACACATTTACAGATTTTGAATGATGTGTCTTAAAAAAGGTTAAAGGTAGATTTCAAGAAGAAATTAACAGGAAATTGATCAATTTGGAACAGAAGCTTATTTTTCTGACTAACAGCCATGTGACAGGGCTGAATGAGAACATCGAGTGGCATAATATTAAATAATTTGGTGCCATGTTTTATTTGGTGCTTTATGCTCTTTTGGTCCGTGGAGTCTTGCAGTTTCTGTCACAACAGACGAATGGAGATAACAGCATGAATTTGTCTTTACAGATCGTCATGGGACAATATAAGTGACATGCACGACAATTGGGTTAATTTGATACATGATTTGCATGGGTTGACTCAGATTCACTGGGTAGGGTAGTGTTGGTTGACAGCACCTTCCTATTTGAAATGAGGTAGAACCTATTGAGGCTCTTGGGCTAACCATGTGTGGTGTTTCTGATTTAGGGGCAAGCTGCCCCCTTTTTTGGACAATATATGCTGAGGTCATTTGGAGGCATTAAGTTCATTTTAGCTGCTGTAGGACCATGTCAAATCTGGTTTTCTTGAAAACTTCCTTTATTTGGGGTGTGTCTTACATGCCACCCTGAGGCATTTTGTATCCATACCTTATTTGGGTCTGGTTGCTACGCAACAACCTGGTAATTACAACATTGCCATTTGGGGGTTGTAGTCATCGAGTTCCGGACCGTTTTTTGGACGTATGACGGCATCATGCAACGTTGGGCGTGATGACATCATTGCGTAGCGTAAAGACGCAATGACATCATCACGTTACGGGAATACACGATGGAGGTGGTTTTCTTGATGTTTAGAGGCCGTAGTACCTTCCTCCTGGACGTGATTGCTTTCCTTGTAGCACAGTACTGGCTCCTTTACTAGGTAAGAAGTGGCGCTGGTGCTGGCATTTGGGTCTTAGAGGTGGACATAGATTAATACTGGCTCTGTTTATATTTATTTTTGTTCATTTTCGAATTTTAGGCTATATGTGAGATGACTCTGCCTTAGATCAAATAAAGGGAGAAGGATGTGACTTCTCTTCGTTTTTTAAACCAGGCTCATGAGGTGTGGCCTTTTCCTGAAACATCATTAAGATTAAGGTAAGGGACTGTTTATCTGGATCCTTTATGTAAAAATCTAAGAATTTAAGGAGGTTGTGAAGTGACTGAGACCCCTTGGGGTGTCATTCCTCTTTTAGGAAATTGACTATTCCGGAGTGCTAGCAATCTACAATTGAAGACTCCACCACTAATGAGTTGTGTCAAGGAGAAGAATAGTTCTCAGACCTCAGGGTGAGCTTTTTGTCCCGCTTGGCTCCGGGCCCTCTATGTGTATGGGTCACCATGCCCCAGTTAGTAATGATGCTATAGACTTTCACTGACTAAGGTTAGTTTGTGTGCAATTTGTTGTAGGTATCTGGTACTTAGAGGGAATCCCACTATCTGCTAGAGAAGTGAAGAGCAAGAACAGTTGTTGCTATTGAGGCTGAAGACATTTATTTCTTCTGTCTACTGGTTCAGATATATTATTTGTTGTATACCTTTCCACCCTATTGGTGATTAGGGATTGGCTAGGTTTATTTATTAGACCAATCATGCCCATTAGTAATGTTGATGTTTTTTGTGTACCCTTAGATTTAGGAATCTGGTGTGTAAATGAGAACGATCTACCTGAAGCACATGAATACTTCCGCCCCTGAAGAATGTCCAGTTACCTGTAACATATAGGAATGAAACTTATATAAATTGGGCTTGTTCAACACAGTAGGGAATAAGAATAATTGAGTTGCCATTGTTGTTTTGAGATCTAGTATTGTGTGACTATGATGTTGCTAGGTGAAATCATTTTATGATGTATATTACTATGTGAGGTGTATATGTTTTTTAATGTTTATATTGCTTGTGCTAAAAAGAGAATAAAGATTTAAAAATGATATTTTAGGTAATACTGTTTTTTATTGAGTATAGAATCTAGAATACAGCCCATATTTGTTAAGTGGCTAGTTTTAGATGCTGTTTTCTGAGGGTACATCAATTGTTTGACATAAATAGTTGTTTATAATTCCTTCCTTTGGTTAAAACACATATAATATATCCTCACTTGGTAGGAAGGAATATCACCTAAGTGTGGGGAAACCCCTAATGTTATTAACAGCTCATTAGAAGTAACATTTGACACAGTCGTTGGTCTTATATCTGAAATGGATGCATTCTTGAACTCAGCCAATGTCCACGCCAAGGAACGCCACCTTGCCACCACTTCTCCAGTCCAGGGCCGAATTCCTCCTTGCAGTGGTCATGGCCAACTGAGACTGTAATCTTTCTCGGGCTCCCAGCAGAAAGGTTAGAGAAACCATGGCACGCACAAAGCCATGCTGCCCGCTGTATCTTCAACTACACCTCCACTGCCCTACAGATGTTGCATAGGCTATCGATGAAGCAACGCTTTGATTTCAAGATGCTATGTCTGCTATGCCTATGCATAATGCAGCCTCACTATCTCATTTACAGTCTGCCCGACGACTGGGAATGAAGACCAGTACCCTAAAGGCAGCTGACTGTTGATATGATATGATCGTTTATTTATATAGCACCTATACACAATGTGTTTCAAACCACTTCAAGGCAAGGGAGGGAACAAGGGAAAATACAATGACATTCTTACAGGCCATGAACAGTAAGGATGTGAAATTAACTATCGTACTCGGCCTGACGACATTTCAGATAGTGCAAGAGCTAAGACATAGATAAGGAAGAGAGGGAAAATCTGTAAATTTACACTTATAAGCCCCCTTCAGGTAATGTTCAATCGGCCTCTGAACCCTATCTGCTCCATTACACCTGTTGTCATTAGAATGGCGGACAACCCTCTTCCCTCATGCCCCCATTCACTCTGGTCCCCAACTCTCCTCCAATTCAGCTTTCTGAAGCACCTAACCCTAGTGCAAGTGCCTTACAAAGAATTCTAATTAAATTAAACACACGCCCTTGTCTGTATCCTTTGCTTCCTGCAATCAGTGCATACAGTGCAGATGTCACTAAAATGTGAGCCATCTTTACTGACTGCCAGTGCAATTGTAATTGTAATTGTTTATTCATTTATGATGCGCGCTGGGCCCGGAGGCATCTGGGCGCAGATCAGGTTACAATGTTGCGTATGACAGTAAAAAGGCAATATACATATAATACAAGGATCATACAGGAATTTACATGGTGGTATATACATTGAGTAGTCTATTCAATGGGTGTAGTCTTATCAGCAGTCTAGTGAGTGCAGCCAATTCATTTGGGGACCTCACTAACCTGTTCTGAAATAATTGGATTGGCTCTTAAGTGCTTGCAATAATTCAGACCAGCGATACTCACAAGCATCTTCAAAGAGACGATACATGTGGTTTGGCCTTTGTCCAATGGCACCATTAATCGCTGATCAACATTCAAAGAACCCCAAAAGGCAATTACTTCAGTTTTAATAACAGTGGGGCTTCCAAGTCTCAAAAAAGAATGTGTTATTCTTAAAGGCACATAGAGCCAGTAACATTGATACACCATGACATTATTTTAAATACCCCTTCAAGACCTCATTACAGGCATAGAAAATGTATCTTGATGGTCACCGCCAGGAGTAATCAGGTTTTCCATCATTGTGGTGGTAACGACAGGGGATTCACAGAAATACTGATGGACGTGCTTTATAAAATCCACACCCATTCAGTAAAAAGTATTTTTGAGGCATTTCCATCCTCATATTCAGGTTGGAAATGTGTAATTTGCAATAGTCGATCCTACCGCTGCAGTACGGGGCTCATTATGAGGTTGGTGATATCTTTGCAGTAAATCCACCGAGATTCCACCAAATTGTAATACCGTTGCCACCACTTGGTTCGGCAGTATTACTGCCGGATTACAAGTGCCAGTGGCGGTGCTAGTCACCATTTAATTGGAGTACATAGGACTCCATGGGGGATTTTGCCAGGATTACTGCAGCAGTAAGTCTACCAGCAGAAATTTCTGCTGAAATTTGGTGGAAAGTTGGCAGATTTTGCTCCAGCTCATAGCTGGAGACGACTCCTCCAACGTACTGCCACACTCATAGTTGGGCGATGCGGTAATGCATCGGTCATGGTATTACTGGTGGAATTTAACAACACCGCTCAACTCCAGACCTATTGGACCCTTTTATTAATTACATGAAGAAGATGGCCATCAGGAATGCACACATTTTCACCCATTAGAATGACCACATAGAAAATGCATTTTCGCTGTATTGACGTGCTTCTCTTCCCTGCTATACAGGTAAACACATGGTCAATATAACTGGGCAGATTGTACAAGTTGTACCTCCACCTATTAGGTGGAGGGGAAAATGCGGTGTATATCAAGGCACTATAGCAACTCATCATACAGCAGCATCTGCCTTTGATACATATCCTCCTAGGCTTGATATGTGGTGACCAGTTGGCCACTAAAGTAGGCGATATTTGTGCTACCACCACACTTCTTACTCGTCCACCACTAGGATCTGTGTGTGACCTCATGGGTAACTGCATTCACTAGTAAAACCTACTCGGCCGTGTTACAGCCAGTGGTGAATGCCACTGAGGATAACAATCATTAGCTGTACATTTTTGTGAATCATTATTCAGTTTCTGGGTTCCTCTTGGTGATCCCTTAGCATATAACGGGTGATCATGTGACGTCATATCACCGCAACATCAAGATTCCATTACCTACGTTTTGTGTTTTAAAAATAATATATATAATCAACATAATCTGCTGCTTTGGCCCATTTAGAGCAACTGAATTGAAACGTGAGAATGAATGTGTGAGTGAATGCGTGTGAATGCAGAAGAAGGAGATTTTGTCGAGCAATATAAGAGGAGGCAATGTGGGGCATTGGGAAGAGGTAGAGGTGCTTTGCCGTGAGCATAGGAGCCAGTGTGGGGCAATGTTGGGCGGGGGGCTATTGGTACACACCAGCATGGACATGTTTTCTTGAACTGCATGGCATATTTACTAGCGTTAAGAGCAAAACCAGCACGGTCATATTTTGTTACAGTGGAACAGCATTATTTCTGACATTATGGGCAATGGCATTGTCAGTGTTTATACATGGTGAACATAACTCACATTTGTGGAGACAGCATGAGCATAGTATGGATGCTGACGTACATAGTTGCATCTAATATGGACATGTTTGCTTACAGTGCGCAATGCATTTTTACTGAGATTTTTGGGCAAAACCAACACAAGAAGCGTTCCTATGCGTGGCTAGTGGTCCTAGTACGGTCATGTTGTGTAACAGTGCATAGAATTTTTACACGCATTATGGATAAATCTAACATAATGTGATACATGGGGATACTGGCCTAAATTGGTACAACTAGTATGGATGTTTTTGTTACTCTGGGAAGGGATTTTCTAGTTGAAATATTGGCAACGCCAACAGGATGAGTGTTCTTATGTGGCCTGGCATACATTGTTGCAGCCAATGTGGACATGTTTTCTTACTGTGGCATGGCATTAGTATTGGTTATGGGCAGGGCCAACATGATCTGTGTTCTTATGTGGGAATACTAGCCTACATTGGTGCAGCTAATATGAGCACATTTTCCTAAAGTGGCATGCCATTTTTAATGGCATTATGGGCTTTGGGCAAAGCCAAAATCATGAGTGTTATCACTTCAGGATACTGGCCTATAATGGGTCAATCAGCAAGGACATATTTTCTTAGGTTGGCATAGAATTTCTACTGACAGATCTTCTTTCCAACATTATTGACATTTTACAACCATGTTGGACCAGGCACATATGGAAGTGGACTCAAACAGTGCAGGTAATCTTCTTTTACTTTATTTGACCACCACTTTTGATATCGTGGATATTCTATTTAACCATTTAAATCACTGTATTGGAGACATGGCACTTCAGTGGATTGGTTTCTACCTGCAACAAAGACAGCAAGCTATTAATTTAGGGACCAATTTCTCTAAACAGCACATTCTCACTTAGGGATTCCACCAGGGCTCCCCATGGTCTCTACTTCCTTTTAACATGTACACTAAGCAATTCACACAGATAATTCGTGATAAAATATATTTTTTAATTGTGCAGGTGGTACCCAAATGTGGGTAAAGCTGTCAGGAGACCAAACTTTGTGTTGTACACTATTAAGAATTGTCTAACTGAAGCAAAGCAATGTCTGGACAATAGTTTCAACAAAATATATCCCATCCAAACCAAAGTGATTGCATTATCCAATCCTTGGGACTCAATATTTTGGCCAGGAACTCTGGGAGAATTGCCCAGCCTGGTATCAGTAGTTACAGACTTGGAATCGCATTGGAGTCTGGCATATCCTTAGATACCCACATTTCATCAGTTGTAAAATCACGCTGCTTTCATATGTCCAATCCGAAACACTTACAGAGTCATTTTAAATGGGGTGGAGTGCTAACCCAGGCATTAAGCAAGGCGTTTAAACTTTGATTGACCTCTCCATCCCATTTTCCAGCACTGACAAGGCAACGACGCGGCCCGGATAGGAGATAACCTCACCCATCGTGTCATTGTGTTTCAGTTTACACACGCATGAGATTTTCATGCAGGTGTAAAACAAATGTATTCCCATTGGAATCCGCCTCTGTTTTGCACCTGCTATAAAGGCAGGGGACCCAATGTCACATAAGTGCAAATGTCGGTGGTCCTATGCCAGCAATTTACATTTCATCCAAAATGACCCTATTCTGAAATGTTTATCTTTTAGAACAGAGGGGATTGGAATGAATGCCTTTGTATTAACCAGGCTAGATTTTTGAAATTCCATCTACCTTGCACCCTCAAGTCTGTTATTTAAGATTAAGAAATACAATCATATTTCTGCCAATTTGGGTTCTCTTGAGAATGCTATCTAAGTGTACATACCTTGTTCATACATTTCTTCAGATTAACATCTTAACTAAGTGACTGTCCCCCTACCAGCCGAACCGCTTATTATGGTTGCTAAGAAAATATTTCCAAATATCCCCAAATTCAATCAGGTAAAATTTGTGGGAAGATCCGTTTCTTACCAAGCAGCTTGTAATTGGAACCTGCAACCACTGGATCTGTGCCAAGGACATTGCTTTTTTTTCAGTTCTGAAAATCCTACTAATTTAGTCAGCAGTTCTATTTGTTGCAAACCTATATAGATGTCTTCCTCTTTGGGTGATTGCATGCACTTTATAAAACCACCACATACACACATATATACATTATAGGCAAAGCCAACGTGATAGGTCTTCTCATGGGGGCATATTAGTATACATTAGTGCAACCAGAATGGAATTTCTGGGCACACCCAGCATGATTTTTGTTTTATACTGGCACGTTTTTTGATTAAAGGAAACATGAAAATGATTGGGAAAATGTTTCTGTGAACCGTTGGCGACTCAGCATCTTTTTAATTTTTCCTGCATGACTACAAAACTGATTGTAATCTCTGTGGCTTTGTACTCAATTTTTCACGGAAAGTGTTCTGAAAAATGCACCATTTTAAGTCACTCGTTTAACATATTTCTCGGAGTAGAACTGCCTCCTTCCTCCCCGAATCTCCCTTTGTTGGTTGGAGCTCCCTGCTTATGCTCTGTCATTCGCACACATGATGGGAAAAGTGTATGACCCTCTAATCTAAAAAAAATCAAAAGACATCACTGCTAGAAGAATAGTTCATGAATGCAGCACATTTGGGAGACAGCTAAATTAAATATGGCTGGTCTGTGTGTCAGGGGGCATTGTGGTATAAGCTATGGAAGCTCAAGATGGCCGGGCATTAAATCGCACTGCTGATGGAGTACCCCTAATGTACACACTGGCAGTCAATACCAGGGTTAAAGGGCACCCCTCCTAGAGGCGTTCTTAGATAAAGGAGTCATAAAGACCTGCAATATTTACCCAGCTCTTCTTGTCTCGCAGTGCAAATATGTACCCTTTTTTGTCATCTCAATCTTGCGCAGGCCCAGCCAACGAGGCAGGTCTGTAAATACGCAGTCACTCAAACTAAAAGGGATATCTTTAACCCCTTCAAAGGGTATATTTTTAAGAAATCGGCACTCCAACACTGCCGCCTCAAGGACAAGTTTCCCCTCTCCTGGAGAAAGGCACAGGCTCTGTCCGACTTTAGGAAAGCAAATGGACCCTTCACACTAACGCACTGGTTCCTTTGTGGGTCAAAAAGGTCCACCTACTCTCCTCCCACTCCCAATAACAATGCACAGCCAGGAAAGGCCGCACTTCAACCTAGTTCCTGTTTGTAAAGAAGAGCCCTTGTTTCCCACAGTTATATCACTCCAAAAGTTGCTTGACCAGCAGTGAAAGTAGAGGCAGTCTTCCTTGTGCGTAAGAGCACTTCCTAGTAGCGAGAGCTTTAAACACAAGGCTCTTTGACAAAGCACACCTTTTCATGCCACACATCTTTTGAGCAGGAAGTCAACCCTCTCCAGACAAATAACCGTGGCACTCGGCCACCGCATGGGTGGTTTCACACTCTGATATGTATTTAGTGAGACTAGTGGAGACTGGTGAATTGTTGAACTGGTGGGGAGCAAATGTATGTGCCTAATATGCTTGAGCGACCAAGTACAGCGAGTAAGCCCAAACCAAACCCGGGAGGGCTACTCCCCCCGAGAATATTTTTAAAATAATGGGTTCAAATGGTGCATTGTCTTTCTGTGAAAAACTGGATAAAAAGCCACACAGTTTGCTATCAATTTTGTGTGGTAGGACGTGAAAAACCCAAAAGATGCAACAGTGTCCAGGACCATTTTCCAATGCATTTTCATGATGCCTTTGCCCACAACATATGCTAGTATGTACAATATTTGCTTGCTGGCTGTGCCGACACATGTCCGTCCATGCATGCCGCACCAATATGTTATATTACCATAAAAGAACTCCCAGCCAGTTAAAAAAAAGCCATTTCACAGAATTAAGGCTGGCTAGACTGGCCTGCATTGGATGTAGGCCAGTGACACCACTTGTCATGTTTCCTTTACCCTTGATGCACAGTAAAGATACACAGTAAGGGTACATCAAGGGTAAAGCAAAGTCGAGTGTTATTATGTGAGTAGTCTGGCCTACATTCAATGTAGGACAAGGCTAGCCAAGTAGCAAGCAGCGCTTTCAACTTACCTGCCACTCGCTGGTTTGACCTGCAAAAAAACAACAAACCTTTGAGGCCGCAAACGTGTCAGAAAACCCACGAGCAGGGCAGGCTGAGAAAGACAGTGATCACTTTCGAAAGTAATTACTTTTTTACATGCAAAGCAAGCTTTTCATCTCCGTACAATGGCTTTACGGAGGTCTTCTCCTGCCAGTGACCTCCTGTGATCGACTAAAGTTGGCGAATTTCCCAGCCCAGCAGGGTATAGCCTTGCTGTCACATCACCAAAAAAAAGATTTAGGAGTTAGGCACACAAGTTATTGCTAGGTCTGGGTTGAAAAAATTGCTAAATTCTGAAAGTAAAGCATGCACTGATATACAAGTGTTTACAATTGGGTTAATTGTAAGTCCAGATAATTGTGTTTGCTCATTGACTACATATATTCATTACTGATGTTTCAATTTGTCAAGAGAGTCACTGCTAGTAAAGACACATTCCCAGAACAGTTTTGGCCAAGATCACAAGGCACTCCAGTGCAATCCCATCACTTCTAATCACCTATTAAAGGGTAACGCAAAAGTACAATGCAGTGCACACTTTAGCTGAGTGATACAAATAAGATGACATGCTTGTCTTTCAAACTAAACACAAATCACATCTAATTGTCAGCTCTATTGGAGTAAATGCACTTATCTATGCTATTAAACGCTATTACAGATTTGTAAATTAAAGGGAACTGTACTTGTTTCTAATTCGTACAGAAATGCAGTGGGTTCACAGTGCATTTTGCCCTTTCAGTGAGGTGGTCAGAGATATACAAATTATGCATATTTTTGTAGTGCGATCTATGGGAGTGTGAGCAACCCATAAGTGACCCTCGAGCCCACTCAGAAAAGTTGCCATCTGTGGGTAATAACACAGAAACTCTGCATCAAGTGCTATTGCGTGGAAAGACTGGCATGCATTCAATGCAGGCAGAGAAGGCTCTGGCAGCTCTGGGCAAAACAAAATGTGGCGCGCCAGCACAAGGGTTGGGGTCTTTTCACTTAAATCGGGTGGCTCTTGAAAGGCTCCCCCGAGATGGAGTGGCAGCAGTGCCCTTTGTAATAGAAAAGCTGCCCCCACCACCAATGCTGGTGCGGCAGTGGTGCCCAAGGTAAGTGAAAAGCTCCTCCGACAGGGAGGCCGGCTGATTTCACCCGCATTTGCTGAAGCAGTGCTTGCATCTACATCCCTTCCCAAAAGTGCATAATCTCTGCTCCAATTTCCAGCATCGCATTTGCCCCCTCTGTGGCAGTGTAAGTCAAGTCGCCCCAATTGAGGCGGCCCCGGAATGAACCCCTTTTCCTATTATATTGACACGTTTTTTCTTTGGGGGGGAAGGGACTGATCACAAGCAACGGGTTTGTAACACAGTTCCTTAGCTGCAACCATCTTCTGTATAAAACAAGAAATATCTTCATTGTCCCAAATGCTTTATCATTTGCACCCATGCTTCACCTCCATACGTCAAGAAGGCATCATGGATTCTTTGTTCGTATGCCCACAGCGCACCTGCATCACCCGGGTACCTCTCCATCAGAAAGGTTGCAAGCATGCAGAATCCTGCTAGCCAGTTGTGTAGGTTTCTCTCCTTCTTGTTCTCTTCTTTTTTTGATTGCTGTGTTAGGCCAAGCCCTTTCTGTTCTAATTCCAGCAAAGGGAATAATATATCTACAAACTCTCTTTTCCAAATCCTCTCTTTTAGATTCAGCGGAATGTACCACACCAAATGGATTTGCCTTGGCCAGTGTAGGGGTGAATCCAGGTGCTGACCTGCTTTTATTAGCACAGGAACAACATTTACCCTTGTCCTGAACCCTGCTTTGAACAGCTTGTTGGACCTGGCAAAGGGGCTGAAGGACCAGGTCAGCCGATGAGTTCCCACCCACATTGGTAATATCCCCCATCCATGGTTATGCTGTTGTTGCATGCATTTATATTAACAAACAAACGCAGTTGACACTTATTACTCCAACCACCGCAAGCTTGCAGGCACTCAATGCAAATATCTTTAATATGGTCCAATGTCATTTCCAGGAGCCCTGGAGCTGCCGTCATGGCTTCAAGCACTGCAATCTTCTCAGGGAGGATAGATGGCACCCTTTTCTCTGGCACTGCCATTCTGGCTTCAAGCACCCGTGCAGCATCTCGATCATTGGTCAATGCTTTCGTCACTGCTGCTTCCTTTTGTCTTTAAGCTGCCTCTTTTTGTTACTTCAAGGCTGCAGCCTTCAATGTAGCGGTCTTCGTCCTCTTGGGAGTAGGCTCTTCAGAGTGCCCTCCTCCCAGTACCTACAGCTCTGGCAAGGCTTCCCCTGCCGTCAATGGAAGCTCAGGATGTTCTTGCTTCCTCCCCTTGCGGCTTGGCTGCCACTTCAGCGAGCCATTCAGTGCCGTGCCTAGTCACTGCTGTCCTGGCCATCGTCATCAGCTGGTCCAAATCCATTTCTGTCATATTCTGGGTTTTTTTTATTCAAAGGTGGGTTATAAATCTTAGTAGGTTTAGAGCTCAGATCCCTGAAGTAACAACCCCCAGTACATAATTGGCATGCCGCTGTTATGATCTCTTTAAGATTGGTCGAACTGTGATGTCAGTGCACCCATCCAATAAAAGAGGCATCACGCTCAGCATGACATGGAGTGCACGAGCGGAGCCCATTGAACACTAATACAGTGTCTGTGTCCCATTATCTATGTTATTATTATATTTTTGTTATCATTCCTTTATGTTCCCAGGCCCTGCACACTGCTGATGCCCCCAGGGCACCTACCAAAGGCGACGTGGTGGTCGTGTGTCCCAAGCGGCAGTGCGTGGTGAGCCGGAACCTGGGTGCGTGTGCCGGCTCTGTGGGCAACTCGGCGTGGCGTTCCAACTGCTGGAGAGCAGTGCGCTGATGTGCCCGGAACATCGCTGCCTGACGGTTGGAGAGGCGAGACGCTGCTGCACCGCAGATGATTATAAATGGCAAGGTGAGCGGCAAGTGGATCTCTGTTGGTCGTCCCGGGGGCTAGTGAGGCAGTGATCTGTCCCGTGCTCCGATTTAAACATGATTAAACGCTGGCAACGGCAGAGAGAGAGGTAGTGGCTCCACACAGAGTGCTTGTGCACCTCTGAGTAGTCCAGGGAATGGGGTGGATGCCCTTGGTACTGTTATTTAGCAGTGCAGTGACTGATGTTTGGGTGTACTCGTGGAGGGCGCATTCTTCACAGTGCTAACTTTGTTCTGTCCCATAGTAGAACTGATGACTTTCCCTGGTTGCCAGTATGGCGGCTGAAATGGGTGATGTACAGGGTGCTGGTAGACTGCCAAGACAACAAGAGTCATTGGCCCCATTGATAGAATTTGACATTTCAGAGACCCCTTCAGCCTGCATCCAAGATGGAATCTATGGATCGAGAATCTGGAAATGTATTTTGATGCCACCGTCAAGCTAAATGACCATGAAACAAAATCCACCTTACTGTATTCCTCAGGCCCAGCTGTCCTTCATTTCCAGTGTGCCGGAAATAGGGAGAAAAAGAAACATCAACCGAAGTGTGTGGTACGTATCCACAATGTAGACAGTCCTGTTCTCATCAACACGGCTGTTTCAGTGAATGTATGGCTGACTCCCACTACAGAGCTCTACGCAGAACCCTGTTACTTGCCAGCACACAAGTGTGGTTATTCATGTTTGGTGGGACTAAGCCATTGCCACTGTAGGGCATGTTAATGTCCTTTCTTCAACATGAGGGGGAGAAAATTAAGACTAAGTTCTATGTAACTAAAGTGAGCGAAGACACGCTGCTTAGGTGTGAAGCGGCAGAGGCTCTGAAGATAGTGTACTTTGAGTTTGGAATATACATTGAAGATTTGCAGTCGCTTATTGAACGATTCAGTGACATTTTCTCAGGCATTGGGATGATGCATGCAGAACCTGTTTGTTCGCATATAGATGAGACGGTCCAGCCGGTGGCTTTGAAGCACAAATGAATACAATTTCACTTGATAGAACAGGTATAGCAGGAACTTGAAAAACTAGTGACAATGGGCATCATTGAGCCTGTTGATGGGCACCCCCCGTGGGTTTCTCCAATTGTAGTGGCGTGCAAGTCCAAGCAACAAAACTCTGTCAGAATATGTGTGAACATGCGTCTCCCGAACAATGAAATAAAAAGGGAGAGACACATCACACCAACGATTGATGACATGTTTGCTAACCTGCAGAGAGCAGTGTTTTTCTCAAAGCTTGATCTACGAGCTGGCTATCATCAGATGGTTCTCTACCCTGCCTCACATTACATCACAACATTCAAGACTCACAAGGGCCTATACCATTACAAGCGGTTACGCTTTGGAATTTCCTCGGCCACATAAGTATTTCAAAATGCAGTGAAAGGGGCACTTGCTGGCATACAAGGTGCTATCAATATAAGCGATGACATTCTAGTATTTGCCCGAATGGAGGTAGAGCGCCTAGAAGCTCAAGGGCAACGTGTTTGTCTTGGAAGCAACGCAGCACAATACAAGTGTGAAACCCGATCTCGCGCTTAGAAACCAATCTCTGGTATTATGCGTGTTATAAAAGAACAATTAGTATTAGGATACTATTAGTTATTCTTCGCAGACTTTTCTTGACCTATAGTTTGCGTGCACCTGGCTAACAGTGGTCGATAGTGCTATTCTGAGCTTTCATTAATCTGGGAGTATACTTCTGTGTCCTGGCAATTGCTATCTTATGCCTTCTCTGCAACAGTATGATCCTCCCTTGTTCTGCGGTAAACTTGGCTCTGGTTGCAGGCTATTGCCTGTGCTCTGCGTGGATCTGTTTTTCTGGGATTTCAGTATTTTGAATTCCAGTGAAGCTTTCAGGCTTTTTGTTTAATTAGAAGCATGTTGCGCCTTCCATTATGGAAAATATGACTGCCCATTACTGTTTCATTTCTATGTTAGTGAGCTATATTTGCATGTCATTCATGTTGCAGTCAGTTTACACAGTGCTTATATTAGTATTCTTCATGTCTTACAGATGCTATGTTAATATTCTTCATGTATAAATGGATATATTACTTAGTGTACATGTTCTTCATGTGAAGTGCACATTTGCTTTGTGTCTAATGCATGCACATGTATTGTTACAATGTTGGTTTGTTTATTCTTGCCACCTTCAGCTTAGATTATGTCCATCTTGTGCTGTACCTGCCTGGTATATGGATGGTACGTTTGCCTTAGTGAGTAACGTTGCACCCTAGAGGCCCTTTTACTCAAGGTAACATGTCGTACTATGGATGGGACGGAGAATAACTTCTCAAACTAAATAATAAGACAGACTTAGAAAGTTGGCAAATAACTCTGTTTTAATATCAATTGTCTAATACAGGGAGAACAACGGACATCAACGGATGTCGCACAGCATGATCTCGAAACATTTAATGAAAAACAACACATTTATATTAAATGTTCGCCATAAGTGATGTCATACAATGTGGCAAGTTAAGAAAACCTACGGGAGATTGTGGTCGGCTCAAGGAGAACGTCTAAGTATACTTTCTATAAGGGATAGGTGCATGATTGGGTCTCTACAGTCAGGTGGGCACTCATGCCTTCCCCTAGTGCAAGTCATAGTGCAAGTGATCTTTGACAGTAATTAGAAACATAACACTTCATTGGCTCTTAAACTATAAGGCTTTTCGTTATACGGCCCTCTACAATTGGTTGGCACGCTTGTACCCTTCTGGAACATTCGATGCTCTAGAAGCACATAAACTGGTACCCCAGGTGCTGATGGGTGAACTTAACCGTATCTCCCCACTGAGTTAGCCTGTCATCTCTTATCACTCATGCCGTCTGCCATTCATATTGTCTTTGAACTCGGCCTTGTAGTAGCTTCTCGTCTCTGGGTATATAAGAGAGTGTGAGCACTTGCTATCTTCAATCTGGTGCACCACGCCCTTTGTCTATTTTCATCCTCAGCTCACATGATCAGAGACCGTGAATTTGCTCATATTACGGTATTAAATTGTCCTTATTAAAGAAACTTGGCACTCGTGGTGTTCTCTCCTTGCAACCTATAAAAGGGATACCTCGGCTTCTCCCATTTTACTGTTCTTCACAGCTGATAACCAGTTCTTGGTTGCTTTCAGTCTTTGACATCCAGCCAGGCAGCCTCTTTGGTCTTGCTTCGAATTCAAGCCTATTCTTTGCTGCGACACATATAGCTTCTAAACCGTCTTCCTTTATGGAGACTCGCTTACTAAAATGTTTAATCGAATGTCCAGAACTCTATATACATATATGTTGGCACCACCGCCTGCTATCTATATACTACGTATAGCCAGCTTTATGAATACTAAGTCTACTTTCTTACAGCGTTGGTACAATTGTAAAATCACTTGTGTTTTCTGCATTGCTCTTCACACATGCAATCTTCATTCCGCAAATGAAAGTCTTCTCGATTCTTTGCTTCACCTTCAGATTCTATATCACCTATTTATTCTCTTCTCTGGTCATCCTTCCCGATGCGTCACTCTCATCTTCCGTGACGTCATCAGCTCCTTCTGTCCACATCTTCACACTTTTTCAGGCCCTCCTTTCAGGAGACCATCAGTCTTTCAGGGGTACTTCTCATAGGGTCTTCTCAACGTATACCTTGTCTCAAAGATTATTCATGGTATAGGTACCATTACTGGCGTTGCACATGTGCAATTTCCGGTTTCCAGCATACATGCAAAATAGGGGCGGGACTTCCCGTAGAGGCATTTGGCTGCTCCTCTACAATGTTTCTCATCCATGCGATATCGGGCTGGGGCAGGGGTAGAAGCTATGAATGAGCATTCATCTGCCTCTCACCAAAAGGACATCCACAGTGCAAAACCTCTTGAGAACGTGTCTGAGGTGCGCAGTTTTCTGGGTATGGTTACCTATTGTGAAATGTTCATCAGAAACCGTGATGCACTCTCTGGTCCCCTTCGTAACTTGACAAAGAAAGAAAATCATGGCATTGGAAACTGTTGGAAAAAGCGACATTTGACAACACCGAAAACACGCTCACTGAGGAGAGCACAATTGTGTTTTCTTTACCCTGGCCAGAAGAGAGAGGTGATGGTTGATGCAAGCCCATTCAGTTTGGGAGCTGTGCTGAGTCATATGAACGGAAGGGGTGAGGTGAAACCGGTAGCGTATGCAAGCCGGGCCTTGTCGGCCACTGAACAGCAGTACTCACAGATCGACCGAGAGGCGTTGGCTGTGCTGTGAGGCTGCTGACAATTTAATTTGTTTGTGTATGGGAAACCGTTGAAAGTGATAACCGACCACAAACCTCTTCTTCCTATTCTGGTGTGGTCATCTTCAAAGCCACCTGCACGAATAGAAAACTGGATGTTGGCCGTACAGGAATACGATGTGACATTGAAATATCGACCGGGTAGCAATAATCCAGCTGACTACTTGTCCAGATGCTCTGCCCCACGCAACTGCAGGTCGAGTGATGAAGAAGGCAGGATGGCGGAATGTGTCCAATTGGTTACAGAATCGACCATTCCGAACTCGATGTCGGTGGACGAAATAAGGGAAGCGCCCGGGAACGATGAGGGTTTCCAAATTATGAAAGATGCTGTTTTGTGGTGAGTGAACTAGCAAACCTGGACAAATGCACGTGTAGCGTGTGAAGAATTAGCTCACATTCACAGCAGAAGGGTTGTTATTGCAGGGTTCCTGGATGGTAATACCCTTCAAGCTCATATGCAAGGTGATTGCGCTGGCACATCATGGACACCAGGGGACAGCCAAAACAAAAGCTTCCCTGAGGCTGAAAGCGTGGTTCTCTGGATTGGAGGAACTAGTGGATGGGTTTTTGAAAGCTTGTGTCTGGTGCCAGAAGGCAGCAACGGTGCAAAAGGAGCCTTGTATTGAAACAGTGCACATTGACTTTGGATCCATCGGCAGAGAAAGACATTTTCTAGTGATAATTGACCAGTGGTCAAGATATCTGGAAGTTGAGTTTGTGGATTCCATGGCCCCGACGGACATCATTCCCTTTATGGAAAACATTTTTGTGACTCATAGCTTGCCAGAGGAAGTATGTTTTGATAATGGACCCCCGTTTCAGGGGGAAGGATTCAGTGAATTTATGCAATCCTGTGGTATATATCACCCTGAGATGGCCCAGAGCTAATAAGAGTGCCGACCGATTCATGTGCACACTGAACCAGGGGGTAAATATGGCACATGGGCAGGGGATGTGCCTAAAGAGGGCCTTGTACCAATTATTGCTCGAAAATCGGGCAATACCTCATTGCTCCAAGGGAGTACCGCCGGCAGAGGTGCTGTTCAACCCAGGTAATGGGTACTGGAGTTCAGAAAGAGTAAATGATCAGCTGTCCTGGAGCAGAGAAGGAGGGCAAATGAGCCTGAGAACGAGAGGAGAAAATTGAGTAGTCATCAACGGACTCTTGGCAATGTCGTTTTACTCCGGTCCCAGCATCGTACAGGAAAATTGTTCCTCACCTATGAATCTCATCCTTTCCAGGAGGTGGATGTGAAGGGTTTAATGGTTACCACCTCTAATGGTCAGGACACTGTATCAAGGAACTCTTGTTTCTTTCGGAAGTTCACGAGCCTGTCGCAGGAAGAGAACTATGCAGATGGAGAGCTGATGCGTTCTCCAGAATGCATGGGGAGTGATGAGGGAAATGAGAGCAATGGTCTTCCATCAGGTTCGCTGGAATTGGCCGCAGGTACTGCTGGGGGAGCAGAAATACAAATGGAAGTTCCACAGGATCGAGAGGAAGGATGAAGGTATCCACTAGGAGCATCGAGAGGCCGTCCTGAATACTTACGAGACTATGGGCCTCATTGCGAGTTTGGAGGTAGCCATGGTGCTATTAGCCTCCAAAATCGTGTCCGGGTCCGGGTTCTGTGAATGAGGAATTACCGGGTCATTCCAACCTTGGAGGACCCGGTAATTCCTCATTCACAAAACCAATCCCCATTCCCATTTGAGCCCCCATAGGGCTCAATGGGAATGGGTATGGAGCTAATAAGCTCCTTGGTCCCCTTGTGGGAACCGCTAAGGACGTCTGGTCTGACCAGATGTTCTGTGCGGGGCCCGCGAGCGGACCTCGTAATAGGGCGGAATGGGTTTTCCCTGCACCATTACTGGTGCCAGTACACCCATTCCGCCAACTTCGTAATGAGGCCCTGGGCCTCATTACACGGTAGGCGGTAAGGGTTTACCGGTACCGGTAAGTGCACCGGTACCGGTAAACCCTTACTGCCTTACTACGAGGTCCCTTTGCGGGACCCGACCTTAACAGCTGGCTTTACCAGCCGTCAAGGAACAGGCCCGCAAAGGGACCTTGGTGCTAATTACGGTATCGCAATTTGCGGTACCGTAATTACCTCCTTCACCATTCCCATTGAGCCCTATGGGGGCAAAAATGGGAATGGGGAAGTGCCTTGGTGAATGGGGAATTACCGCCCCCGCTCACCTTGGAGTAGGGCGGTAATTCCGCCATCCACCAAGGCGGACACAGTAAAATACCGGCGGCAGCGCCATGGTTACTGCCTACCGTGTAATGAGGCCCCCTATGTGTTAGATGGCTGAATACTACTAATGAGCTAATGCCAAAATGTTTGTGTGTTAACATGTTACACTAGTGATGTTATGTTGTTGTTTAATGTTATGAAAAGGATGTGTTATATCCTTTTAAAATGGGTTGCACGGTCACGTCGGTGCGCCCATCCAATAAAAGGGGCGTCACATTCGGCACAAGTTGGAGTGCACGAGCAGGGCCCACCCTAACACGATGTCTGTGTCTCCCTTTTATTCCCAGGTCCTGCCTTAATGCTGATGCCCCATGGCCCTTAACAGCCGCTTCTTTGGCGCAGTAGGAATGTATAATTCTTTCTTGTTGTCCGAGGAGCCACCACTTCTGTTCACTGTACAGGTATCTGCCTAACGCTCTTCTGGCGACTCCTGTTCACTAAGCACTCGGGAGGCACACCGTGCTGTGGAGGCAGCTTCATGCACCTTTAGCAATGCACCAGCTGGTGCCCAAACCAAATGGAGTCTCAACTAAGAATAGAACCCAGGTTACACTGTTGTGAGGGCTGACAATTATCCACAAGACAGCACTGATCTCTGACTCTCGCATATTTCTTGTGCAGCTGGAATGCACCTGCAGTGATGTGCTACTGCCCAAGGGACTGTCCCCTCCGCTCAGGCCAAATTGTCCGCTCTGTTTGCGACATCCCTTCCCTGCAGGTGCTGGCCATTTCTTGTATCAACAGAATTCGAACTCGGGTGCCTTTAAGCTGTGCACCAATACTTAAGCCAGCCTCCAGCAGCAGAAATTCTGGTCCCACCTCTTCCACTCGATCTCTGTTTTTCTGAAATTCTTCTATAGGAGGCGCTTTTTGGGAAGACACGCGAACAGTTGTGCCCACCGGTCCACGGTGCGCCCTTGAAAGGCTGCCACCTGCAGCTTTGATTGGCTGGCAAAATAAATGTGTCCAATCCGCTGCTTGCGGCCATTGGCGCCGCCATACTGCCAATATTCCATTTGGCGTCCAAAACAGCCGTACTCCTGGGCTTTAGAGCCCTTTGGAGCTCAGCCCTTCTGTCGCTGGGAGTGGGCGCCCTTCCTCCCTTTGGACCTCAGCCCCAGTTATGCGGCTGTCTTTTACAGACAGTCTGTGGCTACCACAAGGTCCCCGCCACTTACCGCAAGATGAGTCCTTTGGTTCACACGTGGTTCTTTTATACAACTTCGCTGCATGTAGCTTCCATACAGGTCTGTGGCCACAAATGTCACCAATGTGGTAAAACAAAACCGGCACACGTTGATAGATGCCACAAGGAGCAACATAGACCTTAAACATGGATCCAATGGGGGATGTGTTCACTACAGACTGCTACAAATGGAAAAAATTACTTTGGGATTCCACAGGGGCCTGGGTAATGTGGAGCTAGGAGTGGAGTCTTGTAAAAGGTTTCAAAATCAAAGGGCTAAATTAATACCCCGTTTTACAGAAATGAAACAAGAACACATAATAAACCAACCTGACAATACAGTTGAGCAAAAAGTGTAGTACTCAAGCTTTCTTTTGTCCATCCTGAATGGAAGCCTACCATTACTAGCATGCAAGGCATGCAAGGAATGTGTGCCTAAATAAATTGCAACTGGAAAGAAACACATTGAAGAAACGCACCTGATTGTAGTCATTGCATCACAAATCATCCAGCTTTATGCATCACCCCCATTTTTATCACTCACCATTCACACTTCTTAAGAGACCATTCGCTGGCTGCTGGGTGTACACCCATATAAGGTAATAGCACTTCAATGTCCTTGAATTCACAACAAACAAAAAAAGTGAAGTCAAAGCAGAGCTCCTATAAGTTTGTAATTTCTCTGTGTACTTGGAACAGCTGATCACGGCCAGTGCAGCGTCTTAAGGTGGCTTGGGTATGGGCATGGGTTATGGTTTCCCCAGATTCAGAATTTGTGGAGCCAATTTTGACAGATTCAAGATCTGGGTAATCTGTCCAAAGTCTAGAACTAACTAAAGATGTACAACAATTATGGAGATAAGAATGCTTTCCAAGTCAGGGTAGGCCTTACGTCGTGTGTAAATGCTTGATCTGTTGAACTCCACGTCTACAAAAGAATCACTGTCTTCCTAATAACAACACCACCACGTTGTCACTGAAAGAAAGACATGAAATGATGCACCAGTTAGCTCCTGTACAGCGGTATCGTTATTTGGTGTAGCGGCATGTACATGCTTTCCTCCAAGAACAGAAACGCAAGCTTGAGATTTTACTAACACCCACCAAATTCAGAAACACTTAAGGGAGCTCTTGTTTACCAGAGCTCTGGCCTGAGGGAAAGCCTGAGTGTGAATTCCAAACCACAGTGACGGTTCAGTGTAAGCAGCAGAGAGCTAGCGAATCTATCCACCACTACTTTACAGCCGTCCTTCTCCCTGCCCCATCTTCACACTCTGAAACCGGCCTGCACGCACCCATTGCAGCCAGTACGAATCGAAGTGGCAAAATGGCCGATTGTCGTATGCAGCGGCTGTGTTGCCTATTCGTCTAAACAAAAGGCCGCCGCCCTTAAGCTGAATAGGAACTGGAACTAGGGGGGATTTGCTCCATTACAAAAGGGCTGAGCGAAATAAAATGCTTAACGAAAAGATAAAGACAGAAATAATACTGTTTGATTTTGAAATCAACAGTGCATCAAATGTTAAGGAATGAATGTGCACGTGTGTGCGCAAGGGAGCTAGTTACTTATTGTCTGAATGTGTGAGTGAGAAGAGCAATGCTTCGGTAAGTGAATGAGTTTGCCCAAGTGAACAAGTCTGTGAAAGTTAGTGTAAATGTGCGAGTGAGAGAAGGTGTGCTTCGGTGAGTGAAAAGTGATGGAGTGAAGGATTGCATGAGGGATTGATCAAGAGTGTGTAGATATGGGAGTATGTGAGATGGAGAGGGTAATCCAGGGAGTGAAATAGGTGACTGAGTGACGTGGTGTATGGCTGAGTGAGTGAGATACATTTGGCAGGTGGTCCACCCACTACTCTGGCCCTTCTGAAAGCTACCCAGTACGGGGGCGCCTAGTCCGCTACAGGGTTGGGGTGCCCCTTAGGAAAATCCATCTGTGCTAAATGTCCCCATACTTCCAATGGACCGTCCGAAAAATCAGTCCACCGGCAGCCCCCCGAGAAAATCAAAAATCAGCTCCCTTGTACTGCACACCGCAGCACCCCTCATCGCAGGACTGAAGAAATTTGACATTTCCCACACTCTCAGGGATCTGCAGTGGTTTCTCCTCCAAGCTTGCATCACCTTCAAGACAGCCTGCATCACCTACAAATCTCCAAGATGCCACCATGCTTAGGTGAAGAGAGCACAACCTCAGTAGATCATTGCAACACCAGGAGCCAAGATATCGCCAGTTCATGGAGTCTCTCCTCCTCAACACCTAGGCCATCACGTCGCCCTTTGTGCCACCTGACTCGCTGCATGCCACCCGCCCCCCTGCTCCACACCACCTGGTACAGCTGTACCCCTCCTCTATCCCCCTCTGTAGCCTGCCCCCCTATATATCCATTCTGTTGTTACCACTGGAAAGCAGTGCGTTATGCATCTATAATGTTGTACAACTCTGTAAAGCGTTCCGTAATGTATCTGTATTGGTGTACACTTCTGTAAAGTGCTCATTTGCTTCTCTGAGCTAGGTCCGCGCTCAATAAATACAATAATAATAATAATAATAGTAAAAGAAGACCAGGAAACCAGCATTCTCCTGCTAAGCACCCATGCCCTGGCAAATCCTTCCTGGTCGCGTCAGGCTGGCTCCCTCCTTGTTGCAATTCAGAAAAGATCTGAAGACCCCGCTCTTCAAGGAACAATTCTCAGACAAATGAGGACATACATTGATAAGCCAATCCTCCTTCTCCCCACTATGTTCTACTCACCTTAATTGTACAGCCCTGTGGTGCTTTATATACATCACCTACTGTTATACATGCATAGCGAGTCATTCATCAAGTAACTCATTCAGTGAAGTAAAAAGTGTGGGTCTGTTGTCTTGCTTTAGCCTCGTCCGTTGCTTCAAGCACACGTTCTTACACTTTAGAAATATAAATAGTATTTTATTGGTTTTAAACCATGGTCAATTTCAATTGTTTAGATGGTGCCAACATACTCAATTTGGAGGCACGTGCAATTGTTTCACCCTCAGCCGGGCTTTCTCAAGGCACAGTTACAGTAATAGTGTTTACGATACAATTGTATGTGCAGGGATGTCATTTAGGGGTCACCAGAGGTCGCAACTGCGACCTCGGAGGTCTTCCTTGCGACCTCCGTGGTCTCCCTTTTTTTTTTTTGTAATGCAGCCTCCTGGTCTGTGGCCAGCACCATGTGGCTCTTTACTTCTGATGTGGCTGGCTTTCTTTTTCAGGCCCCTTAAAAAAATAAAATAAAATAAGAACAGGAGTGCCACAAGTCTAACACTTTCAGCACTGGCCCTAAATAAGAAAGAATAGGAATACAAAAGAATGTGTCTTTCTGGAATCCTATACAATAATTGCTAGACTCATTAAAGGTTTATTTCAGGCACACTTCAGGGGGTGGGTCACTGATTTAGTCTGTTCTTAAACGCCTCAACTCAGCCTTTCATCTTTCTGAGGTTGATAAATGAGTACCAACACAGGTTGGGTGAAATTAGGTGTATATTTTTTCAATATAAAGTGCTAAAGCGTAAGTGCTATATAATAACACATCATTATCATTTGGTCATGGACATCTGCTTGCATTCACAGTAATTTGGTAATATGGGCCTATAGACACTGATCTTAACGATACATATGGCGATCCATTCTTGTATGAAATGTACATCACATTATAGTGATATCGTAACCATATTTTTTGTAGTGTACAATGCTATGTGATGCCACTCCCTGTTCTGTCAACGTGTGAAAGGTCGGTTTCCATAGCTTCCCGCGATATCACTTCGGGGTGTGTCAAATGACATCACTTCCTGTGATGTCATCAGGGGTCAAGGGTCGTGTGATGTCACTTCTGCTACCCCTGGCATTTTGGTGAAATGACGTCCCTGTGTATATGTGTGACTCAATTAGTACACTCCTGCACATAATTTACACATAATACATGCATCCAGTACATTGGATTTACAGTCTTGTAGTGAACATCTATAGAGTTTTTCATCTTTAAATGTGCACTGTAGTCTAAGCAGATGGTATTCAATGCCTAATCCTAATAGCTCTATAGGGTTCAGGTCGGTATTTTCTTACAAAATTTGGGACTTAAAACTTTTGTGTCTTGAGGTGCTTCTTAGTGCTGCTTTCATAATGTTCCCAGTAATGCAAAGTTTTAGTTATTCTGGAAATCTCACATTGCAGCACGTTTATCTTCTATGGACCAATTCAGAAGTTCCTTTGCGTCTGATTTGCTGGGATGGTCCTCCCAGTAAATAGAAGAGAAACGTGTTAAAGCATGACATTTGAAGAGCACCCATTTTAAGTAAATCAAGTGTGTGTGTGTGAGTGTGCAAGCATCAGTGTGCGAGCATCAGTGTGCGAGCATCAGTGCGTTGTTCACCAGCTTGCTCTACTTTATTAAATTGAGAATAAAGAAGTATTTTTCCATATTTTCTGAGGCTGTCCGGTTACTTGGTCTGATATCTTTATTCGTAATTCCATCTAGCACAAGAGACGCTTCAAGCTGCTCAACAGCAAAGTAAACACATTAAAGTTATGGATAGCTGACTGGCCCACACTTCCAAGGCTGTATTTAAAAATCGTAATTTTGTGATAATTAACTCAGGGTAGCGTGGCGTACATTGGTTCCAAATAAGCGACCGTGAGTATCTGTGTTTTTCTGCCTGTTTGCATAACATTTTCAGATGACCTTTGACCCTGCACGACCAAAAGGCAAAGAGGGAAATGAGCAGGAAGGGAAAGAGCGAGTCCTTGGCAGCGGGCACTAGCCTGGCGAGCAGTGACCCAGCGCCTTCTGAAGGGACTGATGATGGGGTGGAAATGACACAGCACCATTCCATGCCAATGGCAACAGTGACTATCTGCGACTCCACTTCAAGCCAGGAAAGCCACCGAGAATAGAACAATTTAGGACATGTATTAATGTAAATGGGTTCCTGGGCTTGCCTTACCTTTAGCTACATGTATAGCCTTCGAGGCCCGATTATGTAATCAAGCGTTCATCTGCAGAAATAAAGATGTATTTTTGAAAATGTAAATGATTTCTTTCTAACCTCTTAACCATTTTGCATTGTTCTTAAAGGGGTGTTCACGTATATTAGTTATGAAACATACTATTGTTGCTCTACATTCTACTGCATAATGGATGCTCAGTCGACCAGAAGGTGTTGTGCTACTATGTTATTGTATGTTAAAAGATATTTATACCGCACACTATCACCACCTGAGTGGTCCCCTGGGACTCTGGCGCATTTGAAAAGCAAGAGGGTAAGCTTTTGGGGGGGGGATAAGTTAGTCAGACTGAGCGGGGAAAAAAGCGCAACAGAGCTGTGATTTGCTGTTGGCAGCTTTAGTTCACTTTACACTGTTAGCTGAGCCTAAGTGTGAATTATTGGCCGGTAGTTGTGGGCAGCTATGTGTGGTTTGTTTAGTTGTTGCGGTGTAGGGAAGTGTGTGAGGTTTGTTGTGCTGAAGAGGTATGGTTGTGTTAAGTTTATAGTTTGAGAGGTGTAAGCAGAAGGATGTGTTTTTTAGTGGGGTTGGTTAGTGGTGATACTTTATTGTACCCCCTCAATTTTGGCCGCCTGTGGCACATATCCCTGCCAGTATCATGCATTGTGGTGTGCTAGGGGTCTCACTCCTATTTTCTTTGCAGAGTTGTGGGTTATTAGCAGGGCTATGTAGTGGTGATACCTCCTCCAACCACTCCCCCCCCCGTGTTCAGACTAATGGACGTCTACATCGCTTGGTCCCCTGGCACACCCTGGTATGCAGCCACCATCGCCTCCCTGGGCCCGTTGAGGGCTGGGGGACTTTGTCCCTGTGCCTTTGAGCTCCCTTGGCCCCATAGTTTATCTGTTTGGTTGCCACTCTTTCCCCTTTAATTCTAATTCCCTCTGTATGTGGTTCAACTTAGGTTGGTTCTATCTCTCTCCCTTGTTTCCGTTAAGGCCCACTATGGGAACAGGTACACCTGGGTCTCCCTTCCATCTGTATGTATGTATGTATGTATTTTATTTTTGTATAGCGCCGGTAGCCGGAGGGCATCAGGGCGCTTGGACTTACAACAAAAGCTGAGCAACAAACAATACATACCTATTACTACGGCAGTGAGTGCCCCTGATCACTAATTCCTTCTAAATTCCACTAAATCTGGAGGCCTCTCTAATTCCCTGCACTTCGTCATGGTCTGGCCTAGTCCCCCATCTTGCATTTGTGTGTTCATTCGGTGGGGTGTGGGTGTTGCTCATTAATTCTGAGTTGAAGAGCCAGGTTTGTCGGATTTTTCTGATTTTTAGATGGTCCGTATTTGGAGGGAGTTCCAAAGTTTAGCAGCTGGGCAAGAGAATGCTGATCCACCTGTTTTTTTCCTAGTTTATAGTTTAGGTTCCAGGTGGATGTCGTCGCTGGATCGCAGTGTTCTGGTCGGCTGGTAAATGGTGATTTTCTTTTTTATGAATTCTGCTCCTTGGCCGTGGATTACTCTGTGTGATATGCACATTGTTTTGAATGTAATTCGTTTTTTAACTGGTAACCAATATAGCATCTTTAGTGCTGGAGTGATGTGGTCCCTTTGTGAGAGTTTGAGGAGAAGTCTGGCCACTATGTTTTGTGTATGTTGCAGTGTTTCCAGTAGATACTTCGGAGATGATGGCCAGTGTTTTGTGTGTGAAGCAGAGGAATGGTAGAATCATTTTGATCGTGTGCAGGTGGAAGACGCATTTCTTGATGATTGTGTTTACTTGTGGTTCTATACGTTGCCTGCCTGGGTAAATGGAGCCAGGATGGTGAGCACAGGGACATGCACATGCTTGCCATGGCCCACTCACTATGTGTGCCACACAGGTGCATATCAGTGATGTGAGCGTGCGAGGGGCCAACTCTGCCCCTGCCCAGAGGGCACTGGCGTGGGAAGTGAAACTGCACACCACCACAGAGGAAAAGTGTGATGGGACATCCCTGGTTGCACAGGTGACTGTGGGTGGTGGTGCCTCCTGAGGCAAGGGGCACCGCAATGAGTATTGTAGATTGGGCCAACACTGGTGATGGTGGCACCCCTCTGAGGCTTGAAGCAATGTGCATGGAAGCGCAGTCAGTGGAAAGGTGCCAACTCTGGTGAATTGGGAGAATGGGCATGTTGGCCCTTATGACACAGGAGCCAAACGAGTTAAAGGTAATGCGAACCCAGGGGCTTATTTAAGAACACTGCCAATTTAAGGACAATCTATATGCCCCAATGTTGTGAAATTAAGGACTGAGGGCAGCAGCTATATATATATATATATTTATACCATTATATACATAAGTCAGGTTGAACAGATTTGGGTAGTTATGATAACATATAGGATTGGAATGACTGGAGCTGAAGGGATCCGTGTGGACTATCACAAACTGTAAAAGAGGTTAGTGTGGAACTTCGTGGTGGGTAACATAACCAGTGAAGCGGGTGTAGCAGATGTAGCAGGCCCATTGGATGACTGCCAGGGGCTATTCCTTAGCCCACAGAGTTTGGGGATCAGAGGGATGGCACATAAATAAGTTGGTAATGAATGAAACCACATCATACCATTTGTGGATTTATGTATAATGCTTTCCATTAATAGACATCCCATTGGGGCAAGAAATCATCTAGTGGCAGTGTTTTCTTTTGGCACTGCCACTGCATGAGATCCAGGAACCCAGGTGTTAGCCCAAATCCTGTAAAACATGCCATCATATATGCCAGTTTCCTGAAGCTCTTTTCCTTTCTATTGCCTCTGTCTGTGGAGGGCAAATGCAGTGGATGTGGTGTGAGTGTTGATAGTAGCAGGAGTGGGTAGGAGTTGATTGGTACACTAAGAGCTTGATTCACAGAGCGTTTTCCTATGGGATTGCACCATTATAAAATGTGTCTGGGAATCAGGACCTAAGTCTTGTGGGTGTCTGATAGGCAGTGAGTGCAGCATAACACATGCAAGGTTTTAGGAGTCAGGGTGATGGGAAGGCTGGGAATATAGGGAAAAGCAGGAACGGTAGGGAGGGCCCAGAAAAAAAGTAATCAGACGCAAGTTGGGGTCCTCCATTGGCTGCAGTGGTTGTTGTCTGGTTTGAAGAATGTGAAAAAGGGAACACGTTTTCGGATCAAGGCATATGAGTTGTGGTCTGTCAATGGGATGTACAGTAGTCCAGCTACTTGCTCAGCCTTGGCTAGGTGGTTATAGCAATTAGATCAAGAGCCACATCTTGAGATGTTTCCTTGAAGTCTGATGGTTCACTGCCACCCAAAGTTGTTTGGGCAGTGAGATTCCACAAATCAGTGAATGGTGTTCAGTATCGAGAAGGAGGATCCTCCAATCCTTTTCCTGCTGAGGCTAGGAAGGAGTACTCAAGTTGCAGTACAGGACCGTGGCATCCTTTATGGTGTGTGTGGCTGGATCTTCCTCATGAGGGAAACTGGGTAATTTCCATGGTAAGCATGGTGGGTGATGCAGAGGGTTTTGAAGTGTATTCTTTTCTGACTGGATGCCAATGGAGAATGCACAGCACCAGGGTAATTATTTCGAAACCTTTCATTCTAAGGAGTTGTCTGGCTCGTGCATTTTGGACTCTCTGAAATGTTTCCATGAGGTAATCTTGGCAGGAAGATGTAGACGCTGTTTGCATAGTCCAGTCTTGATAGAACTAGTAATAGCACAGCCATGGCCTTGCGGATAAAAGACAGATAAGGCATGATGCGTTGTAGAGTGCAAAGTTGGAAGAAGCAGCTGCTTCTGACAATGGCTCTCACCTGTGGTTGAACTGAAAGGCTACACTGCCTTGTGGTTCCCAAGTTCTTAACTGAGTACGATGGTACTGGGCTTGGACCCATCATATCCAGCCAAAGGATTGTGGTGGTGTTTGATGCAGATGCAGTGCAGATCATGAGTTAATTCTGTTAATTGCCATCCAGTGGTCCACCAGTGTAAAGCATGTTTTAGGGCCAGTGACTCTGTTAAGGTGTAGGCCATTGGTGTGTCATCTGCATAATTTTAGCAGTTGAGACCAGCTGGGCTGATGCGGCCCAGCAGGGGGGTCATGTTGAAAAGGCGTGGGGAAAGAGAGAATCCTTGGAGTACTCCGAGGTAAGTAGTTGCTTGGATCTGTAGGGAGCTATGATGGTGGTTTTGGTCTTCACTGCCAAAAAGGAGGTAATCAATTGTAACATAGCTTCCTTTATTATGTTTTGTTCTAGTTTCCTTAGAAACATTTCATGGCTAAATGTGTCAAGTGCTGTCTTGATGTCCAGCAGGATGAGAGTGCTCTTGCAGTTGCTATCTGTTTTGCTCTATGGCATGTCCCAGATGGAACAGATGACCCATTCTGTACCCCTCATTACTCCAAAACCATCCTGGGCCTCGTGAAGTAGGTTGTTTGTTTCTGCATAGTCCTAGAGCGAACAGGGTACACCTTTTTCTAGAACTATTCCGAAGAAAGGAGTGTTTGAGATGGGGCGGTTGCTTGCCCGGTCATCTGGGTGAGCTGTGGGTTTTTGAGAAGTGTCCTGACAAGTACTGACTTCAAAGCCAGTGGGCACACAGGGTAGCGGCCAGGCCATTGAGAAAGCATAAAAAGACAGATCTCAGTTCTTACCATGTCTTGGTCATTTTGTATACGTTTGAGGGGACACAGATCTTCTGGGGAATCTTTGTATGAGTTGATAACTGATAAATGGTCTTGTATGAGTTGATAACTGATAAATGGTCTTTTATGGAGAGGAGGTGCAACACTATCAGAGAAGGGGTGCTTGATGCAGTGGATGTTAGTTCCTTGGTCGGGCGGAGGGGCTGTGTGACTTTACTGTGCAGATGCTCTTGGGCTTGTAGGATCTTTATTCTGAAATATGTCATACATGGAGTGAGAGTTTGCGTTGTTTCTGCTTGTCTGCGTCTGCATTGCTTTCAGTTCAACTATTAGTACCGCCGAGTTTCCCAGGTGCAGCGCTAATTTGAAGCTTGGCCTCTGATCCCAAGTGTGAAATGTAAAATCACATGCATTGTTGAGTAGGTGACAACTCTGCCTCTCTTCATCGACGCACTATACGCTGAGACCTTTAACTGTCTCTGCTCTGCGTGTGTGTCCCTTCAAAAAGATCTGGTATTAATAAACAAGTCTCCTTCCCTCTCCCGCTCTCCATTACTTTTCCCACCGCCCTTGACGCCCTCATACAAAAACTCTGAATCCCTGATGCCTGCGTATCCTTCACTGCAGATCACTATTCACCTTCATGCCTTCCTCACTTCCATTCATTCATTATACATTTTCTTCATAACCTGTTCACCCCTTGAATCATCCAGTAGTGTTCAACATTAACCATCCCACATTAACCAATCAGCTGACCCGAAAACCTTCAACCCGTTGCTAGCCATCCACTTTCCCCCTCCCTAACCATTCTCCAAAAACTGACCAGTTCCTTCTGAATCATTCAACTTCAGATCATGTCAAGACACGGGGGACAGCGGCAGAATAGCCCAGAACCTGCCCCCACCCTAGCTCTATTCAGATTAGCAAGTTTGTAAATAACTATAGTGTGCTCTAGTCTGCTAACAATTTCTGCAAAGAAAGAACAAACATGGCCACATTTTTTTCTATCGATGGTTGATTATCACGCAAAAAAGTTCTAAAACACACAATACAATTATTGTGTATATGATGATATGATACATATTGATAATATGCCCATTTCGGACTGTATTGTGGCAAAAGTATGTATTATTATGAGCATTGTGATTATTAGTCTTGGTATGCATTTTATCTCCACAAAACCGTATATCCAGGTATTGTTCTTGCTAGATCAGAGGCTGTGATTTGGAAATGACCTATCACCAGTCATTAATTTTACTCTGCCAAGCCCTTCTAGACCCAACGCTTGCACCAGTACACATCGTTCCTGTCAACGATGTTTCTTTAAAAAACAACCTTTACCGAAAAGTATAAGATGAAATACATTTTTGTGAGTCTAAACAAATGTTTAATTGCCTTTGCTTATTAGATGCACAAGTGAGTAACGCTTACCACGAGTTCAGAGGGGGGATATACACAGTAGACTCCACAGATTTCTGACACAGCTATTTTTACCATCAGGAAACTGACATTATACTCTCACTGCAAAGCACACCTCTTTGCTCGATCAGAGGGGCTGTAACATCTCTGCACTCAATAACAATGTTCTGCTACTCATCCCAAGTCTAAAATGGGAGGGGCTTAATTAGAAGTGAACACAAAATGGTTGTTCTTCACTACGCTAGCAGAATTTCCTACATTGAATTTCCATCAAGAAGTCCTAATCCGATTGTCCCAGGTACAGTCTCGTAGACAGTCACAGTAACAGTCTCTCTTCCTCTTCCCCCTCCATAGGGCTTCATCTATCTTTTCTTCTATTCACCCTCCATATGCCCCTATCTCTTTCTCTTGATCTCACTTTCTAGCTTACTTGCTCCCTCTTTTTCTCATCATGACAACGTTATTATGTAGCAAAAGCCATTACAATATAACACAACACAACTCCATTATAGAAATATACACTTAACATATAATGGGCTGATGCCAGTCCATAAAATAAGACATCATCATATTCAGACACAAGCAATTAGAATTACAAATTGCATAAAACACCCCACACGTCCCTCTGTCACAGCCCTCCCTAGCTCTGTCTTCGCTAGGCACACAAATCTAAGGAGCAATGTTTCCTGTTCTCTCACATCCCTACAGTGAGAGCGGGGGCCACTTCTTCCATCACCCCCAGAACTCCTTTCCATCTCCATCTGAGATAATGTGGGTACACGATTAAGAAGTGCATCATCGTCCCAACAGTTTTAGTATCACATTTACAGAGTCCCCACCAAGATGTCTCTCCCCACTTAGCAATTAGATATCCCGGAGGGAAATTCATGCCAATATGAACTGTATAAATTGTTTCATGGCCTACTTTATACACATTAAGCAACATACGTTTTGAGGAGCAGGTGACGTCATCTCTAGTGCCCGCCCCCTCACCTCCGGCATATTGGAAGAACTACAAGAGATCGGTGTGTGTGACACCAAGTATCATTCCAATACAGCACCGAAGATATAAGAGACGTTATACACTCAGACAGCCGTATCGAATGTACCCCCATACTGAAGTGCTGGAAGGATGTCGACATACACCATTGGACATAGATGAGCTGTAAGTGCAAACTGACATGAGTAAAGTAATGTCATAAAGAGAAGATACGAGGACGTACAGAAACGATATGCAGATACTTAAAGAATGAAGGTGCAATTGAAGTAACTAAGTAATCGAGTGAAAAGAGATGAAGAAATCGTCTATGTTGAAAGATGAGTGAGATGAAGTTCAATGATTGTACATATGCAGAAACTCAAGGTAGACAAGACATATAAAAGCATGCTGCAATAGAAACTATAACATGTGTAGAGTGGCCATGATGAAAAGATGGACATCGGATCGTGTTGGAACTACCTCAGAGACAAACCACGGCTGCAGGACTGGGAGATGCTGCAAAAACAGCTTCATGCGAGGAACAAAAAATATCTGTTTTGCTAATACTAAGGATGACTCACATAATTGGAAAGTACAAAGGGAGTTAACCAGGATAAGCTATGAATCAAGGGCACATTTCTCTTAGATTATGCAGAAAGCGAAAACATCTACATGTGCCAAGTATTGGCCAATTAAGGATACAAAAAGTATATGTAAGATAGAATGACCAAGTCTCCAGGGGCCAAGAGGAGTAATAGCACCCAGCACAATTAAATCAAATAGCAGTAAATAAGAGGACGAAATTGACAAATACGCAGTCTATTCTATAAGGAATTGTGCAAGGGTTGCGTGCCGAGAAGAACACTGCACGACCCTGCGCACAGAAAGAAAAATGCGTGCAACGCATATTTATGGAATTGTTTGCGCAAAGTAACGATATTCGCAAGTCACGGCTGGAATGCCCCCGACACGCCCACACGCAAAGCAGGAAATTGCCAGATCAGCTGCCTTTGCACGGTCCCCAAGGCGATAATACACACACCTTTCAAACAGTGCCTGGGGTTCCCCGTAAGCATGCCTGTTACTGGGGGAGCAAGAGCGGGGTCCCCTATAACTGTATACGGCACCCCGAAAACATGCATATGAAAAATCGTAACTCAGTAATAACTCAGGAAATGTGCGTGCGAACCCGCGTAAAAAACCCCTGTAACCCACTACACAGCATATGCGCACCCCTACGTTACATTGGAACCCGAATTGAGTACACGCACCCTGAAATACGACATGCAATCCCACCTGCATGCTAAAAATCCTACATGCAAGTGTACTTACACCAGCCTGTAGGTAGACCACCTTGAATGGTTCTGATCCTCCAGCCCAGGAAAGAAATTGAAATATTCTGGGGAGAACGTCCATTTGGCAAACTCGATTGAATTCTGATCATTTTTAATGCCAAAAGATGTCATCATCTGGTCATATAGCTCCAGATGCTCCCAGACTGAATATTTGGCATTTTTATGGTACAAGGTCATGAAACTTATAATGGCTTTTATCTGTTTAATGGGGTCTTTCACCAGAGTTCTCTTTTGTTTGGCAGCCTTCTTTTTCTGCTGCACTTGAGTCCACTCGCCCTCAGACTCAGAGCTGCTGCTGTTTGAGGTCCCATCCCTTTCCTCTAGGCACTCCCTGATTCTTTGAGCTTGGGAGTCTCTCCCAGAATGATGGGGCCTAGTCTCTTCTTCCCTGTTGTGTTTTGGGCTCTCTGGGTCACTTCCCTTGGACTCCCTCTTTCGCACAGGGGAGTATTCATCTGACTCCTCCCTGCTTCTGGGGTTGGTGGAGAACTCCCCCCACCTCCTTGATTGGGTGGAGGTTTTCAGAATACTCTTTTGGGGACTCACCTCAGACTCCTTTTTCTCTGCAAAGCGAACCAAGTGGTTCCGTTGTAGCTAATGTTTCTGCAAGTCTAGCTCCCTGATTCTCTCTTCATAGGAGTCTTCCTGGTCAGATACATCAGCCATAATATTTTTGAACCTGAGCAGGGATGCCAGTCCATCAATCTCTGATGGACGCTGGCCTGCCGGCTCAATCCTGCTGGGCCTAATTGAGTCTGGCTGCTTCATGGTTCCTGGTTCTTTTGAACCGGTGGACATGAAGTTAGCAGTGGCTTGCGCATACAGGGTGGTAAATTGGCTTGAGGCCCTTGGTACAGAGGGCATCACACTGTAGTCAGGGGTTGCCCTGCCACTCTCTAACAAACTGTTTGGGGTTCCTCAAGTCCTTATTTAACCTAGAACACTATTTTTCTAACCTCTCAAGTTGTTCCTTCTCAGTCCCTATTTCTTGACAGTGGGAAAAGGCCTGAGTCTTTTGCTCTGGCATCTTTATCCTGATACAGTGCGCGATTCTGTTCACTAACGTTATCTCTCTGTTGTTTTATAGCGCTTAACTTCTGGCGTTCCTGGTCAAAATCTGTTTGGGAATGGACCTCTTTCATGATTAACTTACTATTCTCTTCCAATTGCTTAATCTGATTTTGCAATGCAATCATATCCTCTAAGCAGGTTCTATTGTATACCACTTGTTGGTTCAATTTTAGTTGACTCTCTTTCAGGGAACACCCCTTTCCTGGCACTCCTCTTTCAGTGCAGACAATTGGGCCTCCTGCTCTGAATTAGTGTGTTGCTGAGCTGCCAACTCCTCCTTTAGCTGCATGATGAGATGTCCCAACTCTAACTCAGAATTTTGTCTCTCGCATTTTTTCTTCTAACTGCCTTAATTCACTCTGGGTTTGATTTAAAAGGTCAGACTGATTTTTCCCAGAGGTTACACTTTCTTGTTGCTTTTCTTCCATGACTATCACATGCAAATTCATGTACGCAGTGAGTTGGACCATCTTAATCTGCTCCTCTTTGATGTTCTGATTCATATATAACTCAGTAAAGGCTTGATGTTACTGGCCACTGTCCTGCCACACATCCATGCTTATGGAGGTGACCTGTTGCATCATACTAGCTAGCCAGGCCTCCTGCCCCTGTTCTGCCCATTGCCCTCTAATGAATAGTTTGGACAGAAGGTGCTGCCTAGCTATGTTAATTTCCACGGTGCTCATTATGAAGAGTGTTCTTCCTTTGCTTAGTTATAAATGCAAGGACAACATCTCTGCCCTGCTTTTGCCTAGTTTATTGTTACACTGCTTTATTTTGAGACACAGACCTGATACCTAGGGTACACGATTTTGGATGGCGCCTTTACAGTGTAACACAGTTTTCTAGCCACTAAAAGTATCACTACTTTCAATGAGGTAGTCTGCTGTGTTGGACTGTCACAGGTGGAAACACTTTCTCAATCACGGCACAAGCCCCCCACTTGTAACGGTTTTATAACATGGCACACGCCAGCCAGGAACTCTTTCCCCTGACAATGAATGTGGCGCACAATAAAAATGCTTTCTGTCTTTAATCAACCACAGGTTCTTTAATTTGAGTAGGCCGCCAACCCGTCTCGCACCCAACCTTCACAAACACCACGTGTCACAGTGGACAAGAAACCAGGCCAGTGTGTATCAAGATGATATTTATTAATTTTATGGTTCAATGAAAATAAAAGCAAAATCAAACAAAAGGACAGCAGCCACCGATGTTGTGGCAATACAAATGCAAAGATTTCTACAACACAGTCAGTACAAAATCCCCACAATTCACATGAACCTTTAATGGCAAAACAGGAAAAATTATTTTCAAGCATTTGATGGTACTAAGGTTAAGCACTCACCCCAAACATCTGCTAACTTAATTCTTTTTGGATGGAAGACAGTGGCAAGGAATCAGAATAAAGAGGGAAAAATCGAATTTAGAATTCAGCCCACCACCCCAAGATGGGAGGCCGGAAAAGAAAATGAAAACCCGATTTATGAGCAAAACGGCATAATCGGATTTTACTTGTTACTCGCACAGCAGCTTACAACAGCGGTGGCACAGCTAGAAAAGAAATTTGTGTTGCTAAACACGAGAAACAAGGAAGCTTACATACTACTAAGCAGGGCACCAAGGCAACATGAACACAAGGTTAGAAAATCAATTTTGGGACAGAAAAATAAAATACAAAAGAAAACACACGCGGTAGAATGGAAATTGGTTTTTACACAGGACTTGTGATGACAGGCAGCCACGAAAGGGCTTTGCAGTCAAAATCGGAAATCGGTTTCAAGGAGAAGGACAAAGGCACATAACGGATAGGATTCTGACAGAAAGGTATGGTTCTCAATGGGACTACGGTTTGGGTTTTTCTATGGGACAGATGCAAAATCGGAATTCATGGGAATACACACAATACACGGGCAAATTAGGTTTTTGTTACTCAGAGACAAATTCTATTGAGGCTATATTTTAATGACTATAGTTATTAAAGAAAGGCATTTGGCATGAGGCGGTTCATTTAAATTTCAACCAACTCACACAGTGAATCTCTTTATAGGGGAATTCATTCATTTACTTGAAAATAATGCTAAGGATGTATACAGACAACTGAAATATTTATAAAAGGAATACACTAACATACACAGGCTGACACAAATTCGTCTATGAAAAGTGAATGGATTATACTGGCGATTTGGGACTTTGATGCAAGATTCAAAAGAAAGAGGTATGCAATTTGGGACTAGGGTGATTTCCTACTTACAATGTAAGCTTGAGTTTGGGATTCTGGAAAGCCAGCAAGGTCTCTGGGCAGCTAGGCCAAGGGATCTGGTCACTCTGGACAGTTAGGCCAAAGGATCTGGTCCCTGCGCTCTCCTGGATGGGATTCTGGATAGTTAGGCCAAGGGATCTGGTCACTGCGCTCTCCTGGATGGGGTCAGCTAGGCAAAGTCTAGTCTCTTCACTCTCTTGGAAGGGGTCAGCTGCCTCCTCTCCTTTCTCCCTGGATTCTTGTGTGTGCCTGGGTCAGGAATCTGTGCATCTTGCTGTAGATGGCGATCTCTCTGGAATGGGAGTTCTCTCGAATTACTCCTATTCTCGGATAGGACAGCCTACCATTCCTCTCTCCTCCCCATGGGCCAATTGGTTCATGGGAAAGGGCATAATTTGTCTGTTTGCATTTATGACATTTCTTTGTTCTCAGATCCACTTTTTAGCAATAATGAGTTATGGATAAAAACTTCAAACCTATACTAGCCACCGCCATAAGAAGTAGATATGCAGATTCAATGGGTCACAGGGAATTGGACAAACCGATCACCAACTCTGTGCGAGGTAGCATCGCCCTTTGGCACCTTTTGGCCCTTTTCTTGAAATTCATAATTGTTAAATTCTGCCAATGATTACACATGTTCATAATTACATTTTGCATCTTTCCTCCAAGTTTACTATTTGTCCCATTTATCAATCCGTCAGAAACGTGTCTTTCCTGGCCATTTCAGTTCACAAAGTGCTAGAAACAGCACTTGGTCTCTTTACATTCGTCTAAAAATCACATGGGAAAACTAGCATAATACAAAATTGTCTTAAAATGAAGAAGTCCTTTAATGTCAATGGAGAAGATTAGTCACATATGGGGGTGGTGATGCAGACCCCCACAGCAAACTGTCTCCTCATGGTTCGGCTTGCAACAAAGGACTTTTATGATGCCCTTTGAAGTTTGACAGTTCCTCCTTCAGAGTGGGTACTGGAGGAAATTGCACTTCTTGGACACGTACTAGCCAGACTGGCTTCCTTTGTCCCCTCTTCCAGTAATGCCTGCTAGTCTGGTAGAGCAGAGAATCCTCACACTCTCGGCCACCTCACATGCCATTGTGGGCCATTTCACTTATTGGTCCGAATTTTCAGAGGGAGGCAAGGCTTGCAATTGAATTCAGAGCCTGAGCCAAAAAACAGTTTTACTGGTTTCTGAGCCTTCTCCAATGTACCTTAATCTTGTGGGGATAAATATAATGTACATTGTGTAGGCAAACCCCCACCCACACATATTTAGGCAATTCTGTGCAAGCAAAAGCTGTCATTCAATGCTGACTTCTTTTTTTTTTTTTAAATATTTATTTTAAACAGGCAGGATAAAACAGTACAAAATATGATCATTCACGACAAATGGCATAAAGGAGATACAGTTGGTTGCTCTTCCCTTCCCTCCCCCGGGTCTTAACTTTCTTCTTCCTGTCCCCTCTGAGAGTCATCGTCCCGTAACGTTCTCCTGGCTAATTGGGGCTTGTATGTCAGGGCTGGATAATTCTGATCTGCCTGCGCCGTTAACCCTCTACCGCATTCCTCGTAATGAGGCCCAATGTATCTCACTGTCTTCCATATTGATGCCAATACAGTAACAGCTTGCAATAGGAATGTGGGCCATGCATTTTTCAGACTCTGACCAGTCACAGTAGACAATTTTTTCAATACACATTGCGGTTTCCACCCCTTTCGTCGTCATGAACACCTTTGAAACCCCTTGTCACGGATGTCCAATGACACTGTTTGTGTTGTAGTATGTGAAAATGTACTTTAACATGAGTCACACCACCCCCGTCATCCACATCCATGGGTAAGGCAACAAACATGCATTCAGTGACTTAAAAGTGTTTGCTGTCAGTGTTGTCCTCAAGTTAATTCTCCTTTCATGTGGCAATGTTTATGAAAATACCTTGACTGCAAGTGGCAAATCCTATCAATGTTCAACAATGTTGCTGACAACGTGCACCACCATGTACCTGTGTGCAAACACACTGTGTAGCCTGGCACTTCCACCGCCTCATAAAACAAAGGTGTCATCTTCTGCTATGGAAACTACAGTAGAGGAGGAGTGACCATCCCTAGGGACCTTCTGTAAGTGTCTGCTGCACACTGTGAGCTGATGTCCAGTGAAATTTGCAAATTATGCTTTGGCCCCATTGGCAAAGAGAGCATTAAAGGAACGTTCCGCTTTGATCTATGATGCTTTGCATGGAGCGTATCCAAAACACATACACATACAGTAGTTCAAAGAGTATTCCACTGCCATGGTATGTTTCAATATGTTGTGGCTGCTGTGGGACCAGATGCATACAAGCCGTACATTTCACAAGTGATTGTCTATGTTCTATGATGGGAACATTGTCCATGGAGACCATCCTCTCTGTATCCGTAATCCTGGCCTTTCCACCTACAGCAGTCGTCTCATACCTGCCAATCAACCACAGCTACCTCAGTCACAGCATCTTTGACTCACCAATAAAACCAAGGATGTTTTTGAAATTGTGAAGTGGCCAAGAGTAGAGCGTTAGTTGCTCATTAATTACTGCCTCAATGTGCCATAGTAGGTTTCCCCCTTGAGATCCAGTGAACACAAATGTACCTCAGCAGATGTGGTCTGACTACATCTTTCAATATAAGCAATGTTGGCCTAGGGCAAGGTGTTGCACAGACACTACTACCATGAGTACTGTTGTTTGGCCTGTTTGTGATGTAATTGTCTTTCACATCATGATGTTCTATGGTGTGGTGACTCACATTTGCCAATTCCTTTTTCTGGGGTACCTAGTGTTTCTCTGGTGAGAAGTTGCATGATAACATGATGCCTTTGGCTGGTACTTTTGAGGGATGTGTGGGGTGGACAGTGGCCAGCTACTGGCTCTACATCCCTCTTGCTCATCACAATACTTATTGTTTGAGGGCAATCCAACTTCCGACAGTACGCTTCACCCAATGAACCTCTTTTTAAATGGTTATTTCCCCCTTATGACATGGTGTGGACAGCACATGAACAATCCCAAGATACTCCAGTATTGCTTCCTGGTCTTTGGGACAGTGAACCCTGGAAAGGTCAGCTGGACTGGTCACTTGTTTTCCAAAAGTGCTGATCACACTGCAGGCATTTGTGGGTCTAAGTATGTAGTTTCCAAGGTCCCTTTTTGTCCCTGCAGGGCTTGGATTTCAGGAGGGGAAAGACAGCCCCAGCCTTGGTGAGTCTGAGGCATCCCTGTAGTCTCAGCCGGCCTGCGCACTAGGGGAAGGCAGGCTTATGGGGAGACTGTAAATGGATATCCTTAGGCCTGAAAAAGGGCAGGGCACTGGGACTGAGCAACAAGGGTCACTGGAGACCACACCTCAGACATGGTTTGAGTAAGGAGCCCTGCTGTTGCCAGTCCCCCCAAACCAAGAACAAGAGCGTCTTTCATTTGCTGTTAGACACAGTTGCTGATTTCTGATTTGTAGTAGACTTGCCCATCTTCCCCCACCCCCGGTACATCCTCAGCTCCCCCTACCGGAGACAGCCACAACATTTGGATACCACTGCCCTACCTACCTTCCGACTGCTGAAGGCATGTGTCCAGGTTTTGCTGTATGTGTGTGTGCCATCTTTGGCATTTTAGAAGATGGTTGCAAGGGTTCACACTGTCAGTCCCCAAACACTATTGTGTTAACTGTGAGGGTGAGGTCTTTCTCACACCGAATATGGGGGAGGGATTGGTCGAACATTGTTTAAATGGATTAGCAGTGCTTGCAGTCTGGATCAGCCTATGTCCACCTTGAACTGCCACCTCAGATCTTTATCTTTAATGGTCTGCAGTGGCAAGCAGGCTCTGCTTCTGCAACATGTTGTTGATGGGGTCTGAACCTGGGCACATTGCCAACAGTGCCACTTCTATGTCTGCTTGTTAAGCACACATGCACAACCGCGCTAGACATTGCATAATGGTGCCCTCGATTACTTATTTGGTATGTTTGAGGCACCTGTTACTGAGAACACAGTCTTCAGCCTAGCAGCTTTGTTTGTGGGGCTCTTCTGTTCTCGGTGACCATGGGTCATTGTTCATGGACCATAGTGTTGGTCAGGCTCTAAGGAGCACCTGCCTCCTTTTCTGCTTCTTTGGGGAATGTGTTTCTCGTCAACCTCCGACCATGACAGCCCTTTTGAATTTCTTTGGTTTTCCCTCTGCAAAGTTTGTCCAGTTCCACAGTTGGACTAAGGCTGCGCAGATGTTGGTGCAATGTTGGATGGGGATGTTTCTGGAAGACTCTTCCTTGTCATCTAGCTCTGGAGAGAAAGGGTTGCCATTATCCATATGATCAGAATGCTGAGCCCCTGTCTTCTTTGGTTGTTTTTTATGGTTCTGGGAGTTGTGAGTTATCCTAGGGTTGCTTCCTTTCCCACTCTTTGGCTTTAGCTTCTGTTATTCTATTGGGAGGGGTCTGTGTTAGAACTTTCCAAGGTTATGGTCGTCGGGCTGCCTGGCGTGGGCCTGTTCAATAGGCTGGATATGTGTCTATCGATTGTGTGTGGCTTTTTACACCTCTTCTGTTGATCTGCTGTTGTGAGGGATGTTCTTCACATTTCCCCCTCCCTCTTTAGGGGGTTGCTTGCGACTCTCCCTGGTATAGGCAGTGGTTCCATTGATCAGGGTTAGGATGTAAAGCCTTACTGGTGCAAGTATGTGGCAGTCCAATATTTTTCTGGTTGGTATGCTTTGTGGAGTGGGTACTGTGACGAGGAGGAGTGGGTGTTGGAGTAAAGGGGATTACCAGTGAAGGTCATGATTACTTATCCATAATCCCATTACTTGGAGTACTTCTCTTACTCTTCCCAATACCTTTCATGTGAGGCTATACCCAGCAACAACAGTTGTGAAATGCACACCAAAGAACGTGCCAACGCAGGTGCAGTGCAAAACAAACTTATTGGAAATAATTAGTTATTGACATAAGACACTGCAGCAGAACCAGAGAATTGTCTAGGTGGATTAACATACATTTTATAACGAGCGATAACGGTCTCAGTAGAAGGCAAAGTCACAGTCCTACACATATCCCCCAAAGGGTGACCAGGAGGCCGAGATGGCACAGGTGGATCGGCCTTGCAGAGCCTCAGGAGGGGGAAGATCAGATGCTTCATAAGCCATGCAAATGACCATCCACACCTATCTACTCAAGGCACACGTGGACGGCTGCCTACCTGCAAACCCCAGGCAAAAGGTGACAAAGAATATGTCACATTACCCGGCCCGACACCATCTTGCCGAGGTACAACTTCACAGCCCTGCCCATGTAGCCCCTGTTTTCCACCCCATGTCTGGATAAGGGTGTACAGCCCCTCGCCCCAGACCAGCTGGATAGGAGGGGGTGGCGCTGCACTTGTAAAATAAAATTGTTCTTAACAGGAGATGGGCTACACCTTGAGTTCTTACCTTATTAATTCGCACAGACACCAAGGTGAATTTTATAGGTATCCTGACAAGGACCCCTCTTTATTTATAAGAACACTTAAACTTCCTTAAACATTTTTAATCCCCTTCCTAACAGCCCCAGGTGTGAGTACCATATAAATGAGGAACAGCTACATCAGCCCACCCTCCCTTGGAGAGGTCTCGAGGACCCATAGGGTGAGTCTGACGGAACAAAACCGTTCCCTAACTGCAGGTATCACCCACCCACATGGACTGTGAAGCCAGAGGATGCCCTCTATGAGTGGACCACCTCCCTAGACGGTCTCAGGCAAGCTGCTGCTTAGTTTCTCTACCTTACAAGAGGGAACCTCTCCTCTAGCTCCTAATATATACTTAATATCCTACACCTAGTTACCCTACATAACATTCCCCCAATACCTTTCTCAACACTCCTCTCCCACTGCATTACAATACCATGGGCATGGCAGTGAGTAATGGCGGCGGCCCCGATCTCAACCCCCAGAAGGAAGTGAGCTGCTAAATCCTCCACAGAGGAACTGGACAGCCATGGTGGTCCTGAAGGCCCTGCCTGCTGCTAACTGAGCCTTAAGGGTAGAGGCAACAGACCCCAAACCAGACACCTCATGAAACAAAATGTAAGACCTACACAGGGCAGCAGCAAAGCGGATGTACCTCCTTTTAGAGACACTAGGAGCAGAATGTCCGCCAGTGCCTGCCATACGCCTGGAGAGTGGGTGGATGCCTGCAGCCCTGCACAGCCAAAGCCAGGCTTAGAGACGGGCCCACCCTCGCCAGATTTACCCATTCAGAAGGAAGGCTGTCAAACATAATCAAGACAGAGTTGGCCCCGGGATGGTAAGCCAACTCAGGATGGAAGGACCCAGGAACAAGGGAGAGGGAGACTGCCTACAGGGGTACATCAGGAAGGAAAAACAAGACTTAAGGCAAGGGAGGGGCCACCAGGGTCAGGCAATTCTGGCCTCTTTATCCTCAGCAGGACTTTGAATCTACAGGAAATTAAAACCCGGAAACAGAAGAAACAGGGGCCAGGGAGAAAACAGGGCACCTTTATCGCTAAGGGATCCCAAATGCTTGACATGTCATGTAGGAGCAGCACATCATGGACTGGAAGCAAACAGGTCCAATGTGGGGGTTCCACACCTGTCACAGATCAACCTGAACACTGGGACCCTTAAGCGTAGTCTACTGAGGACAAACAAACATTGCTTAAGGTATCAGGCTGGATGCTCTCCACCCACAGGATATATGAATCTTGAAGAGACAGCAGATTGACCCCTGCCTATTTACTAATCCTAACGCAACCTGTTGGAGCAAGTGGGATCTGGTGCCACCCTGGCAGTTTCTGTATATCTTGGCACCTGATTGTCTATGCACATCCTGACAGCCTCTTCTATCAGTCAAAATGGGTGTTAATTCCCTCTAATTCAAGGACATACACCTTCCGATCTGGACTTTTTTTCCTTAAACAGCAAAGAACCCCAGTGTAGAACCTCACCTCATCGGACTAGCATGCTTCGTGAGGATGAGTGGCTAGGGGGGAACCAAAGGGAACACCCGAAGCAGGTGATTCCACCTTGAGCCATCAGACAAACTTCCTCCTGATAATGGAAGAAATTGCTGTCTGCCTGGTGTTGTCCATGGAAGATGCACCCCAGTTGGGCAGGAGGTGAGAAACCAAATGTCTGAAGTGAAACCTGGCCCATGAGACCACAATGACCATGGCTTCCAAGTCTCCCTGCACTTACAAACATTGTCGGGCTGCCTCTCTATCTGTGCTACAGCTTCAAGGCTCTTCATCATTCCCTTCTGGGTATCGGTAATACGCCCTATTTACTGCACTACCTGAGTGAGGACCATCATAGACTTCTGGGTGTTCACTCCCAAGCTGACCCTCTCTGGGAGTGCATGCATAATAATTGTGCTACTGAGGGCAAGGTATGCAAGGGAGCATGCAGTATCCAATCGGCCACATAGGGGTGCAGAAAATGGCCCTGGGAGTGCAGCAGGGCTGCCAGGGGCGCCAGGACCATTGTAAAGACCCTCAGAGCCAAGCAAAGTTTAAAGGCCAGTACTAAGAACAGCAGCTGTTTCTCCCCCACTACAAACATGGGGACACACCGACACTCCCCCTTCTTCCATTCCCCCGCCCCTTGCTTCCATGTTCAGTTCTATCTTTCTATCTATTCTACAAGTTGGCTGGTCCTTCCCCTGTCCCACCCCCCTCAGTTCTAGCCATCATCCCCCAGCAGGTTATTTCCCCAAACCGCCTAATTTTACACAGCCCTGCCAACCTTTACCACTCCCCAGAGCCCTTCCAGTCCCCCACTCTTCTTCTTTCCTTATCCATTCCCCTACTTCTTTCTTTACCCAAACCTTACTGTGACACCTTCTTCTCATTCCCACATGACTTCCCTTCTTCCCTTCCCTTTTTTCCCAGTTTCCATTCTCACTTCCCTCCCCCACCTCCCTCCTGGGCCTTTGGGGTTGGAAGGACTTCCAAGCCCCCAAACCCCTCCCTCTTTACCCGGGGCCTCCCCTGAGTCTAGTACTCCTGGGCGCAGTTAATTCGAAGATATTAGCTGCGCAGTCCCCTATGGGATCTGTCAGTGCTTTCTAGGGGATCGACCTGTGACTCTGCCATGACTCTCTGCTGGTTGCCGGCGGCAGAGAGTTCCCCCCAGACACCAGGTCGTGGATCGCCCTGGGGCAAGGAACTTCCCCATAACTTCTGCTTACCCCCTCGCATTCACACTCATCCCGACATTAATGACATTAGAGCGGCCCTCCGGACGTGTCCGGTGGCGTGTCAAAATTGTAGAGGAGCTTTTGTCCATCCTTCCCTTTAGTGTGAAGGTGGCTCTAGCACCTCCCCTTTAGCTGACTGCATCCTGCTGTAGGTGAGGGGACGGTTCACCCCCCCCCCCTGTGGTCCCGGTCAATTTCGTAGGTCTCTCTCTTGCGTCCTCTGAGTTTCCCAACATTACTTAATCTATTGTAGCCTGAGGCCCCCTCCCTCACATCGCCACTGACAACGTGCCCTCTTGATACCTGCTTAAAGCAAAGAAACCCCACCTTATCCCAAGAATAACCTGCTTGTTTGACCCACAGAGACCTTATGACTCATGACTTACCCTTAAACCCGGGCACTGAGAAAGGCCCCTATCTGTATTCGCTGTCCACTGTTAGGTATGGGTGTATGGGACTTCAGGTGGGGGGCTGAAGGAAGAGACTGGGCTCGGCAGTCTCCCTGCCTTATATCCCTTCCCTGGAGCTCGGCCGGATGTGGCTGGGACCGAGGGCTACCCTCCCTCCTAGGGAGGTGGCAATTGGGAGTGCCGCCCCTCCTAATTCAATCTCTGTGGTAATTCCTCCACATTTTGGGGGGTTTTCAAATGTGGCCCAAGTGCCCTATGTAACCAACGGCCATCCCATTTGTTCCTGACCCATCCTCGCTCGCCTTGCTCATACTCCGTCAACCAAACCGGGGTCACTTATACGTCCTAACTCTTCTAAGATGTTGTGTTAAGGACTCCTACGTTTCCCATATGTAGGCACCGAAAGCCCCAGATGCATGGCCCAGTGAATCCCCCTACTTAAACTAAAGTATTGATAGCTTGGCGCAAATAAATAAATATTACAACTATGTGCCAGGAACGGCTGCCTTGGAAGCTGTAAGCCTCACGAACCTTGCCACCTTGAAAACAAAAGACAAAATGTATTAGTTAAGGTCATGACACATTAATTCACTTTGCCACATTAATAGCTGCCCCCCCTCCCAGCCCCAAGACCCACAGCTTTGCTTTTCTTGAGTTGTGTTTAGCATGAGCAAGGCCCGGGGATGCCAAATTATAGAATAGTTTTTGCAGAACTCATAGATAATAAGTATTTCATGAGCAGCCGAAGAACTTCACTTCACCCCTTATTGGCCTCAATTCACTTCGCACATTATTAGCATCCCTCCACCCTCCCGGGAGCCCAGATGTTTGCTTTTCTTAAACTAAGTGCCTGGGATAGGTGTTCCACTATTCCAAAAATGTATATTGTCCAGTGAGCTGATTATGTGATTTGTATTGAGAGTCGCTGTGCAACTGGTGGGGGACTACTACCATTGTATTGCTGAATGTAAATGCAAAAGTCACTTTTTTGACCCCTCTGCATCGATTTTTTTTTCGTTCCATGCCACGGCCCTTTGTAGCAAGTATGATATAATAAATGTGTTTCCCGCCCATGCACAAGTGTTTCGCAATCTCATACTGCGGAATGAGCATTAACTGACCGAGCTCTCCAAGCTCATTTTATAAGAGAACAGAGATGTAGAACTCAGTTACTTCCTAAATCGTGGTATATCCCTTAAATGTCCCTCGCGGCTATCCCAAAACAAAACCTATGGCGCACAACCGATCATTGCATAACATGCCAACACAACCCTGCAGCCGCACAACCGATCATTGCATAACATGCCAACACAACCCTGCAGCCGCACAACCGATCATTGCATAACATGCCAACACAACCGATCATTGCCTAACATGCCAATACAACCCTGCAGCCTCACTGGGCTCAATAGCAATCCCTTACCAGCAGGCCCCACGCACCGTGAAGGCCGTTAGAGGCCCCCAAAACCCCCACACAACCTTCTGCCCACAAAGTTTACCTGGCGCGCACTCATATCTTCCCGCGTAGAGACCTACCCCACATACCCCCCATTCAAGACCAACCAAGGACGTGGGGCCTTGTTAGGCAGAGCAGCGCATAAACTCGCTGAACGTTGTCGGCAAAACAGAACACTCCTTTATTTGATTACTGAACTCCTCCACCCCCCCCCCCCCACCAAAGGTCACAATCACGCTACGTTCCCACTTACTGTTTCCATGAAGCTGTTCCACCCATCATATAACAATCAACACACAATTACATCGGCCCTGGTGCCATTTAACAATACAAACCCGCTCCATTTATTTTCCCACGTAATTATTTGCTTTGAAGGTAACCCTTGACAAAAGCCCTTTAAGAAGTTGTCCCCCCTCCCCATTTTTAAGTCACAACACTTTCCAATCAAAGTTCCCTTGGCACGGAGGCCAGTAAGTACGGTAAATAAAACTAGAGCAAAACGTTCAACGCGGGCACAATCCACGTCATGATTACCGAACGCTTGATGCAGCCACTATTCTGTGAGGGGGAGACGGGGGTCAGAGCCTTTATATAGCCCACCACTCTCTTGGTCCAGCTCCCCCTCCCCCTTCGTCACCCCCTTGTTACGTGCCCCCCCCCCACCAACTCTTGGCCTATTGTTGGCCCTTGTTGGTTTACTTGGTTGACTCGGTCGGAGCCCCCACTAACGGTGGCGCCCGCCATTTGCCACCCGAAGGACAGCGCGTTTGCCCGCCAGTGCCAGGAGAGTAAATGGAATAGATGCCCCCTCCTGTGTGAGGGTTCATTTCTCTCCATCACTTCAGATGCCTCCACGTACTCTACTTCCTGGCATGAACCACCCAGTTGCTGGAGGAGTATAGCAGGCCAGGACAAGCCTTTTATTTTATTTATTTTTTTGGTTTATTTAATTTATTTGCACAGCGCTGCAAAGGAGCCCAGGGGCATACCTATCCTGCATAGCTCCTTCCCTTAAATGACCAACCTTTCCTGCCACAGGCACTGGGGCAATTCCTCTTCTGTCCTCTGTCTAGTTTCCATGAACGTGGATCTGCCAAAGTGGGGCCTGATATATCACCAGCAATGCGGAAGCATGTCCCCCGAGTGCGCCCACCATAGCAGGTCATGTTATTGTGCCCACATCATCTACAGACCCTGACTCTGAACCAGATTCAGAGCAGGCCAGCAGGGTGGGGGGGGGGGTTCGAGGGGGGGTGGAGGGGGAGGTTAACTTCCCTCTCCAGCGGGAACTGAGAGAAAAGGTGCCTGTCTCCACAAAGACAGGAAACGAACCGGGGGCGATGTGGTTGAGGGTGGCTCTTATTCCCCCGCTCCCTCAGGGGAGGAGCCAGTTTAACTCCATTCAGAGGTACAGACTAGATATGCGTTCTGGGAATTCCTGTGGTGCAAGGCAGAATGCTTGTGAGATAAGGACTTGGTAGTGGAAGAGGGATGAGGCGAGATTGATTGTCAGGGAGCACCTTCATGGCGTAAGTAATGTGATGAGGAAGAGTATGTCTAGGAGTCATTTGGTTTAGCGGAGCATGATAGCCAGGGAATGCCTTCATGGTCTAAGTACTGTGAGGAGGAAGGGTAGGTGAAAGAGTAATATGGATTACCGGGGATTGATTGTCAGGGAGCACCTTCATGGCGTAAGTAATGTGATGAGGAAGAGCATGTCTAGGAGTCATTTGGTTTAGCGGAGCATGATAGTCAGGGAATGCCTTCATGGTCTAAGTACTGTGAGGAGGAAGGGTCGGTGAAAGAGTAATATGGATTACCGAGGCATGATAGTCAGTGAGCACCTTCTTGTTGTACTTACTGTCTAATGGAAGAGTAGGAGTGAAAGTAAGGGAGATTACCGGCGAGGAATCCGGCCATTCCTTCCCATGATTGCACCACGCAATCACCCGTTTAGCACTTCCATTGGCGCATAATGCTGATCCACTGCATTGTGCGCTCAGAGGGCACGGCCAGTGCCAATGTGTTCCCTTTGCACTGTTGGCTTCTGACTGACTTTATTCTGTGAATCAGCTCGCTGTTCAATACGATTTTAGCGGCTCAATCTTAGAGGTGCTGCTACGTCATTGCCCTAAATTGGCAGGTGTTTTGTAAATTAGGCCTCGTCTCCAGAAATGTTCATGAGCTGTGAATAGGCATGGGTCTACTTCATAAATGAGGGTTGCCCTGTGAAAGCAAGCGTCCCCAAACAGCACGATCCTCCCCGCAATGAGAGACAATGAAGGACTCTCCCCAAAATGGGAATAAGGCCAAGACAGAGTGCGGGTGAGCGTAAATGGGAGTTTATCAATCAGAATTGGGCATGCAAAGAACTCTGCAGACTCCGAGAGCGCTCTGTCTGACAATAGCAAAGACAGGCGTATATATTTACAAAAAACGTCATCAAAACCTACATACTATAGGGGGCACAAGTTCATTGGGATTGGGTGGCGACGACTAACTATAGGTGCTGCTGCGGTGTGGTTGGTCTTGGCTGGAGGACGTCACTGGTCACCCTCGTGGGTTGGGCTGGGCCTGGCAGGTCGGCTTGAGTTCATCCGGGCGGTGTTGGTGTCCCGAGGCGGCCTGTGGCAGAGATGAATGCCTTTTCTGACTTACTTGCCCTCTGCCATGCACACTGCAGTCATTCAGTCATTTACAGTTTTATTCTCTTTAGTAAATCTTTTAATAGGTTAAATGCAACACAGGAGGAATGCACCTTGTGAGGAATCTGGAGATAATATATCGTAGCCTGGTTACTTGTGATCTGTTGACCGGGACCATAGGTCGAGGGGCTAAGCTTCGGGGACAGGTCTTTCTGTCTTGTTAGAAGTGATTATGGATGTTTCGCTGTGTGTTGTCAAAGTGTTGGGTGTCCTGATTGCACAGGGCCATAAGTCTGAGACAGTCCGGTGGGTTGTGGGGTTTATGAGGGGGCGCTTGAGTTTAAACTAAGGTTTACTGCTGTGCTGTAAATAATGCAGGTGGCTGGCCGCGGCCTTGGGTACTGGAGTGGGGCTACAAGTCTTTGAAGCGACTCCAGTCGGGTCGGGGGAGGCGTGATAGCGCAGAGCGGGGCTCTGTTCTCCTGTCTTGGCAGCCTTCTGAGGGAGGGAGGGGGATACATCGAGACCTTGTACGCTTTCACAAAGGTATCTCCCTCGTGCGTTGCTGAATATAAGTAAAGACATCGCAAACATTTGAATACTTTCTATAATACTTATTTAAAATCACTTCGAAACATGCATTTAATCTTTGCTGGGTGCGTTTCGATTATACCCAGTTTGAGCATCATATTTGTACATTAGACTCTAGCAGCTACAGTGTTTCAGTTACATGCATATACATTCGTAGTAAATGAGGTAGTGGTTAGATAAGTGGAGTACATAGAAAACGACCCGCCACTGTACGTGACGGTGGTGGCATATGAGGGGCTCAGATATTCACACATGATACGTGCACTCTCGCGCATTCTTTTCATGGGTTCATAGTATAGTTGCATCCGCTTTCTCGTGTACTCTAGCAGCATTAGCTTTAGCTATGGCGCGAAACCACGTGAGGTAGGCTGCCCAGTGATACACGCAACGAACAGATCCCTGGAGCGTTCCTTTATCATTGGCATCCACCTGCAATGGTGCGAGCTCGCCATAGCTTATATCATGGGAGCATACTCTCTCATTTTAATACATTCTACAGGCATTTGTATTTTGTGGAAGAAAGAAATAATGCAAGAGGTCTTGACATTAATATATACATATATATATAAAGACTGTCTGCCATCAGAGGACCATTTTACTTGTTCTTCTCATTGTTCAGGCCTGCTGGCCGGGTCATGCTGATAGTGATGGTACACTGCGGGAGGTGAACTGTTACAATGTTAGCGTATTGCGCTAGCTCATGTCCGTCTTGTTCGTGGGAACGTGCTTGCAGCGGATCTGCCAGGGTGCTGCGGCAACAGGGATGTTCTCCAAGGGTGGGGGCCGCGCTACAGTGCGCTGAGCTCACACCATCTTTACCGGGCAAAGAATGGTTTTTGGGCCTAGCTAAATTTGTGTTGTAATCAATACATGTGGGCATTCGATACGTGTGGGCAATGTCTCCAGTGGGTGAGCCCTCCACCACCTGGGCCCGGGTGGCATGAGGGAACGCCCAATGGGCCATAGCCCTCACCTGGGGAAGAAACGCAGGCGAGAGGGGTCTCCTGGACCAGCCCTCCCCTACATTTCCCCCCTTTCGTTACTTAAGTAACGAATTCTTTAACTCCTCTATCCTCCTACATTCTGCTTCGTCCATCACCGCCTCATCCCATGCAGGAGTTCCTTTGATAGGCATCCATGCTCTGCACACCCCCCTTAAACTCTCACCTCTCCTGGCGTATTCATCTGGAGTACACGTAAGATATATGCACCCACCATCTCCTTCCAAATCTACCCACACTTCCTCGTACCATTCTAGTATGCGGGGTTCTTTGATGGTGGTGTGCCAAAGCTTATCTACAATATCCTTGTCGTGGTACATGGGCACCAGTTGGTACCTGGGTGTGTTGTCTACCCCTGTTTGCACTTGTGCTTCTTGCACCGTTTTTATTGTACCGTGTGAGTTGCCCATTGTCACCATCATCATTGCACCATTTGGTACTGCGTTAGCACAGACTCGAAGACCCACCTGGCATAGGCAGAAAATCAAAAGGAGGAACACCACAGCTGGCATCAAAAATTTCATCGTTGTTCCAAGCCATGAGGGGACCCAGGAGAAGAGGTTATCGAACCATGTACTATCTACTGCTCCGCCTTCCATCTTCATTTTTTCTCCTAGGTTATGGACTGCTTCGATCACATGGGACAGGGAGCCGTTCTCTGCATCTTCAGAAGGTACGAAAGTGCAGCAGGCACTTCCTATTTTTCGGCAAACACCGCCGTCCATCGCCGTCAACAGGTCCAGGACATACCTGTTCTGCATGGTCATCAGTCGCAAGGCTCTTAGTTCGACCTTTATTATGTTAAAACCTTCTTCGGTGTCGTTCGCCAGCTGAATTAATTCCCAGCGGGTTATCTGGAGCCATTTTGCGTTAGCCCTTGCTTGGACACTTGATACGAGCGAGGCAAAAAATGTTTCTGCTGAGCTGAATAATCGATATTTGTCTGGGATCTGAGCCAATAGTTCTGATGATGCCTTCGATATATAGTTTGATGCTCGTCTGTTGCGGGTCAGCACCTCTCCCTTGCTTCCAGAAGACAGGACATAGATTTGTGACTCTGAAGTTGGTTGGGCCACACTCTGCTGCATGCGCTCCTGTGTCCTTTGGCTCCCCTCGATGTGGCTTTCTGGTATCACCATTAGAGCTGAGTGCAGTGTGGCCATTGAGCAGCTGCCACTCCACGACGGGGGGAGGTGTAGGTATGCCTTGTTGCCACATACCCAATACGTGTCCATGAGGGCCGCTGTCCCTTTTCTTAGGTCTGGGATAGTGAGGGTTTTGTTGCACTTCTTGTTCGTCCCCATGGACGTTCTCCCCTCTCCTTTGAAACATAGTTCATAGTCTATTTCACTCTGCAACTTGAAAGGCTTTTCGATGGGCGTAACCCAGGTTAGTTTTGAAATGTGTTCTCTCCATACGGGTGTGCATGTTTCTTCTATCCATTGCAATTTCTCCGGTGCCACACCCCTCAGTGCTTCAGCTTTACACATTACTTCTTCGTTCTTCCACTTGTTATCAGAAAAAAGTGTCCCTTCGATTGCAAAAAATGGTTCTCTCAGACATACAACCCCTGACGGTTTTGGGTAACACGTTTTCTCGTTCTGCAGCATTTGAAAAGTCACTTCATGTGCCTGGAAGGTGTTCTTAATTCTGCATAACGTGAGATGAAGGAGACATTGGGCATCTATAATCGGCAACTCTTTGGGTAACAGTACTTTGGGTGTACCTGATGCGTGAGGGATGAGGGAGCAAACGTAACAGCTCTCGTTTGTTGTTTGTCTAGCTGTGGCACTCATGTCTGCATACCACTTATTCATTTGGTGGGGGTGTCGCGGGTCTTCCATCTTATCTAGACCTAGCCCGTAGTACTCATCATACTTCCTCCTTCCCTCTTCCGTCTATTGTTCTTATTCCTCATATTCTTCCCGATTCCCTGGGCAAGAGACAAACTAGACCCCCCTTTCTCATTCCCGCCCCCCTTCACCCAGTCATCATATAATATTTCATGTGTTTCTCTCATTCTTTGATTCTCTATGGCCGTGGGGGCAGGTTGGCTGGTGGGGGTATTATACAACCAGGATATGGCAGAGGGATTTCGGTCGTTTAAGCTGTGAGCATTGTAATTAGACATCTCAGGTGGGGACAGTGTGTTGTTTTGTTTTTCACCCTTTGGCCCTCCATTGTGTGAGATGACAACACTGGATGACGTAGTATAGTAGCCCCACACAAGTTTAGTTCCGTCCCATATCAAAAAATCACCTTCCCTTGTAGTTGCATTGACACTTGCAGTTGTATTGGTCCCAGTAGTTGTGTTGTTCCCTCCCCCCTCGTTCATCTCGATAGAGATGAACGCTATCAACCAGTATGTAACCAGACCAAATAACAATGTAAAAAACAATACAATGCACGCAGATAGTCCACATTCATACGAATATATACATTTCACAGTTAACCATTCTCTAATTCTAGTAAATCTATCCGTCGCAGGCCGCCCGTTAGATGCCATGGAAGCTCCTGTTTTAAGATATAAAAGTGTATTGAGTGCATACATGTAAACATTTTTGTTGGCACCATCAGTGCCAATATACATGTGACGGGGAATGGAAGCGGGTGGGGATACGGGGAGGGGTATTCACAGACAAGGGTGTATACAAGCTCATAGTTTGGCATTTTATTCAAAATATATATATATATTCACACTCAACAAGATGAAAGTTAAAACAAAATTTATCAGTTGTGCATTTCTTAAAATTCAATACCAGCACATACACGCAAGTTCATATTCAGTCATTCTGTTCAGTCGCAGCGTTTGCTGTTGTCTGTGCCTCCCCATCTACCTCCTCTTGTACGTTGCTATATGCCTTCCGTACATCGGTCAAGTGCACCCAGTACCTCAACCCTTTGACCTTTACCGCTGTAGGCGTGCAAAATATTACTTCATATGGGCCATGGAATCGTGGTGCATTCCACCGACGCACAAAACTTCTGACATATATCCAGTCGCCGGGCATTAGCTGTAGTTGTTGCCCTGGCTCCGTGTCAGCGCCTGTTGCGTTTCCCTCTTCTCTAGTGAAGTGTGGGGACAATTGCTTTGCTATCACGCGCGCTGCCCTTGTTAGTTTCTTTAAATAGTCTGTGAACTCATCTCCCAATATCGCGGCGCTTCTGTGAGCGTCTGAGTGTTCACGCAGTGGTGAATGTGCTGTGTTCATCCGTCTCCCAGTCACGATCTCGTGCGGGGACAAATGGTGGTCTTTGCTTGGCTGGTTTCGCAACTCAAATAGCGCAAGCGGTAGGCAGTAAATCCAATTCTTTTTCAATGAGAAGCATAGTTTTGATAACCTGCCCTTCAACAATCCGTTCATCTTTTCCACTACGCCATTACTTTGAGGATGATAAATTGAACATAATTTATGTGTTATTCCCAACAATGCAGTCACTTCCTTAAAAAGCTCATTCACAAAATGAGTGCCATTGTCTGAGCGGATGACGTCACAAATTCCCCAGCGCGGGAATACCTCCCTTACTAGGAACTTGGCGGCGCTCTTGGCATCAGGCCGCGCGCAGGGTCCTGCTTCCACCCACCTTGAAAATGGGCACACGACCACAATCATGTACCGTGCACCATTACACCTTTCCCCCATATCTGCATAATCTATGTGTAGTTCCTTGAATGGGCCAATGGGCTTAGGGATTGTTCCCCGGAGAGTACGTAATGTCATCCCTGAATTGTATATTTGGCATGTTGTACATTCCATTGCCAAACGAGACACGTGCTCCTGGAGACAGGGCACGAACCATTCTTCCTGTATTTCTGCTGCGATGTGTTGTTTGGTGTTATGTGCAGGGAAGTGTAGCTGTTGAAATGCAATCTCTAGTAGCTGAATTGGCATTACCACCTTCCCCGAGTTATTCTGCCTCCACAGCAGGTCTGTTCCTGACTTGCTGCACCCTCGCTTTGTCCACAATAGTTTTTCTTCTGCACTGGCTCCTTCCTGTAATTCTATTATTTGTGGTATGGGCATGACATTATATCCCTCTGGGGGCTGTTCGTTTGTTTTGTCCTTAAGCATGTATTCACCTGTACCATTTTTCTGAAAATAGGAAGCCTCCTTGGCGGCAGCGTCCGCTGCCGCGTTCCCTAAAGACACAACATCTGTGTTGGACGTATGTGCTTGGCATTTTACTATTGCTACTGCAGTGGGGTTTTGCAGGGCCTCAATTAACTCTTTTAACAATTCTGCATGCTGTACAGGTGTTCCATCTGCCCTCCTAAAGCCCCTCCGCCCCCATCTTGCTAGGCCTCCATGTACTGTTGTTGTCATGTAAGCTGAGTCTGTGTATATTGTCACTGCACAACCCTTTGCTGCATGTAGTGCTTCTATGAGTGCAATCAGTTCTGCTGCCTGCGCGGAGTAATGTGATGGGAGACGATATTGTACCAGTGTTTCATACTCACCGTCTTCTAACCTCACCACTGCCATGCCAACGTGTTTTTCTCCCGTGTCCGTGTCAATAGATGCGGACCCATCCACAAAGTACACTTCCCCTTCGCTTAGAGCGTTCTCACACACCACTGTCTCCTCCCCACTTCCTCCTGTGTAGGTTGCGCAATCGTGGTTCTGCATGTCTTCCAGCGTGCACGCTTCTGTAATGAATGTGGCGGGGTTCACTGTCTTGCATCTCACTATATGGATGTTGGCACTGGACAGTATAATCTCGTAGGCAGTTGCCCGCTGTGTGGTCAGTGTACTTTTTGATCTCTCGAGTATGGCAAATAATGAATGTTCCACAAACAATGTTATAGGGCAGCCCATTACTATTGTGGCACTTTTCTCAATCGCGAACGCGGCTGCAGCGAGTGATTGCTCGCACGCGAAATGGCCCTGCATCACGGCATCTAAAGTGCCACTATAGTAAGCCAATGGCTTGTGTCCTAGGGATGTTTTTTGTGTCAGGACTGCTGTCATCAGTGTTTCCTTGCAGTGGGAGAATAGATAAAACTCGCGTCCATAATCAAGGTTTGCGAGTACTGGGGCGCTTGAAATCAACTCTTTTAGTGTTTGGAAGGAGGAACTCATCTCTTCCGTCCATTCCACCTTCCTGTTCTCCTGTTGGGCAACCTTTAATGCTTGTAATAAGGGCCTAGTGTATGCCGCATAATCTAATATCCATGCTCGGCAGTAATTGCACATTCCCAAAAATTTCTGCATGTCTTTTACTGTTGTGGGTTCTTGTACTGATCTTATGGCTTCTACCCTGTCTGGTATTATTCTTTTCCCATCTCTCGAAATCAGCTGTCCTAGGTACAGGACCTCTGTCAAACAGTATTGTAGCTTTCCCTTGTCCACTTTGTACCCCTTGTTGGCCAGCAAAGTCAATAATGTTATGGAATCTTTTCTGCATGTCTCTTCGTTTCGTGCGCAGACTAGTAAATCGTCTACGTACTGAATAATGGTACTTTCAACTGATAGGTTTCCTAGGTCTTCATGTAATACGCGATTGAAGATGCTCGGGCTCTCGCAGTAACCCTGTGGTAATCTGCAATGCTCATACCTTTTACCCCCCAGTGTGAAGGCGGTAAGGTATCTACTCTCTTCAGCCAGGGGAATAGAGAAAAATGCGTTTTTCAAATCCACTACTGTGAAATGTGATGCCTCCTTCGGGATGCTGCACAGTATTGATGCGGGGTTCGGGACTAGAGGGAACTCCTTCTGAATTACATCGTTGAGGGGGCGTAAGTCCTGTATCATCCTCCAAGACCCCCCTTTTGCTTTTTTGATCGGATAAATACAAGTGTTACATGGGGAGTTTGAAGGCACTATTATCCCTTGTGCTAGTAGGGCGTTTATTGTCTCTTTTATCCCTTCTTCAGCTTCACGAGACAGAGGATACTGTTTAACTTGTGGTAAAATTGCTCCTTGTTTTAGCTTTATTACCACAGGCTGCACTCCATGCAACAGTCCCACATCATGGGGGCCTGTTGTCCATAAGTTGTTTGGTACGAGCCTCATGTCGTCATCAAAAAACGACGGCGGTGCTCCTACCACTGTCATCAAGTGGACGGGAGTCTCCCTTGCTTGTATTAAAATATCACAGGGCATCGCTATTTCCATCACTATTTCACCCTTCCTCCTCTGAGTCTGAGAAGAGATCCTCATCTGTTACCTCTCGCAGGGCGATGTTGGCGTTTGTGCATAGCACTGTGCGCCACTCACACCCTTCCTCGTCCACTCCGATCACAGCTATTCTTTTTGCTGACACTTGCACAGCGTGCAAATCTAACGATACCACTGACCCTGATGCTGTGTTGGGGCATACTATGGGGCGGAAGAGGAACTCCGCCGGGATCCTCCAGTCCATGCTTCTCAGCTCGGGAATTATGAGGGCCAGAGTCTTCAGCCCTTTGATAAACATTTCCTCATTTTGTGGCAGTCCTCGTATTTCCTGCGTGGTTGTGTAGGCTTGCACTACCAGCATTGCACGCAAAGGGCATATCCCGGGTGTGGAACACACTATCCCTCTCTCGGTAAATGATATGGTCATGTTGAGTTTGCTCAGGAGATCCCTCCCTAGCAAGTTAATTGGGGAATGTTCGTAGTATAATAAGAGTGCCTTCACAGTCTTACCCCCCACTGTCACATCCAAAGCTTCTGTGTAAGGAACTTCAACTACAGCCCCAGAGAACCCCTGCGTCTCTAACTTCCTGTTAGATAACGGGAATCGGCCCTCTCTGATACATGATTTCTCCGCTCCCGAATCAACCATGAATATAAACTGCTTGTCTCCTATCTGCGCCCCTACCAATGGTTCCTCTGCTGCATTGTAGGTGGTGGATAGAACTGGACACGCAAGTGTTCTCTGTGGGCTGTCCTATGCGGGGTATCTCGTCGCCCCTCCCTCAGTAAAGACATTTCCGGAAACTACCGACATGCCGCTGTAAGGCGCTGGCGCGGGGGCCCCATTTGCTGTTGTCGTGAAAGGGTTGCCTGGCATGTATTGCATGCTGTCATTGTTTTGGGGGTGGTTCTGTGTCCTATACTGGTGTCCTTGACCTTGGTGTGGATGACCATAACTCTCCCCCTCCTGGAACCCATTGTTTGCTCTACTTCTGCACTCCCTGGAGTAATGTCCCCATCGTCCACAGTTCCAGCAACTCCCTTGGGGGCCCCTGGGACCCTGCCATCCATTTCCTCCCGTTCCTCCATACCCCTGTCCACCTCCTCTCCGGCCCCTGTACCCACCTCGAGGGGTCCACTCTTGCCACTGTGGGCTTCCACCTTGCTCTTGCTCGGTCCACTGCCGCTGTGCTGGTCCTGCCCAATTAGTTGCTACCCTTCCTTGGAGTGCTATCAGCCCCTCCTCCTCCTCATCTCCCTCCCTACTGTGTGGGAGCGCGGCTACTGCTGCTGCAACCTTCACTAACTTTGACTGTACTAACTTCGCCTCGTTTGCCAATCTTTTCTGCGCCACCTCCTTCTCCCTCTCCTTGATTCTTTTACAATGGTGTACTATTATGCTTTGAATTTCTGGCCATCCCTTTGCTTCAATACCTGCTATCTTGTCAAGCGCCTTCTGCACTTCCTTTGGGAGCCCTCTCTTTATAATGAAATAAAATAAAGATGTCGATTGATACCAGGGCGTGCCCGTTTCTGCTCTCCACATCTCTTGGACCCGGAAAATGTAATCCATAGCCTCTTCCCCGTCATTCATTGTACACTGCATCACTGACTGCAAGTCCGGTGTGTCTGGGAATGTTTCGCGTAAGGCATCCCACACCCTGGCACGCACCGTGTTAAAGGATGCCCCATCATGGCGTCGCAGTCTAACGTTACTCCCGGGAAACCGGCTTTAACCCATACCCTTTCAGCCTGGTCACCTACCGCTGATACGAGTAGACTTTTCACATCTCCTATGGCTAGGGGTACCCCGGCAGTATGTTTCTCAAAGGCATATATCCACTTACTTGCCCCTCCTGACAACGGGGGCAATAACTTCAATAAATTGGCCTTATCCATCTGTGCCCATGGGATATAGTTAGGCCTCCCTCCTCCCCTGTGTATCAATGGGAGCTGTAGCCTTCCTTTTGTCGTTCCGTCCGGACCCGTTTGATCTGTTGATGTCCCTAGTGATGCCATTTTTCCCACTCTGTTCCTTAGTCGCCCCGTCCACTCATCGTCCAGGGTTCTCAGTGAACACGTACCTTCCCCCCCTTCGCTTCCCCCTCCTATCGCTATACTCAACCTGTCGCTTTCTTCTACCTCATCCCTTATGTCACACAGCAACTCCTCTCTAATTCCCCCCCGCCTTTCTTCGCTTGCAATATCTCCCTCTCCTGGCCCTATTTCTATTATTCGCGTTGGTTCTTCTTCAATTCTGAACAAAATCTCGCCTTTTTTCCACCCCTCTTCGGGTTTTCTATTTTCACCTTGCGCTCTGGACGTACGCCCTGATCTAGTTGCATCTAGTGCTGTTCGTTCACATATGTCTTTTATCCTCGAGAGCTCATCCTTTGCTATCGTCAGTCTCGATTCTAAATCATCTGTGAGCTTCTCTATATCCACCCTTTGTGCGTCTGTCTGGGCTCGCTCTCTCGTGCTTTCGTATGGCGGAGGTGCTGTGGGCCGGAGGGGTGTAGTATCTCTCGGGGGAGGTATGTAAGTGGGATCACTGTACCCCTCAGCAGGCACAGGCTTCTTTATTATCGGGTACAAACTTATTACCTCTACTGGTGGCGCTACACTTGAGCCTTCTTTGACATCTCTTTGTATTAGCAGTGGATTGTCTGTGGTGGACGGGAGATCAGGATTTAATGCTGGTGTCTTAGGCGGTGGTATCTCTTCAAATAACCTCCACAGATCCAATATTTCCCTCCTATTTTGCAGCTGCTTTCCTTTGTATTTTAGATAAATGCATGTGGCCACTGTATCCAGGACACTTTTATCAAACGACCCTCCCTCGGGCCAAATCTGAGGTAACCCCTCCCCTTTTAGCTCGGTCACCCATTGGTCATGATATTTTTTAATCCGCTCCACGTATCCCGGGAGATTCTTACAAATATGTGATAAGGGTGTTTCAGCCCCCATCTCTGTGCCCTCCTAGTGCTGATGTGCCTCGTGTGTTTGCAACTACAATGTAAGTGTCGTATCAATATTATTCTTTATATTTTATTTCACATGCAATGTTGGGTCCCTTTGGGCTCTCCTCCTCCCTGTCTGCACAATACAAAACTGGCCGTACACAATATCTATTATGTTCTTTTTGAGGGGCACATACAAGAGCAACCCATCCTTTGGTTTGACAATGTCAGACTGGAAATCAAAAAGGTACTCACTCACTCCACTATATTGGCGTTGTCTGAAGAGAGAAAAAACTTTTATCCGACCACACTTATTATGACCATTCAACTATTATGCACTTATAATCGTTCACACATTCACAACGTCAAAATCTCCTCTAGCACATACGAGGTGCACACACCTCTTGGCACCATTCACCATTCAAGCTGCCCTCCCTTTCCTCCCTAGCCGGCTGTCCCTAATCGCCTTATTTGAGTATCTAGATGCGCATATATATATATAGATATTACCCTGTTTTCCCCTCCTTCTAATAGGACTTTGTTTCTCTTACTGTCTCCCCAAGTCTGTGCTAATCACAGTTCTTTATTCTCCCCCCTACCCTTAAGAAAAGGAAAAAAGTAATAGCGGTCACTAATGTACTCTCAGTGTCCCCTTTTGCTGAACACTTTTATTTTATACTCCACGTCTTCATATATTCCCAGTACTAGTCAAGATAGCACTATGCGGCGCCGCCTTCCACCCCCTTTCGGAGCTAGGTTCCCGTCACTTTTTATCTCTTATTCACCTCTTAATCCTAATGGCCATATGCAAAGAAAAAGCAAGGAAATTTTAAGATGATCTTTAGTAGATCTGCGTACCCCCCTCCTCGTTTCCTGTCCTACACTTCACTCCCCGCTCCCCTTAAGATCGCTCGCACTCAGTACTCACGTGCCCGTCTTGAACCGATACTCTCCGAAACTGGGTCCGTCCAGGCAGTGTCGCCGTCAGCTCAACAGTCAGCCCCGGCTCCGGCGAGCGGTACTCAAAGGGGATTTTTCAACCGGGATCCCGTACCCCCTCTCTATTGAGTGCGCACTTCTTAGTGTACCGGTCGCCGTTGGCGGGCAGCCTCCCGGAGCCGGCTCACCGTGCGTATCCCTTTTCGACCGGAGATTCTCGTGCCAAACGGGGACGGTTATAAGGAGTTTAGGAAGAAATAAAAATCACGCTATCGGGGTCACCACTGAAAGCAAGCGTCCCCAAACAGCACGATCCTCCCCGCAATGAGAGACAATGAAGGACTCTCCCCAAAATGGGAATAAGGCCAAGACAGAGTGCGGGTGAGCGTAAATGGGAGTTTATCAATCAGAATTGGGCATGCAAAGAACTCTGCAGACTCCGAGAGCGCTCTGTCTGACAATAGCAAAGACAGGCGTATATATTTACAAAAAACGTCATCAAAACCTACATACTATAGGGGGCACAAGTTCATTGGGATTGGGTGGCGACGACTAACTATAGGTGCTGCTGCGGTGTGGTTGGTCTTGGCTGGAGGACGTCACTGGTCACCCTCGTGGGTTGGGCTGGGCCTGGCAGGTCGGCTTGAGTTCATCCGGGCGGTGTTGGTGTCCCGAGGCGGCCTGTGGCAGAGATGAATGCCTTTTCTGACTTACTTGCCCTCTGCCATGCACACTGCAGTCATTCAGTCATTTACAGTTTTATTCTCTTTAGTAAATCTTTTAATAGGTTAAATGCAACACAGGAGGAATGCACCTTGTGAGGAATCTGGAGATAATATATCGTAGCCTGGTTACTTGTGATCTGTTGACCGGGACCATAGGTCGAGGGGCTAAGCTTCGGGGACTGGGGCGGGTGGTACAGGTCTTTCTGTCTTGTTAGAAGTGATTATGGATGTTTCGCTGTGTGTTGTCAAAGTGTTGGGTGTCCTGATTGCACAGGGCCATAAGTCTGAGACAGTCCGGTGGGTTGTGGGGTTTATGAGGGGGCGCTTGAGTTTAAACTAAGGTTTACTGCTGTGCTGTAAATAATGCAGGTGGCTGGCCGCGGCCTTGGGTACTGGAGTGGGGCTACAAGTCTTTGAAGCGACTCCAGTCGGGTCGGGGGAGGCGTGATAGCGCAGAGCGGGGCTCTGTTCTCCTGTCTTGGCAGCCTTCTGAGGGAGGGAGGGGGATACATCGAGACCTTGTACGCTTTCACAAAGGTATCTCCCTCGTGCGTTGCTGAATATAAGTAAAGACATCGCAAACATTTGAATACTTTCTATAATACTTATTTAAAATCACTTCGAAACATGCATTTAATCTTTGCTGGGTGCGTTTCGATTATACCCAGTTTGAGCATCATATTTGTACATTAGACTCTAGCAGCTACAGTGTTTCAGTTACATGCATATACATTCGTAGTAAATGAGGTAGTGGTTAGATAAGTGGAGTACATAGAAAACGACCCGCCACTGTACGTGACGGTGGTGGCATATGAGGGGCTCAGACATTCACACATGATACGTGCACTCTCGCGCATTCTTTTCATGGGTTCATAGTATAGTTGCATCCGCTTTCTCGTGTACTCTAGCAGCATTAGCTTTAGCTATGGCGCGAAACCACGTGAGGTAGGCTGCCCAGTGATACACGCAACGAACAGATCCCTGGAGCGTTCCTTTATCATTGGCATCCACCTGCAATGGTGCGAGCTCGCCATAGCTTATATCATGGGAGCATACTCTCTCATTTTAATACATTCTACAGGCATTTGTATTTTGTGGAAGAAAGAAATAATGCAAGAGGTCTTGACATTAATATATACATATATATATAAAGACTGTCTGCCATCAGAGGACCATTTTACTTGTTCTTCTCATTGTTCAGGCCTGCTGGCCGGGTCATGCTGATAGTGATGGTACACTGCGGGAGGTGAACTGTTACAATGTTAGCGTATTGCGCTAGCTCATGTCCGTCTTGTTCGTGGGAACGTGCTCGCAGCGGATCTGCCAGGGTGCTGCGGCAACAGGGATGTTCTCCAAGGGTGGGGGCCGCGCTACAGTGCGCTGAGCTCACACCATCTTTACCGGGCAAAGAATGGTTTTTGGGCCTAGCTAAATTTGTGTTGTAATCAATACATGTGGGCATTCGATACGTGTGGGCAATGTCTCCAGTGGGTGAGCCCTCCACCACCTGGGCCCGGGTGGCATGAGGGAACGCCCAATGGGCCATAGCCCTCACCTGGGGAAGAAACGCAGGCGAGAGGGGTCTCCTGGACCAGCCCTCCCCTACACCTGGTATGTTTGTTTTGACAGTTTCCAACATGCCACATTGTTTAATCTCTACAAAAGGCTGCCTGGCAGGGGTGCCAGTAGCCCATTGAGGCGGGGCTCGTCGAGGGGGCGTGGCCTAACGGGCCATCAAGACCCCCGTTGTTAGGCCACGCCCCCTCGATGAGCCCTGTCTCGATTTGTAGTGCCACTTAAGGCACTGATCATACCAATGGTACAATGGTACATAAAGCGCGAAACAAATGCACTGTAAAATAACATAGCATAACAATATCTTTGGGCATGAAAACATTGATAAAATTTCGCCAAATTTTAGATTACTTTCCATGCCTGTTATTGATCAGTTGCATGCCAAAAATGATTCACTTTCATGGACGAGAAGAAGGGAAACTTAGTATAGATTAAAACATTTACAGATAGACATTTTAGATTCGCGGTTGTGGCCGTTTAAATTTACAAGGTGACACGTTTTTGTCTGTGTCTTCCTGTGGAACTTTTGCCTTACCTACGAAAGTTCCCCAAATTTGGCCAGCAATTGGTCTGGCCATTTCTGAATGCCGATGCCAGGTTTGCTGACATTTCATTTACAACTCTTGCAGGCCACGATTGTTGGACAGAGAGATATTGTTTGCATTGGGGTTTCCTGCATACTCGCAAACCACACGCTTCCTATGTGTTACCTTTGTGGGACACACCTACCTGAACATCTACCCCTTAACTTAAAGTTTTGCAGCCTGCAAACGTTTCCCAAATCAAGTCAGCCAAATTCAACATAATTATTTGTTAAGAAAAAAAATCTCACAGTTTATTTGGACATGCACATTAGGTCAAAGGTGACACCAATGTGCACAAATGAAACAAAACACCAACGCGCGAATTGAACAGAGGAAAACACGACAGGTACGTAGAGAGACACCAATATACGGTAAAGGAACATTTGAGCAGGTGAGGAAGTCCCCTGGTGTGTGAAACAAAACACCACCCCGCAGAATGAAACACACACACACACACATTACCCAGAGGTTTCTAAGCAGTGACCGAACCTGTGATGCTCTGTGTCGTCTTGCTTCCAAGGCGAGCCCGTTGCCCCTAAGCTATCCTCCCAAGACTACGCACATAGGCAAATGAAGCGTTCCCACAAAAACAGACATCATCACTAAAAAAGAACCGGCATGGAAGAAATGTCTGCAGTCTCCATACACTCCACTGGTTGGGACTGGGAGGATAGCTCAGGGTACAACTCAGAACAAAGCAGGTTGGAATCCTGGTCCCGTTCTTAAGAGACTGGCCCCCGGTATTCAGTGCGCGTTATAAAAGATGAATTAATACACAGGGATAGGGACCACTACGCAGCAAGAACAATTGTGAAATGAACAAACAAGCGCAAAACGAATGTACAGACGCACGTTCCCAACAGCAGACTGTAGCCACAAAACCAGTATTGTGCAGACATTACGTTCGGAATAAAACAGTGAACCACAAACATCCCAGGGAAACTACATGAGTTAAAGTTACTGGAAGGAAAGGTTGAAGTCTACCAAGGTTGGGAGTGCCAATGTTAAGGTACATACATACCCACCCACCCACCCACCAGAGGTAAGACACAATGTAAAGTCTACAAACATTGGAAATGCCAATAACATTGAGGTGTTAACCCTCATTCTTTGAAAATAACCTGGCCTTCACCAAAAGGTTTTGCCCTCCCTCCGGGTACTGTTACATGGAACCGAGGGGGGTCCCCTTTCAGTGGCCTGTTTATTACATGCCATGCCTGTGGGAGAAGCACACAGGCCCTACACAGAGACGTTTTAGTGTTGAGAGCTGTAATCCAAGCCAGGGGGAGTGCAGTGGCTTGATACACTCCAGACTGCCCGGCTCTTTGATGTCGACTCTATAAAATCGGGGCATCTATTTGTATGTTTGGCAAAGCAATAAAAGTCTGATTTAAGGTTCCATCTTTTAACACCGTGAAGAGCAAAGGAGAGAGCAGGGATAAAAGGTTCAAAGTAGCAGGTTAATCAATCTTCCCCGGGCCATTATCGGCCATAAAAGCTGTCTATATCCTGATAAACACTTTGCCTTGAAAGCCGAGGGGGGGCGAAGGAGATGCTGGCCTTATCTATTGAAGGAAGAGGCCAAACGCCTGGTCTGCTGCAAACTTCCTGCCAGAAATCTCAAGGAAGTTTCGCCATTGTCTGTTTTACTGCAGATGCTGCGCAATTGGCTATGTTTTGTATTGGCCGAACAGAAATGGAGATGACACATTTTATTTGCATTTTTCTAGAAGGGCCACCCTAACCCGAAGGCAACGCAGCTCTGCATAAAAGCTTAAAAACAAAACTGCAGTCATTAAAAAAGTAATAATTCTAAGTCAAAAGCAGTAAAGGGGAAAAAACACATGAAATATAAATAAAAAATAAACAGAAAATCTCAACAGTAAAGTATACAAATATATAGCAAAAACCAGAAGACAGTACCTCAGCTAACCAGAAAATGTAGATCACAAAGGAGCTAGAAATGTCAAGAATAAAAAAAAGCCTTTCTGGAATTCAAATATTAAAAAGTTTCAATTGGGGAAATAGATGTGATATTTATAAGCTGCAACTCCAAATCTTCAATCTGTGTTGCAGATAAATGAGGGTGCTGAAGGTATAATATGTAGAATATGTTTAAAAAGTATCAATGTATTTGCAATAAAGGCAAGGACGACATCAATGTGGCATTGTGGAGCCCAGAGGACACCTCCTCAGCTACAAATCCAATGCCAGCCTGGGGCTGGGTTTAGTTATTTGCAATAACTTTGTTTCACATAACTACTTTTGAAGTGTACAAATAACTCCAAAGACAACGCCCGAAACCGGTGTTAGTAATAAAAGTACCCGAATTGTGCTCGGTCGAAGGTATTCTTTACACGCCCCTGTAAAGTCAGAATGCAAATGAAGGATGACCGAACTTTAAATTTTAAATAAACTTTTGAAGTGAAACATATGGATTGAAATGTGAGACATATACATTTGCACACAATAAAGGCTTGAGATAATAACTCAGATAACGCTCTAATTGAATTGTCTACTCCACGTAGGTACATCTGAACACTAGAACCCAGCGTAGGGTTTTGCTTTACCCCAATCATCAAGAAAAAACAACCTTGGTACTTTTTTTCTGAGTTCACATGATGATCATGTACCAAAATGGCCTCCATTCTGTGTGCATTGCCATTTTCATTATATGTTCACAGCCTAAAACCTTACGGGTATCAGAAGGACCTATGTCTATCTGTGGACATATAATAATATCTGCAGCATGCCACCGCCACATGTGTGCCGCTCTCACCTGATTTCCATGAGAACGCTGACCGGTCTGTCTGCTACCAATGTTGCTGGCATGCCCCCTTCCGTTCAGGGCATACCCCTGCACCCGCTGTTTAGTTTATCACACCACACACCTCTCCCGCACCACACCTGATCGTCCCAACCCCTTCCAATATGTCAGCACACTACCATACCTTTCTTGTGACCCAGTGCCACACCAACTGCCTCGCCTAGTCCTACGGAAGAGTGATGCATGCCGAATGCCACAAGCCGGTCCTCTAGCGTGGGAGAACGTGCCGGCGCGTTGTGTGTCGGCATCTTCCGGCTGTCCTTTAGAATGGTTACTCATATGAAGTATAATAACTATTGCCACAAGTCGTGCATGTTCTTGCTTGAGTGTGTTAGAGTATCTGTTAGATCTCGTTACAACATTGGTCTTTTTCAATGCCTCGCCTATATAATTAATGCTCATGCTTATATAATTGAAATACCCAATCACTTCATGTGTATACATACACTGATGAACAGCCATCAAAGGCCGTGCCTAATTATGGTCACACGCTGATGTCTCATCTCGGCCAAAGGTTGACTGATAAGTCAACCTAGCACTTCCAAGGGTGACCTTGAAATGATGAGATGTGCACAAATACACAATCCAGCATGTTCCATCTCAGTCCTCATCCCTCTCTAAATCAGTGTGCACGGTAGCACTCTAAGGCAATGGCACCCGGAAATGCACATACTTGGGGTACATGTTCACGCCGACATTTGGATATAGAGATTTATACCACCAGGCTGGGTCATTCCCAGTTTACGTGTCTAGTACAAGAATCCGCTGCAAACTTAACATAAAAACAAATTCGAGAGAGGACGATTTGCACTGTTTTTTCTGTTACAACTGCGAGTAGCTCCTGCCCTCAAAACTGTATTTGTTTCTGTTTCTTATGTGAGATTTGCCTTTGTTAGAAAAAGGGACAACAAGAATCGATACCCCTGGAGCAACCAGGACGTAAAGAGTCATGGAGGGGATGGCAAACTGCTCTCCCCCCAAAAGACCCCCCTGGACAAACGTTTTCACACGTATCCCTCTAAATGTTCGGCGAGCCAGCGAACTCTGAATTACTTGACTTTCGAGTGAATCTGAGTTCGTATTATTATGTTCGCCCAGGACGAGTTATACAGCACTGATGGGGCCCAGGTTAAGCAGAGAATTTTGCACAGAACAACTGAGAATATGTCTTCAGACAAGCAGGGCTATAGGTGTACCCGGGTAAATTAGCATAACTGAATGAAAAGAGTTACAGTAGTACTAGAGCCAGATTACAGAAACTAGGCACTGGCCCAAGTGCAATCATGCTTGGTATTAGCACGAGGGCAAAGAATTGCCCTCATGCAAAAAAAATATTCTTTCAGTGCATTTTTGCCTCAGTACAAAAAATGATGCCCTAGTATTAGTACTATTAATTATTATCATTATTAGCACCAGGGAAATCTGTCCCAGGGCAAACATTCATTGGCGCAATGCGTTTTAGTTATAGGGCAATGTGTGCCTTGGTGCTGATAGGGAAAAGTACTAGCTTGGTTGCAAAGATGGATGGGAGATGTGAAGATTTTGGACAAGGGAAAGGATTTCATTTTCTTTCACGAAAATCTGTGGTGAGGGAGCAAGTCTGAAATGCATAGGGCCTGGCATAGTATGAGAAGGCTTCGCTTCACCCTTTCTCGATGGTGCCTTTTTGGGTAACTCTAGAAAATATTGCAGTGGTGCTATGCGTGGTGCCTGGGGGTACAGTGGGAATCTATAATTCCTTGCTCAGAAAATCCGGTTTGCTGGAGTAGAGGGTCTTCTATATAATGCACAGCTACATGAACTAGAAACAGATGTTTCTACAAATTGTTAATTTCCAGTACTAGTTCTCATTTATAAGATCTCCTGATACCTCCTTGCAGGCCCACTGCGGTCGAAGGCTTCCATCCTATCAGCAAACTGCAAAAACGGAGGCGAACAGATGCTTCTCAGTCCTGGGGCCACACCTATGGAATTCTCTGCCTTTGGGCCCTGATATATTCGAAAACTCTTCCAATTTAAAAGTGTTCTTGTTCTAATCCCCCCGCCTTCCTTCTCCACTCTCCCCCTTCCCTGCTTTTCCACATATGTTTTTATCCGTTTTTGGTGTGTGCTCTATAAATCAATATACATACACCATTTTATCGGTTATATGTGATCTTACCGAACACAATTACAGATTGGTACATTTCATTGCAGACAAAACACACACATTTTTATTTTTTAAAATGTGGGGGGTCCCCTTCCCAAACCCCCCATTGTTTAACCTTTTAACACCACCCCAACCCTATCCTGACCCATTTTAACCCCTTACTCCACTACCCTTCATTTATTTAATTAACGTTTTCTCTGTTTTTCGATGTTATGGGCCCCTCTGAAATTTACCAATCTGTTTTGTTTGCAATAAAATGACTGGATACCAATTATATACAGTTTGTGCATTCAAACAATACTGTCACTGTCAAATTCTTGCCATTAGCCGTTAAGAAGACATTTTAAAAGACGTTAATCTCAAAATCGTTACTGCACTGTTTCACTGCAGCTGATTGCCATGTGCTGTACCCTGCCATCGCTTGTATAGCATTGGCCTACTGTGCATGCTCGGTAGTGCCTGCCCTGCTGGGGGTGCCCTGCTCTGATTGGGCCCCTCTGTCATCAAAGGCCCGATTCTAAGGCTCCGGTCTGAGCCTGTCTGGGGCTAGTAGGACTCGGAGGGCTCACTTCCTCTGGAGCCCCCCATCCTGTTCATCATGAAGCAGTTGTTGCTAACTCGTTCTGGGACCCATGAATCCCCAACGCTGCCTGCAAGTCTTCAAGTGAGTGATGGCTGAACTGTCTCCATTGCCTCCTCCTCTAACAATCAAAACTGTAACTGTGCCTCTCATATCCAGTCTCCGGCCTCACTTTATCTCCCTCTTCCCCACTGCACTGTGCACTGCTTTGACTTTCAAACTGAGGTCTTGGGCTTTTTAACATCCTGCATCCCAGATTGCATTGCACTTTGTACCCTGCATTGATTCTCAAACTTAGGTGATTTTCGTTTCTAACATCCTTCACCCCAGATTGCATTGCATCGTGTGCCCCTCCAGTAACCACTCGACCGCTGGTCCAGAACTAACAGTGCAGCCTCTCTTTTCTTTCCTTCAACTATCTTCTGCCATTATCATGGCACTCACCACCTTTCCTATCTTCTTTAACTGCTACACTATCACCTGCCCTATTTCTCTTACAAAATCTGGAATCAAAAAGCAGAAGAAAAGACATACTGAGAGCCATCCCTGGCCTACCCATTGCGGACACCTATGTCAGTGCAACTTCCGGGGAGGTCTTCACCGACATCCTTTCCTCTGTCTGTTCTCCAGATAAATGGACTCCTCATCTCATCTCCACTCTCCTTCCTTTCACATCCTCTCCCATTAATAGTGGCACCAAGTGGGAAGTCCTCTTGGACGGCCTCTTCTCATCAAGCTGCATCATTCATGTCTACCACACAGGCACTATATTGATCCAGGGCCCTCAGCCCAACCTCCTCCGCTTTAACCGGCGCCTACCGCGACTCATTAACTTCCTTCCTTCACCTGCCTCTTCTCTTACCACTGTCTCTCCCCCTCTGACGGGTGCCATGCCCCTTTACTCCACCTCAGAAAACATTCAAAGGCAGATAACTCCTTCACCTTGCCTACTCTTAACACCCGCTCAGCTAACAAACACTCCACCAACATCTGCCTCCTTCTTGAAGACACTGACCTTGACATTCTTGCACTTACCGAGACATGGTTCAGTGCCAGCTCAGTCACTGCTTTTGACTCTCTTCTCCCTGATGGCTTCAAGATAATTTCCAAGCCGCAACCTCACCATATTCGTATTTGTATTTTGTTTATTTGTATAGCGCAAACCAGGCCCAGAGGCAACCGGGCGCATATCTTCAAGCAACAGTTACAACATTACATGATCATAGTACAAAGGCCTAGGCATACATGAACAATACAAGAGCACAGTACAAAGCATAGGCATACAGGAGCAGTGTGAGTTAGTTTGGCATACATAGGTACTGGCAGTTGGGTTGCTGTAATCTTCCCTCAGTGGGTTCCTTCTTCCATCTTACCCACCAAGCTCTACTCTTCCTTGGAGAGCCTGGTATGCAAGTTGGTCATCTCTCCCTCCTTCTCTCTGACCATGGCTACTGTCTACAGGCCCCCCGGCGCTACAACCCTGTTCCACTCTGAATGGGCTGATTTCTGCTCCTCCCTACTCTCAACCACCTTCAATCTCCTTCACATGGGCGACTTCAACATCCAACTGGACTCCCCTGTCACAGCATTCACCCTCTTCCATGACCTCTGCACTTCCCTATCCCTCTCCATTCTACCTTATGGTCCCACACACTCTGGATGCCCTCATCCATTCTGACCTCCACTCTCTTGGTCAGACCATTCTCTCCTGTCCTCTCACCTGGGTCCTCTTAGCCCTCTGACTGCACCTCCTCCAGCCCTGCTAACCTCGTTCACGAACATCCGGCCGATGAAACCTATGTCAGTTGCTGCCTTCGCATCCACCTTTATCACCTCCTCCCCTTTGCGCAGACTCTACCACTGACTCTGCTCTCAGGAACCTCCATTTAACCATTATAAACACCATTGACACTCTTGCCCCAATCATGAGGATCCACCTGAAACCTGACTCCAAACGCGTCCAACAACACGGCTGAACTCTTTAAAATCTTACAGGAAACTAGCCAAACCTTCTGCAGTGTCCTCTTCCCCTCTTCCATCTCAGGCCCTCTGCAACACTGTGGCCACAAACTTCACCACTAAAACTCTGGACATCCTGTGTACCCTGGCTACCCTCGGGCCGAACTTGTCCCTCACTCCCCTGCTTCCTATGAATCCTTCACACCCTCCCTCCTCCTCTCTGTCCTCCTTCTCCCCTGTCACATCTGAAGAAGTCACCAGAGTGTCAGCTCTATGAAGGTCTCTTCCAAGCAGGTTTCCCCTTGCTCCTCCAGAACTACCAAGGACAACATTGGCTCTCATGCCCCCTTAATCGCTGATTTCTGCAATCACTCTTTTGCCACTGGATCCTTCCTCTCCAGCACTCCCTTCTGCACCCCATCCTGAAAAAACTTTCAGCAGACCCTACCTGTCCTGCCAACTAGCACCCTATTTCTATCACCCCCTTCCTTGGGAAACTGCTGGAGAAATTGGCCTTCCCACAATTTATCTCACAAACTGAACTTGTCGGTGGACTCCACAACCATCAATTTGTATTCCGAGCATGCAGACGCATGAGTACTGCTCTTCTGAACACCTGTGAAGAACTGCTTGCATCTCTGGACTCTAACTCTCCAGCTGTGTTCATCCTACTTGATCTCTCCTCTGCCTTCGACACAGTCAACCACACTAGCCTCATAGAAAGCCTCCATGATACCTTTGGCATCTCAGAGCGGGCACTGGACTGGCTTACCTCCTTCCAAACTGATCAATCATCTCAAGTCATTTGGGGCACCTTCTCCTCACCCACTGCCTTCTCTGCCTGTAGTGTCCCCCTGGGCTCAAGCCTCTCCCCATGACTCTTCAATACCTTCCTTGCTCAGCTGGCACTCCTCATTTCCTCCTTCTCCACCAACTTTCAGTGCTATGCAGACGACACACAACTCTTTTTCAAATTTCCTGCTGATCCTCTTGCATCTTCCTTCATGCCTGACTGCCTATCTGCTGTCCAGTCCTAGTGCCCTTCCAGCGATCTCTGCCTCAATGCCAGCAAAACAGAGATCATTCCGATTAGGACCCCTGCTCCCTCTTTTTTCCCCTCACTCTGGCCATCATCTTGTGGCTCTACCCCTGCTCCTTCATCTGAGGCCAGAAACCTTGGAGTCATCTTCGACTCCTCTCTCTCCTTCCTCCCTCACACTCAGGACATTGCCAAGAAGTCCCACTTTCCACCCTTCCTTCTCAAAGGAATTAATAATTTTCTCACTTTCTCCCAGAAGCACACCTGTTACCTGAGCCCTGGTTCTCTCTAGGCTTGACTACTGCAATAGCATTCTCCTGAATCTACCTTCCTCATCTCTACGATCCTTCCAGCTAATCCAGAATAGGGGAGCAAGACTTATCCTTGGCCTTAAGCCCAGGGACCACAACTCTCCTGCTCTAAAAACTCTCCACTGGCCACTGGTTGCTGCACGGATCAAATGCAAATCCCTCTACATCATCCTCAAGGCTGTCTGGGGCCAGCGACCACGCGGTCTGCAACTTTCTCTTACTAAATACTCTTCTTCTAGACCTCTAAGGGCCTCTGGCACCAACACTATGTGTGTAAAGCATTTTGTTAAACAGAGGGCCAGTGGCCGATCACTTACCTCAGCTGGCTCCCTCTTATAGAACAGCCTCCCTCTTCCTCTTCTTCTTGAGCAGGACTTCCTCAAATTCCAGGAGCTCCTCAAGACTTTCCTCTTTACCTCCTCCTTCCCTTCTTCTCTCCACTGCTAATCTCACAGTCGCTGTCGCTGTGATTGGTGCCCAGGGCCCTTATGTATCCTTCGGGGTCCTGGCCTCCCACACTCAATCGCCCCACCTCTGCCGACCTCGCAGCACTTGCCTCGACACCCACCAGCCTACTTCCTGTAGGCTTGCACCCTCTACCCAATGCGGCCCCTGGTCGCATAGCACTTACCATACTACGCACTTCATCTGCTGCTCACCCATGAGCATTGACATTCCAGCACCTACCCGCACTCCTTACGTTCCCCTCTTCCCGCTGCACTTGCACGTTCTGAACACTCACAAGGCATAGTAGGTTTGTCCTCTTCCTCTACTGTATTTATTATTTCAATCCTATGTTCCCTCCCTGTTGCCCTGTGGGCGCTTTGAAACAGAATTGATTTACTGTATAAGCGCCTAAGAAATGCACAAAAAATTGATAAATTAGGTAATGCCGGCACAAAGAGTGCCGTTGAATATGCTTTGTGAACTGCACGCCAAACCCCAGTTCCCATGCTGGTTGATGGAACTGAATGTGACCGAAACAGTTAAAGAAGCCACCAGTAGGCCCCAAAAATGTGTTGACAAAGTGGTTGTAGTAAAAAGCAATTAAACAAAATGTGCAAATAAAGTTTTTTGAAAACAGAGCTACACGCCGCAAATTTAATGAATGTGCACCCTAATTGGAGGACTCGTCCCGGTTTGCACTACAAGCGCGCTTCCTCAAGGTCGAATGCGCTCATTTGACAGCACAGATGCCAGGATCCTGGTACACACACGTTCTAAACAAAGAACTTCGGCCCAATGGTAGCTGCCAGGAAAAACAGCCAAGGAACATCATGTATGCTTCGGAATTGGAGGAGTAAGGGTTTAGATATCTGGACTCCAAACTACCGTTCACGCAAGTCTTTTACTATGGTTTCTCCCATCTTGCGGTCGATTTTATTTGCCAGCGGCTCTATAAATATAGGAACGCAGGGATTAGTTCTTGCAATCGTATGAAACAGCCTCATCAGCTTAGGCCAGAACCACAATGGATATCCTAAACCGGTAATAGAGGATCAGGTGGCAATCCTGTTTCATTTTAGACACTCTGGATGTAACACCCTTGTACACGTCTATCAGCTACACAGCTAGGTCTTCCCTGGACACAAGCTCCGCCTCCCATCTTCAGCCCACCGGAAGTGGCATGCAACTTGACGAAGTATGCACTTATGGAAAAACGGGAGCCGTGCCCAACAAACTTTTTTAATGTGAACTTTGCCTTGTGAAGACCTCCAGATCAAGAGCGGTGTCACATATGCTTAGGTCATAGGTTTTGAACAGAATGTATGTGAAACAGGAGCCCAACAACTGCATGCTCTGGGAGCTGAATAGGTCGCAGAGAGCAATGAGTTTCTTATTGGGGGGTCTCGCCAGATGGTCAAACTCCTGTACCCTCAATTTAATAAAAGAAAAAGAGGGGGTGTGAGATAGAGATACAACTTCAAGTAATCACAATAAATTAGCCTCAGCTTTACAGTTTGCAGGAACAAAGTCTGCCAGAAGTCCGATTGTTCTTGGCATAGAATCTCTCACGTCCTGTCGCTCCCTTCAGAAATATAACTGTTGTTCCAGCCACAAACGTTCGTCTCACATTTGTTCATTTTGCCCAATCAGTGAACCTCCATATTCACAGTTACAAATACCCAGGGCCCTGGAAACATTTGCCTCTCTTTGTAGTGTATGTGGTAATGCTCTTTGACCACGTCAGGCAAGTATATTCCACACTCAAGTATGTTATGTTAACTAGTCTTGTACCGCGCACCGCTGCCACTTGCGTGGTCTCCTGGAGCTCTGGCAGATCTGAAAAGGAAGTAGGGCTGAGGAAAACCGTGTTAGTGGGCTTCAGAGGGAGAAGAGAAAGAGAGCTTTGATGTGCTGTTGGCAGCTTCAGTTTGGAGAAACTGGTCACTGAGCATTGGTGCGTTTTCCGTTGGTAGCACCTGTGGTGTTGAGCTATGTTTGTACATGGTTTGGTTTCATGTTGGGGGTTTTGAAGTGCGTGCAGTACAGACATGGTTGTTTTAGTTCAGAGTTTGAGGGTGAGTATGCAGAATGGTAAGTACAGTTACTTAGGAGCAACACATTTCCTGCCCCCATAAAACCAGCTAAGTGTGGTGCATCAGTGATGTCCTCAGTGATGCCATTTGTAATGTGATCTTTGATTTCCTGGGTGTTAGTGTTGGCAGTGCATGGTGGTGGCACAAGTTATGGTTGCATAGCTTACCATAACTGGTGAATTTCTTGGGTTTTTTCAATTTTACTTGTAACCATAGCATCCCTTTGACAACGTTTTCCCCCCAAAATTGATAGGTTTTTATTAGTGCAACTTAACCATAACGTCCCTTTAACAATGTTGTTTCATATATATATATCTCTAAGGTTAAATGGAGTGGAAAAACTCTGTTTCAGCGAGTAGCAGTCCCATGATGTAGATGCCAAAGGTATAAGAAAGCCAAGAATACTGCCAAAGTTTGATTGATGTTGCAAACTTTATTAAGAAATGTATATCCGCATATTCAAAATTTCATCTCCCAGTGTAATTTTTGCCAGCAGGCAGCCTGACGCGTTTCGCTACAAACCGTGTGGCTTGCTCACAGTGACTCCAGCTTTCCCCAAACGTCATTTTAAAACACCCATGTGTCAAACACTGACGAGGTGACTTCCACTTCAGCCTAAAGCGGTGCAGCCATTTTTACTTGGGCTGACTAAAGGCCATCTAAATGCTGTCTATATTCAATTAGTTGAAGTCAAGAATCCACATTTATTTCATTATATTCTGCATCTTAACATATAATGAAGAAGCAAAAGTTTAAAATGAATGTCTCTTATTGTTAGAATAGTTCAGCCACAGAAGTGTATCGTGTATTCTGTATACGTCACTGTTATTCCATCAACCGTAGTATTAGCAGTTTGGTAAGAAGGTAAGATGCATAATGCTAAATGTACGGGCCGATTGTCATTGAACTGGTTGAACGGGTAAGGTGCATAGTGCATCGTACATATACATGTGGGCCGAACATTGTTATGACATTGAATGATCCACAAAAGCAACGAGGAAGTCAATATTTACTGATCCCTCATGAAATCGTGATTCAATTAGCAGCATAGTCATTAAAGTGCATCGTGCATATTTTAACGGCCAAATTGTTGTGTAACACCGGATGGTAAATGGTTGCACTGTTGACTCAACCAATAAAATGCTAAAATGCGCAGTGTATCATTCGTAAACATGTGGACTGAACATTATTCGAGCATTCAATAATCAACTTGAGCAATAAGGCAATTGATCACATAAAGTGCATAGTGAATCGTACATAGACATAAGAACTGAACCATATTTGAGCATCCAATGAAAGACCAATATTAGAGGCAATCCGTCATGTTAATCCCTTATAGAACCGTAATTCGGTTAGCAGCATAGTGCTTTAAAGTGCATGGTGCATATTCTGACGGCCAAATACTTATTGGCATAGGGTGATAAGTAATTTCATTGTCTATTCCAAGTACACAATAGTTGATGCTGAAATACCTTAAATTTTTGAAAAACCTGCATTCAATGTATAAGTAAAATTCATAATGCTTGTGCGAATTGATGATTCCTTTAAGCTTATTGATCTAATTCCTTTAAGCTTATTGATCTAATAAAGTGCATCGTGCTTATGAAAAAGTGCATGTTGCAATAGAACTATGTATTTATGTAAGGGACTAGTTTTAGATTCATCTCTAATGTGATTACTTTTAAGCCCATGGCGTCCCCATACTGATCGCTAACCAGTTATGGTGGTATGTTTTCGGCTGAGTAGAATTGCCAATAATTTATCTATCCCTTCCCCATCTAGGGCTGGGGAAAAAACCACAAAACAAAGAGGGCAAAAAGAACAAAGGAACCAGAAACTATTTGATCTCAAATTAGATAAGGCTATGCAATTAAAGGAGACAGACAACACTGTAAACAACGGAGATCTGCAAAATGAAGAGTGTAAACAAGGTCATCGTGGGGAGTACTGGTTGACAATTCACTTAGAATCTATTTTCATAGATGTCCATAATCCCCTCCACATAAGGTTCTTTGCAGGGTGGAGAGACTTTCGCACCATATTACCGGGGTTCTGATTTCTATACTTATTCAACCCCTAAAAAGGTATAAAGTGCTTCATCCACGTATATATGTAAATATTATAGGGTGGCGACAGCTGCCCCATAGTTAAGGTGAGTTGGACTTGACCGTTAAGGTAACGGATTTGACCGAAATTTTGAAAGTAATTAGGGACTTGCGGGCCCCCAGACTGCAAAGCTTTGGAAAGATCTGTTAAAAAATAAAAAAGTTATTAAGAAGATAAATAAAAGATTTTTTCCAAAGTTGCAGACTACTTCCTATTCATTTTCCCATAGACAAACAAGGTAAATGTTTGCCAAAGTGCACAGCCCAAAGTGCAAGACTGATTTGAACCAGGTGCAAAACAACTTGGGCACAAAGTGTTAACTCACAATCCATGCTTGGGTTGGGGTTATGCCGTGCAGTAGTTTTTTAAATATTTGATGGAGAAGGTGGTGGCCCCTTCTCAAAAATAGATAACTATATCTTCAGTAAATGACCAAAACCAGGTTTTTTATTTGAAATTAAATGGATGCAATCTTGTTTTTCTCTCGATGTGAGAGAGATCCTCTGATATAGCTTAGGATATGGGAAAACGAAATTTAGGGAAACAAGCTATTTGCAGGTCAAAATGTACATTCCATCAGGCTAGGGGTGTGGGGGGTGGTTAAAGGGCTCCAAGCGAAAGTTGGGAGTTGGAGGGGTTCAAGGGAATGGGTTTGCAACAGAAAGTTCTTTGTAGCCTCGAATAGCCGACATCTCAAAGCAAACTGCATCACAGAAACAGCGTGTTTGGTGGGGAGAAAGAGAGGGGCCAGGGGACGTGAGGAGGCCATCTGGGAAGTGCTGGCACAGATGAAAGGGGTACTTGGTGAGGGCCTGGGGGGACAGGAAAGCATTATTCTCCAAGCCATTTTTCTGATATTTGTGGCTATTTTTCTGATATTCGAGGCTATAAAGAGCTACAGATAGCCGAAAGATAATGTTACAGCTATAGTGACAGAGGTGAAAAAAATCGCTCGCCATGGCCAAAGACCAGTGACGCGATAGCCATCCAGGTCTCCTATCCATGCAATAACAAGGACAGACCTGGCTTAGCTTCAAAGTGAGGAAGGGGCCAGACCCCCTCCCATGACAGGATGCCTGATAAATAAGCCAAAGTTACAAACCACTTAGAGAAACGTCCGGCCCTTACCTTGCTTTGAAGCTAAGTAGGGTCAGTCCTGGTTACTGCATGAATGGGCAACCGAATGGGCATCCAAATTAAAATGTGTTTTAAGCCATGCTACTGTTGGACCTTGAGAGATTTGCACTAAGAGACCATTTCTTTGCCTTTTGTTGATTTCCATTCTGGAATTTGTAGTCTCCCAGTCAATAATAAAAACAACAGTTAGATGTCAGGCTGGAGCCAGGCCACGATCACCTACATGGCCCTCAAGGGCCTCTCCATCCCTCCAAAGACCCACTTGGTGTCAGACTTGGCGCTTATGGCACCAGACTCACTCACTCCCATAGGATAACAATGGGGATTGGACTTGTAGTGCATTAATGGGGACAAGATGGATGCCCCCACATATTTCGCTTCCCAGAACTGCATGTGCAATCTAGTCTTTTGGGTGTGGTTCAGCCCAGAGACACCTGGGATACCCAGAGACTATTTAAGCCACGTCCAAGCTAAGAAACATGCTTTGTGTTTTCTGCACCTGCAGCGTGACACTCACCGTGTTCGGATCGGTCTCCAGTAGGCCTGCATATTTCTTCTGCGCTCAGCTCCTGCTAGAACAAGAACAGCCTTACCTTGTGGCGCTTCTGCCCATCATTTATCGCTTCTTCTGTTCTGCGGGCATCTTCGGCAGTGTAATTCCCATCCCGGCACACCGCTTCCTAAGGAAAAAGGAAAAGAACAGAAAAAAGGCATTAGTAAGCATTCAGCAAATCTTCGCTTATTTTTAAAGACTGTACGAGCGTGAAACGCTTACCTAAATCCCAGCCGCTCTGGGGGAACTCTGTCTCCGGAACTTCTCATCCATCTGCAAGAGGGAAAATACACTCCAGGTTAGCGTGGAAACATCTAGAGGCGCTGTCGAACTGGATATTAAATTATGCCTCCTATTGTAACGATTGTATGTATATTGGCCTACGCCAAGTTGCTTAAAATTCTACATGAATAACTCTCTACGGCAAGGTCTTGACCTTAGAAATTGATGTAAGCTCCTATTGTAACGATTGTATGTATATTGGCCTACGCCAAGTTGCTTAAAATTGTACGTGAATAACTCTCTACGGCAAGGTCTTGACCTTAGAAATTGATGTAAGCTTAAAATTGTACGTAAATAACTCTCTACGGCAAGGACTTTACCTTAGAAATTGATGTAAGCTGCTATCTTGAATCAAGCCTCCATTTTAGGTTAGAACCGCCATTTTAGGGTTTTGTACAAAGTCACCCTGTAATCTAAAATGGCCGTCTCGTGTGCTCTTGTTCTTGCCTTAACCTCTTCAACCTCTGTAGGAGAGTTAATGTCCAACCTGCCTTCAGGCTACATGTTAGGGTCATGTAGACCTTGTCCTTTGTTGACCTCGGGAGCACAGGATTAATTGAATCAGCAATGTTAAACTACAAGTATACAAGAACAGTAAAGCTATCCAAATCCGACATGTGAACCATTTGTTTGATCTGTATTAAAATAATACGTAAAGAGTGTAACGTTAAATTAAAGAATAATGGAGTGTGTTAGTAAATGTATTCAAAAGTAAACCGCATGCACGAGATATGTAAATTAGGAAAGTGAACCTGGCGCGACTCTAGCCCAATGTATTATTAACTTGTAAGAGGCTGGACATCATTTTTTCAAATTGTATAAATGCGTCGATGCTCAGCTAGGAAATTCTGTTCACTGCTCACATTGAACCCTGCCGGTGGTCTCTGTGATGTATTGACGGCCAAATAGCTATTTGTGTACTTTGTTGAATACTGTTCAGTTCTGTAATAAAGATTCTGGGAATCTTTACAAGCCCGTGTCGGTGTATTTTCCTTTGCCTGGTGTAACAGCCGTAATATTGTATTTTTTCTGATTCCACAGATGGCGCCCGAATAGGGACCCTCAAGATTGACTTCGTCTCGTTGAAGGTTGGCTCGGCTATCGGACCGGGATCGGACAATGCCAACAGAAACGGCCACTCTAGACGAGAAGAGAATTCCTCGACGAAACTGCACAATCTGATCCCTGGACGGTGAGCTGTAGCCCGAGACGACGTCTTGACGAGGGTCCATATCTTTGAGGTGGGTAAATTTGCCGAAAATCACCAGACACGTGGGTCCTTAGCATTGTCCTTAGTAACCCCATCGGGCCTCCCAGTCCTTTGGTCAGGTGAATCGTGTCCCGATTCTTAATTTAACCCTGACAATTTGAATTTGGAGAATTGTACTCGCGAGCACAATTATTTAACCAGGTAACACCAAAACTTTGATATGCCTGGGAAATTGTCTGCCTGCTTTAGGGCATTATTCCGCAGCAACAGACAATCTTTGGAAGATAGCCGCCCCGCACCACAGGAAGGGTCGCCGGCATGTATTATGTATTGTAAGAAAGGATTTGGTAGTATAGCATTTAATGACATTTGGCACAGACAGACCAGACATAATTATAATCTTCGGTGGCCAACCAATGGTAGTTTTGAAATCCCTCATCTAGAATATTTAGAGTCTGTATTAGTAAAGAAAAAGGCTAGACCTGAAGCATTTGACGCATTGCACAGTTGGAAAATAGAAGCTTTGCAGCAACAAAAGAGTAGAGAGAAACATATGCGTAGACATATGACAAGTGTCGAGAAGGCACGGTTATATGATCAAAATAAACAATTGGAGTCAGTTAGGAACACGGACTGGGCGTTTCAATTAGGCATTCAGAAAATCTACCCTTCAAAAGATTTTCATACGTCAGATGAATTGATTAATAAACTTTTGCATGAACGAAGGCCCGATGCCTCCGCGCCACCTCCATACGTCCCTCCTCCAGGCGCTTTGCCCCTTCCCGTTGTTGTTCCCCCTCCTATAGTTCCTCCGGTCCTCCCTGCTGTTCTTCCTGTTGTTTTTCCAGCTGTCGCTCCTTTGCCTGCCCCCTTGCTTTCACCTGTTGATATGCAGCATGTGCCTACTCTTCTTCCTCCAAGTGATTCTGCATCGCTTGTAGTAGACCAGGGAACAAGACCAAGGGTTGTGCCTCGTAATACTGTGTCCCCAGACAAAAAGAGTGAACTGATTGCTTGGGCTAAACATTGTATGGAGAAGGGTGAACAAGCCGATTTTTTTCCACACTCGAAAATTTAAAAAGTATTCCTGAGAAAAATGTTTTTATTCAAGGATTAGGGACTCATTTGAGTATAATGTGGAATAGACTAAATGATGTAGATTTCCCACAAGGGTTACGGGATTTGAAAGCCTTAGCGTTGTCCAGAGATACTGCGGAGAAGGTATATGAGCATGTTGAGAGGATTTTTCAGTATAGGAAGGAGTTGGAAGAGTTACAGAATGAGGAAGCAGATGGTGGTAGTTTAGGTATTATGTACTTACAGAAGCGGTTTTCTCCTCGCTGAGAATTAAAAGGAGAGGAAGCGCAAATTTGTATAAAGGATGCGATAAGATGGATTTCAGATATGTCGATAACTCCAGATGAAGTATGTGACACATATAGTCAGTGTACGTTAGAAATGCAAAAGAAAGTGATACAGGTGATGGTAGAGCACCTGCAGAATGAGTGTGTAAGAAGAAAGATTTGTTGTCCCGCTGAATTGTTGAGAGTTTATAAGAGAGCCTTTTTGATTGATACTCCTTCGACTGCTTTAGCGCTTGATTTGGCTCTGTTGCTTAGTAAGCGTTCGGAGCTGCCTACTTCTCAGTTGCCTATGAGAGAGGTCCCTCCGACATTTGTCCCAAAGGTTGAGGTTGCGGCCAATGCTGCACAGGGTATAGTCGCTGTGAACATTCCCGCACATTATGTATCACCGTTTGTTCACGTCCCGTTTTCAAGACAGGAAGTGAACACCATAAAGCAATCTATTCCCGATATAAGAAAGAATCCGACCGGATTCTATAAAGAAATAGAGTCAGTCTTAAAGTCATCGGTATTCACCTTAAGTGATATTGACCTATTATTTCCCGTACTCCTGCCAGTTGATTTGTGGAAACAGATTAGGACTATAGATGACATACCTGGGTTAGGAGATACATGGGATAACATGGTTAGGCTAAATAGAGACAGACCAGCTGGCGAACGACCACCTCAAGTGATATTAACCTTGCCTGATAGAATGATTGTAAAAATGAAAACTATGGTTCCTGAAAAAAGAATCATTTGGGACAAGCTTACGGCCTGTGTCCAAGAAAAGTCTGAGGGTGCTACCGATTTCTTATCAGATATTCTCAGCAGGTATTCTCAGATTTCAGTGGACTATACTTAGGCACAGAGTTTGGGAAAAGGCTGTTTGTCGACAAATTTGTATGCGGATTGCTGCCTGACATCCAGTTACAGATTATGTCTTCTGAAAGCGCTTGGCAGGCAAAGTCTCAATCAGAAGTACTGCATATGGCTCAATACTATGAAAATCGTGTAAATACTGAAAAGGAAAAACTTGAGAAAAAAAAGGGTGACCTGAAAACTAAAGTTTTATTACAGCAGATGGTTAGAAGCCATAGAGGGGGTAATCAATTTAGAGGTCAGTACATTCTACAGGGAAGTGCGCCCTTGGCTCCGGTAACCATTAACCAGTGTGCCTATTGCCGGCAGGAAGGCCACTGGCGCGCACAATGTCCGACCTTAATGTCTTTCAGCAAAGGTCATTTGGAAACATGGGTAGACGATCCAGAGGTCGCCCAGGTGCAGGGGGCCCTGGCAGAGGTCAGTTTGCACCAGAATCACAGCAACCTCCTTCACAAGATAAACAAGTTTCGAATGTGGATAATAGAAACATTTTTGATCACGCTTCTGCCGCGTACCTCTCTGAAGAGCTTCCTTTTGATAATATTCTGTTTCGCTAGGATTGCCTGGAGCAGGATTTGGAACCTACGTCTATTCCCGTTCATCAGAAAGGCCCCTACGTTGAGATGGCGGTGGGACTAGGAAGCATCTATTTTTTGTAGATACGGGAGCACAGAAATGTTCCATTGATCATTCACGGGTTCCAAATATTCCCCCTGTCAGGGCAGTCCAACCTTTCCGTAGGATTTTCAGGCACACCTGTAGTTTGTCCGGTCTCTTTGCCGGTACCGATAACACTGGGTCCCTTCACGGAACAGTGTCCATTTCTACTTACCACAAACTGTGGAGAGAACTTGCTGGGGGTATATTTGTTGAAGGCATTGCATGCAGTAATACATTGTTCCCCGGACGGAGTTCGGTTAACAATTTCACCTCAGCAATCACTCGCCTCTCAGTTTTTGACTCGACCTTTACCGCCAGAATTTAGTAATGTTCCAGAATGCTTATGGGCAATTGATGATAATGATATGGGCATTCTTGAAATTGAACCTGTTAAAATTATTTTGAAACATGGAGTAAAATTGCCTGGCATCCCGCAATATAAGATCTCAGTTGAAGGCGAACAGGCTTTGAAATGTATAGTTTCTGATTTTGTACATCGTGGGGTAATTGAGGAGATTACGGGTAGCATATGTAACAGCCCCATTTTGCTAGTATACAAAAAAGGTGATAATGCGATTCCCTTTCATTTTATAATTGATTTACGCGCTATTAACAAAATTGTGGCTCCTCAATTTCCTATTGTACCTGATGTTACAATGATACTAACCATGATTCCGGCTTCTGCCACTCATTTTAGCGTTGTTGATCTTAAAAACGCGTTTTTCAGTATTCCCATACACAAGGATAGCAGGTATTTGTTTGTGTTTACCCTAGGTGGACGCTCGTTTACATTCACTTGTGCACCACAAGGGTACACTGAGAGTCCAAGTATTTATAGTAGGGCATTGAAGGAGCAGCTCGATACTCTCGAGTTGCCTACTACTTGCACATTACTGCAGTATGCAGATTACCTCCTCTTGGCTGCTGATTCTGAGAGCGCCTGTAAAGAAGGCACTGTGTTGTTGCTTTGTCATCTAGCAAAACATGGCCACAAAGCTTCACTTAAAAAATTCCAATATTGTTGTCAGGAGGTCGCCTATTTAGGCTACCTCCTGTCAAAGGAAGGAAGACGGTTGACACCTGAACGAATAAAGACTATTTCTGGCATGTCTGTCCCAAATACGCAGAAGGAAGTTAGAGCCTTGATAGGTATGGCTTCTTATTGTAGATTGTGGATCCCTAACTTTTCGTTAACGATTAAACCAATGCTGGCTTTGACAAAGAAGGGCATTTCTTTGCCATTGCCATGGACCTTGGAACACCAGACAGCATTTGACTTGCTCAAATCCGCGCTGTGTTCAGCGCCGGTTTTAAGAACTCTGAATTATGACAAGGCCTTTGTATTGTTTGTGCATGAGCGTGATGGATGTGCTTTGGCTGTATTAACGCAGGAGCATGGAGGGAAGAATAGGCCGTGCGGTTACTATTCCTCCGCCCTGATCCTGTAGCATGCGCTTTGCCAAGATGTTTGCGCGCTGTTGCTGCTGCTGTGTCTGTAAAACAGAGTGAGGGAATGGTCCTGGGTCATGCGTTAACCCTAATGGTACCTCACTCCGTAGATATTTTATTGAATAGAACTCAAACGCAACACCTCACTTCTGCACGATTGACAAGATATGAACTAATCTTGTTTCCCCCCCACATTCAAATTCAGAGGTGTTGTGTATTAAATCCGGCTGAGCTTTTACCTGTCTCACAAAATACTGTTGATGGTGACGATACGTCACACGATTGCCTTTACATGACAGAACAAGAGACTAAAGGCAGAATCGATCTGAAAGACACGCCCTTGAATAGCCCAAAAGGAGAGCTATTTTGTGACGGCTCTTGTTTTAAACTTCCAGACGGCACATCCAGGGCTGCTTATGGTGTTACTACTTTAAGCACAGTTGTGGAAACTAAAGGAATTATGCATAACTCTGCGCAGGCTGCAGAAATTATAGCGTTAACTCGAGCTTGTGAACTTTCTGAAGGGCTTACAGTGAATATATATACTGATAGTCAGTATGCTTTTGGGGTGGCCCACAATTTCGGTAGACTTTAGAAAGAACGAGGTTTCTTGACCTCGCACGGAACAAAAATCCGGCACGGCACTTTAATAGTGCCATTACTTTCAGCACTCGCACTCGCTGTTCAGTTAGCTATCATAAAATTGTCAGCACATCAAAAGGTTACAGATGATGTAGGAAAAGGGAGTGCTTTCGCTGATCAGATAGCTAAACAAACTGCCACTGATTTCAGTTCAGAAATGTATGCTGTAAAAGAAATTGTAAACGTTTACACTTTGGGTGAAAGTATCGATGCTGTAAAAGATATTCAAGCAGATGCTACCATAGAGGAAACTAAGAGATGGATCGATGGTGCAGGGAGATTGGATGACGATGGGTGTTGGGTAGACAATATTGAAGGGAAATGGTTACTCCCTGACGCCTACATTACAATGATGGTTATTATGGCTCATGGTCCGACACATATTTGTGCGCGAAAATTGACAAAGTGTATGGGCCAATGATAAGATTTTCAAAACTGCGGAGCGTTTTGTCCAAAACTGCATGGTTTGCTTGCAGCACAATGTAGGAAAAGGTACCTCGACTCCTAGAGGAAGTTTCGCTCCACCTTCTGTCCCATTTGAGGTTATTCACATTGATTTTATTGAAATGGAACATTGTAACAATCTTAAATATGTATTGGTTGTTATTTGTGCCTTTAGTAAGTGGGTTGAGGCCTTCCCGGTTAGAGATGCAACGGCCATAACCACGGCAGCAACTCTGTTGAAAGAGTTTTTTCCTAGGTTCGGGCTGCCAAGAGTCATCTGGTCAGATAATGGGCCACACTTTATTGCCACTGTAATCCTACAAATTTGCAAAGGATTACAGATTGACAAGCGGTTCCATTCAGCTAGACATGCCCAAAGTGCCGGATTAGTGGAAAGGCACAACAGCATTATAAAGAACAAACTCGCTAAGACGTGTGCTGGCACCAAGCTAAAATGGCCGGACGCCTTACCGATCGTGTTACTGTCGATGAGAACAGCCCCTCAAACTAAGACTGGGCTCTCTCCCTTTGAGGTGGTAATGGGGAGACCTGCTAATATTTGGGATATGCCAAAAAGTCACTCATTATGGGACATAGAAAATGTGCTTCTTTCAGATTACTGTAACCAGTTGACTAAAAATCTGTTTTCAATTTATCACCAGGTGAGAGAGGCATTACCTGTGCGCTACGAGGGTCTTGGTCACAGTCTACGAACGGGGGACTGGATCCTCACGAAGGTTTTTGAGAGGTCATCTTGCCTTGCACATCGGTGGAGGGGTCCCTACCAAGTCCTGCTAGTCACCCAGACTGCTGTGCGGGTAGTGGGTCGTAAGAACTGGATCCATGCGACGCACACCAAACGGATCCCACAGCCCGTGCCATACGATACAGAAGATACAGAATCCCTTCCCACTGCTGTAACTAGCGTGCCTGAAACAGCAACAACCAACAAGGGAGAATCGGAGACCACTTCAGAATCCGCAAGGCCAGACAAAACGGCCATCTTGTCTCCGCACTCCCAACAGTGGAACTTCCGGATCAATCCTTTTCTGATCCCATTTCGCCACTTCCAGGAGGAAGTGACGACACTTTGTCCTCACCAGAAACTGCAAAATATAATTTGCGCCCAAGGAAGTAAACGTACAGCATGGTCTGACTGTGCGATTGAGAAAATCATTTAAGGGCTTGCCTTTTGGCCCGACTGTACGGGAAGATTCTGTTGGCTAAGGGTTGTGGGAAAGACATTAAGAAGACGCGCGACTGGAGTCGCTAGCAAACAAACAATTGGTGTTTTTTCGGTTGAAGACGGCTATGCCTGCACCCGCTACCGCTCGTACCAAACTTTTAGATAAACATTTGACTAGCAGAGACAATGATCAAGCATGTAAGGGGACCCCCAAAGTGTATTGTTGCCTTTTTGTGATAATTACTGGATTTTTAGTAACTGTTGGGTTTGGGTTATGGTATATGGAGGAAGCATATCCGTTAGAGGACTTTTTACCTATTGAAAATGTATTTGACATTCCCACTCCTTCCGTGCAATTGCATACTTTGTCACCTAGAGATTCTTTGCATAGACGGAACTATCAGAATAACACTCTTTTGTTAATAATGAATGGCACTCATGGAATTTTTAATAAGACCAATTGCTGGATCTGCACACATCTACTGCAACATGGGGATAAGGGGCTAGGTTGGTATATTTATCCCTTACCTTTGACAACTGCCTGTTACGCTTCTCTTAGAGCACTATTTTTTGGTCGATAGAATGACAGCATCTCAGGGAACTTTGATGGTACAAATTTAAATAGTTTTGAAAAGAATGTTTTGATGCCCCTGGGATGCTCGTTTTTTGCACATAGAAGTAAGCCAAACGTTGCTTCTGTTAGGCCCCCTGATAGAGTGTCTCGTCCTTTTCAGTCTTTAATCCCTTTCAAAATGGCTGCTATAGGCAATAAGGATGCCACGCCTCCATCTTATTCTGGTAATCATAGCCCCGATTCAGTATCCTTCTGCATACAGAGGAATGGAACACGGTCAATGGGTAATTTTGGAAAGTGCACCAACGTTGCGAATTTGACTAGTGAAAACAGACCTCTGTACGTAGGCGAACCTGTCTATTTTGTTTGCGGTAATATGGCATTTCCATGGTTGCTCAGGGATTGGCAAGGAACCTGTTATTTAAGGATTCTATTACCTGGGGTATTTATTGCCAGTACTGTAGTCATTTCGAAGACTCGTCCACGACGAGGTGTGAAAGGGGATACTCCAGCGCAAACTCTAGGAGATATTATGAAATCCTTTGTGCCATTTTTTGGGCAAATTACAAATTCAGAAGATATCAGGGGACTAGCGAGAGTATTGGAGAGAACCATCAACCGGACAACTGACATACTCTATAATATGACGTTAGAGCAGAGAGCGATAAGATTAGTGGCTCTTCAGAACCGGATGGCATTAGATGTCATCCTGGCAGAGCAAGGAGGAGTATGTAAATTAGTGGGGTCCGCTTGCTGCGTTTACGTACCAGACTCCTCTCCGACGATCTTTAGGACTATGCAAAATCTACATGTTCTTAGTTCCTGAGGGAAACTGGGAACTTAGTACATGGTTTTGGGACCTCCTACGGTCATGGGGATGGAAGTTGTTCTCGGCCCTGCTGATTATCTTGGGAAGTTTTCTGTTTCTTTGCTATTGTATACAGTGTCTCCCTGGTATATGCTCAGTATTAGGGGGATGTTGCGCGCAAGCAACAAGTGTACTAGGGCATAAAATATACGCCCCAGAGAAGGTTTCCAAAGAATATGTGTTAAAAGAAACTCTGGTGTCAGATCTAATGGCAATAGAAATGTCAGACAATGATTCAGGGTGTATGGACGATGACGTATGGAGTTACTTGCAAGAAGATGAGAAGTAGTGTTAGCACTTGGCATAGGCCAAAAGAAGGGTTTGTCGAACTGGATATTAAATTATGCCTCCTATTGTAACGATTGTATGTATAGTGGCCTACGCCAAGGTGCTTAAAATTGTACGCAAATAACTCTCTACGGCAAGGTCTTGACCTTAGAAATTGATGTAAGCCGCCATCTTGAATCAAGCCTCCATTTTAGGTTAGAACCGCCATTTTAGGGTTTTGTACAAAGTCACCCTGTAATCTAAAATGGCTGTCTCGTGTGCTCTTGTTCTTGCCTTAACATCTTCAACCTCTGTAGGAGAGTTAATGTCCAACCTGCCTTCAGGCTACATGTTAGGGTCATGTAGACCTTGTCCTTTGTTGACCTCGGGAGCAGGGGATTACTTGAATCAGCAATGTTAAACTACAAGTATACAAGAACAGTAAAGCTATGCAAATACGATATGTGAAACATTTGTTTGATCTGTATTAAAATGGTACGTAAGGAGTGTAACGTTAAATTAAAGAATAATGGAGTGTGTTAGTTAATGTATTCAAAAGTAAACCGCATGCACGAGATATGTAAATTAGGAAAGTGAACCTGGCGCGTCCCTAGCCCAATGTATTATTAACTTCTAAGAGGCTGGACGTCATTTTTTCAAATTGTATAAATGCGTCAATGTCCAGCTAGGAAATTCTGTTCACTGCTCACATTGAACCCTGCTGATGGTCTCTGTGATGTATTGACGGCCAAATAGCTATTTGTGTACTTTGTTGAACACTGTTCAGTTCTGTAATAAAGATTCTGGGAATCTTTACAAGCCCGTGTCGTGTATTTTCCTTTGCCTGGTGTAACAGCTGTAATATTGTATTTTTTCTGATTCCACAGCGCCGCATACCACGCTTACTCACTGCATTTCTTCTTCATAACCAGCATCCACGCTGAAAACATCGCGGCACCTAAAAGACACAGAAAAATAACTCAGTTCAATACAAATATGAAAGGGTTGCATCGCGCGTCGCGCTCTCACTCACCTTCAGCGCCACTCATCTCAGCAGCACGTTGCCATCCCTGGACGCCGGCCATCATCTAAGGAAGGAAAGGAACGAAGTTAGAGAACTGTTCAAAAGACTCATTAAACTTACCTGTCGGACTCTTGCCAGTGATGTAACTAGGCAGCAACGAGCCCGCATCAATCAACGCGCCCCTGCGCTGAAAGCAGGATGGAGAGCACACTTTCCAAGAAAACAAGGTGAGCTGTGGATCAAAGGGAAGGGTTCGACCCCTGGGAAGAAGGGGTTCAAGCACACAGAGACAACAGGGATTTAAACTCTACCAATCCTGTGTTTCAGGGCCAGTCTCCAGTCGAGTAGACTCCAGGGAAGGGTTTGAGGTCGTAAGAGGCCAGAACAGGCTGAGTGACGTCCCCGTGGATACCAGGTGAGTGTTACAATTTACAGCTACAGTGGGTTTCCCAGCCATGCAGTAACTGCAACAAACCCTGCTTAGCTTCAAACTGAGGAAGGGGTCAGCCTCCCAAGGCCATGTTGCCTAATACATTATCCTACCTTACAAGACCACTTAGAGCGCAAGGCCTACGGGGGCTGGATCATTAGTCGCTTTGAAACTAAGCACGGTCAGTCACGGTTACTAAATAGATGGGCGATAGTCCACAGTCCTGAATATGACGTGTTTTCTTAGTTTTAAATATCTCATAACACACAGCATCTGCATTTTTTTTAAACCATGCTACGGTCCTTGAACGTCTTGCACTCAGAGACCATTTTATTTACTTTTGCCAAATTGCATTCTGGTATTTGTAGTCTCACAGTCAAGATGGGGGGATAATGCCACAATTGGACACTTTTTGCCTAACATAGTTCTATAAGGATTTATACATTTGAGTGACACTATGCTATATGTACTTTTAAAGTTATCTCTATAAAGCAGATAATTTTTGAAAGCCAAACATGGGGATGAGAAGGAGAAATGATGAGAGGGCAAATAAGTCATGAGTATTTGCCTACAATGTGGCAAGAGAGTTTGCAATCCTGGACACTGGTACAGTTATTTTCCCCTGATTGTGGCTGCTTTTCAGGGCACGAGTAAAGGACACATGTGGGTGGACAATGTAACCTTTTTTCAGAGGGTGGACACATCATCCTTTTTTTTTTAGGTTGTCAAGCTTGCGCAAGAATTTGGCTACCAGGATTTTACTCAGGTTGTCATGTTCCGAGTGCAGACGCTTACCCACAAGACCACAAGCACTTGGTAAGTTTTGGGATTTTGTTTTCCAGGGAATATTTCACGACAGATTGCTGGGTTTAAAAGGTGAGCACCTTTTATATTTTGCCAGCATATTTATTGGAAGAGTTCCTCCCTCAGGCTATTTTTCTGGTGTTCATTACTTTTTTTTTTAAAGTTCAATGCTATTTTGTCTTGATCACTTTCTTCTAAGGAGAAGCTCAATTGAACTGCATTTGTATAGTTCACTTTAAATTATATCTTCACTTACTGCGCATATATTCATGGGTACCAGGTTTTGAATTTCACTATGTGGGCAAAGGTACCTGGGAAAATGTTATTGTTGCAGCTTGCAATTTTTTCTCTTTTCCGTGCTGCTAAAATGTGGTTATTTGGGGTTGTGCGATGTATCACAACAGTCACCAAGAGGCCAGCTATAAAACAAGGGGCTTGTAACACATTGTTTAACCAAAGTGTGTGATCCTCTGCAAATAATTTAATCTCACTGAGCACTGACAAAATCCTTGTGAATTTCAAAGCCTGCAATCTTCGATACATAATAAAAAAGAAAAAAAATAGACATCTTCGCAGCTATATCTTCACAGCTATAGAGTGTTTCCCCTCCATGCAGTAACCGGACCTAACCCTACTAAGCTTCAAAGATAGCAAAGGGCCAGCCCTGACAGACCATGTTGCCTAATAAACAAGCGTGCGTTACAAGACCACTTAGAACAACATGGCTTGAGGGGGCTGGATCCATACTCACTGTCAAACTAAGCAGGGTCAGTCCCGGTGACATGCATGGATGGGAAACAGTCCACAGTCCTGAATGCCATCTGTTTTCCTAGTTTTAAATATTGCATAACACATGGCATCTGCATTATTTATTTTAAACCATGCTACTGTCAGTCCTTGAAGGTTTTGCACCAAGAAACAATTTGTTTTTCTTTTGCTGAATTGCATTCTGGTATTTGTAGTCTCCTAGTCAAGATGGGGGTGGGTGGGTAATGGCACAATTTTACACTTTTTGTCTAACATAGTTCTATAAGGGTTTACATATTTGAGTGAGACTATGGTATATTTCAAGTTATCTCTATAAAGCAGAGAATTCTTGAAAGACAGACATGGGAGTGAGGAGAGGAAATGATGAGAGGGCAAGTAAGTCATGAGTATTTGCCCATAATGTGGCAAGAGAGTTTTCAATCCTGGACACTGTTACAGTTATGTTCCCGATTGTGGCTGCTTTTAAGGGCACAAGTAAAGGACACATGTGGTTGAACAGCGTAACTTTTTTTCAGAGGGTGGATGCATCATCCTTGTTTTTTTTTGTTTTAGGTTGGCAAGCTTGCTCTAGAATGTGGCTGCTAGGATTGTACTCAGGTTGTCATGTTCCCAGTACAGACGCTTACCCACAAGACCACAAGCACTTGGTAAGTATTGGGATTTTGTTTTCCAGGGAACATTTCAAAACAGATTGGTGGGTTTAAAAGGTGAGCACCTTTTAATACTTTGCTAGCATATGTATAGGAAGATTTCCTCTCCCAGGTTATTTTCCTGGTGTTCATTACTTTGTTTTAAAGTCTAATGCTATGTTTTCTTGCACAATTTCTTCTAAGGAGAAGGTCAATTGAACTACCTTTGTATATTTAACTTTAAAATATATATTTACTTACTGTGCGTATATTCATGTGTGCCAGCTTTTGATTTTTCGCGATGGGGGAAAAAGTACCTGGGCAAAAGTTATTCTTGAAGCTGGTAATTTTCTTCCCTTTTCTGTGCTGCGTAAATGCGGTTAGTTGGGGTTGTGGAATGTATCACAACAGTAACCAAGAGACCAGCCATGAAACAAGGAGCTTGTAGCACACTGCTTAGCCAAAGTGTGTGATTCTCAGTAAATAATTTAATATCACTGTACATTGACTAAAAACATTCTGAGTTCTCTGAGCCTGCAATCTTTCATACATAATAATACCACTGTCAAAACAAGTCAAAATCAGTTTGGGATAGATGAACGTCTTTGAGTCATGGGTTGCAAGTGTTTTAAAATATAGATTGGCCATGTCCAATGGCCACGGCCGTAGGCCATGGCTAGTGATCTGGTAGTGTTCTAAAATGGACAGTGGGCACGGCTGAAGGCCGTGGCCACCGGCAATGTGCGGAAATAAACTGTGTAATTACAAAAGCCTTGAAATTTAAGGAACATGTTTTGTTGCAGGGACGTTAAGGTGAGAACTTAACGTTTCCACCTTAACGTCCATGAAGCTAAAGTTTTTTCCTTGAATAAATAAATATATATATATATATCCCATTCTATGTCTATCGTCTTTGTTGTCACACATAATTGTTTTTCTCATATTTCCTAAATCACCAATATCAACCTTGGCATTCCATGGTTTGTAACCAGCTTTGCACTTTAGTGTGAACAAATGGTGTTGTGTAAAGCTGAATTTATATGTGTCGTGATGCAGTTGTGTAAGCTGCTTCTCTGTTACTAGCAATGTCAACAGAATATGTGCACTTCACTGATTCTACAGAAATGGCAATGTGATCCGCTCTGGGCCCTTTTCCATGTTTTTGAAATTTGACATGATTTGCTAAACCCCAGTGAATCCAGCCGGGGACTATTTTTAAATTCTGACATTTAGAAGTTGGAAACAGACAACCTTAGCTCTGAAAATCTGTAAGGCAGCCTTCATTTTTATAAGTGCTTTCGGTTACGGATTGCGATCCGGGGGTCTGTCTGATTATATCGCATAAGGAATGGATACCTCCACATTGAAAAGGGGACTCATGGAAATATTCAACTTGGATAACAAAACAGTTGCAGAGTTAATTGGATGTGAAAATGTTCCACTTGGCAAAATTAGACAAATGCCATGCAAAAGGCCTATTTTCAGGAAAGGAAATTGTGGTTGACACATGTACTGATGCAACATCAAACATGCGTGTGTATGTGTATAGCTCCTCACAGCAACTATTGCGAATCATAGCAAATTGTGAAATTATGACACCACCGCCAACTATTAACATTCCGTTTGCACAGGAACACAAGACATGTTTCGACCTTGCTAGGCTTCAACAGACGGGACCAGCTTGGGTCCTGAGCCAGAGAAAGCTGGAGACCTATGTTTGGGTAAACCCTTCCAAGTTCGGTAGACACACTGAGAAAACCCCGTAAATGATGGACAGAAATGCTTACACCATCACTTCTTAACTACTAGAAATGTCTCTGAGCAGCTTTGCATCATTTTCATTACATACTGTAGGGGGACAACCATATACAAATCAGTACCACAGGGTAATTGCTGTCTCCACTACTCTTCAACAGCTATATTACCCCCTCTTATTAACCTAATTAAAAAACACTGCCTCACCTGCCAAAATTACATGGATGACACTCAAATCATCTATAAAATCAATGCCAGCGAAGAACAAAACACAAAATTCACCGACTACTTCACTGAACTAAACCAGTGGATGAGCACCAACAGCCTTAAACTCAACCCGGACAGAACCGAAAAAATGATTGCACCCAAAGACCCTGCAAACAACCATCACATTCCATGGCCCACTGAGCTGGGAACCCAGCCAGATCCATCCAAAGTGGTCAAAAATCTCAGCAAATTGCAACACTCCATCTTTCTTCTACTTATTAATGTTGTGTGTCACTGTCATACATTCTTTTGTGTAATGTACTTTTCTTACTTATAATAGGACGATCTGTCTTAGTTGTATATAACAGCCAGAGAAGGGCACTCTTCTCGAGATTGGAGGTGAGCAGAATATCTGTTGGCGGTCTGGCATCAGCGAATTCCAAACCACCAGAGGAGCAGAATTCTATTTCTATTTTATGCCGGCCAGGATAGGGTCTACGTGGATTGTGATTGGCTGGAATACAAAGCATTAAAATTGACTAGTCCCCTAATTGGCTGGAGGGCTCTGCATTGCAGTCTAAAAGGGCGAGGAAACCATTCAACGTTTGAATGGACTTGAATGTACGCCACTCTTATTGGTTACAGTTTAACCCAATCAGAAATGTTCAGAACGGACATCAACTCAACTTCCACTCAGCGCAAAGAATTTCTGTAAAGGTGGCTCCATTCCACCATTCCACTCTGTAGTACTGTAGCTGTTGGGTATGTCCCGTGTTGCTACAGATTTCTTACTGCCCATTTGTTTTTCTGAAGAAAACAAACTGATCAAATCATTTACTGTTTCATTTGACTGCTGTATATTGGTATAATTAATAACTTTAATGTTTACATACAGCTTGATACTGCAGTGTATGCCCTTTAGGTGTGTTCTAAATAACATGGGCTCCTATTAGCAAATTTAGAGGCATATCAAAGCATCAATCACTTAACTTACTGAGCTATCTGACTAGTTAGGGTAATTAAATCAACTCTCAATCTTAATTTCTCCAGTGGGACCCAACACAGCTTGGAGAGTCCCTTTTTAAAATTCAAGGGTTCCATCCATTTGAACTATGAGTAAGTGATAACATTGCTGGAATCATCATGTTACATCATACCATTGCACTGGTCAAAAATGGGAGGAAATTGTTTTTTTTATTTTTTTTATTTCAATAATGTATTTTAACTTTGGAGTGCTATAATTCAAGTGCAGATCTAATAGTAGGCAGGGGCTAGCTGAGGCTCATCCATGGGAGGGTCATAAAATGACTGGGCCTAGGCAGAGGGTCCCCAGCCTGATTCCCCCACGATAGGAGTAAATGAAAAGATCATGCATTACAATACTGCTCTTTCCCTATAGATGTCACTATTGCCTAAATTCATAATAACATCATCGGTTTTAGACATGTAGAGTTACATTATTTGTTTGGTAGTACCCTCTAATAGTATGGAGAGAAATACAATATAGACAATGTATTGTTCGATTTTGGTTGATTTTTGCAACATATTATAGTTATGAAATTAAAGTGATTTATTATACTTATTCAATACACAGGACACATGGATTTTCTTCAAAAGACCTGAGGATTTGGAACCCAGTTTGAAATAGTTAATATTTCTATTTCAGTGATTTCTAAACGGCTGATCAATAATAATATGGTTATTTGGCTCCCTTTCTTGCCAGATATGATAGCTCCGGCACGCATGTTAGGCAATTCCTTTAGTGACATAGGCCCCACATCTTTCAAAGGTTCTTGAGTTATTTTCTCTTCTTAGTCTGTGCCAGACATATCTTGCGGTGTCCAGTCATAATGTCGAACCAATAATGTCGAATTACAAAAATGTCGAATCCAAAATGTCGAAAACAAAAATGTCGAATTTTTATTTTTTTTATCTATATATTTTTTTTTGGGCTCAGGGGGTAAAAAAAAAAGGGTAAAACAAAAAAAAAATTTAAAAAAGGGGGTTTGGGGGGACGCCCCCATTTCGAAAAAAAAGCAAACAAAAAAAAAATTCGACATTTTTGTTTTCGACTTTTTGTTTTCGACTTTTTTCGACATTATTGGATTCGACTTTTTGACTATAAACCATATCTTGCGACATGCCCCCAAATATTGTTTTGTGGCTCCTCAGCCCCACCCTGCTCAGTTTCATATACCACTTTAAGCAACTGCAAAGGGAAAAGGGTGTATTAAATTTACAGTGGATGTTTAGTAAAGAAGTCATTGAAAGGGATGGAGCAAAAGGATTTCTAAAACTGAAAAGGCGAAGCTCTCTAAATGTGTGCATAGGGGAAAGTGGTGCTTACTCCCCCAAAATGCCTCATGCATTCTCTGTGGACATAGGTTATCTGTCGAGTTGTGGGGTTATAGGATTGATAAAGCATAAACCTGGCTGTGAAGCAACAGAACGCTGAACATAGGCAACGCACTCAGCGGGTTATACGTAAAGGTGCGTTGGTAGCAGAGGACCTAGGAAGAGTAGACTCTGTGCGGGTCTCCAGTGGGGAAAAAGTATGTTTAAGCGGGGTGATCAGTGAGATGTACTTTGAAGAGAAGGGTTTCAGGTCCTTGCTGAAGTGTAAGTTGAAAGAGGCATTCTTATAATAATAATTATAATTTAGCATTTACATAGCGCTGCGAACCCTCAGGTATCTGAGCGCTGCTTATTATTACCCACGGTGTGTGGTGCTCATTTATCAACATCGGAAGGATAAAAGGCTGAGTTTTGCCCTACTGGGACTCAAACCTGCTTCAGCAGGCTCTGCACAGATGTCAAAGTGAGCACTCTACTTTCCGTGCTATCAGACCGGCTGCATTGGTCGCCTGTTCCAGAGACAGGGTGCAAAGCAGGGAACGGCCTAAGTTCTGTTGTTCCCTCTCGCTCTCCTTTGCTCCCAGTCTGCTGATATTTTGGTGGTGTGCTGGTCTCCAGAGATGGTGCTTGTCAAGCGCACATCCTTTCGCTGTAATATATGGCGGGCGTTATACTCCTTGACCTGACTTGGAACTATATAATGGTACGACGTTCATTCACCATCAGGGTAGTTTTGCAGAGATTTTCACCCCCGATTTTTGGCTGAAAAATGGGGTGGGGTGGGCAAAAGGATTTAAGGGGTAGAGGTGGGTGGAATAGGTAGTACAAAACAGTGAATGGGACGGATGGGGGAACAAACCCCAAATTAAAAAGATTTTATTTGGCCAAAAACTCTGCACAAAAAGCGAAAGGCTAGAGCCCCTATACAGCTACCGAATTGCCTTTGATTTGATCGTTATTTATATCTCGCTCTCACACACTATGCTGCATAGAAGGTTTAGATTACATTGTTAGGGGAGTTACACATGTTTTCTTTAGGATTTGTACATTTTAGCTCTTCTTATTGTTTAAGTTTGCGTTATTTTTCCTTGTGTATATATTATGTAACTTCTTTTGCATGGGATGTACTTTTGTGCATGGTACTGTATCTTCTGCAGTCTACTTATGTATTACTAAATGTAAATAACTTAGATAGTATAGAACAATATGACAATTTAGTCATCAGGTTGCAATGTAATGTAATTTCTTATTCACAACGCACGGACCCTGGGGTCGAACCGGTGTTGCCCCGCTTGGTCTTGCTTGGAAGGCGAGCGCGTTGCCACTGAGCTATCCTCCAGGCCATTGTTTGCTGATAGTCTGGGCTAGAATGTGGATCTGCTAGCAGTTTGCCCCTTACAAGGCTCTTACACAGAAAGTCTGAATGAAGTGGGGGCGGGAGGCGTAACGTGCTTGCTTTGTAGCTAATGCAAAATAACACCGTGCCCGAGTCCATCTCTCCGAATGTGAAGATGACAGCCTTTAAAGAACAGGAATCTGAATCGCCTTAAGACGGAATGCCATGATGGAGTGAAAGGGGGCAAGCTGCCTGACATCCCCGCCTTCAAATCTGTCAGAGCAGGCCTGGGGGCCAGTAAGCAGTAATCCTAGTTCTGTTTGGGGTCTGCAATAAGGGTGGCGGTGCAGTGCTTCAGAATGCATGTGGCAAAATACTGACAGCCAACTGACGTGTAACATAAAAGTGAACGGCTTCCTGACGTGGTTGCTTGTTGATGTGACATACAGTTGTATCACGCTGACACCCATTCACCCCCACCCACGAGCCACACCCCCCACTCATCAAATCCATACCACACTATAATGAGTGCATACGTCGTGGCTACATGGGAGAGGGGGTGGGGGGATGACCCTCCAGTTACTTCACAGGGAGGATTCTGCCCACCCTTGCGGGGTTTCAGGCAGGGGAGTTGCTAGGTCTGGAAAAGACCTGGGGCTAAGCTGATGTCCGAGCTGTCGGGATTGGGGGCTAGCTAGTCTTTTGGTTGTAGCTCCTGAGATTCTATCCGGGGCTACAACCAAAAGACCAGGGGCTATAGCCCCCTTAGCCCCCCCCCCAGCAACGCCTCTGGTTTCAGGCCAAGTAAAAAAAAAGAGGTAGAATGCGCTTAATAAATGAAATAATGCTCAGTGCCCGTTCGGATGCAACGACCAATGAAAGCTGGGATTCAGACGCGGACGTGGAAACCGCATGAAACGGTCATGAAAGTGAGTCTGCAAGTTCCCTTAGGGAGATTTCCCTCCGCGGGAAATGTTTCGGTGCACATTCCGAGGTTTAGAAGGCGTGCACCCTTCGTACTTTGCCAGCAATCGCATCCCAGAGGTTTTGCCGGGTGCTGGTGATTGCACTCATTGTCTGAAGGAAATGCGCCTTTATCCTGTGCACTTTATTCCATTAGGGAAGGCCAACTTTAAGTGATGCTACTCCTCATTGTTAATGTGGCCGCTTACTGTTATTAGGACTTGTGCCCTGGCTATAATGCTTTACTTGGAAGACCTATGAGTTTAAACGTGTTATAAAAGCATTTAGAGGTTCGTAGATAGTGCAGCAGTTCTGCATACAAGGTGTTCAGTCTCTGATTTATGTATGCCAGACCGACATGTATTTGGCTTTTTTTTGTTTTCCTGCCATCGCTGCCTTTTCCATTAGCAGAATTCAGGTCTCCTGTTTTTCTTCAAGATTTCTGATGTTATTGATTGAGGGAGTTCTCCATCATAGCAGATCATTTTTTTCACATTTTTGCGGTGGTCAATAAGGACATTGGCCCTCATTACAGTTTTGCCAGTATCCCGTCGGTTTTTCTGGTGGAATACCTGCGAAATTGCCTTACTGTTTCTGCCGCACGATATCCCGGTATTACCTGGATATTATGGGTGGCCGAGATGCCGGTAAGTTCTCATTCCATGGAGTACGACAAGACTCTGTGGAATGGGATTGCTGGAGTTACCGGCACAGGTATTACCGGTGCCAGTGACTCTGGCATGTATTGGCCGGTAGGGGCCTGAACTCCTGGCAGGTCAGGCCTGCAGATAGTGCACTGCCCCCAGTGGAAAACTTGTGTTTCCCTGGTCCCAGAAAAATGCTGCTCTCGGAATGACCAGCATTTTTACAACAACAAAAAAATCTGGACTGGGGAACTACTAATGGGCCCATTCTCTTAATTCTCCAACAGGCCCTGGTCATATTGTTGATATATGTATTCTTGTTGTGCTGTCCTGTTCTATTTACACACTCCTCTTTCAATGTCTAGCCTTTGGGCGTGCTCCCACATCAGGGGCGGTTCATCCATAATGGGTGAGGGTTTGCTGACCCGCCAGTATTCTCGCCCATCTTGGAGGAGCCACACCAGCCCAGTGGAAACATTGAGCCATCACTCAGCTGTTTTTTGCAGCTGAGGGAGCGTTCCTGGGCTGGCTTAAACATTGAAAGGGAAACATACTTTCCCTTTGACGGTTGTAACGCTCACCTGATTCCCACGGAGGCGCTGATCCCGGCTGGGCTGCTATCGTTTCTTCAATTGAGAAGCGTAGAGCTCGGACGACTCTCAGGACTAGGCTTCCTCTTATCGAGTGTCTGACTTGCAGGGTAAGTTTTCTGCAGGTTGAAGAAAAAGGGTTAATCACCGTTTGATGGGATTCCTTCTCCCACCAATCACCAGTTTCTCCCACAGCCTAGCTTTCTACTTGTCTCGGCGAGCTCTCACCTTAGGCGTATAAATGCTGAGCTCTCCATCCTGGGTCTGGTGCAGGGGTGCGTGGATTCCAGTTACGTCACTGGATGAGTTCAGTGTTGAGGCTCAAGTCTTTTACGGCCTTAGTTGTGGCACTGGTGCTGGGATGCCGAAGAGCGATGCCCCCGTTACTGCACGAGCGGATGCCTGTAAGTATACTGTAGTCTTTAGGCTTTAAAAGATGGGCACCTCAATAATGTCCCTTTTCCTTTGTTTCAGGCCTCGGGATGCTGTGGGCGTAGTTTTCCGTTGCCGCTGCACGTGCCGATGCACGTAAGTATAATGTTCGTTGGCCGCTTTTAATGGCACCTCTAATAATGTCCTTTTTCTAGTTTTCAGGTGCCGGGATGCTGCGGGCTTTATATCCGTTGCCACTGCACGTGCCGATGCACGTCAGTATAATGATCGTTGGCCGCTTTTAATGGCACCTCTAATAATGTCCTTTTTCTAGTTTTCAGGTGCCGGGGTGCTGCGGTTGATGCGGCCGCTTCTGCGCATGCAAAAACTGGTAAGTTAAGATGAATGCGACTGTCTTCACCCGAACCCCTTTTTAATTATGTCCTTTGCCTTTCAGGTGCAGAGAAGCTGCCGAAGAGTAGGCCGCGGTTAGCTCCGTTGCAATCATGGATGGATCAGGTAAGCGGGCGCGGCTGCGAGCGAGTTGCACTTTTCTAACCTTATGTTTATTGTTTGCAGGTTTTGCCAGTGACTGGATTCCGGGATCTGGTAAGTATTGTTCTGTGTCTTTCTTCATCCACAGGTTGCTGTGCGGAAGCTGAAGATGACTCTGGACCTGGAATGCAGGAGCCGACTCGGTGAGGGCCTGCTGCTGCTGCAGAATAACGCGAAGCACGTGTTTTCCATCGGGCGTGGTTTAAATAGCAGAGAAGTGCTTCCAGTGTGTGTTCTTCCACCGGTTCCACCCAGGTAAGAAAAGAGTTCCTGAATGGAGGGAATAGTTCCTCCCAGCCCTGATGGCTGGGGACTTCAACCAGACTGGATTGTTCTGGGTAAATATGCAGCATGGTCTTCCTCAGGTAAGTCCACCCAAGCATTATTACACTGTTTATCAATATGAGCCCGGCGCCTATGGCGCCGGGACTGAAACCCTTCATGAGCCTGGCGCCAAAGGCGCCAGGACACGGTGCAAAGGGCCCCTGTAGGGGTCTGCTGGGTCCGGAGTAGTGGAAGACGGGTCTGCTTCCGAGGGCGCTGGTCCAGTCCTGGCCCCTCGGGAGTAGCGCCCATGACAGCACCCCCCCTCAAGGCCCCTCCCAAACTTGTCCTCCCCGGGGGTTTTGGTTTATCGGGAAAGGTTCGGTGAAATTTCTGGACCAGACGAGGAGCATGGACGTGGTCATAGGGTTCCCATGACCTTTCCTGAGGTCCGTAGCCTTTCCAGTCGATTAGGTAGAATAGCTTCGATCTGATGATTTTAGAGTCCAAAATGTCTTTTACTTCAAATTCGGGCTCCCCATTCACTTGAATGGGCTCTGGAGGATTGGTCAATCTGGTTCCAGGTTGCATGGGTTTCAAAAGAGATACGTGAAATACAGGATGTATTCTCATATGGGTTGGCAATTCTAATTTAATGGCCACTGTATTAATTATGGCCGTAATTGGATATGGTCCCAGGTATTTGGGGTTGAAGGTGCGAGGCCCTTTAAGCGATAAATGTTTGGTGGACAGCCAGACTTGATCCCCAACCTGGTATTGAGGGGCATTGCTTCGGTGTTGATCTGCTCTTTTTTTGTACCTCTCTTTAGCTTGTTGTAGATGTGCAGTCGCTTCCTTAAAAGCTTGGGTAATAACGGTGTGCAATTGATCCACGGCGGGTGTTCCAAGATCTTGAGGTGGATCCAAGTTGGAGGTTCGAGGATGAATCCCATACAAGATGTAGAAGGGACTCTTCCCAGTACCCGAATGAACTGAATTGTTGTAAGCACATTCAGCTATCCAAAGGATGTCCTTCCAGTTACTTTCCGACTGTTGTAGCATGCATCGTAAATATTGCTCGAGAGTCTGGTTTGTTCTCTCGGTTTGCCCGTCGGTCTGGGGATGATGGCTGGTCGAAAGTCTTACATCGATTTGAGCTAATCGACAACAGCTATGCCAAAAGTGGGAAATAAACTGGCTCCCCCTATCTGAGATTAGTACTGACGGGAAGCCGTGTAGCCGGACGATGTTTTCAAGAAATACTTTGGCTAGGACTGATGCTGAAGGTAAGCGTTTCAGCGGAATGAAGTGGGCCATTTTAGAAAACAGGTCCACAATAACAAGAATGGTGTTGTACCCGGAACAGGAGGGTAAGTCTGTGATGAATTCCATGGAAAGGGTATGCCAGGGACACGGTGGGATGTCTAATGGTTGCAGAAGACCAGCCGGTCTCTTCTTCTGACCCTTGTTTTGAGCGCACACACCGCAGGACATCACAAATTCCTTTATGTCTTTTCTCCACGAAGGCCACCAGAAGTGTCTCTTCACCTTTTCTGTGGTTTTGGCAATGCCAGGGTGACCCTCAATTAATGAATCATGATAGCAGGAGATTACCTGTCTTTGTAAATCGGCGTGTGGTAGGAACAATCTGTCATGATCACTGCTTCCAAGGAGCCAGGACCAGCCCAACGTCCTTGGAAGCAGGCCCCTAACCCTAATCCTAGGCACCAGCCGGTCCCCACGGGGACCTTTTGGACCTTGTCCTGGCGCCGGTGGCACCAGGCTCATCAGAATCATCGGTCCCGGCACTGGAAGCGCCGGGCTCATAATATGTGTGCAGATGCTTGGGTGGACTTACCTGCAGCAGATCATGCTGCTTACTTACCAGCCACTTAGAAGCCCTCTGTGAACAGGAACTACTTTCTGACCTGGGTGGGGCAAGCTCCACTCCCTGGATTCAGCACTGGAAAGCTTCTGGAACTGGAACTCTTTTCTTACCTAGACCTAGACGGGGCCGTGGAGGAAGACGTCTCATCACTCCAAGGCTATTTAAACCACACCCGATAGACGAAACGTGCTTCGCGTTATTCTGCATCTGCAGCAGAACGCTCACCAAGTCTGTTCCAGCCTTTCTTCTTTCGATCCTGAATCTGCAAGAATCATACTCACCATTCCTGTATCCAGTCGACAGCAGCACCTGCAGAGACAAGAAACAGCAGGTTAGAAAGGCAGTCTTAACTCGCAGTGCTTACTCACCTGATCCATCGGCTGCGGTCATTTCGGCACGCTGCACTTTCGCCTGTGAAGACAAAAACATTGTCATTACTTACCAGCACTCCGTGAATTCTGGAATTCTTCACGCTGCATCGCCGCCTGCGGAGATAAAAGCATTGTATTTACTTACGGGCATTCCGCGGACTCCGGCGCTGCAAACAAACTTCTGAAAGACAAAAGAAGAGACATTAGACAGGTATTTACTTACGCCCATCGCGCTCTTCGCAATAGAACGCCTGCAAATACTCCGGTGCCTCTTCAGCACGAAGTACGCTGCAAGGGAAAAGACAGTTAGAGCGCTTGCATTTACTCACGCATTTCCAGGCGCTTCATTTCATCTTCCTCAAGAGTCCTGCAAGCAAAAGGGGAGAAAAGCATTATACGAAGTCCTGTTCAATGTTAACGTGCCTTGCACCTAAAGACTATAAAGACTAAAAAGGTGTCTGGAAACTCACCACTCGTGCGATTAACGACGGTAACGGTCCTCTGAGTCCAAGAGGCCTATGTTTCACCAGTGAAGAAACTGGCAACAGCGCCCTGCATCAGACGCAGATGGAGAGCCCAGCATTCACCTATCTAAGGTGAGCACGTTGACCTGGGGGCTCTACGGAGAAGCTAGGGAGAGAGAGGAAGAGAGAAATTAAACAACCCAGACCATTAACCCCTATATTCTTTCACCTGCAGAAACCTCACCTTACGAGTTCGTCACACAGTGCGAAGAGGTCCGACCCCAGAAGCCCATCGAGTCCTGCACATCACCTTTCGAGTCACAGACACCTTACTGCCACGACCTGCGCCTCCGTGGGAATCAGGTGAGCATTACAGAACGCGAAGCCCACCGCAAAACTCCTACCCAGGCGCAATGGAAACCTCAGACACTGATCACTTAGCCCAGTTGCTCGGGGAATTAAGAGCAGAAGTACATGCAGCTCGCCAGGAAACAAGCTCTCTAAGAAGAGAACTGTTACTTTCCAAGGAGCGAACAGAGGACCTCGCTAGGCAATTGCTACAAACGCAGGCAGGACAGACACCTCTGCCCGCTCCAGGAGGAAGCTATCCTTCGGCATCATCTGTAAATCCAGTGCAAATCAATCTACCTGGTAATGTGCCCTTGGCTCCGCCCGAACGTTTTTCTGGTGACCCAAAGAAATTTGCAGTGTTCATCAACCAGTGCCGCTTACATTTCTTATGTCGACCAGCTGCATTCCCAACAGATCAGACCAAAGTGGCTTTCGTGCTTTCTTATCTCAGTGGCAGCGCCACAGATTGGTCGATCCCTTTAGTCACCCAGGATGATCCGTTTCTACATGGTTTCCAGGCCTTCCAGTCCAGTATGGAGAAACTGTTCACAAGACATGCACAAGGGCAGGCCTTGGACAATGAACTTCTTTCATTACGACAGGGTAATCAAGACCTCTTGACCTATATAGCCTCATTCAACAGACTCATAGTGGAAACTCAATGGCCCGAGGATAAGAGAATAACTACAGAGGCCTGCGTGGAGAGCTCAAGGATGTGTTAGCTCAAGTTGTGAACCCTCCACAAGAATGTTCAGACTATATTGACTTAGTCGTCCAATTGGACCACAGATTACAGAACAGGAAGGCTGATTGGTCTAAATTTGATACCCGAGTGTTTTCTAAACCACAGACTTCTACTAACGGAGCTGACACTGTGGAATCCATGCAAATAGGAGGGATGAAAGGTCCTTTAAGCCAAAAGGAGCGGGAAAGAAGAAGACAGCTGCAATTATGCCTCTATTGCGGGAACTCAGGGCACTTTCTTCGAGACTGTCCAGTGAAACCAGCTAAGAAGGCTGTAGGAGCCGCAGATACCAGTACCACAAGTTCTGAGCAGGGAAACGACCTAGCCCGGCAAGTGTAGAGGTCCTCTTGCCGAGCGTTACGATCTGTCCCGTGACCTCGCATTTCGTGGTGCCCATGGTCCTCATTAGTCCTGCACGTCCGGATCGTTTGCATGCAATTGAAGCTTACATCGACAGCGGAGCAATCGACAATTATGTGGACCGTGAAATGGCATCAAGGATGAATCTACCCCTTGTCCCTAAGGCAGTAAAGGACGTCATTACTACGGTGGATGGCACGGAAATAGCCTCCAGACCAGTAACGCACGCCACCCAAGAAGTGACGCTAGTGAGCCAAGATGGACACCGGGAGAAAATTGTGTTCGATGTGATCAAGGCCCCTCAGTTCCAGATCATTCTGGGAATCCCTTGGTTAGAGAAGCACAATCCTCAGATCGACTGGCGAGCAAAGACGGTTCAGTTTCCAGAATGTTTTACCACTTGTTATCCTCGGCCTGAAGTTTCAGTGGCGGCAATTTCTTCTGAGGTTCCTACATTACCTCCCGACTACCAGGAATTCCAAGATGTCTTTCGGAAGGATCAAGCTAACACCCTACCTCCTCACAGGTCTTACGACTGTCAAATAGACCTGATACCCGGAACAACTCCTCCTTGCAGTAGGATTTATGCCCTCACCGAGCCAGAGAATCTTCACCTCAGACAATATCTGGACCAATACCTAGCTAACAGGTTTATCCGTCCTTCTAAGTCTCCAGCTTCCTCGGCTTTGTTCTTCGTTCCGAAAAAGGAAGGAGACCTTAAGACTTGTATAGATTACCGCGCCCTGAATCAAATCACCGTTAAAAACAGATACCCGTTACCTTTGATCCCTGAACTCCTGGACCAAGTTAAAGAAGCATGTATATATACAAAGTTGGATCTCAGAGGAGCCTACCACTTGGTACGAATAAAAGAAGGCGATGAATGGAATTCGGCCTTCCGCACCAAGTATGGGCTATTCGAATATCAAGTGATGCCCTTTGGACTTTGTAAGGCTCCTGCCGCTTTCCAGTATTTTATGAACGATGTCCTTAGAGAACTCATAGATGTGTGTGTTGTTGTCTACATTGATGACATCCTTGTCTATTCATCATCTGAAAAAGAACATCAGAGACAAGTTAAAAAGGATCTCGAGAGACTGCGTCAACATAACCTTTTTGCCAAGCTTGAAAAATGCGTTTTCAACGTAACTGAAGTTGAGTTCCTGGGATTCATATTGTCACCTAATGGGGTTCATATGGATTCGAAGAAGGTCGATGCAATCATCAAGTGGCCATCACCAACCTCGGTAAAAGGAGTTCAAAGCATGTTAGGCTTCGCTAACTTTTACCGCAGATTCATTCCTGAATTCTCCCGGATAGTCCAGCCCATCACCGCTCTGTTAAAAAAGAACAAACGTTTTGAATGGTCTACTGAAGCAGAACAAGCTTTTCAGGACTTAAAAGCTAAATTCATTTCTGCACCTGTTCTGAAACATCCTCGCCCAGAACTCCCCTACATCGTGGAAACGGATGCTTCTAGTCTTGCTATGGGGGCAGTGTTATCACAATGAGATCCGGTCACACACCAATTACATCCAGTAGCCTTTTGGTCCCGCAAATTCTCGGCTTCTGAGATCAACTATTCAATTACAGACAAGGAACTTTTAGCTATCAGATCGGCCTTTAAAGCCTGGCGGCATTATCTTTTGGGAGCCAGACACACAGTCACCGTAATGACTGATCACCGCAATCTACAATATCTGAAGACGGCCAAAGCTCAGTATTCCAGACAGCTTCGCTGGGCTCTGTTTCTGGCTGAGTTTGACTTTATAATTAATTATCGACCCGGCAGTAAAAACGGAAAAGCAGATGCCCTCTCTCGGATGGGAGTAGATGAACATTTGACCAATCCAGAACCAATACCCATAATCCCAGAACAAAGGATTTTGGGGTTGGTCAGCGCTCAATCCTTTGAAGACATCAAGACTACAGTCAAGTCACTCCTAACTCCGGCCGATTTGCAGGACTGGCAATTAAAGGGAAAAGAATTCTCAGTGGATCAAGACCTACCATATTTCCAAGGGCGATTGTACTTGCCCTGTGAGAAAATACAAAAACAAGTAATCTCCGGTTATCACGACTCTCTAATGGAGGGTCACCCTGGCATTACCAAAACCATGGAAAAGATCAAGAGACATTTCTGGTGGCCATCATGGAAGAAGGATATTAGAGACTTTGTAATCTCCTGCGGTGTGTGTGCCCAGAATAAAAGTCAGAAGGAGAAACCAGCCGGCCTTTTACACCCTCTGGATATTCCTCCCTGTCCATGGCATACCCTGTCCATGGATTTCATCACGGACTTACCTCCATGCTCAGGGCATAATACCATTTTAGTAGTCGTGGATCTATTCTCCAAGATGGCTCACTTCATTCCCCTGAAGGGCCTACCTTCGGCTTCGGTATTGGCCCGAGAATTCTTAGAAAACATCGTTCGGTTACACGGTTTTCCCTCGGTTTTAATCTCTGATAGGGGAAGTCAATTCATCTCCCACTTTTGGCGAAGTTGCTGTCGTCTAGCCCAAATTGATGTAAGACTTTCAACCAGTCACCATCCCCAAACTCACGGACAAACCGAGAGGACAAATCAGGCTCTAGATCAATATCTGCGTTGCATGCTCCAACAAACTGAAAGCCCTTGGAAGGATATTCTTTGGATCGCTGAATACGCTTACAACAATTCGACTCATTCTGGAACCGGGAAGACTCCCTTCTTCCTATTATACGGACATCATCCTAGAACCTCTAATCTGGATCCTCCCCAAGAATTCGAAACACCTGCTGTGGATCATTTACACTCAGAGATTACCCGTGCTTTTAAGGAAGCCACTGCCCATCTGCAAAGAGCTAAAGCTCAAGTCAAAAAAGGAGCAGATCAACACCGTAAAGAGGCCCCTCACTACGCAGTAGGAGATCAGATCTGGTTATCCACTAAGCACCTGCCTCTAAAAGGACCCCGCACCTTCAACCCGAGATACCTTGGACCCTACTCCATCTCTACCATAGTTAATCCGGTGGCGGTCAAATTGGAATTACCTGCGCATATGAAAATACATCCAGTATTCCATGTCTCCTTATTAAAACCAGTACAACCAGAAACCCGATTGACTGAACTCCCAGAACCTGTTTTGGTAGACGGAGAACTCTAATTCAAAGTAAAGAACATCCTAGACTCCAAAATCTCCAAATCTAAGTTATATTATCTGGTTGATTGGAAAGGATACGGCCCCCAGGAAAGGTCTTGGGAACCCTCAGAATATGTCCCCGCACCTCGTCTGGTCAAGAGATTCCATCTGAATCACCCCGACAAGCCAAAACCCCCGGAGAAGACACGCTTAGGAGGGGCCTTGAGGGGGGGTACTGTCATGATCACTGCTTCCAAGGAGCCAGGACCAGCCCAACGTCCTTGGAAGCAGGCCCCTAACCCTAATCCTAGGCACCAGCCGGTCCCCACGGGGACCTTTTGGACCTTGTCCTGGCGCCGGTGGCACCAGGCTCATCAGAATCATCGGTCCCGGCACTGGAAGCGCCGGGCTCATAATATGTGTGCAGATGCTTGGGTGGACTTACCTGCAGCAGACCATGCTGCTTACTTACCAGCCACTTAGAAGCCCTCTGTGAACAGGAACTACTTTCTTACCTGGGTGGGGCAAGCTCCACTCCCTGGATTCAGCACTGGAAAGCTTCTGGAACTGGAACTCTTTTCTTACCTAGGCGGGGCCGTGGAGGAAGACGCCTCATCACTCCAAGGCTATTTAAACCACACCCGATAGACGAAACGTGCTTTGCGTTATTCTGCATCTGCAGCAGAACGCTCACCGAGTCTGTTCCAGCCTTTCTTCTTTCGATCCTGAATCTGCAAGAATCATACTCACCATTCCTGTATCCAGTCGACAGCAGCACCTGCAGAGACAAGAAACAGCAGGTTAGCAAGGCAGTCTTAACTCGCAGTGCTTACTCACCTGATCCATCGGCTGCGGTCATTTCGGCACGCTGCACTTTCGCCTGTGAAGACAAAAGCATTGTCATTACTTACCAGCACTCCGTGAATTCTGGAATTCTTCACGTTGCATCGCCGCCTGCGGAGATAAAAGCATTGTATTTACTTACGGGCATTCCGCGGACTCCGGCGCTGCAAACAAACTTCTGAAAGACAAAAGAAGAGACATTAGACAGGTATTTACTTACGCCCATCGCGCTCTTCGCAATAGAACGCCTGCAAATACTCCGGTGCCTCTTCAGCACGAACTACGCTGCAAGGGAAAAGACAGTTAGAGCGCTTGCATTTACTCACGCATTTCCAGGCGCTTCATTTCATCTTCCTCAAGAGTCCTGCAAGCAAAAGGGGAGAAAAGCATTATACGAAGTCCTGTTCAATGTTAACGTGCCTTGCACCTAAAGACTATAAAGACTAAAAATGTGTCTGGAAACTCACCGCTCGTGCGATTAACGACGGTAACGGTCCTCTGAGTCCAAGAGGCCTATGTTTCACCAGTGAAGAAACTGGCAACAGCGCCCTGCATCAGACGCAGATGGAGAGCCCAGCATTCACCTATCTAAGGTGAGCACGTTGACCTGGGGGCTCTACGGAGAAGCTAGGTAGAGAGAGGAAGAGAGACATTAAACAAACCAGACCATTAACCCCTATATTCTTTGACCTGCAGAAACCTCACCTTACCAGTTCGTCACACAGTGCGAAGAGGTTCGACCCCAGAAGCCCATCGAGTCCTGCACATCACCTTTCGAGTCACAGACACCTTCCTGCCACGACCTGCGCCTCTGTGGGAATCAGGTGAGCGTTACACAATCGTCCTAGGAAATAAGGCAAGTCATTGCTTATGGTGAAATCTTTTCCTTTTTGTAACCAGTTCACTAAGTCTGGTGAGGTTACAAGTTGTTTAGTTTTTTCTTCAATATCCTCAATGGATTGTGAAGAAATCAGACCCACGATCCTTTGTTCAGGAATTATTGGTACAGGTTCTGGATTGGCAACGTTACTCCCATTCCAATTCGGGAAAGAGCATCTGCTTTGCCGTTCTTGTTGCCGGGGCGATAAGTGATCACAAAGTCAAATTCAGCAAAGAATAGAGCCCAGCGAAGCTGTCTGGAGGATTGAGCCTTAGCGGTTTTCAGATACTGCAGATTTCGATGATCGGTGATCACTGTGACGGTGTGTCTGGCCCGAGGAGATAATGCCGCCATGCCTTAAAGGCTGATTTAATCGCTAGAAGCTCTTTATCTGTGATGATGTAGTTGATCTCAGCCGCCGAGAACATCCGAGACCAGAATACCACAGGATGCAGTTGGTTAGTCTCTGGATCTCTTTGTGATAGGACTGCTCCCATTGCTAAGCTGGAGGCGTCGGTTTCAACGATATAAGGGAGGTCCGGGCGTGGGTGTTTCAGTATTGGCGCCGAGGTGAATTTAGCCTTTAGCTCTTGGAAGGCTTGTTCTGCTTCTGCGGACCATTCAAAGCGTTTATTTTTTCTTAAGAGGGCGGTGATGGGTTGTACCAGTCGTGCAAAATTCTGGAATAAATTTACGGGATAATTTTTGGCAAAACCTAGCATGCTTTGAACGCCTTTCACGGAAGTAGGAGACGGCCTTTTGAGGATAGCGTCTACTTTTCTCGGGTCCATGTGGACTCCTTTGGGTGTCAGAATACATCCCAAAAATTCTACCTCAGTGACATGAAAAACACATTTTTCGAGCTTGGCAAAAAGTTTATGTTGGCGAAGTTTTTCAAGGACCGCCCTAACATGATTTCGATGGTCAGCTTCTGAAGATGAGTACACAAGAATGTCATCTATGTAGACGACAACGCAGACATCAATGAGCTCTCTGAGGACATCATTCATAAAATATTGGAAGGCGGCCGGTGCATTGCATAGTCCAAAGGGCATCACTTGGTATTCAAATAGCCCATACTTAGTGCGAAAGGCCGTCTTCCATTCATCTCCTTCCTTGACCCGTACCAAGTGATAAGCTCCCCGGAGATCAAGCTTAGTATAAATACAGGCGTTTTTAACCTGGTCAAGGAGTTCCGGGATCAGAGGTAAGGGGTACCGGTTTTTTACTGTTATCTGGTTCAGAGCACGATAATCTATACAGGTTCTGAGGTCACCTTCTTTTTTTGGTACGAAGAACAGAGCCGAGGATGCAGGGGACTTCGACGGACGGATAAAGCCATTGGCCAGGTACTGGTCTAAATACTGTCGCAGATGAAGGTTCTCAGGCTCGGTAAGGGCGTAAATCCTACTGCAAGGGGAAGTTGCACCGGGTAGCAAATCTATCTGACAATCGTATGATCTGTGGGTGGCAAGGTGTTAGCCTGTTCCTTTTGAAAAACATCTTGGAACTCTCAATACTCTAGAGGTAATTGTGGACCGTCAGCCGTTACTGACGCTAGGCCAATGTTGGGTCGTGGATAACAAGTTGGTGTGCACTCTGGGAACTTTATCGTCTTTGCTCGCCAATCAATCTGAGGATTGTGTTTCTCCAACCAAGGAATCCCTAGAATTACTTGGAATTGAGGAGCCTTGATCACGTCGAACACAATTACCTCCTGATGCCCGTCTTGGCCTAGTATCGTCACTTCAGCAGTGGTATGGGTCACTGGTCCGGAGGCGATTTCCTTCCCATTCACCGTGGTAATGACGTCTTTAACCACCTTTGGACAAAGAGGTAAGTTCATCCTGGAAGACAATTCGCGGTCCACATAATTTCCAACTGCTCTGCTATCAATGTATGCCTTAATTGCATGCAAATGATCCGGTTGCTCTGGGTTTACGAGGACCATTGGCATTATGAAGTGCGAGGTCAAAGAACTGGTTTTTACGCTCAGCAAGCAGACCACTACACTTGTCGGGCGAGGTCGTTTCCCGGCTCAGGCTTTTCAGAACTCTTATCAGAAGCTCCCACTGTCTTCTTAGGTGGTTTCACCGGGCAATCTCGAAGAAGATGTCCTGAATTTCCACAATAGAGACATAGTTGCATTTGTCGTCTCCTGTCACGTTCCTTCTGGGTTAGGGGACCCTTTACAACCCCAATTTGCATAGGTTTGACGGCTTCAACTCCTTTGGTGTGACTTTGAGGCTTAGGGAACACTCGTGTTTCAAACCTGGATCGATCCACCTTTCTGTTTTGTAGTCTGTGATCCAATTGGACCACCAAATCAATGTACTCTGAACAATCCTGAGGAGGATTCACTACCTGGGCAAGGACGTCTTTGAGTTCGCCACGCAAACCCCTGTGAAAAAGCGTGATTCTTTTGTCCTCAGGCCATCTGGTTTCCACGATTAGCCTATTGAATGATGCAATGTAGGCCAAAAGATCTTGATTGCCCTGTCGTAGGGAAAGGAGTTAGTTGTCCAGGGCCTGCCCCTGGGAATGCCTTGCAAAAAGTCTTTCCATATTTGCCTGGAAGGTCGGGAAATCACAAAGGATCGGGTCATCCTGTGTAACCAGAGGGATCGACCAATCAGCGGCACTGCCGCTAAGATATGAAAGCACAAAGGCTACCTTAGTCTGGTCAGTCGGAAGGGCTGCAGGTCTACAAAGAAAGTGCAATCGGCATTGATTTATAAACACCGCAAACCTTTTAGGGTCACCAGAGAAGCGTTCAGGCGGTGCCAATGGCACATTTCCGGGTAGGTTGATTTGAACAGGATTGGCTGAAGCCGCTGGGATATAGGTCCCTCCTGAATTAGGTAGCGGGGTTTGCCCCGCTTGTGTCTGTAATAACTGTCTGGCGAGATCATCAGTTCGTTCTTTTGATATTATCAATTCCCTCCTAAGGGCGTTCGTTTCCTGGCGGGCAGCATGAACTTCAGCTCTTAATTCCCCTAATAACTGGGCCAGTTGGTCTGTGTCGGAAGTTTCCATATCGCCTGGGTAGGAGCTTATTGGTGGGCTTCGCGTTCTGTAATGCTCACCTGATTCCCACGGAGGCGCTGATCCCGGCTGGGCTGCTATCGTTTCTTCAAATGAGAAGCATAGAGCTCGGACGACTCTCAGGACTGGGCTTCCTCTTATCGAATGTTTGACTTGCAGGGTAAGTTTTCTGCAGGTGGAAGAAAAAGGGTTAATCACCGTTTGATGGGATTCCTTCTCCCACCAATCGCCAGTTTCTCCCACAGCCTAGCTTTCTACTTGTCTCGGCGAGCTCTCACCTTAGGCGTATAAATGCTGAGCTCTCCATCCTGCGTCTGGTGCAGGGGTGCGTGGATTCCAGTTACGTCACTGGATGAGTTCAGTGTTGAGGCTCAAGTCTTTTGCGGCCTTAGTTGTGGCACTGGTGCTGGGATGCCGAAGAGCGATGCCGCCGTTACTGCACGAGCGGATGCCTGTAAGTATACTCTAGTCTTTAGGCTTTAAAAGATGGGCACCTTAATAATGTCCCTTTTCCTTTGTTTCAGGCCTCGGGATGCTGTGGGCGTAGTTTTCCGTTGCCGCTGCACGTGCCGATGCACGTAAGTATAATGTTCGTTGGCCGCTTTTAATGGCACCTCTAATAATGTCCTTTTTCTAGTTTTCAGGTGCCGGGATGCAGCGGGCTTTATATCCGTTGCCACTGCACGTGCCGATGCACTTAAGTATAATGATCGTTGGCCGCTTTTAATGGCACCTCTAATAATGTCCTTTTTCTAGTTTTCAGGTGCCGGGGTGCTGCGGTTGATGCGGCCGCTTCTGTGCGTGCAAAAACTGGTAAGTTAAGATGAATGCGACTGCCTTCACCCGAACCCCTTTTTAATTATGTCCTTTGCCTTTCAGGTGCAGAGAAGCTGCCGAAGAGAAGGCCACGGTTAGCTCCGTTGCAATCACGGATGGATCAGGTAAGCGGGCGCGGCTGCGAGCGAGTTGCACTTTTCTAACCTTATGTTTATTCTTTGCAGGTTTTGCCGGTGACTGGATTCCGGGATCTGGTAAGTATTGTTCTGTGTCTTTCTTCTTCCACAGATTGCTGCGCGGAAGCTCAAAGATGACTCTGGACCTGGAATGCAGGAGCCGACTCGGTGAGCGTCCTGCTGCTGCTGCAGAATAACACGAAGCACGTGTTTTTCCTCGGGCGTGGTTTAAATAGCAGAGAAGTGCTTCCAGTGTGTGTTCTTCCACTGGTTCCACCCAGGTAAGAAAAAAGTTCCTGAATGGAGGGAATAGTTCCTCCCAGCCCTGATGGCTGGGGACTTCAACCAGACTGGATTGTTCTGGGTAAATATGCAGCATGGTCTGCCTCAGGTAAGTCCACCCAAGCATTATTACACTGTTTATCAATATGAGCCCGGCGCCTATGGCGCCGGGACTGAAACCCTTCATGAGCCTGGTGCCAAAGGCGCCAGGACACGTTCCAAAGGGCCCCTGTAGGGGTCTGCTGGGTCCGGAGTAGTGGAAGACGGGTCTGCTTCCGAGGGCGCTGGGCCAGTCCTGGCCCCTCAGGAGTAGCGCCCATGACAACGGTTTAGTTCCTAACCTGTATATCAAATGGGCCATGCAAGTGCAGAGGCATTTTGGTTTCCTAGCATTGTATGGCCCGTTGGGGATGCAAGCTGGGGAACAGCATGTTTGAATGTGCATGATGTAGTCCTGCAGCATAGCAGAGTGCGGTGGAGCAGATCACAGTCCTGACCAGAGATGTAGATAAAATGATTTTTTAATGAATTATAATTATGTAATGTGTGTTTGAATGCGTGAATGTATGATCTATGGGTGTGTGTGAGGTGAGTGAGTGAATTCTGCGTGTTAATGAGAAATTGAATGTTGTGTGAATGTGTGTACGCATGTGTTTTTTATGCTAGGCCAGGGAGATGATTTTGGTTACCGGGGGATAGAGGGGTGGGCATGGTGCAGCAACACCAGCATTTTCTACTGGGCATCTATCATATTGCATCCCTCGGGTTAAGCAAACATGATAAGTGCTATTACTTGTCTAGATTGGCCTACGTTGTGCATCCAGTTTGGGCACATTTATTATTATGGCATGGAAAATGTAAAGGCAAAGCCAATAGAAATATAATCTTATGTGGGGATACTATCATACATTGGCAGAGCCAGTGTTGACATGTTTTCTTATAGTATCATTACTGGCATTATACACAGAGAAAACATGTGTATGTGCTTTTATGGGAACACCATATGTTGGTGCAGCCAGCATTGAAATGTATGACCACAGCCAGCATAAAAATATGTTTTATACTGACATAAATTGTTGGGATAGTCATCATGAAAATGTGTTGGAAAATGTTCCTCTGCACAGTTGGTGACCTGCGTCTCTTTTTTCAAATTTTTTGATGAATTACCCTACAAAACCGATTGTAAACTGGATTTTTACCCAATTTTTCACAAAATGTGTGATGTGTAATGCATCATTATAACCAATTTTTCAAAAACCTTTCACAGGGGAGAACCTCCGCGAGCCCCACGCCCCCCCCCTACCTCCCACGATGGTACATGCTACATTGTTACGCTTGGTCTCAATTGCATATGTGCGGCAAATATTTACATCACTCAAGTAAAATAAAACATTATTCATCGCTTCCAACGGAAATGGAACATGAATTGTGCCCCCCTTGGCGCCTCGGACTGTCTCTACTGCATGCACATATGGGACGAAAAACACACAAACATGTACAGAGATGAAATTCACAAACATACAGCAATGGTAAGCCTGACTTTTGTTCAGACATGTCCAAACCGGACAGAAAGCACAGCAAAGTGTATAGAAGGAGACGTGAAAAACATAAATGTATTGCCACTAACGACAACACACAACGTGGGCAGGCGCGCAACACACAGAAAACACAAAACCTGTGCAAAAGTGGAATGGCATTTTCTGTGAAATGAAAATGGCGTTCAAGCTGTGGGAACCACACCTTTTGTCGGAGAAGGCGCTTCGTGGCAGCCACCCCTCGGTGTCCTTCGTGGGCCAGGTGTACTGTCCTTTCCCAGAGAGTTCCTGGGACGACCTCTTTGCAGCCTTTTAGCAGTACATTGTCCTCTACCACTGTTAATTCCTCTCGGACTTGGTCGAGCCACTTGACGTCTTCCCGTGTCATGTCCGTTTCTGCTCTTGCTTGCTGTCTCATGAGGGTCTTCTTGTTTGTCTGCAGGCAGTGCCTTGCGATTCGGAGTGCTGGGTCTAATTCCGACTGCACCGACAGTTCTGCCCATCCGACTGGCAGCGGTTGTAGGTGGTGTATGACATAGTTTATGTATGCGTCTGCGATGGATGGTTGAGACGCGGTTGAGGCCGTAGGATGACAGGAAAGGTAGTCCGCAGGGTTTTCCTCTTTCCCCGGTTGGTGCTTTACTGTGATTTTATAGTCTTGTAACCGCAGGCCCCATCTGGCTATTCTTGGCGGCATCCTGGCTTTGGGGTTACCGTAGATGGTGAGCCGTGCCTGGTGATCGGTGACTATCGTGAATTCCTTACCTAACAGAAACAGATGAAAATACTCGCAGGCCCATACTACTGCCAGGCTTTCTTTTTCCGCTTGCGAGTATGCCTGTTCCGTGGCCGTCAGGCTTCTGCTCGCATACGCCACTATGTGAATGTTGCGTGGCTCTTCTGGGTCCTTTTGGGTAAGTATGGCACCAAGTCCTATGGGGCTGGCGTCCACAATTATTTCAGTGTCTCAGCTGGCGTCAAAGTATACCATGTCTTCCGCCTGCGATATGGCACTTCGGATCGCTTTGAATGCCTTTTGGCACTCCTTTGACCATATGAATGGTGTGTCCTTGCACGTGAGCAGGCGTAATGGGTTGCTCACGGTGGCGTAGTCCTTCAGGTATCTGGAGCAGTAACTGGCCAAGCCCAGAAATGAGCGCAGGTCCGTCGTGTTTACGGGGGGGGGGCTGAATGGAGTGCCTTGACTTTTTCCGGATCTGGCCTCATTCCTTTGTCCGAGAAAATGTGGCCAAAGAATCTTAGTGATCCCTTCGAAAAAAACTCACATTTTGCTTTGCTTAGCGTTAGACCTGCTTCCTCCAATGCCTGACACACTCTGTGTAGTGAGGTGTCGTGTTCCTCTTGTGTTTTGCCGTATACTAGAACATCGTCTGAATAGTTCAAACAGTTTGGGACATGTTGAATCACTCTATGAATCTCCTCTTGAAAAATGTCAGCAGCAGAGGAGATGCCAAAACGGAGTCTTTTGTAATGAAAAAGGCCAAGGTGGGTTACAAAAGTGGTGATATATCGAGATTCAGGCGCGATTTCAATTTGGTGGTAACCTTTCGTCAAATCTAGCTTTGAGAACATTTTTGCTCCGTGGAGGAGATGGATCATGTCCGTGATCCTGGGTGCCTGGTGCCTCTCTCTCTCAATGTCGATGTTGGCTCTGCGCATGTCGACACACAGGCGTATGGATCCATCCGGTGACTTCTTGAGGACAGGGACGATGGGTGACACCTAGGGTGTGGGTCCCGATACGGGTTCAATTACGTTCATTTTGATTAGTTTGTCGAGTTCCTCTTCAACCTGCCTTTGAATATTGAACGGCATTCCTCGGTAATGTTGGGCCACGGGTTCGACGAGTGGATTTATGTGAAGGTGTACCTTCCTGTTCTTTAGTTTTCTGACGCCGGTGAATAATTTCGGGAAAGTTTGTTCAATCGCTTCTGGTTTGGCGAAATATTTATGAGCCATCAGCTGGTATAAGATGTGTACCAGTTCAATGTCTACTGCTGTTCTGAAACTTAGAATGCACCCGCTGTTGGCTTCGGTTTTTAGGATGTGCAGAGGGATCCTTGCTGTGTGTTGTTTATGAGTTCACCAAGCCGTGATCGTGCCTTTGCACGGCAAAGGTGTCATGGAGCCATAGGGGTAAATGTCCACCACGGCTTTCTTGATTTTTGGAGTTGGTGCAAGCGATTCATACGCTTGTTCGCTGATGATATTGACCGCGCTCCGGTATCTATTAGAAATTTTAGCGGGGCGTCGTTCACATGTAGCATCAGTACAGGGCTGTGTTGAGTAGCTGCGGTGTTGTCGTTTATGGCCCACACATAGCCCTTCTTCCTTTGATCTTCCTCTGATGATGGGGTGTCGCTGCTGGTGGGGGACCGTGTCTCAATGTATCTTACAAAATGCCTTCTGTGTGAACGTCTTGTGTCTCCAGATGAGCGTCTGTCCTCCCGAGTGTAGCAGCTTTTCCGATCGATGTCTTCTCTTCTCGTGGGTTTTCGGTCGCTCTCCCCTCTGGACCTGGGTGAGCTCTGGCGGATGTATCTGTGCCTGTCCTGAGTTCGGGGTTTGCCTGGTGTGTGTGCTGGTGCTGTAGTGATCCATGCCCCCACATGCGGCGCATTGCTGTCCTGTGGCCGGGCATTCCCCCGCATGGGGGTATTCGTACCCGCATTTGTAGCATGTGGCCTCAGGGCATTTTCCTGCTTGAGTAGGGTTCGAGCACAGTTTGTTGACTGTTTCAGTGTTTTCGACATGTTGTAAGGACACTTTGCCTAGGTTGTCCAGTTGTGAGTCAACTGCGGCTTCCATGCGGGCCAGTGCTAGGATTTCTTGCAGGACCTCTGCTTTTGTACGAGTTGTTTGCGGAATGGTTGTGAGAGGCACCCTGCGATCACTTGCGATCTGAGCGCTTCTTCATTGGAATATTTATGGAATTCGCAGTGTTTCAATTTAATGCAAAGGCGCATTACGAAATTGTCTATGGACTCTCCCTTTTCTTGTCTGGTCGTGTGAAATATGTGGCGTTCATAATCAACATTCGTGTGTGGTGCGAAATAGTCTGACAATTTGGCATGAAGTTCTCCATATGTGACGGTGTCTACATTAAGCAATTCACCCGCAATGTCTCTCACTGCCGGTCCCACTGCCATGAATAGTGTATTTTTTTGTCTTGTATCATCCGTTAAACCTATGGCACAGCGTAGAATTTGAAATCCTGGAGCCATATGGTCCAGCGGGGTCCTAGGTTTGAGGTGTCCTGTATTTCAAAGGGATTTGGCATGTGCATGACTTGTGACGCGCCCCCTTCATTTTGTGTGGGCTGGTTGATGCCTTGGGTGGCATCAGCTCCTCCTGACGATGCTGCTGCTGAGCCCGCCTCTCCTAATGATGAGGCTGTGGTGCTTGCTGAGGCTGACATTATGGCTGGTGTCCTGAGACCCTGTTTTCGAGTGGTGGGTGGTTGCTGCCTCTCAAGGCGTGCTTCGGTATGTTTCCCTCGTTCGGAGGGAGCGAGTTATGTGTTTAATTCTTCGTATTCTCTCCTCCCTGCCTTTGATGGGCCGGGGCTTCGGCCTCCTGCTCTGTCCTTGCCGGTCCTCTGCTTGTTGGGCCGCACGTGGGGTGAGCTGCACATGCCTTATGAGCGGCAGGCTCCTTATGCTGGGCGGAGCACGCGATAAGCGCTAGGCGTGGGCGGTGCTTACCCGTGTGATGCCTTCGATTCCCCCTGGGTCCGTGCACGGCCTTCGTGGCCTGCAGCTCCCTCAGCTGCTCGTGCCTTCCTGCAGTGCTCAGCCGCGCTGGGAAGCGGGCGCTTGTCTCCGCACTGGGGAGCAGGTGCGAGTCTCCTGCGCCCCTCCCAATAGCTGCGTGCTGTTATGTGCCGCTCCGTGGTGCCTCGTGAACCTGAGGTGGTGCACAGCTTGCCAGCTGCGGACGTGTCCGAGGCGCGCCGACGCGCTAGACTGCTCGGCTGCAGACCTCGACACGGCACTGGTGGGTCTCTTGACCGCTCGTCGCCATTGTTAGGTCCCCGCCTGGGGACTCACGGGTGCACCGGCTTCTCTGCCAATGATACGCGGGAGCCGGGGTCAGAACCCAACCTCCTTTATTAACTTACAGGCGGCAACTGCCGTACCGTTCCCCTCGTCCCTCCCCTTCCCCTGACGTCATGTCCTGGATGGTTTGCGCCAAGGCAGCAACGGCAGCCGGCCCACACAACGATGTGGACCAACTAACAGAAAAGGCGTGCATATGGCAAGATATATGGCATGTAACTAACTAGTTTGGCTCAGGCATACAAATCGCATATGAAATACATACACACAGACACAAACATTGTTGACAACAGAACATGCATGCACAAGAGCAGCCAGCAACCGGTGTTACCAGAAAAAAATACAGTTCGTGCATTGCCACAAAATCTGCATGAAAAAAACCTAACAAATCACATACTCGTGAAAAAGAAGGCATTTAAAAAAATAAAAAAAGTTTTCCAAGAAGTTAAGGTTAGTGCCTTTTAAAAACTAAAAGTAACGTTTTCAAGGGTTGTAAATGTCAGCTTTACTCAAAATGCTCATATTACGTAATACAAAATCCATACCTCTGCATAAAACCTAAACTCGCACTGCACCACTTCTTCAACACACTTTCTTGACTTTGTTGGTATTGGGGAAATAGTTGAATGTACTCCATTGTTGCATTTACTTTTTAGCCATAGGAACAACAACACTTCTTTTTTATTGTGATATGGTTTACTGCAAACCTTACACATATGAGAAAGTTAAAAACAATAAGGAATACATTTACAAAAAAAGATAAAAACCAAGATGTGGTCACAGTGCAAAAGACTATACAGCAAGTATTAACATTTACATAATCTTCTCAAATATGTTTTTGAAATGTACTTACAAAATGGAGTTAAGCTTATTGATAGTTAAAATTGTTTTCCAAAGATCAATCAATTCCAAATATATTCTGTACAAATAAACACAGGGTCATAAACATATCTCGTGAAAACTTCGCCACTTTATCCTTGAAGGGGAAGGCAATATATAATTAGATGTTTAGTTGTTTCCAATACACCAACATATCCGCATACTCGATTTTCGTTTTGCTTCGGATATATTTCTATATGGACCAACATGCTTCAAAGTTAGAAAAAGGTTTCACTTTAATCTTAAAAACAGAGGCTCCTATAGATTGGTATAGGGAAATGGATTCTATATTTTGGTATAGTTCCGAAGCCTCTTTCTGTATAGCATATCTCTTCTGCAAGGTACATTTAATTACCTTCTGTTCGTTCTCATTCCAAAGTGTTTACAACAGGTCCTTCTTAGCTAGCCCAAGAACTGATCCATCTACCTTGTCCTCACATTGTTTGTTTTTATTATACATATATATAACTTACAACACTTGCCTAATTTCATGGTTTTGCTGTGCTTAAGCCGCAGTGCACCTTAACCTATATATCGGTTATTTATTCATTGGAATTGCCAAACTTTGTAGCATTTACCTTTTACATGTGGGAACAATAACACTTTCATATATATATATATATATATATATATATATATATATATATATATATATATATATATATATATATATATTACATGGCCACAGTAGTGGCCATGTAGTTATGGTTAAGTTGGTGTTTCCATAGGAAGAGCACTTTTTGGGCGGCTTATAACTTCGCTCCCCCTGGACGAATCCTCACCAAACTTTGCAAAAAAAGTATATGGCGCACTCTGAATTCTTTTGTTTGCAAAGTTTGGTGAGGATTCGTCCAGGGGGGGCAAAGTTCTAGGGGGGTCCCAAAACGTTATTTTTCCCATAGACTGAATGGTAAAAATGTTTTGCTCGTGTCTACAGCCCAAACCGCTGGACGGATTTTCACCAAATTTGGACCAGGAGCAGTGGCTTGGCCCCAAAAGCGTGCTTTTGCAAATTTGGTGAAAATCCGTCCAGTAGTTTTTTTTTTTTTTTAAATATGTTTTTATTGACAATGGACATAGCAAAGTGGACCTCGCGGCCCTTTCAACCAGCAATTAATGCAAAAGAAATCACATTGTCGGTAACATTTTCTGATTTAAACCCCCATTATCTTAACTCCCAATCCCAATTCCCCCCTCCCGCTCCCTCCCCCCAAGCGATGAGCATGCCAGGTTTAGAGAAGATGCAACTACTTTAAGCATAAGGGAGTACACTTGCGTAGCACTTGGTAGTAAAACATGTTCCTTGAAACAGTGGGGTAGTACCAAGAAAAAGATAGGCCAGGGTCAGACTCGGCCTCCAAGGGGCATGAGACCCTGTGTAGAGTAAGCCTTTGTACAATCCCTCTATTATAAACGCATAGAGGTACAGTCGTCGTGCAGCAGCACTGCTGTCCATTCTTGTGTAAAGTCAGACATAGTGTCATTTGCTAATGCAGTAAGTTTTTCGTAGCTGAAAATCGCCCTAAGTTTGCATAGCCACTCCTCTTTGGAAGGGGCCAGGCCACTCTTCCATTTTTGTGCGAGTGCCAGCCTTCCTGCCCGTAACATAGCACCAATGACTTTAGGGAACGCATTCACTTCCGACTCCGGCATGGGGGAGCCCAGTAGGATTTCCAATGGGTGCAGCGATGGACCATAACCCTCAATATCCTTAATCCAGCTAAGTAGTTCCGTCCAATAAACCTGTATGGACGGGCAGTTCCACCACATGTGAAACCAGGTTCCCCGTTGGTGGCACCCCCTGGGGCAGAAAGGGGAAACATCCCGGTACATCCTTGACAACAAAGCTGGGGGGCGATGCCAAGAGTGTAGGATTTTAAAGTTATGTTCCATGGCTGCTGTATATAGGGAACCCGTGAAAATACACTTAAAAACCGCCCTCCAAGTGTGGTCATCTATTGACATTCCCATCCTCTCTTCCCATATGCGCTTGAAGGGTTGTCTACCCTCTAGGTCCGCCGTATTCAGTACACTGTAGAATTTAGCCAACAAACCTTTACGCGATGTACTCTTGGCCAGAATAGGTTCGAGAGGGGTGAGGGGGCGACTAAGGCGTCCGGACCACAGTGGCTGGGTGAGTATCCCTTTGAGCCTCAGAAATTCAAAAACCGTGGGGGGCCTATCCATCAGGGCCTCCTTCAAGCTATCGTATTCGATGAAGCCTTCTTCCCGTGTGAGTTGGGAGATTCTTTCCAGGCCCATGTCGGACCAAGCCTGGGTGTCTCGGAAGCCCCTCCTGCCCAGGTCAATGGGTGGGCCCCAGAGCGATGTCAGTGGAGAGGGCCACGAAGTCAACAATTTATTAGCTTTACTGGGTTTCCACAGCGACCAGAGGACTGCAAGAGTGGGATGTGTCCTGAGCTGTGGGGGGAGGGACCTGGGAGAGGCCCATAGGTAGTCCCTGACCTTTTTCGGGTGAGCGTGGTTGTCTTCAATGTAGGTCCAATACGTGCGCATGTCGTCCCTCATATGCTCCAACATTACCCTAAGCTGAGCTGCTTTGTAGTAGAGTCTAAAGTCGGGGAGTCCAAAGCCACCCTGGGATTTTGGGAGGGTCAGAGTGGAGGTTTTAACCCTGGGTCTTTTGCCATTCCAGATAAATTGTAGGACACGAGACTGGAGCACGTCAAAGAAGGCCTCGGGTATCACAATGGGAAGGGCGGAGAAGAGATAGAGAAGGCGAGGTAGTATATTCATTTTCACTGTAACCATGCGTCCGATCCAGGAGAGTGTGAGGGGAGCCCATCTCTTGAGATCCCTACTAACCCGGGCGAGAATATCAGGAAAGTTGCTCTGGTATATATGTGACAGATCTCTGGGAATACAGGTGCCCAGGTAAACTGTGGATTCTCGCTCGATTCTAACCCCCAGAATATCGGTATTGTTTCCGATATCTCGTTCTCCCGGGCCCATGGGCATGATGCTTGATTTGGACGCATTTATTCTCAGCCCCGAAAAGGAGCCAAAGGAGCGTATAAGGTCAAACAGCCTCGGAAGGGATCTATGAATGTTAGTCAGATAACAGAGTATATCATCTGCGAATAGGGACAGTTTAAAATCACACTCACCACACCGTAATCCCGTAACTTCCGGGTCACTCCTAATCGCTATGGCCAGGGGCTCCATGGCCAGAGCATATAAAAGGGGTGATAGGGGGCATCCTTGTCTGGTGCCCCTGGAAAGGGAAAAGGGCTCTGAAGTACCCCCGTTAACTAACACTCTCGCCGAGGGCGAGTTGTATAATGCCGCGACCCACCCGCGGAAATTATCTCCCAGTCCCATTTTCCGAAGAACTTTGATCATGTAGGGCCATTCGACGCGGTCGAAGGCTTTCTCCGAGTCGAGCGAAAGGAGGTATCCCTCCACTCCCTGTTCGGAAGCCTCGTGCATAAGGTCGAGAGTCTTTCTTATGTTATCTGACCCCTGGCGCCCCGGGATAAAGCCCACTTGGTCCCCATGTACGAGGGTAGGGAGGAGTTTTGCCAATCTATTCGCCAAAAGTTTGGCCAATATTTTAACATCGGTGTTTAGCAGCGATATGGGGCGATAAGATTGGCAAAAAGCTGGGTCTTTGCCTTCTTTAGGTAAGACCACTATTAAGGCTGACATCATCGTGGGCGGGAGGGTACCTTGTCTAAGTGCAGAGTTGAACAATTTGGCCAGAAAGGGGGCGAGCGTAGATCTATAGGTCTTGTAAAATGTAACCGAGAAGCCGTCATCTCCCGGGGCAGAGCCACTCTTTAGGGAGGAGATCGTGTCGACGATTTCCTCCGGAGAGATGGGGATTTCCAGGGTGTCTGCCTTCTCTGGGAGTAGGCCCGGGACAGGAAGGGAATCCAGGAATCTATCAACATCCATCCCGTCCCCCCCATAATCTGAGCTATACAGTTTTTCATAGTATAGCCTAAATTGGTCAGTTATTTTGGAGTCCCTTGCGGTTGAGTTCCCATCCGGTGAGCGGATTGAATTTACTCTCCTGCTACTCCTAAGTTCGCGGAGTCTCCAGGCCAGAATCTTATCGGCCTTTTCCCCCTTTTCCATATACTTTTGTTTCAAGAATGAGAGCTTCCTTTCTATTTGCCCCACCTGAAGGTCGGCCAATCTGGTGCGCAGCTTCTGCAATTCCTCCCATTGCCCAGGAAACATCTGTGTTTTTAGTTTACCGCCCGGTTGAATGGCCTCTATCTTGCTTTTCAAATCCTTCTCTTCCCGGTCCCTCTCCCTTTTTTTCCCCGCTCCGATGCCGATCAGGGTACCCCTAATCGTTGCCTTAAATGCCTCCCATACTCCACTGGTGCTAACCTCCCCGTTGTCGTTAAGGGTGAAATAGTCTTCTATGGCTGTCAGGAGGGTTTGGCGTGTTTCCTTGTCATGTAGAAGAAGATCGTTACAGCTCCAACGGGATCCGGTTACAGGGGCCGGGGGGAGGCCGATCCTAATCTTAACCATATCATGATCCGTCCAGGGGACGGTCTCCACCCCAGCACCCGCGACCTCTTCCTGCAGTGATGAGTCTACCAGAATATAGTCTATGCGTGAGAAGACAGCATGGGGTCTAGAGTAAAACGTGTAGCTGGGGTTCATGCCTTTCTTGGGTGCACCCGTGTCACACAACCCCAATTCTCCATTCACTTCCTGAAAGGCTAGTGCCAACTTTTTGTGGAGCCGGCTGTTGGGGCAAGGGTTCATCGATTTCCTATCCCTCTCGGGACACAACACCATATTAAAATCCCCTCCCACCAGGATGGTGCCCTCCGCGAATGCCATTATCGTCCCCTTCATGTTCTCCCAAAAGGTGTCCTGCGCTTCATTTGGGGCATAAATGCAAACCAAAGTAAACAAACGTCCCCGCACATCCCCTTTTACCATGAGATACCGGCCTTCCGGGTCTGCCTTAGACGTTTTAAACCCAAAGTGAGCCTCGGGGGATACCAGTAGGGCTACTCCTCTCTTCTTTGACTGGGTGGAGGCAGTGTACATCTGCTCTATGTGTTTAGCCTTGAGCTTGGGCTCCTTTCCCCGAACCCAGTGAGTTTCTTGCACAAAGAGAACGTGTAACCTCGCCCTTGTAAATTCCCGTATGAGCAGAGACCTCTTGGTAGGCGAGTTGAGACCCCGGACATTTAAGGTCCCCACTGACAAGGATTGGAGTGAATCATCCATTAGGGCACAGTATGAAGCTCATTACTCCAATTTCAGAGACGCAAGCGTCGTTACTCCCATAATGCTTTTGTACTTCCCTGAGGGCTAGTGACAGTCCCCGGTGTATGATCGGGTCCCCAAACCTTGGCGCGCTATAACAGTTCCCCCAACACCCCAACTTCTCCCCTTCTCTCCCCCCACCCCCCGCCCCCCTGATCGCCTGGTTGTGTTGAGACATTGTTCCTAAATCACACAACAGGCCACCCGTGTCTCCCCCCTCCGGGCTTTAGAACTCAACATTAACACCCATTCGAGCCCCCCCTCTCTCCCTCCCGGGATCAATACAAAGCGAGGAAAAAAGAAGAAATGCCAATATCCCCCATCACAGTAACAATAAATGAATTATTCGTCGGACACCATTAGCTCGCTTCAGTCAATCTGCGGGTCCGGTGATGTTGGGGCCACTCTCCTGAATTTTCTCTGGCCTCGTACTCTGCGCCTTTCCTTCGGAGCTTTGATTCCCTTTGGGCCCAACGGGATGCGCTCCCGATCCCGGTCTCCCGTTTCCAGGCCTGAACTGTCTAGGAGTTCACCCGTCACTCTTTGAATGTCATCTTCGGTGATCAAAGCATATTTATATCCCTCGAGCTCGAAAGAGAGTGAGAATGGATACCCCCACCTGTAGCGGACTCCCTTGGCTTGGAGCATTTTTGTCAGAGGGGAGCAAAGGCGGCGTCTCGCTAGGGTAAAAGCCGACAAGTCTTGATATACCGATATCTGGGCCCCTTCCCATTCCACCGGGCCTTTCTTGCGAGCAAGCTCAAGGATTCTGCTTTTCTCGGAAAAGTAGTGGAAGCGTACTAATACTGATCTGGGGCCTCTGGAGGACGCCCCCGCTCTGTGGGCCCTGTCAATTGTGGGTTCGTTGGTGTTGGACCCTTCAAAGAGCACCCTCACCACCGCGTGGATTGCCTTGACAATGTCTGCCTGGGTTTCCCCATCTTGTTCCGGGAAGCCCAGGAAGCGTAGGTTGCAGCGACGTTCCCTATTTTCCAGGTCATCCATTTTTAGGGAACATTTCTCTTCTCTTCTCTCCAATTCCGACAGGCGCATGTCAAATTGCGTCTCGAAAATGTCACTCGAGGCTGTGTTGTTCTCCAATGCCTGCACCCTGTCGTCTATAGTGTTCACCTTTTTGTCTAGGGAGTCTAGCCTGAGGGCAATATCAGCTCGGAAGCCTCTGATTTCCTCCAGCAGGGCCGTCATCCCCCTAGAAACCGTGCCAGCGTCCACGGACTCCTGCTGTGTTTGGGCCGCCATTCCAGAGGCCTTCCGAGGCTCAGGGGGTGAGTGAGGGCGACGGAACTGTTGTAGGGCTAACCTCCAGCTCATAGAACCTCACCCGGGTTCTTCACTTCCCCTGGGGTTGTCCTCCCCCGTCTGTATTGGTCGCTGAGAAACTCTCAGTTCTGCTATGTTCGGGGCGGGATGTGGGTTATTGTTTTTCGGGGACCCTCACCCGCCCCGCCGTGGAATCAAGGGGGAGGGCGTCCGCTCTGCTAGGCCCCGCGCAATCCAGAAGACCAGTTCACCGCTCAGGGGGCTCTTTGCTGTCCGCTTATTCCTTTTTTATTTTTTTTTTTTATTTTTTATTTTTTTTATTTTTCTTTTCCCCTTATAAATATTTTTAATTATATTATTTTTATGTTAAGTTGGCCTTCCCCCTCCTCAGGTCTCCTGGGGCCCCCGCCTTCCGTCTAGAGCAGGGCCGAGTCTCCTTACCCCAAGAGCCTGCGGGCTGTTGTCCTGCGTAGGCCTTGTCACGCTCCTCTCCCGTCTTACGGAGCGGAGCGCAGCCTGGGTCCCCCTCTTGCGGTGCCGCCCTGCTGCGCCTCCAGGGCAGCCGCGACGGCTTCCAGGCACGTCTCTCCGGCCTCCGGCGCTGTCGGATGGGTGGCGGGATCGCCCGCCGGGGTCGTCTGGGCCTCTGTTGGCCGGATTCGAGCCCGGGCTCAATGCTGCTCCTACGCGGTGCCGCGGGGCAGCCGGGGGGAGGGGCCTCCCTCGTTCGAAGTTCTCGAGCTGCGATCTCCGGATCTAGGTCTCCGCGGGACCTCAAACTTGGGCTGGGGGTGCTCGGGACCGTAGTATTAGTGGGGGTAGTGGCGATTCCTCACTCCGGGGGTGTCGGGGGGGGGCTCAGGTCCCGCGAACAATGCCCAGATGGGGAGACGCGCTGAGATGCGTCAGTACATCTCGGCGCCCCCTGGTGGATCTTCGTAGTTTTTTTTTAAATGACCAAAAAGCAGGTAAAAAAAATGTGTGATATCTGTGTTCGATCCGCGGACACACTTCCCTGTTCGCTCCGTGGACAGTGTCCTGATTGGCCGAGCGGCTTACGTCATGTCCGCGGACATGCAGCGTGTTCGCTGATTGGACGGTGTGAAGCGTGAAGCGCGTCAGATTTTCGGTAGCGCCCGCAGTCTTGGATTCGCGAACGTCCGCGGACAGCACAGTGAAAGTTTGTTCAAAATGTGTATTTAGTAGAGTGTGTTGGTGTGTAGGAGTGTTTGGGGAGGATGGGAGGGTATGAGATAGGTTGAATGTTGTCCTTTTTTATGTGGTAGACTTTCTTTTTGTGTTCGATTTGTTTGCGGACATCACAGGTGTTCTGAAATGTTCTAAATAAACTGAATGGGGGGTGTTCTGAGGACTCAATATGTGTCTGCTTTGTTCGCAAGCAAGCTGAAACTGTTCTAAGAACACTTGCGGTGTCCTGAAATGTTCGCAATTAAACAAAATGGGGGTGTTCTGAGGATGCTGTCCGTATTGTTCTGTGGCAAGCTGAATGTGTTCTAAGAACACTCGTGGTGTCTGAAATGTTCGCAAATAAACAAAATGGGGGTGTTCTGAGGACGCTGTCCGTATTGTTCATTGTGAAGTTGAAAGTGTTCTAAGAACTCTCGTGTTGTCCTGAAATGTTCGTAGGGGGTGTCCTGAAGACGCTGTCCGTATTGTTGTTTGTCAAGTTGATTGTGTTCTAAGAACACTCGGTGTTGTCCTAAAATGTTCGTAGGGGGTGTCCTGAAGACGCTGTCCGTATTGTTCGTTGTCAAGTTGAAAATGTTCTAGCAAACTCGCGGTGGCCTGAAATGTTCGTAGGGGGTGTCCTGAAGACGCTGTTCGTATTGTTCGCTGGCAAGTTGAATGTGTTCTCAGAACACTCGCGGTGTCCTGAAATGTTCGCAAAGAAACAAAATGGGGGTGTTCTGAGGACGCTGTCCGTATTGTTCGTTGTCAAGTTGAAAGTGTTCTAAGAATACACGCGGTGTCCGTATTGTTCTTTGTCAAGTTGAATGTGTTCTAAGAACACTCGCGGTGTCCTAAAATGTTCGTAGATAAACAAAATGGGGGTGTTCTGAGGACGCTGTCCGTATTGTTCGATGGTAAGTTGAATGTGTTCTAAGAACACTCGTGGTGTCCTGAAATGTTCGTAGCGGGTGTCCTGAAGACGCTGTCCGTATTGTTCGTTGACAAGTTGAAAATGTTCTAAGAACTCTCGCAGTGTCCGGCAATGTTCGCAAATAAACAAAATGGGGGTGTTCTGAGGACGCTGTCCGTATTGTTCGTTGTCAAGTTGAATGTGTTCTAAGAACACTTGCGGTGTCCTGAAATGTTCGTAGGGGGTGTTCTGAGGACGCTGTCCGTATTGTTCGGTGGCAAGGTGAATGTGTTCTAAGAACACTCGCGGTGTCCTGAAATGTTCGTAGGGGGTGTTCTGAGGACGCTGTCCGTATTGTTCGGTGGCAAGGTGAATGTGTTCTAAGAACACTCGCGGTGTCCTGAAATGTTCGCAAATAAACCAAATAGGGGTGTTCTGAGGACGATGTCCGTATTGTTCGTTGTCAAGTTGAAAGTGTTCTAAGAACTCTCGCGGTGTCCTGAAATGTTCGTAGGGGGTGTCCTCAAGACGCTGTCCTTATTGTTCGCTGGCAAGTTGAAAGTGTTCTAAGAACACTGGTAATGTCCGCAGACATTAAAAGTTTCCATAGGCCATAGTTGAAATGTTTGACTCTATGGGTGTGATATGCTGCGGTGGTTGTGGCCAGGGCATAGAGTGTTGGGTGCATGACCATTTGGTCATGCACCCAACACTCTATGCCCTGGCCACAACCACCGCAGCATATCACACTTATAGTTGCTTATAACTTTGGGTCAAAAACAAATTTATAAGGAACAAAGTTATAAGATATTATGGGTGTAATATGCTGTGATGGTTGTGGCCATGGTATAGAGTGTATAATATACTTACTGTTTGGTTTAGTAACTGGAGTACATGTATTGCTTGTTAATTTCTGTGATAAAAGAAAATAGCATGTTAGTATTAGTATTTTGTAATGACTTATTACATTGTATAATCAACATTTTTTTTTTGGCCCCTCATATTTAATAGATTACAAGCCAGAGTACTGTGCAATTTTCTCAGTTTCTGTGTTCGTTGCTAAAATCATTGGGTCTGTGGAGAAAAAAAAATCCATGTTGGATTAAAAAAAAACCTTTTTCTGTTATGCTACAGTTTCTTTGTTTGTTTGTTTTCAGTGTTGACTTGTTGCTTCTGGCTAATGCTTTATACATTGGGTTGTTGCATTTTTTGGAGCACTAACATATTATTTATTTGTTTGGATATTATGAAATTTTGGAGCAGTTAAATACCAGTAGGCGTATTCTAACTGTCTATTTATTGATATATTTTAGTGGTATTGATTTATCTGTTTGGATATTGTTCAATTTTTGGACAGTTCGATACCAATTGGCGTATTCTAACTGTCTATTTTTTTTATATATTTTAGTGGTATTGATTTATCTGTTTCGATATTGTTACATTTTGGGACAGTTAGATACCAATTGGTGTATTCTAACTGTCTATTTTTTGCTCTAATTTAGTGGTATTCATTTATCTGATTAGTTGTTGTACAATCTTTGGGCAGTTAGATAGCTTTTGGAATATTCTAACAGTTTATATTTTTTTACTACAAGTTTAAGTACAGTTTAGTTATCAAATTTTGGTTTTAAGAACATTAAATAAGCGTTTGTAAGATTTGCTGGTAATCTCTGCTTTAGAGTAATGGTACTATCATTACATTCAAACCATCCACATTTCTTTTTATATATCCAGTCTAGTGCCCTGAATTGGTTGTGGCTCTTGCGTGGTAGATTATACCTATTGTTGTGAAGGTTTTCTTACCAAGTGATATTTGACCATGTGTGAATCCAGTCAGCTTGCAGTTGTTTTTGATACCATCTGCATTGTAATGTAGAAGCATTAGTATTACGTATTTACTATGTGTTTGTATTACTAACGTGGAGCGATTATCTGAATTGCAGGTAGAACATAATTACCATGGTTTGCATTTTGTACAAGTTGTTGAAATGGAATGGATTCACAATTAGGTATTGATATATATATGAAGCGTTCATTGGGGATTTCTTCTTGTGTCACATTGTTGCAGAGAGTGCATGTATGTTTCCACATGTATGAAATCTGGAAGATTTCATTTATAGGTATGTTTTTGTTTTCCAGTACTTGTAGTAAGTACATTAGAAATTCTTGTGGATCTTCCTGTGAGTTTATAGTGAATTTCACCATTCCAGCACAGTAGTCCAATTGTTGACTTATTCCATAAACACTATACGTGTTGTCAGGATTGTTTGCTGCATTTCTGTGAAGTATTAACATTTGCATACACAATGGGTCTGTACTGTGTAAGTAAATGTTAACAATTGGTGGTAATTGAAATAGAATATTCATTGCTACATTTGCCCCGTGTCTCCCTGATGTTGCCCCCACCCCCCGCTCATGTCCCGTGTCTCTCTCATGTTACCCTCCACCCCCCTCTCATGCCCCGTGTCTCTCTCCTGTTACCCCCTCCCCCCTCTCATGCCCCGTGTCTCTCTCCTGTTGGCCCCCCACCCCCCTATTATGCCCCGTGTCTCCCTGCTGTTTCCCCCCACGCCCCTCTCATGCCCTGTGTCTCTCTCCTGTTCCCCCACCCCCCACTCATGCCCCGTGTCTTCCTCCTGTTACCCCCCACCCCTCTCTCATTCCCTGTGTCTCTCTCCTGTTACCCCCACCCCCTCTCATGCCCCGTGTCTCTCCCCTGTTCCCCCCACCCCCCGCTCATGCCCCGTGTCTCCCTCCTGTTCCCCCCACCCCCCTGCTCATGCCCCGTGTCTCCCCTGTTCCCCCACCCCCCGCTCATGCCCCGTGTCTCCCTGCTGTTGCCCCCCACCCCCGCTCATGCCTCGTGTCTCTCTCCTGTTACCCCCATCCCCCGCTCATGCCCCGTGTCTCCCTCGTGTTCCCCCACCCCCCGCTCATGCCCTGTGTCTCCCTGCTGTTGCCCCCCACCCCTCGCTCATACCCCGTGTCTCCCTCCTGTTGCCCACCACCCCACGCTCATGCCCCGTGTCTCTCTCCTGTTGCCCCCCACCCCCTGCTCATGCCCCATGTCTCCCTGCTGTTGCCCCCACCCCGCTCATGCCCAGTGTCTCTCTCCTGTTACCACCCACCCCCGCTCATGCCCCGTGTCTCCCTTGTGTTCCCCCCAGCCTCCGCTCATGCCCCGTGTCTCCCTGCTTTTCCCCCCGCTCACGCCCTGTGTCTCCCTGCTGTTGCCCCCCACCCCCGCTCATGCCCTGTGTCTCTCTCCTGTTGCCCCCCACCCCCCAGTCATGCCCCGTGTCTCCCTGCTGTTGCCCCCCACCCCCGGTAATGCCCCGTGTCTCCCTGCTGTTGCCCCCCACCCCCTGCTCATACCCCGTGTCTCCCTCCTGTTGCCCCCCACCCCCCACTCATGCCCCGTGTCTCTCTCCTGTTACCCCCCACCCCCCGCTCATGCCCGGTGTCTTCCTGCTGTTGCCCCCCACCCCCTGCTCATGCCCCGTGTCTCCCTGCTGTTGCCCCCACCCCGCTCATGCCCCATGTCTCTCTCGTTACCACCCACCCCCGCTCATGCCCCGTGTCTCCCTGCTTTTCCCCCGCTCATGCCCTGTGTCTCCCTGCTGTTGCCCCCCACCCCCGTTCATGCCCTGTGTCTCTCTCCTGTTGCCCCCCACCCCCCGGTCATGCCCTGTGTCTCCCTGCTGTTGCCCCCACCCCCGCTCATGCCCCGTGTCTCCCTCGTGTTCCCCCCACCCCCCGCTCATGCCCCGTGTCTCCCAGCTTTTCCCCCGCTCATGCCCTGTGTCTCCCTGCTGTTGCCCCCCACCCCCGCTCATGCCCTGTGCCTCTCTCCTGTTGCCCCCCACCCCCGGTCATGCCCTGTGTCTCCCTGCTGTTGCCCCCCACCCCCGGTCATGCCCCGTGTCTCCCTGCTGTTGCCCCCCACCCCCGCTCATGCCCTGTGTCTCTCTCCTGTTGATCCCCACACCCCGGTCATGCCCCGTGTCTCCCTGCTGTTGCCCCCACCCCTGGTCATGCCCCATGTCTCCCTGCTGTTGCCCCCCAACCCCCTGCTCATGCCCCGTGTCTCTCTCCTGTTGCCCCCCAGCCCCCGCTCATGCCCCATGTCTCCCTGCTGTTGCCCCCACCCCCCACTCATGCCCCGTGTCTCTCTCCTGTTACACCCCACCCCCCGCTCATGCCCCGTGTCTCCCTCGTGTTCCCCCCACCCCCCTCTCATGCCCCGTGTCTCCCTGCTGTTGCCCCCACCCTCTGCTCATGCCCCGTGTCTCCATGCTGTTGCCCCACACCCCCGGCTCATGCCCCGTGTCTCTCTCCTGTTTCCCCCCACCCCCGCCTATGCCTCATGTCTCTCTCCTGTTACCCCCCCACCCCCCGGTTATGCCCCGTGTCTCCCTGCTGTTGCCCCCACCCCCCGCTCATGCCCCGTGTCTCCCTGCTGTTGGCCCCATCCCCCGCTCATGCTCCGTGTCTCTCTCCTGTTGCCCTCCACCCCCGATCATGCCCCGTGTCTGCCACCTGTTTCCCCCCACCCCCCGCTCATGCCCCGTGTCTCTCTCCTGTTACCCCCCATCCCCCTCTCATGCCCTGTGTCTCTTTCCTGTTACCCCCCACCCCCTCTCATGCCCCGTGTCTCTCTCCTGTTGCCCCCCAACCCCCAGTCATGCCCCGTGTCTCCCTTCTGTTGCCCCCCACCCCCGGTCATGCCCCGTGTCTCCCTACTGTTGCGCCCCACCCCTGCTCATGCCCCGTGTCTCTCTCCTGTTACCCCCCGCTCATGCCCCGTGTCTCACTCGTGTTCCACCCACCCCCCGCTCATGCCCCATGTCTCCCTGCTGTTGCCCCCACCCACCGCTCATGCCCCGTGTCTCCCTCATGTTGCCCCCCACCCCCCGCTCATTCCCCGTGTCTCTCTCCTGTTACCCCCACCCCCCTCTCATGCCCCGTGTCTCTTTCCTGTTGCCCTCCACTCCCCGGTCATGCCCTGTCTCTCCCTCCTGTTGCCCCCCACCCCCTGGTCATGCCCCGTGTCTCTCTCCTGTTGCCCCCCAACCTCCGGTCATGCCCCGTGTCTCCCTCCTGTTTCCCCCCAACCCCCGGTCATGCCCCGTGTCTCCCTCCTGTTGCCCCCCACCCCCCGGTCATGCCCCGTGTATCCCTCCTGTTGCCCCCCACCCCCCACTCATGCCCTGTGTCTCTCTCCTATTACCCCCCACCTCCCTCTCAGGCCCCGTGTCTCTCTCCTGATGCCCCCCACCTCCCGGTCATGCCCCGTGTCTCCCTGCTGTTGCCCCCCACACCCTGCTCACGCCCCGTGTCTCTCTCCTGTTACCCCCCACGCCCCGGTCATGCCCCGTGTCTCCCTGCTGTTGCCCCCCACCCCCCGCTCATGCCCCGTGTCTCTCTCCTGTTGCCCTCCACTCCCCAGTCATGCCCCGTGTCTCCCTTCTGTTGCCCCCCCCCCCCGGTCATGCCCCATGTCTCCCTGCTGTTGCCCCCTGCTCATGCCCCGTGTCTCTCTCCTGTCGCCCCCACCCCCGGTCATGCCCTGTGTCTCTCTCCTGTTGCCCCCCACCCCCGCTCATGCCCCGTGTCTCTATCATGTTGCCCCCCCCACCCCCTGCTCATGCCCCGTGTCTCTCTCCTGTTACCCCCACCCCCCTCTCATGCCCCGTGTCTCTCTCCTATTACCCCTTACCCCCCACCCGCCTCTCATGCCCCGTGTCTCCCTCGTGTTCCCCCCACCCCCGGCTCATGCCCCGTGTCTGCCTGCTGTTGCCCCCCACCTCCCACTCATGCACCGTGTCTCTCTCATGTTGCCCCCCACCCCCCCGCTCATGCCCCGTGTCTCTCTCCTGTTACCCCCTCTCATGCCCCGTGTCTCTCTCCTGTCGCCCCCACCCCCGGTCATGCCCTGTGTCTCTCTCCTGTTGCCCCCCACCCCCGCTCATGCCCCGTGTCTCTATCATGTTGCCCCCCCACCCCCTGCTCATGCCCCGTGTCTCTCTCCTGTTACCCCCACCCCCCTCTCATGCCCCGTGTCTCTCTCCTGTTGCCCCCCACCCCCCACTCATGCCCCATGTCTCTCTCCTGTTGCCCCCCACTCCCCGGTCATACCCTGTGTCTCCCTCCTGTTGCCCCCCACCCCCTGGTCATGCCCCGTGTCTCTCTCCTGTTGCCCCCCAACCCCGGTCATGCCCCGTGTCTCCCTCCTGTTGCCCCCCAACCCACGGTCATGCCCTGTGTCTCCCTCCTGTTGCCCCCCACCCCCCGGTCATGCCCGTGTCTCCCTCCTGTTGCCCCCCACCCCCCACTCATGCCCCGTGTCTCTCTCCTATTACCCCCCACCCCCCTCTCATGCCCCGTGTCTCTCTCCTGTTGCCCCCCACCCCCCACTCATGACCCGTGTCTCTCTCCTATTACCCCCCACCCCCCTCTCAAGCCCTGTGTCTCTCTCCTGTTGCCCCCCACCCCCGGTCATGCCCCGTGTCTCCCTTCTGTTGCCCCCTACCCCCCGGTCATGCCCCATGTCTCCCTGCTGTTGCCCCCGCTCATGCCCGTGTCTCTCTCCTGTTACCCCCCACCCGCCTCTCATGCCCCGTGTCTCCCACGTGTTCCCCCCCACCCCCCACTCATGCCCCGTGTCTCTCTCCTATTACCCCCCACCCCCCTCTCAAGCCCTGTGTCTCTCTCCTGTTGCCCCCCACCCCCGCTCATGCCCCGTGTCTCCCTGCTGTTGCCCCCCACTCATGCCCCGTGTCTCTCATGTTGCCCCCCACCCCCCGCTCATGCCCCGTGTCTCTCTCCTGTTACCCCCCTCTCATGCCCTTTGTCTCTCTCCTGTTGCCCCCACCCCCCGGTCATGCCCCGTGTCTCTCTCCTGTTGCCCCCACCCCCCGGTCACGCCCCATGTCTCCCTCCTGTTGCCCCCCACCCCCTGGTCATGGCCCGTGTCTCCCTCCTGTTGCTCCCCAGCCCCGCTCATGCCCCGTGTCTCTCTTCTGTTACCCCCCCACCCCCCTCTCATGCCCCGTGTCTCCCTCGTGTTCCCCCAACCCCCGCTCATGCCCCGTGTATCCCTGCTGTTTCCCCCACCCCCGCTCATGCCCCGTGTCTCCCTGCTGTTACCCCCCACCCCCCGCTCATGCCCTGTGTCTCTCTCCTGTTACCCCCCACCCCCGCTCATGCCCCGTGTTTCCCTGCTGTTGCCCCCTGCTCATGCCCCGTGTCTCCCTGCTTTTGCCCCTCACCCTCTGCTCATGTTCCGGTGTCTCCCTCCTATTTCCCCCCACCCCCCGCTCATGCCCCGTGTCTCTCTCCTGTTACCCCCCACCCCCTCTCATGCCCCGTGTCTCCCTCCTGGTCCCCCCTACCCATGCCCTGTTGTGTTCTCTTTATACACCCCTCCTTCCCTTTCCATGGTGTCCATCTTGGTAAAAGATTTTCCTACCTACACCGGGACGCCGCAGGCGTTCCGGTTTGGGAAGAAAAATCTTTTTTTTACCACCCCGGGTTCCCACTTTGAGAATCTAGGATGCTAGTGGTCTTCATTCATTGAAAAGGACGTTATGGTTATGTTGCACTAGTAAAAAACTATGAAATTCAATTTAAAAAATGTGTTAAAGGGACGTTATGGTAAAGTTGCACTAATAAAAAACTATGAAATTCAATGAAAAAACTTTGTTAAAGGGACGTTATGGCTAAGTTGCGCTACTAAAAACCTATGAAATTCAGTGAAAAAACTTTGTTAAAAGGGACGTTATGGTTAAGTTGCGCTACTAAAAACCTATGAAATTCAGTGAAAAAACTTTGTTAAAGGGACGTTATGGTTCCAAGTAAAACCGAAAAACCCTTGAAATTCGCCAGTTATGGTAAGCTAAGCAACCATAACTCGCGCCACCACCGTGCACTGCTAAGCCTAACACCCAGGACATCAAAGATGACATCACAAATGTCATGGACGACATCACTGATGACATCACATGTGCATTTACCTTTCATGAAATGTCTGTACAAGGGATTCTTAGTGTAATGTTAATAAAAAAAGTGTCAAAGATTATTGGAATAAATATCAAGTGCTAATCAGTGCATTAAGCTATGCATTGATATAAATAGCATTCTATTATTAACTTCAATCCAGTATACTAAAGTACTCATGTAGAAACATAGGCATTGTGTGCAGCATACATGATGGAGGTGCAATATTCATAAGCTTGCCAAGTTTAATAGTGAAATGATAACTGTTTTCATATTAGAGTTTTGCGTACAGTGAAACTTGTGATAAGTAGGTAATAAAACCCACTTACTACATAATTGCATTATTATAGACAAATCACAAAGAGACAACACCACATACAAATATGAATATATACAATGGAATTGAAGTAAGAAAAAAACAGCAATAGTAGCAGAAAGTGTTCATAACCTAACTGATTACCTTTATGCAGAGAAATGATTGCTCTGTTTCAAAGCTGTTACTTACCCTATCTATCTATCTATCTATCTATCTATCTATCTATCTATCTATATATATATATATCACATGATGTGTCTGTACCCTAAGGAAATAGTGTGAGTACAACATATAAAAATATGAGCATATACAGGGAAAGTACAGAAATAAAAAAACATCAATACTATCAGAAAGTGCTGATAACTCTACTGATAATTTTAATGCACAAAAAGGATTGCTGTCTTTCAAGGTTGTGTCTTCCCCTATGTATATGTTTCATATGATATGACTGGACCATAAGGGAATTATTGTAAGAACATACTTGAAGGATAAGTCTACAAATATAGTACATTTACAATTTTTAGTTCCTGACTGTTACTGAAGAAAATCATGTGGCCTAGATATGTCAGGAAAGGAAAAAAGGGGGTGTCAGACATGTGATGTCATCAGTGATGTCATCAATGACATTTGTGATGTCATCTTTGATGTCCTGGGTGTTAGGCTTAGCAGTGCACGGTGGTGGCCTGAGTTATGGTATCTTAGCTTACCATAACTGGCGAATTTCAAGGGTTTTTCGGTTTTACTTGGAACCATAACGTCCCTTTAACAAAGTTTTTTCACTGAATATATATATATATATATATATATATAACATGTGTTAAAGTGTTATTGTTCTAAAAATTAAATGCAACAAAGTTCTCAAATTCCAATATAGTGCAAATGTTTTAGTCCAAATCAACCATTTCCCCAATACCAACAAACACAAGAGAGGTCTGGTAGAGAAGTGGTTCAGTCTGAGAAAACATTTGTTTGTTATTGCTAAATGCTACAAAGGTTGGCAATTCCAATACAATACTGATATAAAGGTAAGTGGCACTCATGATGTTTGATAGCAGGAATGTATTTATGATAGTATAAAGTAACAAAGTGGGTGCACAAGCCCCAAGCTACACCACCCAGACAATTCTTCACCTCCCCTTCTGCAACTAAGCTGTCCCAAGATTCCTTTTGCAATTGCCATCCATTTCAGAACTTGGAACTCAATTCAACTATATACATGTTTGCTCGAATGCTGGATGCAGTAGAGCTGCCCAATACATAAGCAATATTATACAATAACACCATATAACACCCCCCACCTTTGCACCTACATCACCGGTGCCTTCCTGCAGGTGTGTGAAGGGGCTACTTCACAATTTCTGTCGCAGCCCTCGATTTGTTCCATACCCTACCATTCTCCAGCACAACACCATCATCACATACTTTCTTGATTAGTTGTTGTCCCCAAAACCTACTTTGCCCTTTCTTCACTACTCATGGTTTTCTCACACACTTGCTCCCTCCTTCTGATAGTGTACACCTCCCTACTTTCCTCAGCACATCATATCTCTCCTTCATGCCCTCATTCTTTCTCTTGACAGTTTCCCTCAATCTCTGTTGATCCAACTCAATGTATTCAGATCTCCCTAACCATGGCGAGCAAATGAACATGTGTGGTTCTCTTTTTCTCAATACCTCAAAAGATATCAGCCCTCTTTCTCGCGAAATCCTCCCAACCTATTCCTGCCCCTACAGTCATCCTGCTAACTTGGATCAGTGTGCAGTTAAATCTTTCAACTTCCCTATTGTTCTCAGGATGGTACAAAGATGTTTTGTGGTGCATTATCCCAGCACCCTCTAAAAATTCTCAATCATCCAACAAATGAGTTGCACCTCATTTTCAGTTAGAATTATTCTTGGATAAACCTCACTCAGGAACACACCATCAAGGAACCTATCAGCTGCCTGAGTGACTGCCTCAAACACTATCTCCAGATCCACCCACTTGCAATATAGATCCATCATTACCATAATGTATTGTTACTTTCCCCGATCACCATTAATGGGCCCCATTGTATCCCAGGCAACATATTGCCAGGGCATAGTGGGAAGCTCCAATGGCCCAAGTGGCTGAACATAACTCCTTAAAATCTTATCGTCACTCCACACAATGACATACCTTGATCATCTCCTCAACCTGTGTGTCTAGGCCAAGCCACCAATAATCCACCCTAAGCCTGCCTTTGGTCTTAGTCATGCCCAAATGGCCTTCGTGTCCCATTTCTACAAGTCTCTTCCTCACACCAACAGGTGGAACAATGTGGCCTGCTTTGCGCAACAGCACCCCTTCTATACGCAGGTCATATCTCATTTTGTGAAATGCTAATAACCCGTCATTTTCCATCCAAGCCCTCCAACCTGTCTCAACATGTTCATTGACGCACCTGAGCTGATCATCATCAGCAACCACATCCATCCACTGTCCCCACAAGCACCCAGCTTCACCACCCAGACGGTTTTTCTCCTTCCCTTCAGCAACAAAGCCGTCCCAAGATTCCTTTTGCAAATACCATCCATTTCAGAACTCGGAACTCAATTTATGCATGTTTGCTTGCATGCTGGAAGCAGTAGTGCTGCCTCATACATAAGCAATATTATACAATAACCTCATATAGCAAATACATAACTGAACTACACATATATACAGAGGGTTGATTTATGAATGTACTGACTGAGGATGAATTAACTTTGGAATTATTGTTTCTGAGTTTGAGAGTAATATTTTAATGCAGTTTGGCAAGCTGCATGGTCTAACACTCCTTTATATCTGTGAATTCATTACATGCAATATGTACTGTTTTTAATATATGTGAATGTGTATTATACTCTTTGCACTTGCACTTTGGCTCGTTATATATAGTAATATGTGGTTGGTGTGCAGTCAACTTTTTGAACATTCATTCTTTACAGAAATGTCATCTTGCTATCAAAATAATTGTTTTTTGTAGGTATCTTTCTCTGATATTTTGGAACTTTCAAAATGGCACTCCTACTTGAATCTTGACATTAAAGTATGTCTTTGCTTGTGTCTCTAACACATGTAGTATGATGTCACAGCAGGAAGTTTAATGTTCTTTCCCTGAAATATGTTAAGCTTTTTTTGCATATCAACAATTGCCTGAGGAAGTCCTGTTGTATGACGGAATGTCTGGCTACCATACTTTTTTGCCGATGCAAGCATTCTTATGGACGGTATGAATTATTTCTCAATAAATGTGCACTTTTTCACACTTTTGCACTTTGAAAGATGTGTGCCCAGGTATCTTTTTTACCGCTATTTCTGACATGTTGAAGACTGCTAACGACAGGATGGCAGTGATGTTTGGAAATTGGCTATGGCGTTGCTTCACCATACCTGTAGGTACCCACTGCACGCAAGATGCTGGGCTTTTGAAGCGCTACTTTCTGTATAATATATACAGATATGTTCAGGTGCCGCTTTAATGCAGCAAAAATCCTGAAATTCGGCAAGTGTTTGAAGCTACGCCACCTCAACAGTAAGCCCACCGGTGTGCATCCCATATGCACACATGCGACACCAAAAATGACAACAATGATGCCATCACATATAACATGGCTGACATCAACAATGGTACCACTGGAAACTAGAGCACACTGATGACATCTCATATGATATCATTTCCTCTATTTCATCTAAAATAGAGTGTATGGACACAAGTGCAAAGTTGGTGTCAGTTTACAACCATAATATTCTTACACCCAGACAGTATTGAATGAGCATTTACAATGATAAGATACTCTAGGGCCTTTATCACTCTGTCCTTAAATCGAGTACCCTTTGCATGATGCCTAGTCTAGCACAATGGATTCTCAAAGTATTCTTTCTAGCTTTCAGAATATGCTGAAAGGTGGTCTGTATGGATGTTGTCACATTTTACCCTGGGCAAGGACATTCCCTGCTTTGCCACTAGACAATAAAGGTTAAGAGGGACTGGAACAAGGAAGAGGATGAGAGAATGGGATGAGGAAGGTGCACTGTGTTGAGGAAAAGCGATTGAGAAGAGCACAAAGGAAAAGGACTATGATGTGGAAAAGGAACAGTAAAGAAATGAATGGTTAGCCATAATTCTCTGCAGTCAGCCCTCCCTAAAAATAAATACTCTTTTGTGCAAGGAAGAGATATATATGCACCTGCCTGGGAGTACATTCTTGTAATCACTGCTTCTTACAGCTGAAAAAGGAAATGTCTCAACTTTGTACTGCATACATCACAGTTTTATACATGGCAACAGATCGTGCAATCATGTTATGCTAATATAAACCTTATATTTCAATAGGCTTTGATTGTTGGAATTGAAAAGATATTATGCCTCCTATCGCAGTATTTGAATGTGTGTTGGCCTATGCCAAGTTGTCTAAAATATCATGTAAAAAGACTCAGCGGCAAGGTCTTGACCGTAACGAAAAATTGTGTAAGTCGCCATCTTGGATTTAGCCGCCATTTTAGGTTCTCTTGTAATGTGGAAGTCACCCTGAACATCAAAATGGAGGCCGAATGACATTCTGAGTGAGATTCTGGCCGTTGTGACCTCCGCACACATGAATAAGTAATATGCCTGCAAGGCACTTGTCGGGGTCGCGAACTGAGACCTTGTCCTATCCATGACCTATGTGTAAATGAACAACTGTATCAGCGGAACTGATCAAAATGCATACATTATGGGATTGACCTGGCAAGGAACCCTAGGCCTGGTCCCAAGAATGGTTAACCCGCGAGGGGGTTGGCCAGGGCTGGATAAAGAATATAAAAGCCCAAGTATTCCAATGTACGGTCTCTCTACTAATGCATCGAACCTTTGTTGAAGTTCGTTAAGTTACTCTGAGAGCCGAATAGCTATCCGTTTGTCAATTGACTTTTTGGTAACTGTTGTAGCTTTTAAATAAAGCACTTTGTATGTCCTTTGTAACCTGTGTTGGTGTGTTTCTTTTTGGCTTCCCAGCCTCATATCAATTTCTTTGTTTTCACAGTTGGCGCCCGAATAGGGACCCTCAAGATTGATGCCGTATCATTGAAGGTTGACGCAGACTATCGAACCGGGATCGGACGGTGTGATTCTGCGGGCCCGACCGAACGAGACGCGATACCTCGGCAGCGCTGCACGATCCGATCCTTGGACGATAGTCGTGTGGTCTGACACGGCATCTTGACGAGGGTCCATTTTTGAGGCGGGCAGATTTGTCGAAACCACCAAACACAAGGTAAAATTCGTTAGGTAAGTTCTTTGATAAACCGTACGGTCCTCCTTAGGTTTGGTCAGGTGCAGTCGTGACCCGGCTCTTAATTTAACCCTGACAATTTGAATTTGGCGTATTGTATCTGCAGACACAATTATTGACCAGGTAACACCAATTTTTTGTGAAATGCCTGGGAAATTGTCTAGCTGCTTTAGGGCTCTGTTCCGCAGCGATCGACAATCTTTGGAATTTAGCAGCCCGGCACCACAGGAGGGGTAGCCGGAATGTACTATGTACTGTAAGTATGGCATTGGTAGTATAGTATTTAATGATATTTGGCATAGACAGACCAGACATGCCTCCGAATTTCAGTGGCCAATCAACGGTAGTTTTGAGATCCCCCGTATTGAATACTTAGAATCAATCTTGCTAAAAAAGAAGGCTAGACCTGCAGCCTTTGATTTTTTACAGAATTGGAAAAAAGAAGCGTTACAGCAGCTTAAAAGTAGGGACAAACATGCACGCCGTCATAAAACAAACGCCGAAAAAGCGTTGTTATATGATAAAGAAAAACATTCGGAATCAGTTAAAAATATGGATAGGGCTTTTTCACTTGGAATCCAGAAAATTTACCCCTCTAAAGATTTCCATGTTTCCGAAGAATTTATTGAGAAATTGTTAAACGAACGCAGGTCTGGTGCCTCTGCGCCACCTCCGTAGGTTCCTATTTTGGGCGCTCTGCCCATTCCTGCTGTTGTTCCTGCTGTTATTCCTGTTCCCCCTGTACAACCTATTGTTCCTAGTCCTCTAGTTGTTGTTCCTCCACCTATCGCACCGCCCCTTCCTTCTGCACCGATAGTTGCACCTTTATTAAATTTACCTGCACCTCCGCTCCCGAGTGGTCCCGTACTGACTGAAGTTGATCCAGGTGCAGGATCAAAGATCGTCACTTGTAATACTGTTTCTGCAGGTAAGAAACAGGAATTGTTTGCATGGGCTAAGCATTGTATGGAGAAAGGTGATCAAGTTAATGTTTTTTCCACATTATCTAATTTGAATAGTCTTCCCGAGAAAAATGTTTTTATCGAAGGTTTGGGGACTCATTTATGCGTGATGTGGGGTAGATTACAAAATTCGGATCTTCCACAAGGAGTGAGAGATCTGAATGCTTTGGCACTTTCGAGGGACACAGAGCAGAAAGTATATGGGCATGTTGAAAAATTGTTTGAGTATAGGAAAGACTTTGAAAAGTCACGAGATGAGGATGACGAAGACGATAGAATATATGTACAGAAACGGTTCCTTCTGTGTCGTAGATCAGCACCTGAGGAAATACGAATTTGTACCAAAGATGCGATTCGATGGATCTCGGATTCATCGACTCCACCAGATGAAGTATATGACACGTATAGTCAGTATACAGTAGAAATGCAAAGAAAGGTAATTCAGGTAATGGTACAGTACCTGCAAGAAGAATGTGTAAGAAAGAAGGTTAGTTGCCCCATAGAATTATTGGGGATTTGTAAAAGGGCTTTTTCGCCTGACACTTCTTCAGCTGCCTTAGCGCTCGACCTGGCTCTGTTGCTTAGTAAGCGGCCGGAAGTACCTATATCTCAGTTGCCTATGAGAGAGGTTCCTCCGACCTTTGTCCCAAAAGTTGAGATCCCCGCCGACGCTGGGACTGGTGCCCCCGCTGTGGATATCCCTGCACATTACGTGTCACAATTCGTTCACGTCCCGTTTTCACGACAGGAAGTGAACACTATTAGACAATCAGTTCCCGATATCAGGAAAAACCCGACGGGTTTTACAAAGAAATAGAGTCCGTCTTGCAGTCCTCTGTGTTCACCTTGAGTGATATTGACTTGCTATTTCCTGTACTCCTACCCGTAGATGTATGGAAACAGGTTCGGACAGTAGACGATGTGCCAGGGTTGGGAGATACATGGGCTAATATGATTAGGATTGATGGGGAAAGACCAGCTGGTGAGAAACCACCACAGGTAATACTTACTTTGCCTGATAGAATTGTCGCAAAATTAAAAACTATAATTCCAGAGAAAAGAATTATTTGGGACAAGCTTACGGCCTGTGTTCAAGGAAAAACTGATGGCGCCACCGAATTCTTTAACAGATTCGAGCAGGTATTTTCTGACTTCAGTGGACAGGATTTGGGTACAGAGTCTGGGAAAAGGTTGTTTGTGGACAAATTTGTACGTGGATTGTTGCCTGACATCCAGTCACAGATTATGTCCTCTGAGAGCGCTTGGCAGGCAAAATCTCAATCTGAGGTTTTGCACATGGCTCAGTATTATAAGAACCGTGTTAATAATGAGAAGGACAAAATTGAAAAGAGGAAAGGAGATTTGAAAACCAAAGTATTATTACAGCAAATTGTTAGAAACCCCAGAGGAGGCACGACACAGACCAGAGGTCAGTATGTCCCAAAAGGAAATGCTCCTTTGGGTTCTGTGAATATTAATCAATGTGCTTATTGCCGCCAGGAAGGTCATTGGCGAGCACAGTGCCCCGTCCTTAGACAAAGGTCAAACAGTGCGTTTGGGAGTATGGGTAGACGACCTAGGGGCCGCTCTGGAGCAGGGGGCCCTGATAGAGGTCAGTTTTTACAAGATCCTCAGCAACCTTTTTCACGGGAAAATCAGACCTCGAGTGTGGACTCGAGGAACATATTTGATCACCCTTCTGCTGCCTACCTTTCTGAAGAGCTTCCTTCTGACGAGGCTCTATTTCATTAGGATTGCCCAAAGCAGGGTTTGGAACCTTCACCTATTCCCGTCAATCAGAAAGGCCCCTATGTTGAATTATTAGTAGGGAATAGGAAACACCAGTTTTTGATAGACACTGGAGCACAGAAGTGCTCCATTGATCATTCCCGGGTTCCAAGCATTCCACTGTCAGGGCAAACAAATGTTTCCGTAGGGTTTTCTGGTATACCAATTGTCTGTCCGGTTTCTTCACCGGTGTCTGTTTCTTTGGGTTCCTTTACGGACCATTGCCCTTTTCTTCTCACTTCGAACTGTGGAGAGAATTTGCTGGGGTTGAATTTGTTAAAGAAATTGAACGCAGTAATCCATTGTTCTTCTGATGGGGTACGGCTGACGGTTTCACCACAGCAACTTCCTAATTCTCAGTTCCTGATTCGACCTTTACCTCCTGAGTTTAGCATTGTCCCGGAATGTTTATGGGTGGTAGACGACAATGATGTCGGGGTATTACAGATTAAGCCCGTTAAAATAGTTTTGAAACATGGAGTGAAACTACCACGCATTCCGCAGTATAAAATATCAGTTGAGGGCGAGCGTGCTTTGAAATGCATTGTCTCCGATTTTGTGCATCGCGGTGTGATCGAGGAGATTACAGGTAGTCTGTGTAACAGTCCGATCTTGCCTGTATATAAGAAAGGCGACAATGCAATTCCATACCGGTTCATAATTGATCTTCGTGCTATTAAAAGAGTTGTCGCCCCACAATTTCCAATTGTGCCTGATGTGACGACGATATTGACAATGATCCCTGCTACGGCTACGCACTTCAGCGTTGTGGATTTAAAAAACGCTTTCTTTAGCATTCCTATACATAAGGAAAGTAGATATCTGTTTGCGTTCACCTTGGGGGGACGCTCATTTACATTTACCAGGGCACCTCAAGGGTATACTGAAAGTCCAAGCATTTATAGTAGAGCTTTGAAAGAGCAGCTCGACACCCTTGAATTGCCACCTACTTGTACACTGCTTCAATATGTCGATGATTTGCTTTTGGCTGCAGACTCTGAGAGTGCTTGTAAAGAAGGCACTGTACTGTTGCTTGTTTATTTAGCTAAAAATGGTCATAAAGCTTGGCTCAAAATATTTCAATATTGTTGTCAGGAGGTCGCCTATTTAGGCTACCTCCTGTCAAAGGAGGGGAGAAGATTGACACCTGAAAGATTAAAAACACATTTCTGGCATGTCTGTTCCAAATACACAGAAGAAAGTCAGAGCCTTAATAGGTATGGCTTCTTACTGTAGGTTGTGGATCCCGAACTTTTCGCTAGTGATAAAACCGATGTTGGCTTTGACGAAGAAGGGCATTTCTCTGCCACTGCCATGGAAATCGGAACATCAACGATCATTTGAGCTTCTCAAAACCGCGTTATGCTCTGCACCGGTTCTGGGTACTCCAAATTATGACAAGGCCTTTGTGTTGTTTGTGCATGAATGTGATGGATGTGCTTTGGCTGTGTTAACACAGGAACACGGAGGGAAGAATAGGCCGTGCGGCTACTACTCCTCCGCCCTTGATCCTGTCGCATGCGCTTTGCCAAGATGTTTGCGAGCTGTCGCTGCTGCTGCCGCGTCTGTAAAACAGAGTGAGGGAATGGTCCTAGGCCATGATTTGATTTTGATGGTACCTCACTCTGTAGATATCCTATTGAATAAAATCCAAACGCAACACCTCACCTCTGCGCGGTTAACAAGGTATGAATTAATTCTGTTTGCCCCTCACATCCAAATTAAGAGGTGTTGTGTTCTTAATCCGGCTGAACTCTTACCTTTCCCGCAAAACACTGTTTGCGGTGACGAAGAATTACATGATTGCCTGTATACCACTGAACAAGAAACGAAGGGCAGGATAGATCTGAAAGATACTCCTTTGGATAATGCAGAAGGGGAGCTGTTTTGTGATGGCTCCTGCTTCAAACTTTCAGATGGTACATCTACAGCTGCTTATGCAGTTACTACATTGAGTAAAGTTGTTGAAACTAAGAGAATTTCGCATAACTCCGCGCAGGCCGCAGAGATTATAGCGTTGACCCGAGCTTGTGAACTCTCCCAAGGGCGTAGAGTAAATATATATACTGATAGCCAGTACGCATTTGAAGTGGCTCACAACTTTGGAAGGCTCTGGTCGGAAAGAGGGTTCCTGACCTCACATGGGACCAAGATCCAGCATGGCCCTTTGATAGTGCAATTACTCTCGGCACTCTCACTCCCTAAACAGTTAGCGATCATGAAATGTGCAGCACATCGTAAGGTCATAGATGATGTGGGAAAAGGGAACGCTTTTGCGGACCTGATAGCCAGACAAACGGCCACAGACCTTAGCATGGACATGTATGCTTTGAGGGAAACGAGAGATGCTTATATAATGGATGAAGGTATTGGGTCTGTGCGAGATATTCAAACTGATGCCACAGTAGAAGAATCTAAAATGTGGGCTGAAGGAATGGGGAAACTGGATGATGAAGGGTGTTGGGTGGATACATCTGAAGGAAAATGGTTGCTCCCTGATTCATATGTATTGGCAATGGTTACGATGGCACACGGTCCTACACATGTGTGTGCCCAGCAGATCACGAAAATGTTAGAACAAGTTTGGGTGAATAACAAGATTCTGGAGACTGCAAAAAGATATGTTCGAAATTGTATGATCTGCTTACAGCACAATGTGGGTAAGGGGACAGTAACTCCAAGGGGAAGCTTTGGGCCCCCTTCTGTTCCCTTCGAGGTCATTCACTTTGATTTTATTGAGATGGAACGATGTAACAATCTGAAATATGTTCTTGTAATTATTTGTGCCTTCAGTAAATGGGTCGAGGCTTTCCCCGTTAAAGATGCTACCGCCATGACCACTGCAAAGATAATGGTAAAATAATTCTTTCCTCGATTTGGGCTCCCGAGGGTAATTTGGTCGGATAATGGTCCTCATTTCGTTGCAGCAGTAATTTTGCAGATATGCACAGCCTTACGTATTGAGAAACGATTTCACTCAGCTAGACATCCTCAAAGTGCTGGGTTGGTGGAAAGACACAATGGTATCTTAAAGAATAAGCTTGCGAAAACATGTGCCGATACCAAGCTGAAATGGCCAGATGACTTACCTATTGTATCATTAGCTATGCGTACTACACCTCAAACTAAGACTGGGCTTTCTCCATTTGAGGTAGTGATGGGGAGACCTGCTAACATTTGGGGTCTCCCAAAACCTAAAGCCCTGAGAGAGGTGGAAAATGTATTGCTTGTGGACTACTGTAACCAGTTAACTAAAAACCTGTATTTCATTTATCACCAGATGCACTCAGCTTTACCTGTACGGTTCACGGGCCCAGGACACGATATACAGCCTGGAAGTTGGGTCCTAGTGAAGGCCTACGAAAGGTCTTCCTGTCTCACGCCTCGCTGACGGGGACCCTACCAGGTGTTTCTGGTCACCCGGACAGCAGTGCGGGTGGCTGGAAAGAAGCACTGGATCCACGCGACGCATGTCAAGAAACTTCCTCACCCGACGCCACACGTTACAGAAGAAGCAGAACCCCTCGCTGATGCTACAGTCTCTGATCTTGGAGTAGCAAACAGCGCTGTGAGTGCGTCGGAGAATTTCTTTGAGCCCGTGGAGCTTGGGGAACAGTCCATTGTCTCCGCACTCCCTTGAAAAATCACTTCCGGAAAATACTGTTTCAAGCTCTGCGACTTCCGACACTTTATTTTCGGACCAGACAATCTTGGGTACCACCAGGTACAACCTTCGATGAAGGAAATAGACCTACGGCACGGGTTTTTCCGTGCATCTGGAAAAAGGAAGTGATTGGAAGTTTTCTTTTGTATAAGAAAGTTCTGTTGAACAAAAAGGGATTCTGCTGGCTAGGGTTGGGAAGGACTAAGAAATCACGCGACCGTAGCGTCGCCAGCAACGAACATTGGGGTCGTCGATTGAGGAACTACAATGCCTGCCACCTCCACTGCTGCTCCCCACACTGGACTTGTGAATAAGGGGGTGACCAACTTGGACAATGAACAATGTGCCTGGGCCCCGAAAACGTACTGCTGTGTTTTGATAATGATAATTGTTATTTTTGCAACTACTGCTGTAGGACTTTGGTATTTTGAAGAAATCTATCCTCTGAAACCTTTACTACCGACCGAGATTGTACCAACTGCTTTGACTCCCTCTGTACACCTTCACACTCTGTCCCCTAGAGACTCCCAACATAGACAAAAGTATCATAATAACACTCTAATGATAGTAATGAATGCAACTCATGCCATTTTTAATAAGAGTAATTGTTGGATTTGTACTCATTTACCGCAACATGGGAACAAGGGACAGGGATGGTATATACATCCTTTACCTTTAACGACTGCTTGCTATGCCTCTCTTAGAGCACTATTCTTTGGCTGATGGAATGATAGCATCTCAGGGAACTTTGATGGAACTAATCTGAATGATTTCGAGAAACGTGAATTGACTCCCCTGGGATGCTCGCTTTTTGCAAATAGAAGTAAACCTAATGTCGCTTCTATTAGGCCGTCTGATAAACTGTCACTTCCTTTTCAAACTTTAATTTCCTTTAAAATGGCTCCGATAGGCAATAAGGACGCCGTGCCTCCTTCTTACTCTATAAATCATACCCCTGACACGGTCCCCTTTTGTGTACAAAGAAATGGCACTCGGCCAATGGGAGATTTTGAAGGTTGTAAGAACATTGTAAATTTGACTGGGGAAAACAGGCCTCTGTATGTAGGGGGCCCTGTTTATTTTGTTTGTGGTAGTTTAGCATTTCCCTGGTTGCCCAAGGATTGGCAGGGAATCTGTTATTTAGGAATACTGTTACCCGGGGTATTTGTAGCTAGTACATTGGAGGTTTCTAAGGCTCGCCCACGGCGGGACAAGAACGGAGATACCCCTGGGCAAGTATTGGGAGATATAGCGAAATCAGTTGTGCCCTTTTGGGGACAAATAACAGACTCTGAGAACATTAGGGGATTAGCAAGGGTACTGGAGAGAACGATCAACCGGACCACGGACATACTCTACAATATGACCTTAGAACAAAAAGTAATAAGATTGGTAGCACTCCAAAATCGGATGGCATTAGATGTCATTTTGGCAGAACGAGGTGGAGTATGCAAATTAGTGGGGTCCCCTTGCTGTGTTTTCGTACCAGATTCCTCGCCGACAATTTTTAAAGCAATACAGAACTTGCATACTCTTAGTTCTGAAGTACATATCCCTGTAGGAGATTGGAATCTTAGCACCTGGTTCTGGGATTCTTTACGATCTTGGGGTTGGAAGGTGCTTTCTGTTATTCTGGTTATTTTAGGGATCCTGCTATTCCTTTGTTGCTGTTTTCAATGTTTTCCGAGCATATGTGGAATGCTAGGGGGATGTTGTGCCCAAGCAGTGAGCACAATAGGGCATAAAATATATGCCCCAGATACAGCATCTAAAGAGTTTGTGTTACAAGAGGTTCTGATGAACGACCTAATGGCTATAGATATTACAGACAACGATTCGGGATGTATGGATGACAACACATGGAGTTATTTGCAAAAGTATTAGAAATCATGTTAGCACTTGGCATAGGCCAAAAGGAGGGTCTGTTGGAATTGAAAAGATATTATGCCTCCTATCGCAGTATTTGAATGTGTGTTAGCCTACTCCAAGTTGTCTAAAATATCATGTAAAAAGACTCTGCTGCAAGGTCTTGACCTTAACGAAAAATTGTGTAAGTCGCCATCTTGGATTTAGCCGCCATTTTAGGTTGTCTTGTAATGTGGAAGTCACCCTGAACATCAAAATGGAGGCCGAATGACATTCTGAGTGAGATTCTGGCCGTTGTGACCTCCGCACACATGAATAAGTAATATGCCTGCAGACCACTTGTCGGGGTCGCGAACTGAGACCTTGTCCTATCCCTGACCTATGTGTAAATGAACAACTGTATCAGCGGAACTGATCAAAATGCATACGTTATGGGATTGACCTGGCAAGGAACCCTAGGCCTGGTCCCAAGAATGGTTAACCCGCGAGGGGGTTGGCCAGGGCTGGATAAAGAATATAAAAGCCCAAGTATTCCAATGTACGGTCTCTCTACTAATGCATCGAACCTTCGTTGAAGTTTGTTACGTTACTCTGAGAGCCGAATAGCTATCCGTTTGTCAATTGACTTTTTGGTAACTGTTGTAGCTTTTAAATAAAGCACTTTGTATGTCCTTTGTAACCTGTGTTGGTGTGTTTCTTTTTGGCTTCCCAGCCTCATATCAATTTCTTTGTTTTCACATGATTGGCCATTTTACTTAAAGGTCAAACATCACTTGTGTTCTATTGGACATAAACACTTTATGAAACACGTGATTTCTATGCTAATTAGCATGGATATGTGTTTTCCACATTTTCTGAATCATCAAACATGTGTTGCAACCTTTAAAACTGGAGAGAGCAGATTCTGGAAATTACGCATGTCTTCAGACTTCTTAGCACACTGTGTTCAAGACATACATACATTTTCTGCTTTTCTATTGGCTAATCCTGGCTTTCTTATCTATTTCTGACTGTATGCCAGTTTACCTTTATGAGTCACACCATTGGAAACTGCACATTCTACTATTAAATGCTGCCAGATTGTCTGCACCTGTCTTCAGGTACACTCAGTTCACCTTGGCTGGGGCTCAACCATTTATCTGGAGTTTCTCCAGCTCTGTGTTTCTGTGATTATAAACACCTGGAAACTCCTGTAAGACTTAAGGCCTTCATTTGTTTGCAAGGCAAACTGTGGAGTCAATTTTAAGATAATGGATGTCTGCTGCACTCTAATTTCTTTTGTCAGGGAACTATTTATTGTTCTGCATGTATTTGAGCACTACCAGTTTTCGGATGTCTAATGTTTATTGAGTGTGAGTAACATCCTCCATATCTAAACACAGTGTGGCCGAATGTCTGTTATTCTATAATAAATAAATTATACAAATATGATGTACTAGATGAAATTACATCACTTCCGTCATCCTTGGTCCACACATGTTTATCCTCACTGTTTCTATTTAGGGTATGGATGTCACAGTAGTCTGAGTGCACAATTCTTCTCATATTTGCACTATTGGACCAGGGAGCGGACACAGCCCCTAAATGGCATAGTCACCTCTCCGTCACCAGAGAGCAGGGAAGATCTACTCCTCTACAGAACGTTGAAGAGAAAGAGGCAGAAGGACTCGGATGAGGAAGAGGAACTATGTTGAAGAAGGGGTTTGGGTTGAGGAGGCAGGACTGTGATGAAGTAGAGGAAGAGGGACTGTGGGAGGAGAGACTGTGATGGGCAAGTGGACAGGGACTGCAATGAAGAAGAGGGACTGTGATGAGAAGTGGAAAAAGAGCTGTGAAGAGGAAAAAGGGCTGGGACAAGGAAGATGGACTGGGAGGAAGAAGGGGGGATGTGATTAGGAAGAGAAAGAAGGACTGCAATGCAGAGGAGAGAGATGGGATATGACAAGGGAGAGGAAGAGGGATTGTGACAATCAGTAGGAACTGGAAGGAAGAAGAGGGGCTGAGACTAGGATGAATGCAAGCCTTTTGCTCCAGTAAATTGCTTTTGTCTTACAGGGCAGTGCTACTTTATACATAGCTTTATCAATTCAAGACAGACCTTTCTCAATGCTGCAGACAACTACATACCTGGTTTCACCCTTATTATGGACTATCAGTGCAGTGTAGTCTTGACAGCCTTGTGGGTGGAGCATTGGGGCATGTTTAACAAACACCAGAAAAGTTATGGTGGGATTACCCTTGATGCCAGTAACAAAATATATTCTGACTGGCTGCACTAATGGAAACCGGTCTAGCCTTGTAATAACACCCATCTTTGCTTTACCCTTGGTGCCCAGTAAAAAATAGCATGCCACAGTAAGAAAATACATCAAGACTGGTGACACCAGTGTAGGCCAGTATAGTCACATAATAGCTCTTATGTTTGCTTTAACCTAAATTCCCAGTAGAAAATGCTTTGCCAGAGAAATATAATATAACCAGACTCGCTGCAGCAATGTAGGCCAGTCCAGCAATGTGATAACACTTAGCCATGTAATAGCATATCATGTTGGCCTTAATCTTGAAGCTCAGTAAAGAAATGTCTTGTCACAGTAAGAACATGTAACCAGACTGTGTGCAGCAATGTAGGCCAGTCTAGCCACATAATACCACTTAATATGGTTGCTTTGCCCTTCTTGCCCAGTAAACAAATGCCATGTGACAGTGAGAAAACATAACGAGATTGTCTGCAGAAATATAGGGTAGTCTAGCAACATGATAACACTTCTGTTTAATTTACATGTGATGCCCAGTACAAAATGTCATGAAACCTTTATAACCCCCAAAATAAGAGGATCTCTAGGCAAGCACACACACAACCACATACATTCATTCAGTATTCAGACACATTCACTCACACACCCAAACACATTCACTCACACACCCATGCACCATTCATACACTCTCTTTCACTCAGGAACCCATACTGTACGCTTGCTCATTTACACTCGTACCCTAACAACATGCACTCATTCCTAAACATGAAGCCACACGCACATAGCCAGCTTTTTTCTTTACCTAGCACTGGTCCAGAATCCACACCACCTTAGGGCAGGCTTCCATGATGTCTCTCTGGCTCCCGCCCAGCACGAATAGTAACCAGGAAGCAAGGAAAACTTCCTATTTCCTTCATATCTGTGGAGGAGCTGGAGAGCTCCCTGTTCAACGCCCCAGGCCATCTGAATGTGCCGAAAGGTGCAGGTGCACCTTCTACGCACACTCAGAGTTGCAGTATCCCAGCCTGCATCCCCAATGGGCCATGCAAGAATGGGGAAGCAAAATGCCCCTGGACTTACCTGTCCTATTGGACATGCTTACTTTGGTACACAAACTGTCAAAGGGAAATCCGATTTCTCTTTGACAGCTACAGCCAGCCCAGAAGTATACCCTCAGTTGCTTGCTGCTTTCACTGGGTGGGGTTGGAAGCTCTCCTAGAATGAGTGGGTCGATGCCCTATCCCCCATTATGGATGAGTTCTGTGGTTATATGTTTGCAAGTTGTAATGTGCATTTGCGTGAGTGAGAATTTGTTGTTTAGTCGGGGATGGTGGTCGTGTATGAGTTATATTTCTGTGTGTGTTGCATGTGTTTTTGATCCGTGGTTGACCAATTGCATTTAGTGATATTGGGAGACTGTTTGACAGGAGATATATTTTGTAGTTGTGGTATCTGTCTTTTATAGCTGCATAAGAATGTTGATTCCATTTCTTTGTGCGTTGTGTATTTTGTTCCATGGCAGAATGTGCGGTGTGAGGGTTGAATATTGTTCCGGGGATGAATGTGTGAATTGAGGGTTGAATGTGCATGTGATTGTAGTGGAATATTGTCTAAGCAAAAGCCAATTCTTTGGGTCTGTATGGTTGGTATTCCGGATGTTTGTGCTGTATGTTTCTGTGGTTTATAGCTCTCAAGTTATCATGTTGGCATATGTATTTTTAGTATGCAGATTGTTCCAGTGAATTTTTGTTTTCTGCTTCAATCGGTGGATGTTGTGAGGATGCACCACTGTGCATCTAGATCTGTTTGTTGTGTATTAGTATGTGCGTGTGTTTGTGTGTGTGTTTTTGTGTGTGTGTGTGTGTGTGCATGCATGCGTGGGTCTGTATTGGTGTGTGTTTTCAGGGGGCAGAAGATCAACTTGTGTATGCCACAGTATAGCTTTCGTGTTGTGATGTCCCTGTGTGTGATGTAGTGGTGGAATATCTTGTGTGTTTTGCGCTGTTTATTTGTTTTGTTTTTGTAGTGTAGTCTGCCTCCAGCATTACTGTACTTGTTCGAATATATATCTATTTTCTTTGTGGAAATAATAATCACACAGGATCATTTTTAAATACATATCCGGAAAGTGTTATTTTTCTGTCTGTTAATATTCTTAGGCATGAAAGCATTGATGACACTTTGACAAATTTGCCACGAGTTTGCAGATCTACAGATCTGCCCGATCAGTTGCATGCCATGTTTGGTGAACTTTCAGGAACGAGAATAAAAGTTACGGCTGTAAACCCTTTTTTCATGTTCCCATGTAACATGTCACGTAATTTTAACTAAAGAGCCAAAGGACTATAAAATATATTATCATGTGGTGAAGCTCTAGGGCTTAGCTCAGTCAGAAGTGACTCCTAGCCGACTAGAAATCCTATATTCCCAGCAGGAAGGTCAATGTACAAATGAAGACCTCTATGCAGTGCCACTTGATCTTTACAGTAAAAAATCCCAGATGAAATGCACTGTAATATCTGGTGGTCAAATACACATTGCCAAATGAAAACAAGTTGTTCAAATTTTTGTCCGATGTCAAAGCCAAAACTGCTATTGATGATGCTAAACACATAGCAGACAGTGAAAGACAAAGAACATGGCATGATAACCTGTTCTGAGATGAGAGTTTGCAGCACACGCTTTTTGATCACTGCACCGTTCACGGGTGGGAAATATCCACTTGCATATCAGTCTTTGTCACGCCCACATGGGCAGTCCAGCACCGAAATGTTATGGCAATTCCTCTCTGAACAAGAGTACCAACAGCAATCCCATACACGTGTTTCAGCCTTGTTGGGCCTCATCAGTGAGGTGACGCTGTGCCTCTCTGAGCACAGTGAGCAGGGAGTCCACGTCTGGTTGCCCCCAGGTAACTCGGAGTGACCAACCCCAAGTTCCTTGCAAATGTTTCAAAAAAGGTAGCAGGCACTCTTCTCCAGAAACATACAAATACCAGACAGGGAAGATTTGCAGATCGTTTTAAAAACACCATGCAAATGTAACAACTCTGTTATTAAAGAAAAGGATTGTATTTTTACTTACTTTTTGGTAGAGCAAGAAAAGGCATGTACCACCTCACCTTCAGGAAACCCTGAGGGGTGTTCCACTTGGCTGGGCCAGGAAAGGTGGAATTGTGCAGCACTTATCCACCAGCCAGAAGTGCCTACAAAAACGAATTTATCGCGAAGCGCTTCATACTGATTTGAAAAGATAAACACATAGAAGCTCATTACAGGGTTGTCGGTATCCTGCCGGTAATTCCGATGGGATACTGCCAATCTTGCCTTAATGTCTCTGCCACCCGATGTCCCGGTATTACCAGGATATCATCGGCGGTGAAGTCACGGTAAGTTCCCATCCCCATGGACTCCATGGTATGTAATTTACTGAATCACCGGCACCGTTAGTAACGGTCCCTGTGATTCAGGCATTTGTTTCCTGGTAGGGGCCTGAACCCCTGGCAGGCCAGGCCTGCTGGGAGATCCGTGCCCCCACCAGCAAACTTTAAGCGTACCGGATAGGTAACATTTCCAGAGTCAGAAATACTGGCATTTTGACCTGTATTTTTACCTGACCTACACACTTGTTACTTCTTTTCACTACTTTTAACTTTACATTTTTTGTAAATGTGTTTTAACTTTTATTTTGACTTTCACATAAATCAATTGAGTTTTACAATATTTTCATAATTCAGCTGTGGATCTGTAGGGATAATTACGACACAAATGTTAACCGTGCACTAACTTTAACAGAGCCACTGATCGCAATAGGGAAGGTAAGCACCAATATAAAAGGGATCCCAGTGTGCAGTTTAGGTGTGATATGAGGCACTGATTAAAACCATCCGAAACCAAAGAAGAGATAAATTGGGGTTTTAGCAGTGCATGGTGTAGTGTAGGGACTAACAATTGACTAATACTAATCCATTAAACACTAACCTTAACAAACAAAACTATTAGTAATTAGAATGTGGTTGGTTAGGCCATAGTCCACACTGCAGGCCGTGGGAGAAAAGGCACCATTCACACAGTGATGTGGGTTTAGAAATAAATGCAGAAAACGTAAAAGCTGAAGCTGAGCTGCAGTGTACGTGGCACACAGCAGAATGCATTTTGTAACAACTCTTTGTTTAAACCGGAATGCAGAGAGGAAACAGTTCATGTAAATGTTGCAGATTCATCCGGGTTTGAGAAAGAGTGCTGTACAAAGGTAAAAGTAGAAAAGGTTCTGGAAAGTCATTGGAGATTGGCTAAAATGGGAGGTGTTTGATTTGATTGATTGATGATCTCATGGAGGAGGCAGGAAAGGTGGTAAAATGATATGGATTGTGTAGGAAAAGGGGGACGAAAGTAAAGGAGAGGCTTAAAAAGACAGAGAAGGTGGTTGGAAAAGGGGAGCAAAGGTGAGCAGAGAACCAAAGAGAAAAAAAATTGATAAGAGAAGGGTGCATTAGATAGCTGTGCTGGGCCAGGCTGCAGAAGGAGGGAGCTGGAGTCAGTGGTGAAAGGAGAGGCAGGCCTGCATAGCCCGAGCAAGCAGTTGACAGTTGGAGAAACACAGCCATTTGGACTGAAGGCATTTCCCATGCAAGCTGAATCCTCTCTCTGGCACTGGTGAGTATCAGTTCAAAACAGTAAAGATTAATAAAATGGATGATTAGGACAAGCCCTGCTTTGAATCGGGAGGTGCTAAATTAGGATAAAATACAAACAGGAGACACAAACGCATCTGTTTCAATGCATTTTGTTTCTCATGCGAAGGGATAGGTTTTGCAGGAGTGCCAAGGGTTTTTAGTGTGACTGCCAAGGCCATAGATAACTGTGTGCCTCTGTCAGACTCACTGCTCGTTGGTCATTATGGAAGCAGTGGCATCAGTTCCGAAGCACGTTGCCGTTAAGATTGAGACCGATGTTGTTTTGCAGGTCTAGTCTTTTCCAAGATAGCGGCTACCCGACAGCACACCGCAAACCCTCACTTCTTGAAAACTGCTGCCGACGCAGGCAACGCCGCCTCTCAATCGGGTAATTACTTTCTGACACTGTTCTCAGTGCCTTCCTACCTCTTCACTTCCAAATCAGAAAGCAGAGGAGGCGTCATCTTCTCCTATTCCATCTGCAATATTAGAAACAAAAAATGTTTTCTGCAAAGTTGTTATTTAAGGGCTAAACCAGTAATCTGTTCAATAAATCTGTTGTTCACCAATGTTTCTACAAGCGGGAAAACTATTAAGTGTCTCTATCCTGAGGCAAATACATATGAGAAACAGACTAAGATTATAATTTTATAATGGAAATGTACTATAATCATAATCTTAGTCTGTACAAATGTGTGTACTTTCAAAGAAACAAGTCACATGATAAAGCAACCAGAAAAAATATAAGAGAAGTAGTAATTGAAACATATCGTCATAAAGCAAGTTTGCCTCACTTAGGGCCTGATTCAGGGGTCCTTGTAAAATTAGAAATGGAACATCACATTTCTTAAATGCACCATTTTCTGACAGAGACATGGTGCAGGGACATGAAACCCTCAGCTTTTGCATGGGCCTGATTTACGGCTTGACAAGAGCCCTAGCATCCATCAGGAATGCAGGGCAGCAACATTGAGGTGATTCTCCTCCCACATGCACTAGTTTAGCACGTCAATTAAAGGAGTTAAAAGGCGGCGCTTGTGAGGTGTACTGCACACTTTTTCCCTCTATAAACAGCATTTCTTAAACTGCAGCATCACTTTTCTAGTTTAATGAAAGCTTAATAAAACTTTCTTAAATTAGAAAAGTGCAGTCTTAAGAAATGCTCTCAATGACACTGAAGCACATGCTTTCCGCACAACAAGAGTTATTAGCAGCTTTTGCTGCTGGAAAGCATGCCATCTCACCTGCAATACTTCCACCCACTTCAGAATGGTTGTGCAGGAAACTGGAGGGGAGAACGTTGTGTTTCCACACTCTATTCATCATGAGCTAAGAATTGTCCCCTCGGTCAGAAAAAAGAAAGCGGATGAAGCCAGTCCCAAATCGGGTGCAGTGGCATGCAGGTCAGACATAGCCACAGTCACCCTGATGACCTGCCGTTCCAAATGTGTACCTCTGTCTGTTTTCCCTATTTTCCTTACCCATCATACTCTGGTGTCCTTCCTTTGTACCACATTCTCAATGCCCCCACCTAACTTTCAGACCTGCGTTCCCCTTTTGCTCCATCCTTTAACTATTACTTAAATCCTCTTCCCTTACCCACAACTGTTCCCTTGCCCACATTTCTCAGTCAGCAATTCCTTGCCACTAACACCCTTTCACTGCATATCACACCAAGCCCATTCCTTGCCCCTGGCCACCTTCTGTTGCCCTTGCTTACAGTTAGACAGTAGACCACCCTGATTTGCCAGTCATCCTCTGTCAGACACAACAAGAAGCCATGATCGGGGTCTTCCTGGTAATTGTGGGTATGGGGTATGCACTTAGATACTAATGCATGCAGAGTGAAAGACGGCGAAGGGACTTGGCTTTTTTTGTGCTGCCAAGTTGCATTTTCTTGGAAGGTCAGCTGCAAATTTCAACTCACGGAAGCAGAGAAAAATAAAAAGGGAATACGCTTTGGACCTGGTGATGGAAAGGGAGCAAGAGCGGCCTAATGTGTGTTTGTGTGTGTGAGTGGGCGTGTTACAGATTCTGTGAATGTGTTTGAGTATATTTGTGACAGTTAAAGTATAGCTGGAAGGATGTAGCTGTGTTCATTTGACTTTGTATATAGATATAGCTGAATCTGGTGTTGATTTGCATGTGTGTCTTTTGTTGGTCACATAAGAAGAGTGCTCTGGATAAGACAATGAAAAACGATTGCATTCTTAGGAGTTGATTCACAGTTGGGTGGTAAAAGTAAAATCATCAGTTTTGGAAAATTCCATTGATTTTACAGTACACCCAATTCAGGGTTTGATCAAATACCATTGGTGGTATTCCATGGGCATACGGGTAGTGGTATTTTAGGCTGATATTTTTGCAGAAAATCCACCTATTTTTACCTCCACCTTAAAGGTGGGGGTAACAAACTGGCCTCACATTTTTAAAATCTTATTACTGTACAAAATGGTAGCACCAGTGCTTCACTTCAGTAGAGTGAAAAAGGGTTTTACAAATGGCCATGTTGAGGGGTTAAAAAGGTGTGCATCTCTGATTGCCTCCTCTCACCACCTCACCAACAGAATGCATAAAAGGAGCAGAATTCAATAATTGCATAAAGAAAATCAACAGTAGTGATATGAGCCACTACTGTATGTAATCAATGTCCCCCATGACATTGATACTGAAAGGGGCTAGAAAAAGGTGTTTACATTACCACCATTGAATGTGGTGTTTCTGAAATAGCACTATTCCAGAAATATCACCTCTGCTGGTGGTAAACTGAGTAGGGTGTATTTCCAGAAATACCACCGTCGGAGCTGGTATCTTTATTGGCATTAAAGAATCTGCCCAACTCTGAATGACCCCCTTATTTGCTAGTCTTCTAATAAATCATTTTTGAATATTACATCTTTCTATGTGTTTTTCAACTGTGTCTAAAGGTAAGTACCACAAACGGTTCAACTGCAACAGCCATTTCTTCCATGGGTGCTATTCACAGTGCTGTTAAACTCTGCTTGTATGGACACACTGGTGATCAAGAAATTCACCCGAACACAGGGGAAGCATTCGTAGAGAACCAAACTGAGGCCACACTCTAATAAGATAGGGACCCTTACTTCCTTGGCAAGTAGGAGTTGTGATAAACTGCTGTGGATTGTAACAGACAATAGTGTATGGGAAGCAGTGGTGCCAACATTGCCATCCAAGGTCACAGAATCTGTTATTTAAATGCATACATTGCCACTGGGCAGTATGAACATGCCCCTGCAGCCTAGACTCCTCACCCTCTAACTCGCTTTGGCGGCCCATGCATGGGGGCCATCCAGGCACATCTGCAATATTGCTAAAATCATGACGACTGCCTCGCACCATTTACACAGAATCTGAGAAGGCCTTGCCTTGCACACGATTCCTATGATACACGCTTGATTCTGAAGGATTTCAATGTTCTTGAATATTTTTTACATTTTGGAGCTCTGGCCCATGGGGCAGTAGCTCAGCCAGGATGGGGGGCAATTGTCCCTTCGCCCCCTTTGCCAATCCCCCCCCCATGTTCAGCTACACAATACCACATTACATGGCATTGCAGGTACATTCCGACAACCCAGTCATACACATATACTGTGGGAAATGTTGATAGTGCTATGTATGCTCAGGATGAAGGGTGGAAAAGAATATTATTGTTACGTTCCCTGCATAGGATCACAGGACTTGTTGCACACAGACAGCTGAGAAAAGTAAAGGGAGTAGTGTAGGTTTCAAAGGAGTGGCAACGCTCCAGGACATGTAATTGTAGTAATTGAGCAAAAGCCGGAGCACTTCAATCAGAAGCGCTGTACTTAAGGACAACATCAGTGAGCAAAGCATTCCCTTTGCAGGGTGCTTTACAAAAGGCCAGCATGATAGTGGGGTTAACTGATAAAAAAAAGGTGGAGGGGGAGATAAAAGTGCTAACATGGAACAGGGCAGTGGTCTTCAAACTGTGGAGCTAGCCCACCTAGTGGGGGCCCAGAGGATGTCCGGGGGTGGGGGGGTGCATGAGAACCTTCCAAACGGGAGGACAGTGACTGCTTTTATTAGTAAATATAAGCAGATAAAGCATTTATAGAACCAAGCATAAAGTATTTTTAAACACGGCAGGCTCAGTATAAAAAGGTTTAGAGGCCACTGGAATAGGGAAACCACAGACTATCCACATAGTTGATGGTCATTATATAACGGCATTGTTTACATTCTGTCCAACCGAATATATTTCAGAACAATGCAGACAGGAATTGGGTGCAATGGGGGAGAGATGACTATCCTATGGGATTCCAGCACTCCTTCCCTGGATACAAGGAATCTTTTGTGGGCAGTTTTGAAGGTTGGAAGAAGGCTATGTTATTGACTTTCGGGGGCAGGGAGCACCAGTAGTGGAATCCAAGGAGGGTGAAGTAACGGAAACTGGAGGCAACGCAGGGGGCAGGGACGTGTCTGATTGAGGTGGGCTTCAGATTATAGGGTGCAAGGTAGAGAATAAAGGGAGACAGAGTTAGACAGGTACGGTGGGGTGGGCAATTCCATGAATGTGCTTAAATGCGAAGAAGAATTTGAAGAGGGGTCTGGCTTGCATAAGGAGGAAGCCCACATGAAAACAGAGTCCAGATGGAGGAGAGGAGTGTGGGAGGTTGTGAAGGGTGCAAGTTGAACACTTCAATTGTATTGAGGGAGAGAAATGAGTGGAGAGGATGATCCAGGAAGAGATTAGGGCTGTAGTCAAGAACACTGAAGACCACAGTGTAAATCAATGTTTTTGTAGAGTAGCAAGAGAGGTGATGACAGATATTACAAATATTCAGAGGGTTTAACCTGGCCACTGTGACAGTAGAGGTGATGAATTGCTGGTGCTTTTGTATGCTGTCAAAGAGGACCTCAAAGTTGCAAGCCTTGGAAGCTAGGGTCAAGAAATCAGGGGAAATAATAGTGGGGTGACGGGGAATAGTGGGCTTTGGGAGCTGTGGGTTAGATAACTTTATTCATGGAAGAGTTGATCATGAGGCATCTAAGTGCCATCTAGAGGTGAGGTGGCTTTATATGCATGAGAATATGTCATGTGTGAATGGAAGGGAAACAAACCAACGGTACGAGAAGCCAATTGAAGGGATTAGCTTGCTAAGAGTGCAAGTGAGGAGCATGAAGAGAGGTGGCATGCCATGAGCTGGAAATGATCATTCAGCTAAAAAGGAGGCAATCCAGTGTGGGGTAGAACCACAAATTCAATACATTAGAGAGGGCATATAGAAAAGAGGAGTGGTCTGCAATCAAAGACAGCAGATAGATCCAGGTGGATCAGAATTGGAAGAGTTCAAAGTGGAGGACCGTGACAAAATGACAACTGCTCTGCAGGCTCATTCAGAAGAGTAGTGAATAAAACTTGTATTCGACAAAACTACAAAAGCAGCAGTGATCCCAATCATAAAGATGAAATAGGCATACCCAACAGGTGTGCCTCTTTCACCTCTTATGGTAGTGCAGGCCGATGGCAGGCTATTCTATTCAGGAGGGTGTGAGCTGGTACAGAAGAAAACAAAACAACAATAGTACTCAGGTACCAAAATAAAAGAATTTCAAACCAAGGTTCTATTTATATAGGATTTTTAATCAAACGAACACAAACCATGATTCCAGAAGTTAATGTCAATGTTAATAAAGATGTTTTTAAAATAACATATAGAAGGTGGATTTATCAGTCATTAGGGTACTTTAAGGAGGGGCAGGGGCACAGGACCACTTCATAGTCTTTTTGTTTCTTGTCTTTGGGGCTTGACAGCATTGAACCAATCTACAGGGTGTTTTACTGTAGTCAAGCCCGTGTCGAGACAGTCGAGTTGTAGTTTCCAAATGGCAAGTCAATGTCGAGACAGATCAAGATGAGAACTCCCAGTGGATCAAGATGGGTCAAGTTGATGTCTTCTAGCAGATTCAGTCAGCATCAAGACTATACTTCAGTTGGTTCGAGTCAGTGTGTGAAACAAGCAACTCGATAGATTCCAGCAGGTCAAGTGGCCGTACGAGTCAGGTCGAGGCAATGCTTGCATTTGATTGAGTCAGCAGTTGATATGCAGGGAGTCAGTTACTTCCAGAGGGTCGAGCCAGCAGTAGAGTCAACATGAAACTCTTGACATAAAGGTGTCAAGTCAGCATTTAGAGGACTCAAAAAGGAGGTAAATGGTTTGAAGTGCTTAAAATGCCAAAGGCAGGCAGCAGATCCTGTAGCCGCTAGAAGTGAGTCAAGGTGGCTCAAAAAGCATTGTGAGATGAAAACAGCCTCTGGGCTGCTTCTCTGCTTCTGGCCTGCTGGGAGACCCAGCCCAGAGTCTCAGGAGCAAGGTGATTCTTTTCTTCTGCTATTCCCGATCATGAAGGTTTGAAGAGAGCACTTGCAGTGTTGTGTCCCTTTCACAGAGCAGGATCTGAGTACCAGTGGTTTCAATTACAGTAAACCTTTTCCAGCCAGCAGGTCATCCCAAATATCCCTGTTTGATGGTTAAGGAGAGGTGTTTGCCTCTTCCTTGGAGCACTTTGTCTTAATCTCTATGGCTGAAGACGTTGGGGCGTCACACCAAGCTTGTATTTAAGGGTCCAGATCAGGCTCCTGTAACGAAGGTCCTTTGACTTCTGAATACATTCCCAGAGTGCTTTGTCTGCAGTAAATCGGGAGCAGGACAAGGAGGGTGCAAGCCCTAGCAAAATGCAAGGTGATAGGACCACTACATGGGCTGAAGGCCTCACCTAGGCTACTATAACTCCACCCCTTTCCTCTGCCTGCCTACATCGAAAGCAACTCCAGTAATCAACACCCTGGTGAGAGTTGGCCATTAGACTAACAGGACTGCATTTGTAGCACCGGTTCCCAGCCAAATCACTAGGCAGTGTTCCTGTTCCCTGGTGCATGAGATAAACCTTCTCAGGAGGGAGGCTTTCTTAGTTGAATCAAAATGGTTTTGTAGGTACAACCAACCCAGACAGCTTAATACACACCAGGCCTTGTCATAAATAAAATGACATCAATGGTTTAAGGCTGAATAATTGTGTAATCAAAATAGCCACCATGGCAAAACCATACAGTGCTTATATTGACTGATCAACTCCCACCAGGATGCTGTGAAGCACAATCATGATATTATGAACTAGAGGGGTATACAGTTAAAAAGCAACCTCTATCTGTTGGAAATGTGGGTTGCAGCAGCTGTGTTCAGGAATGTGCATGTTACCTTTGAACCTGCCCTGATGCCACTTTAGGGAAGATGTTGGGATTGGCAGTAGACAGTCACTACAAAGGTGAATTGGTGCATTATGCTTTTGGCATGAAGTATCATAAAAGTAGGGACTGGATGGCGTAACCCAATTCCAGATACAGAATTATTAGCATCATTTTATAATTAAATATCAAAAAAGCTCAAGCTATCCCGTCCTCACCAGGTGGCGTTCTAGCACAAGGCCAGTGTTAAGGGAGTTGAAGAGGTGAGTTCTGTACTTATCAAGTTACTGCTGGAGAATCCAGATTGGAGAAGGTCAAAGCGGCTATTGATCTCAAGATTGGGGGCAAAATCAGATGAACACCACACATTCAAGGATTTTGGAGAGGTTTGAGAGTGAAGACACAGGCCCACAGTTGGTGGGGATGTAGGGGGACTGCAGAAGGATGTTTGTAGCTGGGAAACGAAAGTAGCAATCTTGTAGCAAGCACGTAAGATCCTTGATGCTAGAGATTTTGAGAGTCTCTAGCTGGTCCTCCTGCTTCTTTGCGTCCCTCTCTTCTTTCTTTAGTGCATTTAATCGCAACAGTTATTTCCCTTTCTTTAGCGTTCTCTGCCCTTCTCCAAGGCTCATCCAAAGTCCCAGGCCAAGGAAATGCCGGTCCATTGTTTTCTGACAATGATGATTCTAACTGTCCCCTTCGGGTGAGTAGATATCTCCTCCTACAAAGTAAGTGTAGTAAATCGCATATACATATAAAATAAACAGTTTAAAACTACCCTTGGTTTCTGCGCCTTTATTTCTAGGTTTACACCCCAAGCAGCATGTAACCCTACCTGGCCGGGCTCTATTAGGGTCAATGGTTACATCAGTGTTTCTTGCTACTATGATGTCAATGTACATTTGCATCTTTGGGGCAAAATTGTTATTGTGCAAATATTGGCTTTACATTTTGACTGAAATGGTGTCTTCTTTTTGGGGCCACTGTTTTCATGAGCACTGAAAACACATATAGTGTATTGGTGCTTAAGTGGGATCCTTTAAACATTCAATTGAGTTTCCTACCTATAAAATGAGGGTTTTTTCCAATGCATATTACCAGACTGTTTGTGTTTTGTAAAATATTAGTCGTATTTAACTTAGTGGGCTGTGATAATCTCTCCTGTAAGTAAATGAAGTCAGTCCTAAACATGCTTGAATAAGACACACTCCATAAAACATTCTGGTTGGGAATTCCTTTGGGAAAACAAAAGAGGTGATGGCTGGAAGGTTTAGAATAAATCTTAACCTCTGGCATTGCTCTGGGTAACCCTCCAGACCATCATTCTTCGCCTGCCAAGCCATTACAGAAGGGGAAAGACCATATGCAAAAGGGGCAGTCCAGCCCAAACTGCTTGGTCACATCCCTTCTGCCAGAGACCACAAGCATCCCCAAACATGTTTCGGCCTCGTTGGGCCTCATCAGTGAGGAGTAGATTGGGTCTCTAGGCCCAGCAGGCACGGGACCCACGTCTAGGCATACATGTCCAATTTGGGGAGACTACAGCAAAACAAAAGAGGGAATTCCTTTGGTTCTTAGGCATTGGGGCTTTTTATTTCAACCACATGACACAGATGAGCTCCTAACAGTCTTGACGTTTATGTGATTGTTGACCATCTCTGGGAGATGTCTATTTCTGCCCCACTAAGTTACGTGTGTACTATACTGAACTTTTTGCATGAAATTAACGAAGCCAAAAGGGAGGTGTTTTTGAATGTGTTATGGAATCTTGGGAGAAAACATCTGCTAAATGAATGCAGTATGATGTAAACAACCAATGGCAGGGGGTGAGCAGTGTATCTTTTTTTACAAAATGTGTTGGGGTTGTTGTTTTTTAGATAGTCAAAGGGTTGAAATGTGATGCAAAGAAAGAAGACATGGCTATGGGCTGGCGATCCCATTGAAGCCTATGGGAGTTCTTTGGTTTCTTTGAGGGGCGAAAGATGAGGACAACGATAGTGACACAACGAGGGAGGGCTGAAAGGTATGCGCAAGCAGTACATATTTATAGGGAGCCGACATACCAATTCTCTTGCAGCCTCGCCAACTGTTTCTTCCTGTTCCCTTCTCTCCTCTTCCCCTGTCCTTTCTCCTTCTCTCCCTCAGTGTTCATAACCAGTTTTAGGGTTATGTAAGCACCAGAAAAGCAATCAACAAAACCTAAATAGCGTTCCCGGTAGCACCCTGGTGCTGCAGTCAGCTTTCCTACCAAGCAACAGGACGAGTTATGTTTCAATTTTATGCAACAATTTTCTCTTTGTTCCCAATCAATTGTGATACAGTTTATTGTGACAAAACAAGGGGAGGAAAAAAACTTGGATGGGATATTTGGGGCAACGCATGGACATATAAGTGGAAACCCCAATATCAGAAACACATCAGACCCCACGCAGTTTAATCTCAAATAGCAGATTATTGGGGGGCGCTGTAGAATGACGAATTCATCCACACTTAGTTGGGTACTGTTGTTAGAAGGGTTCTATGTTCTTAGCTCGTCAGGTTTTTTATCAGAGTTTTTCATGGAGCATTTTTGGCTGAAAAAAGCTCACATTTTTAGGTTTTATTTGGGGGTAACCCCTAAAGCCGCACTTTCCTATTATCTAGTCCCTATTCACCACACCCTCCTACCCCTTGTATACCCTTACCCCCCCCATATTTTTCAATGAGTTAGTTCCGCAGAAAATGTTCGGTAAAAAACTCAGCGAAAAAACGCCTAGCAATGTAACAACATTGTTTCGTTAGAAGAGACGCAGTTTCCCATAAAACACAATGGGTGTTTGTGAACAGGTAGCAGTAGCAACCGGTGACCCTAATTTTGCCTCTTCCTGCTCCAGTCATATTTGTGAACCATGTGATTAACAAATCTGGATTCTTTAGGGTGACCAGATTTAAAAACTAAAAAACTGGGACAGGGCAGCTAACATAAAAGCAGGACTAACTCTTGAAATTGGCTGTCAAGGCACTACACTGCAGTAGCGGTTGGTGAAGGAGGATTAAGTGTTACTGGTGGAATAAGCACATGTTACAATTAAGTTATCGCAAACACCCACTACCTTAATTCGTAAAATGTAGCATTTCTTCTGTGCGAGATTGGGCATTCCTGCCAGCCAGCTGTGAAGACCTACTACCAAAAACCGGGACCACTGCATTTTCCAATGGAAAAATAATCTTGAGAAAGGGGGACAGAGCATCCAGTTACGGGACAATCCGGCAAAACCGGGACATCTGGGAAACCTAGGCTTCTTGTCCGTTCGTTTTTGTGAGTTAAAATAGCTGGGTATTAGCGCTAGTGATCAAATGAGTTTAATTAACGAGAGGAAGTCTTCAGTTTTGATATTTTCATGCCCATCATCATTCTCAGAATCCTCTGATGCCTCCCCATTTACTGTGACTGGGAGGGCAGGTCACGTGACCTCTCTTCTGCTACCCTAGTGGCTTTAATGAAATGACTGCTGTAAACATTGCAATCCCACCTAAATCTGCCATCTCAGAACAGCCAATGTGGCACTGTGGAGAACACGATGTCGCCGACGCGTGCAATCCTCATCTAAACTGGATGGAATCTACAAATGAGCACAAGAGATCTTCTTCATAAAGCATCTGCCTATAGTTCAAGCGCATTCAGATGAAAGGAATTTAATAAACTAGGAGGGAGCAGTCAGTGGTTCAGATCCACACCTCAGCAGCAGGATGCGCTGCTGCCACAGTAACCTGGCCATCGCATGTGCAGGCTATCCTCAAGCATGTCTAAGACTGTGCTGGCTATGGGTTGACTCCAGGGATCAAGGTGCTTTGAACCAGCCAATCCTATTCAGATGCTGTGGCCATTGCTTTTGTGATAGGGATTCCCTTCAACCCCTATTATTCCTTCCATTGCTCAGTGTGGGAGAGAAAATGGCTAATCAGGATGGGTGGGGATGTACTTGTTTTCCACAATCTGACTCTTTGCTAGAAGTATGGATCAGGGGATGGCCTGGTCTATAGGGAACTCTGGAGATTTCCCCGGTACACCTCTGCTTCCCGGGCCCCTTTTTGTGTGGCTACCTATTTTATTTCCATATGTTCCTATGGGAAAGTGATTGGGTTTGCTCAGAATGTGTGATATGCGGCCACTTTGAACATTATTTCCAGGGACTCTTTTGGTCCTGGATCAAGGCTAGAAACAGAATTCCTTACTTGGCAGTGCAAGCTGCATCATGATTCCTGCCATTGCGTATCAACTGATCGGGAAAGCAATATCAACAATCTGCAGCCACTGCCATGAAGCACATAATGTATTCAAGCCTACCCGATCCCAACTTGCACTGCTGCCAGATCCCATCTTGTTCTGCTGCCTGATACCATATTGTTCTGCTACGTGATGCCATCATCAAAGAAGACGAATTCCCTCAAAGGTCATCAGACAAAGTCAGCTCTTCCTCTCAAAAACCAACTTCTCTTTCTCTAAAGAAACAGTCTCAGACAGACTGAAAAAAGATTTGCACTCCATCCATAAATAAGAATCACTTTATTTTATTTGTTTATTTTATTGTTTAAAACGTGGATCTTACTTGAGAGCAGCAGAGCACTATGCAGGGTGGCGGTAGCCAGTGTTGGGCTGGCATCGTTTAACTGATGCACTACTGTGAGTGTGGGTCTGTGCATCAGTCTGTACGTCAATGGAGATTAGTCCTTAGGTATTGTTGAAAAAGCTACATTTTGAGAGATTTGCGAAATTTGAGAATTTTAGGTGCATTCTGAAATGATACCAGGAGCGAGTTCCAAGGGGTGGGTGTGTGACAAGAGAAGGATTGTTTGCAGGTCCTCTCTTTGCAGACGAGTTATGATTCAAGCAAATTCGTCAATTTTCTGCACAAAGAGCGTGTGCCACCAGATATGTGGATCTTAGCCACTAGTTATACTGGTGTGTTACTTTTGACTACTTTGTAGATGACACATGCAGTCTTAAACAGTATCCTGTCCTAGAGGGGAAGCCAATGTATGTAGTTTGCGTAGGACGTGGCTGATTCAGTCAGATGTTCTGCACACCTGTAATAAGACATGCTGCACCATGGTGGACTGCTTTTAGGGGAGCCAATTGAGGGGCTGGGAGACCTGTCATGAGTGCATTTCCCCCATCAATTCTCAAGACCAAAAGGACTTGCACTACCTGCGGCGGGTGATGGGTTTAATCTTGTAACGGGTGGCGATTTGGGCCTTCTTGGCTATGGGCTTCTGGAAGGACAGGCTGCTGTCTATGGTGAAGCTTGAGGATGTTCTGAGTCCAAGAGATCAAATCCTTCTACGCACACATCAATGAGCCAGCGGGGGGATAAATGAGGACGAATTCTGTCTTGGTGGAGTTACGTTTGAGGTAGGCAGTCATTGTCCAGGACTGGATGATGGATAGGTAATTGTGGAGGCGACTGATGTTATGTGGACCTTTTACTCTTATGTACAACTGAGTTTCATCAACATATTGGAGGATGGCTATATCGGGATCTTTGAGGGGGGTGCCCAGAGGCTTCATGTAAAGGTAAAAGAGGACTGGTAAGAGGATGCAGGTTTGGGGTATTCCACAGAGGATTGGCAGTCCGTTAGAAGGCACTGTGTTCTTCTGGATGGCCTAATGTCTGCCCGAGAGGTAGGCTGTAAAGCAATTTTGGGCAGTGCCAGTGAATTCCATCCTGTCAGTGTGGAAGATCCAGTCGAAAATTATCCTAAGTGAGAGGTCAACTATCACACTGTTCTGTAGAGGAGCAGGCAGGCCTGTTATCCCTAAATCCCGCCCACTCACCACCATCATACTGGAACAGCAGGAGAAGGACACTATAGGGGACTCAATGTATTATGCCTATACCGCAGAGTGTACAAGAAATGATATGTACTCAGACAAACATATCAAAAGTATCCTCGCACTGAAGGAGTGGAAGAATGTTGTGTGGAGCGATGTCAGCACACACCACTGGATATCATGTAGTGCTGAGTGAAATCTGACATGGGCAGAGTGATGTCATAAATAAGCTAAACAATCACATACTGAAAAGATATGAAAATACTGAACAGTAACGATGTAACTGAAGTGATAAGAGAAACATGTATGAAACGATAAAGTCATCATATATACAAAGAAGAATGAAGTAACTTGTTGACCAATTAGTGTAAATACGCAGCAATGCATGGTAGATGAGACACATAGAAGCTTGCTATAGAGGAAAATATAACATGGCAAGGACCCACATGATAGGAAAATGTACGCCGGCTCATTCAAGGATTCAATTCAGCTACCTCAGAAACAGACCAGGGCTGCAGAGTCAGGTTACGTTGGAGAATTAGCTGTGTGTGCAAAACAAAGAAGAGACTATGAGGATGCTATTTCAAGGAATAGCTGCAAAGCACAAAGGGAGGCAAATGGATAAGCCATAAACGTGAGACATATGTCTCTTAGATTAAAGAAGAAAACTTTTGCAAAGTATTGTACAATTAACAATGAATAAGGCTCCTACAAGATGGAGTGAGCAAACCTCTAGAGGGCAAGAGGAGCAATGACACCCAGCATAATTTAATCAAATAGCAGTAAATAAGAGGTAAAAACTGACACATTTGCAGTCTCCAAATGTCTTTTTACACGTGATCCAAAAGTAAAAAACAAGGGCTATTCATTAAGCTGTGGATGAAGATAGTTATGTGCTTACACTCCCTTGAATGTCGCAGAACCAAGAGCAGGCTACATGGTCAACTACGAATGGGAAACTCTGGCTCATGGCTGGACTGATGAGAGATGATGGACTTATTGGGAAAGTGGGGAGTAATCTGTGTGACCAACCACCTGGGTTTCGTTTTGCTTACGTGCTGCTAGCCGAAAATACAAGATTAGGTAGGAATGCCAACCAATCAGTGGGTCTATGGGGCAACCTGCTATACAATGTTGCATAGATCAATCTGCTGCCATTTTTTCCACTATAATCAGTATTATAAGTATTTAGGGGTAGTTTGGGCGTGTCTTACAGATAAGAGACAGCCAATGAAGTACTAACCCACATTATATTCTTTAAGTAGATATGTTCCCCTAACAAATCCCTCCTGTCAATAGGTTTTAAAAATGTGCTACGTAGGATGAGGTCATAGATGACGCATATTGGGGTAAAAACCTTTGTGTTATCAGGTTTTGTGAGTGTGCATGCATCAGTCCGATGTCTGCCAGTTGACCCTGCTTTATTAAATTGAGAATAAAGTAGTACTTTGCCATATTCTTTGAGTCTGTCCGGTTATTTGGTCTGAGATCTTTATTGGTAATCCCATCTAGCGCAAGAGATGCTTCAAGGTGCTAGAGCACAATTCCTAAACCAATTTTTTTCTTTATCAGATCTTTCAAAAGAGACAGCACCAAACAACAAAATCGTGTTATCTCCCTTGTGTGCAATCATTTGGTTCCAGTCCAGTCTCCACTCTGTAATTCTGCACTCACAGTTGAAGGCCACCAATAAGTGATTTCTTTAGCACCAATGTCCTGCTCATCCACGTCATTTTCAGTGCATTAAATGCTGTGAGAGTTTAACCACAGAACCTGGTAAATCTAATTCCGTTACCCAGACACCTCCACGATTTCTCTACCCGGGTCACCAGAAATGTCACTAACAAAAGGGTAAAAAGAAACTACAGGTCCCCCAGTGTTCCTCGTTCTCCAGATTCATCCACCTCTTTATGCTGCAGATGAGGCACTGAGCGCCACTGAATTCTTAATTCCTGGACTCAGCTTTTCCAACAAACTCGACCTGGAAAAGGATTCCACTGATGTGACCTCAGCAGCAAAATTGTAATTCTCCTTATTGGCACGGATCAGCGCACTCATGGCATCCCCCGATCCCTCGCAATTCTTTTCCCTATGATTGGATTGTGCCTTTTGACAGCCATCCCCTAATATACAATGAATCCTCCTGTGACTCGAGATTAAGCATCCTCCTTTTCTAGCTAAACCAACTAAAGCAGTGGCTCAAATAACTGGGCCTGCCAAAAATTCACTGCTACTAAACTGCACTATTTCGGTGACTCTATGGCTCAAATAACGGCCTGCCAAAAACTCATTGCTACTAAACTGCACCATCTCAGTGACTTTATGGCTCAAATAACGGCCTGCCAAAAACTCACTGCTACTAAACTGCACCATTTCGGTGACTTTATGGCTCAAATAACGGCCTGCCAAAAAACTCACTGCTACTAAACTGCACCATTTCGGTGACTTTATGGCTCAAATAACGGCCTGCCAAAAACTCACTGCTACTAAACTGCACCATTTCGGTGACCTTATGGCTCAAATAACAGCCTGCCAAAAACTCATTGCTACTAAACTGCACCATTTCGGTGACTCTATGGCTCAAATAACGGCCTGCCAAAAACTCACTGCTACTAAACTGCACCATTTCGGTGACTGTATGGCTCAAATAACGGCCTGCCAAAAATTCACTGCTACTAAACTGCACCATTTCGGTGACCTTATGGCTCAAATAACGGCCTGCCAAAAACTCATTGCTACTAAACTGCACCATTTTGGTGACTCTATGGCTCAAATAACGGCCTGCCAAAAACTCACTGCTACTAAACTGCACCATTTCAGTGACTTTATGGTTCAAATAACGGCCTGCCAAAAACTCACTGCTACTAAACTGCACCATTTCAGTGACTTTATAGCTTAAATAACTGGGCCTGCCAACGTTTCACAGGTACTAAACTGCGCCATTTCAGTAACTTTATGGGTCAAATAACGGCCTGCCAAAAACTCACTGCTTATAAACTGCACCATTTCAGAGACTTTATGGCTCAAATAACTGGGCTTGCAAAAAAGCTCACTGCTACTAAACTCCACCATTTCAGTGACCATAAGATATAACCACGGCTGTAGGTGTGCCCGGGCTAGAGTCTCCCAAAACCTCATTCCCCACAGCCACTTTGTTTTTCTTTCCGTGCAGGGGATTCGAACTGCCGGTGGCTAGCCAGTGTCACATTTAACTGTGCTATTTCGCAGATGCTGAATATCTTTTGTTTCATTCAATAAAACGCTTTACACAGCTTTACGTGTCACAAGTCTATTGGATAAAACAAAAGAAATTGTGCACCTATGGAATACCAGTGCAGTGCGATGGCAGGGCTCGCTTTCGAATCACCAGCAAGGGACAATAAAATACATTTTATTTTTTTATTATCGTCCCGTGGTTACAAGCCACTGTCGCATTGCACTGTGCCATTTCATGTGTGCTCCATTTCGTTTGTTTTATTCAATACACTGCTTGACACAAATGTCCGGCAGTCTATTGAGTGAAAGAAAAGAAGTTGAGCACAAATAAAATTTCACACGAGGGACAATAAAAAAAAAGTAACCCGGCAACTTTTCTTTTTTATTGGCCAGCGGTGGGGACACTTCATGCCATGCCCATCATTTAGGGCACGCCCCCTTGTTGCAGTGCCCTCGATTTCTCACCCGGCTTGAAATACTGGATGCAACTCCATTTGCACTCAGCGCATGCGCAAAAACGGATAGTATGGGAAAGGCAACAGGATCCAATACACCTACCCTCAAAACCTGTACTTGCCTCACATTCCCTTACGGAACGGCAACCACTGCCAACCAATCATCAAAAGTCGAACACCAGCCCAACATCAGATAGCCGTGGACTTAATTCTCATGGCAAACTTCTCAACAGAACCATATCCCATCCCTGCAGTGGGCAGCAGAGCTTTACCCGAAGCAGCCGCAAGATTTTGGAACGGCATGCCCATAACTGCCTAGTCTTCGGGTTGATCCAGGAGACTCTGGGTTATCACACTCTTCTCCGGGTCTCTGGTATTTCCGGCCCTTCCAATAACTCTGCCCACCCCTCAATGTGATTGGCGACTATCGTTCTGTTAGCCAATCACATCGAGGTATAGGTAGATGTTGATTTTTGTCTTTGTTTAAAAAATGTGCTAGACTTGGGTGGGCGGAGTCTCGGGAAAAGGGGCACGGCGTCTGATGACCTCATCCTCCGTGGATCTCTTTAGTGGTATGGCCATGCCCTTATGTATTAATTTCACTTTCAAAACCTTAAGGGGGGAAGAACAGGGACGTCATTTCACCAAAATGCCAGAGGCAGCGGAAGGGACATCACTTGACCTCTGATGACATCACAGGAAGTGATGTCATTTGACCCCTCCCCAAAGTGGCATCACGGAAGCGATGGAACACGACTTTTCAGCACTTGACAAAACTGGAAGTGGCATCACATAGCATTGTTCCTAAGTACACTATGGAAAATATGGTTACGATGTCACTGTAATGTGATATACATTTCATACAAGAATGGATAACCATATGTATCATTAATATCAATGTGTACAGGCCCATATTACCAAATTACTGTGAATGCAAGCAGACGTCCAAGGCCGAATGATAATGATGTGTTATTATATAGAACTTACGCTTAAGTGCTTCATATAGAACAAATCAGGGCTCAAGTCGAGGGTACATGTGGGGGACGTAGTCCACCCACTTTATTTAGTGAGTGGACTCAGTCCCCCCAGCTAAAAGTGGAACAAAGAGGATGCCCTCTTTGAATTTATGAATTAAAGCCCACCTCTGGGATCAAACCACAGTCGTTAGGTTTGGAGGCTGCACTTTATATATATATATATATAACATGATGAAAAATAACACACAACTAAGGTGAAATATTCCATTTCGGTAATGCAGGAAAACATTTGTATTGGCTATTGGAGTTTAAAACATGCACAACGTTTAACTTTTTCAAAAACGCTATTAGAAGAAAATATCCTGTCTTGGTTTTGTGTGTGTTGATTTTATGATTCGTCCTGTTCAATGTGGGTAATTATGCAAAGGCAATCTAATGAAATGTGCATATTTCAGCTTGATATGCTAATTTCTGGCGACGTCACATCCCATTGCGTGTGTTGATGCCCCCACTTTAATTTTTAGGACTTGACCCCTGGAACAAATATACATACAATATAACCCAACTTGTGTTGGTACTCATTTATTGACATCAGAAGGATAAAAGGCTGAGATGGCCTTGCCGGTGTTCGAACCTGCAAATCAGACACACGTCACAACAGCGAGCGCTAAACCCATTGAATTATCTTACCGATTATAGTAAACTGAGCAATTACATGCCGGAATGTTCTCCAAGTCATAAAGCAAATTACACTCTGTAGTGGATACCATTAAACTGGTAACTGAGATTTAACAGCAAGCCAGTTTATCTGCAGGTGTGGTGCAAAGTTGGCCACATGTCAAGCCTGTGTGGATTTACTTTTCAGGCTTCAGAGGTTGGCAAAATACATACCATTGGGAGGGATCATAACTGTGTATTAAAGAATTTAGAGTAGCTCAAGGAAAGCAGTGCACTCACACGAAATCCCGTACTCTGAGCACTCATTACCTCATACATTCAAACAAACATCCTGAACAGCATGCTATGGAAATAGGAAAGATAGACACATTACAACAAAGCATGTATTGTGGCACAATGAAATCAAGGGCCACTTTATGTGCTATGGTGAAACATTTCTACACTGTGCACAAGCTTCTAGGCACAAGGATTTTGTCAAATGACCGAGGATAGAAAAAAACATGCTATAACTGCAACTTGCGAAAATCAAAATACAAAGTCCTAAATTGATGCTTAGTCTACTCTAAATGCTGTCTGCATTGTGAATTTGAGGTGTTTAAGAACAGACTACATATGTGACTCACCCCCTGAAGTGTGCCTGAAATAAACCTTTAATGAGTTTAGCAATTATTGTATAGAATTCCAAAAAGACAAATTATTTGTTATTCCTATCCTTTCCTATTCAGGGTCACTGCTCAAAGTGTTACACTTGTGGAAACCCCTGTTTTTTTTTGTTTTAAGGGGCCTGAACAAGTAAGCCAGCCACCCCAGAAACAAAGAGCCACATGGTGCTGGCCACAGCCCAGGAGCTTCCATTTTAGGGGTACATGATATTTTATTTGTATTGCGCTCATACACAAGTATTTCAAAGCGCAACAAGGCAAGGGAGGGGAACAGGGGAGAACACAACAACGAACTTACTAGGCCCAGTGACATTGAGAACGCGCAAGTGCATGGGGAAGGGAAAGGGGAAAATTGCATGGAAGGGGGAGAGTGGAGAGTGCGAGGCAGAGGAGAAACAGATAAATGTTAATAAAAATAAATAGATAATTGAGGCAATAAACAGTGGTAGGGCAGCCAGCAAGTGGCAAGTTCTGTGTTTACGGCAGCAGACAGGGTAAGTCTGATAAGGGCAGAAAAAGAAGAAAATGGGAGGGTGGGGACTGTATGGGTACAGATACAGACCCCAGTGCGAGAGGTGACCAGGAGGCAGGGCAGGAGGGTGGCAGGGTGAGCAGGTACCTGGGCTCAGGAGACAGAGGGTGGCCAGGTGCACAGTGCCAAGAGAGAGCAAATCAGCAAGGGAGAGGGGGAAGCAAAGGCAAAAGCAAAGAGGAAGGTCTTGAGGTGCTTCTGGAACCGGAGATGGTTCTCCCGAAGTTTTAGAGTGGCAGGGAGGCTATTTCAGAGGGAGGCCCCAGCCAAGGACAGAGATCTACCCCAGCTCGTTTCTTTGAGAAACGACTGACCCTGAGGGAGTTAGAGGTAGAGGAGCGAAGAGCTCGAGAGGGGAGGTTTTTGCAGAGGGATAGCTGAAGATATTTTGGACCCATGCCCCAGTAAGCCTTGTGGACAATGCAGAGGGTTTTGAATTTAATCCTTGCATCCACTGGGAGCCAATGGAGAGATTTGAGAGCTGGAGAGATACGATCCCAGGGCTTAAGGCCAAGGACAAGTCTCGCAGTCCTGTTTTGGATGAGTTGCAGAGGGCGAGAGTGGTAGCAGGCAGATTTAGAAAGAGGCTGTTGCAGTAGCCAAGCCTAGAGAAAACCAGAGCTCTAGAGACAGTGAGCTTCTGGGGGAAGGAGAGGAAAGGAAGGAAACCCTTCAGGAGGTGCAGTTGGTAGTTTGACTTCTTAGAGACGTCACAGATGTGTGGATAAAAGGAAATCGTGGAGATTTAGAAAGAGGCTGTTACAATAGTCCACCCCAGAGAGAACCAGAGCTTGGGGGACAGTGAGCTTCCGGGGGAAGGAGAGGAAAGGCAGAGTACCTCTGAGGAGGTGCAGTAGGAAGTAGACCTCAGAGATGTGGGCAGAGAAGGAAAGTGTGGAGTCAAAGATGACCTTCAGGTTCTTAGCCCCGCAGGTGGGGGTAGTAGGAGGGCCAAGGGAGGCTGGCCATAGAGGGGAAAGGATGGTGAAGGTGTGCAGATGAGGAGGATCTCTGTCTTGCTGGCATTCAGACAAAGATCATTGGCGGCACACCAATCTTGAATGACTGCGACCCCTGGCGATCCCCAAATGACGTCCCTGGTGCGCCCCTAATAAAAATGCGATGATGTTTGCTAGCATGTCAGGTGATTGTGCAGTAGGCAGGCGCCAAAGGTGCTGTAGAAAGTCCAGCTTCTATAACTATGCGCTGATAAAGATCTGTAGTTCCATACAGCACTTACCGACACCGTGAGGTGGCTTCTAGGCTCTATATACTCATCGACCAGAGAAGGATGAAAGGTCCTTTCCAAGCTCTGGCACACCGAGACCTGCATGCTTTTCCACAGATCTCTGCGTCAGGCGCATTAACCCATACTGCTAAAACGTGCTACAAAGGTGATTGGTCAGAGTAACGTGGCTGAGAAAACCCTGTGCATTTTTGGCAAATAGTATGAGACCATAAGGGTCTGATAAATACAACCGTCGGCACCATTCTACGTTCTATTACTTTTCGGGACTGGGCCCTATCACCCCAAGCGTTCTGTTTTCTAATTCCAGCTGTAGTTGTAGAGTTTTATCGGCAGGCAGGCACGTTTCACCTAAGCTTAGACTAGGTAGGTGACTGCTTTCAAGAGACAAAGCAAATATGGCAGGGGGGGAGCAGTAACACTATTTTTACTCAAGCAGGGGTCTCGACAATAATATTTGTACCCAAGGGAGTCACCGCAGAAAAAAGTTTGAATCCCACTGTTGTGTCCAATTCGCTGACCATACAACGCTGCTGAGCCTGGGAGATGAGTGAACAAGTCTGCCCGGCCATTTGCCTCTGTGAACACTTGCTGTGCCAGCCTTTGATCGCCGGTTCAAACTGGTCCCAGTAAAACAAACACGGATCAAGAGATCACGCCAAACCCCACGTGGGGCGGGGCGGTGGAGGCGTGAGCCTGGACCCTTCCGGCCATCTTTGCTTTGCAGTTGATTTGCTAGCAGCCAATCCCGTTCCCAGCAGCAAGGTACGTCAGACTGCCTCCGAGGCCCGGGCCTCCCTGGCCAGCCAGCAGTCAGCCTCTGGCTCCGGGCGTCCACTTCAGCCCTCAGTTACGCCTCAGAGTACATGTTGAAGTTACATTGGGGGCAAAAATATACTTCCCAGTCCTATCCTGGCCTGGCCACGGTTTCCTGCTCGCACAGACTTCTGGTCACATGCAAGGAGATGGAGAGGCAGGGCGGTTCTTTGAATTGCTAAGCCCTCTACCAGGCCCCGACTGCCTGCCCCCTGGGGATATTGTGGGGGTCAGTGAATGCTAAATGGCTGACGAGTGATGGGCACGCATCTGCATAATGCCCGCACCCGTGCATTTGAATCCGTTTGCATACTGCAGTTGTGAGGTGTGGGGAGATGGAGGTCGCATTTAGAATACATTTACACCACAACATTATTCCCCCCTGGGGGGTCGAGGGTGCAGGGCAGAAATAACAATTCAAAAGATTAGGAAATCCTCCTGCAAACTGATCCAGGTCCGCGCCGTGTAAACACGGGCAGAGACAGAATCAATTAAAGGACAATGCCTGAAACCAGATCAGCAAACGCGCAGCTAATCAGGGCCTGCCCGCCGGGGAGGTGCCGCCTCGCGGCGAGGAGCGCAAGCAGAACAAAGATTTCAACAATGGAGTCCCCTGGCCCGCGCCCCACCTCCCCACACACACGCCACGGCACGCCGGCGCCCCGAAAACGCGACCTCGCCTCGTGACACCTCATCCGAAAATCTTTCAAAGCGCAGATCCCAGCAAGAAGCTGTAATAAGTTCCATTCCTTAGTAACTGGAAAGCTACGTCCCTGAAGCCCCTCTTCGGAGATGTAGGGATTGGCGGGCCTGTCTATGCGGCAGCTGCAGGGCGGATTATAATGTCCATTCGCAGGGAAACGCAGGGCCTATATGAAACGCGCACTGTTCCGGGGTGGGTACTTTGCACGCCAGAGTCTTCGGTTCCCAGTGCCCCATTGCTTTCAAATCTCCAAGCGAACTCGCACATTTGCCCCATTGCTTGGCCTTCCTTGCGGTTGACATGGTGACTAGAATGAGCCTATAAACTACAGGGGGTAAAGAGGGTCCGCCTTCGTATGGATGGACATTTTTTTTGTTAAAGCCATGACGAACAGGCCGTCCTTTAAACATGATTTATTAGACAAAGCCAACATTCGACAGCATTCAACAATGCTGTTTTATCTTCCGTGCAAAACTTTTTATTTGGTGAGGTTTTTGTCATTTTTAATACTCTCGGTTTTTTGAACGTCCTATTCAGACTAGGACTTTGCCGCTGCCAATGTAAACAGACTCTAATGACAGTTTGCTTTGCAAAAATACCACGACGGCAGTTCCATCAGCGCCCGGCTCTCTGCCGGCCCATTGTGTCCATGCCTGAGCAGAATTGGGGCTAGTAGAAGGTCCCCCCAATACCCCCCCTATGAATGGCAGCCATTTCGTTGCCCGCCTTCTGACACGCATAGGTGCGTTGTCCTGACAGGACATTCCCAAAATGTGTAATGGAAACAGAGGGGTGCCCTCCTTTGCTCCCAGGGTTATGACTTTTCTTTAATGGCAGTCACCAGGACCTTTGATATTCTATCCACTTTATCATTTCTTGTTATTTTGTGGGCCAGCAGCTGTGGTAATAAAATGGCAGCCGGGATAGCTTTTATGCCTCCTGTCACCACTGCACTAAATCTGGGAGGACACTTGTTTGCGGCCTGCATCTTGCTGCAGGTTTAGGAGGGTGAAAGATGAAGCGCTCTCTGACAGAGAAGTCAAAGGTCGGGCACCGAAGGGTAGTGTATGGGTTGTTGGGTCCATTCACGACTAATCCCCGAAGAGTGGCTCCCACTAAAGGCCTCCTTTATACCGGGACCTGCTTTTAAAACCACAGCCCAGTTAACACGCCGAGCAGAAATCCCTGACTCAGAGCAAGGGCTTAAGGATCACAGTGCGGGTTACTGCAAGCTGATCTCTGCCAGACCAAAGGGGGCTTAGCTTTGAGCCCGTAAACTGAAGAACAAAATATTACACACAATATAGCTAGGTAACACAAGAGGATAAGACCCCTCACTCTTTAAATCAGTTATATCCAGGGGGAATAAAGCAGAATATTTGCGAACAGGTTGTATTCGTGATGAGTATCTGAAAATAATATTATCATGTAAAATATTTATGATCACTGATGAGGCCCAAAAAGGCCGAAACACGTTTCTGCGGTTGCTTTTGAGGCTCTTGTTCAGAGTAGAATCTCCTAGCATTTCAGCCCTGGACTGATATGCTAATGGCTATTTCTCCTCTGTGAAAGGTACAGTGAGCAAAAATGTGGTTTTTGACCCCCCTGAGTGTGAACCTACCCATAGAACAGGTTATTTGGCCATGTTCGTGCTCCCCGAATTTTCATGCTCCCATACCTTTGCGTAAATGTTTAAGGGCTTAGGGAGTCACCCTAAATTACACAGGGTGATCCAGATTTGGTCCCCTGAACTTCACCTCACTGATGAGCCAGACTAGTGTGAAACACGTGCCTGGGGTTGCTGTTGGTACTCTTGATCAGAGGAGAATTGACTAGCGTTTTGGACTGCCCGATGGGTAGGAACCGGACTGATATGCAAATGGTTATTTCTCCTCTGTGCGCAGTACAGTGAGCTAAAATGTGGTTGTAGACCCAACTGGGTCGGGACCTACCCATAGAATAGGTTATTTGGCAGTGTTAGGTAGAGGGGCTCCCAGACCTTTGCATGAATGTAATCATATGCAATTGCATTTTTTCTATCCGTATTGTCAGGGGCTCACACTAGGGATAAATACAGCTGCTTGCATGTGGGAAATAGTTCACAGACACTTCTGGACAAAGCGCCCACCACAAACAGAAGTGTCTGGTCGCTTAAGCAGTATGGGCCTGATTTACAAAAGCATTTTACAATGGAGCAATCCCGCCTTCATTTTGCTTACTATAACACTGAAAATCATTCATTCAATGCTGTAGTAAGCAAACTGAAGGCGTCGCAGCCGCAATCATACTGCTTTCAATCCAATGACATGGATTGAAACCACTATTATTTTGGTGGCGGCGTAGCATTGAATTAATTATTTTCAATACTATAGTAAGCAAACTGAAGGCTACAACAACCAAGTTTACCTTTCTGACAGGTGGGTGGGAGTTGTGGGCAGAGCTGTGTGCAAATGGGCGGAGTCTTCTGTGGCTGTGGGCGGGGCATAAATCTCAGGAATTTTGATTTTCAAATGTAGGCAGGTATGGTTGGTACCCCTTTTATCGCTTTTGATGGCCTTACACCTTTGAAGGGTAAGCTGCAATGCAGAAAATAGCATTGATGGGAATTAGCTACTACATCAGACTTTTTGGGCATTCATTTATCTAATACATTTTGGTTCCGTGTTAACGGTGTGTGATTCAGCCGGGGCCGTTGCAACAGTGCAAATGTTAGCTGGTCCCACACGCTCAACCCTCAAAGACTACCCACTCCACACTCATACTGCTGTGAGGTGGTCTTTATGTGGCATACAGTATACCTCTTAACTTTTTTTCTCCCCTGGTCGGGTGAAAACAGACGATTTACTTTTTGGCGGGTGAGAGCCCATTGAAATGTACGGGGGTTGAGGGTTGGTGGGTGTGTGAACTGATTTCCCGGCAGGTGAGTGGAGAGGTCAGCATAACGTGCTACACAAACAGCAAGCACGGTGTAAGCTCATGTGCCGATTTGCCTACTTCTGAAAATCAGAAACCCTAAGATTTCTGCTGCACGAGATGCATGCATGCCTCGCTCCACCCATAAGTATGCTAAGCCCCACTCCAGGTTAAACAAAGGGGAGATATACACACACACACACACACACACTTTGGCAAATGAACTCTTCCACGTGATTGTTAAAAACCACACACATTTGGTCTGTTTAATTTTCAGATCATCATCTAATCGCTGGAAACCAGGATTTAAGTAGGTTTCCCTAAAAAAAAAAAAAGGCAGATATGGCACAGTGAGATCAAATGATTTGCCCAGGATCACAAACTAGCTAAGTTGTGAAGCCAGGATTTGATACCAGTTTGCAAGACCTTGATCACATATTTCTCTTGTCCGGTAAGTAGCAATATGTTGTAATGTTTATTTTGCTTTCATGGGTACTCGGTTTTATAAAGATGACTTGAAGAGTAAACAAATCGTAAATCATCTTGACAAACATATAAATAATTATAGAAATATGGTAAGCAAAAAGGGTATTCTTGTTGACCCCTCCCCAAGACCCATCTTAATTGGAGTAGTAAAAGTTCCAGAGTGCAAAGCAATGTCAGTCTGAAATATGTCCTTTAGTTTTTGTAACTGTACTTTCAAGACTTAAATACACACAAGAAAAGGCACTGCAATGCGATTGCCTGCTTATTGGTTAACCCAGACATCCTGCTTGTTATTTATTCCAAAGAAGTGCAAACACTTATTTAATTTTTTTGGTCTTGTAATAAGTCACCGATTTAAATATCAAACTGAGATTTGCGTTTTCTGAAGCAAGATGGGGGCAAATGAGGCTGGCAAAGGCGTTACGCGTTTAGACAGCCTAGTGAGCGCCCTGTGGACATTTCTGGCAAAGCACAGCATCGTATTGTGACATTGTCTGAGAGTGCAGTAACTGCACAGTTCAGGGTTTCTGCGCAGGGGCTGAATGTGTTACATGACTGTCACTACATAAGCAGACCTGCCTAACCTCTGGGATTGGCTCGGAGACTCAGGGGTTTCTTGCTCTACTCAGAATTCCCTGGGAAGAGTTTGAAAACTCAGGCATTTGCAGGGCCTTGGGATATATTACATCACCTGAACTGTGGCCAAGGCAGGTCAGGTCAGTAGTTTTTGAGGGGTGCTCCCGTGAAATAAAAGGAGATAGATATCCCTTCAGAGTATGGTGAATTTTTGCTGCAAGGATGAGCCCATCAAAGTCTGCAAAAGGTATTTAGTTTAGCAGGTGAAAATGAACCTATAGCTAGTGACACTCGTCAAATAAGGGTGAGCTGACGCAGAGGCGTAGACAGGGTAGGGCCTGAGTGGGCAAGGCACACCCAAACTCTGTAAACGCCCACTCAGCAGCGCCTTGTGGTCATTTACAGATGTGAATGTCACTGCAGTGGCCCCAACTACATTAGCCTCATGCCCCACTTGTTAGATAACCCTTGCTACGCCTCTGGAGTTGAGATGTATGACAGACTGTCATCAGGGGCATTTATCGCTCCTTCAATACGTCACCTTTCTGGAAGCTGTACCAGTGGTCAACAGTGGATGTACGTGAAAAGGCCCTCTCTGTCGCTTTTTACAAGTCAAGGTTTTCTTTTTTTTGTCCCCAGCATTGTTTCTTGTATGCAAGGGACACCCCTGCAGCCCCCGAACCCGGAAAAACCGAAGTCTGAGGGCAGGGGACACCCCCGCAACCCCAGCTCACCTACCTCGGTATTTTTGGATTCAGTATTTCATGCCTATACCGAATGCGTCAAAACCGTATCTACGACCTTTTAGATACGATCTTTTCGGTCGATACCGCAAAGAGTCAGTGGCAGGCCAGCTCGTGCTTTTTAAAATTCCATACACCGACACAGGCCTTGGTAAGCACGGAGGAAGAGTCAGATTGTGTGTTTGTCCAATAAAGCGTAGAACCTCTAATAAAGTAGAAGGATGTTTACCCTGGTGCCCCATAGACATTAAACGGTGGGCGCAAGCCAAAAATAGACTTGTCTTCTAAAGATAACATAAAAAGAGGACTGCGAGTCTTCGTGTTTTGTATATATGCGCGTGTCCCCTCGGGGGTCCTCTAGCGCGTGAATGTGGTCTATATTTGGATGCAGGTTGCCGATGGATTCGTTCTTACAAGAGCAGCTCTTTCTTTCTTACGGGGCGTACACAACAGTACAGCACTGGCTAGGGAGAAGAAAACTACACAACGGTCGGCAAGCCCTGGATTAACATTCAGGGAAAGCGCCACAACGGCAGGGTCACACTGGTCCACAGGGCAAAAACACAGTGCCAGAGGGGGCAGCCTGGCAGTCCAATGTCACACTGTATTTTCGGACCACTGTCATTGTATAGCAGGTCATTTTAGCCAATGTCCCATGCCTAATGTGCATTGAAAGAAACCATTTAGCCAAATATGCTCTCCCAAGGTGGCACTAAAAAAAAAGTTACTGTGAAAAGTCAGAAACTGCAATTTATAAATATTGGCCACATTTTTTGATGCCCCAATCTATTGTAGGCCCTGCATGATAGCAAGGGCCTAAATAAAGTATTTGATACTACAGGGCTCAGCTAAGGTAACAACTGGGCGAGCTTTGGAGGGGTTTCTCAAAACACTGACCTTCAAAGCGCCATGATGTATCACCACACCCGAGGCTTCTACATGCGCCATGATGTATCACCACACCCGAGGCTTCTACATGCGCCATGATGTATCACCACACCCGAGGCTTCTACATGCGCCATGATGTATCACCACACCCGAGGCTTCTACATGCGCCATGATGTATCACCACACCCGAGGCTTCTACATGCGCCATGATGTATCACCACACCCGAGGCTTCTACATGCGCCATGATGTATCACCACACCCGAGGCTTCTACATGCGCCATGATGTATCACCACACCCGAGGCTTCTACATGCGCCATGATGTATCACCACACCCGAGGCTTCTACATGCGCCATGATGTATCACCACACCCGAGGCTTCTACATGCGCCATGATGTATCACCACACCCGAGGCTTCTACATGCGCCATGATGTATCACCACACCCGAGGCTTCTACATGCGCCATGATGTATCACCACACCCGAGGCTTCTACATGCGCCATGATGTATCACCACACCCGAGGCTTCTACATGGGCCATGATGTATCACCACACCCGAGGCTTCTACATGCGCCATGATGTATCACCAGACCTGAGGCTTCTACATGCGCCATGATGTATCACCACACCCGAGGCTTCTACATGCGCCATGATGTATCACCACACCCGAGGCTTCTACATGCCGGCCAGAGCAGGCAGTTCATCATTATTTCACGCTGGCAACTAAAGATGCCAGATTTTTCATTTTCAAATGTCTCATACAATTCTACGAATGCTGCTAAATAGGTCCCAAAATTATCATTTTGCACACTGGAAACTCACGGTGTAGTAGTGTGAAGCACAGACAAAGGGTTAGCCGACAACTAGAACACAAGTGTCTTCAAGGGATTTAAATGTTACAGTTTATATAGGCTCGCAGGACCACTACAGACTTTCGCTGAAGGTCTCAGGCCGCCTCACTCTCTGTGTAGAAAGCCATCCTACCACCCGCAGAGGGGAGAGTAGCAGAATTAACACAGACAACGCTGTTTGTTGTGAATAAAGTAGGCGCACACGTTGGTGCCCCTAGTCTAGCCCTGATGAATGTGGCCTACCAATCCAGAACCACAGAAACCGGTCGGCTTTAGAACAACCTGACCTAGTGCAAATTCCTACCCGCACAGGTTCAGTTTGTTCCTAGAAAGGATCCCCACAGTAATAAACCAGGGGTCCAAGTTCATAAGGAAACCTCTTGAGAGGAACCTACCGAAGAACACTACCTTCCTTGTTTTTAGTGAAACCTGCACCTGCCAATACAGAGAAAACCCATTAAAGAAAACAATGTTTTTCATCTGCAAGGCAGCAGACGCATGTGAAGACCAAGGTGGTCTAGCATGTGCCTTTTAGCACAACACAGTGCACCAGAGACGAATTGGAAAGCCCAGTCAGAGAAGCTGGTCCTTTGTAACCTACTCCCACTCGACAAGCTGTGTTTTTTCAGTGTGACTACGATTTTGGGCAACTCACAGTTGGCAATCCCATAAACAGTCCTTTGTGTTTTGTTTAGACACTTTATATTGAGCCATTTGGTAGCAAGAACTTTCTGACAAGGCAGACCTGCAGAGAATCCACAGAGGCATAGATCAGCACAACTACAAATTACATAGATATTTAATTGGGACAATTTGTCTAGCATGCTCATTTGGACAAGGCAATATTAATCTATTTATTTATTCATGTATTTATTTTTACATGTATAAGGCATGCAAAAACCCTGGGGCATCGAGGCGCGGTTACAACCAGTTACAAACAGATGAATGTCAAGAATGGTGCAGCAGGGAGACCGGCTCTCGGAGCCTTAGTCAAACAGCCACGTTTTTAAGGCTTTTCTGAAGGCCCAATAGGATTGTTCAGCTCCCAGGATGCGAGGAAGAGACTTCCATTGTCTAGCTGCCGTGGTGGGGAAGCTTGTGCCTCCGCCTTTAACTCAGCGGAACTTTGCTTGGATGAGCCGATGTGGGTATACCTGTTTCACTGTCCTGGATGACAGGGCTTTTTTGAACTTACAAAATAATAGGCTATTATATTCTTTTAACGGAAAGTTTGTTTTTTTAAGCCTTTTTAGACCCACCATAACTTTGCGGGTGTTAACTAAACACTAAAAACATACAATTCAAGACACTGCCCCCTTTCTTTGAATCAGAACACAAATGAATGTGAGCTGAAACAAAAAAGCTCTGCGCTATACTACTGTACTTCCAAGATACCCAGCAAAATAAATTGTGCGATAAGGGTCCCCACTTGTAGTTATTGGTTTTTGTGTGTGTGTGATGAGACAAAAGCTAAAGAGTTTTTGTATTCTAACAAGCAGACATAATGAAAATAAACTAAGCAGTTTGAAAAGGACATGGGTTTTACTATGTGATTTAATTTGTTGTTGACCCTTTGGATTGCTAAAAGAACTGTGAGAGGTGTTGAGTCCCAATGTATCTATTGCAGTGCAAATCAGTCCAGCAACACACTTATCAACCCGAGAACCCGTAGATTTACATTTGAAATAAATACATGTTAATATTACCCAACTTTACCCAACTCGTACAAAGAGATGGACCTGACAATATTTGAACATATGCACGTTTTCACTTCCTCCACAGGTAAACGTATGCAAAGTTACTGATAAATATAAGCATTCTAAAGCCTACTAAGGACAATAATTCCTAAAAACACTGGTCAGTTTTCTCACCTAACATCACCACTTGTTGCACACCCTAGTGCCTTAAAAGTACACCGAAACCGACCTCTCAAACCATATTCTATTAATACTGGTGTTTGTAGTGCAAGCCAGTTTGCATTCCTGTACATATTGTAAATGTCGGACTACATGAACCAGAATGCAGAGGGATCCATGTGTGAAAGAGTTCTCTTTATAGATGTGCAGCTAATGTGTACACTTAAACATTATAGAACGAATTAACAATATCTGCCGAGAAGGGAAATAATGCCCCAAAAAGATGTGTGTTTCCTTCCCATACCCACTTCCATCCATTGATGGTGCAGATGCAGACAAAAACATTTTATGGTTATCTAATGGAGGAAACTGGACTACAGACAGAGCCCTGGAGTGGATGGGGCACACGGGGTGTTTTCTTTTCCTTCTGTACTGTCTGCTGTCCCCTATGACACCATGTCTGACTGTGTAAGTGGGTTCGTTTTCAGTAGTCCTTTATCTATGTTGTGTTCTTTTAACATATGAACAGCAGGAGCTCCTCCCTTTACAGTCACCCCTTCCCTGCTAAGGGGCAGGTTGGGCTCTGGAGAACTGAGGCCAGCCATGTCCTCGCCTCAGGTCACAGCTTGGCTTCGCCATTCTACACACTTGCTTAACTCTTGGTTCAATAACCACACGTGGACATACCTGCCTAGTCTGTGAGTTTATCCTGGAGAATTCAGGTTTTTACGCTATTCTCCAGGCCCCCAGGAAGAGCATGGAATCTCAGGATTTCCGGCCCTTCCAGTGACTCTGACCACACCTCGATGTGATTGGCTACAAACAGACCGTTAGTAGCCAATCACATCGAGGCATGGGCAGATGAGCATAAACTCGCTCAGATTGGTGTCATCTGACTTGATTTTTGTTTTAAAATAAAAGTTTGAGTGGCGCGGGTGGGCGGAGTCTTGGGGTAAGGGGGCAGGGTGTGCGAATACATCCTCCTCCACGCTTTTCTTTAGCAAATGTAGGCCGGTATGCTTTTGGACTGCGTGAAGTGTTACAGATCACCCCTTGGTTTGTAATAACTGCTGACACAGCAGCATTTCCAGTATGATGGTAAAATACTTGTTTTTTTTCATGTATCTGGGTAGTGGGTGATATATGTGTCAGATGCTCGACACTGGTCAGCAGCGGGTTTTATTGGTCTTACCATGAAGAAGCAAAGGCAGGGGCTAGTAGTGGGATTAGAAGCGCTGTATTTTAAGTTATGTTGCAAACTGCGCAATTGGGTGGCTCTGTGATCTTGGTGTGGGGATTTGGGGGGATTTTAAGGTTGGGATCAATCATGCAGAACTAGGGTGGCCAACATTTTGATATCCTTTTGCAGGACACTTGCCCACAAGGCAGTGATGATGTCACAGTGCCATTCACTTTTTGGCATGCCCCATTTCTAATTTAAATTTGTTAATGGCACTTAACACCTGGCTTAATTGCAGTGCAAATGGTTTGTCTTTTGGGCGGTGATGGTACGTTTTTTGCAGACATGACTATCAGGACCCCAGGAACAAAGCATTCGCATTGGAATGAAGACAGGTGTCAGAGCGTTACAACTTGACCTGCAGGCTCAAAAGGAACCAGGCCATGGAGCCTCTCAGAGAAAGAAAGCAGCAGGTGGCAGTGGCGTGGTGTGTAGAAGGCCACTTCAGTATGCAGAGTGGCTTTGCTGGAAGCAGGTTGTCCTGACTTGCTGTCTCCCGAGAGTCACACTCCAGGGAACAAAGCAAGTCTGGACAACTGTATCCCGCACAGCCACTCTGCTAACTGCGGGACAGAGCCCCCAATTAATTGTGGGCAGTTGGCCACCCAATGCAGAACTGTCCTCCTCTGTGTTTCTCTTTCAATTAGTGGGGTTTCCCGGTCTTCAGTGGGTTCAGAAACTGAATGTGCACTGTTTTTCGCAGTCATAAGTAAAGCCATCGTGCTGACTGTCAGAGGTTCTATATGCAGTCAGTGAAGGGAATCGCGGTACCAGTAGCATGCATTAAGCAAGGCCGTAGAGCAGACGACCACACAGTGTGCCTATATACGAAAGATGGAAATGGACATGTGAGTGGAGACGTTATCGTTTTTGATTGAACTGATTTCGTAATAACCCAAGAACGGCCTAAAGCTTTGCCAGACATTAGTTAAGGCACCTTTACATTAGAACAGTGTATATGAGATGAAACACATCAAACATGGTACCATGTTGCAGCTGATCTGTCTAGCACACTGTCTCATTGTGTGCCTAAAGGATTGTACATATAATGCAAAGGTTTATTATCCTATAAAGCTAGTTTACTAATTATATGAACCCCTTAACTCCCCTCTAGGGTTGCCCCCTTCTGGGAGGGGCCTGTGGTGTTATTCATTAAAAGAGAACTTTGACGTTTGAGCAGAAACAATCCAAAAGTCAAACCAGAGAGAGAATGGGCACGTCTCAGTCATACAAGTACTATAACACGGTTCAATGTCAGTTCATCGCCTGCAATTTCATCCCCTGGCATTTTAACGTGTACATTCTAATGAAAACGCTCATCGTTTTTATTATTTTTATTTTGGGGGGATACCCCTCATACCCCACTTATTTTTAGCTATCCCCTACCCCCCAAACCCTTATCTGCCCTTTCCCACCCCCTAAAAAATTCAATGAGCATATTCGTTGTAATATACACGTTAAAATGCCAGGGATGAAAATGCAGGCGATGAAAGGACGTCGTACCCTATAATACAGGGGTAACATTTTCAAGTTGAATGCTACTGGCTAGCCATAAAAAGTCACTGGCCACTTGAATTTTACACATGCAGACAGCACACCATTTCCTACTCACCAAGAGTCAATTATCAGCAGGCAATAGCTAGTGGTGAGTACATAGGCTGAACCCCGCTATAATGCATTCCTTCATCTCAGGAAACCTTGATCCGGCCTCCGAGACTCATGCTCCATGTCAATCCTCAGAGCTCTAATCTCCTCAGGTGCTGCATCGCAGTGGTGGGCTCCAGCTCTCGGGGCTGCCTGGCCTTTTCCAATTCAGGAAAGGATTCACTTTCCAGGCTCTGCTGAGTGGGCTGAAAGTATAAGAGAAAGTGTGCGAGACTGCACATAGTTATATGTATATCTTGTTTCCAGTTCAATTCATTATGCACATATATGAATAGCCTATGTTAATTACTATCCACGGACTTCAAATACAACTTTTGTCCACATGTAACAACTTCCTTTGAGGTTTATTGTTCCTTCATCGTGTCATTACTATGTGATTATATGTAACTTTTATCTTGATGGACAAAAGTGCATCTGCTTAATCTTTGTTAGTGTCACAGGGTTCCTGAGGCACGCTGTACCCCTCGGGTGGAGGCACCACCCCCCATAGATGTTCAAGCACAGATACTGCTTTATGTGATTCTTAGTGTTACACATATTCCCTCTCTGCGATGCCCTCAGGAGAACTCAGGGAAGGAATTATCTATGCTCTGCACCCTGTCTCCTCCATGATATAAAAGTCACCCACATCATTTCTATTATTCCCCTTTAGTGTCCACATAGAAGAAAAATACATTAACCAGATCTATTCTAGGTCGCCAAATCATTACTTCCTCAAATCAACATCTTCCTCATCTTCAATTGCAACACCCAGACCCACTGCAGATCTCTTCCATAATCCAGTGCTTACTTCTTGATGTCTCAAAGATCAAGAAGACGAAGAGTGCATCGCCTTAGAACTCAGAAGAACCTCAACACAATCCTCTTCAGCGTGTAGCTTCCTCTGACTCCCTTTCTGCAGGGCTCACATTTTTAGGCCAATTTGACCCAACATGAACTGGCGATTTCTTAATTTAAAGTGGCAGCATTATTTTATTTCTTTAAATCCTAGTAACTCATATGATTCTTAGGTTTGAAGATACTGATACTGCTTGTGCTGTTTTATCACCAACTTCTTCATAGTCACTTGATCTCCTCCAATGATCTTGAACCTGCAAGGCACAATCCTATTTTCCCATTAAAATATGAACCAGCAGTGAGGAAAAGTTAGGAAGCCCCTCTGACAGAACTAAAAATGTGGTTCTTCAATTTCAAGGAAATTCTAAAAGCAACTGGAAATGGACTAAGACGACGTAGCAGCACTGCCAGTCATAATCTTGTAAAATACTGGAGAAAAAATGTTTTCGTCGAAACAATTACCTTTCTCCTGGTTGCTTGTAGCTTCTTTGGCCACTTCTGTTGATTTGGTAAGTGAAGTTAGTGATTTGGCGTCATTGTTTGCTCACCCATGTATCCCCAGGATAAACATAACATTAGCCGGAATACTGTGCCACTGTTGTGTGCAGAATTGGCGCTTGATAAATATTGTGGAACCTGCGTGGAAGGGTAACCAATCTCCTGTGGACATCCCACAAACAAGCACTGAATGAAAATATCTATATTGATAATCAGTAATGGAACTAGGCCCCTTTTATTTATTATGGTTACACTGTCCCTTGTCTATGTCCATTGTATACGCCCTGTATGCTACCCTTTTCATAAATTGGTTCCCTCTCATTCATATATCCAGGGCCCATTGAAAAGGCACCCTGCCCAAAGGCTACCACTGTGGTGGGTATCCCTTCCTATTTTTTCTGATCAAAATGGCATCCCTGTTTATTCAATGAATACAACGAGGGCAGTTTAGTACGGGTGGTTTGCGATTGTAGGGTTGGGGATTTGGGAGGTATTGCTAAGGAGAAAGGGCCTCCTAAAATCAAGTTCTGCGGCTTTTGCAGATCTCCGAGGCAATACAGGTGACTCACACTGTATTACTGCACATATGTATCCAGTCCCTGCAGCTATACGATGAGTAGCTTAACTTCGAGCCTTGCTGGTCGGTAATGTCCTCACTTTGGTACTATCGTGTTCTAAGGCCACCAGTGCAAAGATGTAACTGAATACATGACTATCTCTGCCAACAAGTGGGATATTTGCTCTATGGGTTATATCACTATTCTCATCACAAACACCTTTCAGTGAAATAACATGTTGCAGTCGGTTGTAGGTGAAAGGATCGAAAACAAAAAGCTGGAATGCCTTTTTTTCGTCTCCAAAAGGATGGAAAACATTTTATTTTTATGGGGGGGTTCTCCCCCCAACCCCCAGTTTTCTTTTTATAAAAAACGTTTTATGCATACTACACTTAAAAAATATATAAATCCTTTATTTTCGATCATTTGGCTGGACACCGTTGCAGTCCATGCAGCACGAGTTCTAGCTTTAACTAGGACTTTTAAAGAGTAAGTGTGCAGGAGGCTGTGTCTCTGCAGATAGGGCTGCTGCTGAGCTGTTACTTACAGAACCTCCAGAGGATTATTCTAGAATCTTTCAAAGCTGCAACCCTTCCTGGTCCTTAGTGCCTGGAAATTACACCTATTTACCCCCTGCCCTATAATAATAATTGTATAGTGCTACAATACAAGCCCTCGGGTATCTGAGTGCTGCTCATCCTCGAAAGATGAAGGGCTAAGTTTGGCCCTGCTAGGATTCGAACCTGCGTCAGCAGACTCTGCACAGATGTCAAAAGGATGCTCTACTCGCTGTGCCATCTGACCTACAAACCTTAAAAACACGCTGCTCAGCCACTCGAGGGAGAGTTTCCATCATGAGATCTAAGTGTGTCCTCTTTTCTATGCACTTTTGTTTTAGAGTTTAAAGCTCCCAAATTACGTTTTGCCCTGGGCACTTCACTCGATAGAAGAAAGCTGTCATTTAACGCCTTAACCTTGACAAAAGTCACGACTCCTCCTTAAGCGAGAAAGTATTTCACGTTTGACCTGCATTAAAAGCATGTAAGCCGGTTTCTTGGACAATGGAGACTGCAGTGATTAAAATATTGGAACTTTAAGCACCCTGACATAGGGGTCAGAAAACCGCATTTAAATATTGTTTTACTGCCTCGCAGCAAACCAGGAGCTTACGTGAAATAATTAGGCTTGAAACGACGACTAAATGCAATTCTAAAAAGGGGCGGTATGCCTTAAGTGGAAGCCTTTGTGATTGTGCTTGGCCTGCTTACCAGATCTGGATGTTCTTATTTTAAAACAGGCTTCTCTCTGAATAACTTTGGTTGTGGCTGTTTTTGCCTGTGTGATAACCACTGAGGAAATGGTGTGGGGGGAGAGTGGAGGCTACTGGTGGATAATATTGATACAAATATCCCATTCGTATGTATCACTTCCTGTCGGATTCCTCTTACTTCTACACTGTGTGAAATGCTGTGCTTAATTTGTGGGGGTGCTTGCCAGGGCTCAGCCCTGCCACTTATTTCTGAGTCCCGGCACTTAATGCCTCAGACTCAATTTAATTTTGTGGTGGTAGTCAGTGCATCCATCAACCGCAATGAGCAGGTGCGAGCTGTAGTGTAACCCAAATATGCTGATACTGTGGGAGGCAGGTCTGGGTGGTGGCAGCAGTGGTGCCCATCCACAGTGTCACAGGAGTGCTCGAAAATATGGCACTTGTTTTTTTACAAATGAAGCACTGGAGAAATGTGTTATTGTCACCCAGTGTAATGATAGTCATAGGATAGGTGGACCTATGGGGGGGTCATATCAAGTCATGCTATAAACTGCTTAACTGCCACGGTTGTGGCTTCCTGCTAATGAGAGACCACACAGCAGTGCATTGTTACACCAAACTGAGTTTCTCGCAGCATATAGCCTGAAACACAGTGTACACAGGATTCACAACGAGGGATTAATGACAGCATTAAGAGACAGCCCAAAGGCTATCCTGTAACTTTGCCAATAGGCAGTAGCTGTGTGTGTGGGTGTATTGTTCTGTGTGAGGCTAAATCGGTGTCAATTGAGATGGTAACAGAAGCTATTCGAAAGGAGCAATAGGTACATAGGTGGTTGTGTGCTTGGTAACCATACAATTGTTTGTGGCGTTAACACGCCGTTCCAAGGGCTGGAACGGGGAGGTGGGAAAGGGGCAATGGGCCAGCAGCCCAAGTTAATGGGCTGAGTGAAGTGAGGGTGGTTAACGAGGGCTCCGGACTGTCCCTCCCCCATTCCAGCCCTTGGAATGGGGTTTTAACGCCATTAGCACCCCAGGTTACCAAATCGGTAACCCGGGGTGCTAAACAAAATATTTTCATTCCTTGAACGAGACATCGTGCGCGTCCCGCTGAATGAATGAAAATACTGATCCGAAATGGCTGCCATGGTAGTAAGTAGAAGGTGGGGCTCCGTACGGAGCCTCTCTTCTATTACAATTGCAGCCAGACAAGGAAGGAGGAAAGCTACTGCAGCGGCCGCCGCTACAACAATAAGTTAAGTGGGTCAGGGGAGGGAAATGAAAAAAACACCAAAAAAACAGGGGGTCGGGTGGAAGATGGCGGCCAGTGGCGGGGGATGCAATTTGCATGTTGGGGCGTTCAGATCAGGGATTTCAAGCCCACGATCCGCAGAACCTGATTGGCTGCGCCCCCTGCCCCAGGTGCTAATGTACATTCTTTGCTCTGTCTTTCTCTGCATTGAACAGTTAATTACATACAAAATAAGAAATTGAACCAGGCTTAACTGCCCTTGTGGTCATGCAGGGTGTCATTGATGTGCAGGCCGGAGACAAGGTCTGGATAGCCTTATGGGTTTGGAGGATTGGGACAGGACTGACAGGATTATTGGATTGTTGGCAGGATAAAGTTCAACATGAGGGAAGGGCTTGGAGAGGGGGAGTTTGAGCGAGAATATCCAGAAAGTCATAGGGGGTCATTACAAGTTTGCCGGTCCGGGAACTACAGTACCAGTAAGCTTGCCCGTACCGTAGTTCCCGGACTGGCAAACTACGAGTTCTGCTCGTGGATACCATTACGGCCGCCAGGTCTGTCTTGGCGACTGTACCGGCACCCGCAAGCAGAGCATGTTGGATGCACCGGCACCATTGTAAATGGTGCCGGTGCATCCGACCTCCGCATTCCCATTGAGCCCTATGGGGCTCAAATGGGAATGGGGAGTAATGCATTCCGGCGCCCGCAAGCTAGCAATTACCGGGTCCGGCTGGGCCGTAATGACCGGGTAATTGCCCATTCATGGGTGCCAGAAAAAATTGCAAGTTTGGCGGCAGCCTGCCGGTTATACCGGCAATGCTAACGCCAAACTTGTAATGAGGCCCATACATACTCTTTCATCTAGAACAGCTGCACTTCTGATTCTATGAGGAATGGTGGGGCGGGGTAAAATGCTTAGATTCATAAGGGACCCACCCAGGCAGGGATTTAAAGATGCAATGGCTTTTACCAAAGGTAGTTTAGCAGCAATGAAGGTCCACTAGTGCAGAGCTTTTACCCTTTTGATAAAGTGCTACTTTTTTTTTCCTAAGGGCAAGCTAATTTAACTGGCCCCAAGAGCCAACCAGTTAGAAGGAATTGGCAGGACAAACATGTATACATATGCAGCTCCAAGTTTAAGCAAATTAAGGAATGAGGATTTCAATTCTTTCGATCTCACATTCCTTTCTTCCACCCTAGACTCCTCTGCTACTTCAATTGGCCTCTCCTCCCCTGACCACTCTCTCATTCACTTCATCCCCTCTACTCCTCATACACTCTCCCATGCTCTCCCTCATCTATCGCCAACCGTAAATTGAAGCCTGATTCCATTATCTCCTACCTCAGCCAAGTCAACATCTCGCTCAAAACTCTCTTCTCCACTTTCTCATTCGATTGAATTTCGCCAAATAAAATTCTGAACTGCCAACCACTTTCAAAAATGACAAAGCTGCCCACTCCATTACGCTTTCTCGCCCACATCTTCAAACATGGATCTCCCCTGCCATCCAGCTGCTGAGGACAACAATGTGTTGCTTATTACTCTGTTGGCACAAAGACTGAACCCCACTCTTCTCACCGCCTAAAAGCACTATCTTCTGATCCTGACCACAGCTCCCAGCGCAGCCAAATACTCTTATTACGCTAATCTTGTTTCCTTTCTGATCCTGCCCTCACAAACTATCCAGGACCCTCCAGGCCATGCTCCCCCCTTAAAAACCCTTCCATTTCCACCGCTCCCTGTCTGCCGATGACTTTGCCACCAGCTTCTCCACTAAAACAAATACAATACGGGACACCTTTTCTCAACTTCTATCTGTCCCACCATCTCCCTCCTTCTCCACTTTTCCCATCTTCCTCCACTCTCCTCTTTATCTTGCTTCTCTGTCATCTCCCCCACTGAATCTCTACATATCCTTTGCTCTGACAACCCATCCTATACTCCAATAGACCCCTTTGCACCACAAATTGTTAAGGAACTCGCACCTGTCACATCCGCTCATGTTGGGGTGGTCATTAATGGTCCCCATGATTACTAAGAGGTTATGTTGCGGGTACCATATTGATGACCGGGGGTGGCGGCGAGCTGGGCACCATGTTGCAATTTCATAGGTATCAAAGTGTAGTTAATTATGGATGGGATATGTTACTTTAGTGTTCCTGTTAGTATAGAAATTGGTACATATTAGCTTGCATGCATGCAGAAAGATAAAATGTTAAACCCACCAAATGTTAAAACATACATGTTCAATAAAACAAATATATGGGGAATTCATGAATCTCACAAATGAATCAAACACGCTAGTCAAGGGCTCTGTTGCAAAGTGAACTTTGAAACTGGTTCTGTGAGGTTTTAGGAGCCAGGGGATAAGTGAATAAGTAACTTCATAGCCTTCGCGGTCAGTACAGCTATAGAAAATAGCTATGATTTTATATGGACTGATGAGTATCGTAGATAGTAGATGTAATCTCCTGATGTCTGAGAGCGTGACAGAAGGAGTTGCATAATGTTTTTGGATCAGAAGTAAAACGTGGGGTAAGACAGTGCCTAAGGCTATTCAGGAGTTTGAATTGTGTGATGAAATTGGAGTTTTGTAGATTGGAAAGTTTCAATGGAACGGTAACGTGGGGAATCAGAGAGCATCACTAACTCAAAGAGAAATCACCCAGCCTTCCTCATATTGCAGGGAATATTCGTGCAAGCCATGTGCAAATCAAGAGTTAGGCTTTAAACGGCTTAGGCCAGTTATTGCTAGCAATTAATTAAGTTTCAATACCAATGTTTAACCATGTGCTGACATCATGGCCTACTACAGACAAATCCTAAGAAGAGGTGTGTTATGAATATGATCTGAAGATGACTATTAAGGTAAAACTGGCCGCTGAAATGGTAGCAATTGGGGAAAGATGGGATTTCTTTGAAGAGGGTTTTTCCAATCATGTTTGGGGGGATTGAAATAAAGTATTTAGGAGTGTTTTTCTCCAGTTGCAAAACTGTATAAAAGATGTGAACTGACATGGTTTGTTGAGACTTGGGTTAGTTTGGTCCTGCAACACCATCTAACTGCTCCCCAGAGAATATTACAGGAACCTTGCTTTATGTACAACCGTGTACTCACTTCTTAAGTGGTGGGCCTGTTTGGGTTTCGGTGATTAAAGGCCCAGTTGCACATTTGTCAAGCCAGAGTAGGAGGCAAGGCTTTCTGAGATGTTGAGTGTCTTCTGTCCACATCTCTCAGCTGTGGCACCTCATGATGGGGACCAGTCTTCCGTGCACAGTGTCGGTGGGCGCCATTTTGTTAAAGGTCTGTCTGCTCCCCAGAGACGTGGTGCCGTGGCCTAGCTGTGCAGGACGACTTGACAGAGAACCACATCAGAGCAACTCTGGGACACATGAGTTCATATTTGGGGTGTAAAGCAAAGGAGAAATACGGGTAGAAAGGCATTGTTTTTTTGATTTACGGAGTTTTGATAAGGTAGACTTGGAGTGTGGGTGTGAAATTAGTTGAGGTTGCAGGTTTTGGAAAAGTGGATGTTTTGACGGAGTGATTGAACTGATGTGTGTTGTGAGTCCCTTGTATATATTTCATTATCTAGTTTATTATTTTAGAGGTGTGATGTGGTATCTTACCCCACACGGCAAATTTGATACATGTCCTGATAGCCTTTAGTTTGCTTGTCTGGTTGGTTGGAGCCCTCGCCTAAGGGTGGGGTGATATCCTATGTAAGTCCAACCTTAGATACCTTTCTTAAGTAGGCTCTTGACATTCCCTTGCATTAGCGGTGCACACAGAACCCTTGCCTCAGTCTTCTTGGTTAGTGAAGTAGTGAAGGGGAAACTTCCTGTATTCAGGAAAAGATGATCTTGTAGTAGGGAAGGTTGTACTAGTAAAAGAGAGAGAACCGAGAGCAGCGGTGCTGTAGTGGAAAGCATTATGCCCCTCCTATGCTTGTGTGGTGGGGATATCTCGGAAATATTGGCAGGTGAGTGTTTTTGATAATACGCTGTCTTTTGTGTAAACTTGAGAAGTAGAATTGAAGTAAGTAGCTGAATGAGGTAATTGCGATATCGTCAAGTACAGTGAATGAGTGTGAAGTACAACTAAAGCATTGGGTAAGGGTAAAAAGGGAGTTTTGGGGTAAAATATTTTGTTTTGTGCCTCAGGTTCAGCTCTTTATCAGATTTTTTGTGAAACTATTTTTTGATAACTTGGGTTAGAGTATGAAGATTCCGTTGAATCATTTGTGCCATGTGTTGCCCGGGTATAACGTGCACGTTTTAAAGTATCATAAAGAATGGTTCCGGGAGAGTAAGGGGAAAAATATACATTCTTGGCCTATTGAGGAAACCTATGATACATGGATATTTGAGCAGATGGATACCTTTTTAACTACAAAGCACAAGGGCTCAAAGTTAGAGAAGCAGTTAAACATCTTGGAATTATGGAGGATGACTGAAAAAGGCAGTAAGAGCCATAAAGTTGTAATTGTGGGGAGATGGCCGAACAAGGAGGGTGCAGGAATTCCTTATGCACCGCCCCCATATGGGTGCTATACTTTATCGCCCACAGAGGGATACACAGACCCTGATTTCGTACCACCATTTTCCGCATCGGCTCCTCCAGTGGTTGCAAGATGGACACAAGTAAGGCCTCCATCAGATGTGATTTCTAAGCACTGGGATTTGGAGGAAAGTGGAAGGATAACTCCTTCAATGTTTAGCGCTACAGAGCGGTTGATAATGGAGAGCGGGAAGGGGATAACTCAATCGACTGCTAGGTTAGCAGATAGATTAAGGGTGATGGAGCGTGAAAGAATGAGGCCGGTAGTCAGAAGAGTGGAGAAAGCATTGAAAATGAGCGATAAAGAAGAGGTTAGGGCTTTTGCTGCTAGGATAGAGCATAGGCTGCGAAGAGTGGTAGATGTGCAAGAATGGGGAAAAATGAAGGAAGCGCTAAGGCCAGCAGAGGAAGATGTTATTTTATGTTATGTTAAAGGTACTTATATAGCCCACCGTCACCAACGGAATTGGTCCCCAGGTGCTCTGGTGGATCTGTAAACAGGAAGGAGGGTGAGTAGGGTTAGTCGGGAGGAGGGGAGTAGGAGAGAGGGAGAAGTGGTGTGCTGTTGGCAGCTTCAGCTCAGTATACACCAAGTGCTGGGCTTTGGTGCAAGTATCGGATCGGGAGGGACTTTGTGTGCTGTAGGTGCTGTTTATGTGTTCTTGATGCGGTATGCTATAGTGTGTGTGTGGATAGCTGGGAGAGAAATGGTTGTGTGACTTTTGTGTGGGTTAAGTATGCAGAAAATTGAGAGTTGGGTTAGTGGGGTCTGTATCCTGATTCAGGTATTTCTGGTTCCGTTTGAGCTGTATCCCTGTGGGTGGGGTTGTTGCTGGTTCCTCATGGGCTCTCTCGCTGTGGTGGTGCTGCGCTGATCCAGCTGTATTATAGTGAGTATTGTATGGAGTGATAGTTGTATCTGAACCTTTTCTTTGGTGTGGAACTGGGTTGGTACTATCTATTCTCTTGTTGTAGGGTTTCGGTTCCAGGTGGATGTAGTGCTGCTACAGCTGCAAAGAGATGAAGAGTGGGAGGAAGTGAGAAGTCAGATAAGGGATGTAGAAGAAGGATGGTGGAGACTCTCAGCGCTTGCGCTCTCTACTCAGTTAGCAGTTATGAAATGTGCAGCACATCGAAAGATTGTAGAAACCAAGAAACCATGAATATACTCAAACATTTTTAACCAATCCAACACATCCAACTTAGGTTCATACGTACCCACTAATTCCTTAGGCATCCGGGGTCTTTTGGGACTGGAACTCCTAGAGGAACCAGAGGAGAGAGAAGCATTTTCCACAGACAACTTCTTCATTTCTAGTTCATGATTAAGCTCTATTTCTCTGAGTCTTAACTCAGCTTGCTTCTGCTCAGCCTGGGCATTCATTCTTCTGAACTCTAGCTCTTGGTTTCTTTCAGATTGAGCAATAAAACGTTTGTACTCTAATTCAAGCTTCATTTTTTCAAGTTCAAAATAAGCAGGGTTACATGTAGGACCTGGTATAGGCCCAGAAGGTACTGTAGGTAAGGCAGACAGAGGCTCAGAGTGGCTAACTTCATTAGGTTCACTTTCCTCTTCTGACTCATTATCAAGACTTTGATTCAGATCAATACCATCACTGTTTTCTACATTTGCTGGGGGGTAGATTCCTCTGTACCACCCAGACTTTGGTTTTCTAACAATCTTTCTATAAGTTCCATTTTCTTGCCCTTCTCAGAGAGATTCATATGTCTACACAATACTTTTAAGCAATCAGCAGTTTTGGCAGACAATGATTCTAGGGTATAACTCTCCATAGCAGACATAGTTAGAAAATCAGCTTTGTAGTGCTAAGCTCTGTGGTTAGTTGTCCTAAAGTGTTCAAAAAGCACTCTAAAGTGTATGCTCAATACAAATCCCACCACTGTACACCAGTGTTAGGCAGAAACCTGTGCAGTTCCCTCTGGGACCACTGTAAAAGATTTAAGACTACAGGTGTATGGCAGAAAACCCACTTGATAGCAGTCTGTATCACATATTCACTTGGTAGCTGTGGCTGAGCAGTCAGACTTCCCTCAAGAAGAGTTAGGCAGTATACAGAGTATTCACAATAGGTCAAAAGAACACAGTAGAACAAGTAACCACTGACCAGAGCTTCGTGTAAAAGAGATATAATTATTTATTTAAAACCACATCTAGAAAAACACACAGGCACTAATGTTAAGCAGTTCAAAAACATGGTTACTAAAAGATATACACTCTCTTAGCAGAATATTAGACAAGTCTTAAGTAAAGCCCCACTTATTTTTAGACAGCAGTGAGCACTTAACGCAGATGGCACTCTAATGATTCGTTTTAAAAGGGAGAGAAAAGGAGAGTATCATTTGAAACAGATCCCAACACTTTCACAAGAACACAACAAGAGAGAGAGGCAAAGTAAAACCGTGAAGTTAGAGTTCAGAAGGCCGGATCCACTTTAAGAGGATCAGAACGAAATGTGTCCAAGGTCACACGGTTGAAGTGCACAACAGTCTCGAAAAGGTTCAGAAAGAGTTGGACCAAAAGAAAGGGACCAGTTAGATGGTCAAGGCGGCCAGCCCAGTCCAGAAGGTTAAGGGATTATTATTACCTTGTAGCAATCTTTAGAAAGGGAGGCCTGGCGGACACAGTGCCTTAAAGTGGTGAGAATACTCCAGCGGGGGTAGTTGTTCCTGGCAGCGGATGCAAGTCGGTGCTTTGTCCGGGGGAAGAGAGGATCTCGTCGGGGAGGAAGACAGGAGTCTGTTGCACTGCCAGGGAAGAAACCAGCCGCGGAGTTCTCAGGTAAAAGGAGCTGTCCTTTTATTTGCGGTCCAGTGGTAAGCGGCTATCCGGTTGCCGGGGTGCTTGGCACGGGCAATTCGACCACAAGACGTCCTGTGATGCGAGGAAAATAAGGTAAACTGGTTGTGCCCACCAGTCAGGGGAAGAAGCCTCTCCAGCCGGGAGATCCTCTCTGTCGTCGGGAAGTGGTGCGTCGGTTCCGCAGGGCTCCACCGGTGGTGTCGTCGTGGCAGGTCAGCTCAGCTTCTCCCTCGTTGGATTCTCAGGTCCTGTGGCAACTTCTAAAGTTCCAGTCCCCAAAGCCCTGCTTTTATGCAGCACACCCCCATTCACTCAGCCTACCTGTCAATCAAACATGCTAAGTGGGGAGCCGGCCGGCTCACCACTTGGGCCAATCACACAAGAGTGCGACTTGAGTTACCAGGTAACACAGTCCAGGGTGCCTAAACCCCCTCCCAAACCCCCTGTGGTACACAGACAGAGTGGCACCACTTTTGGAGGCTTCTGTAGAGAAGCCCGCCAAAAGTGGAACAAAGGGCTCGGCTTGGGTTGGAGTCACAGATGAGAACACAAACGCCATTTTAGAATAGAGTCCTGGCAAAAAATACCAACCGGCGAATTAATATTAAATAAATAAACCGGCGGTATGTTCGAGGCTATGAGAATTAAATAATTAAAGTTGGTAGCCTCGAACAATGGGAAAATCCCATAGGGATATATTCGCGGTCGAATGTAAAAAGTAGCATCCACTGCCACCAGCCAAAACTCGATCAGGGGGGATGGGGACGTGCCCCCTCGACTAACAGACCCTGCGGCAATCGAATTGCCCCGACCAGTACGTCCACAATATGATGGTTTGTACTGGTTTCGGTTCATAATTTGGGACTAGTAAAGCCAGTAGTGACTTTACATGCCCTGGGAGACAGTAGTCATCTCAGGGTATGGAGTCTATGGTGGGGTGTCAGTATGACACCCCTGTGTCACTACACGGAGGGTGCTGTGTAACACACATAGTAAAAACACATGAGACCCTATGGAGTAAAGGACCCCATTGCCCATAAAACACATTAACAGTCAAAGGAACACCACAAATCATGTCCAGAAGTGGGAGAAAAAGAGTCGCACTCTTGGCAGGAGAAAAAAACAACCTCCAGAAATCCAGCAAATCTGCTGGGGGACTCACTAGGTTAGGAAATTCAGCCTAAAGAGAGAATTCTCCCTAGCACTCTTAGAGCACTGTTCTTTGGCCGATGGAATAATAGCATCTCAGGGAACTTTGATGGCACAAATTTGAATAGTTTTGAGAAACGTGTCTTGACTCCTCTGCGATGCTCGCTTTTTGCAAACAGGAGTAAACCGAATGTTGCTTCTATTAGGCCTTCTGACTAACTGTCTCGTCCTTTCCAATCTTTGATTTTCTTTAAAATGGCTCCGATAGGCAATAAGGATGCCATGCCTCCTTCTTACACTGTTAACCATAGCCCCGATTCAGTTTCTTTTTTGCATACAGAGGAATGGAACTCAGACTATGGGAACATTTTTAGGTTGTGCCAACGTTGCAAATTTGACTGGGAAGAACAGACCTTTGTATGTAGGCGAACCTATCTACTTTGTCTGCGGTAATGTAGCATTCCCACGGTTGCCTAGGGATTGGCAGGGAACCTGTTATTTAGGGATCCTGTTACCTGGGTGTTTATAGCTAGTACAAAAGAAGTTTCGAAGGCTCGTCCACGGCGGGATGGGAATGGTGACACCCCAGCACAAGTCTTGGGAGATATAGTTAAATCAGTTGTGCCATTTTGGGGGCAGATAGCAAATTCAGAAGATATCAGAAAACTAGCAAGAGTACTGGAGAAAACCATCAACCGGACCACGGACATACTCTATAATATGACGTTAGAACAAAAGGCGATAAGATTAGTAGCACTTCAAAATCGAATGGCATTAGATGTCATTCTAGCTGAGCGTGGTGGAGTATGCAAATTAGTGGGGTCCTCTTGCTGTGTTTTATACCAGATTCCTCCCCAACTATCTTCAGGGCAATACAAAATCTGCACGTCCTTAGTTCCGAAGTGCATGTTCCCGAGGGAAACTGGGATCTGAGCGCTTGGTTCTGGGACTTCTTGCGATCTTGGGGTTGGAAGCTGCTTTCGGTCATATTGATTATTTTGGGAATACTGTTGTTTCTTTGTTGCTGTATTCAGTGTCTGCCTGGTATGTGTTCGATACTAGGGGGATGTTGCGCACAAGCGATAGGTTCAATAGGACATAAAGTGTATGCCCCAGATAAGACTTGCAAAGAATACGTATTGAAGGATATTTTAGCAAAAGACCTAATGGCAATAGATATTTCTGATAGTGATTCAGGGTGCATGGACAATGATGCATGGAGTTATTTGCAAGAAGATCCAAAGTAGTTTTAGCACTTGGCATAGGCCAAAAGGAGGGTTTGTCGAAATAGAAAGTATACCGTACCTCCTATTGTAATAAATATATTTAATATTGGCCTACGCCAAGCTGCTCGAAAGTCGCTTGCGAAAGAAATCTGTGTTGCAAGGTCCTGACCTTAAATCCATGTAGGCCGGCATTTTAGGTCAAGCTGCCATTTTAGGTTTCCTTGTGTAAAAGTCACCCTATGAGCTAAAATGGTGGACGATGTCATTCCAGAATACAACATGGCCGTCTTGACCTCTGTACATAGCTAATATGTAATTTGTCTGCAGGCCACTTGTTGAGGTCATGAACTGAGACCTTGTCCTTCACTGACCTATGTGTAGAAGGATTACTCGTACAATGAAAACTAATCCACAAGCATATGTTGAGACAATGTATTCAAATACTGAACGAAGAACATCTGTTTAACTACATTGTATTAATGTTTAAGAAAGCCTGCATGGAAAACTTTAGAATACACAGTTATTGCATACGCTTGTTGATACATGTATTAAAGGCAAACCAGTTATATGCGGTTATTTGAGACTTGGCACGAACCCTAGATCGGTGATGTATTAAAAGGAATATTAACCCGAAGTAGGGCTGGGCATCGCGCCCACTACAATGTATAAAAAGCAAATGCAGTCTAATGTACAGGGTCTCTCACTGAACACACTGAACCACGCTGGAGTTCGTTGTGTTGTACTGAGGGCCGATAGCTATCCGATTTTGCTCTGTGTTTGTAACTGGATTCAGTATAAAATAAAGTACTTTGTATGTTCCTTTGTAATCGGTGCATTTCCTTTTGGGGCACTCAGCCTCGATATTCTTTTTCTGTTTTCACATTGACAGATAGCAATCGAGCAAAGGGAAGTACCACAGACCATGCTCATCGTTAAAAATGCATAGCCATTTCGGAAGGAGAATTTGGGAAAAGTGCTGGCCATTTGTGGACCAGCTAAAGACTGTTGGAGCGGTGAAGATAAAAATAAAATTCTGGGTCAAATTACCACGGGTTAAGCAGTACCGCAAGTCTAAGGAAGCAGATGAAATTATTTATGAGACCATTATGGTGTTGGTAAAGCAAAGCATAATACAACCTTCTGTGTCCCCATGCAATATAGCTATCTTGCAATGCAGCTATCTACCCTGTGAAGAAAGTGAAAGGGTCCAGTTGGAGGATGGTCCAGGATTTGTGCCCCTTTAATAATATTGTTGATGCAGAATTTCCAGTGCTATTGAATCCTGCCAGCATTCTCTGTAACACCCCTAACGGATCGACCCACTTCACAGTGATTGATTCAAAAAAATGCATTTTTCACTGTTCCCTTACAGCTCAATTCTCAGTACTTCACAGTGTTTATGTATCGTGGTCAAAGATTCAAGCACACAAGGTGGCCTCAGATGAATTTGGGGAATTTACACGTGTCCAGTACTGTAATTCAGTACGTGGATGATCTATTAGTCTGCAGCACTTAGGAGGAGCAGTGTCAAGGAGACTCAATAACACTCCTCACCCTGCTCGCAGAGCGGGGGTACAAGTGGACAAAGAAACAATGCAGTACTGTCAGACAGAGGTAGTATATTTGAGGCAATCGCAGTTCAGAATACTCCTCAGCCAGACACAGCGAAACAGATGCAGCAGTTTTCGGGGCTCTGTAACTATTGTAGATCGTGGATCTTTGATTACTCTAGTTATGCAAGGCCCTTACTGCAGGGACTAAAGGAAGCACAGAATGTGAAAGGTCCAATAGAGTGGTCTGAGGAAATGGGGACTTGCTTTTGAGAATTCAAGGCTGCGATCAGCAATGTTCCGGTCTTGGTGACCCCAAATTACAAGAAGCCATTCTTTCACTTTTCCCATTCATATGGGCAGGTGATGACAGCGGTCCTGACCCAGCAAACAGTGCTATTCCACAAACCTTTAGCGTATTACAGCTGACTTCTAGACCCAGTGATCCACCAACAGTTCCCTTGTGAGAAAGCTCTAGCGGCAGCAGCTTTTGCGATTCAAATGTCTTCAAACATTGCTATGGGTTGCCCCATGACATTGTACGTGGAGCATGCAGTCTTTGCAATTCCAGAAAAGTCCATGTTAATGACTCAGAGTGTCAGGGTATGAGGTCATTTTGTCAAATGCATCAATTCATCCCGTGGGATGTCACCTAGTAAATCATGTGACATTTGTAGCAGAGCCAGTGCAGGTTGAGGATATTGTTCATGATTGTGCCACGTATGAAGGAGAAGAGGAAGAAAGGGTGAATTTGAAAGAGGATGCCCTGGAGAGGGGTGAGGTGATTTTTTTGATGGGTCTTGGACCATCAACCAGGAGATGGGTGAAAGGCATACAGGTGCAACTACGGTGGGTCTTGTGGATGGGGAGTACCGGTTCAGACTGAATAGATGGTTGCCTTCTCATTACTCTGCAAAAGTGGAAGAACTGGTGACACTTATAGAGGTGCTAGAAATGAGTAAGGGGAAAGCAGTCACTGTTTATTCCGACTCCGCGTACGTCACCTACACCGTCCATTCTGGGTTATCAAGATGGCAGAAAAGAGGGTTTAGGAGGTTTGACTGGTCATCTATCCAGCATGGTGTGCTGCTATCCTGGCTAATTGAAGCATTAACTTGCCAGCAGAGATAGGTCTAGCAAAGTGTGCTGTGCATACTAACCACACTCATTCAATATCTCTTAGAAATGATGCCACAGACAAGGCGGCAAAGGAAGCAGAGTATTTTCGCTTCATAGATACCCAGAAAATGGAAACCGTGTCCCAGCAGGTACAGCTACCAGCCCCGTACATTGCAGTCCCGGTGCTCCAGATAATAGAAATGGAAGGGAAATCCCCTAGAGAAGAACAGGATCTCTGAAAAAAGATATGATGTGTTCTCTCACCCACAGATTTGCTTTGGAGACAGGAGGTGACAGGAAAGGTATCAATGCCTGTAGAGCTGCTTCTTTTGGCTCTAGAGACACTACATTACCTGTTGCATACTTCTTGAGGACAAATAACAGCATAGCTCCAGGAGGCGTATCCCTAACTTACAAGAACGGGTCAGTAGATTTGTAGGGAATTGTGAAGTGCTGTCAATCCCTGAAATACCATGAGCTCAGTGAGCGGTGTCTTGCCCAGGCCCTCTGTTCCATTCAAGGAGCTCCACATCGAATTTGTGGACATGAAAACGAGGTGCAGTAACTTCATATATATATATAATTGTAGTGGTTTTTCCATTCTCCCGGTGGCTTGGGGTAAGTCCCTGCGTACATCCTGATGTTAAATTGGCAGCAAGATATCTGGTGAAAGAGGTATTTCCAAGATGGGAATTCGGACGGTACTAAAATCCAACAATGGAACTCACTTCTTTAATGCTTTGTTCGCACAAATCACTTTTCTGCTATGAACAAAGCATAGATTGTGGTTGGTGTACCACCTGCAGGCCAATGGGATTTTGGAGAGGCTCAATGGGGTCCTAAAGGCCCATTTAGCTCAAATATGTGCAGAGTTAAATAAATCCTGGTATATATCCCTCACACTAGCACTGTTTTCTTTACACAATCCGCCATGGAGGGACCAAAACTTGAGCCTTTGTGAAATCATGACTGGGCATAGGCTACATACACCTCTCTCACCTGCACATATGACATCAAACACACACAAGAACACAGCGGTCCTATGAGGGAGGTTTAGGGAATAGCATAGGGCGTTAGTGAAGTGTTAAGATGATATCATGACAGGTTGTGTCTTCTCACCAACAGACAACAGGAGAAATCACCAAGACTATCGACGATCAGCACAAGACACAGCTTCTCCTCGGGGACCGCATCTACATCTGCACCTTTGTGTGTCATTGGAATGAGCAACGTTTACATGGGCCACATAGAGTAATATATGCGATTCCGACTGCTGTGAAGGTGGAGGGCAACAACAGTTGGATCCACCTCAGTGACACTCGAAGGGATACGTGAAGCCCTCCACCTGCACAGGAGCAGGCATAAAAGTTAAGTACGCCCTAAGTATTCACAGTTTGTTTCAGTGTAAAGTTGGGTGTGAATAGAGATCTGGAATTTAAATAATATTTGTATAAGAAAAAGAATGTCTATGATTGTAAAATCTGTAAAAATAAATGCTTTTGTGGTTTTCTTGGTCCTTGGGTCATCATGTCTGAAGATGACAACTAGTTTAAAAGGGGAACATTTAAAATTGTCTAGTTTATGAAGTTCGAGAAGAACATTTTAAGAGTAAAAAGAAATATCGATAATAATCTTTTTGAGATTGAAGATTGTGAATTAGATCCTACAAGGAATGCACATGGTTTTGTAGTAGATAACATGTGGTATAGCCATATGAAGAAGGTGGGTAGAGAGAGATCCATAGGATATTGCTACATCTCTCTCATCCCCATGCTTCTGGCGTTCCTAGGGTATTTATCCCGAGAGAGGTAGAGCTAGAAGATGGACTATATCTGGAGTACCTAGCCCTATGCAGGGTTCAAGGGCAGTTCAAAGGGCAGTCAATTATGCCATCAGACATACCAAGTGATGATGATTGTTCAATTGCAGAGCGTACAAAACACACAAATATTAGGTGTGTTCAAATACTTCAATTGACCGTGGAAGGAGCTATTTTTCTAAAAATTGATGGGAGTAAGGGGCAAAGAGTTTCCAAGCAGAAGGAATGAGGGGATTCTCAGAAGAAGGGGTGGCACGAAAAATCAAGATTTCAGGACAGTATGGAGAAATCATTTTCAGTATTTGATGTGGCTCAAAGAGCCAGAAAAACATGTTAAAATACAAACACCCATATTTCTCTGTGTTTAGGGGCAATGGCACGGTGCCTGTTGGCACAACTGGGAACTGCAGCTGAACGCATCGCATCGCAGACTGGATGGAGGTACGGCTGCTCTCCTAGACAACGTTTGGACCTGTGGACAGAATGTGTACAGGCAGTTGCCTCCAGCCTGGCAAGGTGTGTTCAGTCTCTCTGTGACCATCCTAATGATCCCTGAAGAGCACCTTATTTTGTCCCGTTCAATGCCTGAAGTTACATCTGTGCCCCCTTTGTCCCCTGTGCCCCTTGCATCCCTTTCACCATCTTATAAGGACTATGTTTGACAGGAAAAATCACAAACAATTGCAATGCAGGAGACGATCAAACTACCTTTCAGAAGTATCATCACAGGCTTTAGCAGATATTCCTGATCGATACCAGCTCTTTAGCTACACCAAGACTTTCTTTGTATCACTGCTGGTACCTGCTGTCCTAGCAGCAGCTTATGACAAATGGTTCCAGGTGACCAGGTACAAACTACTCTTCTTCAGTTGGTATTATGTGCTATTAGGGAAGAATTGAGAACACTCAGACTCATGACTCTGAAAACAATTGTATATACACAACTTGCTGCCAGCAATGGAGGGCAGAGTATCCCAGAAAATCGGGATAACCTGCTGGCCGTTTGTGCCTCCCAATGATACTGAAAACGGCACGCTTGCCAGAACTATTGCTGCCCTGTATAAACTGATAGTGATCATAGAAACATAGGCTGGGATCACCAATGACTCATGGATCGACTCTGTTCTCATGGGAGCCTTCTTGGTTGACTTTTGCTGCAAAGATCATATTATCTATTTTTGTCTTTTTCTCTTTCTTTTTTGTTCTTGTCAATTATTCCTACGTTGTTGCTCTACCCAGATACCAACAGTTGCTGCCATGATGACCATAACCCTGTCCAAGGAAGGGTCCCAATGATTAAAAAGAGTTTATGTTGCGCGCGCCATGTTGATGACTGGGGGTGGCTGTGAGCTAGATGCCATGTTGCAATTTCATAGATATCAAAGTGTAGTTAAATATGGATGGGAAATGTTAATTTAATGTTCCTGTTGGTCTAGAAATTGATACATATTATCTTGCATGCATGCAGAAAGACAAAATGTTAAACCCACCAAATGTAAAAATATACATGTACAATAAAACAAATACATGGTGAATTCATGAATCTCATATATGAATTAGAAACACGCTAGTCAAGGGCTGTTTTGCAAAGTGAACTTTGAAACTGGTTCTGTGAGGTTTTAGGAGCCAGGGGATAAGTGAATCAGTAATTCCATAACCTTCGCGGTTAGTCCAGATGTAGAAAATAGCCATGCGTTTTCATGGTCTGATGAGTATTGTAGATGGTAGATGTAATCTCCTGATGTCTGAGAGCGTGACAGAAGGAGTTTCGTTATTTATTTTGGTCAGTAGTAAAACACGGAGTAAGCCAGTGCCTACGGCTATGCAGGAGTTTCAATTGTGCAGTGAAGTTGGAGTTTTGTAGATTACAAAGTTTCAATGGAACAATGGCCTGGGGAATGAGATAGCATCACTAACTTAAAGAGAAATCATTCACCCAGCCTTCTTCATAATGCTGGGAGTATTCATGCAAGCCATGTGCAAATCAAGAGTTAGGGTTCAAACGGCTTGGTTTCAATACCAATGTTTAACCATCTGCTGACGTCATGACCTACTGCGGACACATTTTAAGAAGATATGTGTTATGAATATGATCTGAAGATGTCTTTTAAGACAAAACTGGCCAATGAAAACATAGGAATTGGGGAAAGATGGGATTTCTTTGAAGAGGCTTTTGTCCAATCATGTTTGGGGGGTGGATTGCAATAAAGTATTTGGGAGTGTTTTAACTATTGCAAAACTGTATAAAACATGTGAACTGATGTACTTTGGTGTGACTTGGGCTATTTTGGTCCTGAAAACCATCTAACTGCTCCCCAGAGAATTGTACAATAAACTTGCTTTATGTACAATCGTGTTGTAGAGGAACAGCTGTATACCTCTGCAGGAAACCCTGCCCCCCTTCCTCTTGTTGGAGAAAGGAGACTGTGTCGTGCTTGGCACCTGCTGTTGTGCCAATTCCCCAGCGTGTGTTCGAAAGAAGATACCCCGTGAGACAACATTACCGAATGTATCCCCGAAGTGATGACAACCTAAGGGAGGAAATCCCTGAAAGAATATGAAAAAGAGCAAAGAAAGAAGTTACTGACGTCACAAAAGGCATATAAGACGTGCAGAAGATACTGACCGAGGAGGATGTATGGATCCTAAAGAACCTAATGATGATGTAAAGAATCAAGTGAACTTTTAAATACGAAGAAGAAGATTACACGTGCACGAAGTGCGGCAGAAAATCAACCATTTATTAATGGTTCAGATGCTGAAATGCAAGGTAGACTAAGGGTCTCATTACGAGAATGGAGGTAATGAAAATAGGAAGGTGGAATGGTATTACCGGCGTCGTTAACGGGTCTGGGCCGTCACAACTCGCCAATACCGCCACCGCCCGTACTGTGCCCCTTCATATCGGCTTGCGCGTGTACACACACCCCTTCGCAGAGGAAATACCGGGATGCCGGTAATAGGAGGACATCACAAGTTACGCAGGCATGCACTTACCAGCATCCCGAAGGCGGTAAATAGGGTCTGCATGATGGCGGTCATACAGGCATCGCAGACCACCCGTAAATAGCAACCTGCAGTGAAGGCAACTGCCACAGGTGCACACAATCACCACAGGTGGCGCCAATGGAGCCTGTCCCAGCATAAAAGCAGTACACCCACACACCACACCCCTTCCCACACCAAAATGATACCACTAGCTGTTGCAATCATGGGGCTGAAGGACATGCCTGTACTGCTACAACTACAGCAACAACAGCAACTACAACAACAACTACAGCCACAACAACAGGCAGCACAGAGGAGACGCAGGAGGAGAAGGAGGGCGATACAGGCCCTGCATTTACCACCAGTGCAGCCAGTAGTACCTCATAGGCAGCCAACAATCCCTCGCATCAGACCCAGTCCATTCAATCTAACCACTGAGCAAATCCACACCCTGTAAAGGTTGGACTGGGCCACCATCACCACCATTATGGACATGATACATGACGACATCATCAGCCTCATTGAAATACGCACTGCCATCCCCCCGCTACTAAAGGTGGTGTCTTTGCTCCACTTCCTGGCCACAGGCACATACCAGCACTCAGCGGGCCAGCTGCATGGTATATCACAACCACTCTTTTCACGCATGCGGACCCAAGTTCTGGATGCCCTCCTGAAGCATGCTAGCACCCACATATCCCTACCACGGACTGCTCAGGAGATTACCGACACCAAAGTAGGCTTCCAGGCACTGGCAGGCATGCCCAATTGTGTCGGTGTCCTCGACTGCACCCATGTCGAATTGGTAGTCCCTCATGCCATAGAGGCGGTGTACCACAATCGCAAGCTATACCACTACATCAATGTGCAGATGGTATGTGACTCCAGCAAGATCATCACACATTGTTGTGCCCGATATCCCGAATCGACAGATGATTCCATGGTGCTGCGTAACTCCACGCTACCGTGTCACATGGAGCGACATGCTGGACGACGTGCCTGGCTGCTTGGTGAGTTGCCTGACTGGACCACGGCAGTGCATCGGGTTGTGATGTGGATGGATGCATACTCCACCTGGGTGTGAATGGGGGGGTGCATACTCCACCTGGATGGGAATGGGGGAGGGATGCATACTCCACCTGGGTGGGAATGGGCGGTGAGTGGACAATGCACCCAGAGCTAAACACTTCTGACCTGAACCTCCCAACCCGTACATGACACATCACTGCCACACATTGGACCAATGCTGTACATCAATGACAACATGAGAGACGCACAACCAGGCCACCATGGGTATGTCAAGCGATGCATGACTAAACATGATTACAACTGTGCCAATGTGGCTAGTGTGATTAGGCACAGTGTAGCATACACTGCAATCATGGGAGGCAAGACATTGTTCCGCATCCACAGTACATCTGCATCAGCATGCAAGTTAACACCCTGCATCATCTGTACAACACCATCCAGGCTAGCAGACCATATTGCAGTACACAATGCATCCAAATAATCTTTGTGCTTACGTACAGGGACATGTGCATGTCAACAGCAAATAGCTGCGGCCATGGCTGTGAATCCTGAAGGTGGCAGCTCAGAATGACTCACACTGTGCTCCCATGCAGGTGATGGAGGATATCGCTTGAAGCCGTGGCTACTTACCCCTGTGCGGAACCCACGTAACAGCCATGAAGAGGAGTACAATCGGGTTCATACCCGCAGCCGTGTCCTGATTGAGCAGACCTTTGGCCTGTTGAAGGCGCGGTTCCGCTGCCTAAGCAGGTCTGGTGGAGCACTCCTTTATAGGCCTGAGAAGGTGGCAAAGATCACCATGGCCTGTGTCATGCTGCACAACATGTGCGTCCGGAGAAATGTACCACTGCCACCTGACATTGACATGCATGCACTGGATGAGGATGATGAGGATGAAGATGGAGGAGAAGCAGCACCTCTGCCAGTACGTGATGCACAAGATGGCCTAGCTGTACGCCAATCACTGATTGACGAATACTTCTGAACCACAGGGACGTTGATGGATATGTTTCAGTACTACACTGAGCACTGGGTCCATGCGGACATACACACAGGGTATGTGGTGAGTTGGGCACTGTGCACTTGTGCACGGTCATGAATAAAATGAATACACACAAAATGAACAATGTCCAGGCATTGAATGTTTTTTTTACAAAACGGATGTATTAATGTAAACTACATAAAAGTGCCTCACCCCTCCACCACTCACATGCCCTCCCCATCCCCCAACACACCAAAACACCCCATACCCCCAATGAACTCCCCATACACCCCTATGAACACCCCCTTGTTCCCCTATACACCACCAACACCACCTCCCCACTCCCATTGTTGTCTTACACTATTTTCGTGCTTTATTTGTGTCCGGGGCAGCATTTCGGACTGCCTCCGCACTACGCCTTGTCTGTCACACAGGGCTGGAGGGTGCAGAGGATGCGAGTGTGGAGGATGGGGTGGATGCCGTAGGGATTGGCATGGCTGGGGCACGTTGCTGTTGCTGCATGTGTTGCAGTATGCTGGTCAGGACCTGCGTGACAGCCCCCAAACTGTCACGCATCATGACTGCAGAGGCATTTATGGTGGCAGTGTTCCTTGCAATGGCCTGAGCAATCTCTCGCCTTGTGTCCTCTCCCTCAGGCACTTATTGGCAAACTAGTTCAAGCATGGAGTCCTGCCTTGCCTCCACCCCTGACAGCCGTGCCTCAAAGTCAGTGGGAGCAGCAGAGGTTTGGGGTGCTGCGGCTGGGCGTGCATTTGCAGGGCTGGCCTCGGGGGTGGAACTGAGGTCGGAACTGTGCAATGCAGGATCCGCAATGGGGCTGGAGAGTGTGGCCTGAGTGTGGGGTTGGGGGGTGGGCTTGGGGTGTGTGGACATGCCACATGGATTGCGCCTTCTTAGTCCACTTACTCCTCTGCTCCTATGTCAATGTCACTCAGTGGGGCTGTGGCTGCTGCCTCACCCACGGAACCTGTTGCAGCAGAATGGGTGCCACTGGCCTCCCCTTCCACTGTTATTGGCACCTGTGTGCTTGCAGTTTCATCCACATCTGTGAGGCCCTCATGTGCCGGCATGGCCTGTGCACTCACCCTGCCTTGTACTGTGGTCCGCGATGCTGCCCTGGAGGTGGTTTTGCCAGTGCCAGGTGGTTTGGCCTGGGGCGTGGATGGCCTTGTGGCTGGGTCTTCACTGCCATCTTCTCCATCGGTGCCTGGGGGGTAGAAGAGATGCAGGGCATCAGTGATGGTGTTACATGCAAGATGCATTGGATGGTGCTGTGGAGTTTTTCATTTCTCATGCATTCATACCTCACAGGTGTGTCACCCAGGGTGGTTTGAAGGGGGGGCATTTTGGCATTAGCCGTGACTTCTCAATTCGGCAATGCTGCATGCCAGGTGGCATGCCGTTGTATTGGAGTTTGTGTGATGTATGACATGGGAATGATCCCTGTGTGTTGGCTGTCTGTTGGTAATGGGATTAGCACTCAGCATGCATTTCAGTGTGTCAGGGTTTGGGCCTCCATCTGAACATGGATATGTTGATGTGTGTGTGATGGGACATGCATTGCCTTGCCTAGGCTCTATTCCACATCACTTGTGCTAAGTCATGGTTTGCCGTACTGGGGTGTGCAGGGTCACGCACCTCCATCTCCAGATGTTGCGGCACCCGTCTCCATCTCCCCGAGGCCCTCGATCAACTCCATCTGGATGGTAGCGCTGCATGTCTCCTCCCAGCGCATTAGTTTGACCGGGGAGTGAGCACCCCCGCCTGTGGCCATGGCCTCCCGACGATTGGTGGCCAGGATTTTGCATACCCTGAGGCGGAGGTCATCCCACCTTTTCTTGTCTTTAACTGTGCGTGGGGTGGTGACAACTGCAGACACCTTGCGAGCTACATCCTCCCATATCTCATTCTTCTTCTGCTGCGCCTCCCTTTTGAGGTTATGGTTGTTGATCTCATCAGCATGGGCACCAAGGATGTCTGCCAACATGTTTAATTCCTCATCAGATAAACGCTTCTTGCGCAGATGGGGGTTGGATTTTCTGGTTGCCTTTGACATGTTCTTTTCAATGGCCCTGGTCTCTCCTATGCAACACTGGTGGTTTGGGAGGATTGCAATGGATTGTGTTTTAAAAGATGGCCATTGGAGCATTTCCTGTTCCAATGCGATGACGTTACTTCCAGGTCTGGTATTATGTGCCTGGTATTTACATGGTGTTATTAACGGGTCGGTATTAAGGGGTGCCTCCTAGGCGGAGGCGGTATCAGCGGTTCTCGTGATGCCGCTATCGGGGGGTTGGAGGGCCTTTAGCGGCATGGCGGTATGGCCATTACCAGCATGGGAGTTTGTGCATGCTCGTGCACTCGTAATCAGCCGATATTAGCCGCATCAAACGACCACGGACCCGCTACTTCATCCATGCCGGTAATGACCCCGTTTTAGCGCACTTCTCATAATGAGGCCCTAAGTCATAATAGAAGCTGGCTATACATAGTAAATATAATGCAGGCAAAGCTGCCATTGTATAGAAGCTGGACATCTGTATCATGAATTTAGTGAGCCAGGACCCATGAAGGGGGAAGGGAAACTGTGTCACAACAAGAATAAGCAGAATCGTGGAGCCACATGGCCAGGTTGTCTGGCATGGAGTCAAGACAGAAACAGCCATGGTCGGCTATCTATTCTGGAAAGGAACGAATGTGCGAAGGATGAATCATCCTTTGTTAAGGTGCAAAGAAAGAACACCAAGACAGCCAAGTTCAGTTCATTTAGAGCATTTAAAACCTGCAAAATGGACCAAATCGTGGTCTCCTGTCACGTGGGCCAAATATGAAAATAGAGTTTGTACTTAGAGTCCCGGAACATGATAGTGAGTGTTCTCACTCCCATGGATTCTGAAGACAAGAATACTTTGCAAGGCCAAGTTCAAAGACAATCGTCATGGCAGAAGGCATGGGTGATGAGAGATGCTGGACTAATTGGGTGGGGAGGTAGTGTCATGACCATCTTCTTGCACCTGCGTCTGGGCTTACGTGCTGCTAAGTGAACTGAATGTTCCAGACATGGCATAAGCATGCCAACCAATTATATTAGTCCACATATGAAAGGACCATATAGTTTAAAGACCAATGAGAAACTGTGTATCTAATGTTTCAGAAGATGATGTTTATTAGAGGTAGGCATGTGTTGTCCACCTGATAGGAGGCAGCCAATTACAATTCTAGACCCTATAGAAAATACACTTAGATGTCTCCCGTTAGCCAATCCCGATCCTAAATAAGTTTTCACTATTTGCAACGTAGTATTACGTCACCTCTGATGAGTTTTTCACAAAAAAGCAATTGTTTGTGTAAAAATTGCAGAGACAATCAGAGCTTACGTCTGTTGATGTTCGTTGTAAAGTCCTGTTTTCGATAATTGTTAATAAAACAGTACTTTGCCATCTTCCTTGGTTCGTCTAGTTGGAAGTTATTCTGTGTGAACCCATCCATCACATGCACGTTCCTAAATGGCCCTAAGCTCATGTGGTAGCGGTGTGGATGGTTCAAAGTTCCAAACTAGTTCCGCTCCAGATTTTTGGACGATTGTGCATCCTCTGCAATTAGCTGGAAGATCGCAGAGTTTCCTGTCGAGAGCGGCCAAATAGAAATAAACTTGCAAGAAGAATGGAGGCGATGGGCAGGTCCCCCTTTGAACAAATCCCTGCCCGGTTTCCACGGGCGCTCTGCGGACAGAAGGTGAAGTGGTCGGATTGAAGGAGGAGTCAATACCGAAGTCCTCAAGTCGATTAACGAATGGTGAGTAGACAAAGGGGAATGGCAAATAAAGGGACGGGATTGTAATGATTTTGAGTAATGGGAAATAATTGTAGAGATAAGAGAGACCGCCTAAGGATTCCTAATTCAAGACAGAAGAAGACATCTCAAACTTCAGCGGGAGTAGGGTGAAAAATAAAACGTGCGGTCAGGACTGCAAAAGGTGATGTCTTAAACCCTGTATTGGGTAAAAAAGTAAAGCGAGGCAAAAGGTGATCACAATGTTTCTAATGTGTAAATGTCTGACAAGTCTAAATGTTGTTTATTGAGTAAACTATCAAAGAGCGATAAAATTGTGGAAAAAAGTTGAGAAACAACAGTGATTAAAACATAAAGTATAGAAAACCGATTGGCGCCAATCAAAAGACTAGATAGGCTATTGAAACAAGAGGATTGAGCAGCGATTGATAGTACTTGCACATATTTGTTGTTTTAAACGTTAAAAGTGGTGATTAAACCAAGAAAAAAGGTTTATTTTAACGGTCTGGTAAGTATCGACAGTCGATTGAGACTTGTCATTATGGGGGACACCCCTCTCATACACCTATGCAAGACACTGCCATAATATATGCCCAATCTCAAACAGTACAGTGCGGAATGGGTAAAGGGCACGGCAGATAAAATGTTCATGCCATGGCAGAAGGGGGATCATTATCAAAAGCGGTATTGCAAAATATGACCACATGCTTGCACGCTGCATACACAGGGAAGAAATTAGAGAAGAGACTATCGATTCGAGAACTTTTGAAGATGTATCAAGAAGAAAGGGAAGATATGCCACCTGAGGAGTGGATGCTTAGTCAACATAAGTGGGAAGGCATCGAGCCCTCTGCTCCCCTAACTGTGCTGAAATGAAAAATGTTGCTGTGGAAGAGATAGGAGTGTATTCTTTAAAGGAATTAAGAGCTGTGATGGGGTATAGTAATTCGATATATGAACCCAGTGCTTACAGTAGTGACAATAGTCTGGAAGAGAATAAAATAACGGAAGAGATTTATAAATCCATACAAGACAAGGAAGAAAGGAGTGAGCGGTTGAATTTGTCAACAGAAATAGACATGGAGATTAAAAGATGGAAAGGAGAAAAGGATAAGGCTGACGAGATAGCGCTCATGCAAAATGAATGGTTGGGAGGACAGATATTACTCACCATGGATGGGAAAAGTGTCGAGGAAGTTAGGCAAAGAGAAGATAAAGACGAACAAGAAAGGAAGGATAAGGAACAAGAGAAGAGATTAAAAGACGATGAGCAGACAAGGAAAAGTAGGGAGCAAGGAGAACAGATGTATCAGGAAGAGCAAGAGAAAATTGAATGGGCAGAAGAACAAAGAAAGTGCAATAATAGACAAAGAGCAATAGAAAAAAGAGATAGAAAGTAAAGAAAGACAGGGGAGAAAGAAGAACAAAGATTAAGGGACAAAAGATTACAGAGGGGTAAGGTTGAAGAGGAAAGAAGGGAAGTAGTAAGGAGAGAAGAACGAAGGCAAGAGAAGAAAGAGTTAGAAAAGATGCAAGAAAACTAAGGGAAGTAGAGGAAGAAATAGAACGAAAAAGGACACCGCGAGGTTTTGATGCCATTTTCGTTCGTAAAGAACAAATGAGTCCCAGCCCAGAAATATGATGAGACAGAGTGGAAGAGATTCTTCCGATAAAGGAAGTAATGCCACCAGTATCTAGAGTAGCGCTAGAAAAAGGAAGATTTGATGTTGAAAGCATTGGAGAAAGGATCAATAGGGTGTATCAACAGTTAAGACGAGGTAGCGAGTACGGAACTTGAGGGAATGGTGATCGATCGCCAGTACCTCAATCACGAAGTGAGGAGGGAAACGTGTTCAGTGATGAACGCTGAGTGTTATCCTTGAGCATACTGAACCTAGATAAGGGTGAAGGGGATGATAGTCACACTAGTTGGAGCCTGGACATGTCAGACGAAGAAAGAGAATTCAGTCTGGGGGCAGAAGGAGGAAGTGCATGCGCCCCTGAAGAGAGTCTGCAAATGGATAAGGAAGTGAGATGGTTGAGAGCGCCAGATCCCATAGCATATCCTGAGCATCCCCGAGGACAATCACGTAGTGAGAAGGGAGAGTCTCCACAATATGTAAGCAGGTTAAGGTAATTACCGACAAGAAGACAGATAGGGACGATCATCCTTGCCATGGATACACTAATAATGGGATATAACTATGGAATGGGGTTTACACAGTTCTCCTTGTTAGAGAAGGGGGAGCAAGGCCACAATATATTCCATGGCCACAGATGGACAAGGATAGCTTAAAATCTAAGCTCCCTAGTTTGACATTGGGGCTGGGAAATGGATATATACGAATTAGAGAAAATGACAGGAGAAAATACACTGGCCATGGGGGACAGAAAAGGTCTCCTGGTAGCCATTCTTGGAGAGAGGGCTGGTGACATATGGAGGAGAGTGGGATATTAAAGTGTGACTGCACAAAACACAGCACATGTTGGAGCACCATTCAATTATTGTAGAGCAGACATTTGGAGGGCTCTCAGGGTACAGTATCCCAACACATCAGATATGGGTGCAATTATGACATGCAAAATGAAAGAAGATGAAGACCCTATTCGTTATATTCAGGATATTCAAGAGAAATAGCAGCTTGAAACTCGTGAGCCGTGGGAAAAGAAAGGGGCATTGTTTTATCATATTTTATGTCAGGGGTTGTCTGAGCAAGTACAGAGGCAGATGAAAAAACAAGTGGGGATGGAAGTGAAGCTATGGGATGAGATACAGTTGACAATAGTGTATCATTGTCGCTTACTACAAGAGAAAAACAAGAAGGTAGATGAGGGCCACAGTTGGACAGGCACATGTAATGCACTACAGGTACCAGAATGCATTACTCCCATGCCACAAATCACAGCACATCCTCAGTATGCCCCACCAGCCACCACCAACCCATCCCTGGGAGTCAGACCCCACACATGCCCCGACCAGCCTTACCTGTCACATAGTGCACCAAGGTGATTGATAGGCCGGAAGCGCACAGACCCAGATGCATGTGTCACACATCCACATCACAAAATGCGTGCACTGCCCAGTCACTGCAATGACATGGCCCACCCTCCTGTGTCCCTCTCCATGCAGGTGGTTCCAGCTACACCTTACTACCATGGCCAATGACCCCTGTGAGACATCCACAGAGCCGCCAGTAAGCAGCGTAGAATCGTGCCCACATCAGAAAAAAGGGCCACAATTGAGCAGGCCTTTCTTTGGACTGTTGAAGGCATGGTTCTGTTGCCTTCACCACTCTGGTGGGGCACTAATGTACAGGCCAGTGAAAGTGGGAAAGACAGTGCTGGACTGTGCCATGTTGCACAATATGTGCATCCAGTGCAACATTCCTCTACCCCACGACATGGAAATGCTTCCGGCGGATGATGATGACAGCAAAGAGGATGCAGCTGCAGACATTCGACTACGCCATCACAGGGATGACAGGGACAGGCGTGCAGCCCGCCAGGAACTCATACAGAACTGCTTCTGAGCACATAACACCTGCACATGAACCAGGGAACACAGTGCATGTGAATCAGCACACAAATAAAGCATTCCTATTCACATAATGAATGTCTGGACGTGATTTTATATGCAGAGCCATGTGTATTTAAGCATGAACAAACAACAAGAAACGTGTGGCTCACCACCCCCTCCACACACCACACCCAAAACTACCCCACCTCCAAATACCCATCCCCAACTACCCATTCCCAACTACCACCTCCCCAACTACCCCCCAACTACCGTCTCCCCAACCACCCCCCCTAACCCTGCCTGACTAAGCCTCCAAAACACACCGTCCCAAAAACAACCCCTAGATAGCAACCGTGTCACATCCTGTCTGAACAGGCTCACGTTTCGTGGTTTCTTACCACCTGACCTGCCCTTTTGAGGTGAGCCTGACAGGTGCATGGATCTGTGCCTCGGACTGCTCTGTTGTGAGCTGGAAGGCATGGTGATGGTTGAGGGTGGTTCTGAATCTGCCATGGCCCTGCGCTACAGTGCCACCTGCAGGGAAAGAGTGAGGGCCTTAGCCAGTGGAGATATGGCCTCATTCTCCTCCAGGACCCTCTGTGTGAGCAGGGCCATTGGACACGATGATCCTCCTAGGGCACGTGCACAGTGGCGGCCGGTGGCCTATATACACTCCCGGTTTAAGCTGGTCTCCTCCTGCATCAACGTGGCCTCCTCCAGGTGCTGATGCATGAGCCCGCCTATCTGCTCATGCCATTCCTCAATGCACCGTAGACATGCATCCATGTCTCTTATCATGGATATGGGTGGAGGAGGTGGGCTGTGGATGTCGGAGGGGCTGAATGAAGGAAGGTGGTAGGGGGTGTGTTCAGATGTGTGCTCTGCTGTGTCCCCACCATCCTGTCCGGTATCCATAGACGCGCCCATGGTCATGGAAGGCTGGTGTGGGGTTGGGGGGTAATGGCCGCCCTGTTGGTGTCTCTGTTGGGGTAGCAGGAGTTGTGATAGGGGCTGCAGGCTGTGTCTCTATTGATGCAGCAGGTGATGGGACAGGGCCTGCAGGCTGTGCCTCTGTTGGGACAGGGTCTGTGCCTTGCATGGCGGTGCTGGTGTCGCCTTTGCATCGGTTTGGCGTGGCGTGGCTCTCCACCTCTGTGTGGTTGTCCATGAGGTGCTGTTCAGACAGCATGTGACATGATGCCGGTGTATGGTGTCTACAGTTCATGCATTGTAAAATCGCATAGCGTATGTACACAAGTGTTACCAGCACCACCATCAAGAAGGTGGTAGACAAATTAGGAAATAGGGCCGTACTAACCCTTGTGACATTGTTACCGTTCATGTGCAGGGGAGGGATGTTTGATGCTTCCGGGATGGGGGGGGGGTGTATTTCAGGGGGTGGGGGCCACAGGGGGCTGGGCATGTGTTGATGGGAGCCACAGGGGCAGGTGCAAGTGATGTGAGTGGGGGAAGTAAGTACAGTGCGACAATGGGGGTGGTCTCGATTCCGGCTATTCCAGGGAAGGGTGGCTGTGGCCAAGTGCTGGTGAGGGATGCTGGGGGTTACATGTCGAGGATGTGCTGCCAGCAGTGTGACTCAAGGGGGTCCAGGCCCCAGACAGCCTTGTGGGTATGGGGTCTTGCAATTGGACCTTGCAGTCACAGGGAGCCTGTGCAGTGATTACAGTGCTGGAGGGAAGCAGTGTCAGGGTTTGGGGCCTCGGTCAAATCATGCTGCACCTTTCTGGATTTGCATGAGGGGGGAGTTAAGGGAGGTAAGGGCAGAGTGGGGGAGGGCATTTGCTGTTGTCAGGCCCAGTGGGGACCTTTATACTGGAGACATTGGGTTTATGGGGGTAGGCGTGATCAGGGCGGTTGCCTATGAGGTGGTGTTGCTGTAAGACAAACCTCTTGCCATAATCTGTGATGTGCAGATGCAACGTGTGGGATAGGTCAAATGAGATGCCAAAGTCTGTGGGCTCTCAGGGTGTGTGGGGAGGGGGTCCATTGAGGTTGGCTAGGGAGTGGATGGGCTACAGGGTGCAGGCATCACAATGAGTGCCTTCTCTGTCTTTCTGGTATTGAGGCAGGGAGGATTGAGGCAGGGATCATCATCAAAGAATGTTTCATGATTAGCAGTCATTCACTCATGTATGAGGGAGGATGGAGAGGTAGTACAGGATGGCAGCCAGTAGGTGGGTGATGTGTCATCAGCATTATACTGGTAGTGGGGTGCAATGGTGGTGATCGAGTGGGCCAGAGGGGCAAGCTAGGTGTTGAGGAGCCATGGCGATTGAATGGTGCCCTGAGGAATGACACAGGTGGGGGTGAGGTGGAGGTGTGGGAGGGGCACTATTGCACCTAGGAGTGTTGGTCTGACAGGTAGCAGTGAACCATGCCAGGTGCAGATCCGTCAGAACGGACTGGATGTGTGCACGCATGTGATTGTGTCATGGGTGCACATTGCACATGGTGCATGTATGCCACCTGGGGGGGTGCCTCATGTATATGTTGGTTCTCATGTTTTCAATGCCTGTACATGTACAGTACGTATGTGGGAATATGGGTACGGTTGCCGGAAACTGTGCCACCGGATCCATGAAATCACTGGCAAAATACTGACACACTTGTAATGAGGGCCATTGTCTTTAACGCTATTGGTCTCAATTCGAAATACAGTCCTTACACAGGCTATTAACTCCATCCACTGGCTTTTCAAGTTGTTTTGAACAGCAATTGATAGTCTCTGCTACAGCTTGGTTCTCCTCACTCGCACACTGGGGCCCCAGTTTTTCCCAAGTCCCAGGGGGCAGAGGTCACTCTTCCATGTCATAACCACATCCTCCTGAGAAACCATAGATTCATAGTCATTTTCTTCAGAGTTCACATCGGCCTTGGATGGTCGCCCAGGCACCACGACCAGCGATTGCTCCAAAACTACATCATCTTCATCCCAGAACCCCCCAGCTTCACAGCCATCAAATCCTGAGAATCTTTCTTCCCATCATACACCATAAGACAATCAGGGTCATAACTATCACCAGGATCACCGAATCCTCCAGGGGTTGCTTTTCCTCATAAATGCCGCGGTTCAGAATCGCCGTTTCCTAGATACAATGTCAGATAGCCCCTGGGAAGCAGGAAGAGCACGCATATTTTACAGGCCTATCACCAAAGCAATAGAGCCGCGTTATTAGCCACCTCCCCTAACAGCGTCATAGACTTAGAACCACCCCAGACCAATTTATAGTTCACCCAACTTATATACAATTTATATGAAAACTATGTAAAAATGTATATTAAAATTATCGAGGTTCTTATTAAATTTATATAAAATGTATATACAATATATATCAAAGGGACGTGGAAAGGGGTGTGGATAAGAAGGGGAGCTCCTCCATTGGGGAAGATGTTGTCCTAAGTAGAATAGAGTTGTGAACTGACGTGGGATCTCCTATCCTAAGGGGAATGACAGTGCTGTGTAGAAGTAGAAGCAGAAAGGGATCCCTTCCATCCCTCTGTGGGAGGGACGAGGGAAAGATATTGCTATAAATATTATTGGCTGATTTTGTTAGAGTGTTTTTTTGTGTTGAGATGTGGATAATTTGATTGGTATGAGAAATGTGTGAGTGAGAAGAGTGGAGGTTGATGTGTAAGTGCAGGCGCCTTTAAATAAAAATGGTGTACAATTGGATTTTTTGCAAATTGGTTCATTAAAATGAGAAGAGGTTTGAACAATTTGTTTTTTTTTGCAAATTGGTTTATTAAAGTGACAAAGAGGCCTGATAAATGTGAATTTTTTGTACATTGATTTATTAGAGTGACGTATAATATAGACCGCTGCTGGAACAGTTATGGTAGACATTGAGTACGAAGGTGTGGGGGTTTATTGAAATCATGGACGCTCCAATAGAACACATGTGCAAGGCTCTTCTGCAGTATAGAGATACAATATTAAAGTGTCATGCAGTACAGTGCACCACAGGAAAAATGTTTAAACAATGACCGCAGAGGGCACGAATTCAAAAGACGTTTTATAATACATATTTATTGTCGACACACAAATGGAAAGAACTGAAGAGTAGACAAAGCATAATGAAATTGTGGAAAATGTTTGTGGAATAGGGGAATGCCCTGAATGATGAGACACACAAAACCAATAAGGAAGTTACAGTGGCTTCCGCCCCGCTCCTTAATGGGTTATTTGCTCTAGAGTAAAATTAGGAGGTAGGGTGGGCACTGCTGAATTTTAAAGTTACGCTAGTTCTTTCACAATTATTTATGGGGGCTCACCCTTTAGCCTAGGCACCAGGTTTAGGCAATATCCACAAAGTAGGGATGGACAATTTCCATCCTTGGATGAGCTCGCTCTCACTTCCCTTGTTGGGTTCCAATTAACTCTCAAAATGATTTCAGACACTTTGTTCAGTGGTTATGTTCCAAATTATCAATCCACAGTTCTTTATACAGTTTTTTCAAGTATTCTTATTTATTCCTGACCAGTCAGTGTCACAATATTATTGCCAATGCATTTCGGACCTCCGTCCATCATCAGGGCTATTAACACTGCTATTTGTAAATCAGTGACATATCCACCATTGTAATCCATTCCCAATTATTCACCATGAAGTGAAATACGTAAATGAATTTGTAAAGAAAATTACACATACCAGGTTATGATTATGATCCGCAGTGCCGTTCAAACAATGCAAAAATACAGAAAACACAAAGAATTACATTGTAGACTATTTTAAGACACTATTTTCTTATATTTATTCAAATATGCACTTAAAGCTCTCTACCTGTTTGGCTTTTTATCCCCCAGAGTGTATGTTCATCTCTGTTGAAAGTATTTCTATGCAGCACGTTTTCTGCAAGTTAAATGTTTGTATTCATTATTACCATAAATTTGAATTACAGCCCTCCTATAACCCTGCGCATTATTCTATTCCCCTCACTCTTACCTCTTAGTTGCTTCGCTGTCTTGACGCGCTGGATTCCCAAAGGAGCTGCCGCCGTCTGTGGTAGCGTTTATGAGCGCTACTCATTTATGCGCATGCGCGCGATGTCCTATTCTGTACTGCTAATCACTCTCACGCATGCGCGTGTGTTTCTGCCACCTACTCTCGATCTTCTTATTCCAAGGATGGATTGTAACGGGTACATTAGTGCACCCTGTCACTCTTGCCTTGTTTATTTATTACATTGGGAGATTAAAGCAACTATTGATGATACTACGTGCATATCTTTAGTCATATCCATGTCGGTCAACCGCGCATGCGCGCTTCATCCACTATACTATTGGGGGCCCACGCATGCGCTTGGATCCTATATACCGTGTCTTTCCTTAATCCACACCTGGGGAAATCTCTATAACCATTACCTGTATTTCTGTCAATATTGCACCGCCCCTTCTCCAAATTACTGTGTTTACAATTACCAGGGAAAAATTCATTTGAGGACCAATTACCAACTTGTTACCCTTGCTAAAGGATGACTTTCACACAGATAATCATAGGTAATCATATCTGTCATTCAATCGAGAGAATCCCCTTCTAGGTAGTAAATTACTGCCTTACGTCCCACAGGGGGCTGATTCCCTGTGGGACATATCGTGGATTCTCTATCAGTATTTTATAAAACATACTATTTCGCCAATTTGATTGCAATTACATCTTTCAAATGTTCATATTGTCTGAAAGTTCACAAAAGGCACATGAGGTTCATCTCCTCATTTATGCCCCCTGGTCTCAGGGAGTCAAGTCTGTCTATCCAGAATGACTCTCATTGGTTCAATCTCCTTCCCAAATCTTCATGTGCATTTTGTTGTCTGATGACTTCCAGGATTTGTATCCTCATCTGGCTAATATTATGCTTCATTGAGTTCCAGTGTCTAGCCACGGCTGAGTTCACTTTGTTGTTCCGAATGCATGATCTGTGCTCATTCCATCGTAGTTTTCCTGGTCTCTTTGATTGACCTACATAATAGATGCCACACAGACATTTGATGCCATAGATTATGTTAGGTGTTTCGCATGTTGCATATCCCCTTAGCTTTATTTTTCGCCCATACGAGGGTGGTCTACAGTATCTCCTTTTGTTATAAAGTTACAGTTACTGCAGTGTAAGCAGGGATATGTTCCTTTTCTTGATGTCTATAATGATTTCTTTCCAGGTCTTGTCTTCACCAATCTATCTCTTAGGTTTACACTCCTCTTGTACGCAAATCTCTGAACGAAGAAATTGGGCAACTCGAAAAGGAATTGTGTACACTAGGAACAATATTAGTAGACATCAATCAAAAACTAGAATCATATTAGAGTGAAATTGAATTGAAAAAGGTGAGGGAATTCCGGAGGGATACCTGCGATTATTTAAACGGAGAAGTGTACACTTGGATGTATAAATATCCAACTCCATTCCAGAAGAAACAACATCAGGGGAGTACAGATAACACTTCGAGCACAGACTCTGAAGACCCTAGATAGAAACAAAGTACATCTGGAGAAAGAAGAACAACAGAGCGACAAGCAGAACCAACGACATCAGAAAGAGAATCTAGGGCACCACCCGTTTTTTTAGGACGAGAGACAGGAAGAAAAGAACGAGATGTGGGAAGAGAAAAAGAAAACCCAATGGTAGAGACCAGGGAGCGAGACAGAAGAAAAATTAGTTGTGAATATATCATCAAGAATACTAACATAAAACGAGGAGATGTTACTCCAGAAGGGCCTAAGTTATGTACCTACACACAGTACAACTTTGTTTGAGACTAAGATCGACCTATTCAAACTGGTTAGAAAACTGAAACTAAAAGTGTTTTTTGACGAATTCGACCTGATACAATTCAAAGAGCAAGATCCAGAGGAATTACAAGAATTCAAAAAGAAAAGTAACTTCATGCAACCGATCAATGTTCCATCCATAGACATTTTCCATCGTCAAGTGCTTAAAGACTTGAAAAGAGTGTCATTCTAACGACCGAAATATGGAAATTTTAAACCAAATGAATTCAATCTGCTTAAAGGCTTATATGGAGATGATGAGATAACCATACACCCAGCGGACAAAGGGGGAGCACTTGTAATTATGGACAGCCAGGATTACCACAATGAATGTATGGACCAACTAAAGAACACATATGTGTATTCAGAGTTGGATAAAGATCCGGCAAGCGAGATATTGAAAAATTTGGAAGAACTTTAGGAGAAAGCAGAAGAATTAGGATGGATAAGTGCAAAAACAAGATCTTTCAGGCAGACCCATAGTTTCTGGAGTAGATAGTGTGCTACAACCATTAGGTCAATACATTGACCAATTTTTACAACCATTGATACAGAAAACAGATACCTACATCAAGGACACCACACATTCTTTGGAACTATTGAGAAGGAATGAATTTACAGACACCTCAATTATGTTCACCATCGATGTAAAGAGCCTTTATACTTCTATCCCCCACAATTTGGGTGTAGAAGCAATCGAATGGCTACTTTTCAAGGAAGGAGATTTGAAGGCAATTAAGGAATTCATCTTGGTACTATTACAATTTATAACCCGAAAACTCATATTTTCAATACAGAAACAAATTCTTCATTCAAACATCTGGCACAGCGATGGGGGCCTAAATGGCCCCTACGTATGCAAATACCTTTATGCATAAGTTTGAAAAGGACTATGTGCTTGACCATGCAGTGTGGAGGAATTATATTTCTATGTGGGTTAGATTCATAGACGATATTTTCGGAATATGGATCGGCACAGAGGAATCCCTTAGTGACTTTTTTGCATATCTCAACAATATAGACCAATGTATACAATTTACACATGAAATCTCGAAAACTCAAATCCATTTCCTGGATGTGGCCATACAAATTCAAAATAACAGGTTTTCGACCAACATCTATAGGAAAGAGACAGATCGCAACAATTTACTCCACCGCCTCAGTTTCCATCAACCAAGCCTAATTAGGAATTTACCTTTTAGCCAGATGATGAGAGTAAAACGAATTGTCAATGAGTCAAGAACATGTGCGACAGAGATGGAGAACATGGGGAAAAGATTTGAAGCAAGAGGGTATAAACCTACTGAGATAGTAGCAGCCAAAGAGCGACTGAGGGAACCCACAATCAGTGACACCAAGAAAGAGAAGAAAGAACGGAATATGGTCTATGTGTCATGTTACTCAGTACAGAGCAACAGGATCAAGGGTGTAATCAAGAAAAATTGGAGCACATTGACAAATGACATGAGAGTCGAACACTTGTTTAGAGAACCACCTACCTTTGCGTACAAGAGGAGTGCAAGCCTAAGAGATAGATTGGTGAAGACAAGACCTGGAAAGAAATCATTAGAGACATCAAGAAAAGGAACATATCCCTGCTTACACTGCAGTAACTGCAACTTTATAACAAAAGGAGATACTGTAGACCACCCTTGTACGGGCGAAAAAATAAAGTTAAGGGGATATGCAACATGCGACACACCTAACATAATCTATGGCATCAAATGTCCGTGTGGCATCTATTATGTAGGTCAATCAAAGAGACCAGGAAAACTATGATGGAATGAGCACAGATCATGCATTCGGAACAACAATGTGAACTCAGCGGTGGCTAGACACTGGAACTCAATGAAGCATAATATTAGCCAGATGCGGATACAAATCCTGGAAGTCATCAGACAACAAAATGCACATGAAGATTTGGGAAGGAGATTGAACCAATGAGAGTCATTCTGGATCGACCGACTGGACTCCCTGAGACCAGGGGGCATAAATGAGGAGAGGTAACCTCATGTGCTTTTTGTGAACTTTCAGACAATATGAACATTTGAAAGATGTAATTGCAATCAAATTGGCGAAATAGTATGTTTTATAAAATACTGATAGAGAATCCACGATATGTCCCACAGGGAATCAACCCCCTGTGGGTCGTAAGGCAGTAATTTACTGCCTAGAAGGGGATTCTCTCGATTGAATGACAGATATGATTACCTATGATTATCTTGTGTGAAAGTCATCCTTTAGCACGGGTAACAAGTTGGTAATTGGTCCTCAAATGGATTTTTCCCTGGTAATTGTAAACACAGTAATTTGGAGAAGGGGCGGTGCAATATTGACAGAAATACAGGTAATGGTTATAGAGATTTCCCCAGGTGTGGATTAAGGAAAGACACGGTATATGGGATCCAAGCGCATGCGTGGGCCCCCAATAGTATAGTGGATGAAGCGCGCATGCGCGGTTGACCGACATGGATATGACTAAAGATATGCACGTAGTATCATCAATAGTTGCTTTAATCTCCCAATGTAATAGATAAACAAGGCAAGAGTGACAGGGTGCACTAATGTACCCGTTACAATCCGTCCTTGGAATAAGAAGATCGAGAGTAGGTGGCAGAAACACACGCGCATGCGTGAGAGTGATTAGCAGTACAGAATAGGACATCGAGCGAATGCGCATAAATGAGTAGCTCTCATAAATGCTACCACAGACGGCAGCACCTCCTTTGGGAAGCCAGCACGTCAAGACAGCGAAGCAACTAAGAGCTAAGAGTGAGGGGAGTAGAATAATGCGCAGGGTTACAGGAGGGCTGTAATTCAAACTTATGGTAGTAATGAATACAAACATTTAATTTACAGAACACGTGCTGCATAGAAATACTTTCAACAGAGATGAACATACACTCTGGGGGATAAAAAGCCAAACAGGTAGAGAGTTTTAAGTGCATATTTTGAATAAATATAAGAAAATAGTGTCTTAAAATAATCTACAATGTAACTCTTTGTGTTTTTTGTATTCTTGCATTGTTTGAACCCCACTGTGGATCATAATCATAACCTGGTATGTGTAATTTTCTTTACGAATTCTTTTATGTATTTCACTTCATGGTGAATAATTGGGAATGGATTACAATGGTGGATATGTCACTGATTTACAAATAGCAGTGTTAATAGCCCTGATGATGGACGGAGGTCTGCAATGCATTGGCAATAATATTGTGACACTGACTGGTCAGGAATAAATAAGAATACTTGAAAAAACTGTATAAAGAACTGTGGATTGATAATTTGGAACATAACCACTGAACAAAGTGTCTGAAATCATTTTGAGAGTTAATTGGAACCCAACAAGGGAAGTGAGGGCGAGCTCATCCAAGGATGGAAATTGTCCATCCCTACTTTGTGGTTATTTGCTCTACAGCCCGCTGCAGGCTAAACCAATCCCTGTTTTGCACATACAGTTGAGGATAAAAAAGGCCCAACAAAGAGAGCAACTGGGGCTATTAGAAAAACATCAACAGACACTGTTAGAAACCCATTACTTTCAGAAATAGGAAAGTACATGCACAGACAGATAGACGATGCATTAGAAAAAGCGGAGGAGCTCGTAAAAGCAGCACGGGAGCAGGAAAAGGGGTGATGCACCTCGGTAGCAACAGATCAATGGACGCTGGCACAGATAATGTTTAAACTAGACAGTAAACCCATCAGAGACCTCACTTCTCTAGAAGAAGTGGATAGCGACTCAGGATGTGGCGATGGGCAAGCAGAAGGTGATGATGGAGGTTGTGTAACCGAAGAATCACAAGACAGGGTCTTGTGGGAGGATAGAGACAGGATGCCATAGTCTGAGCGGCTTAGGAGACGACCCACCAGAATTGCTGTAGCAAATAGCAAGAAGGGAGAGGGCACATCACCGCCTCAGAAGCAGGGGGCACAGTTCCCACTATTGCAGAAAGGTTGATGTGGGTCTCAGTACATACCGTGGCCAAATATGGATAAGTAAGATGTAATGAGAAGCTTGCCATCCCTCATAGCAGGGGCAGGCAAGTGGATTTTTGCCCTTGAGAAAAAGACGGCAGGGATTACCCTGGCTGTAGGAGATGTGAAGTGCTTGTTTGCCTCTTTATTGGGTGAACAGGCGGATGGACTTTGGGAAAGGCAGGGTATGACGGGGCAACACTGAGCAGCAATGCCCATGACGGCATGCCATTTAATAACTGTCGAGCACATGTATGGAAAGCACTGAGGTAAACGTACCCAGACAACTCAGGCATGCAATCTAATTTAGCTCGTACCATGAGACCAGATGAGGACCCCACACAATACATTCAACAGATACAGGAGATGTGGTGGTTAGAGACACAGCAACCATGGGATAGGAACATCTCTGTTTTTATCACATATTGTCAAGGGGTCTCCCCGGAGACATACAAGCAGAATTGGGGAAGGTGATGCGCATTGAGACGAAAGGATGGCCCGAGATACAAGCACACATATTACTCAATTGTAGAGCGAAACAGGATAAGGAAAGAAGTAAAGTAGACCGAGCTCAGAAGGCAGAAGCAAAGTTGTTACAGAAAACATTAGCTAAATTCAATATGGAAAAAGTCATAATTACAAATAAGATGGAAAGACAAAATGTATAAAAAACCTTGCTGGGAGAGGTTGAAGGGACAGGGCATGATCCAAAAGAGGGGTATTCACCACAAGAGGTGTATTTTCCATGAAGATATTTTCCACAAGCAGGGTATTTTTCATAAGGAAGGGGAACTTCCAAAGAGGCTGGATTTGGATACGGAGGAGCAAGCCCAGGTTTGGAGGACCGTGTTGGGTATGTGGGAAATTGGGATACTTTGCATGAGGGTGCAGGAGCAGAAATCAACTACAGTATGGCCCTGGTGGTATCCCTGCATATCAGACTGCCACCTATCCCCCGAAGCAACAGATTCAGCCCCCACAGAGCCATCCCCCACAGATGCAATCCCCATTTCCCCCAAATGCAAAGGCGCCCCACAGCAGATTCCCTAGGCTGCCCAGATGCTCCCAGCTGCTCACACTATACAGAGTACTGTCCAGCAGCAGCAGTTGCCCGAATATCTGCAACCAAATCCCCTCCAAGAACAGGCGCAAGCTCCGGCTCAGCAGTGGGACAAAAATATGTTACCCCAGGGCACAGTACCACACTACAGAGGAGTGACAGTGTTGGGAGGTAGCCCTTTCACATTCAAAGGCACAGACTTGACTTTACAATAGGATAGCCTGCAGAGGGCTATAATATGCCCAGTTTTAACAGTTACTGCGGACCCGGAAGAGGAAGCACAGGTTGCAGTGAAGATAGGTGACAGGACACTGCCAAGTCTTGTATTAAGGAAGGAAGGTTTCCTTTGTCAGATAAAATAATAGACATGCAGGGATTTTCTGGGGCTGTTGTAATGATTCCTTTGACTGAAGATTGACCCTTTATCATAGGCACTCAAAAGGTTGTAGCACCCTGGTTAAATTCAAAACAAACACTGATTAACATATTGGGCAGAGATATTATGAGCCAACTAAACATGACAATTTCATTTACTGATAAGAGCATAGTGTTGTCCACCCCAGGAGTATACTATACATGGGCTATTGCAGTTATACAAGCATTCTGTGCTCACAGCACTCTGCAAGGTGCACCACTGCCCCAAGCTATTCCTTTATGGAGTGTAATAATTTTTAACAGAGTGCTACAAATGGACCTAGGCAACTTGCAAACACATAGTATAGTGACACAGTATGAGATAACCTCCTGGTGTGTAGCACCACAGAAGAGCAATGTAGAAATGATTCAGTGACACTCTTGACATTATTGGCAGAAAAGGGCTACAAGGTTGACAAAGTGGAGCTGCAGTATTGGCAGAAAGAGGTAGTGTATATAGGGGAGATAATATCATCAGCGGGGAGAAGGGTTACCCCAGAAAGAGCAGCAGTGGTGCAAGGCACACCACACACAGCCAAATACTGTGAAGCAGATGCAACAGTTATTGGGCCGGTCCTGGATTTTTAATTATTCTACTTACACCAAACCCCTTCTACAGGGATTGAAGGAATACCAGAAGGTGAAGGTCCCCATAATTTGGACACCTAAAATGATGGAAACATTCAAGGAATTAAAGAATTCACCCAGCAACGCACCTGTTTTAGCAACCCCAGATTATAATAATGTTTTTCCTTTTTTCACATTCCAATGGTGAGGTGCTGATGGCTGTCCTCGCCAAAGACCTCACAGGGACACATGCCTTTGGATTATTACAGTGGGCATTTAGACCCAGTCATACAGGGACATTGTCCATGTGAACAAGCACTGGCAGTAGCAGCATTTGCCATACAGAAATTGTCCACCAATACCAAGGGCTGCCCAGTGGCACTCTATGTGGAGAATGCAGTGTTTTCTATCCTAGAAAAATCCAGATCTACCATTACCACCTAATGGATTTCTGTGTATGAAGTAATTCTATCTAATCCCTCAATGTACATAGTCCGGTGTCATAATGTTAATCCAGCAACATTTCCTGCAGACCCAGTGCAGCCAGGTGTATATATACACGGTTGTACTACATATCAGGACATATCAAACAACCTAACTCATGTTAAAGAAGACCCTTCAGAGGAAGGTGAGATACTCTTCGTTGACGGCTCATCAACTATCGATCATAACACTGGCTACACACACACAGGGATGGCAGTTTTACGATATGAGGATGGGGAATCTGAGGTCATATAAAAAATAGGACTTCCATTACACTATTCGGCACAAGCAGCAGAACTTGTGACATTACTAACAGCAATAGAAATGTCAAAAGGATGTTGTGCCATCATTTATTCAGATTCGGCATATGTCACAACAACAGTGCACTCAGGGTTGTCCAGATGGAAGAGAAGAGGTTTTAAAAATCAGATGGTACACCCATGCAACTTGCGGATTTACATTCCAGATTCATAGAAACATTACTGCTTCCTTAAGGATTAGCAGTAGTGAAGTGTGCAGCTCATACAAAAGGTACAGACCTATTATGTCAGGGCAATTATGTAGCAGACACAGCAGCAAAAGAAATAGCATATTTACCACATTTTACAGAAAATGTCCCCACGTTTACAAACATTCTACTACAGCAAGTACAACTTACCGAACCCTACAATACCCTACCCGTGGTCCAAATAATAGAGTTACAGGGACTTTCTTTATCCCCCACAGATTTAATATGGAGAGAAAACATTTCAGGGAAGCCTGATATGCCACAGGAGTTACTTAAGATTGCTCTTGAACAATTGCATTACCCAGCGGACATATCTGAAGAGTACATTGCAGATGACCTACAGGAAGAGTGGTTTGTCCCAAATTTGCAGAAACATGTGGCAGAGTCCATAACCAAATGTGTAACATGCCAACATTGTAATGCAGGTCACATGTTGAAAATGATTAAGGGCCTTTTTGATATCTCCACATAGAATTTGTAGATATGCTCAATAGTTTTGTTATTTGATTATTGTTTTTTGCCCATTCTCCCATTGGCTTGAAGTAAGTGCCTGTTCCCACCCCGATGCCAAATCTGCGCTAAATTCCTTGCACACAAGTTATTCCCACAATGAACGACCTGTTCAAAGAAATCACTTCCCTATTAGGCATAACACTTACATTGTGTTCAGTTTACCACCTCCAAGCCAAGAAAGTTTAAGAGCACCTCAACGGCTTACTAAAGAATGCTATGCAAAGATGTGTGAAACACTTCACAGGAGCTGACTACATTGCTTACTCTTAGCTTTATTTGCTTTACGGTGCCAGGCTGGTTCCGATCTTCATCTAACCCTGCACAAGATTGTTATAGGCAGGAGACTGCAAGCAGTGCTTACTCCTGTCTGCACAGCTTCTGATGCTCACAGTTCAGCAGAGATATTGGGAGATGAGTTTCAGGGCTATCCTGGGGAGTTTACCAATTCTCTTAAGTTCATATCCCAACAGGTTGGGCCCCACCAAAGTCGTCTTGCCACGCCAACAACAAACACACCAACGCCACAGGAGGAATCATCACTGCTACAGCAACAACAACTTTATCTTGGCGATAAGGTCTTCTTCAAGAACTTTACATGAAAGTGTAACTAACCTATGTTCTTTGGTCTCTTTGAGGTGACTTACGCCACACTGACTACTGTGAAGGTTGCTGGTCGAAGAGTATGACTGCATTTGGCGGACGTCCATAAAGACAAAGCCAACACCCTCCTTTAAGGAGAAGAAAAGGGGGCAGAAATAAAGGCAGTATCTGACAGCCAAATGTGACTTTCTAACCTCGCTTCAACTTTTTTGGGCGATCAGACTCTCCTTTTTCAGCATCACAGCAGAAGAGACCCAGATGAGTATTGAAATATATGTTATGTTTGATTGTTGTTTTCTTGTTTTTCACTCTCCCTTTCCTTTTGTTTAAAGAAGTCTGGGTTTTTGTATGACATAGCACTAATGACATATATGTATCAGAGAATATTAATGGGTCTGTGACCAGAAGCAAAAGGGATGTTTGCATTCAGAAATGGAATTGAGCAGCACTAGGGATGAGCATCACATTGACACAGATAATATGTGGTATAACCACATAAGGGCAGTGTGACGGGAAAATGGCATGTGCTATGTCTGCTCCCTAATTGTAGATGCAACAGGCACAGCCAAACTATTTATCGCACAGGAAGTACCATCGCAGACAGCACTCTGTTTGGTTCACCTGGCCTTTTGCAGGTTTAGGGAACTGTTCCAGGGATATAGGGTCCGGGTACAGTGGTTAGAAGAGGGAAATGTTGTTTATGAAGATAATTACATCAAGCTAAAGAAGATGGCAGAAAAGGAAGAAACAAAAGATATTGTATTGCTTTATGAAACAAAGTGACCAAGAAGAGGGGAGCTATCATTCACAACACAACACATGCTTTCTTGCAAAAATGTAACAGAACACATGTTGTCTCGGTGTAGGACGAGACCCCCAATTACATAAAGATGGTGCTGTTTTCTATGAGGGCGAGTGGGTGGAAGGGCTTATAGAATGTAGGGCAGAAGTAGTGGTGGGATTTGCAGAAAAAGTTGCCATAAACATCAACAATACTGGTTTTAGTGTATGGGAAAGGAATGTACAGACACTAACCTGGATAGATGAAATAAGCAACCCATTAAAATACAAGCACTTACACAATCGTCCTTGTGGTTCACATCCAAGGGTAGCGTTAAAGTGGTGGTAAACAAAAGGTGCGCAAGAACAATGGAGCTGCTGAGCCTGCGAAGAGGAGGAGCAGCACTAATGGACCATCACTGGGCGTGTGGCACCCTAGCATACACCCAACTCCCAGGTTACCCTGCACTCACCAGCACTGGTGGTACCACATTCTGATCTTGTATCATTTGCTGCACATCCTGTTATCTGAGATGTGTAATATAAGCGGACTAGGCGGTTCCTGAATTTGCAAAGACGTCGCCACAGTAATAACTATTTTTCCCAGGAATTCTCTGATATATTAGCAAAACTATCTATAGAATATCACCTTTTCAGCAAAATAGCAATCTTCTTTACATCACTTGTTGCGCCAGGTATCCGGGCAGCGTCAATGCCAAATGGATTCAGATCAGTCGCTAGGAGTGCAGCTAGCAAATGGTACAGAGCAGGGTTTGAAGGCTATCAGGGAAGAACTCATGGCAGTTAGGTTGACCACCCTGCAGAATAGGTATGTACTCGACCTGATAACAGCTATGGAAGGAGGAGCATGGGTGAAGATCGTATGGCCTCATATGACACTGACAATGGAAGTTTGACTGAAGCTATCAATGTACTGCACACACGCAACATTATTACAGAAAAAGAAAGCAGCAGGGTGGTCTAAGATGACTGGCAAACCACAGTATTTGTTTGGGTGCCCATCTGGTTGAGCAACATTGTATAAGTGCTAGTATCGATCGTCGCAGTGGTGCTCATTGCTCTTTGTGTCTGCCATGTGATTTGGGGTTTTTGCTGTGGCTTAAGGAACTTCCATAATGTTGCTTACTCTGAAAAAAGTCAATGACACCGCCACACCCCTCTCAAGATATGTTCATACACAGACAGATAAGTGGAATGGTGAGATTGAACTGTATGGTTCTGATAGTAAATCCGATTGGTCCTTCAGGGACACTCTTTAGTCCACTTCCAGATCCTGAAAACTACACTGAACATTGGATGGATTGTAATGGCAATGTGGATTATTGTTTTATGACTTGTACACTAGAGGAGTACGTATCACGGGGAGAACGCTTGTGTGGTATCTGTAAAGCATGGATTCCAAAAGATGATTGGGATACGAAAATGGAGGAGAAGTTATTGGTTAATAAATCAACCAAAGGGGAGAGTGTAAATATGCAAGTCCAAAGACCTCAACGTTTGAGCAAGTATAAATTAAGAAAGCTATTTTAGTAAGCTATTAGACCCATGGTAGTATCGCAGTGATCACATGCTTTTTGTGGTGTGACATTGTATTTAGGGTAGACGTAGTTTAGCCACAAATTTAGGGAGTTTTCAGGCTGTCTGCTACATAGTAAAACACACGTGTAGCAAAGTATTTCTTTTTATTCTTCCGCCACACGTATTTTATTAGATAAGTCTATGTACCTTGGATTTATTTTGAATATGTAAATGTAGCTTTATTAAGTATAGGTGTTAGTTGTAATGAGCAAGAAGTCTGCCATGTTAGACTAGGCCATTGTTAAAGGCTGCATACTTTGCCATTTAGTGTCCTAGGCCACATTTCTGAGCTATGGCCCTTTAATTGAATTGTATTTCTGCTGTTGGTCAGTAGGCTCCAAGCAGCTATGGTCAGGGTAGAAATGGACACAGAACAGTGTTCAGTTAATTGTTGCAAGAGTGAAAGTTCATAGGTGCCTGAAATGAGACTTGAGACTGCGGGTGCCTTCCCAAATGATAGATAAATTAAACATAATGGTTCTGAAAGACACAGTGGAATATGCAAGAAGACCCAGACAGCATCATTGCCAAAATAAACAACTGGGATGTTAGCACAGTGCCCCCACTGAAATTGAAAGCCCTCGGTCCAGTGGTAAAAGTGCCTTGGTAAAACAAATAAATATAAGAAATGTACTTTCAGAAGCAGGTCCTCAGACACATGTTCGCAGGAGATGATAACTAGAAGGATGCATCCAGAGTTTGCAACAAGTATTGAGATGGGAGTCGCAGAGTGAGCAAGAGCAGGGGGCGGGAAGCCAAGAGGGACAATCATGGAGAAGGAATTGTGTTGTTCCATGGTTTGCAAAAACGTTTTTACCTCTCTGATTTCCACTCACTACATGATTGGTTGGCCTTGGTGGGATGATTCATCCAGAGCTGTCTCAAGTGCCACTATCCAATTAGGGAATAGAGCTTTTTTTTAAAATCAATTACACCATGAAGAGTGCCAACCAATTGAAATTATGCATTGCGTGCTGACTATGAAATTATGTCATGTTTGAGGGGTTTTATTTTGATGGTCATGAGAAAGGAAACTTCCGATTTTATTGTTTAATGTTTAGTCTTCTTTAAGGGCTCAATGACAAACAGCCAAAGGAAATGTTATAATTGGAATTGAAGTTGCAATTGTAGAACATGTCAATTTTGCGGTTTCTTGCTTTAAATAGTGTAGTCCCGAGTGGGTGTGTCGAGATGGTCTAGCTTCAGTTCCACAGAGCTGTCTGATTCTTCTGGCTGTAATTTGCAAATAAAATGTGTTTGTTTCTTGCAATTTCTGCACCTTATTTATGATCACTTTTGTATTGCTTTTTGATTATTTCAGGCTGCTTTACCTACCTTTACACTTGCAACATGCACGTTATGAAGTGGATCACTTTTAAGCACTGCTAGGTGAGTAGGCAACATTATATTAGTCGATGCTTTTTCAGTTTCTTTCTGAATGCCATTGTGGCTTGTTTAGTGAAAAGGGGTGTTCAAAAGGGCTGCTGATAGTGGGGACCACTAATACCGCGGATAAGATATCTTTGATGATTTTAAGAAAATGTTCACCTCTTATTAAAACCCCAGAACGGTGGCATTTGATACATTCATTGCATTGCATTGCAGTCTATAGTCAATGAAATTAGTTCTCAAGCTGTAGGGCTCCCACTAGGGTGCATCCTAATTGAAGCCTCCTGTGAGATTAAATCCCAAAACGACAGGGGCCATTAGTAGGCTGTTGGTGATGTCATACACTGCTTCCTCTCCCTCTGTACAGCTTGATTTAAGAGACACATATCTCCCTCTATATGGGCCTTTTCACACAATGTTTGTTTGTGAGCAATCACAAACATAATCTTTGCGGCATGCAGACACAAATGCAAGGTGCTTTCATGTATGCATTGTGTGTAACTGGGGGAGAGGAGAGTCCTAGTATTGGGTTAGTGCTATGAGATTTCAAAGTTATTGATTGATTTGTTGGTTTTGGATGGGTTACCAAAAATGCAACCACTTGAGCCCAATTGTTCTGAAAATGGTCAAGTGCAGTCTCTTTTTAGAAGGTCTAAAAAAAAGAAAAATCTCATATTAATTTCGAAAACCTCATTATTGAATCATTTTACAATTAAGTTCACAAGCTGTTGGTTGTTAATTTTGCTGCCTTGAAAAGGGCCTAGAAACGCCCGTAACACGTATCGCCTGAGAATTACTTTTGGATTTAAATTTTACAGGGTTGGAACTTTTTTTGGAGGTTTGCTATTGCTGGAGAAACGACAAGATTGGGAGCTACCAATAAACATTTGCTAACCGAGAAAAAAACAATGACTAATTGTAAAATGTTTAACTGGACCTTTTTTTGAGAATAAGGTGCATTGTTACTACATTGTTATCCTACCACCTAGGTTATAGTAGTGATTTCATGAAATTACCCAATGTTTTCTGTGTCCATAAAATTAAATAAATAAATGCAGGTTCCAGAAGGTTCTGACATCCTTCAGTGTAGGCACTTGTGGGCTGTCTCTTCTTGATTAGGGCGGTGGCCTGACACCTTCTTCCATTACAGGGACGGGGTGAGTGGAAAAGACCCAATGTAAAGTTTTCCAACTATTACAACTGAAAAGTCTGGTAAAGAGTAACTGGGGAATGGGCTGAGCAGCAAAGCTGGTGTACTGGAAAATTCCAGCTCATTGAAATTAATGCAGTCCATTGAACTGTATGATGGTCCAGACAACAATAATGGTTGTCAAAAGGAATCAATGTAATTTTAAAAGTACTTTTTTCATTAAGGTTTTCCTTTCAGCCCAATCAGTTTTACAGTGCACATTCTCTCCACTATTTCTCTTCTTTCGTACACCTTCACTTTTTGGAAGGCTTTGTCTATCCATATGTCACACATGCAAATGAGCCACTGCCCAAAAACCCATCTCCACAGGGTCTGGCGGCCCCCTAACCGCTGCCTGGGGACCAGGCACCCTTCTTAGTGCCGACCTCTATTTGGGGGAGCGTTACACAAGCATCAGTACTGAAGCAGCAGCTGGCTCTGCAGCCTGTGGCAAAGGCATTTGTTATACCCCCAATCGAATGCAAAAGGATAGGGCTATGACCCCGTATTTTCATCACAGGGCTTCACAATGACTCACAACGGGCAGAACAGCCCTGCATCTGCTGACATCAAAACACTGAGGCTGACTCAGGAACACACAAAGAAGCACCTCGGCAGTCGGTGAGACAGATTCATGCATCCCCTATAAAACAAGATACATCCAAGGCCTATGGAGAAGGATTAAGGGCGGTGCAACTGAACTCTGAAAAACAATGTCAGAGCTGGCAAAGAATGTGCAGAAAAATGACTGGATGATATTGAGAATGCTCAGTGCAAGCGGGCACCTGATGTGGAGAAATTGTGTGGAGGATCTGAGGTGTTGGAATCTCACATTCAGTCAATCCATGTGTGATCAGAGGTTACAGAAAATTAAACCTGCTGGAAGAACATTCAGATCCGTGATATCCCGAAACATTTTCAAGATCAGGAATTGGAAACATCTTCTCATGGCCTTTTCAGAAGCATCCTTAAAAACAAATTAGACAGAAATAATCTGAGTTGGAAAGTACAGGGTCTATTCAACAAACCTGCAAAGTAAGATCTCCTGCCTGATGTATTTACAAGGGTTCCTTGCTTACGGCTGAAAGAGGAGATGATCTATTTCAAAATCAGGTTCAGACCACATTAGCCAAGGCAAGAGTGGAAATTCTTCATAAATTACAACAGAAATGGGTTAAGAAAGACCGAGAAGACGGCCTCCAAGGAGCGAGAGCGCTGGCAGGATGGGGATGTCCTGGAAATAGGAGAACGAGTTATGTTAATTTTCTAGGTTCTTCAGTGTTGATTTGAAGTTGGGGCTGGTGGTTGAAATAAGTGGCAGGAAAAGTGTGATGGTTGTGAGGGTTTTGGGGTTGTAACACAGTAGAGGAAGGGTTGGCAAATGTTAGCACACGAGTGTGGTGGTACAATTGGTGGGCAGATTGGTTGCAGAGGCCCCAGAGGACCCGCCCCCCTTGGACTGGGCCTTTTCGCAACATCTAGTATGTGGTTGTGTGAGACACATGTTCTCATGTTTGATTTGAATTGTATGTTGAGGGGAGATTGTTGTCATAGGTATAGTAAAATTTGCGATCCCCTTGGTTTTTTATTTCAATACGAGGGAAAGTGGAAAGAGTCAACGACATGAGCTATGTTTTTATCGCTGAGAATATTTGGCAGAGTTTGTGGTGACCTTCCTGACTGCTGACTTACAGCCTGTGACTGTGAATATCCAGGAGCTCAATTACCTGGATAAATGCAGGTCCATCATGTGTGTTTTGTGTGATACAGATGTATCCATCACATTCTTACAAAAGACACACTTATTACAATAGGAATAGCATCAAAAGCATACATAGTGATCCTATCAACGTAGTTGATTGCATCAAGTGGTGTGAAAAGCAAATAGGTAGCGTTTGTAATCAGAAACAGAACTCAATTTTCCAAGAAGGTGACATTTAGCGATCCCTTAGGTATATACTTGATTCTCAAATTAAACAAAAACCAAGATCAACTATTTAAGGCAATCCCACCTATTATGAGCTCTTTCACAGGGGAGATCGCTTTAATTGTGTCATGTTCCTAAAAGGAGAGTCGATATTTTGCCAATCGCAAGATGACTTGATAAGCATTCATGTGTTGTCCAAGATCCTTAGGCATTTAATGATAATCGAAGCATCGAGGTTCTTCCAACAAGGGGTGAGGGAGTAAACTCATTACTCATTCAATTACAGAGGTTTCTCTAGGATTGACAAGCTGTTGGTGTCCTCTACTCTGATGCCCAGTCTTTCCAGAGTTGATATTGCCCCAGTTATTTATCCAATCATAGACCTATCTCTCTGTGGATACATATGCCATCCCTGCCATATAATTTCAGGAGGCCCTGTGGGATGAATAATATTGTTATGACTGAAGGACTTCAGAGACCATGTCTCTGTCCAGGCTGGTGCATTATTTCTTAGACAACAACATAGGTGACATGGATTGGGGAATGCCTTGGGATTGTGGTAAAAGTATTCTCCATTGGTAAAAGAAAATAGTAGAATTGCTGCCTTTATAAAGCTAGAGAAGCAGAGCACACATCTTTAGGGAGTGAGTTCAAATTGTGAGAGACAGAACATAAGCGGTAGGGCTCCCATAGAGACTTACAAGTATTATGCATAGTCAGGACCCAACCTGAGGCACATCTAGCTCACTGGACTCATTCTTAGAATCCAAACAGGTATACTATCCAAAGGTAAATATGGCTACATTCATCTTGCTGGCTAAATTGCTTACTCAGATAGTTCAGAATTACATCCCTAATGTCGTAAATGGAGAGTGACAAAATCATCAGGAAGAGAAGGAAAAAGACTGAAGTGATAGAATCTTATTATAGGAATCTCACACTTCCGCAGCATTTGCAGGCTGATGAGACAGCTATTGAATGCCCAATCTCATTCAGCAATGAATGAAAAACAGGCTCAGGGCTTGAATCTTGGATAAGGTTAGTCCAGTAAATCCTCAATAGCAGCATTGCAGGATGAACACAGAAAAAGACAGCATACCATCCCCAACCCTCAAGACTAAGTAACCATTACTCTTTATCCACAGCTTTTGCAGGTTTTAGGCAGATAAGCTTCAAGACAAGCGGAAGGCTGTAAATGATTCAACAATATCCTCGGCCGATCTGCTGTCCTGTTCTTCCTGCTCTTCCTCCACCTTCTCCTTCTCTTCCACTATCTGGGTGCACAAGTGTGTAATTTTGTCCTCATCCCCCCTTAATTGCAAATGTTTTATCAGCCCCCGCACCTATCGTTAACTACCCTTAACCCAGCAGAATGCTGTTGCCTCCTCTAACTAAGTGGCAAATGCTCCCACTGTTTTAGGGTCACCTTACCTTTTTGCTCCATCAATGCCATCATGTCCATTCCCTTGTCTATAAAAGACCCTTGGCTTCCCTGTCCTGTACCGTATGCACATTCACCTGAATGGTATCCGCCTCAGAACAGCCCCCACTGGAGCTTTTAACAAGCACGCCTTACCTTATTCTCAGTGGGGTGTCTTGGAGCGTAGCATCTATCAACCTAACGGAACATCAGCAAAATTAAATCACAGAGAGTGAACCGGCAAAATGTTTATCAACATTATGTACTTGCAAGAAAATGATCAGTGTCCCATCTTAACCCCACAGATCCAACCAGCCCGCTCAACCCTCCAAGTCGGCTGCCCTTATACCGCTGAAGACGGTTGACCCCCATATTTTGGAAAGGTCCTACCTAGGCCTTCCGGCACATTGCTCCTGCCTCCCAAGAACAAAGAGCACCATTGTATTGTTGCAGTAGTCAGTCGCCTATCTCCAGACTCTTCAGATGTCACGTGATGAAGTGCTTCCGGTTCAGCTCAGCAGATGCAATGACATTCAGTGCCATCCTCCTCAGGTGAGGGGCATAGGTCCTCCAACCGCTGATGAGTTTCCTGTCTCTAATGGGAGATTTATTGTCTTATATGGCTAGAACCGGAATACTCCAAACATTATGTCCCAAAGGACTTCAAACACTATCTCCAAGCTCAACACCTCTTATGGCGCATGCCCAGTTCAAAGTATCAATGAGAAGCATTGCCAAGTGCCAATAGTCCATGGGAGAAATCCTTGACAAAGTCTGCTATAATTTAAAAAAAAATAATAAAGACTTGGGCTAGTGATTAGTAAGCGTGCCGAAGGCATCCACTGGGGAAAGGAACATTTATTACTCGAAGCCCTCCCACTGAGTTCACCTTCCCTCCCGCACCCTGTCATGTGGCCTTTATGACATTGTTCCATTTAATTGAAACCTAAAGAGGAGGGATGCAGTGTTGACAATATTAATGTAATACAATTGTATTTAAGTAGATATGCTGTCCTCCCTCTTTGAACCCTTTTAAGGATGGCAGCTTTGCGCATTTTATGAATTGGGACAGAGATTAGTGGAACCGCCATGGCCCAAGAATCGCCGTGAGCAGCCAACATTGAGGAATGACTTGGGTGCTATGGCAGCCGGTATGAGGTCCCATCACTTCCTTATGGCAGTGCGTCAACACATCCAGGGTGGCAGGCTCAATACACAGATTCTGCTGGGCAGTGTGGGAGAATGGCGATGGATCCCTTTTCTGGGCTCCCCATTTAAGGTGCTGCAGGGCACCTTGGCCTCTTTCCTAGACATGCCCACCTGATGTTCCTCCACCTTCTCATCACTTTGTTTACTAAGTTAAGAAATATAGCACATGTGCTTCTGTAAGAGGTTCCCTCTGATATAGACTGTATATCCTTTCTGGTGCTGTAATATTTTTATTTATTATTTAGATATTTGCCACATCTTGTATGTTGTCGGCACTGTTGACGGAGACCATTGCAATTCTAACTGCAGATTTGAGGACCAGAAACTATATATTTCTGCACAACTTAACATTTTAGATTTGTCAGCATTGTGGGCTATATTTGGATGCTGAATCGTTCATTTTTGTTTTTTTCAACTGATTCAGGCTTTTCATCAGACAACACATCTCATATTAAGGTTCTTTAAATCACACCTGGGTCTTGTGTCTTTCGACCATACACATTGTCGATTCAGGATTCAGTATCTTTGGGTGCTAGAAAATCTGTCGACTCAAGCTTCGAGGATATTTGGTGGATCTGGCCACAATATTCCCTATGGAAGCTGCTTCTCCATTTATTGACTTTCTCGATAAACCTGTATAAATGATTTCCGTTTAAAGACCATGCCCTGCATGACAGTAATGCTGTTGAGCTGGGCAGATTACATTGAAGATTTCATGCCAAGTTCTTTTTTTGGCCTTTGGTAGCCAATGACTAAGACCTCTGAGCAGTGGCACTTGTCATCAGTCTTTCTTTTGTACTTTCTTCAAGAGACAATCTTGTGAATCCAAGCAAATAGCACAGGATGACCCATCTTTGTTTGCTAAATAATCGTAGAGCATTACTGAGGCAATAGCTGTCTCCTTTTCTCTGCTGCCCTAAACTGATAGAGGAGAAATGTCAACAAATGGCAGCAAAATCAGAGCAGTATGGGTGACACACTTGAGCTTTTGAGAATAGATCACATTGACATTTTGACTACAGTCGATTCGCATAATTCCAGAGTTTCCCATCCAGGTACGTAGATCCTTCTGATCGAGGCACCTGAAGTGAACATCTCTTGTAAATCTCAATAACAAGATGTTGTTAATTAATTCATTTATTTATATTTATATAGCGTGCAAACAACCCGGGGCATCGAGGCGCTGTGGCGCTGTGATGCTTTTTTTCCTCTTCCTTCTTCTAATTCCCTGAGTGATCTGCACATTCTACATAGATCTGACTTGTAACAGATAGATCTGGTTATTTATACTGTGTTTATTCTCCCCTATCCCTAAAACAAAACAGTTTTACAATACTCTAGGAATAGTGATGTTATGCACCAAAAACCTGCTTCACTGACCTTGGCACTGGGCTGATTGCATAGACGTTTTGTAAGAAGCCAGATTCCACCTTCCAGAATGTGGCTCTTTTAAATAGAATGATTATGCATGTAGTCTGTATTCAGAGGTCGGACTGCTTTGAACTGTTATTTTGAGGTTATTTACCTGGATCAGACGTTGACCGTGATGTCTCTCTGTTTATGCTCTGTTAGCGGTGTTCAATGCTGTTGACCACGGCATCCTGTCAAATCTGATGGAGACAGGCACTGCAAGTACATGCTGGTATTGCTTGGGTCTAGGCCTTAACCTCACCTCCGCCCACGCTTCTCGACCTCTATCCTTCCAACACCGTCAGTGGGTACCATGCACGACTGGTTGGTCCATAACTGGCTTATATTGAGTTTTAATAAGATGAAGATAATAATTGTGGGTGGTAGAACATACCTTTGGCATCCCACCTTTTTCCTTCTAGTATGGCCCTCCCACACTCTCTGTGGCTGCTGTTCGAACCTGGGTTTGAATTTTGCTAGAGACTTTTCTAGCAGATCTAGGATCTGCGCCATTGAACTTCTGTGCTATAAGGGGCATGTACAAAATCCTTCTTTCCTTCCTCTCAACCTAAGGCAGGCCATTGACTTGACCCATTCTTGCTTTGTTGCTTTGATTATGGGAAAACATTCTACTTTCTCCTACTGGACCATCTACTATAAATTGACATCCCGCCTTGTTTGAAGGGTGCAGTGATCCGACCGGGTGCCCCCTCTCATGGTCAAACTACACCAGATTCCCTTAAGGCAACTGGACATTGTAAGATTTGTAGTGCCCAAAGGGCTTTTTATGGCCAAGGCATCTCCAACTTCCCTCCCCGCCCTCCAAGTTCATACATTATCCACGTGGTAATGCCCCCTTAAATCTTGAAAATTCCTTGTCCTCTCAGTTCCCATATTATGCTGGTCCTGCAAAAGTGTGTGAGCCTTCTCCACCCTTGCCAAGCACCAACAAAAAAAACCTGCTGCTGTATGTCCTTGCTGTTAAAGCCCCCCCCCCCCTTTTGCTAAGGGACTCTACCAATTTCTACCCTCCTTTTCTCTGATCCCTCACCAGCTCAGCACCAAGATTGCTTCAGGAAACAAGTTCTTCATGAAACCAGTAACCACACTACCATGACCAGTTAAATGAATATCAGATCATAGTTCTAATCGACGCGGTTTTGTAAACTGTAGGGTAAATGCACAAATAGTTTGGTTGATCAAAAACCTGTTGTGTCAAGGACTAATTCATCAGTGCCCTCCTTCTGTTAGACATTTTTTCCCGCGACTTAGTTTGTAACTCTGTAAAAGAAAATGTAGCTGTATCAATAGTTTCAGCTCATGGGTAACATGGGAAACACCCTTGTTTTTTTCTGCTTTATGGGGAGCAGTTAATGATGTCCAAAATCTAAAAAAAGGAAAGGGAAAGGGAAAAGATGTGTTCTATGATTCCTCCCACAGTCACAGGAATTTAACTATTTTTATAACACCTGATACAGCACCTGAGTTTGCTTTCTAAGGACGGAGGGAACCTCTGTTGCTCTGCATGGTCTTGCTTCCAAGACCAGTAGTGCGTTGCCCCTGTGCTATCCTCCGTACATGTGCCCCTTTAGAAAATACAAATACTAGAGCTCTGTTTCGACCAGCAACTAACTAGTTTTGCGTCAAATTGATCCAAAACAGTGATCACTGATATTTTTCTCGAGAAAAACGTGACATTTATCTGTGGTTTTGATATGTACTGTTCTTCCCATGACACCTAAATAAAGATCTCAATGACTATTAAAAACAGACATTAAAACAAGAAACAATATATGAACTTGCTCCATGCGTTTTAATGTTTTACCCGAGTTGTCGGTGATGCATCCTCCACTGTCCAATAGTCCAGCAAGCAGGCATGGATGCTTGGCCGGTCCCTTGTGTTGTCATCTGGGAGGAAGACTGTTTCCGGTTTGGGTCTCAGCACTGTCCTCACTGAAATTTGTTTGGTCAATTGCGCGAGATCAATGCATGCAACCGGTAGGCCACGGGCTACTGATGGGTTGGAAGGATCTTCCAGAGACCCGATCAAGTTAACTTGTGCCATACTCTTGGGTCGTCGTCAATTATGACGCCATGACAATTGTGTACACATTTGGGCTATTCTATTTGCTGCATGAAGCGAAGCATAACAGTGTGCACCCGCTGTAGGCTGAAGTCTAGCCCTACACAATGTTACTGTGGGTCCAGGACGTTGTTGTGCTGAGACGATGGCTAGATTGCCCTGCAGATGTCACTGATCTTTTCCACAAAAACAATGGTCTCCGCGGTGGTGCTCCACGGTTAAGCGTGTTTTGGGTGATCAATTCTAGTCAACCATGCCGAATGTTCCGCGGTGCAGCTCTTTTATCTTCGGGACAATGAAAGGTGGGATTGCCCTTAATACCTTATACTTGCACTGTTCTTGGCACACCCTATGGCCTGCCTGGTCAGCATGAGGCAGCGCAGTCCATGATACTTGCTGTAGCAAGGAGGCAGGGATTTTGTGCTCATGTGATGTGCAATAAATCAAACTCCACTTCAGTCCAGTGCATGGCTGCAAACAGCATATCTGTCAGTCTCGAATGGAAGTGCCTTGAACTGCCTCAGAACGTCGTACAGCGCTATAAACAATATCAAAGGTTGTGGCAAGCAGAATCCACTCATCCAGAATCAGGAAAGGCTCAGCATTCTCCAGAACTGGCTTCAAACGTCTCTGTATTGTTAGCATTATTCAGCATTCTCCAGCACTGGCTTCAAACGTCTCAGTATTGGAAGTATTATTCAGCATTCTCCAGCACTGGCTTGAAATGTCTCAGTATTGGAAGTATTATTCAGCATTCTCCAGCACTGGCTTGAAATGTCTCAGTATTGGTAGCATTATTCAGCATTCTACAGCACTGGCTTCAAGCGTCTCAGTATTGGAAGTATTATTCAGCATTCTCCAGCAATGGCTTTGGCCTGAAATGTCTCAGTAATGGAAGTATTATTCAGCATTATCCAGCACTGGCTTGAAATGTGTCAGTATTGTTAGCATTATTCAGCATTCTCCAGCACTGGCTTCAAACGTCTCAGTATTGGAAGTATTATTCAGCATTCTCCAGCACTGGCTTGAAATGTCTCAGTATTGCAAGTATTATTCAGCATTCTCCAGCACTGGCTTGAAATGTCTCAGTATTGGAAGTATTATTCAACATTCTCCAGCACTGGCTTGAAATGTCTCAGTATTGGAAGTATTATTCAGCATTCTCCAGCACTGGCTTGAAATGTCTCAGTATTGGAAGTATTATTCAGCATTCTCCATCACTGGCTTAAAATGTCTCAGTATTGGTAGCATTATTCAGCATTCTACAGCACTGGCTTCAAGCGTCTCAGTATTGGAAGTATTATTCAGCATTCTCCAGCACTGGCTTAAAATGTCTCAGTATTGGTAGCATTATTCAGCATTCTACAGCACTGGCTTGAAATGTCTCAGTATTGGAAGTATTATTCAGCATTCTCCAGCACTGGCTTAAAATGTTTCAGTATTGGTAGCATTATTCAGCATTCTCCAGCACTGGCTTCTATCGTCTCAGTATTGGAAGTATTATGCAGCATTCTCCAGCAATGGCTTAAAATGTCTCAGTATTGGTAGCATTATTCAGCATTCTCCAGCACTGGCTTCAAGCATCTCAGTATTGGAAGTATTATTCAGCATTCTCCAGCAATGGCTTTGGCTTGAAATGTCTCAGTAATGGAAGTATTATTCAGCATTCTCCAGCACTGGCTTAAAATGTCTCAGTACTGGTAGCATTATTCAGCATTCTCCAGCACTGGCTCAAAATGTCTCAGTATTGGAAGTATTATTCAGCATTCTCCAGCAATGGCTTAAAATGTCTCAGTATTGGTAGCATTATTCAGCATTCTCCAGCACTGGCTTGAAATGTCTCAGTATTATTCAGTTTAAAAAATGTGCGAAAAAGGTTTGTCACTTCGATAGTCCAGTTTGCAAACAAAGTGTGAGTTTTTGTTTTGGTCCAAATGGAAATATTGTTCTGGGATGGAATATTTCACAAGCTTTCGAAGTCGCCTAGATCTTCTTCTTCGGATGGTAAAAGGCTGAGAAGGCCGCTTTCTCCTGGCCCCTAGACCCACTGCTGACCTTGCAAGAGTGCTTTCAGTAACCTCGACCACACTCAATCTTTCAAAGCTCATGTTAAATGCAAGCAGACATGTGCAGGTGCTGGAATCGCTTGGCGGCCAGCCTTCGTCCAGAAGGGATGATTGGCTCGAATGTGATACTTTCTTTGGTCAGACTAATCCAAATCCTGCATTTATGGGATTTCAAGCTCTCTGCTAAAGTTTCCTCCTTAAACTCCCGTGCTTCCTCTCGTTGCTGTCTTATTCAATTATTTCTGATTCCTGTAATTGGATCCTCTCCGAGGGAATTCCTCATAAGTTCACATAATACAATATAATGTTAAGTCACATGGACACAATGTGCTTGTCCGTTTGGTTCATCAGAATTACAGTGCCGCCAGATTCACTGCTCTCTGATAACAATATTTTCGAGAAAATAATGAAACATGTCTTCACCTCATTCAATTGGGGGTATAACGTTTGAAATGGGGGATTGAACATTCATTTCTCAACCATATGCAGATATTGGATTCTCGAGGGATATTTTACAAGTCCAGTGTCACCTTGTATCTTTCTGCATTCCCAGGAGTACTTGACATTTTATTTCCGTAAATGCGAGGCAGTAAGTAGCAGAATGCAAAGTGAGTTGATGCAAAAAGTCAGGACAGAAAAATCTCCCACTCCTGGCACGGGGCACCTTGAGCTCTCTGGTTTCCTCTGTGTTTAAAATCACACATGGAAAGCTCCAGAACACGGCATTGTATTGATACGAAGTGCAACGTGTTGCTAACTTGAGACTATATGGACATGTAGACATGTATCATTTACGCTGCTAATCAATAAATCAGCAGCAGTTTTTTTTATTTAAGTAATAACCCCCCACCCCCTCCACCAAGGTTGAAGGCTGTACTAGGTGGTAACATCCTGGTGCCGGATTTGATGTGTCTGAACCCCACGAGGATATTAATGAGTGACGGGAATGATTTGATTGCTATTAGAGCTCTGGCTCAAAGCCCTGGGGTGCTCATGGTGATTGGGGTTTTTTGTTGTTGCATAGCTCTCAACTCACACGCTTTTGGCGGGTGTCACCCGCCTTGTAAAGGGCTGTATCACCCGCCAAGCCTCCTGCACGCCCATTCATTCCAATGGGCGTTTCACCCGCCAAAAACAAAATCGGGTGATTTCACCCGCCTTTGCAGCACAAATGGTTGAGAGCTATGGTTGTTGTAAGGAATCGTAGCAAGCGTGCCACCAGACACGAAATATGAGGCATGTGGGGGGAGGGGGGGTGTGACATGGCAGCCGGCACCCAGGAGAGGAAAAGGATGGTTGCAGGAGGGCGCTGTGGCTCACAGGTAAGGAGGTGGGGTGAGCGGGTGCGGGACTGCTGTGGCGAGAGGGCGAGCGGGGCACAGAATATGAGGGAGCGCCCTGTGATAGTGGTCAGGGGTGTGGCTCGCATCCCTGGATCAGTAGTTTCAGCCTGTGATCCTCGCTTTCTGATTGGCCGGGCGCGTTCCACGGGCTGCTAATGCAAAATACTGCTTCATTAGCTATGCACCTGAAACCGAAAAACCAGAAGGCATAAATAAATGTAATATTAGTGTGGAGACCAAGACAGAGCTGACGGTCAGGAAGTATTTATGCAGGTGGCACTCTAGAGGCACACTGTCGGCAATATCTAAGCGCCCTTGGTTATCACAGCGCCAGAGAAAAGGAGTGCTGGTGACCTAGTAGTTTCCTGGCAGCTACAATGTGATCATAGAGAAAGAGCAAAGACAGCTGGGCACTAATAGTCTACGAGGGCGCATGGGCGCGTGGCTAAGGGCGCATGGGCGCATGCGCGCGTGGCTAAGGGCGCAGGGTCAGGAGTTACACCGCAAATGTTACTAGTGGACAGCATTACAGGCTCCGGAAGCCGAACGCTACCATGAGTACTGAACACTGACGATGTTTTTGGGGGGGTTCCTCCCTGCTGTCCAGGTTGAGAAGCCTTGATTGTATCAGGTTTAGTATTCATTTGCGTGCGCGCACACACACTCACTGACCCCTGCACCACAGCACACATTTATACACACACACACATATGCAGGGAAGCGGCGTGGCCCTCTGCCATCCATTATGTATATTTATCGTCTTCCAGAACAATATAGTAGGGAGAGGGCATTGACCCCCCACTGCTGAGTCCTACCTTTGTAAACTGGGATAATCACAGAAAAACACATGCCCATACATGACATACAAGGGCAAAAGTCACTCCCCCTTGCCCACATGAAGCCAACCTGATTCCGTGTTGGGGTGGAGGAGTCTTATCATTATTCTGTGTCCCTGAACAGCGCCCCTCCCCCCGCCCCTACACTCACTCATTCTGCACACAGGCAAATCTTGGCTCCGACTCCTCCTCCAGGGGGCTCAAAACTGGAGAACAATCTGACCAGCTGGTTTGGAGGCCCCCTACAAATGAAAGGCCTCTAAAGCGACCACCTCAAGGCCATCACACATCCATAACATGGCAGACTTAGACTGATATAATCAACACAAAGCACTATCAGCCGAATCCAGGAAAGTTTGCTTGCCCATCCAAGCCGCTCTTCTGCCTCCTTTGTATCATATGTTCGCACCCTTGCCGGACACGCGTGCAGCCATCACTATCCTTCGCCCTTCTGGTACTGTGTTTTGGTTATGCTGTGAGTCAGGTCCATATGTTTTGTTTCTTCTGACCTCGCCCCTTTCCCCTCTCCCGTTCACCTTCTCTCTGTTTCATGTTCATCCCATAGAGCACGGTCTAGTAGAACCCTGGGAAGGGTCCGAACGTGCCTATTCCCGGAGAAGGCTTGGCACTTTAAGAGCACTTCAGTGGTGATCTGATGTGGGCTACATAAAAAAGACTATTAACGTAACATAACACTATGATGGATCTCGAAATCCACACTGTACATATGCTCTTTGGGAAAATTAATTAAATGTGACTCACAGCAAATATGTATTTTTAATTACAGTGTGTTTCATAACGCACGCAGCTTTCGGGGTTTATGTTTTATTGGCTCCATTGCAACTGCACATGTATTGTTTAGAAAATGAATCTAACTTTACTCACAGTATATGTTTATTGTTTATTTATTTTCATTATATTAAATAGCATATTCATTTGGCCAAACGAATAACAAGCATTGACAAAGCCAAGAGGTCTGGTTTTATGCAATGCTACTTGCCGTCTCACCTGCCCAGCTGCAACCATAAATGCCATTGGATGGCAGCAAATGCACAACTGCTGTCCTCAAATGCCTTATATGGTGAGGTACTGCCGTCATGTGACAGGTGCAGCGCTGTTTGCCCTGTTGCAGCCAAGTGCGCCCACCTGCAGTCCCCTCCTATGGACAGATCCAACCTTGTGTTCCAAGTTATAGCCACGGTCGCACTGGGCCATAAAATGGACTCGGGCACCAATGAAAAAGTGGCCCACAGTTGCATATGGCAACTCATTCCTATTGTAACACTGTTTGAATAGTAACCAAGGTATTTTTTGATAAAGTGTGATGCAAATTGTGCATTTTAAATAATATTCACTCCACAAAACCGGCCAAAACTACTAGCCACAGGGTGAATTAACTCATGAAACTGACCCACATTGACAAAAAAAGGCCCCACACCAGCATTTTGTGTTTTTGGTTTGGCCATGGGCCTACTGCCCTATAGGCCAGTGCGGGCCTGGGTACAGCCAACATATACACAGATGCAGCTCAGATGTTCCGCAAAGCAACATGCAAGTAACGTGTATACGGTGGTGCAGCATCCCATGTTAATTACATTTGCGTACAGCGCAATTGCACACAGTCATTTATTAGTAGCACTAAAAGGAACCATGAGGAGACTGAAAGGCAAAGGGGGGCACATCTAGAGAGAAATGTGTGGGGGCAAGTCCATCAATCTTCATTGAACAGTCAGGTCTTTCGGAGTTTTGGAGTGGGGGCTTCCACTAAGCACTTTCTGTCCGTCCATCGAGTACATCTGAAGGCCAGCCCAGCTGCCCCCATAACATGCACTTTTTTGGTTATAATTTGACTAAGTGCCACTAGGACAGGCAGGACTGAATGCTTTGTCGCAACTGCACTGGCAGCAGAGGACAGCATTTCCCAAAAGGGTCTCGTCACATTCAGTTTAGGGGTTCAAAGCTGCTTTGCATCGCTCAGTACGGATATTCGGGCTGAACTACAGCCCCCAGAATGCATTTTGCACCACTCATTACTAATGTCACCACAGGCATTCTCTCCACCTCACGAAATATGCAGTACTGCACATGACTGTGTGTCCTACATCACGGTTGCCTCACTCAGCGCAAATTCCACCACAGCGAGACATACCCCAAAGTGCATTCTCTCGCTCTGTATGAAAGCCAACATAGTTGCGCAGTTTCCAGAATGGATTCCACCTCAAAAAAGCTTTTTCCACAGAGCTACAGTTCCCTGCATACCCTTTGCTCCTCATAATGCAGATAAACACAAACTACTTTTCCCAGAACCCGACGCGTGAAGCAGCAGCACTGGAGTTTGCAGCGCCCGCATTCCTCACAAGTCTGAAGGGGCTCTTTCTACCACTACGGTATTATGCACTTCAGAATACAGCAGATAGTTATTGCCCTGATTTGATAAAGGCATACTAAAATGCCGAAACACGTGTCATCTTAAAGGGCCACACTAACGACAACACATAAAACAAACCAGCCTTCGGAAACCTGTTTATTATTCTGGCGCAGTAACTGATGTGTGCAGAATTCTTCTCAATTTTGACAAACGGAGTAGGGGAACTCTTTGTCTGCGTTCCCAGCACGCACCATTGCGACACTTCTAAAACCTATACGCATCATTAGGAGTCGCGGAAGTCTAAGACTGATTTGGCGGAAAAGTTCCCTGTGTCTTCTTTCTTGATACTTTTCCCAGAACACCCAGCAGCTCACTTTAACAAAAAACGCCTCCAGAAGACTATGGGACCCAGTGCGAGCTTGGCGGTATAAGCAATGCCACTCCTCCCAATAAAATAGCAGAATTATAGAATTAAATGCAGGATTGCAAGCTGATTGCGAGTTGTGGTTTGCCCCGATTTTAAGGTCAGATAGGACTTAATTGGGGAACGGAGTAATGGTCTCCAGATTCAATTCCTCCTTTCATGTGGAGGTAACAGCCCCATGCATGTGTCTGAGACGTCTTCTGCTGTTGGGGTTACAGCTCATAGCAAGGAAGACTGAAATCACTGGAGGCCATTTCATTACCTCCATGTTTGTCAGTTACCTACAGACTCACATCGAGGGGAATAATCAGGAGCAGGGACGTTTTTATGGGAGGGCAAAAGGGGCATTTGCTCAGGGCCCCTCCTTGGAGGGGGCCCCACAAGGCTGCCTGATCTAAGGAAGTAAAATTCCTTTGTTCACCAGACTTAAATAGCACACACAAGGATATTGTATTGCATGGTGCTGAGGCTCTAAACCTATTGCCTGTCTGTTTTGGAAAGTACATTTTACCTCAATCAATTCATCATGTAATGCTTTCTTTGTTCACTGTTGTATATATAGTTTGTGTGTTCCTTGCAGCAGAACTCCTGTAGCATTCTTTTCTTTCTGTGGGAATTATGTTGATCATGTGCAATAGCCACATTTGAAATGCATACTGGTAAATTGAGTGCCACGATGGTTCAGAAGTTAGCTCAGTGTGTTAAGCACTCATTGCAGTGATATGTGTTACTATGCAAGATTAGAACAGCACATTCCTGTAAGGCTGGCTGAGCCTTTCCTATGTCTGAAGTTTATAAACCTGCCTGCATATGTACTTGGTCTTGCAGCACAACAGGTGCTAATCAGCAATATACCTGCACCAGATAGGGGTTGCTATAAGAACGAACATGTCATCCTTATGTGAAGGTCTAGAAATTGGTGTGCTCAGATGGGGTGTTGTAAAACCTAGGCAATCGCCTCCAACGATGAGCATAAACTGTTAACCCAAGAGATGAATAAGTATCAGAATTTGGAACCAAAGCATTCATGCTTGTATCCTGGCTTTGCCAGCAGACAATGCAGTGATCCTATCAATCATCTTATATCTCGTACATTACTGTACTGTCTTCTGTGAAGTTTGCCTCCCTGCATTTTGGTGGCATCGTTTAGCCCATTACTTGATCTTTCTTCTTATGTAGGCTATTTTGGTGGAAGGGGTGGTAGACAGAAGGGATTTCCTTCTCAGGGTATGATCTTCAAAACAGCCTCACTCATGGTTTCACTGGCTATAGTGTTGCTTCCACTATAATAGTGAGCATTGATATATTGCACACCACAGGAACTTGTTCCTTTGATCTCTAATGGCAACACTATTTGAAAACTATGTCCCACTTATAATCTCAGTCTGTCTGGATATAGACACCTTCCTGGTAGTTTCTAATCCACATCCACTATCCATGCTATGGTACGTGTAGCTTTCTCCTTTCTACCAATTGGTCTGCTCTATCCATGCTTGAGCACGTTTGCATTCTCTGAGGCAGCAAATGTGAGATCTCTGTCTATTCTGGGTTACATGTACCTTTTACATACAGTCCTGCATTAATACTACAGGCTGCATACCTTCCTGGATTCTATTGATATAAAGTCTCCTGTATCTATGCTAGAACAGAAGTAACCTCTTCCTAGACTAATAAACAAGTAGCATTTGAAGGCCAACATTATCAGTCGGATTAGAGGAAGAATCAAGAGGGGAAGGGGACTTAAAGGGAGTAAACATCCTTAATTTTAAAGCTGTGAGGCAGCATATCAACTTATGGGTTGTGATTGTGGCGGGGAGGGGGGGCATCTCAGATATTCTTGATCACTTAATTCCTTTGGTTTGGTGGAGGGGGGCCCCAAAGAAGTCTGTGCCCAGGGCCCCAAAAGTGCTTAAAATGGCCCTGATCAGGAGGACTAAAGTAATTCCGTTACCGTTGTGTAACCTCCAAACCTGTAATGCGGTCCCCTATAGCAGGCATCCACCCTCAGTGCAGATGTCACAAGCGGCTCTCTGGCTGACAAACTTTAGAGGCCTCCACGCAGAAGACGCTGCGTCAAGGAAGCCACATTACTCCATTCCGAATAGCAATGCCACTGCGCAACATTTCGATGAATGCACAGTCCCGATGCCTCCAGACAACTACATACTTCAGCATGAATTTTAAGTCACTAAATTCAGATGTCCAATACTACCTGGCCAACAATACAGCCTCCCGCAGTGTAGCGCTCCCCCCAAAAGGGCCACACATCTCAGAATCCACTTACTCTGAAGGTACCCAGCGGACTATATTTTAGAATGCTCCCTGCCCCACTGATGCCTTCATAGAATTACACAGAACAGTCTACCACATTTCTCAGTATGGAGATGCCCCGCCTCCCACAGCAAGCAGAACGTGTTCAAAGTCTGCCTTACAGGAAGGAGCTCACCATGCAGCACGGCACATTCCAGAACAAATATTGCCTCGGAACACAGGGCAACTGACATTGCATGTCAGAAACCTCACTCATGTTGCTTCGGATTGTGGTGATCTTTACTCACATTTCCCCAAATCTCCCTAAAAAAAACCCTGATATCCCTGACATTCACTCCAGATGACCTGGATGTGTCAGTAAATGGAGTATGTGTGTGTGTAAGTGTTTGCGTGTGTATGCGTGCATTCACACATACACACCCACCTACACACATTGTTGGAATTGAAATAATATTATGCCTCCTATCGCAGTAATTGAATGTGTATTGGCCTACGCCAAGTTGTCTAAAATATCATGTAAATAGACTCCGCGGCAAGGTCTTGACCTTAACGAAAAGTAATGTAAGTCGCCATCTTGGATTTAGCCGCCATTTTAGGTTCTCTTGTAATGTGGAAGTCACCCTGAACATCAAAATGGAGGCTGAATAACATTCTGAGTGAGATTCTGGCCGTTGTGACCTCCGCACACACGAATAATTAATATGCCTGCAGGCCACTTGTCGGGGTCGCGAACTGAGACCTTGTCCTATCACTGACCTATGTGTAAATGAACAACTGTATCAGCGGAACTGATCAAAATGCATACATTATAGGATTGACCTGGCAAGGAACCCTAGGCCTGATCCCAAGAATGGTTAACCCACGAGGGGGTTGGCCAAGGGCTGGATAAAGGATATAAAAGCCCAAGTATTCCGAATGTACGCTCTCTCTACTAATGCATCGAACCCTCGTTGAAGTTTGTTACGTTACTCTGAGAGCCGAATAGCTATCCGTTTGTCAATTGACTTTGGTAACTGTTGTAGCTTTTTAATAAAGCACTTGTATGTCCTTTGTAACCTGTGTTGGTGTGTTTCTTTTGGGCTTCCCAGCCTCATATCATTTTTTATGTTTTCACAGTTGGCGCCCGAATAGGGACCCTCAAGATTGATGCCGGATCATTGAAGGTTGACGCAGACTATCGAACCGGGATCGGACGGTGTGATTCTGCGGGCCCGACCGAACGAGACGCGATACCTCAGCAGCGCTGCACGATCCGATCCTTGGACGATAGTCGTGTGGTCTGACACGGCATCTTGACGAGGGTCCATTTTTGAGGCGGGCAGATTTGTCGAAACCACCAAACACAAGGTAAAATTCGTTAGGTAAGTTCTTTGATAAACCGTACGGTCCTCCTTAGGTTTGGTCAGGTGCAGTCGTGACCCGACTCTTAATTTAACCCTGACAATTTGAATTTGGCGTATTGTATCTGCAGACACAATTATTGACCAGGTAACACCAATTTTTTGTGAAATGCCTGGGAAATTGTCTAGCTGCTTTAGGGCTCTGTTCCGCAGCGATCGACAATCTTTGGAATTTAGCCGCCCGGCACCACAGGAGGGGTCGCCGGCATGTACTATGTACTGTAAGTATGGCATTGGTAGTATAGTATTTAATGATATTTGGCACAGACAGACCAGACATGCCGCCGAATTTCAGTGGCCAATCAATGGCAGTTTTGAGATCTCCCGTATTGAATACCTAGAATCGGTCTTGCTAAAAAAGAAGGCTAGACCTGCAGCCTTTGATGTTTTACAGAATTGGAAAAAAGAAGCGTTACAGCAGCTTAAAAGTAGGGATAAACATGCACGCCGTCATAAAACAAATGCCGAAAAAGCGTTGTTATATGATAAAGAAAAACATTCAGAATCAGTTAAAAATATGGATAGGGCTTTTTCACTTGGAATCCAGAAAATGTACCCCTCTAAAGATTTCCATGTTTCCGAAGAATTTATTGAAAAATTGTTAAACGAACGCAGGCCTGGTGCCTCTGCGCCACCTCCGTATGATCCTTTCTTGGGTGCTCTGCCCATTCCTGCTGTTGTTCCTGCTGTTATTCCTGTTCCCCCTGTACAACCTATTGTTCCTATTCCCCTAGTCGTTGTCCCTCCACCTATCGCACCGCTCCTTCCTTCTGCGCCGATAGTTGCACCTTTATTAAATTTACCTGCACCTCCGCTCCCGAGTGGTCCCGTATTGACTGAAGTTGATCAAGGTGCAGGATCAAAGATCGTCACTCATAATACTGTTTCTGCACATAAGAAACAGGAATTGTCTGCATGGGCTAAGCACTGTATGGAGAAAGGTGATCAAGCTGATGTTTTTTCCACATTATCTAATTTGAACAGTTTTCCCGAGAAAAATGTTTTTATCGAAGGTTTGGGGACTCATTTATGTGTGATGTGGGGTTGATTACAAAATTCAGATCTTCCGCAAGGGGTGAGAGATCTAAATGCTTTGGCACTTTCGAGGGACACAGAGCAGAAAGTATATGGTCATGTTGGAAGATTGTTTGAGTATAGGAAGGACTTTGAAAAGTCACGAGATGAGGATGACGAAGACAATAGTATGTATGTACAGAAACGGTTGCTTCCGTGTCGTAGATCGGCACCTGAGGAAGTACGAATTTGTACCAAAGATGCGATTCGATGGATCTCGGATTCATCGATTCCGCCAGATGAAGTGTATGACACGTATAGTCAGTATACATTAGAAATACAAAGAACGGTAATTCAGGTAATGGTACAGTACCCTCAAGAAGAATGTGTAAGAAAGAAGGTTAGTTGCCCCATAGAATTGTTGGGGATTTGTAAAAGGGCTTTTTCGCCCGACACTTCTTCGGCTGCCTTAGCGCTCGACCTGGCTCTGTTGCTTAGTAAGCGGCCGGAGGTACCTATATCTCAGTTGCCTATGAGAGAGGTTCCTCCAACCTTTGTGCCAAAGGTTGAGATTCCCGTCAACGCTGGGACTGGTGCACCCGCTGTGGATATCCCTGCACATTATGTATCACAATTCGTTCACGTCCCGTTTTCACGACAGGAAGTGAACACTATTAGACAATCAGTTCCCGATATCAGGAAAAACCCGACGGGGTTTTACAAAGAGATAGAGTCTGTTTTACAGTCCTCTGTGTTCACCTTAAGTGATATTGACTTGCTATTCCCTGTACTCCTACCCGTAGATGTATGGAAGCAGGTTCGGACAATAGACGATGTGCCAGGGTTGGGAGATACGTGGGCTAATATGATTAGGATTGATGGGGAAAGACTAGCAGGTGAGAAACCACCACAGGTAATACTTACTTTGCCTGATAGAATTGTCGCAAAATTAAAAACTATAATTCCAGAGAAAAGAATTATTTGGGACAAGCTTACGGCCTGTGTTCAAGGGAAAACTGAAGGCGCCACCAAATTCTTTAATAGATTCGAGCAGGTATTTTCTGACTTCAGTGGGCAGGATTTGGGTACAAAGTCTGGAAAAAGGTTGTTTGTGGACAAATTTGTGCGTGGATTGTTGCCCGACATCCAGTCACAGATTATGTCCTCTGAGAGCGCTTGGCAGGCAAAATCTCAATCTGAGGTTTTGCACATGGCTCAGTATTATGAGAACCGTGTTAATAATGAGAAGGAGAAAATAGAAAAGAGGAAAGGAGATTTGAAAACCAAAGTATTATTACAACAAATTGTTAGAAACCCCAGAGGAGGCACGACACAGACCAGAGGTCAGTATCTCCCAAAAGGAAATGCTCCTTTGGGTTCTGTGAATATTAATCAATGTGCTTATTGCAGCCAGGAAGGTCATTGGCGAGCACAGTGCCCCGTCCTTCGACAAAGGTCAAACAGTGCGTTTGGGAGTATGGGTAGACGACCCAGGGGCCGCCCTGGAGCAGGGGGCCCTGATAGAGGTCAGTTTTTGCAAGATCCTCAGCAACCTTTTTCACAGGAAAATCAGACCTCGAGTGTGGACTCGAGGAACATATTTGATCACCCTTCTGCTGCCTACCTTTCTGAAGAGCTTCCTTCTGACGATACTCTATTTCATTAGGACTGCCCGAAGCAGGGTTTGGAACCTTCACCTATTCCCGTTAATCAGAAAGGCCCCTACGTTGAATTATTAGTAGGGAATAGGAAACACCAGTTTTTGATAGACACTGGAGCACAGAAGTGCTCCATTGATCATTCTCGGGTTCCAAACATTCCACTGTCAGGGCAAACAAATGTTTCCATAGGGTTTTCTGGTATACCAATTGTCTGTCCGGTTTCTTCACCGGTGTCTGTTTCTTTGGGTCCCTTTACGGACCATTGCCCTTTTCTTCTCACTTCGAACTGTGGAGAGAATTTGCTGGGGTTGAATTTGTTAAAGAAATTGAATGCAGTAATTCATTGTCCCTCTGATGGAGTACGGCTGACGGTTTCACCACAGCAACTTCCTAATTCTCAGTTTCTGATTCGACCTTTACCTCCTGAGTTTAGCATTGTCCCGGAATGTTTATGGGCGGTTGACGACAATGATGTCGGGGTACTACAGATTGAGCCTGTTAAAATAGTTTTGAAACATGGAGTTAAACTACCACGCATTCCGCAGTATAAAATATCAGTTGAGAGCGAGCATGCTTTAAAATGCATTGTCTCCGATTTTGTGCATCGTGGGGTGATCGAGGAGATTACAGGTAGTTTGTGTAACAGTCCGATCTTGCCTGTATATAAGAAAGGCGACAATGCAATCCCATACCGGTTCATAATTGATCTTCGTGCTATTAACAGAGTTGTCGCCCCACAATTTACAATCGTGCCTGATGTAACGACGATATTGACAATGATCCCTGCTACGGCTACGCACTTTAGCATTGTGGATCTAAAAAATGCTTTCTTTAGCATTCCTATACATAAGGAAAGTAGATATTTGTTTGCGTTCACCTTGGGGGGACGCTCATTTACATTCACTAGGGCACCTCAAGGGTATACTGAAAGTCCAAGCATTTATAGTAGAGCTTTGAAAGAGCAGCTCGACACCCTTGAGTTGCCACCTACTTGTACACTGCTTCAATATGTTGATGATTTGCTTTTGGCTGCAGACTCTGAAAGTGCTTGTAAGGAAGGCACTATACTGTTGCTTGTTCATCTAGCAAAAAATGGTCATAAAGCTTTGCTCAAAAAATTTCAATATTGTTGTCAGGAGGTCGCCTATTTAGGGTACCTCCTGTCAAAGGAGGGGAGAAGATTGACACCTGAAAGAATAAAACACATTTCTGGCATGTCTGTTCCAAATACACAGAAGGAAGTCAGAGCCTTAATAGGTATGGCTTCTTACTGTAGGTTGTGGATCCCGAACTTTTCGCTAGTGATAAAACCGATGTTGGCTTTGACGAAGAAGGGCATTTCTCTGCCACTGCCATGGGAATCGGAACATCAACGATCATTTGAGCTTCTCAAAACCGCGTTATGCTCTGCACCGGTTCTGGGTACTCCAAATTATGACAAGGTCTTTGTGTTGTTTGTGCATGAATGTGATGGATGTGCTTTGGCTGTGTTAACACAGGAACACGGAGGGAAGAATAGGCCGTGCGGCTACTACTCCTCCGCCCTTGATCCTGTCGCATGCGCTTTGCCAAGATGTTTGCGAGCTGTCGCTGCTGCTGCCGTGTCTGTAAAACAGAGTGAGGGAATGGTCCTAGGCCATGATTTGATTTTGATGGTACCTCACTCTGTAGATATCCTATTGAACAAAACCCAAACGCAACACCTCACCTCTGCACGGTTAACAAGGTATGAATTAATTCTGTTTGCCCCGCACATTCAAATGAAGAGGTGTTGTGTTCTTAATCCGGCTGAACTCTTGCCTTTCCCGCAAAACACTGTTTGCGGTGACGAAGAATTACATGACTGTCTGTATACCACTGAACAAGAAACGAAGGGAAGGATAGATCTTATAGATACTCCTTTGGACAATGCAGAAGGGGAGCTGTTTTGTGATGACTCCTGCTTCAAACTTTCAGATGGTACATCTACAGCTGCTTACTCAGTTACTACATTGAGTAAAGTTGTTGAAACTAAGAGAATTTTGCATAACTCTGCGCAGGCCGCAGAGATTATAGCATTGACCCGAGCTTGTGAACTCTCCGAAGGGCGTATATTAAATATATATACTGATAGCCAGTACGCCTTTGGGGTGGCTCACAACTTTGGGAGGCTCTGGCCGGAAAGAGGGTTCCTGACCTCACATGGGACCAAGATTCAGCATGGCCCCTTGATAGTGCAATTGCTCTTGGGACTCTCGCTCCCTAGGCAGTTAGCGATTATGAAATGTGCAGCACATTGTAAGGTCATAGATGATGTGGGAAAAGGGAACGCCTTTGCGGACCTGATAGCCAGGCAAACGGCCACAGACCTTAGCACAGACATGTACGCGCTAAGAAAAACAAAAGATGCCTATGTAATGGATGAAGGTATTGGGTCTGTGCGGGATATTCAAACTGATGCTACAGTAGAAGAATCTAAAAGGTGGGCTGAAGGAATGGGGAAACTAGATGATGATGGGTGTTGGGTGGATACATCTGAAGGAAAATAGTTGCTCCCTGATTCATATGTACTGGCAATGGTTACAATGGCACACGGTCCTACACATGTGTGTGCTCAGCAGATCACGAAAATGTTAGAACAAGTTTGGGTGAATAACAAGATTCTGGAGACTGCAAAACGCCATGTTCGGAACTGCATGATCTGCTTACAGCACAATGTGGGTAAGGGGACAGTTACTCCAAGGGGAAGCTTTGGGCCCCCTTCCGATCCCTTCGAGGTCATTCACTTTGATTTTATTGAGATGGAACGGTGTAACAATCTGAAATATGTTCTTGTAATTATTTGTGCCTTCAGTAAATGGGTCGAGGCTTTCCCCGTTAAAGATGCTACTGCCATGACCACTGCAAAGATTATGGTAAAAGAATTCTTTCCTCGATTTGGGCTCCCAAGGGTAATTTGGTCGGACAATGGTCCTCATTTTGTTGCAGCAGTAATTTTGCAGATATGCACAGCATTACATATTGAGAAACAATTTCACTCAGCTAGACATCCTCAAAGTGCTGGGTTGGTGGAAAGACATAATGGTATCTTAAAGAATAAGCTTGCAAAAACATGTGCCGATACCAAACTGAAATGGCCAGATGCCTTACCTATTGTATTATTGGCTATGCGTACCACACCTCAAACTAAGACTGGGCTTTCTCCATTTGAGGTAGTGATGGGGAGACCTGCTAACATTTGGGGTCTCCCAAAACCTAAAACCCTGAGAGAGGTGGAAAATGTATTGCTTGTAGACTACTGTAACCAGTTAACTAAAAACCTGTATTTCATTTATCACCAGGTGTATTCGGCTTTACCTGTACGGTTCACGGGCCCAGGACACGATATACAGCCTGGAAGTTGGGTCCTAGTGAAGGCCTACGAAAGGTCTTCCTGTCTCGCTCCTCATTGGAAGGGACCCTACCAGGTGCTGTTGGTCACCCAGACAGCAGTGCGGGTGGCTGGGAAGAAACACTGGATCCACGCGACGCATGTCAAGAAACTTCCTCACCCGACGCCACACGTTACAGAAGAAGCAGATCCCCTCGCTGATGCTACAGTCGCTGATCTTGGAGTAGCAAACAGCGCTGTGAGTGCGTCGGAGAATTTCTCTGAGCCCGTGGAGCTTGGGGAACAGTCCATTTCGTCTCCGCGCTCTTTTGAAAAATCACTTCCGGAAAACATTGTTTCGAGTTCTGCGACTTCCGTCGCCTCCGATACGTCGTTTCCCTCAGGAAGTGACGACGCCTTGTTTTCGGATCAAACAATCTTGGGTACCACCAGGTACAACCTTCGACGAAGAAAATAGAACTACGGCACGGGTTTTTCCGTGCATTTGGGAAAAGACAAGTGATTGAAAGTTTTCTTTTGTATAAGAAAGTTTCTGTTGAACAACAGGAAGAAAAGGGATTCTGCTGGCTAGGGTTGGGAAGGACTAAGAAATCACGCGACCGTGGCGTCACCAGCAACGAACATTGGGGTCGTCGATTGAGGAACTACAATGCCTGCCACCTCCACTGCTGCTCCCCGCACTGGACTTGTGAATAAGGGGGTGACCAACTTGGACAATGAACAATGTGCCTGGGCCCCGAAAACGTATTGCTGTGTTTTGATAACGATAATTGTTGTTTTTGCAATTACTGCTGTAGGACTTTGGTACTTTGAAGAAATCTATCCTCTAAAACCTCTACTACCGACCGAGATTGTACCAACTGCTTTGACTCCCTCTGTACACCTTCACACTCTGTCCCCTAGAGTCTCCCAACATAGACAAAAGTATCATAATAACACTCTAATGATAGTAATGAATGCAACACATGCCATTTTTAATAAGAGTAATTGTTGGATTTGCACTCATTTACCGCAACATGGGAACAAGGGGCTAGGATGGTATATTCACCCTTTACCTTTAACGACTGCTTGCTATGCCTCTCTTAGAGCACTATTCTTTGGCCGTTGGAATGATAGCATCTCAGGGAACTTTGATGGAACTAATTTGAATGATTTCGAGAAACGTGAATTAACTCCCCTGGGATGCTCGCTTTTTGCAAATAGAAGTAAACCTAATGTCGCTTCTATTAGGCCGTCTGATAAACTGTCTCTTCCTTTTCAAACTTTAATTTCCTTTAAAATGGCTGGATGACAATACATGGAGTTATTTGCAAAAGTATTAGAAATGATATTAGCACTTGGCATAGGCCAAAAGGAGGGTCTGTTGGAATTGAAATAATATTATGCCTCCTATCGCAGTAATTGAATGTGTATTGGCCTACGCCAAGTTGTCTAAAATATCATGTAAATACACTCCGCGGCAAGGTCTTTACCTTAACGAAAAGTAATGTAAGTCGCCATCTTGGATTTAGCCGCCATTTTAGGGTCTCTTGTAATGTGGAAGTCACCCTGAACATCAAAATGGAGGCTGAATAACATTCTGAGTGAGATTCTGGCCGTTGTGACCTCCACAAAAACGCATAATTAATATGCCTGCAGGCCACTTTTCGGGGTCGCGAACTGAGACCTTGTCCTATCACTGACCTATGTGTAAATGAACAACTGTATCAGCGGAACTGATCAAAATACATACATTATAGGATTGACCTGGCAAGGAACCCTAGGCTTGATCCCAAGAATGGTTAACCCGCGAGGGGGTTGGCCAAGGGCTGGATAAAGGATATAAAAGCCCAAGTATTCCGAATGTACGCTCTCTCTACTAATGCATCGAACCCTCGTTGAAGTTCGTTACGTTACTCTGAGAGCCGAATAGCTATCCGTTTGTCAATTGACTTTGGTAACTGTTGTAGCTTTTTAATAAAGCACTTGTATGTCCTTTGTAACCTGTGTTGGTGTGTTTATTTTGGGCTTCCCAGCCTCATATCAATTTTTATGTTTTCACAACATGTGCACACACACACATGCACTGTCGCCCCCTTTTTCTCCTCACCCCTAACCTTCCCCCTCCTTGAGCTACCACACCTCCTTAATGCCCATTCCAAATCTCCCTGGCTTACCTGTGCAGCTTTTCTGCGTGTGGACATTTGCACATACAGCCCCTGCACTCTGTGCCAGAGTGTGGAGTGGTGAACAAGCTGCTAGAGTGCAGCAGTGACTGTATGTGAGCAGAGGAGCTGGGGGAGGGGGTTCATTTCTACTGGTTACAGGTTCCTCACATGCGGTCAGTTCTGACTAGGCTAAAAGGAGGGAAATAAAGAAAAGTGCAAGTGAGTAGGAGAAAGTGGAGGAAATGGAAGTGAAAAGTAACGGGAATCCCACAATAACTAGGCACACGTGCCAGAATTGCACTGTGCATAGCTGCCAATTGCTGTGTGCAGCTGAGCATGCGTGGAAGACTGCACTACAAATCTATGGATGGATGGATGGTACTGGGTCTCAAACCCTGGGGCTGGATAAAAGAACTGAAACCTATGATCCACCGTCCGGGGGTTCCGCACTCAACAAAGGGACTATGCTTCAATGTACATATTCTCCAACTGAATTGTAATCAGCTGATTCTGTAGTACATTATTACAGGAATCTTCAATTCTGTTTCTTTCATCCAAATCAAAGGCATGAAGGTTTTCGAAGTTTATATTTTAAATGATTATAGCATGCTACCTGAATAGGATTTAAATCAGGCTTGTCCAACTCCAGGCCTCGAGGTCCGGAACCATGTTCGATTTTCAGGATATCCCTCATTAATATTCATCAGATACATTTGCATACAATGATTCTGAATGTAAGCAAAATACATTTCATGAATATTAATGAGGGATATCCTGAAAACCCATCAGGATTACGCCCATGAGGCCTGGAGTTGCACAACCCTGGTTTAGATTGTATTGGTCCCCATGAGGTACTGTTATGTATTCCCTTCAACAAGGGCGTTGCTCAGGATGAATCACCAGAATATGTGTAAAGACTAAAATGCTCAGGTGTATTAACCAAAGTGCGTTAGTCCTCTAATGAATGTGAAAAACACAGCTTTCTTACCTGGATATAAACAATTTCTCACAATGTTAATGCTGCAAAATGGCGCAGTCATTCCTCGGCTTGCAGAACGTCGTCTGAAAATTAACTTCAATGCTACTCTGTCTTCTATTTTTACTAACAAGGGACAGGTCAAAGGTGACCAAGAATTCTGGGAATTGTTTTTTAAACTTTGAACAGATAAAGACAAAATATCTTTACTATTGGCTTTTAAACCAGACTCTAAGCACGTACTGCACATGCTTGTGAGGCGTAAAAAAATACTGCAATTACTTACACTTTTATTTATTTTTTATTTATTGTTTGCTTGTTAGGTGCTTATACAGAAAGTAAATACTGTTTCAAAGCGCCCACAGGGCAACAGATAGGGGACAAGGAGATGTAAAAACGATTGAAATACATACACATTTTAATACAGGGGGAGGGGACAAACCTACTGGGCCTTGTGAGTGTTCAGAACATGCAAGTGCAGAAGGGGGGGGGAATGGGATAGGTGCTGTGGTGCTCATGGGTGAGCAACAAATGAAGTTCAATGTAAGGTAAGTGCGAGCCTCCAGGGAGGAAGGTGACCCGAGCCAAGTGCTGAGGATAGACAGAAGCTGGGGGGGATACAATGTGGGAGGTCAGTGCCCTGGGATGCATAAGGGCCCTGAACACCAAACAAGCAAATGTGAAATTAGCAGAGTAGAGTGGGAGGGAAGGTGGAGGTAAAGAGGAAAGTCTTGAGGAGTTTCTGGAATATAAGAAAGTCCTGCTCAAGACGAAGAGGGAGGGGGAGGCTGTTCCAGAGAAGGGAGCTAGCTGAGGAAAGAGATCGACCTCCTGTCCTCATTTTAGCAAAACACTTTACACATAAAGAGTTGGTGCCAATGGAGCGCAGGGGTCTAGAGGGGAAATATTTATTAAGAGAGAGTTGCAGATAGTATGGTCCCCGGCCCCAGAAAGCCTTGTGGATGATACAGAGGGATTTGAATTCAACTTAATTGCTCCTAGTCATACTCTTCCTCATCACAGAAATTGTCTTTGTGATAACAACCACCTTCATGACAGGAACATGCTAGGAAAGATTTCTCTTTTGTCAACTTTCTCAAGTTCTAGTTTTATACATTCCTGTCTAATTTGAATTATTGTGTGCTTCACTGTGTGGACTCATTGTGGACCTCTGACCCCACTCACACTCTCCTGAGAATAGCATTGTCTGATCTCCATGTTTACCTTGATTTGGTTTTGGCTAACCTCTCAGAGTTCCATTTTCAATATCATTATGGTGGCATCCAAAAATCTGCCCACCAGTCCAGATTCTAGAAATCCATCTTAAAAGAATCCATTAAAAAAAATTAAATGCAGGATCGGAAATAATGACATTTGAACAATGCAAATACCATATTGAGTTAACAGAAGGCAACAGACATGGGTACTTCCAACTGCGACATTGGCTGGCTAACACTGAGGGTGGCTGCTACCAAGACACTAACACCTCTTGAGAAATGTATTACTACCCATACTGGGTCAACACATCTAATCTCCTTTCTTTATAAGCTTGACCAGGATGACTCCACACACCAACTGTGGTACTATATGACCAAATGGGAAGCAACCTTGGGAAACATGATTCCGGGTGAGCACTGGTAATGTGTCTGGGCAAATACACCTAAGCTAACTCACTTGATTCAACTACTAGAGGCTTGGTATAGAGTTATGTTGCAGTGGCACTAAACACCGGAGGTGCTACACAGAATATTTCCTGGCACCCCACTGACTTGTTGCGGGGGATGTAAGGATAGGGGTTCTTGGGGTCACATTTGGTGGCAGTGCCTGGTAATTCAGCCAAACTGGCAGGAAGACATCACACAAAGAAAAAGGAATTGGAACTAGGGAATGGCTTATTGGGCTGGGCGATCCTGGTGACGTTTTACAAACTAAAGAGCAAAGGAAGGCATTTATGGTTTTATTAAGAGCTGCCTGGCTGGCTCTGGCACTGAATTGGAAGCAAAATAAACCTCAGACAGACTTTAATTGGCTTCAGAACGTCTGGAAGCTATTGCCAATGGAATGGGTCACGTACAGGTTCAGGGGAGCAAATGAGGCATTCAAGAGTGGCTATGGGTTGGTTCTGGTATACCTGCAAAGTGTTTTCAAAATTCAGTGGTGCCTGTAGATAATGGACTTCTTGTGATAAATAACTACTCTTTATGCCAGGCCGGCTGGGGGTGGGACGACACTCCTCTGATGATGAAGGGTGTGTGAATAGAGGTGAATGAGGATGGGGCAAGAGGGAATGTTTTGTTAAAAACCCCAATAAATACAATTAAAAAAAATGGCAATATAGGTCTTGCCCCCTATACTTTGGAGGTATGAATACCACAGTATCCCAACATTTCACTGTTACATATTACATACATTACATATACATTTGACTATTCAAAAGACATTGTATACACGTGGCAAGAATACTATCAACAGAACCAACAACAATATAGAAAAAATCCACCGAATAAACCTCCAAGAAAAGAAAGTAAAAGTACTGACCCAACAAGGGACACCTCAAGTAGTGGTAAAGAAGCAGTACCAAAAGAGCCGATATCCCCACGGTATCCACATTAAACATCCCGACTACTGAACTAGAGATCCAACCAAATAACAATGCACGTCCTCCTTTTTTAGAAGAAGGAAAGTCAGGTGAGGAAACAAGAAAACTTAGAGGGAAAAAGAAACTACTAACTTAGTCATCAATGTATCGACTAAAACTCTTTCGAAACAACAAATAGACCTCCTGAGTTTGGGTCTATCTTTTGTGCCCACAAATAACTTGAATCTCTTTGAAGAAGAAATCAATATAGCCAGCCTCACAAGAAAAATTAGATTGAAAATATTTTTGATTCAACTCCACCAACACAAGAAAGATCCTTAGTCTTCCACACCCTTGAAATGAAAGCCAAAAGCACGTTTAATCCCACAATCCAGAACAGTGCCTTAGATCTTTTTGAAACAAAGATGAGAAAAAAACTTAAAGCTATACAATTCTTTGACATAAAAGGCCACAACCTACGCAAATATCAACATACTTTTGGAAGACAGAGACACGTACATAACTTTGTTCAATGATCCAACAACCAATATCCAAAAGATGATAGACCAAGTTCTCAATAAAGCACTTACAGAAGATTGGATTACTGGAAAAACAAGAGATTATGTATTCAGCAAGGCACCCATCACCCCAGTGTTTTATGGACTCCCCAAAATACACAAAAACTACAAAAAACAACCTTTCAGACCAATAGTCGCAGCAACCGAAAGTGTCTTTGATCCTATAGCCAAATATCTTGATAGACTGCTGCAACCACTGGTACAAAAAACCTCATCCTATCTGAGAGACACTACGCATTTCCTGAACGCACTAAAGGAGATCACACATGTAGATGACAACTGGACACTCTTCACCTTAGATGTCCAGAGTATATATATATACCTCAATACCTCATGGTGAAGGTGTAGAGGCGGTTGAATGGTTATTACAGGAAGAATACTTTCAATCTAATGAGATCTTTGCAATTGAACTCACTAAGATGATCCTTTATAACACCTTTTTCAGATAAAATGAGCAATACTACCTTCAGATGCCTGGAACCTCGATGGGCTCGGCATTGGCGCCAGCCTATGCTAACATCTTTATGTGCTCTTTTGAATCTGAACACATACTGACACACCCGAATTGGTCAAATAAACTGACATTATGGAAAAGGTATATCAACGATATCTTCGGGATATGGAAAGGACCCAAAGAAGAACTACCAACTTTTCTGAAATATCTCAATAGATGCAATTCCAGGATACAATTCACATTAGAGATTGGAACTCCATCTGTACACTTTCTAGACGTTAACATTACACCCACAAGTAATGGGCTGATCATGAACATCTATCGAAAACCTACAGATGTCAATAACATCTGCACTATACTAGCTATCACCCACAACATCTCAAAAACAATCTTCTGTTTATTCAATTACTTAGACTAAGAAGATTTATCACTGATGAGACATAATACAATGTAGCTGCTGTAGATCAAATAAAAAGATTTAAAAACAGAGGTTTTCCGGAAAATGTACTTAACAATGCCATGACCAAGAGCAATGCTCAAGACCAACTCAGCCTATTGAAGAAGATCAACAAAAAGCATGAAGATTCCCCACTTACCTATTTGACAAAATGTTCAAAACAGAGTATGCAGATCAAACGCATACTTAAAAAGAACTGGAAAATAACTAGACTTGACCCCCCAACTGTGTAGATTATTTCCTAAATCACCCTTAACGGAATACACAAGAGGATGTAATTTTAGAGACTGCCTTGTGAAAGCAGAAAGAGTTGAGAATCGCAAACAGATGTTCATGAACAAGCCAAAGTATGGCACCTTCACTGCCCTCCCAGCTGCCATTGCAGCAATGTACAAAACGGTGATCTTATCAGACACCCTCGCACAGGTCAGAAAATAAACTTCGACAATATGCCACTTGTGATAGTAAATTTGTCACATATGGTCTCATCTGCCCATGTGGCCAGTACCATGTAGGGCAGCAGACAATGAGAAAATTGAAAGAGAGACTGACCGAACACAAATCAAACATCAGAACTAAGAATTCTAAGTAACCAGTCTGTAGACATTTCGAGCTTAGAAAAGATACTATAGCTCAGCTCAAATTTGTAATCTTAGAGACCATTATCAAACCACCATGGTGATGTAACTTAACAGATCTCATCACAACTAGAGAGATGTTCTGGATACACAAACTTGACTGCCTAGAACCGTTAGGAATGAATGAGGAATTTTCCCCGACACTGTTTTTATGAATAATAACAGACACCTTGACCTACTGATAAAACTTGTGATTATACAGATGTATGTAAACAGAATTGATATTTCATGTCACAATAATTCAACACCTTACAGAAATGATGTATACCGAACACAACTTAAAATCAAGGTTATGTACAAAACTTGGTATAACGTTGGTGCACATTATGGAATATTGATATTGAATGGATATTCTTATACATGAATGAACATGTCTGTAAATACTTGTACTTATGACATCTCTTACTTTCTGTTATCAGGGTGCACAAATGGGCAATTACCCCGACTGTAGATATTATGGGTCTAGACAACCATAAACATAATAATTGTCGAAAAATGACTTCCACACATAATCACTTCCTTACATTACATACCACGGTGTGCTGAGACTACTGATAGGTAGATACCTAACCACCATTAAACTAGTAGCCCCACCCTGAAGATATATCTAACAGTTTAGTAGATTACCAACCTGGTTTATGAAATCAGATAGATAAGGCTATTTAAGTCCTATTACTCTATAGACAACAACGGTTATTCCACACTGAGTCTGAATGTTATTACACATTTGAATACTGTTCTATTGATACTAATCCACCAAAATCTTTTTGAGGTTGACACATTTTTTATTGTACTGTATAAGTCAACTGTCACTTGGTAATCCAAGTTAATAATGTACACATTTATTCTTTATCTAGATACCCTTAGTTGTATCTACATAAAAACGTAAGGGCTGCCTTTCAAAACACTACATATTCCAGCATACTAGACGTAACCGTCATGACTTCATCTCATATACTAGGATGTGCAAAATTGCCTAGCAACAGTTTCACCACTATATCCGAGAAACGAGTGACGCTTGCGCTCAAATGCTGGTTACTGTCAGCGCTGTCCCTCCGACCGCCGAAAGCAAAACCCTCAATGTAAATTCTGATAGATTTCATACTCTTTTAGTAATCCGTCATACGGTTACACACATTCTCAGTGATTTCATCAATGTCCTGATGACAGGTGAATTTGTAAGTACCGATTATCCCATGCTTGAGATATGCGAACATTTAATGTCACGCGTGTACTGAACAAGACCTATCCTTTACTTAGGCAGACCCATAAAGAGGGAATTCTACCTCCCAAAGACCCCGGCAGGATAATATATTTGACTCATTATCACAGCAACGCTGACATCATCTACTGTCAATCCAAGAGGTTCTTAAAGGTAAACCATTCTATTTTACAGAAATGGTGAATCATAAAATTAAAGCAATATCTCGATTTAGAGCAGCTTTTATCAATATGTCATTTATAGGGCAGTCGCTGCAATATTGTACTGCTGCTGCACAGATGGATTGCGCAGTTAGAACTGCAGTTTCCCAAGTCAGTCAACATCATTAGGTGAAGTATCATGACGTCCATTAGAATGGGAACATAGACTACACACCATAATAAGACTGAGGTTCTTACATTTCTTTTCTAATTTTGTTTATAGAATTACATGGTAGAAAACTGAAGAAGAGTTGATTCCTAGCTCCTGAAGAAGAGATTGTTATCTCAAAATGGATAGAGCTCATTTTTATTAATTGTTAATTGGGTAATTTATTTTTTTCACAATGATGTTTCATGCAAAACTTGTATGCACCTATGTATGCACCTATGAATGTAAGACTTGACTGTTTTATCAACAGCATTAGTAAATCAAACATTGAATGACTTTTTCACACATTGAGCTTCATTATAAGTCCGGTGGTAGCCATGCTGGTAAAACTGGCTGGCTGCTGCCGGACTTGTGAATTTTTCAGGTGCCTGGCTTACCGGCACCGTTGTTACCGAACCAGCACACTTGTAATGAGGCCCATTATGTATAAAAATGACTATTTATGAACACAATTAATATATTGACTGATGTTTTCTTCAATAAATTAGGGGTGCCTGGGGCGGGAGTGTCCACAAGGTTTGGACACACACTTCTTGCTATAATCTACATAGACTGCCAAGTATGCTGCTGAATATCCCACCACTATAATTATCCTAATCATGCATCACAGAACGCATTGTGCGAATCAGTGTAAAGGACATTAGTGGCAGATGAGCTTAAAGAATGACTGATAAAACTCCCACAAAACTGTGTAAAGGTCTGACTACATTGTTGTAGTGCACTTTACTCCAATCTGATCCTGGGGTAGCCTTTATTCTTGAGGAATGACCTTGATTACAGTAGATAGAGGGACATGGGCTACCCTGCAAATCAGATAAGAGGTTCCAAACATCTCCTTATGAAATACCCTAAAGTCATACTTCCTGCCCCCAAAGTATCAAAAATAACAAACACGCTGTCAGACATCCTGGTTGCCGCTGACCTGGATACATCTTGAAACCATTAATTGATATTAATTAAAATTAAATTGGTTCCAACAATTCTTTATGGTGTTGAGATTTGGGGACCAGAAAAACATAAAGTCATTCTTTTACTTCATAATTTCTGCACTACACATCCCTTTCCCCTCCCTCAAAAACAAATGACTGATTTGAGCCGAATTTGGGATAGTTTCCATTAAATTCATATGATTAAACAGAGAATAAATTAATACCATAAGCTTAGTTTAGCAAACAGCAATTCTCTGGCACAACTGCTAATAATAGCATATAGTTCCGACATTCCACAACATTTGAATTCCACCATTGGACTCTTAAAGAACAATTTCAGCTACTGGACTAAGCTGATTGTAGAGCTTGATAAGAGGAAGTAAGATGTTGGCTTTAAGTCTAAGATAAACAAATTAGCTAATGTAGCTTTTGAGCAGAACATAGTAGACTTAACTACAAAATCACGCTGCACTGTATATCTAGCCTGCCTATCACAGACACATCAACTACCCAAATACATAAAGATAATAAAGATGAGGCTTAGAATAAATGAAAGATGAAAAGCCTTCCTGACAAGAGCAAAAGAAATTAAAGGTACCTGTAGTTTGCTGTCACAATAAAACAGGACAAAGTGCAGAGAGCATCCACATATTTGGAAGTTACTGTTAAAATTATTTATTTCAAAGCCAGACTTCATAGAAGCAATGTATGGTGACACAATTCTTTCAGACATTGGGCAACCCACAGAAATTTATTTCCACCAATGCCCATCTTGAATATGTGTTGTGTAGTACACAAGCCTTCTTGGCAAAACACGTCCCTGTCCTGTATGAAATCCTGAGCCCAAAACATCAAGAACAGGATATTATTCATTTGGGGTGCAGGTTTGAACAGAGAAAACTATGTAACGTTTGAACTGAAGTGCCTTTTTATTTCAAGAATGAACAATTTACATGTGAAAGGCAGGCCCAGAATTAAAGTATTTTTTGTAGGGAATACCACCAAACCATTTCATTAAAGATTATATTTGGATTTATTCACGTGGCTTTGCAATGTGAATAGAACATGTAAAGATAATTGAAGTCAAAGTGAGACTATATAATATGTTCCTTTATTCTGCCATGTTAGTAATGAATTCAAACAATATTGTTTGAAATTCAAGAATAGGAATGTAAATGCTATTGAATTTAGTGTTGATGTGTGATGTACATTGAACAGATAGGTCTGCATTTATAAATGGAGAAATTAAACCCAAAAGAGCTGGAGTGAAAGAACATAATCGAATTGCATTTTAAGTTTCTTTTCTCACGTGTAGGCATAAATGAAAAGTTCAGGGCCTCCAATCGAGTTGGAACTAGATAGAAAATACGTACAGTTTATAGTCAGGCCAGATGGCTTTTAAGATTATCCAAGATGCTCCTCTATTGTATTCAATTCAGGCTTTCAGAGAATGTAAATACCATAAATTGTCTTAAGCCATGCAGTCATGGCACCAGGCTCTGCTTTCAAAATGATGTCATATGCTTTATTTCACATAAACTCATGGGCCGAGTTCATTAGTAAGGAGAGGTGAGCAGAGGAGGTGAATGGAATAATTCTGATGCCCTGCGACCAGACATCTGACATGGATTAGTCAAGGTTAAAGTTCATTGAAGGTATGCAATGCTAAAGAAAAATTCCTTTGGCTAGGATAACATGGAGATGAATATTTGTGTTTCTGCCGTCTTGCGGGGAGCTGCGGCAAGTGCACACCAAAAGAACAAAATAATGCCTTAAATGTTCAAAAACAAAATTAAGACTTACATTGTCATCCAAGCTATGAATTATCTGAGCTTTTGTTCTGTTGTAGATAACAGAAAGCTCTATCAGAATGTTGAAATGTATTTATATGTTGCCATTTTGGAAATTGTTTAGAAATGGCAAAACATGTAAAATGATCAGAAAGTATTAGAATTCCAATATGTAACATATCAAAATGTTCATCTTGATGTGCAGAAACTAAAATATTCATTTTATCAAGGTAGTAGAGTATACAAACTAAATAGGCTTTATATAATAAGGAGGGCTTTCCACCCATCCTTGCCACTGAAAAGCCACACCTCTAACCAGCCAGAAGTAGAGTTAGAGGGAATATAATGGCATAAACAGAGGACAGAGATATAGAAGGAGAAAAGTCTGGATTATGGAATATTGGGCGAGTAAAAGACAGGAGGGAACTCGCTGGAGATTGCAGAGCAAGGGAACTGACGCTTAGCAGATGTCAGACAAGTCCCTGCACCCTGTGTAGAGCTGCACAAACCCCATGATATGATATGATATGATACCATATCATATGGCATTTATAACGCACCTATACACAAGTGTTTCAAGGCTGGCTCGGGTCACAGCTTGGGCTCTGGTCTGACCCTCCTGTTGTGTCAGGCCTTGCCCAAAGCAGGAAACGGCCACAATCCTGTAGGCCACCCACAGCCAAGAACAAATTGTGTTTTTATAAAAACATTGTGCTCCCACCTGACTTTCAGTTTCTGTCGCCTGACTTCCTATCATGCACCTGCCACTCATTGAGTGGCTGTGACAAGACAGGAGTGCTTCCCAGAACAACTGTGTGGAGGCTGGTGGCAAATTCAAAAGGTAAGTGAGCATTTCTGGCTCCTCTGGGCTCACTCCCCTTCCCAAGTGCCTCGCCACCCCCCAAAATGCCATCACCCCCTGTCCCTGGCCCCTCCCAAAAATATCAGCATTGTCCATACACACTAATACCCAGCCTCTTTTCTTGAACCAGCACCCTTTAGCCCCTTTTCTTGTCCCAGGCCTGTTTAGCCCCCAGTAGCCCCATTTCTGCCGATTTCTGCCCCAGTCCCACTCCCTGTGTGTCCCCCTTTTCTTGCCCCAATCTCTATTAGTCTTTTCCCTTGCCACCTTTAGCCCCTTTTCTTGTCTCCTTTAGCTTTTTTTGCCTCACTCCCTTTTATCACCTTTTGTTGACCGTTTGATTGCCCCGGACACTTTATCCCCTTTTCTTGCCCCCCTTATTCACCCAATCCCTTCATCCCCTTTTCTGCCTCTTTTAGGCCCTTTTGTTTCCTCAGAACCGTTTATCCCCTTTGCTTGCCCCTTTAGCCCCCTTCTTCACCCAATTCCTTTTCTTGCCCCTCTTATATCCCTTTGTTTCCCCCCAATGACCCCTTTATTCACCCAGTCCCTGTATCCACCTTTTGGGGCACTTGTAGACCATTTTGTTGCCCCTAGCCCCCTTTTAGCTCCTTTTCTTGCCCCCAGCCCCTGACACAGGCCCCTCGCCCCTTGTCTGTGGCCTTTTCCCAGGCTGAGCTCATGTTTGGCCCTAAGAGCCAGTCCAGACTGTGAAGCCTGGACCTGGCACGGCCCCACCCCTAAATTACCAGGCTCTCCAAGTCTAGCCCAGTCCATTGAGGAAGGAAGCCAGAACAGGCTATGGAGGGATGACCAGCCAGCATTTGGTGACTGATTCCAAAAAGGCCATCAAAATTGGGGGTTTACTGGCAGGATGACGTATGACTGACCAGGTAACTAGCGGTTTTTCCCCAAACCAGAAGTTATATCTAAAAGGGCAAATCAAAAGAAAGCCCTGCCGATTCCCTAAACGTGTCCAACTTTGATCAGGTTAAAATATGGGAAGGGAAAGGGGCTGGGAATACAAAGGGTGTTCAATTCAAAATTAGGGGCATAGGTGCTAATATCTCAATGTTCTGTGTTCCTTTGGTATATCAAATGCAAAGTGAGATGTGGTTTTGATAAGGCCCATTCCACTTTGCAGTGAAAAACAAACTCTAAATCTGAAAACATTTTGGCAACCAAATTAAAATGGGATTTTCTTTGTAAAGCTAAGTATTATTTGCAAATATAGTTAGTGGTTGAAACTGGTGTTGAGTCACAGTGGGTCATAGTGCAAAGCTGGTACTATCGCCTGGGATAATACCATGCTTTGATGCAGCCAGTCTAGGCCATAGTATAATATGGAAGTTTACTTGATTAAATGTATCTTGAAATAATTCATTCTATTCAATTAGAGCTGTGAAAACGGGAACATCCTATGAATGTGCCTTTCTGTCAATGCCTAGGCAGATTTAGGTGTAGTGGGGGAGGAAAGAGAATTGTCAACTAATTATCTGTTACTGATGAATAGTACATGTAGGTCCCTTTTAAAACAGGGCATGTTTCTGCATAGAAAGGAATCCATTTATGTGCAAGGAAAACAACCCACTCACACACATACACAAATACTGATAAGTGAAAGAACAAATCCTGGTTTAATGAAAGTCACATATACACGTCTATAGAGAACTGCGCCCACATGTATACAAAATATTGTACCTGTGTGTTTAGAAAACAAAAAAGTGACGAATGGAAGGTTTTGAATTAATCTGAACCACTGGCATTGCTCTGGGCAACCTTCCACACCACAGTTTTTTAGCCTGTCGGCATCATGGCAACAGGGGGTCCTGCCACATGCAAATCAGTCAGGTACTGCCACCAATGGTCTTTCCCTTTTTGGAATGGCATGGCAGGTGAAGAACGATGGTCTGGATGGATGCCCAGAGCAATGGCAGGGGTTGGGATTCATTCCAAACCTTCCAGCCATCGCCTCTTTTGTTTTGTGTAAGTCACACCGAGTGCGACGGGTATGCCCAGACGTGGGTCCTGTGCCGGCTGGGCCTAGAGACCCAAGCTACTCCTCATTGATGAGGCCCCACAAGGTCAAAACATGTTTGGGGATGCTTGTGGTCTCGTGCAGAAGGGATGTGTGCAAGCAGTTCAGACTGGACTGCCCCTTTGGGGTTGGACCTAGCCTGATTTCCATATGGTCTTTCCCCTTTTGTAATGGCTTGGCAGGCAAAGGAATATGGTCTGGAGGGTTACCTAGAGCAATGCCAGAGGTTAGGATTAATTCCAAACCTTCCAGCCATCACCTCTTTTGTTTTGCCTGTGTTTTCAGAACCAAAATTAGATACTCAAGAACTGTACTTGTGAATACAAGCTTACATGAGCTAATGCAAAAAAGTTGTATTTTGGATGTAAATGGCTTAACACATAGCCCTATGTTGGCCTGTCATTGCATATGTATCAAGTGGGCTCTATGTGGATCAAACATTCACTGCCTTCCACCTGCACAAGGGAATCGGTGTGTGTGTGTATTTTTCAATGCAGTGATGTCCATTTGTCCAGCACCATACCTGTCTTTATGTTGGAGAAAAGCAAATGGCTTGACCCTATTTGCCTTATGTGAAATGTTCCATTGCATGGTTAGTAATGTTTATAGAGAAACCCATGCTAAGTAGAATGTTAGTATGTTTAGCGTTTATTAGAATATATCATATTTATGTGGCGATTGTTGTTTTTGAAAGTGGATATTTTTGTGCACTTATTAAAGTGAAATTCGTATAGGCAGGTAAAATGTAATTTTGGCGGAAATATTGTTTTTTATACATACCATATTATAGTAGGCTCCGGGGTAGAGCTGGAGACCCAGTTGTATGAAAATAAAACAATTCCTTTACATTTTTAAATAGATTTAGATTTTTGAATTCCAAACTGTCTGTTTGTTGCCTGGAATTGCAGGGTGGGATTGCCTAGGTGGGAACATTAGATTGGAGTGTCACATCTGCATGATCCAATATTAAAAAGTATAAAGAAATACTCAACAACATGTATGCATATCCAAATACAAGGCTCATAAGAACCCAACTACGACTCACATTTAACATATTATCTACAATAGAGGTGATCAGTGCCTGGCAAAAGGTTCCTATAAAGTATAGGAAATGTAAATGATGTTGCTCTACTACTACACGCCACATTTTGATAACTAGACTAAAGGGCATTTGGTATGAAATTGGTGCGGGTCACATTTGTATTGTTAAACTTGATGATTGTATTTACCTGATAATAATGCTCCATAACGAGCCGTTCCCGGCCTAACATATGCCATTCTGGCATATCTTAAAGGTCAATATCGGTCGGTAATTCATAGGGTCACTTCTGTTCCCCTTCTTAAATATCGGAATTACCATTGATCGCTTCCAGAAAGGGGGCGTAGCTCCCTGTGACTTATTAATGGTCATTGAAAAGGCTAATAATATGGGTAATTGTCTTCTTTTGAATTTCAAAGGCATATTTGTATCAGATGGAATGAGAGGTATGCACGGTATAAGAACAGTATCTAAGTTCCATCGATTACAAAGGCCTCTATGATGTGTCTTTGTAGACACGTAATTGTCAACCTTGTTCCATTGTAGAGTCCCTGTGATGGCATAAGATTGCGTAGTAGAATAATGAAAACACCTCCTTTCAGTTGTAGCTTGTGAGGAGGCATAGGTCCTGCAGCGTTTCGCTCTTTAGAGACTGAAACGCTGAGCCAGTAATAAACTGTTCATTGACACTAGAACCACTGTGCCCTGGGTGAAGATAAGTGGGGGTGGAAAGAAGTAACTTGAAATTATTAAAAATGGTTGAGATGGTGGAATGTGAAGGTGACCGCATAGAGCCATGCACATTCTGTTTGGTAAAATGATAGTTGCTGTTGAAGTGAAAGGGCACAGAGAGCAATCTAAAACTGATGAATTGCATCAGCCGAGTACGGAAACATACTGAAGAGTTTTATATATACAGATATGATGAAATTACTTTTATCTTTTATGATATGTATGAGTATTAAAAGCTATTGATGTACCTGAAGTATACTAATAAAAAGGAAATAGGATGAAATAACCCTTTCCTGGAACTCAACCCTCTCTCTGAATCAGCTTCTGTAGGCTAGGTTAATACAGATCCTCAAAACAAGCATGGGCTTGGCATTAGGTTTACTTCTGGTGCTTTTAGGTACGTTGGATAAACTTGATTACCCGGTGAACTTCATTTCATGGTAGGGCTTCAAATGAACAAATGTTAATTTCATCGCTCTGTTCTTCTGGGCACTCTCTGAGTACCAATCCCAGGTGTGTCGAATGTAGCCTTCCTACAAAAGCCAATGCTCTCCTACATCCAATGCCCAGACAAGATGGACTACCCCCTGCTGCAGACTTAGAGCCATGACTGAAGCATAATCAGGCATTTCACCAATAACATTGCCAAGCTTCTGGAAGGACCCACAGACTGCCATTACATGAGGAAGTAAGTATGTGCTTGTTGTTGGCTGTCCTGTGAGGGTGAATGTGAATGAGCCTACCTGTGTGCTCACCAGCAAAGAGTAGCATCCCTTTAAGAGAATAAGTATCAACATATATCTGATCATTGAGATATTTTAGGACCCTTACATTGCATAGGACGATTCTTACAGAGATCATATGGATTGTCTGCCTTAGTGAACCTGAGGGATGTGGGGTATTCTGGATAATCAAACCTTGCATTCTTCTTCCAGGGTTTGAACTAGCATCTGATTCTTTATCTAAGGTATCTCCTACAGTTCACTCTCCTCCTTCATGAACTCCCCGCTGATCCACCTACCCTCTCTATCTCTTGGGCTACCCTATTTCTTCATTGCCTTCACTTACCTATTTCTCCTACTCTTCATCATGCACTTTGACTTCAATCCATTCCTACTTCTTACTCCTCTCATTCCCTTCTCTCATAGCCTTCAACCTCAATGTGGTGTCATTTCTTCATCACTCTCCAGACTCCCAATCTCCCACCTTCTCCTGGCATTTGCACCCCTCAAATAAGATGCTCTTGGGTTCCCAGGATCTCCAACCTCATTTGTTGACCTAACCTACCGCAAAACACCTGCTCCTCTCGCCACCTACTATCACTCTTTCACATGACCTCTGGAACCAATCTCTCTGCAACAAGTCTCCCTACATCTCTGATCACTTCAGATCTTATAGCACTTAACATTTACTTTTTGCTATCACAGAAACCTAGATTTCCCCTCATGACCATGCTACACTAGCAGCTCACCGCACTGACTCTGCCACCATCTCCAATTCTCCCTGACCTGTTGGGAAGGGTAGCGCTGTGGAGTTGCTTATCACTATGTTCGTCAACACTGCCCTTCTACCCCGTCTGACATCAACTCTACCTGTTTTGAATATGCCGCTATTCAACTCCTCCCTCCTACTCCTCTCGCTGTTTGGGCTCTCTAACACTGCCTTGCTGCTATGAACTCCTTCTTCCATCCTCTGACCCTTGTCCTTCAGTCACTTCCTAGCAACATCCCCATTGTCATGTTGGGGGGACCAAAATCTCCAGCAAGACCTCTGCAGCCATCTGCCTTGAACTTAACTCCCTCCTATCTGACTACTCACTCTACTCCCTTGAAGACGAGGCTACCCACTGTGGTGGGAACTCTCTTGACACCTCTCCATTGACTTCTCTCCCTCTGATCACTCAAATGTTTACTTTAACATCACAGACCCTCCACTTTCTACTCATCATCTCCCCTCTTTAATGACTAAGAGGAAAGTTAGGCGGGACTTTCTTGCCCCTTACCTTGATGATGTGAGGACCTCTCTTCTGTCTCTCCCTCTCTCCTGTCTCTCTCTTTCCCCTATTCATCCACTGACTGTGATTTCTCTGACTTTCACTATGCACTTATGACTCCATTTGACCAATAGTATCCAGCTTGCACATTCACACCTTCCCGTCCCTTGGATCGCCTCTGAAATTCAGACCCCCAAAACAAACATGCACTTTGATCTACAAAGCTGGTGCAAATTATGGACACCTACCCGTCTCCCACCCTACACAAATTCCCTTGCTGCCCTAATCTCTGCCATAAACTCTGGCAAATCCTCTTACTTCACAAACCTAATATCCTCCGTTCACAAACACCCCGCACATTTGTATTTTCCCACCAATCTTTGCTCACACCTCCCAAGTCACTATCCATCCAATGCTCCCTTTCTGCCAATGGCTTTGTTCACTGCTTTTCCTCTAAAATCTCTAAAATGTTTGACACTCTCATCTCTCCCTCTCTGCAACTCTCCTTCTGTCAACCACTTCTGCTCCACCTTACCTCTTCTACTCAAGACCAATTCTTCTCTACCTCTCCTATTGAATTAGCACCCATCGTTTGCAGTGCCAATCCATCTTGCACTCTAGAGCCTTTTGATCCCCATATGGTCAAAGACTTAGTTTCAATCACTTGCCCTTATCTCTCTGGGCTCGTCAAGCTCTAGCTCCTCTGGACTGTTCCCTGCGTCCTTCGACTCTGTAACTGTCTCACCTATATTGAAGAAATACTCTGCCGACCAACGTTCCAACAAACTATTGCCCAGTTTCTCGCCTTCCCCATTATTCAAAAGTCATTAAGCAGGTGGCCTTCAACCGGATAACTAAGTATCTTGAGCATAATGGTCTTGGATGTACACTTCAATCTGGCTTCTGTAGTAAACCCTCCACTGATACTTCACTGATACTTCATTTATGAATGTCTCTTATTTTCTCTCTTATGTTCACCACTCCAAAATGTCTTATATACTGTAAGGAAGGCATGGTATCAAAGTAAGACAGACACAAGTGATCACAGTTCAAGAGTATTTATTAAACTGCCCAAATGGATGAGATAAACGTGTAATCTAAACCTAAATCTAAGATGGGAGCAAGCTACAACCATAAAAAATAATAATACAGTCCTAGTGGAGTCTAGTCAAATAAAAAGGCCTATACTAAAAGAAAATATTGCCCATGCTTACCGCGATACTACAAAAGAGTGTGGGATAATGTTCACAAGAAGTGTCACAAAATGATAAGTCAGGATGGTATGCCGACGTTTGAAACACAGGACAAGGCGGGAGTCTCGAATACGGCACACTTCTGGGCTTCTCCGGCCCGAGCTCACAGTTCCTTTTCCAATATCAGAGCCTTCTGTGCCCAAGTCTCTTTTATGCAAAGTCTCTTGCTTCAGAGGGCCTGATGTATCATAAACAGCAAAGAAAAAGTTCCTTTTATAAATCTTCATGTTGCACGATTACTTTCCACTCGAGTATCCCCCTGAGCCAGTCTCTGATCCTTTTTACCACGTTAGCCTCCCTGAATCGGGCTCAGACTAACAAATCACTGTGGACATCTCTTAGTCAGGTTCACGTTTGTCATCACAATTCATAATCGTCTTGCAATATTCTGGAATCGTAATGTCTTTTTAAACAATTCTCTGGGTTACTTTCTCCCCTTTACTTGGGTCCCCCTCATCCGGGCTCAGACCTTCCTTCACCTGCCTCCCACAACACTTTCCAATTCACCCAGGGACTTCCAAAGGGTGGTCATGTCTTGCTGGGTCACTTCCGTGATTCTATGGCAAGTGTAGGTTTCACATTATCACAATTTACACTGTGTTCCCCTCAGTAACACAGTTCACTTCACAACGTGTCAAAGACTTTCGACTGTACAAGGGGTTTTGGCTTGACCCTTGTATTACCACTTTGACATCTCACACTGGCCTGCCCAGGGCCTCTTGTTTCTTGTGGTTTTCTCAATTCACCATATCCTCCTTGTTCAGGAGTGGGGCATTTGTCAGAGTCTTTAGAATGAGCACCCACGTGGCACCAGACCACTCTAACATTGATTCCTCGTTTGTTCACAAACTACCTTTGTCTATTATCTTATTTTCTTTACACAAACCGGTTCCAGTGCAACCTTGAGTTTAACACAATTCGGTCCACTATCAGTTTCCTCTGACTCGCTGGCTGTGCGGAACTCAATGGCTTTTCTTCAGCTGGAATCAAGGACGGTACCACAGCAGCAAGCTCTTTTCCCCACAGTGGCTATCAGTGTGGGAGGGCCCAGTGTACCACTGATATCTGCCACACCAATCGCCAGCTGCGATTCCGGTTTTACGGTTCTTTTATCAAAGGTTTCGCTGGTCTGGGTTGAAAAGGGCAAGGGCGAGTCCCTCTTTGTCATCCTTTCAGTTTCCACCGCCTTTCTCCACTGTTTGAACTGCCGTCCCAGAATAGCTGCTTCCTTGTGCTTTCAGCCTTGCTCAAAGTGTGCTCTCGTGCTCTGCCTTTTTTGCCTGTGGAGAAGGGAAAGTGATGTCAGGTGTGTGTAGTTATCGGCAATTGCTGACTCTGCCTGACCCTTGTGTTGAGACATGTCAGGTAAACGGGTCTGATGTTAGTGCGTTGTCTTTTGTGGTGGGAGAAAGTGTTCATGTAGGAAAAGGGGGGGTAGAGTTTCTTAATATCCTACGATGTAGGTTGGGGAAAAGGTGTCATAAGGAACGGGTACCGTGTCTCACCCTTTAGTGTCCCACTTCCACTCCGCAAAGACCCCCCATCCAGCTGATCCTCCCGCACTGGTCCACCCCCAGGAACTGGATCCAATAGCGAAGGCCAGGTCCTGGCCACCTGGATGACAGATCCCCGGGGACTAGCAAGTGAGACACGTTCAGGTTTCTCACAGTACTCATCCTTTTGGACCCTTCTGCTGCTTTCATACTTCCGACCACTCCTCTCTCCTTCTCACACTCCAGGACCTTGGTTTTTGCAAATCTGCTCTTGCCTGAATCACTTCCTACCTGGAAGGTTGATCCTTTAAAATCTCTTAATCTCTTGTAACTCACAAACCTCTGACCTCACCCCTTTCCCCATCAGCACCCCCCAAAGATCTGTCCTTGGACTTCTGCTCCTCACCCTCTATACCTCTGCCTTAGAAAGACGTATGGCATGCTTTGGATTTCACTATCACTTTTCTGCTGATGACACTCAAATATTTTTCTCATTTCCCAACCCAGCCATCTCGGAATGAATTACAAATAGTCTCACTGTAATTCATCAATGGATAATTCTCTGCTGCCTCATGCTGAGCTCTTCAATAATAGAAGTCATCTTTCATCCGGCTTCCAATGCCATTCCTCCCCTCCGCTCTCCTATCTCCTTCCCGCCTGATCTTCTTACCCCTTCACAGTCTTGGGGGTCCTCTTTGAAAGCGAACTATCACTGCAACAATTAATCACTGCCATTGCCTCTGATGCTCGTATTATCCTCTTCTTGGAAAATATGTCCTTTGCTAAATAACCACTCTGCAAAAACTAGAATCTCCACTCTAGTGCTCATCAAACTGGACTGCTGTTCATGCCTACTCCTTGGTCTTCCATTCCACTCTTTCTTCCCTCTAGACAAAGTCCTCAAATGTGTAACCCACTCTCTTTACAACCTACCCAGATCCTGCTCCACTTCTACCAGCTGACAACATGTTGTTTACTGTCCATGCTCAACCACTCTCTTTTCAAGTGCCGTCTCCTACTCTACAAAGCTTTCAAAGGTATTGCTCCTCAGTACCTGTCTGATTGTATCTCAGTTTACTCACCATCTTGTTCCCTCTGATCATCCTCCACACTCAACCTTCCCATCTCATACTCTCCCTGTCCCTGCTTCCACTCTTTCTCCCTACTTATCCCGCTACACTGGAAGCCACTCATAACAATCAAAACTAGCCCAAAGGTGGATCCCTTCAAAGCTCAGCTTAACTTCACTTACTTGCTAAAGAGGGTGCTACCCCTGCCTTCTCCCCCATTCTCTCTACCTGACCCCACCACTGCTTCCAGTAGCGCTTAATAATGTAATTTTGGATATTTAAATAGTACTTCTCTTTGGTTTGAAGTACTTGCCCCCTTACGTTAATGTTACTTTCATAAGTCACCTATTTTCCCAAATATTTATTTCTGGATTTGTTTTGTCCCTGCTATATGTCTGACTGTTTTGCACCCTCATAAACTGAATCACCACTTGATCTAATTGTGATACAGCCACATGGTGCATTGGCAACGTTCTGCTGATGCGCATGTAATACAATAAAGAGGGCGATCCCGCGACACAGGCAGCGCACGTCGGGAGCCCGAGATGAGGAGTTCTGTGTCCGTGTCTGTTTTTTCAGGTACTGGGGGTAAGGCCTTCTCACGGGAGTCCCGGGGCAATGATAACTATCACATTGGCGACGAGGATGCAGCTGGGCAGGGGAAAGGTGCTCTGAAGCTTAGAATAGCTCCGGTAGCCCAATCCGACGCCTGCCAGAGGCAGTAAGCCTCGCGGGGAAAGCAATCGCTGCCATTTTGGGTCCCAACGGCATGTGGAGTGCTTGTGTGCCGTGAGGGAAATTTTTGGAGCCTACAAGGGCCCACATCAAGCAAGAGGGCCACAGGGGCCGCAACAGGGCCATTTCAACAAACAAAGAAATAATATTTTTTTGTCAAGAAAACTTTTCTTCTCCTTTACATGTCACAGTGTACTGTGCCCACAGCTGACACTTCATCAACCATCCTGAGGTGGTCTCTGGAAGGGCTGGCGTGCTAGAAGATGCACACGCAGGAAGTCCAAGGAGTGAGCCTACAGGTTCAAACCACGGCCTTCTACCAAAACGAAGGTGCCTGTGTGGTTTTGCTACCATCAAAGTGCTCCAAGGGAAGCAAACTGCAGCCTTCGATCATGTAGATGGTGCCTGTGCAGTTTGCTGCCATGAGTGAAGCAGAGGACCACCAGGAAGCCGGACAAGAGGTGGCAAGGGCCTGCAAGCAAGAAGGACATCTCAGGCAATGCCTCGAAGCTGGGGCCAAAATGGCTGCTCTGGATTGAAAAGTTGGACATGTACTTTAGAGAAACTGGCGAAACGGATGATGAAGGCAAAATTGCAACCCTCATATACTCAGCTGGGTCGGAGGTTCACAGGAAATATCCTGAATACAAGACCATTGCTCCCATCAACAATTCCTACCAAGCTGCCAAGGACAGCCTCAAAGTACACTTCATGCCACTAGCCAACCAGGACTTTGAAAGGTTTGTTATGTGCAGTGAGAAACAGAAAGAGGAGGAATCCCTCGTCTAGTTCTATGGTAGACTTCGTCACCTGGCAAGTACATGTGATTGGGGGAATGAGGACGGTGTGGTAAGAAACCAGTTGATACAGGGGTGCCGCTCAGGAAAACTGCGCCGAAAGGTCCCATGTGAGCCTGGGTTGTCGCTGGCCTGCATTCTAGAAATAGGGAGGTCATATGAACTGGTGGAAAGTAGCGCTACTAAAATGGACACTGCGATGCGATCACCAAAGGTGGAAGACACATGCGCGATAAGGTGACCGCAAAACGCTGGCCCGTCGAGGCCGAAATGGCCCCAAGGAAATCTGAGGCGCCACTGCCCTGTCCCAAATGTAGCTACAACCTTCCACATGCAGGGGAATGCCTGGCGAAGCAGAGGGTATGCAGACACTGGAGCAGCGGGTCATTTTGCGAGTATTTGCAAAGCCCCCACACCAGTAACCATTCCCAGAGGGCCCAGCAGAACACCTAGTGACACACCAGGACGGAAGAGACAGTAAGCGGTTGTTGAGCAAGATATGCCAAGTCTGGACCTGGTGGAAGAGGTAGAGGAGGAGGAAGAGATATTCTTTATCTCAAGTATAAGACTCTCTCACAATAAGAAGAGGAGGCAGCCCATGTGCACGGTGACCATAGGTGGAACAATGACACCTGCACTTGTGGATCACGGGGCATCAGTCTGCGTACTAGCGACCCACCACTATGAGGCACTACCAAGGCCCCCAACACTAATGAAAGCATGGGCCAAAATATTTACATTTGGGGGCACTCAACCGATACCTCTCAGAGGCGTGTTCATGACCAAAGTTGCCATGAAGGAAAAGAAATTTGAGTGAAATTCTTCATCACAGACATGAGCACGCATTCTTTATTGAGCTGTGCATCGGCAGAGGCCCTCGGCATTGTACACTTCGACCTCACCATCTATGCCAAGGACATAGATGAGGTTCTCGAGAGGTTTACAGCAGTGTTTCGATGCATAGGCAAACTAAAGGGTGAGCCTATTAAGCTTCACATAGATGAGAAAATACGCCCAACTGCTCTAAAACATTGTTAAGTACCGTTTCACCTCCGACAACAGGTGGAAAGTGAACTACAAAACCTGGTGAACATGGACATAATAGAAAAGATTAAGGTCCAACCCCATGGGTGTCCCCCATTGTTGTCGCAATAAGACTGAAAAAACCCGGATCAGTCTGAATCTGTGTCGACATGAGGCTTCCAAACCTAGCTATCAAGCACGAGAGACACCTTACACCAACTCTTGATGACGTGGTGATAGAACCACAAGGGGGTCGAGAGTATTTTCGAAACTAGACCTGTGGTCCGGGTACCATCAGCTGGAGCTACACCCATACTTGGCCTACATTATTACCTTCACAACCCATCAAGGGCTGTACCAGTACAAACACTTCGATGTCTCCTCCGTAGCTGAACTTTTTCAAACTGTAATTCGGGGCGCTTTAGCTGGTCTCAAAGGGGTCATAAACCTCAGTGACGACATCCTGGTCTACACTACGTCAGAAGCAGAACACATGGCGCGTCTCGAGAAAGCTCTAGAAAGCATTCAAAGCCTTGGACTCACCATGCATTACGAAAAGTGTGGGTTCCTTGATGAAAGCATTGAATTCTTTAGCTTTGTCTTCATGAGAAAGAAATCTCCCCAGACCTGCTGAAGATCAAGGACATTCAGGAGGCAAAACCACCAGGAAACGTGTCAGAGGTCAGAAGCTTCCTAAGGATGGTGACATACTGTGGCAGGTTCATACCCAACCTAGCGACCCTCTCCGTGCCCCTCAGGATGCTGACAAGGAAAGACAAAGTTTGGGAGTGGTCTGACAAAAAGCAGGAAGCTTATGAGACCATCAAAAGGGTGCTCACTGGGACAGAATCAATGGCATTCTTCGACCCGAGGAAGGAGTCTGAAATCATCGCAGACGCCAGTCCGGTTGGACTGTGAGCAGTTCTCTCACAGCCGGATGCCCAAGGACAGATAAGGGCGATTGCTTTTGCCAGCAAGGCACTCACCAGCACGGAACAACACTACTTCCAAATAGCTAGAGATCCTTGGCTGTCCTATGTGGATGCCAGCACTTTTGAATATACATACTGGGGAAACACGTAACTGTAGTGACCAATCATGAACTGCTACTCCCTATCATGGCGGGGTCATCATCGAAGCTGCCCCCCAGGATTGAACGTTGAATGCTGGCCCTGATTGTATACAGGGTGGTGCTGACCCACAATCCCGCAGATTACCTGTCACGACACCCGGGAAGTGGAGGAGAACAAGAGGACACAGCACCTGAAGAGCATGTTCGTCTGGTGGTAGGAGCAGCAAAACCAGTAGCTCTCACCATTCAAGAAGTGGTAGATGCTTCGAGAGAGGATGAGTGCTTTCAGGTAATCTGGGTGGCCATGATCAGTGGTGAGTGGAAAACTGTTCTATCCAATCCCGCTCGCAGGAGCCGAGAAACGAAGCAGGATCCAGAGCAGCTGTGGCACAAACTGTCGGCAATGGATGATGGATTGATACTAAGAGGACACCAGATAGTGATTCCACAAGCACTGGTAGAAAGAGTACTGGAGTTGGAACACTGTGGCCACCAGGGAACAGCAAAGATGAAGGCGTGACTACGACCAGTGGTGGAAATGGAAAAAATGTGGTCGGGGATCCCACAACACAAGGGCCGGGTTGGGGGAGGAGTTTGGGGAGGGCGAGGTACATGGCTCGTAGTGGACATCCAGCAATGCTGGAATACTTAAAAAAAAAAACAAAAAAACAAAAAAAAAACAAAGTGTCTGTGACGGCAGCATTGCCTTTTACCGCAGGCTTTGGCACTGCTGTGTAATGCACAATGTTCGCTATATGTACAACTGAAAGGAATCCGTTGTACATGTACGAGCATTGTTGTACATGTAGCGAACATTGTGCATTACACACCAGTGCCAAAGCCAGCGGTAAAAACCAATGCTGCCGTCGCGGGAACTTTTTTTTTGTTTTTTTTGTTTTTTAAGTATTCCAGCGCGTTCATGGGCTTGGGCGGCAGACTCTGGCCGGATCCCGAGATCCGGCTTCATATCTGGTGCCGGATCCCGGATCCAACGAGAGCCGGCCCAATCACCAGCACTGACTACGACCAAAGGTCTGGTGCCCCTGTCTGGAAGCGAAAGTGGATGGACACGTTGCCAACTGTATCTGGTGTCAAACGACCGCCCCAGCCAACAAAGAAACGAGGATAGGTTCCATGCCCCTGAGTGAAAAACCGTTGGACGTTGTCCACGTCGACTTTGGGTCCACAAGAAGGGGGATGCATTTCCTCGTAATGATAGACCAGTGGTCCACATACCCAGAGGTCGAGCTGGTGGAGTCCACCTCATGTGATCAGGTGTTACAAGTCATGGAGACAATATGTGCTATACATGACTTCCCAGGGTTATCTGCTGGGACAATAGACGCCGTTTCATGGGGAAACTTCGCAGAATTCATGGCGGACTTTGGAATCACACACTGGAGAGTCACACGAGCATGGCCTAGGGCCAATGGAGAATCGGAGCGCTTTATGAGAACACTGAATAAAGTATTCTGCATAGCCCAAGGCCAGGGAAACGAGCTGAAGAGAACTCTATATTAATTCCTGAGGGAATACAGAGCAACACCACACCAGTCAACGGGCGTGGCCCCAGCAGAGGCACTCTTCGTTAGGTGCCCACAAGGTCTCCTCCCAGAGGCGGAGGGTCGGTCTCCAGGAATCATCGATGATGATAAGACGTCTGAAGATTGTAGAGCTCACAATGAAGGGGAAAACTTTTGAGGGCACCTTAAACCACCAGACATAGGGGTGGGTGACACTGTACTGTTGCTAAATCGACATCCTGAAGGGAAGTTGTCCCTCACCTACAAGCCTTCTCCCATGGTACTGGTCAAAGTCAAAGGCTCTATGGTGACTGCCGCCGATCAGAGGGGGAAACTGACTTGGAACTCCCATTTATTTTCGAAAGTTGGAAGGAAGAGAGGGGCTTTCAGAACGAGAGGGAGAAGGTTCCCCGGCCTGAACCACAAGCGTGGAGTGAACACCGGAAGAGAGTGCCGAAGATGCAAAGCCCACACCAGGCAATGCTGAAGGTGAGGCCCGGGAGGCACCAATGGGTAATAGATACCCCCGCAGAGAAGGCAGGAAATGCCCAGTGCGATTCCCAGACTACATTATGGGTGACCTGGCCTGAAAGGACCAAGTCGCCTGCTATTGCAATGTTGGGCCCATTGCAGTTTGGTATATTACCATGTTTAAGTCTGTCCTGTTGATACTATGTCTGAAAAGTTATGTTTGTCATTTGTTATGAAAAAGTAGGAATATGATACAGTCACCTTGCACAACGGCAATGTTTTGCCATGGTGCATGCAGTTCAATAAATGGGGCGGTCCCACGACACAGGCAGTGTGCGCCAGGAGCCCGGGACGAGGAGTTCTGTGTCCGTGTATGTTATTTCAGGTACTGGGGGCAAGGCCTTCTCACGGGAGTCCCGGACAATGATAACTATCACACTCATCTTTTTGTTATTGTACAGGCACCCCCAATGGGAATGCCTCCGCCATTTGTAAATGTTTTATCATAAGTAATTTCTGTTCCAAATTGACATCACTATTCTTCAAATAAATGCAACTGGTGTACGTGTACCTATACGAGCATGCAGTGCCAACAACTGCATATTCCTTTTCCTGGTCTTTCATTGGATCAGCACATTGCATTGTAGGAGTTGTTTATTTTATCTCGTGCATCGCAAATAACACAGAGTACTTTGAAGGAGAAATGTACTTGACTTTACAGTGCTAGGAAAGCAAACTATTCCTACCCCTGCTGGCCACAGACACAGGGCCTCATCATGAAGTGGGCGCAAAGGGATACCGGGCACGGGTAATGGCACCGGTGCCGGTAATCCCTTTGTGCCCTATTCCGAGGTCCCTTAGCGGGTCCCTCCCTTAACGCCTGGTTTTACAAGGCGTTATGGACGGGACCCGTTAAGGGATACCGGGGTCAATAACGGTACCGCAATTTGCGGTACCATTATTTCCGCCTTCCCCCTTCCCATTGAGCCCTATGGGGGCTCAAATGGGAATGGGGAATGGCTTTTACAATGGGGACATACTGGTCCCGCCAAGGTCAGACTGGACCGGTAAGTCCCCATTGAACGAGGGCAGACACAGTCCCGTTATTGGTGCTAGTCATAGCACCATGACTAGCACCAACCTCGTAATGAGGCCCTCAGTTCCTAATACCCCATCTACTTATCCCAGAATTCAATCTGCTCCATTCAGTACACATACCTCCATGACTACATGCCCATAAAACAACTGCATCAAAGGGGAGGTCGGTAAACCGCAGTCAAACTACTGACATCTGCTAATGCCCCATCAATTCCAACCCCAAATTATATGGTATCATGTGACTGCTTTCTAGCATGCCAGAGTCCTTTCTTTTTGTTCTAACATGCAGATTTGTCTTTCCAAGCTTTGTGCACAAGCCAAATACACCACCGTGGAGTCCAGAAGCTCTTCTGGGGAAAAACAACCCATCAATGATTTGCAGAGATGTTCAACCATCATTACCTGATATAGGTATTACCATGTCCCCATCCGATACTGATAGGGTCACTGCAATATTAAGGAATGATTGTGGATCGTGCAGTAACATAGGTCAGTTTTCAGAAACATTTAATGCAATATTTCTGAAAATCCATGGGGCAGATTCCCACAAAAGTAACTCTGGCCTACTCTTGACTTAACGCTAAAGATGGCTGCCTGATTCTGAAAAAGCAAAATCTCTAATGGGTCACCCCTCAAATGTATCCTAAGAAAGGACTACTGCTCAAAAAAAGAGGGGAATACTCAATTATATTGCAAAAAAGAGAGAGTACCTCTACCCTCGTGATATCTAAAAAAAAAGGACACAAAAGGTCAGTCTGGTTATTCAATATCGGAACTCAATTCCATGGACGCTCACTATGCACCACAATCACAGCAGATGCCGGCAACAGGAGCAGAGCTCTCCTCACAACCATTAAATATTCCATCAAACCACAGGCCCAAACAGACTATGCCTATTTCCATCAACACGTTCTTCGTAAACAAAAAAGAGAGATTCTGGGAACACTGTGACAATACCAAAAGCATGTTATGCATCCATCCCATCATCCTATGCAACACATCTAGGTTTTCAAAGTTAAAGACCACAACATTAAAGGAATTTAGCAGCCTCCCTGTAGCACTAACGGCAACCTGCTAAAAAGATAACTTCTACACTGCCGCTATCATAAACTCCACCTCAGCAACATCCCCACACCATTCCTTGATTCATCAAAACCTCCCTCACTCGTGACAACTTCAGCAATATACTGAAGATGGCCAAATCTTCCCCTGCTGAAGAAGCCTTCCCTTGATCCAGATGACCCCATTATTTAGCACCATATCACTCACCTTCCTTGCGAAGGAGAAATCAGATGAAAAACTGTCACCATACAAGTCCATCAGCACGGCTCAAGTCGAGGGACGACGCGGGTGCACGCCGTACGCCCATTTTTTTTGAGAGGGAGGACCCGTCTCCACTGTGTGTTTAAGAAATAAAAATATATATATAAATATTTTAACAACAGGCTGCAGTGCTGTGGCCGGGAATCGAACCCTGATCACGAGACACTTAGCCACAAGACCACAGCATTTGATGGTTGTGGATCCACAAAATATCTTCTATTGACATCTCACTATGCAGAACATGTTTTGTTACAGGTTCGCAAATTTAAAAGGTGCGTGCATTTTATACTTAAGAAGGAAGGTAGTATATTAAAAAATACGTTGTCTTGGAAAATACTTTTTTGGCGTGTGTGTGCTTTTTGCAACCGGGAAAAACAAGCGGAATGAAATGTGCATATTTCACTTTGCCATCCCGTGAGGTCACTTGCCAATGCTCGTCAGAGTCCCCCTCCCCCACTTTTGTTTTTTAGGACTCGAGCCCTGTCAGGACCATAAGAAAACCCTGTAAAGCATGTTTCTCCAAGACTAGCAGTCCAGTTTCCATCCATGTTGAAACACTGAGACAGCCACCATCGAAATCAGAGCTCGAACCGTGGGATACACTCTAGTTATCCATGTGTGGCAGAGTGAAAGTGCTTAAAAAGCTGATAAAACTGATAAGTATATTGAAGAAAATTACCTTAGACATAGTCAAGTCTGCAAAAGGGCAACAAGTAACCCAGGTTTACAATGTTTAAACTATATGCCAATATGTGACTTCTGGCCTGCGATTCGGGAATACGGAAACTTCTTAGTTGTAATACCCAATCTTGCGTATGCCTTCCCAGGGCTGGTATTGCCCCAATATAAACATTGACAAAAGTGTATCCAGAAACAAGAAGGGCATTGCCCTCATCTTAGGGTGACCAGATTTAAAAAGTAAAAAACCGGGAAAGGGCAACTAACATAAAGGTAGGACTGACTCTTGGTAGTGGCTGTCAAGGCACTGCACTTCAGTAGAGGTTGGAGGAGAAAGGGCTTTACGTGTTACTGCTCAAATAATCACATACTAACGCTATCTTAAGTTGTAAAATGCAGCGTTTCTTCTGTGACAGATTGTCTGTTAGTACCCTGCCCGCCGATGCCACGGGATACACTGAACGAGGATTGGCTCAATTCCGAGCCATACCGCAGTGCAATCCTGTGTACGCATTTGCGTGCATCGCACGCCGGGTCTGACAGCTTCCTCACTCACCTCTCCATTAATTACTACGGATCAACTTGGCCCAAAATGGCGCCCTGTTGATCCGTAGTAATAAAGCAGTATGCACGTTCTAGTCTTTGTAGAACAAATGCGTACTGCAGCGCCACTTTTTTCAACCAGAAAAACAAAAGCTGATTGAAAAAAATAACAACGCCATTAGTATCCCGGGGCTAAAATCCCTGGAATACTAATGGCAATAATCCCCTCACCGGCGGGCCATTACCGCTTAATGGTAATGCCACCAGGGCATTACCTTAGGTGGTAATGACCTATTGGCTCGGGGCTTATTGCCAGATTAATGCCTGTCAGCTATAAAGACTGACTACCAAAAACTGGGACCACTGCAGTTTCCAATGGAAACATAATCTTGAGAAAGGGAGACAGAGCACCAAAACCCGGGACAGTCCCGGCAAAACCGCGACGTCTGCTCACCCTACCTCATCCATCACAGTACAAAGTCAACCAAGATCAAAAGAACCCGATAAATCAATCGAAGAGAGAAACCTCGGGAAGACTGCATCAACTGCTACAAATAATCTGCTTCATACACAATAGAGCATTGACCTGAACCATCCAACATTCATTGCAGCAGTCAAGCCAACACGCTCAAAGCAGTGCTACGACAAAGGATAATGATGATGTGAAACCGAAACGTAACCCTGGCCGGACACTTGAGAATGGATCCATTCAGCCTGGAAACAGCCAGATGGGGAAATACGCTCAATGACCAATCAACAGGCTCAATGACCAATGAACAGTCTCAGTGACCAATGAACACGCTCAATCATTATTATAATCGACAACTATTGACTAATATGGTGAAAAGGGAACTGCTGACTCTGGCTCATAAAAAATACGAATAAAGAACCTGTTCTCTGAACAAACATCGAGCCCCTAGGGAGGAAATGTAAACTCTTTAAAACATGGACGCGATTAATGAGAGAACTCCAGGGTTAGGGAAGCCGGTTCCAAACTGCACTGGATCCAAGGGAAACTATAATCAGGAGTAGAACTTAATCCACGTGATGGACATGCAGTGAAGACAACAGGGATGTGGTTCATAAGTGGCGGCCATTCCCGGCGTTGCCCGATCTCTCATGAAAAGGAGTTCCAGGGAGGGTATTTCATTAATTGAAGAACAATCCTGGGGAATCGGATTCCTCGCCTTCATGTGTGTCACAGATTCATTATTGAGCATATTATTTCTAATTGCTTGAGGTGTTGACGTCATTTCAAGGGGTGCTTGATGTGGGTGCTCAATAGTTTGTTTATGGCTGAATCTTGGCATAGAACTAGAGGAGGCAATGATAAATGGGGATCTGGATTGGCTCTAATTACTGGAACCATTTGAAGCTGAAACTCGAAACGATTCCCAAAGATTTGAACACCCTTTTTAAAGGGGCAAAATAGATAAGAGAACCTATTGGCTCAACTCGGCTCAAAACGTTAGCAACTTTTTTTGGTTTTACGTAATTAATTTTTATTTTTTATTGTGTTCAAGTAACTAAATTGTATTTGATAATATTCTGAGATTTTGCAATTATTCAGATTCAAAACAATCACTTGATTCGAACCAAAGAGGTTTCATGATTCAAGCTGGTTTGAACCGATTCACACCACAAATTAGTTGAATTTGGCATTTTAAAGCTGGGTTCGAAATGCCTACTGACTAAATACTACAGAGGTTAGGCTGACTGGAACTGATAGAAACACTTGTTTTAATGATTCGAGGCCTAATTCGAGTCGAGCACTTTGAGGCTCGGCCACCACCCCTAGTTCAAACCACTTAACTCTTTCAGCCTCCATTTAAGTATGCATGCAATCATGACTTAAGGGTTTAATGCCTAGATATTCAGCAGCACAAAATGACACCTTCCATCTTCACATCTGACCTGGAAATTCTGATTTGAACCTCAACAATTTACAATCGCTCTCTCTTGAACATATTCCCTTATTTATTTGGCCAATCAGCTCTCAGGGGCATCACCCATTCTTCATCTGCCAGCACAAGCACCCTTTGCACTCACTGTCTATGCACAGCCCTTGTTACATACCGTCGCTGTATGTTGAGGCATCATTTTATTTTTATTTTATTTTAGTATTTGTAGAGCGCACTACAGCCCAGCGGCAACGAGACGCTATAAGGAGATTTAAAGAGGGCTTGCTTGAGGGTTACAATAAGCGGCCCCAGAAGGTATACTTAGGTAGATTCAGTTACATGGTTACAGGCGATATACAGTCCAATTACATAGTTACAGCATGTATACAGTGAAAGTTACCGTTAGTTACTCATATTCTTTTCTAGGTAGCACGAGGCATAACAGAGAGTGTGCTAGGTGATATAGTGGAGGTGCAGACCTAGACTGATGGGCTCTTTTAGACAAAGAGCTGGGTTTTTAAGGCCTTGCGGAAGGCTGTGTGAGAATTAATTGATCTCATCTGAGCTGGGAGGTTGTTCCATACGGTCGCCGCCATAGAGGGGAAGCTGGTGCCTCCTGCCCGTACTCTGCGCGTGTGCGGGACAGTGATGCGGTTAGCATAGGCTACTCTAGACGGTCTGGTGACTGCTTGTCTGGTAATCCTCTGTGTCAGATAAGGGGGGGGCCTGATCGTGCAGACATTTATGTGTAAGGGCCAAAGTTTTGAAGACCACCCTTTCCTTGATGGGGAGCCAGTGTACCTGCCTCCTGATCCCTGAGATGTGTTCCTTGTGTGAGGTGCCAGTAGCAGCTCTTAAGGCATTATTTTGTGCAATCTGGAGTTTGCAAGACCCAGATTTTCACTATTCTCATATTCCATGCATCCCAATAAAAGGAGCACACCTTTAAATCGATCGGTATCAGCCCAGCAAGCATCATGTATGCTAAAAAGCTACATTTAGGATCTTATGCTTCATAGGTGAGTGCCGACAAAATATCAGAGAGGATCCTGAGGCTCCCAGGGACCTCAGACTTGCCCAGAAGGATGCTTGCGTCATAAACTGTAATAAAGGGAGCGGGAACGGAGCACCATCATATAAGGTTGCTGCTTGTCTAACTCACCGGATGTGTAAATATGTCATGCTCCTGAGGAAGGGACTTTGGTCCTGAAACACTCGGCGCTCTGGGCGTGCTTTTCTTGCGCAGATTATGAAATAACCTAACCTTTGTACCTGGTGTAATTGACTAGTGGCAGGTTTGAATCCTGCCAGCAGAGGCAGAGCCTGCCATAAGCAGCCACCAAGGATGGAGACTGTAAAGAGCGTTTCCTCGACCATACCTTTTCTTATTGGGTTCCTTGCTGCGAATGTATGAAATAGCCACCGGTGATAGTTATGTTAAGACAGGTATGCTATCAAATGCCCTTTCTCTAACGTTCAGCGCTTCAAGGTTAAACTAAGGCAGCCTGGAGGGAGAGCAGGGCTGGATCTGTTATTAGAGAAAGGCCCTGCAGATCACGCCGAGATAAACAGCTACACAGGCAGGGCAGCTTTTCTTTTCTCCGCGGCTAGTTTCCTGCCAAAGTAGCAAAGAACTATACAAAAGGAACGGATATCTGACCCCTTCTTCATGTTTCACGTCTTTCTTGTTGCGCAGTTGACTTTTGCGTTGCTCTGACCTCGATTCCCGCCCAACCTGTTCTCGGCTTCCATGCGCCAATGGCTGAAATGCCCTTAGACCCACAAAAGCAATATTTGTCAGTAAACAGGTCATTGAGGGAGGCGCCACAGGTTGCACAGGAACACACAGACCATGACAAAGGCTGCGCCCTCTCCAGGTGAGGCCAGGCGGGCGATTCCACTGACCCCCAGCCTGCCAGCGCCCTTTTTTTTTGCGACGGCACCTGGTGTAAACGGAGCCGTCTGTACGCTCGCTCTCACCTGCATAGGGGCGTTTCAATGCCTCGCTGATGGAAGCACAAGCACTGCATTTCTGCGTTTGCTTAGCCCGGTAATTAAAACTAGATTGATGGATGGGGTTGGCGACGGCTTTTAGACAGAGTGCAGTGGAGGTATGAGCTAGGCCAACCTGTCACTACCTGAATGATCAACCTGGCTCTCGCAACCGTGGACATACTTGCATTGCATTTTTTTTAGTTCATACAGGATAGTCATGGGCGCAGTCATAGCTCCAATATCTGCTCAGCACCTTCAAGAGGCGAATTTTGCTAACAGGAAAAATATAGGTCAAGGGTCTGCAACCTACGGATCTCCCCATGATTTGGACTACAACGCCCATGGTCCTTCACCATTGACTAGTGTGGCTAGGATTGATGGGAGTTGTAGTGCAACGCATCTGGAGAGCCAAAAGCTGCAGACTCCTGATCTAGGTGCTATGCCCAGGACAGTGTAAGTGTATGGGATCAGATGAGGCTAGATTACAGAACACCCGAAGTGTTGGAAAGGAGGCAGAGAGAATCATCGGAATACCTAGCAACATGCAACACCATCAGCACCTCAAGCACTCACATGTGAACTATTATTATTTTTTTTCAGTCTTTGTGATTACAATATAACCTAGAAACACTTAAACATATTATTTCATCATACATTGATAAAAATCATATCTATACATATCTCATAAAACTTGCAGATTATCAAAAGTACTGAAGTTCAAAAGCAAATTTTCAACTGAATATAAGCACGCCCACGCATGGTCACTTTGCAGATTGTCTAAATGTATGTAATCTTTATATCCCCTTTTCTATTGTTCTTTAACCGTGTTCATTTCTTGCTGTCTCAATTTCCGATTTGCATAGACGTTCTTGACGGGGACTGAGGTTCCATGCACCTATCACCTGTTCTAGAGTGCGTAACTGTTCTAGCCCAGAGTTGAACTATGAATCTCCTAACTTTGGAATTATTAACCTTAATTCAATATCTGGATGGTGCCCCCAACGGCAAGCTCCATTTTATGTCATTTTTGATGGACGACTTCTTACTCGGTTCAGCCATTTTGTTATTTCTATAACAGATGAGGGCCTTTACCTTACTTCCCCACACCCCCAGATAATACTCAAGTTTAGGGGGAGCTCAATCTTAAAATCGATCTGCTCCAAGAGCGAGTACATTTCCTTCAATCAGGGTTTTGGGATTTTTTGAGGCCAACTACCTTCCAACACCTCTGAAATGTTAGAATGCATCGATGAGAACTATTATTATTGTAGTCCATGCAGTAGTGCATCTGTACCGCTTGGCAATGCTTATAAGTTCACACAACAAACCGCACACACTTCACCACACCGCAACAACGAAACAAACCACGCATCGCCTCGCATAACAGCACACAGAAGCTACTGACCGAACAAAATCAAACCCACGCTCCGCGAATGGTTTAAACCGAACTGAAGCTGCCAACGGCAAATCACAGCGCTCCTGAGCCTTTTTTCCCACTAAGTCCTACTAACTTGCCCTACCCTATTGCTTTTCAGATCTGCCAGAGCGCCAGGGGAGCACTCCGGTGGTGATAGTGCACGGTATGAATAACATGAGTAATGCCAATAAAGCATCATTGGATTGTTGGGCATGCAGCTATTTCCCTTTCTGAATGCTGTGATGTCTTTCTGTGACGTCAGGCCAGATGGTTGTGGAATGCAACTGCAGTGATATAACTCAAGGGGGACAAATGCTCAACAAATAAAAGAGGGCCGTTTTCTGCGACAGCGTGCATGTCACCCCTTTGCTGTCTGATGTCACTCGGAACCCTCTGTGGAATATATCCTCATAGGCGATAGTCACCCGTCCTATAAATCTATAGAGCTGGGCGAGACCCTGGTCATCCCTGTTCAAACCTGGGGCTCTGGCCTGACCCTCTTTTCAGGTCAGTGCCCGCTCAAGCAGGGGCCGACCATGAGGCCCACATGCTGTCATAGAAAGAAAAAGAAAAAGTGAAAAGGCTTTCCTGACCACACGAATCACTGCCACCCGAATTCCTGTCCCTCTTCTCCAACACTCATTGATTGGCTGGGTTATCAAACTTACCGTTTGGTGTGCAGTAGTGAGCAGACTGCCAGTGACTTTGAAGTATGTTGCTTCAAAAGTAAGTACTGCAGGCCATTGCTTTCTAGTCATCGGGACAATACACTACCCTCCCGGTCCCATAGTCCCACCATCCCTTTTCTCTCCACTATCCCCCCTGCCTTGCACCACCATCCAAAAAACAACAGTGAGGACCCCCCCTCCGTCCCAGAACACCACCATACCCTTTTCTCCCCCCCACATTCACTCCTCAGCATCACCATCCAAAAATAAAAAAACTTTAAGGGGTGCCCCTGCTCAGCCCCATCCGCCTGCCATCTCAGCTCCAACACCCGGGGAACACCACACCATCCTTCCGCACGAGCAATGACCGTCCACATCCCTGTTTCGTTCCGCCCCCAACCGCCCAGTGCAGGGTCCAGAACAGGGTTAAATGGTTGATGGAACACCTCGGTCTAGTGAACCATAACTGGGACTTTTTTTGAATAACGCAAGCAGCAAAATTAATCACTTCTAGGAACTCCCTTTTTTGTCTGATAAGATGGAGAGATTTGCCCGGGATCCCACAGTTTAGGTGATGGATCGGGATGTAAGTCCAGTCTGTGATTTATGCAGTTTATCACATATATTTCCAATACCAGCTCTAGTTTGTACCAATATTTGTCTGATTGAATATTCCATTCCGTGTTTTCCGTGGCCATTTTTATGGCCCAGAGCCAGGCCTGAAGTCATGACTCCATCCTTGCCCCGTCTTAACCATGACTTCCCTGGCTCCATCAGCTCTATACATCTATATCTATTGTTTATTTGGGACACCCCTCGAAAGCCCAGACGTTTGTTATTTGTATGCTGGCATTATTTCAACTTGAGCAGCAGAGAGAGAACATGATTGGCTCTGAATGACACCTTTCTGTTGGTCATGCGTCGAAGTTGGGCTGTGCCTCCAGGTTGCCAGCCTCTCAGGGCGCCGATCACCTACCCAGGCTTCAGCTAGATAGCAGAAAAATTGAATATATTGCAAGCAGTCTGTGAGTGACAGAGGGCAGATACCAAAGGGGAGTTTGTCAACTGGTCCCTGCATTTCCTGCGGTCAATGTTTTACCTGGACGCCCGCAAATGTCCGATGCTGAAGTTCTACTTCCTCCATAGAACAGAGAGCACCAACTCCTTCATGGTATGACGTCACTTGGCGTGCAACGTCATCATATAGTTGAGGAAACTAGGACTGGCCAATCAGAGAGGTCATTAGCATTGAAGTGTGTCAATATGTGACCACAGGGTGCAGACGTCAGTTAAGGCTGACAACTTGCTGACTCTTTGGCGTGTAGAGAGACCCCTTCTGCAAGGCAAACGAAGAATGGGCTTCGCACACAACTTTCCCTTGCCACAGGCAGGACAAGAAACCCTCAGCCAAGCGTTATCTCCTTGAATCGATAAGGCGAAAACAATGAGCCATTCAAGGGCCCACTCACTTCAAATACTGAAAACCAATAAAAAATACTGGGTGCAAACATACTATTTTGAAATGAAAAGAAGAGGTGTCGGCATCATTAACTATCCCGTGGGGGGTGGGGTGGGGGGAGAGGGGCAAACGTAGAGGACAATGAGGCCTGCCAGTGTGCTATAGGTGAATGGGTAACTTGCCTCTCCACTCCTCGGCATGCGAACCACAGCTCACAGGAGACTTACAGTACAGACGCCCTTCCATTCACAGGTGCACTCAAGACATGGTTAAAAATAGAAGGCAAATAAAGGCACAGAGTAACCGAAAGCTGACCCCGAGCAATGAAATTTGCCCCACCATAGCTTCGGGAGAGACTATCACCATTGAGCTGAGTGGCCTAACCAGCATAACTGGAAAACCACCAGCGCAGCCAACTCATACTGGGCTTTTGGGAATCTGCTCCCGGAAAACACATCCTGGACAGGTCCACTAGGGGCATGACGACTTCCTGAGCTAAGTCAAAAGGGGCTGCACTTACAGACATTTGTAGGGCTGCAACCTGGGCGACTTCCGGAACTTTCATGTAATATGATCGACTGCAGTGGCGGAGCCAGGGGGAGGGGTGAGCTGCCCCCTGGTCCCTAGTGCATCCCCCAGACTCCCGCTAGTGCCCTATTATCCGCCCCCACCAGAACCATAAGGTGCCCACGGTACTGATCGACTGCAATTACCGGGCCAGGCTAGTAATAACTTTGCTGCTGACTTGGGGGTGGCTGTTCCTTGAGGAAGCTCTTCTTCATGAAATCAAGTCACTTTGTTTTGCAGCGTTTTTTGGATCTGTTGTCATTTGTAGTACTCGTGGTGATCAACCATGGCTTTAGATTCCTGTGATTGTTAAGGACTCTGATGAGGAAGAAAGGACAGGGGCATAATGTTCTGATACTTACCGATAATCTTCATTACACTTAGTAAATATATTTCTCGTCCCAGTCCTGGCTCCTACCACGCCCCCTCTCCGGGTAATTGATCGTCAGCATCGCTTGGTTTTTATCAGGAGGTTCACAGGTAAGGCCTCCCCCTTTGATATCCCTCTGGGATTAAGGGAAGTGGGGTGGGATTTGGGAGAATGTCTGGGGGCAAGGCGGCTTGCCTTCAACTGTTAAGGACAGGGTCGAGGAAGAGAGGTCGGGAGAGTAATTCACAGAAGGGTCATTAAAGGCCTTCCTTAGCATTACAAAAAATGCAAATGTTCCAGTGGCGGAGTGATCTGCTACTGTATGCAGTCAATTTCCAGCCTCAGCAGGAGAATGAAAATGGAAGAGGTTTTTTTTGGGGAACCAATGCCTGCAGATTTTATGAAATACTGCATGCAGTATTTCAGGAAATCCACTCCCATGATAGCACAACTAGACAGATTTCCAGAGTCACTCTATGTGGTACCATAACTATTGTATGCAGTGATCAAGGACAAAATTAAGAGAAACTCTTCAGAGGCCCATGGTATGGCATATTAATCTATATCTGATATGATGGAAATTGTAAGTACCACATCAGAGTGTTGGATGACCTGCTTTATTGTGGAGCAGTATATTTTGGAAATGAAAGGTGTATGGTTTTTGTGAAATGTCAGACAAAAAAAGAACTAGCAGCTAAATGGCATAATGTGTAACACTCCTGGGTACTAATCACGGCTTCTCTGCTTGGCTAAACTGTGTTATTGTGTACAAAACTCATTGTGCCTCTTTACCGCCATGTTTGTCTGGAAAAAAGTGGCAGCAACAATGGTTACCAGCAGCTTTTCTGGACCTGCATACTCTGAGTCTGCCGGTAAGGGCAGTGAACTACCGGCAGGCCTGAACTGCAGGTAGTACAGCCTTTACCGGCAGAATGGTCACTAAAGCACCAGCACTGTTACTAGTGGCGCCAGTGCTTCAGTGTTCCCATTCCCATGGAGTCCCATGGGACGCCACAGGAATGGGTACTTACCGTTCCTCCGCTGCCTGTAATATCCCGGTATTACCGTGATATCAGGCTGCAAAAAGGGTAAGCCAAGGTTGCCGTTAGGCCGCCGCTAGCACCGGCGGCCTACCGGCAACCTTGTAATGACGGCCATTATATTTTAGTGCCTACATTTTCTACCTGACACATTTTAGAGAACCTAGTAGAGGTTTAGTTCAGTGTGTTCTGTGCAAAGTAGTAATAGCAGTAGTAATTGCCATTTATATAGTGCCTTTTCCCATTTGTATGGCCTGTCCCAGTTTATTACGCGGTCACAGTCAACTAAGGGAGTTTGTTTCCCCCCAATCGAGGTGGCACACAACAAAGCATTATTATTTTGTTACGGTTCAATCTAATAAGGCCTCCAACCCGTCTCGCACACAATCCCAACAAATACCCAATGCCACAGTGGACTAGGACCCAGGCCGGTGTGTAGTAAGAATATAGATTTATTCATTTATTTAAACCAAATTTGACAGACTAACATCAACCACCAATGCTGTGGCAAGACAAGAACAAAAATGGCTTCCACAATGGCACCAACACAAAGATAATACTAAGATGTGCAGTCACAATTTCCCACAGCTTTTCTTTTCAAAACACTAACCGATACAGAAAGACAACAATTCAAGGCACACAGTGATTGCTGTTTTGGTTATAATACTTTTTCTCCCAGCAACCCCCACCCTCCAAACATCAATTAGACTTGACCCCTCTGAATTGAAGGCATGTGGCAGAGAGGGGGAACACAATGGGAACATAGTTTTGGGTTCTGATAGAAAAATGCACTCTTTGGAATTGAGATTCAAGGGGAAATATCGTTTTGCACTTATTACTACAGATGCAATATGAGGGAAAGAAAAACAATGGGAACATTTGTTTTGCCACACCTAAAAAGAACAGGCATGGATTTGTGGTTTGGGTCAGAGCACAATGGGAACAAAGGGGCAATTTCGTATTTTCCACCACACATGCAAAGGAAATACAGGGCTTCACACTTCTGATTTACATTGCAGGGGCTCAATGGGGAATTTTCGTTTTGCACCCTGCACACTCACTTGGAAACATGGTTTTGGGGATTCATTCTTTTGGATTCAGGGCCTCCCTTTCTGCACCAAAGTCAGGGGTTTTCTTACAAATCTTCATGTCTATATCGGCTCGAAACACACTGGGAGAAGCTTGCTAGTTCCGAATGCTAACAAAACACATCCTTTGATTTCCATAGGGGAATTAATTGATTTACTTTCATTAAATATGCTATGGATCTACACAGACAAACAGGGCATTTTGCTATGGGGAAATAACTAGAACAATACTAGAGAAATGCAGGGCATACACAGCCTATGGCTTTGGGATAGTTTTACTTACAGGAGAGGCCTTCTAGTGGGCATCGGGGAACAGCAGGGCACCTCTGGGACAGCAAGCATGTCCGTCAAGGATAGTCCTCTCTGGCTTCTCCAAGGGGTCCCAGTCAGCTTCTATGTCTCCTTGTCCCTGTCTCCAATGCAAGATTTTGGACCTCTCTGCTTGAATGTTTCTCGCAGGAGTTCAGCAGCAGGTTACCTCCCGAGATAAAGTGAAAAAGCCTATTTCTGATGCAAACTGGTCTACTTGTAGGGCAAATGACATTAGAAATTTGTCCTTATTCCAGCGGAAGGGGTTGGTTGGTTCTCTCCACCCTCCTTCGCCTCTGTGCTAATAAGACAAGGAGTTGAGGGGTGTGAGTTAGGAAAGCTAACTTGGGAGAAAGCTTTGTCATCCCAAACTGACATGTGGCTTTGGCATGTTTAAACTCTGAACATCTATTAACATGGCAAGTACCCTAATTTTTTCAAATCTTTACAGGTATGGATATATTTTTAAGAATTACATTTTAAGGCAAATCAGATGATGCTAATCTGAAGTTGGCACGGTCTTCCTGTGCAGAAATACAATTTTTTTCTCTTTTACTCAAGAGCTGCATCAATGAAAAATATGTCGCTTCATAGTTCCCATGTTAACTTTGTCCTTCACCCTCACACCAACATTCAAATCTCTCAGCATCATGAGAAGGCCCAAATCTAATTTTCCTTAATAACTTCTGTTATGTTTATCACACAAAAATCTGGTTGGCATGGTTCAAATGGGATTACTCTCACCTTTAATAGAAGTCTGGAATGAGCGGTGTGGCATATATATTGCCCTTTTATGCAATAAAATGTATTTTTCTATTAATTAAACCCCAGCTTCACAGGCCTCGCTCACTCTAGCCCCCACCATTGTCTCTCTAAGTTTTATTTATCTTCAAACATGTGACCAGCCTGATGCTGGCTCATGTTTATCTCAGCCTATCCCTCCTTGGCCGCCCAATGGTCTTGGGTAAAGCTCTAAGGCACATTTTATGGGGGTTGTGACCTTAAGGTCACTTCTGCTGAAAAACCAGATAGGGCTTTATCTATTTCCACCATGGTTTCCATCAATGGCAGTGTATGTCTGTGTGTTTTTAAGCAATGGGCCTGATTGATTGTTGACATTCAGACCTCCCTCTCCTGGACAAGCAGAGGAAAGGTCTTTGAGGTTAAAGTGTAATTTCAGTAGAAATGCCTAGCTGTGTGTACAATTCTGCAAGGAATGACTTTTAAAAACTCACACACAATGCATTTTACATTAAGAATTTTATAAGGCATCTAGGCCTTATATCCATGTGCAATGTATTTCTATAATCTCACAATTGCAAAAGACATGAGTATCACTTGTGGAGTGTCCATACACAGGGAAGTTATATGAGAACACCATGTTCACCTTGAAACCAAGTGAGCACTTCTCTTTGCATACTGTCATTTGGATGAGGAAAAAGGAAGTTCTTTTATTTCTTATAATTACAATAAGCTTGGTTTCACTTGAGATTTCTGGATTCACAATCTGGTATTGTAATTGAAATTGGTTATTTATAATGCGCTTAATACCCATAGGTTTCTAAGTGCGGACCCGGGGATCTAACCTGTGTTGCTCCGTGTCAACTTGCTTCCAAGGTGAGCATCTTGCCCCTGAGCACGTTGCCCCTGAGCTATCTTACATTGAAGATAATGCACACGGTGCTATCTGTCTCTTTAAGTAAAAAGTGTAGCTTTCCATGGATTTAGTAAAACAGCATTTCAGCCACATGTCTTTGTTTTTCCTTGGTGAAATTCTTTGTGCATATCTTTGCACTTTTGAACTTCCCAGCGTATGTCTATTTCATTTGAGATTCAGGCCTGTTTTTAGTTCAGTAGGCATCATGTCTGACATCACCATTTCTGTGCTGGCTTTAAACTCCACCATAGTCAGTTTCCTTCAAATCACTCTGGCCTCTTTATTTCTGCATTCGGCGGGTGATATTTCACCCCACATGTCCCCCCTTCCTGCATCTTTGATTCCAGTAATACAGAGAGAAGAGCAAAGAGAGAGTGGAGTTTCTGTTTCCTTGAGGCCTTGATTCATTCCAGGAATTTCCTCGCCAGAACACGTTGCTCTTTTCCCCGTCCTGAGGGAGTGGTGCACTCGTCTGCACTCAACTCTTTTTGGATTTTGGGTTTTGGGTCTGGACCCCTCCCTTTCTAGTAGCTCCACCTCCGGCCTGTAGAGGCAAGGAGTTATTTAATCTGCAGAGAATAAAAGAGAGGTTAAGTATTTTATACAGTACTAATTTCCCCCGGTATGATTGACGTACAAATTGACAACAAAACAACAAGTTAAACATTACTTTTCACTTGACATATACAATTCAGAAAATAATTACTTTTGGTACATCCCTGATAAATATAAGTTGTTTTACTTCCTGTAAATTTGTGATTTTCTCCCTCTGGGTTTCCATTCTTTCCTTTTATTCTTCAGATGGTTCCTGGGCTCTGCCCTCACTGTTTCTTCAATCAGTCACAAAGTCTGTGTGGGATGACAGCTTTTCAGCTGATTAATGTGAACCCATTTCTCTACCGTCTGTTCTCCTTTGGGGATGCACATCTTATAGGCGACAGGTGAGATTTTATTGACAACTTCAAAAGCACCGCGCCAAGAGTGGAGCATCTTCTGCTCTTTGGTCTGGTTCCTTTGGAAATTGTACAGGTACACCCTGTCTCCTACTTCGTACTCTTTCTTGGTATTCTTTAAGTTGTAGTAGGGTTTCATCCCCTCTTCTGACTTTTCTAAATTGCGCTCAGCATAAAAAAAAGCGTGTTGAAATTGTTTTCATACATTTTCAATGTACTCATGGGTCATGGACGCGCTGAACAGGGTTTGCTCTTGAATTCTGGCGAGCAGATGCTGAGGTACCACCATTTTTCGTCCAGTCATGAGCTCAAAAGGAGCCATTTATGTTACAGAAGATGGTGTAGACCTAATGGTCATCAGGACAAGCAGTAATTGGCTGTCCTAACTCAGTCCCGAGTCTGACACAAACATCTTCAAGATATCCACAGTTGTTTTATTGTACCTCTCAACACCCCCCGCTCGAGGCTGAGTGGTAGGCAATGTGGAGTTTTCTCTTTACCCCTAGTATCTCGCACATCTTTTTAATCACTTCACTGGTAGAATGACTTCCTCGGTCTGACTCAATCCTTTGGGGAAGGCCAAAATGAGAAAAGATGTGATTGATCATTAGGGCAGCAGCTGTTTCCGCCTTGCAATTTGGGGCCGGAAAACATTCCACCCAATTGGTAAACAAGCATGTCACGGTCAATATGAACTTGTTTCCTCTAGAGGATCGAATCACTGGCCTGATGAAATCGCCTTGCAAATCTGACCAATGCAGTGTCATTCCCATTTTCTGTAGGGGAGCTCTGTGTGTGAGGGAAATTGGCTGAAACTGAGCACACACAAGCACGCGTTTAAGTATAGGTCGAGGTCCTGACCCATGTGTGGCAAGTATGCAACCTCTCGCAAGATTTCTAAGGTTGTATGAAACCCCCTATGACCGGCAGTGGCCGCATCATGGGCGCAACATCAGCCTTCGGAATGAGGTAGGTACCACACACATTTTATGGGAGTTGTGACCTCAAGGTCACTTCTGCTGAAAAAACAGACAGGGCCTTATCTTTTTCCACCGTGGTTTCCATCAATGGGAGTGTATTTCTTTGTGTTTTTAAGCAATGAACCTGATTGATTGTTGACATTCAGACCGCCCTCTCCTGGACAAGCAGAGGAAAGGTCTTTGAGGTTAAAGTGTCGTTTCAGTAGAAATGCCCAGCTGTCTTTACAATTCTGCAAGAAATGGCTTTTAAACTCACACACAATGCATTTTACATGAAGAATTTTATAAGGCACCTAGGCTTTATATCCATGTGCACTGTATTTCTATAATCTCACAGTTGCAAAAGACATGAGTATCACTTGTGGAGTGTCCATACATAGGGCAGTTATATGAGAACACCATGTTCACCCTGAAACCAAGTGAGAGATTTAGGCCTGTCTTTAGTTCAATAGGCCTCATGTCTGACATCCCCATTTCTGTGCTCGCTTTGAACTTCAATGGGACTCCACCTTGGCCAGTTTCCTTCAAATCACTCTGGCATCTTTATTTCTGGCATTCAGGGGCTATATTTTACCCCACAGGCCTCAACATGCTTGTGCTAGGAATACCCTCGGGGACCGAAGTCCAGGGATGGGAAAAATCTCATCAAGAGGCTTAGAGTGGGTGTGTGTACAAGAGACTCGATGTGTGACCAGATAGACTGAATCTTGTCGTAGGTTGTCGCTGTATTCTAATGGGATAGGTGTTGAGCCATATCTGGTGTAAGTAGGCAAAGAAGTAAGTGTCCAGCCAGACCAAATTTGTTGTAGCAGTAGCTGCATTCTAATGTGGATGGATAGCCGTGCCTGCCACCGAAGTGGCGCGCTATACATACCTTAAGCTCAGATGGATCTTATCTCTGATCTTGCTATGTGAAGAGAGGGCACCCTCATAGGGTCTTCTAAGCACTATGGACAGGCTACCCTCAATGTCTTCTAAGTGTAGTAGACTGGCTATCTTAATACATCTTCCAGGCGTGACAGGCAGGCTACCTTAGGATCTTGGCATCACAGGATTCCCTAATCGCAATAGACATGCTACCCTTATAGTCTTACTATATATCTTCTACGTTCTATAGTTGGCTACCTTCTGGCATCTTCTAGGTGTGATATCAAGGATACTTTCATATATCTTTATGTGTTGCAATGGCTAACTTATAACTCTTCTAAGTGCGATGGATAGGTTATCATCATACATCTTTGAGCACAATAGACAGGGTAAAATTATAAAGTGCAACACAAGTGCCCGCTCCTAAATCCATCTATGTGCAGCACACTACCCGCCCTCAAATCTATCTAACCTTCACAGATCTTCTGAGTGCAATATATTTGCTGCCGTCCCAATTTCTTCTAGTACAGGACATGTACCAGCCTTCACAGTTCATCCCATTCAATAATCTGTTAACCTACACAATTACTTATAAGTGCAATACATGAGCTACGTGAGAATACATACCCATTTAGTGGTGGGAAAACCTTTTCTATAAAGCTGCCCTCAAGGCCCTTCTGGTAATCTGACTCTACACGCATGTGAAGAGGATCGCCCTCGGGTTTCAGCATCTATCTTAAGGGTTGATTGCATTCTGCTGAGCAGGATGGTATAACAATATCTCCTCAGCATTACTGCCAAGAAGGGGATTAAACAGCAAAGGTGAAAAAGCATATTTGCCAACGGTCAATCATTGCGACAATACTTGTGGCACGTTGGCATATAAACAGTTCAGTGTATATTGTAGGTTCCATGGTAACATGCTGCAAAGCTGTTATTTCTTTCAATCTGAGTTCATGTCACAATAAATTGGGCATGACTTCGTTTTTCCATGTTGCAACATCGGATTGGTTCAGTTTTTTATAACAGATTGCTCTTTTATGTGATTTAGCAATTGGGAACATGAGCTGCATTCGCAAAGCGCACGCTCAGCTTCATATTGGGCCTCTGAAGTGTACTGTTACCCATCTCAATGGTATTCTTGTTATTGACCAGAGAATGAGGAAGAACAGAGTCTGCCTTATTGGCTTGTCATTCGCTGGTTGGTGTGGGAGTAATATTTGTGTAATCCAGAGCTATGGCGTTCCAGAGATAGAGGGTCCTTTCCCCTAACACCACACAGGTCGTCACAGACATGCCCACCACACTCGCACAGCGCCTCATGCTACACCAGGTGCATGGGTACAGAAGATGGGTGCTGTGATTTTGGCTCACGATACCCCTGGCTATGCTGCTGGCCGAGCATTCTTGGTGTCTACACAGAAACTCTCACTGGTAAGCTGTCATCAGCCCCAATAAGGTGGTATCTACAAATAATTTGCAACAACACAACAGTGCCACTGATTTTTGCAGAGCCTCTGGCACCATAGTCAAGAACATCCAGGAATGCCAAAAGTAATTCAGATGGGCATTGTCGACCCAGAGGTTTTCCCACACTCGGCCTCTTTGCTCGAGCAACTGATTTGATTTTACACTCGGGTTCTAGAGCAGCATCCATTTATGTGCCTTCTGTCAAGTAGTCAAGTTCACATAAAGCAGCGAAGATGCAGAATACGGCAGTGAGTACTAGATCCTCGCTATAACATCCCTCATACTGCCGGCTCATTCTTGATGACCAAATCTTTTTGTTCACAGAATTGTATTCTCTTCTACAAGTAAAATCCTAAATAAGTAGAATAAAAGCCATCGGCCTGCTAGAGAACCAACCTTTCACAAATGCCCCCACCACTCCCCCTTGTACAACTTTGTACGATTCTGCTCATTAATGCTCCACGAGTTCTAAATTCCCTGCTCTGTCCAGCTCCAAGAAGTATTATTCAGTACCCTGCTACCAAATATCTAATTTAACTCTTTCAAGTGCAAAGAAAGCAAAAGAACACAGTGAACTCTAAGTGCTTGGCGATAATGCATATACATTGCTATGTAAATGGGACAAACACACCCGCCCTTAGCACATAAGAAGGGACACTTGTTTGACAGAGAGAAGTGTCAGTCATTGGCACTTCTCCTGTTACCATCCACTTGTGATTTGATGGGACAGATTGTCTTGGATGTCCACGTGCTATCATATAAGGAACACCCAGAACCTTGAATTCCTACTTGTGCAAGCTCTAATTCCAGGCATGACCATTGTTCTTCCCCACACAGATCTCCCAAACTAAATCAATTCTTTCCCTACTAGAAAATAATGATGATTCATACTATGCCATACTACAGTCAACCGGTGGCCGCAATGCCCTTCCAGACAGCCTGCAGCGGTACAATGACACCCACATGACAGTTTGCATTATTATGCATCACTGGAGGCAGTGGTGAGATCAGGTAGGGAAGCTGGGGTGAGGGCAGGCAGAACTTCCGCTTTAGCAAGAAGGTGAAGTTGAAGCTGATCTTTGAAGCACTACACAGGTGGCCATGATTTGATTGATTTGGGCATCAGGTTCCAGTGGAGCGGTGCGAGTACGGAGAAAGAACGGAAGTGAGAGGAGGCACATGGAGTGTATGGGACAGTGATGTTGAGTGCAGAGGAGGAACAAAGGGAACAAAACAGTGAGTAAACAGAGCTACAATCAGATAGATACCGAGGAGCAAGACCACTGATAGCTTTGTAGACTATGAGAAGTAACTTGAAAAGAGAGTGGTTGTGCATGGAAAGCCAACCAACATGTTGTCAATAGGTAGAAGTGGGGGGGGATCTGTTTAGGTTGTAGCCAGAGCAGTTAGCAAAGATGAGGACTTGAGGTCTAGCGAGAGGAAGGAGTAGAGAGGAAAGCCAAGGAGTAGGCCTAAGCAGTAGTCCCGTTTGCTGAGCACAAGCGTAGAGATTAGAGGTTTTGTAGAGTGGTTAGTAAGGAAAGGACGAATTTTGTGAATGTTGAGGAGGTTAATACGAGCAGCAGAGACGGTGGTAGCGATTGAATTTTTCCAGTCGTAGATGGCTATGAGAGCGGACCCACAGATTTCGAGCCTTTGGTGATGGAGCAAGAAGGTCGGGCAGGAAGGGGCTAGGAGAGGGTAGGGATGGCATTGGACCCAGGAGATATGATATGATATGGCATTTATAACGCGCCTATACACAAGTGTTTCAAGGCTCAACGAGGCAAGGGAGGGGAAACAGAGGGAAGACAGAGGCAACAATCCTACTAGGCCAGGTGACATTGAGATCGCGCAAATGCAGAGGAGGGGGGAAGAGGACAAGTGCAGGGGGAAAGGGGAGGGGGCAGTGCAGTACATAGGATAACAATAAAATAAAGACAATAAATAAAAGTGCAGCCAGCTGGTGGCAAGTGCAAGGGTGAGTGCAGATACCAGGTGTCAAGTGCTAGTAGGGGCTGTGAGGATACAGAAACAGTAAATCTGCCCGAATTCGGCCAGTTCCATTTGTTCGATTAAATTCCATCAAATTGGGTAATCAATACCGAACATTGGGGGCAGTGGTGTCCCCCAGCCCCCATGTTCCGTATTGATTGCCTTGGGGGTGTCCCCTGCTTCCTGAGGATTGGAGGCAGGGGGACGGAAAAAAAAGAGAAAGGGGGACACCGGATCCGACCCACATTAGAGGGACGGAACTGACGCTGCAGGGTCAAGAGAGGCAGCGGACGTCCAAAAGGTAAGTGGAGGTGGGTGGGAGGGTTGTATTGGGGGTTGGGGGGAAATAGATTTGCATGGTTTGGCTGCGGTAAAATTCTATTCATGGTGAAATTGATTACGAGCAATTCTGCCGTAAACAATTCTGCCACGGCCAAATCACGTAGATCCACATATAAAACTCCATAAAATGACATTTTCAAGGTCCAAAAGTAGTCCGCCACTCTCAGCAAAGTATACCGATGAGGATGGTTGCCTTAAAAGTGTGAGATAAATGTAACATAACATTACATGAATAGCAAGTAGAGATCTAGAAGATGACATTTTAGAGATTCAAAAGTGCCCTCTCACCATCCGTGAAGTATACTTACGAAGAAGGTCACCTTAAAGTGTGATTCAGTGAAGTTCGACATTTGTATTACAAGCTGAGTAACAACACAGTTTTGTAGGCGAGGATATTTCATCAGGGATCAAAATAAGGATATATTGAATGAGAAGGAGAAAAATGCAGCTCCTGGGTGTCCGACATCAATATTTACCTCTGGGAAACAAAGAGCTAGTGCTAGTGCCACAACATTTTGTCAATTATATATGATGCATTGTGATATCTCCTTAAGGGAGAATAATTTGCTTGTGATGGACATATTGGGCAATCATCAATCTGCATATGTAATTGTAGAGACATTTGTAGAATTATTGGCTGCATTAACATCAAAATTCTCTAAAACTATAAAGGCCAATAGTAATGTATCAAAAAGAGGATGGTTTGATGAGGCTTGCAAAAATGCAAAGAAATCGCTGTTGAGAACCCTAAAGGACCCAATTAGCTGCAGATCGAAGATTGCACAAGACAGGAAAACCTACCAACAGGAGATAAAGAGAAGGAAACTGGAGATAGAACAGGTAGCCTGGGAAGGTTTTTTGAATGCCGCCATGAAGGGGGATCAGAAGGCTATTTGGGCATTTGTAAAAAGCGGCCCGGAGGGGTGTTGGTCCAACGTGGGGGGTGGCACCCATGTGGAAGAAGGGGCATGGTTGGCGCATTTTGGTAGCCTGTTTGGGTCTGAACAATCAGAAGTCGAGTCAGACTTTAGTGGCCCCTGCCTGACGTTTGAGGTGGAGGAGATTGCTAAGGCAATCAGGCTTCAAGCGCATAACCGTGCCCCTGGCCCGGACATGATACCCTCGGATCTGTTCCAGGACCCAGTTGATTTGTGGGCCCCACTTCTGACCGTGGTGTTTAACGCTTGTCTAAAAGCGAGGAAATATCCTCCCTCGTGGAAGAGGGCGATAATATTCCCTATCTTTAAAAAGGGAGACTTGTCCAGCCCCGGTGCATAAAGGGCAATTTCTTTGCTAGACTCCTCGTTCAAAAATTTTGGGAGAATACTGCTGGCCCGAATTGAATCCCGGCTTGGGGAACAGTCAGTTCTTTCCGACATTCAATTTGGGTTCCGCCCTGGAGTGGGCACTATAGAACAGAGTCTTAACTTGTATTTGCTGGTGGCTAACTCTGTGTTTTGTCGGGGCGAGGCAGTTTATCTAGCCTTTATGGACCTAAGCACTGCCTTTGATAAAGTAGATAGAGCTAAGCTCTGGGCAGTGCTTGGGTCCTTAGGGTGCCCAGGGGAAATTCTACAGGCTCTGGTTGACCTCCATACGGATAACGAGGCCTGTGTTCGCAGTGGCTCTGGGGGGCACTGCACGGCTTGCTTTCAGGTGGGGTGTGGTGTGAGGCAGGGTTGTGTACTGGCCCCCATTTGCTTCTGCCTCTACATTAATGGCCTCTCACAGGACCTGATTGGTGTATTGGCTGATTTTCTAGTTTTGGGAGGTAGGGGGTTTCCAGTATTGGCCTATGATGACGACACTGTCCTTCTTGCAAGAACACCTAGGGCCCTACAGGTATTGATCAATGCCTATTCAACGTTCATGGACAATTTGGGCCTAAAAATAACCCATGAAACCCATGCTATGTGCAGGTGAAATCATCCCCAGAGTTAAGACCTTTGATTACCTTGGAATATGTTTTTCGGAGGCCTTAAATGGCAAAGACCATGTGGCCAAACAATCTGTTAGGATGAGTCAACAGATAGGTGGAATCTTTCATTTTATGTCGAAGTGTAGGGGCCGGTCTTTGGATGTGATACTTAAGATGTATGGTACCCAAACTGTGGCTTCCACTTTGTACGGTGCAGCTATCTGGGGCTTACAGAATGTGGCAGAAATCCAGAGTAAGGAGAGCAAATTCTTTAAAAACCTGCTCGGGCTCCCGTCCAGCGCATCTGGAATAGCCGTCCACAGGGAGCTGGGTGTGGAGTTTTGGGAAGATCAGTGGGCGCTGGCCCCTCTTTTATTCTGGGTCAGGCTGTGGGCTAATGAGAATGCTTCCTTGTGTCATACCATTATACGCACTGTGCTGGGCAAATGTGGCTGGAAAAAAATCCCCTGGCTAGCATATGTCTTTTCAACTCTGGGTGCCCTTTTTCCGCCTGATACTCTCTTGTCTAAGAGCGAGGGGACTGTCTACAAAGCTATGTTGGGTGAAACCATACTAAGAAAAAGAACTTTGCTAGAGTATGGCCATAGAAATGGCTAATTTCAATCAAGCATTAGCTGCTTAACTGGAATCCAACCTTACCTGCTTTGGAGCACGTTAAAAAAGGACAGGTGGCTGATCAAGATCGCACGGTTTGATTGCCTTCAGCTGCAAGTTAACACTCATAAGTGGAAGGGTTTTCCCAACACGGCGCGCTGCACGGTTTGTGGACACTGTAGAGAGGATCTCTCTCATTTGTTATTCTTCTGTACAGGGTATGTTGGTATACGTAAAGCGACCCTGATTCCTGCCCTTAAGAAGATGATGATCCGCACACATAGGGCTGCTCTTGTGTTTCTTTTGAGTGCCGAAACAGTTTACACCGCATGGGCTCTTTTGGCGTTCTTGAAAAGAGTGATGTATTTCAGAAATAGTATTCTGAAACTGCAAGGTGGTGAAGGTCTGTAATAAAGCATAATAGCACCCGTAATGGGTTAAAGGTTTTTGTACTGCTTTTTGCATGACCCCTCACTAAACTATCTTTTAATGTAGCCCATGATGAGGTAACCATTCGACTGTTAATTGTACTTGTATGCTGCCTTTGGATATGTTTGTCGATTCTATTTTTATGGAAATGTAATTTTAAGAATTTGTAATTTGGATTTGTGCAATAATGTGTTTATTTGTTGTTTAATGGTTGTTTTTATACATCCGAATAAACTTGTTTGACTGATTAATGTATTCTAAATGTGTTGTATTGTAGTTGTCATTTATATAGCGCCTTTTACCATTATTATAGTCTCAATGGGCCTCATTATAATGTTGCCGGTTACGGTATGAATGGTGCCGGTAAGGCACTGGCACCGTTCATACCGTACCGCCGAATTACGAGTTCTGCTCGCGGGTGCCTGACAGCTCACCAGATCTGACCTGGCAGGCTGTCCGGCACCCACGTTATCAATGGTGCCGGTGCAACCATTCTCCCCACCCTCATTCTGCCCTATGGGGCAGAATGGGGATCGGGAGCCCGGCAATACCGCCACCCGGGAATGGGCAATTACTGGCCCAATCAACTCATAATGGGCCGGTTATTGCCCAGTCGCGGGTGGCGGTGCCAGTAGCGAGTTTGGCAGTAACCGTGCCTGTAAAACCGGCACGGCTACCACCAAACTCTTAATGAGGCCCATTATAATGTTTGCGGACACAGTATGAACAGTGCCAGTAAGGCACCAGCACCGTTCATACCGTACCACCGAATTACGAGTTCTGCTCGTGGGTGCCTGATAGCCCACCAGGTCTGACCTAGGAAGGCTGTTAGACTCCCACAAGCATAACTCGTAATTGCACCAGCACTGTTATCAAAGGTGCCGGTGCCACCATGCTCTCCACGGGAGCCCGGCAATACCGCCACCTGCGAATGGGCAATTACCGGCCCATTCATCTCATAATGGGCCGGTTATTGCCCAATCACGGGTGGCGGTTCCCGGTAGCGAGTTTGGCGGTCGCCGTGCCTATAAAACAGGCACGGCTATGCCAAACCTGTAATGAGGCCCAATGTGCTAGTGGTGGGAATGCTCTTGGGGACCGAAGTTGGAGACCACAGAGTATGATTAGTATGTGTGTGTGCATTTGGGTGCAATAAGGCTTAGCAAGGCTGGCCAGGCTCCGGTAGAAAGCAACCCACTAGATCAGGCATGTGGATGGGTGCTGAGAGGGGTCAGGAGATGGTGTGAGCACTAGAGGCTTGCTATGTGTCCAGCTGGCCTGAATTTGTCATAGTTCTTCGCTGTATACTGATGCCAGATGTGTTGAAGCGTAGTCTGGTACAAGTAGGCGGAACAATCGTGTGACCAGCGAGTCCAAATTTGTTGCAGTCGGTGCCGTATTCTGATGTGTGTGGGTAGGCATGCCTACGGCCAGCGTCTACCAGAGAGAGATGCTTTTATACGTACCCAGAAACTCGGATGGAGTTTTGTTGTATGTGCACCCGATCCAGTAGTGTCATCCTCTCTTGATTCTTGCGGCTGCGACAAATGTTTAGCAACAGGCTATGCTTCACAGATTGCCACTAGTAGAGCATGGGCTATACTTTCAAGCTCTTCCAGGTTCGAGAGTATAGCGAATCTTCACAGATATTGTGCAGGCACTAAAACCTCACAGTTGTTACATTTACCATGAGAGGCCAACCCTATAGTTCATCCAAGCGAACCTTCATGTCCTTCCAGAGTGATTCAGGGCAAGTTCCTGATAGCGTTCTGGAGCAATACATGAGAAATCCCCAGCTGCCCTTCTGGCACGAGACATGCCATGGCACACAACCCCTCCCAGGACAATGTCTTGCCAGAAAAGGAGGAAGACACAATGAAAGACCCATACAAATCTGTGCATCAGAATATCATTCTCTGTGAATGTATTCTGAAGATCTAAGATACTTGCAAAATGTTGAATACGTATTCCATCTCTTGTTGGAAAGCAAACTAGCAACTCGATGTTACGGAGTTGCACACACACTACAAACAGGCACCCATTTCAACACCTTTTATTTAATTTATTTATTTATTGGGTATTTATAACGCACCTATACAACACATGGTGTTTCAAGGCACCACAAGAAAGAAAAAAAAGGGGGTGGGGTTGAAGAATAACAAAAAAGTTCCTACTAGGCCTTGTGTCATTCAGATCATGAAAGTGCAGCAACATGTAGTGCAGGGCAGTGGGAAGGGGTAGGGGAGTGGTGGTCAGAGCGGAATGCGTTGATGCTAAAATGGGAAGGTAAGAGTGGAGAGCATGCAAGTGCTGGTGGGGAAGCCGAGTACTACAGGGAGTGCCTGGGGAAAGCAGGGAGTGCATGGAAAGATGGTCACGTGATAAACTCGAGGACAGGCTCAGTAGGGGTCTAGGCCCGCCAGGCTAGTAGATGGGGAGAGAGCCTGTAGGGCAAGTGCAAGTTTGGAGTGGTGGGAAGTCAGGGGAGAACAAAATGCTGGGGTAGACCAGGCAAGGAAGGCCTGGTGCCCTCTATGACTCTGAAGGAACTAGGCAGCCAGTCAAAATTCAGCCGAGGGGATCATTAGCAGGGGAGGGAGAGAGGGAAGGAAGGAGAGAAAAGAAGGGTCTTGAGAAGCTTCCCGAATTCAATGAGATCCGGTTCAAGCCTGAGAGGGGCAGGGAGACCATTCCAGGGGAAGGCTCCTGTGGAAGAGAGAGACCCACACCCCCTCCCCCAATCTCTGCTTGGAAAAGCATCTGATCTGCATAGAGTTGGAGTTAGTAGACCGATAGGCTCTAGCAGGAAGTTATTTAGGTAGAGGGAGTTGAAGGAAGGGGGGTCCCAGGCCTCAGAAAGCCTTGTGGGTGATGCAGAGGGTCTTCAAATTGATCCTTCCAGCAACCGGCAGCCAGTGGAGAGATTTTAGGGCTGGAGAGATACGGTCCCTGGGCTTGAGTTTAAGGATAAGTCTCACAGTCTTATTCTGGATTAGTTGAAGGGGCGAAGGGGGGATTTAGACAGATTGAGGAAGAGGCTGTTGCATTAGTCCATCCTGGAGAGAACCAAAGCTCTGTGGACAATGCGTTTCTGGGGAAGGTGAGGAAAGGGAGAATGCCTTTGAGGAGGTGCAGCTGCAAGTGGGCCTTCTTGGCAATGTCCGCGATGAGAGGAGAGAAGGAGAGAGAGGAGTCGAAGATGACGCCCAGGTTTTTTGCCTCACAAGAGGGTGAGCGAAGGGGGCCCATGGAAGGCAGCCAGCGAGAAGGAGCGAAAGAGGGAGCAGGGGTCCCAATTAGAAGGATCTCAGTCTTACTGGCATTAAGGCACAGATCGTTAGTAGCACACCACATGCCTGAAAAGCAGTCAGACAGTCAGGAATGAGAGAGGAAGAAGAGGAGAAAGTGGAGGGAAGCTTGAAGCAGAACTGCATGTTTTCTACATAACACTGGAAGTGAGGAGAGAAGGCAGAGATCAAATGGGCTAGAGGGGCAAGGTAGATGTTGAAGAGAGACAAGGTGAGAAGATAGAGCCCTGAGGGACGCTGCAGATGGAGAGTGTGATGGGGGAGAAAAAATGGCTCAGTTGAACCAGGCTCAGTTGAACCTGGGAAGGTCGATCAGAGAGGAAGGAGGTCAACCAGTCCAGTGCCAGGTCTGTGATGCCAAGAGTATCATGGAGTCGATTTATAAGGGTTGCATGATTGACCGTATCAAAGGCAGAGGAAAGGTCAAGAAGGATGAGAACGGAAGGAGAGTTGGAATTGAGATTTGCGAGTAGGTCTTACCGGATGTTCAGGAATGCAGTTTCTGTGCTTCTGGCTGCTCTGAAGCCATAATGGTAGTTGTGGAGAAGACCAATAGATTCAGTGTGATGGATCAGCTGGGAGAGGACCAGATTCTCCAAGACCTTGCCCAGGGGGCAATGGAGATAGGGCAGTAGTTAGCCAGGCAGTAGGGGTCAGCAGAAGGCTTTTCTAGGAGAGGGCACACAAGGGAAGGCTTGAGTGATAGCAGGAAGGAGCCAGTTGCAAAGGAGTGATTGCAGAAATCAGCCAAGGCTGAGGCTGGAGAAAGGGATGCAATGTTGTCCTTCATAGTTCTGGAGGAGCGGTGGCTCACCTGTTTGGAGAAGACTTTCATAGAGTGTACTTGTCTACAGATCTCATCCGGAGGTATCGGCGAGAAAGAGGAGAGTAGGAGGGAAGGAGAGAGGGGGGCCAAGGGAGGCCTGAGGGTGGTTGAGAGAGAAGAGAAGGATGCAGAGGAGAGTGATGACAGGATGTCCTGAGTTTCGGTTATGAAGTGAGAGGTCAGTGCAGTGCTGAGGGTCTTGGATGGCAGAGGAGAGGTGGAGACTGCAGAAGGAGTGGCTAGTTCCTTACAGATTCTGAACAGTTCAGCTGTGTTGTTAGTGGCCCCGGAGATGCAGGCTTGGATATTGGCTTTCTTCTTCGAGCGAATGGAGAGTCTGTACTGCCTTTGGAGCAGACGGCGGGCAAGTCTGTCAGAGGATGTGCTCGAGGCTGCCGCTTCCGCTCAGCAATTCTGCACTTGCATTTCAGAGAGGCTAGGTCAGAATCATACCTGGTGTAGCATTTGGAAGCAGGCTTCATACAGATCCTTATGACAGGGGCAAGGATGTCCAGAGAGTTGGAGATGGAGAGATGAAGGTTAGCAAGGGCTGTGTCAGTGTGAGAGTCAGCAGCCGGAGTGGGAGGCGGAATGAAAGTGGCGGCAAAAGCGGCAACAGACACTTGCTTCATTGGTCAAAATGACAGAGTAGGAGACTGGCTTCTCGGGCAGAGGCTTAGCCGGGGGACACAAGAGATCCAGGTGAGAGGATAGTAGAGCATGATCCGACCAGGAGAGGGGTGTAGTGAGAGGGTTGGAGATGGAGATGTCTGCTGAGATGAGAGCATCCAAGGTGTGACCGGCTAAGTACGTTGGACCAGAGGGAAGAATGGTGAAGGAAAGAGTCACAGAGGCTGCGGAAGAGGAGAGTCAAGGTGAATATTGAAGTCTCTGAGGAAGGGAAGCTTGGAGGTGGAGGCCAGGAGAGAAGAGGTGACGTCATACCACTCTTAAAGGAAGAGGGAGACTGGACCAGATGGTGGCAAGAGTCAGCGAGAGGATTGTAGAGACATCAAGCCTGTAGATGAGGTATTCAATGGAAGAGTAGGACTAAGTGGGCATGATAGTAGTAGGGACCCATTCAGGGAAGATCAGGGCCACTCTGCCCCAAGCCGGTTAGGCCTGGGTTTAGAGAAGATCTTGTAGCCCTCTGGGAGGAGCGTGTCAAAAATAGTGACAGAGCTGACAGTAAAGTATGTTTCGGTGAGAGCGATGACATCAAGGTCGAAGTCTTCAAGAAGGTGGCAGATGTCAGCGCAGTGTTTAACGGCAGAGCGGGCATTGAGGGTAGCTTAGTGGAGCTGGTTGCCACCATTGAAGGTGTTCCGAGGAGGCGTACAGGGATGTAGTATTCCCATCAGCGGTGATGAAGGGGACAGAGGGGTGGAAAAAGTAGGAATGGCAGGGGAAGGGGGGAGATGATGAGAGACGGAAGACACCTATCAAGAAGAAGGAGGTTGGGCTGAGAGCACTCAGCCATGACAGTGCCATTCAGGTAGACATTAATGATGCCCCTAGATCAGGGGTGCACAACTGATTTTGACAGAGGGCCGAAAGTACCTTACATGAGGGCTATAGTGGGCCGAAAAGTAAAAGTGGGTGGGACGGTAGGCGGGACATGTCAGGAGGCTTTTTCAACCCCCAATTTGTATTAAACACATGGAAAAAGATATGTTTTTGAGGGGTAACGATTTTTATTGCATTTCAAACTTACATTTTGTACTACACATTTTCCATTGCTATCATTTATTTCGATTTAGTTATTGTATATCGTCTGTTTAATTAAATTATATATATTTTATTGACCCTTGATTGGACATTCCGTTATTTTGGACTGCTATAGTTTGCTGTTTGGGTTACCCAAGAGGAGTATGGCCTTCGCTGAGTCAGGTTTCCTCAAAAAAGCAAAGGATGTACATCTCCTAACTGTGCCTGTTTTAGCTTTATTATTGAGTTCACTCTTGGAGTGCAACACTATGCCCCCTGGCTCCCATCCCCAACCAAACACTATGCCCCATGGTCCCCTCACCCCCAACCAAACACTATGCCCCATGGCTCCCATCCCCAACCAAACACTATGCCCCATGGCCCCCTCACCCCCAACCAAACACTATGCCCCACGGCCCCCTCACCCCCAACCAAACACTATGCCCCATGGGCCCCTCACCCCCAACCAAACACTATGCCCCATGGCTCCCACCCCAACCAAACACTATGCCCCATGGCCCCCACCCCCAAGCAAACACTATGCCCCCTGTCCCTCACCCCCCAAGCAAACACTATGCCCCCTGTCCCTCACCCCCAACCAAACACTATGCCCCATGGCCCCCTCACCCCCAACCAAACACTATGCCCCATGGCCCCCTCACCCCCAACCAAACACTATGCCCCCTGTCCCTCACCGCCAACCAAACACTATGCCCCATGGCTCCCAACCCCAAACAAACACTATGCCCCATGGCCCCCTCACCCCCAACCAAACACTATGCCCCATGGCCCCCTCACCCCCAACCAAACACTATGCCCCATGGCTCCCACCCCACCCAAACACTATGCCCCATGGCTCCCAACCCCAAACAAACACTATGCCCCGTGGCCCCCTCACCCCCAACCAAACACTATGCCCCATGGCCCCCTCACCCCCAACCAAACACTATGCCCCATGGCCCCCTCACCCCCAACCAAACACTATGCCCCATGGCCCCCTCACCCCCAACCAAACACTATGCCCCCTGTCCCTCACCGCCAACCAAACACTATGCCCCATGGCTCCCAACCCCAAACAAACACTATGCCCCATGGCCCCCTCACCCCCAATGAAACACTATGCCCCATGGCTCCCACCCCACCCAAACACTATGCCCCATGGCTCCCAACCCCAAACAAACACTATGCCCCGTGGCCCCCTCACCCCCAACCAAACACTATGCCCCATGGCCCCCTCACCCCCAACCAAACACTATGCCCCATGGCCCCCTCACCCCCAACCAAACACTATGCCCCATGGCCCCCTCACCCCCAACCAAACACTATGCCCCCTGTCCCTCACCGCCAACCAAACACTATGCCCCATGGCTCCCAACCCAAAACAAACACTATGCCCCATGACCCCCTCACCCCCAACCAAACACTATGCCCCATGGCTCCCACCCCCAACCAAACACTATGCCCCATGGCTCCCACCCCACCCAAACACTATGCCCCATGGCTCCCAACCCCAAACAAACACTATGCCCCGTGGCCCCCTCACCCCCAACCAAACACTATGCCCATGGCCCCCACACCCCCAACCAAACACTATGCCCCATGGCCCCCTCACCCCCAACCAAACACTATGCCCCATGGCCCCCTCACCCCCCTAACCCCCAACCAAACACTATGCCCCATGGCTCCCACCTCCAACCAAACACTATGCCCCCTGTCCCTCACCCCCCAAGCAAACACTATGCCCCCTGTCTCTCACCGCCAACCAAACACTATGCCCAATGGCCCCCTCACCCCCAACCAAACACTATGCCCCATGGCCCCCACCCCCAACCAAACACTATGCCCCCTGTCCCTCACCACCAACCAAACACTATGCCCCATGGCTCCCAACCCCAAACAAACACTATGCCCCATGGCCCCCTCACCCCCAACCAAACACTATGCCCCAGGGCCCCCACCTCCAACCAAACACTATGCCCCCTGTCCCTCACCCCCCAAGCAAACACTATGCCCCCTGTCCCTCACTCCCCAAGCAAACACTATGCCCCCTGTCCCTCACCCCCAACCAAACACTATGCCCCATGGCCCCCTCACCCCCAACCAAACACTATGCCCCCTGTCCCTCACCGCCAACCAAACACTATGCCCCATGGCCCCCTCACCCCCAACCAAACACTATGCCCCATGGCCTCCTCACCCCCAACCAAACACTATGCCCCATGGCCCCCTCACCCCCAACCAAACACTATGCCCCAAACACACTCAAGCATGCACCCATACAGACCTGAACCCCCACCCCCCAAATCACCACACACACAAACATGCACCCGTACAGACCCGAACCCCCCACCCCCCAACTCAGCACACAAAAAACATTCAAATCAAAACATTCATACACATCCGACACCCCCTGACCCCCGCATCTCAACATACACACAAAATACATTCAAATACAAACATTCACACCCCCCACATCTCAACATACACACAAAATACATTCAAATACAAACATTCATACACATCCGACACACCCCCCCACCCCCACATCTCAACATGCACACAAAATACATTCAAACACAAACATTCATACACATCCGACACACACCCCCACCCCCGCATCTCAACATACACTCAAAATACATTCAAACACAAACATTCATACACATCCGACACACCCCCTCACACCCGCATCTCAACATATACACAAAATACATTCAAACACAAACATTCATACACATCCGACACACCCCCTCACCCCCGCATCTCAACATATACACAAAATACATTCAAACACAAACATTCATACACATCCGACACACACCCCCACCCCCGCATCTCAACATACACTCAAAATACATTCAAACACAAACATTCATACACATCCGACACACCCCCTCACCCCCGCATCTCAACATACACTCAAAATACATTCAAACACAAACATTCATACACATCCGACACACCCCCTCACCCCCGCATCTCAACATACACACAAAATACATTCAAATACAAACATTCACACGCCCCACATCTCAACATACACACAAAATACATTCAAATACAAACATTCATACACATCCGACACACCCCCCACCCACGCATCTCAACATGCACACAAAATGCATTCAAACACAAACATTCATACACATCCGACACACCCCCCCACCCCCGCATCTCAACATACACTCAAAATACATTCAAACACAAACATTCATACACATCCGACACACCCCCCCACCCCCACATCTCAATATACACTCAAAATACATTCAAACACAAACATTCATACACATCCGACACACCCCCTCACCCCCGCATCTCAACATATACACAAAATACATTCAAACGCAAACATTCATACACATCCGACACACCCCCCCACCCCCGCATCTCAACATACACACAAAATACATTCAAATACATTCATACACATCCGACACACCCCCCACCCCCGCATCTCAACATACTCAAAATACATTCAAACACAAACATTCATACACATCCGACACACCCCCCCACCCCCGCATCTCAACATACACTCAAAATACATTCAAACACAAACATTCATACACATCCGACACACCCCCCACCCCCGCATCTCAACATACACTCAAAATACATTCAAACACAAACATTCATACACATCCGACACACCCCCCACCCCCGCATCTCAACATACACTCAAAATACATTCAAACACAAACATTCATACACATCCGACACCCCCCCCCACCCCCGCATCTCAACATACACTCAAAATACATTCAAACACAAACATTCATACACATCCGACACACCCCCTCACCCCCGCATCTCAACATATACACAAAATACATTCAAACACAAACATTCATACACATCCGACACACCCCCCCACCTCAACATACACACAAAATACATTCAAATACATTCATACACATCCGACACACCCCCCACCCCCGCATCTCAACATACTCAAAATACATTCAAACACAAACATTCATACACATCCGACACACACCCCCACCCCCGCATCTCAACATACACTCAAAATGCATTCAAACACAAACATTCATACACATCCGACACACCCCCTCACCCCCGCATCTCAACATATACACAAAATACATTCAAACACAAACATTCATACACATCCGACACACCCCCCCACCCCCGCATCTCAACATACACTCAAAATACATTCAAACACAAACATTCATACACATCCGACACACCCCCTGACCCCCGCATCTCAACATACACTCAAAATACATTCAAACACAAACATTCATACACATCCGACACACCCCCTCACCCCGGCATCTCAACATACACACAAAATACATTCAAACACAAACATTCATACACATCCGACACCCCCCCACCTCAACATACTCAAAATACATTCAAACACAAACATTCATACACATCCGACACACCCCCCCACCCCCGCATCTCAACATACACTCAAAATACATTCAAACACAAACATTCATACACATCCGACACACCCCCTCACCCCCGCATCTCAACATATACACAAAATACATTCAAACACAAACATTCATACACATCCGACACACCCCCTCACCCCCGCATCTCAACATATACACAAAATACATTCAAACACAAACATTCATACACATCCGACACACCCCCCCACCCCCGCATCTCAACATACACTCAAAATACATTCAAACACAAACATTCATACACATCCGACACACCCCCTCACCCCCGCATCTCAACATATACACAAAATACATTCAAACACAAACATTCATACACACAAACATAAAGCAAAACAAACCCGACACACAAACACAAACAGACCACTTACCGGAGACGTGCTGGAAGGCAGGCAGGCAGGTAAGCTGGAAGTCGCTGGAATCGCACTACAGCTGGCATGGTCCAAGGCTGAAATGCCTTCCGGCATCAAGCCTTATGGGCCACGCCAGCCGTAGTGCTGGCCCTCCATTGGTGCAGCACACACGCATTACGTGGCTCTTAGGAGCGACGTGATGCGTGTGTGTGCTGAGCCAATGAGGGCCAGTGTTTTCACCGGCCCGGAAGACAACAAAGACTTTCCTAAAGTCTTTGTGCCTCGCGGGCCGGTCAAAAGGGCATGGCGGGCCGCAACTGGCCCGCGGGCCGTATGTTGTGCACCCATGCCCTAGATGATGGGAAATCTGCCATGAGTACTTACCATCAGGTTCCATCATTAATGGGTGAGGAGGAGAAAGGGGGAGGACTGAGACCATATGGGGAATCCAAAGGTCTGGAGAGGGAACAGCAAAGAGGATGCCAGCGACATTCTGTCTTGAAGAAGAGTTGACATAGGTGTAAGCAATGGGCAGGCCTGGATTGGAGACCAGGAGATCTTTCTTGAGTTTTTTCCATCCAGACTTTGAAAGAGAGATAGGATAGGTGATTGTAACGTGCACCTGGTATCCACGGGGATGTCACTCAGCCTGTTCTGACCTCTTATGACCTCAAACCCTTCCCTGGAGGCTATTCGACTGGAGACTGGGCCTGAAACACAGGATTGGTAGAGTTTAACTCCCTATTGTCTCTGTGTGCTTGAACCCCTTCTTCCCCGGGGTCCAACCCTTCCCTTTGATCCACAGCTCACCTTGTTTTCTTGGATAGTGTGCTCTCCATCCTGCCTTCAGCGCAGAGGCGCGTTGATTGATGCGGGCTCGTTGCTGCCTAGTTACTTCGCTGGCAAGAGTCTGACAGGTAAGTATAATGAGTTTTTGAACAGTTCTCTAACTTCGTTCCTTTCCTTCCATAGATGATGGCCGGCGTCCGGGCATGGCAGCGTGCTGCTGAGATGACTAGCACTGAAGGTGAGTGAGAGCGTGAGGCGCGATGCACCCCTTTCGTATTTGCATTGAACTGAGTTCTTTTTCTGTGTCTTTTAGGTGCTGCAACGTTTTCAGCGTGGATGCCAGTTATGAAGAACAAATGCGGTGGGTAATCGCGCCATGCGGCGCCTCTAGATGCTTCCACGCTAACCTGGAGTGTCTTTTCCCTCTTGCAGATGGATGAAAGGTTCCGGAGACAGAGTTCCCCCAGAGCGGCTGGGATTCAGGTAAGCATTTGAAGCTCGTACAGTATTTAAAACTAAGCAAAGATTTGCAGAATGCTTACTAATGCCTTTTTTCTGTTCTTTTCCCTTTTCCTTAGGAAGCGGCGTGCCGGGATGGGAATGACACCGCCGAAGATGCCCGCAGAACAGAAGGAGTGATGACTGATGGACAGAAGCGCCGCAAGGTAAGGCTGTTCCTAACAGTGTTCTTGTTCTTGCAGGAGTTGAGCGCAGAAGCAAGATGCAGGCCTACTGGAGACCGATCCGAACACGTGAGTGTCACACTGCAGGTGCAGAAAACGCAAAGCATGTTTCTCAGCCTGGGTGTGGCTTAAATAGTCTCTGGGTATCCCAGGTACCTCTTGGCTGAACCACCCAAAAGACTAGGCCGCACATGCAGTTCTGGGAACCGAAATATGTGGGGGCATCCATCTTGTCCCCATCAATGCACTACAAGTCCAATCCCCAATGTTATCCTATCGGAGTGAGTGAGTCTGGTGCCACAAGCGCCAAGTCTGACTCCACGTGGGTCTTTGGAGGGATGGAGAGGCCCTTGAGGGCCATGTAGGTGATCAGGGCCTGGCTCCAGCCTGACATCTTGGAGGGCTGGGGACGTGAGGGGCAGGAATCATGACAGTGATAGAGAAGCAGTTAGAGTAAATGGGGGGATGGAGGGGGAGAGCAAAGAGATGGGAAGGGGAGAAAGAGCGGGAAGGAGAGACAGCTCAATGCACAACACTCACAATGCAGCCTAGCAACAAGACAAGCACAGACGAATCAGGTGCATGAGAAAGGAAGTCCAGACCAGTGAAGAGAGTCCTGAGGCAGGCAAAGGGAGAGCTCTTACTCTTGGAGGAGTAGAACTTCAGAGTGTCGGCAGCCCAAGTCAAAGTTCGAATAACCGCTATTCATAAGCTATCCATCGAGTATCCATCCACTGACCAACTGGTGATTTGATATCTCATATTATGTATATGCAAGCCTCCCCCTAGAGCTGATTTCAGTGTAGGGTATTCACCCACTGCTGCCCTCGTACTCTCCATGTGTCTCCACAGCCTCCTATGCCCAGAGGCCTTAGTGGTGTCTAGCTATAGTTATAATTGTTATGCCCCTCTTGTTAAGTTGTATGGGCATGCCTGTGTCAGCTTCTGACAGCCTATGTCCCTATGTTCAGTGCCTGCCAGCTCCTTCCTTGGGCCCCCGCTCTCTGCTCCCGGGTGATTGAGCACTCCTCAGCCTCCCTCGAACGTTCAGTCACCAAACAGGCCCCCTCAATTGCTGGTATTCAGGCATCAGAGAGAAGAGGCAGGATCTTCACGAGGCTCGTCGCGAGGCTGGGCCAAATCGAACTCTGACAACACCGCTAGTAAGTCCACCTCAGTGCCGCTGCGCCTTCCATAGTCCCAGTCAGCATTATCATTTACACTCCTGCTGCAACGTTGGTAAGATCCCTGCCCAGCACCCAGTGTTTGGCAGCCCGAAACCACATGCCTCACTCTAGGCAGGCCCCGCTCCTACCTGCCCGCTCTCCACACCTTGCTCATGCTCCAGCATTTGGGTTAGTTCTACATGCTCTCCATTTTCTCAATCTTTCACTGGTGCACTATTATAAGTGCCGGATGGTTTTGTGCTCTTCTAGGCGATCCTCAGGCTCATGCTTTCATGCCCTCCAGGGTACCAATCTGTGATGCGGGCGAGTCAATCCCCCTTCAGGGGTGTCTCCCCATTCATGCCCGCTCGGCCTATTCACCTGCCAGCTGCCGGCCATGGGCTGAGGGGTCGCCCGTTGCTCCCTGTTGATCCCGATGGGTCCCATTCCAGCCCACCAGTTCCACCCCTGTGGGCTGCCCCTGAGTGTCCCAACTTGTTAACAGGAGCGCAGCTCAGCCGCTACAGGGTTCTGCTTCTGCTGCTGCTTGTTTGCAGGCCCCGACACACTGCCTTCCTGTGCACACTTCCCGATTGGGCCGATCACCGCCTCCACTCTCGGTGGTACACTCCTTGATCTATGAGTGTGCCTCTCCTCGCAGCTGGCTCCAGGTCCTTAAATAGTCATCAGGCACCACGGGGTGCGATTACCGGCTCTGCCTGCCTAAGAAAATGCTTATGTTTGGCGGCGAGTGGACAGAGTTCTGTTTTCACATCCTCTCATAATTGCTGCACCTTCAAAAGATAAAAGACAAAGATGAATTGTTGCAGTAAAGTATTACAAATCTCTTGGCAAATATACATGGTACAAAGGAATTCTGGCACCAACACCATGCTGATGTACATTGCATGTTATGGATCCTGGGCACCCCCACATGGTTTGTTACTCTATGTTGTGTAGAATATGCATGGGATGACTTACATGACATTCTTCGCACTGCAAACCAAAATAAAGAAGGAATTGACATAAAAAGTACAGAATAATTCTATTCTCTCGATCCTGTCAATGTCTCAAGATACTTTCACCTTCATTTCATTGCCATGTTACACTTCATCTGAAATAAAAAAAAATGTTCTCAACTCAGAGAAACAGAACACTTATTTTGGAGGAAAGGATATCAATCCAGAGGAGCACCCCACAATTACATGCTTTTGTGGATTAAAACTGCTCCTAAACCTGGCCACGACAATGATTACACTGTTTTACAATTTATTGAAAACACATTACCTGTGACATCCCTTCAGAAGACATACATAATGGCCTACAGACACAAATCATCAATACTTCACCAAATGTCGCTTTTATTCCCAAGACCAATGTACCAAAGTTCAAGTAAATAGTTTTATGACTTCAGTTAGGAAATGGTTCTCAAGGCTACAGATTCCCAAGCCTAAAACCTTGTTGTCAAATACGTTCTTGTATGGCACCAGTTATCTTCGGAAGCCAAAAATAGCTCCTGGTGTCAAGCCAACCAGACTCTCACAGGCTATGACCAGGAGCTAAATAGCTCTGAGCGCCTAACAATTTTGAATCCTGTTTTAGAGATCCAAATGTACTCCTTCAAAATCAGCAAAGTATACAGCTGAGAAGGACCTCTTAAAAGTGTGACTTGAAGAATTTCAAAATTAACATTAAAAGAGGTCACGTAGCCAAACATAAGAGTCACAGCTGTTCGCTGGTCCTTGTGGCAGCGTGGCGCCGGGCAGAGATCAGTACATCTCGTTCAGGAAGCCTGACACACGTGTGTGCCACCACGCTCTTTCGTTAACGGTCTCGTCTCCCCCCAAGATGGCCACAAGGATTCAGAAAGCCTTTTAGTATCGGCTAAACTTCAACGTGGGTGCGTTGAAACCCTCTCGCTCTCCAGCCCCTGGGTAAGACGCTAGTGCCTGTTGTCTAATCCTCTTGTATTTTCCACTCCTTGCTTCCTCTCCTGTCCCTCCTTCCTTCCAAGCACGCTGCTTCTTGTTCCCTCCTGCCGTGATGCTGGGCGCTCTGCCGCAGCTACAGTCATTCTCTTCCTCTCCTCCCAACTCGGAACGCTGGAGTTCTGCTTCCATTTGCCAGTTTACCAGTGTTCTGCTTCCCCGATTGGAGGCCGGTGGTTTTCCCTCTTCGTTTCTCTCCTGTTTCAGAACGTTTCTGTCAACACCGTTGCTATGGCGTTTGTGCTCCTCCCTTTCAGGCCTCTGTCTGCAGCTGCTTTGCCACCGCTGTGTTTCCGCAGTATTCCCTGTGCTTTTCTTTCTATTGGCTTCTCTGGGTTCTCTGAAATTATGGTGCAACAACATCAATCTGTGGCCTCTCAACTCTGGTTGCCATATCTGCCAAACAGGCAGGTTGCCACCCCTGCCAAACAGGCAGTATCTCAGGAAACTTCCTGCCTGGCCGCCTCTGTGTCCTACCCGTTGTCATCCGAGGGGGTCACTGTGGCAGCAGGGGAGGATAGGAAACACATTTAATTCAGACAAAGCCAAGATCGGCTTCATGGTCACTAACATGATAGGGAATGCCTTGTCTTGGGCCACTCCACTGGTAATATCAGGTAGTCCAATTTACCAGACCTTCACACAAGCACTTAAGGACATGTTCGAAAGGCAGGAACTGACATTTCATGCATACAAGTCATTATTGGACGTCAGACAAGGAAATCAAGAGGTCCTAGCCTATCCAGGATCTGGCAAAAAAACATCTCCCGGGAAAATCCATTTGCACTTTTCATTTGGTTTGGTGCATTAAGACTGCTTTAAGCGAGGCTGTTGCGCTGAAGCTAGGAGTCGAACCGTGGTCATTTGGATCAATCCGGTGTGCGATGCTTACCCAAAAATCCACTTGAGACTCCTAAAGGGATTCCTGTGAAATCCCTTGTTAAGAATATATTCTGCAGGAAATATTTAATTACTGCTTTTTAGAGTTAAAAGGTATGCACCTTTTATACGCTGCGTGCAACATTATAGGAAACGCCTCTCCCTTGGGCTATTTTCCAGGTGGTTCATTATCACTCTATGAGAGGCCCATGTCTATAGGGGGAGGGGGAGGAGTAATGCTCCTCCTTCCCCACCCGCCCTGCCACTGGTACCAGGTGGGATTGCACAGTAAAACATTCCATGTCCATCATATATATTCTAGTAGATCCCCTCCTGATCGCTATTATCCGTGCAACACTTGTGAACTGATGTGCCTCCGACACATAAATATAAGCCAAACAATAATAATGAGTAAGTGTGAAGAGTGTGTAGGCTAAATTGGATGGATTAAGGCACACTGAGTTTACAGGCATCTGTCCACGATTTAAAGGAAGGGTCACCAGGATGGGCAGCAGTGTGCTGGGGGTGCCTACGAGAACGTTCCCGATCGGACTGTCTGGGGGGATTACGGGCGCAGCAGCTAAGTTAGGGGTCACCTCGCTAATGTTCTTAGAGCGTGGCCACAGGGATATTGATTTTGTATATTAGCAAAATGTTTAGTGCATTTTTTCTGTGTAGTGTGAGAGGCCGTGGATGTAGAATACTTAAACTTGGATTCCCTCCAATAAATGTAACTACGAACGTATGGGTGTGTGCTTCGTGCCGCTGTGATCCTAAGGGTGAGGTGTGGTGTACAGCACTTAAGACTAGAGAAGGTGCAGATCTGCAGTGCAAACGTTACTGCAGAACATGCAGATTTCTTATGAGCACAGACTTGCACAACTATCTGCATATTTTAGAAATCACCTGGAGATTTTGAAATGTTTGTACAATTTCAATAGAGTTCCCCTCTCTAATTATGGAATGTTCCACTCTGCAGGAGCATGAGAAATATTTCTGTAGATATTCACAGCGTGTTTCGTAGATATGAACTACCCCTGATGAACATCCTGATCGCAAGCAGGAGCTCTTGTCCCTCTTTGGACATGGCAGCATCTGCCAAGATTGCCTCTACTCACTATCTCTTTCTAACTAGGACAATGTATGCTCCTCTCTCTAAAACCTCTCCACCATACAAAGGATCCATGGAAGGAAAGTCTGCAAAGGAATGATTAGCCAGCTGCTAAAAAAGCTCCCCGAAACAGTGTGAGAACCTGTGCCTGTCCAGTGCATCAGCTGCTGAGGTTCAGGCTCCAGTACCCACCTCCAGGAAGCCTCTCCCAAGCTACTGCCAAAGCCGCCATCTTGGAGGGGTGGCTCATGGCATTTACTCTATTGTATTTATCGAAGACCCGGGTCTCCTTTCAAACAAAATGGCTTACAAAGTGGGAAATAAGAAAGAGTGGAGGCAGGACTAGGGTAAGGTGCCTTGACTTGTTGGATTGAGTGATGTGTACTGGGTGCTAAAGGTGTGAAATTGGAATAATATCTCAGGTACATGACCTGGGGGCATAATAATATTTTTCAACATTGACAGTATTTACACATTTAAAAGTAACGTAGCGTGGTGGTTCGTTTGGATAGGGGAGTGGAAGGGTTTAGTGGGCTCCTTCTCTCAGTCCTTCACCGACTCTTTCCTACGGGAGTTCCTTTGTCATCACAGAGAGACAATGCTGTCATGCAGGGGCAAAATGCTTGACAACATCACATGTCTGAGAATAAATGAGTAAATAATGAAATCTGTCCCATTTTCAAGGTTCTCTTTCATGCAACCCAATCTCAATTTCACGATTGGGGCTAAGCCTATTTCGCTGTTGCTTTCAGCTTCTCTGCTGCCTTGTCAACAGGCCTTTGATATTTGAAACCCACCTGCCTGCAGCATCTGCAGTAAATGAGTGACTGAGATCATTTATATACTGCACACTGCAGGACCTTCCACCTCCTGTGTAGCCATCCAATGATTCTAGTGTCTGTAGCCTGCCACTAAATGTTTTTTTTTTGGCACAAAACATCTTGGGAAAACAAATATTCCCTAAGGCATTGAGTGGTACTGAATTTTTCACTATTTTATTGTAAAGATTAGGTTTAAAAAACATCTAGACATTACTAACATTATTAAAGTGGTACCTAAACCAATACAATCAAGTGCATGACTTCCCTAACACACATCTCCATATTACTAAACATTCTCCAATGACAACATGAACAAGTGAAAAATCACAACATTCAAATTGATCCTGGTTAACATTGAAGCACCAATCTCAGAGAAGCAAAGCCTCTGCATGTGCTGGGTGATGTTACAGTACACATTCCTTTCAATACGGTCTACTAGCATGGACCTGTATTTAGCTGTGTCCTATTTTTCTAAATCTATCCTACATGTTTCAAACCTCTATGTTGGTAAAGGGGTTTTCTTCAGGGGCTTGTAAGTTTGAAAAGGTGCAAACGTGATGTGGTTTCCATCATAGGTTGAACAGAAACCTGTGATGTAAGGTACCAATGCAGACATAATTGTAAGAGACTGTGAAAAGGGGCAAGTGGAATTAGTGACTGTCAAACTATTAACGGTATAACTGACGAAAGGTCCTTAAATTATTTCGGATCATACCTTTTCCGGCTCCTGGCACTGCTCAGCAATGTATTTCACTTTAGTTTTATAAACTGGCTTTCATGCTCACCAGATGGACAGTTTGGGAATTAGGTCAAACAAAACTGGCATGCTCCAGCCTCTCAATGTTTGCTGTGGATGTTTGATAGCCTTGCTCCGCAACCTCTCAGCTAGGTTTACGCTACATATATCCAACTAAAATACCTACTTTTTTAGATAGAACACAACTCCAGATAAGCAATGAAAGGCTCATGGACTCAGCAAATGTCTGTTCCTATTCTTGGCACGCATGCCATAGATGGTCTCCACCTTTATGTTTGCTTTTTCAGTGCTATTGCTTGCCTGTGCTTTTTCCAACTGTGTGCAAAATAATTCAGCCATTTTGGATTCACTGCTGCAGGTAAGCTCTTTCTTTTTTTTTATTTGTTACATATTGTATTGGTTTTAAGAATAAAACAACATAGCAGAGAGTAGTAGAAATAGTAGGTTGACACAAAAGTGTAGTACACATGTATCCAATCTGCAGAGAATGATATATCAATGTGTGGAAAGTAGGAATAGTCAAAACAGCCCTTTATCCAACCGTTACCCATTCTTCCAGATATTCACACATTTCTGAGGGCAGCCACGAGTTCTGCACTAGTTATTGATGCCCTGCTTCCAATTAGCCAATATGGATATGTCTCTCACACCCCATTTCATTGCAATATTTTGTTTTGTGGCCACTAAGGCAGTTTCTATTAACGGTTTTTCAAATCTAGAGAAAAGGTACTCATCCCATTTTCCCAGCAAGAGCATCTTGGGATCATCCCCAACATCTCCACCTGTCACCTTTACGCTATGTCTCAGTATTCCATTCCAAAACCTTTGCATCATGGGACATTGCAGATTAAATGGTAATAGTATTTTTACATCTCAGTCAGGGAGAATCTGTGGCTCGCCTGCATTTAAAAAAGAGATCGCTTGCTTGAGCAATATACCATTTAGAGTAATTATAATTTTTCTCTTGGAAGTGCGAGACCGGGTTTTGAACCTCTGTTGCATTGTTTTGCTTCCAGGACAAACGCCCTGAGCAATCCCGCAGGTCAGTATCTTAAATTGAATTAAGCGAATTTTAGCTGAGATGGCCACTCCTCCAGGAAACATCAAGGCTTCTCATCATTCTTCTGATTCAAAAGGGCCAAGACCTGTTACACATTTTGATTTAGGTTTTGACAGGTAGCCTGGAGTAAACAAAAGGGTGGCTTGATACATCATCGAATTTGCTGGAAATTATTTCTTCGTTTAAGTTGGTCTCTAAAGAAGATCGAAGTGTAAGATGATAATTACCTTGAAATTGAGTTTCCATTGCACATTTCAATTGGATTTACAGGAATCTTTGACCGCAGCACGTTTATTTTTTAGCACGATTTTGGAACGAGACCAATACACCATTGATGAGAACATCATTTAAAAACAAGATATTTTTGCCAATCCTTATCTTAAACGGCAAAAATGTTTTTGGTTCTCTGCCAAATCATTATTGTACCAATTTGGTGATCTGAGCGTAATTGTACCAGCCAATCCAATTGCTATGCTGACATCCTCTTTTCACCCATATGACCTGTTTCATGCCCCTCAGTAGTTGTTTAAGCTTTCCTCAACCTTAAATCATCTCTATGGGTGAAACCTGACGATCCAATTACAATCCGTTGTAATATGTGTTGCGGAGAGTCACCATGAAGCCATTCAGTTTCTATCACCAGTTGTGCTGCCCAGTATTATCTTTTACTATCGATAAAACCAATTCTACTATCCCAGACTGAACCATGCAAAGTAGACAGTGCAATTGGGGGATGGGAATACTGCCATGGTAGTTGTCTCAGAATCGGAATCAATTTATTATTTGAACAGTGTTCAGAATGACATATTAATAGCTAGTGAGCGTCATCATTTTAAATAATTTTGCTCTTCCAAGTAAGGATAGGTGTAGGGATGTCCAGAATTGTATGTCTGTTTGAAATGTTGTATTAATTGGTGCAAGGCTATGAGTTAGGAAGTTTGTTATTTCCTTATTAACCATGATACTGAAGTATGTAAATTAATCCTTCACCAACTAAAATCTGACATCTAGTGGGATTGCATGTGGGCCTCCCTGCAGCAGAAATAGGATACACGTGTGCCAATTCATCTGGAAGCCACTGTATCTCCCAAACGTCTGTAAGATTTCTGTAAATTTAGGGCCAGAGTGCAGCAGTTCCATCAGAAATATTAAGAGACCATCTGCGCCCAGAGCTACCCAGTTTTCATGCCTGTTGCCCATAGACAACATCTCCATGTAGGACCTTCTCTAAACCATACCACCCATGGTTCAATAGCCAAGGTGAATGACAACTGAGACAAGGTATAACCCTGTGTCGATCCCCTCTCAAGAGAAAAATATCTGTAAGGCATCCCATTGACCCTCACTGAGGCTATCAGTGTATTATATAATAGTTTCATCAATTTTAGAAAGATCTCCCCAAAAACCCATTATACTTAATACTGCCCATAGAAAATGCCATTGGATAGAGTTCAATGCTTTCTCAAAATCGATCGTCAGTATAGCCAGGTGGCTATGAATAGATGAGGCCTTCTCAATAGCATTGTGGAGCCTGCAGATGTTCATTCTGGTATGTCCCTCTTTAGGAGAGAGCCACATTGATCAGGGTGAATGAGGTCAGGGAGCACCTTCGATAGTCTATTGGCTCAAACTATGGCCAGTACATTTGATTCAACGTTTATCAGTGAGATCTGTCTATAAGAGGTGCAATTTGTGGGGGTGTTTAACTTTTTTGGGGGTAACTACTATTGGTGCTTGTCTCAGATCTGGGGAGAGGTCCACCCCATCCCTACTGGCCCTAAACATTGATGACATATTTTTGGTCACCTTATTGCCCAGTTCTTTCCTTGGCTTAAATGGGGAACCATTGGGACCTGGGGATTTGCTTGATTGAAGGCCAAGAATCCCTTCAGAGATTATTTCTTCAGTAATATCATTATCTACAAGAGTAGTTCTTGTAGATAATGAATGCATTGTTGCCTGCCTCATAAATTCGACCTAGGGATTCTAGATAGGCTCGATGATCCGTATCAGTCATACAATTATGATATTGCATTTTGGTTTAAAGTAGCCGTCTCAGAGTATCCTGCGAGTGGGTTGGTAAGATTTCCCCTTCGAGTCTCAAAGGTTCAGTTTCTAACTTGATGAGATCTTTATACCATTGCTGCTTGATTGCATTAAGAATCAAAATGTCTCCCCCGCTCAGTATTGCTTTGTATTCTTCCAACAATATCTTTGAGTCCTCTACTGATCTGGTAATCAATCCAAAGTGTTCCACTATTTTTTGGTCTAAAGTATGCATACAATTCGGGAGTCCTAAGTAGAGTTTAGTCGACATGAGTTTTTGGGAATAGTGTGTGTTCCTTTTACCAATAATAGCAAAAGAGAGTGATCTGATATACCAAGAGGGAGAATGTTTCTATCCTGTATTCAGTGTATGTCCCTGTGGAGTACAAAAAAGCTATCAAGTATGGACATAGAAAAATGAGCTGCAGAATGAAATGAATAACCTTTTTGTTGAGGGTCAAGTGCATCATTTCTTTCTGGTTTCTCTGAACCAGTCCATCTCACAATCTAATCCATTACTTCTTTAAAATCCCCTCCTATAAACCATAGCTCTGCAGAGAGCAGTGCAAGTGGGGATTGGAGTTCTTGTAACAGATCCATGCCAAGAGGAGGAGGTGCATAGATTCTAATAAACATTGCAGATTCCGCCCAGAATACACCAGTGATTAATAAGTATCTACCGCCAGTATCTTTGATAACATTTGTTAGGTGAAACAGAGTGGATATCCCAATCAACAACATGACCCCTCATGACCTTTAGTAAATTCCATGTGAAGATCCTTAGGATAGTTCAATTTAAGAAAAACTGTGCAATTGTAACCTTGCACATGTGTTTCTTGAAGAAATGCAATATCGACTGTTAAGAAATGGTGCCATACTCCGCTTCAGTGTAATACATAACCATTAACATTTGATGACATGCAGGTAATCCCTCCTCATTTATAATTAGCCATCTCTCCAATAAACATTTGAAGCAGGAGAATTTATTTTTTCTAGTGCATAGTATATCTTTTCTTGAATATTCAGATAATGCATAATTACTACGATAACAATTTAGCCCCACAAAGACATTCCAACTCCTCTCTCCCTATACTACCTGTGGAACTTGGAGTATCTATCATCCGAACTGGTGGCCTAAAAACAGTTAAGTGAGTGAATGGGTGTGTGCACGCTGGCAGAAGATGTCAGTGATTACCATATTTGTTTAGTTTCATGTTCTTAATAAGAAGTCAATATTACCCCAGTTTATGTTTGTGTACCTTCACCAACATGTGATGCTATATTGTTAATAATTGCTTCCCTCAATATGAGTGCTGTTACACAAATAATGTTAGTTCTGTGGCTTCTTCTATATTCTGTTGAGCTTCCAGTTGTGACATTAAAGGAGTAGGAAGATATCGTCCCTTTTCATTAATTAACTTGTTTTTCTGTCTGGACTGATCCCCCCCCCCCGATGCAATTCTATCCATTCCCAGGCTTTCCAAGGATCAATTAAATGACCTAATTTTCCCTCATAGTAGATTTTGAGATTTGCTGCAAAGAATAGAGCATATTGTATGACCAATGCTTGCAGACATTCTAGCTTTCCGTGCCGCTTGTGTTAAATACATGAAAAAGGCTGAAACACCTGTATGGGTTGCTGTTGGTACTCTTGTTCAGAGAGGAATTGCCATAGCATTTTGGTGCTGGACTGCCCATGTGGGCGGGACGAAGACTGATATGCAAATTAATATTTCCCATCTGTGAAAGGTACAGTGAGCAAAAAGCGTGTGCTGCAAACACTCATCTCAGAACAGGTTATCATGCCATGTTCTTTCTGGAGAGGAGCACCTGTTACCTTTTTTGAAATATTTGCAAGGAACTTGGAGTTGTCACCCTGAGTTATCTGGGGGCAACCAGACGTGAACACCCTGCTCACTGTGCTCAGAGAGGCACAGCTTCACCTCTCTGATGAGGCCCAACAAGTCTGAAACACGTGTATGGGGTTGCTGTTGGTACTCTTGTTCAGAGAGGAATTGCCATAGCACTTCAGTGCTGGACTGCCCATGTGGGTGGGACAAAGACTGATATGCAAATGGATATTTCCCATCTGTGAAAGGTATAGTGAGCAAAAAGCGTGTGCTACAAACACTCATCTCAGAACAGGTTATCATGCCATGTTCTTTCTGGAGAGGAGCGCCTGATACCTTTTTTGAAATATTTGCGAGGAACTTGGGTTTGGTCACCCTGAGTTATCTGGGGGCAACCAGACGTAGACTCCCTGCTCATTGCGCTCAGAGAAGCACAGATTCACCTCACTGATGAAGCCCAACAAGTCTGAAACACGTGTATGGGGTTGCTGTTGGTACTCTTGTTCAGAGAGGAATTGCCATAGCATTTTTGTGCTGGTCTGCCCATGTGGGCAGGACAAAGACTGATATGCAAATGGATATTTCCCATCTGTGAAAGGTATAGTGAGCAAAAAGCGTGTGTTACAAACACACATCTCAGAACAGGTTATCATGCCATGTTGTGCCTGCTACCTTTTTGAAATATTTGTTTAAGTGCTTTGGGTGGCACCGCCATCACATCTGCTCTCACATCCTTGTTTCCTCATCTTTCCTTTAGTCATTCTAGGAATTAAGAGTAATCTTCTCTGTTATCAGTCAGAGAGGCTCTTCTCAGTCAGAGAGACTCAGTGTAGAGCTTACTGCAGCACAGCGGCAGCTCTTCAGTTGTAGCTGTTGTGAGCCGACGGTAAAATGGATACCAGTGTTGGGCTGTTATATCACCAAAACCTGTAACATCACAAGCCCAGTCCCGAACATCCGTTCACAACTATGGATTTATTCAGCCCCTATCAGTAGGCATATCAAAAATAAGGCTGTGAGCGGCCCATCTGGTCTTGTTTATAAAGCTCGTAGTCTTTGGTCCGCCAATGGGTAGAAAGCTTGCCCTCATGGCTACAAAGTTCCCCCACGTGGCTGAGGTCTGTGCCAAGTCACAAGTCCTGAAGGTGGAGATCGGCACCAACAGACTTTAAGGCTTTAATCAGAGTAGTGTGTCACCATCACCCATTCCACAGCCGGATGAGCGTATTGAGCTCAGTGTCCGGTTTAGCCACTGCTAGCTAGTTCATATGTTGTGCTGGGCTCCAGCAAGCAGCGCAAGCCAGCTTTACCCCATCTGTGGCTGGACAAGTTTTCTCAATCTGAGTACCATCGGGGTGTTTCTGCAATGAGGTAGGCCACAGCACTTAAGTCTTGTGTCTGGCAGGGAATGAGTATGGTGACTTTCACTAAAGAAATATGTGGATATAGACAATTACTTTGAATACACAAGCAGATCTGAAAGCAGTTACAACCCCTCTAGCCCATGGAGGAGAAATACAACCTGAGGATTCTTGCTGTGTCAAGCCTCTATTTAATTTTGAAGCAGTATCCAAGAATTGCATTCGGACTCTGTTGCAGTCATACAAACTTACTAATGACTTGCTTTATTCCTCTACCGGCTTGTGCTTTAGACTTGCTTTAGAACTCATCTTTTATGACCCAATTTGTAAACAGTTCCTTAGTACAAGATGTGGGCCCAAACAAAATCTATATTAACACCTTTATTGAAAAACAAAATCCAATTTGGATTTCGACTGATTTACAAAACTACCATCCGGTTGCCGGCCTACCATTGGCAGGAAAAATCCTAGTGAATGTAGTCACTGTTCAGTTACAGGAACATGTGGCAAAGGAGGCACTATTGGACTCCTGTTAATCTGGATTCCGGCCAGGATTTGTCAGTTTGGGACGAGCTACTCTGGGTTGCTGATCAGGGGGAGCTGTCACTGCTCGTAATGCGGGACCTCTCTGCGGCTTTCGACACAGTAGATCACTGTGTCTCATTGCGGTGGCTTAGGGAGGTAGGCAATGTTTCAGAACATGCTATTAAATGGTTCAAGTCTTTTCTATCAGACCACCAGCAACAAATGAGAGTTTACATCTGATCCTCTCTCAAGATTGTGGAGTGCCCCAGCGATCCTCCCTATCTCCTTTGCTATTTACATATACCTGAGGCCTCCAATTGATATATTGAGCAGACATAAAGCCAGCTTTCAATCATACAATGATGGCACAAATGTATTTATTAAACTTGGTGACTTGGAGGAGTCCTATCACAGAGTAGGGCAGTGCCTTGATGAGTAAATGAATGTCCTGAAATTGGTTACAATTAAACTCAACAAAAACAGAAGTAGCCCTATTTGGACTAACACATCGTATTGGTCCCGACTAAGGCATTTACCATGCTGGTTTTCTGGGCTCTAAATTGGAATTTGCTTCAGAGATTAAAAATCTTGGTTGCATCTTGCAGGATAACCTGAACTGTGAAGAACAGGCAGGGAAAAAAGTGCAGTGTTTTTTATTCACTAGTCTTATTGCGACACGCCCTTCCGTTTGTCCCTACTGAAGATTGTAATAGTCTGTTAGCAGGTATCCCACAGAAACGTTTACAGCGGCTATAGAGAGCTCAAAATGAGTGATCAGGCTGTCTTTTGGAGTTAGGAAATCCCACCCAATCTCAGCACTACAATGCACGCTCCATTGGTTGCCAGTAGGGGGTCAGAATTAGTTTAAAATTTCTCTGCCTAATTTACAAGTTTAAATACTATGGCTCCATCCTATTTAGCATGTTAAGTGATCAGGTAGACTACTCTCCGGGAACTGCGCTCAGGGTATAAATTGCAGCTTGTGATACCATCTCTGTCTTGTGTCCTCAGAGGAGAAATAAGATTTGCTGTGTATGGGCCAAAGTTTTGGAATAGCCTACCTTAGGAAATTATGAAAAAAGACTATTTCTGCAATTCCGTAAGGATCTTAAGATGTTACGACGTTTATTCATCCCCCTTTTTTGCTGAACTTTTTGCCCAAAATCCTTTGCCGAAAAGAAATCCAAAAAATGGTGGCTCGGGATATATAAGGGGTAGGGTTGGGTGGTGTCGAGGGATAAATAACAGGGGAGGTGGGATTGGGTGGGACAGGACCCCCACCCCCAAATAAAATGTTTTTAAAAAACAATAATTTTTTTGGCATTTTTTGGCAAAAAGTGCTGTGAAACGAAATGGGCAAAGAATGACCACAGAAGAACCCTTAAGACTTAACATGCTGATTCGTCTGCAGGCTTCTTTATATAACCAGAAATTTGCTTATCTCTAATGAACAGCGCCTAGATGCGGTTAGGTCCGTCCAGAGTGCTATATAACTATCCAATACCAGTACAGACACTGATACGCTCAAGTATTGACAAATTTACTTAGGAAAATGAGTTTGTTTTCAGGATATTTGTGGGTTCAGCACGGAGCAGAGACCGAACACATCTACATTTTACAGTTGCACAATAGTGCCTACCCAAGGTATTGTCTTAATCAAAGTACATTTTGGGTACCATATAAAGTTATTTCAAAACTGAGACCACTAACATTAGCTGTCTGCGGAATCCTATACTGTTTCACAACTGGTTATATCAGTTATTCTTGTGTTAATTCTATATACTTTAGTTAAAAGTCCAAAAAAACGCCTTTGCGGTGATCATAAAAGATCAAAATATTACAATTTAAAATGTTAATATAGCTCTTCATGTAGAATCCCTGCTTCTGAGCGCTGTAAAAATAAGTATTATTGTTATTTTTTTATTGAATTAGCTGCGTTAACTCAACTTTTTCAAAACATTTAAAATAATTCAATTACATTTCCAAATTTACGTTACAAAGCAACATTTACACCAATATTTACAGAGCACCACAAAACAGAGGCAAAGAAATAAAATAGAAATGAGCTACCATAAAATAAAACATAACATAAAACAAATCATCTGAAGCAGATTGAACATATTAACACATGGTACATAAAATTCCTATCATAATCGATAGCCACCTCATATAAAAAAAGCAAATTATTTGAGAGACTGTATATGTTCAATGGTGCTCTTACTAGAGACTATCGGGGAGGTGGGATTACATAGAGGTTGTTCGAGCAATCCACAATGTTTAGCATGTGATGATTATATTACCACATGGTGACCTCCTATAAACCGCTGTTTTTCATAGAAGACCTAAACCACCACAGGGGCACTTACAGAATTTAAATTTAAAGCATTCATGAAATTAAACATTGCAACTCGAATGCTCATAACTTTGGATGACCAAATAGTTGGCCATCTGTTTTCCGGAGACATCAGACCAAAATACGTCATATGTTTCCAGAAAACCTTAGCTCTCAAATTCATCAAAGCTGGGCATTCTACTATTACATGCTTTAAAGTTTCTCTGACAGAAATATCCACACAATATCTACAAAAATTCCCTTTTGCATTAATAAAATTCCTCCTTGCCAAAACATCTCTTGTCAAAAACAAGTTTAATCATAGACGTATTAATGATCTCAACTGTGAAAATGGTGCTTTGCACAAATATGATTCTAGCTCTTTAAGTTTTTTCTGTTCAAATGCAAAGCATGAAAATCCTTATAGGTTAGACATATGCTTCTTGTTTCAATCCAGTCCAACCTATATATTGTATACTTGGCTCGGATTCATGATGAGAGTGTCAATGTTCACATCTGCCCTCACCAACATTTTAAGAATGCAAGTTGACCATGATCGAACAAATGCATGTGATGATGACAGCATATAGACAGACATGGTTGCTAAGATGTTGTCAGTTTGAGTATACATTAAACATTTACGGAACAGGGCACATAACCGCCAGTTATATTCAGCAACCAAAGAGGTAAAACCCAACTCATGTCGCAGCCATGGTCCTGGTACACACTGTGGAAGATGTAGAATACCCCTCCAAAATCTTTCCTCTAATTTGTTCAAAAATGATGTCGAGATTATATTTTTGGTCTCCAAACCATAGAGGATCATTGGTATAACTTTCTGTCACCAATACATGATGGCAGATCTAATCGAAAATTTGCCATACTTGTGTAGGACTAACCAGATCTGCGATATGGCTGAGATTAATTTGTGACCAAGCGTCTTTAGTTGTGAATCAACCTACGGCATTCCATCAAATAAGATACCAAGATACAGATAAGTCGATACAACTTCCAAACTCACATCCTTAATCTTCTAATCCAATTTAGCCCTGTTGGTTAATCTAGGAGCATATATCACTATCTGAGTTTTCTTCAGATTGATGACTCTTAAGGCAGACAAAAGGAGTTGCAGGCCTGGCAGAGTTTTTGAAATTAACACCAGGTCGTCCGCATACCATAAAGCCTTGATTGTCACACCATTAATTTTTGGTGAATCCGAACAAACCTGGATAAAGGCCTGCATCACATCATGTATAAAAAAAGGAAAGAGGGTCGAAGCAAGGATACACCTTTGCTTCAACCCTCTCGATATGGAAATTGCTGCAGACAAAAGGCCTATGATTGATAACCTAATGTTTATAGAGGTCGCTGAATGTAGGGCGTGGGTGATGTCACATAAGGTTGTTGGGCACTTCGCAAATAGCAGCTTTCCCATGAGCTTAACTCGAGAAACCTAGTCAAAAGCCAAGTGTAAATCGACAAATGCGAAATACATTGGTTGTTTATTTGATTGTGCCTGTGATTTGAGGGCATTAAGGGTTAAGAAATTAACTACAGTTCCCAACCCAGCAACAAAACCTGTCTGATTCGGATCACGTTGATTATATGCTTGTGACCACCGGGAAAAGTCCCTCAAGACTAGTCTTGAGAAGACCTTTCCCTGTGCATCAAGCAGAGCGATAGGCCGATAGCTTAACAGGGCACCCTGAACAATCAAGGATGATTTCCAAGAAGTCGGTGTTTTCCTGGATCCTAGAATTTGTTGGAAAACATTATTAAGAATGCTAGCCCACCTCGTCGGATTTTGCTTAAACATAAAATTGCTCAAGCCATCCGCTCCTGCAGCACGGGAGGATGACAATTTGTTTATGAGATCTTCTATTATTTTGTCAGAACATTCCAAATGCCAACCCTCTGTGGCTAGAGTCGCATACCTATAATTGTCAAAGTTCTCATCAGCATATAGGTGTAAAAAGTGATCAAGCCATAGGGCTTCGGGAACCCCACTCAGTTGGGCACTGGCTTGTGTTTGGTTAGATGTTTTGTTAAGTAAGGCCCACACTTGGGCAGAGTTTTTGTTATGTACTGATTGCATGAAAGCGTCACCATCAGATTGAAATAGTTTAGCTTTCCTTGCATGGATCCAATTTCGATATCTACACTTGATCGTTTTTTGTGCCTGATCATGTTTACTCAGTGACAATCTAGAGATTGAGTTAAAGAGAGCAAGAGACCTAGGCTCATTAGCCTTCGGTGTGGGCCGCACACCCTTGATACCCACTTCGGGTTAGACAGTTATCTTATATTGTTATATTGATTTCAATCAAACTGTAATTTTTCTCAAATGGTTTTATTTAAACAAAATAATTCCTTATTGTTTCAAAAAATCATAGTAATTGGTTCAACTCCACCAATTAGGCTAGTGCTGAGACTGGGGCAACTAATAACCCTCTGGCTAATGCATTTCGGAACAATTCCTTCTTCAGAGCTGGGTTATAAATGTACTACTAAAGTATTTGCAGTTCAATAATTAAATAATCAATTGTAAATTCAAAGACATAATTTAAACCAAAATGTACAAGAAAACAATAATTCAAGAAGATAGGGCGCCCACAGATATAACACAAATTCTAAGCCTGTAATGATCAGTGCTATGCTATATGCCTTGCACCAATCTCATGCGTTCAGATGTTAGATATTCTCCAGTATGCTCAGGGTGACCCCATATGTGAGAGGCCAAACGTGATCATAAACATTAAGACACCAACTTACTATTGCATCTTCCTATTGCTGCCATGCTCTGCAATGCTATATTCAGGTGCTCGTGTGTTAGTATGTAGATTCTGAATATTCTCACCAGGTGGTGAAAGTACAATGTTGAAGTGCACTTTGAAAACAAACTGCTTTTCACTGATCTGTCTGCCATAACTGTTCCTGTCAGAATGAAAAGCTCCGTGCTCGCTTTGTTTAGAGCTGTTTAGAGCTGTGAAACAAACGGGTGTCACCCATTAAAAGATGTCCTAGTGTACCCTTAACCTACACGTCTCACTGATCTGTGTGGAATGACATTAACGCATGCTAAGTTGTCTAACCTTAGGGCTCGATCGATTGAGCTGTGTGCGGCGTACTGCTGCTGCTTTCGCGAACTGCGGATAGTGGCCGCAGTTCGTTGCGTTGCTATGACAATGCTCGGACACCAATATGGCCACGTGCATACACACGTGTCGGCCATATTGGTGTGGGAACATCACTGTGTGGTAATATATGCCTGAGCTGGGATTTATAATTGGTATGCTAGAATTAGTCAAGATGGCAAGTTAAACACTTACAGGAAGTGATTGTATGCGTTCATATAATATATTGTACTGGTGTGTACATGTACGTGCGGTTAGTAACCCTAATAGGTATGCTAGAATTGGTCAAGATGAAAAGTTGAACACTTTCTGGAAGTGATTGCATGCACTAATATATTATGCCTTACTGATGTGTACATGTGCCGGCTCGTAAACGTGCAGTTAGTTGTATTACCCTAATAGGCAACCAATCACTAAATCTTGATACTCTGATTATTAATATAGGGTGTAGCTACCTATTCAGTCCCTGGACTACTCATAGGGATAAAATCCCTGGGAATATGTATGCCCTAAGTAATATCTAACATTCAATTATTGGATCATGGGATACTCCATCCTTAAAACTCCTTGTCAAAGCCAAAATGAATTATGATAAGGATCAATTCTAATTCAAGTATACAATGTTACAGTGACATTTGAATATTCTACATAATACTCTACATACTGGTCTTTGCTGTACCAAATAGGGCGATGGTAATTGATGGTTGGTGCATGACTCCCTAGAAGTGATATGTCATTAAATGAAATTACACTTCTAATTAATTCTCATGATTACCCAGTATGTGAAATTATACTTCTAATTGATTCTCACACATAGACAAGACAGCAAAAGGAAGCCTTCCTGATCGATCGACTGAAAGCATTGTCCCCACGAGGATTAAATGAAGAATTTGATCTCAATTGCTTTCTATAACAACATTGCTCTGATAACATTCACCATGGCTATCAATTACTTTTGTATAATAACATTGTTCTAACTTTCACCACGGCACATAATGTACGCGCACCAGAACCTTGCTATGTTACTGTGAAATTGTGATAATCAATTAGAAGTGTAATTTCACATACTGGTAATCATGAGAATTAATTAGAAGTGTAATTTCATTTAATGACATATCACTTCTAGGGAGGCATGCACCAACCATCAATTATTATCGCTCTATTTGGTACAGCAAAGATCAGTATGTAGAGTATTATGTAGAATATTCGAACATCACTGTAACATTGTATACTTGAATTAGAATCGATCCTTATCATAATTCATTATGTCTTTGACAAAGAGGTTTAAGGATGGAGGATCCCATGATGCAATAATTGAACATTAGATATTACTTAGGGCATACATATTCCGAGGGATTTTATCCCGATGAGTAGTCCAGGGACTGAATAGGTAGCTACACCCTATATTAATAATCAGAGTATCAAGATTTAGTGATTGGTTGCCTATTAGGGTAATACAACTAACTGCACGTTTACGAGCCGGCACATGTACACATCAGTAAGGCATAATATATTAGTGCATGCAATCACTTCCAGAAAGTGTTCAACTTTTCATCTTGACCAATTCTAGCAAACCTATTAGGGTTACTAACTGCACGTACATGTACACACCAGTACAACATATTATATGAACGCATACAATCCTTCATGTAAGTGTTTAACTTGTCATCTTGACTAATTCTAGCATACCAATTATAAGTCCCAGCTCAGGCATCTATTATCCCACAGTGATGTTCCCACACCAATATGGCCGATGTGTGTGTACTCGCGTGGCCATATTGGTGTCCGAGCGTTGTCATAGCAACGCAACGAACAGCGGCCACTATCCACAGTTCGCGAAAGCAGCAGCAGTACGCCGCACACAGCTCCATCGAGCCCTAAGGTAAGACAATTTAGCATGCGTCAATGTCATGCCATGCCACACAGATCAGTGAGACGTGTATGTTAAGGATACACTCGGACATCTTTTAACGGGCGACACCCGTTTGTTTCACAGCTCTAAACAAAGAGAGCACAGAGATTTTCATTCTCGTACAGGAACAGTTATGGCAGACAGGTCAGTGAAAAGCAGTTTGTTTACAAAGTGCACTTCAACATTGTACTTTCACCACCGGGTGAGAACATTCAGAATCTACATACTAACACACAAGCACCTGAATATAGCAATGCAGAGCATGGCAGCAATAGGAAGACGCACTAGTAAGTTGGTGTCTTAATGTTTATGATCACGTTTGGTCTCTCACATATGGGGTCACTCTGAGCATACTGGAGTATATCTAACATCTGAACGCATGAGATTGGTGCAAGGCATATAGCATAGCACTGATCATTACAGGCTTAGAATGCGTGTTATTTCAGTGAAAACGAAGAGCAGGTGAACTTATTTTTACTCTCTTTTCCTCTTTTATGTGTGTCAAACGTTGTTCTTTATCTGTGGGCACCCTGTCTTCTTGAATTATTGTTTTCGTGTACATTCTGGTTTAAATTATGTCTTTGAATTGACAATTGATTATTGAATGGTTTTTTATCATTTGAATTGCAAATACTTTAGTAGTACCCATATATCCCGGCTCTGGAGAAGGAATTGTTCCGAAATGCATTAGCCAGAGGGTTATTGTTTGCCCCAGTCCCAGCACTAGCCTAATTGGTGTAGTTGAACCAATTACTATGATTTTTTGAAACAATAAGGAAATCTTTTGTTTAAATAAAACCCTTTCAGAAAAATTACAGTTTGAAATCAATATACCAATATAAGATTACTGTCTGACCCGAAGTGGGTATCATGGGTATGCGGCCCACACCGAAGGCTAATGAGCCTAGGTCTCTTACTCTCTTTAAGTAATTTTAGTGCCCTACACGGTGGCACTTTACAGTGGGCTGCACCCTACTAATTACCAGCAAATTTAAGCCAGAAATAAAGAAGACCACAAAGGAATCCAACACAAACAAGCTGTACACTCTTCAAACCCATTTTTAATCTAGAGATTGAGCTCAACTCTCTCCTACAGGCAATCCTAGTTTGTTGTACAATTTGATTGAATCTGTGCTTATGAGGTAGGTGTTGTAAGCCTTTGTCGAAATGAATATTTTGAAAGGAAGACATGATCTCTACATAGGAGACAAACTCAGTCCCACTCAAATTTGGTGTTGCTTCATTTAAAGCATTGAGTGAATTGTTGAAGCAGGTTTTTGCATTATTGACACACAGAGTCTGAGTAGCCCACTGTTGTTTAGGCTCAAACCGCTTATAATACCATTATCAAAATAATGTGAGAAGGTGGTGATCACTGACTGTTTGCTCTATTATTTCAAATTTGGTGACCTTGTGAAATAGTGTTTCAGTCATAAATATATAATCAATGATTGATTTGGACAAGCCTCTTTCCCACGTGTGGTGAGGCGGGATATCTCCCATAAAGGAGCCATTTGCCATACATACATTGTGATCTGCGGCAAACCTAATCCACCTCTCCCTGGCATGGGCCTGAGGTGCTTTGCTCGACCGCAAGCAGTCGAGAATCAAATCCCCAAGCACAATAGTTGCTGTAAGGTTTTGATCTTGGATAACTAGTTCTAAAACACTAGATAGATCTTTGTAAAAGGTGTCATCTGGAAAACAAATCCGATTGCGATATAAATTGATTAAGGCCAGTGACTGAGTGGAGTAAGAAATCTTGACCAATTGTGTGAAATTATTTGGTGATGCCCACTTATTTATGCTCAACCCTCCGCTTGTTTTTACCGCCACCAAAAGGCCTGAAGTAGGTGTCCCCCTTGAGGCTGCCAGCACTGGCAATAAAATAACATCATGATCGTCCCACAGTGGGGCTACCTGCAACCAGGTCTCTTGATGAGCCACTATATCATATTGATTTATGGGATGATTTAAGCCACATTGCAAATGAGTGTGTTCCTGGTGTTCCAACTAACCAACGAAGATACATTTGTAGTATTTTCAATTAGTGGTTATGCTTTTATAAACATTTACTTTCTCATATTGAGGAATTACAGTGGGGCCACAGCATGAACAAGAACAAATGGGATGACATTCTGATTCTGGGATTGGACACTCTTTGCACTCAAGGGATAACTTTCTTTCTTCAATCAGATGTTCGGGGTCCTGTGCAACCAGAAAGCCCATCTTGAACAGCTCCATTTTGGATTTCCAAACTGAATTCAGGACTAAACCTGATTTAATCTACAATCGCACAATGGACACATTTTGGAGACAAATTCAATTTGGTCAATATCACTTGAGGATATATCTTGCAGGTTGTCTACATCTCCAAAGATGTTCAATATACTCGTTCTACATAAGTCATATTTTTCAAAGGGCGCATCTCGGCATTTTACAATGACTGAGTGAGAGTTTTTAAAAGTATTCTTGTGTGCCTGATGACCTGATCTAGCAGTGTCATTTTTATTTATATTTCTGTTTTGAGGGGCTGCTGGGACAGTGCCGACTCTGTGGGGTGGTATATTTGTAGGTTGTAGGCACTCATGGGACGATTAGCATTTCTTGCTTGGCAGACATCCTCTCCCCTAGTAGGCGTGGAATGTTTGGTCATGATGGCTTGGGAGACACGTTGGATTAAATAAGCATCAACTGGTGCTTTGATTGAAGCCATGCGATTTCGTAAGGCATGCTCTTCTGCAAGTGCATTCAGTTTGTTTCGCCCTAGACCCATTTCTGGATGTAAAGTTAATTGGACTTCAGGAGCAAGACTTTGGTTAATTTGCACTGTTCTTTTCACCTCTACTGCTGAATTCTCAATCAAGTTCACAATCTCGGTCAGTATTATTATAAACCAAAATATAAATTCTCAGTGTATTGACCCTTGACGGATCAAGTGTTGAGTTGGCCCGTCCAGCATTTTAAACTCTGCAGTTGGTTTGTCTGAGATAAGCGTTAAACACGCTGAGGTAACTTGGCGGCCTAAATATAAGGCTCGATTTTAAAATCTGTGCAGTGGACGTTTTGTGGGAACGGACAGTAACGGGCATGGACATTTCCCAATTTACCATGCACTTGTTTTAGAAGAATTCCAGTGATGCAAAATTGTCATTTTTATGCTCCCATTAAAGGCAAAATCCATCCCAGCAAAGCAGTGGAAAGTTCCTGGTGGAAAGTTGAGGTGAAAATGCCGAAAGAAACTAATAGACACCGATAATCAATTCCAAAGTGTAACAGGAATCAACTGAAACATTTGCCATAGCAGCTAGTAAAAGGCATGTCAGACAAAGATACCAGCTGAAACAACTTGAAACTGATCAAGAGAAATTAGTTGACCCAATAGGTACTATACCAAAAGGAGGCGGTACACAAAAAGCTCAAACGTCATCGTGTCTAAATATGATTAAAACGGTCGCTCATTGCGCTTTCTGTGTTGTCACAATTGGCACATTGCCATACCAACACCAAACTCGTGTGCACAACACACCGGTGCTGTAACGCATTTTAGCCGGCATTGTTTTTGACCTCAGATCGTAGAAGTGGGCCCCTCGTCCCGGTGTAAATATTAAAATTAGCAGGAGCTACATCTGCCGGCGACCACAACAGCGCCTGGAGTGAAACGCCACTTCTCAACTCTGTGAACGAAAACACTGCCCAAAAACGTGCCCCTTCAATCAGAGACCTGTTTATGCGTGCCTAAAAAAGACTCCAACGGGGATGTGTTTCCTCAGCCTCGCTTAGGCAGGCATTTCCCTTTTATTTACTCTGCTGCTCTTTCAATCCCTGCTCTTTCTCGTCTCAGTCAGTCGAAGTCACGCAGAATGAGGCCAACCTCACGTGTTTATTTTTCTGATTTTCATGGGTAGTTTACTGGCTCCAGGGGGCTAAGACAACTGGGTTACGTGGGCACATGATGCTTTCTGCGGACTTACATGGTTATTTTTGCTGGCCTGGCGTTTGTCTGTGCTTGTTGTTCTGGTCCCCTCGTCCCTCTGGTAGGAGCATTCCATCCGTCCCAAGGGTCCTCTTCGGGGTCTTCTCAGCGGGGAGGAGATGTGCGTCGTGTCCAGCATCACATCTGCTAAGCAGATAAAGGGTAGTGCCTTCATGCAGACGGCAACGCGTGGCCTAGATGCAGCACCTACCAGTTACGGGTGGTGAATTTCTTAATCGGGGTGTGTGTAAATGAGCGACCGAGTATACACAGTGTGCCGGAACTAGCGAAGAAGGTTCCAGGAAAAATGTTCAAAAGCTTTGATGAACATTGTGCATTTTGTAGCACACTTTCTGTGAGAAATTGGGTAAAATGCCACATGTGGCCATCGGTTTTGTAACACATGAAAAAATCCAATAGATGTCAGGTCACAATGCACTGCACATGAGCATTTTCCAAAGTACTTTCAAGATATGGAAAATATGTTCATACTGGCTATGCCCATATGTGTCCATGTTTGTTGCACAATATATGCCAGTATTCCCATATAAGAAAAACATTGTGTTTGCTTTACCCATAATGATACTATAAATAATCATGACCATGTTGGCTCTGCCAATATATGCCTATGGCCCGATGTAAGGACATAACACTGTTGCTTGTGTCCGTAAGAAATGCCATAATGCAGTAAGAAAGCATGTCAAGATCAGCTGCCCCAAAAAGGCCACTATAGCCACGTAAGAACACTCATCATGTTGGCAAGATCCTTATCCTTAATGCAGTAAAAAATGCACAGTAAGAAAACATAACCAGGTTTGCTCCACCAATATAGGCCAGTACGGCCACGTTAGAACACTTATTATGTTAGCTTTACCCTTCATTCTAGTGAGAAACACCATGCTACAGTGAGAAACATGCCCAGACTGGCTTCACCAATGTAGATCAGTGCAGCCACGTAAAGGAAATTCATCATGTTGGCTTTACACTTGAAGCCAGTAAAAATGCCCTGCCATAGTAAGAAAACCTTTCCAGACAGGGTGCACCAATGTAGAGCAGTATGGCCACATAAGAACACTCATCATGTTGGCCCTACCTTTGATACCAGTAAAAATTCTATGATATGATATGTTATTTATAACGCGCTTAATACCCAGAGGTTTATAAGCACGGACCCGGGGATCAAACCTGTGTTGCTTGGTGTCCTCCCACTTCCAAAGCGAGCACGTTGCCACTGAGCTATCCTCCCTATGCCACAGTAAGAACATATGCCCCTACTGTTTTCACCAATGTAAGCCAGGAGAGCCACGTGCATACACTCATCATATTCGCATTACCCGTGATGCCCAGAAAAAGCACCATGCCACAGTAAGACAATATGTCAAGACTAACTCCACCAGTGTAGTCCCCTATGGCCATAGAAGAACACTTATCAAGTGGGCTTTACCCTTGATGCCAGTAAAAAAGCCATGTCTCAGTAAGAAAACATATCCTGACTGGCTGGACCAATGTCGACCAGTACAGACACAAAAGAACACTAATCATGTTGTCTTTATCCTTTATGCCAATGAAAAATGGCACACCACAGAAAGAAAATGTGTCTAGACTAACTGTACCAATGCAGACAACTACTACCACGTAAGACCACTTTTCATGTTGGCGTTACCCTTGATGTCAGTACAAATGGCCATGCCACACTGAGAAAATATGTGCATACTGGCTGCTGCTGCACCAGTTTAGCCCCCAACCCATCACAAAGATGCCTGATGCGCGCCAGCACACACACAAGCATGTGCATTCATATAGCATAATTAGCATACACTTTCACGCATGCAGCCATAAAACACACATTCACATGCGCATCCAAACTACACACATTCTCTCATTGGTGGGCACACTTACAGACACAAACGCTCACATGCACACATATACACATGCATTCATACATACATACATACATGTTATTGTGTCTTACCTGATACCTGGGGCCAGAATACAAATGCTGCCTCAGTTCTGCCTGTCCCAATTACTCTCCGGCTCCCATGCAGTATGCAACAGGAAACAGGCAGCCGGGAGCATGTCTTTGCTGCTTCACACGAGCAGTGGAGCTGGAGCTCCTCCATCTCGCAGGCTCTAGGTCTCTGAACGTGTGTGGAGGTGCAGGAGCATCCCCTATCCACATTCGACCCTGCAGTTCCCCAGCCTGCATTCCGAATGGGGCGTGCAATGCAAAAGGCCCCTGGCTTTGCGTGGTCCATTGGGCATGGGCGCCTGGTACCAAACTGTCAAAGGGAAACAATGCTTTGCTGTACAGTTAAAGCCAGCCCAGGCGCACTTGGCCGCCACACCCCAAACTCAGCCATCCCGGGTCCTGTACTGTGATATCTGTGACATGGAACGATCTTGCTACCTCGGCGGCCCCCCCAATCCATTCCCTCTCCTCTTCAACAACCCCCCCCACCTGAAATAACACACAGACACCATAATTTGTGGATGTATAGGCCGCAGTTGCTTTAATAAGCAGGAGGTAGCTTACAGGTGCTCCGTTAGTTGAATTTGGCAGAACTGCTCAGGATATTCTACTCTGAGCAGCACCCCTTTACATTCCCCACTTGTTGGCGAGTAGCATTCGTGGAGCGGAACTGACACCGTTATTTTTTACTTTACTTTACTTTCCCACTTTTCTTCTCGTGAGCCAACTTGTTGGCGAGCAGCATCCGTGGAGCGGAACTGACCCTGTTACTTTTTACTTTACTTTACTTTCCCACTTTTCTTCTTGTGAGCCAACTTGTTGGCGAGCAGCATCCGTAGAGCGGAACTGACGCCGTTACTTTACACTTTACTTTACTTTCCCACTTTTCTTCTCGTGAGCCAACTTGCTGGCGAGCAGCATCCGTTAAGCAGAACTGACGCCGTTACTTTAATCCACATTTTCCGACGGCTTTACTTTGCCGGTGCCCCTTTTTCCACTTTCCCAGGTGCAGGATCGCTAAGTTTCTTCTCACCCCTGTTGTCTGCCCCCCCCCCCTTTCTCCCTGTAGGCCAGGTGTAAGTGTTCTAAGCTTTCCCTTTACCCACCCCTTCGTACCCCGACCCCCAGCTTCTTCCAGGTCCCTATGTTATTCCTCGCCCCCCTCTCCCATCCCCCAGTACCTACCTCTGCCTTTTCCACCCGGTCTCCATGGCCACTCCTCGCTCCCCTTTAATTGTGTGACTTACGCTCTTGCATGCCCCCCTTAGATTTCCTGTTCTCCCTCGTTCCACCTTCTCTTACCGCCGTTGTCTGCCCCTCGCTCCCCTGGGGTTCTCCCCCCACACCAGACTGCCCTCCCCCTGGCCCCCGACCACTAGTCCTCTGCCAACTGACGTGGCTGCGCCTGTTTTTTGCGTACATGTGTCCCCTTCCCCCCTTTTGACTACTTGGATTCCCTTGCGCCCTGTTTCCTTGTGCCTGCCAGGCCCTACCTTCAGTTGCGTATCCCTTCGCCTCCAACCTGTATCCTTGCACCTCTCCGCCTCCCACTCCTCCCCACCACCCCACATCTCCCTCCCCCGTGGCTTGCTGAGTTAAGCACTCCGCTGCCGTCAAACTCGGCTACTGCCGGTCCCTTGTGGATTCCAGCAGGCCTACCAGCCTGGAGCACCATGTACCTCCACTGCGACAATCCTGCAGAAAAATTCCAAACACATATTAATACATTTCATCAAATAACATTTCCTGTGCCTATCTGTCTGGTGGGCGGGTGGGACCTTTCTTGCTCCGTGTGGTCGGAAAATGAGGCTGCCTCCCCCTCTTTCCTGTCCCTTTAAGCTGTGCAAAGGGGATGTCCTGGCCCAAACCCCCCCGCCCTTACCCGCCTCTTCCTCACACCGTGTCTCCCCCAGCCCCTAACTGAAGCTTGGCACCCCCAGGTCGGGGAGGGAGCCCCTCCCCCTCTCCCTGTCTGACCTGTAGCTGTAGGGGGGATGGAATCCCTTCGTACTCCCCGGAATGGCTGGTTGGGGGTTGTCGGCTATGGCCGTGTTCTGGCTTCAGCCCTCACTTTGTTCGGTGCATCCATGGGCTTTCTCAGCTGCTTGTTGCAGTTGCAGGAATTCTCAAGAGTGGAGAGAGTGCCTGTGTGCAGTTAACAGTGTGGGCAGCCAGGCGACAGCTTTTGTTTGCACTGCAGCGTGCGTTCCCTTTGTTTCCCTTGGGAGCTGGATCAGGTGAAAAGTCCTGCAATGTGACTTACGTTATTCACGTGTTCTATGTGATTCCTACCTGAATCTCGTCTGTAAAAGACGGTCCCCGTCACGGAGTGCCCACGGAGAAGAGTGGAGGGAGTGCATGAGGGCAGTTAACAGCAGTTAAATGGCAGGTTAGGGCAGGCAACTGGAGCCCTGCCTATAACCTACGTAGTAAATCAGCTTCTGAGATGCCTAAAAACCTAAATGACATGCTGTGTTCTAGAGCTCACGCAAATGTAATTACAGTGAGGCTGTCAATCTTAGTTTGAGTACATATGCAGCATTGACAGTACCCAGTGATAATGGGCTTAGTCTGCCAGCCCGCTCCTCGGACAGTACTACTTCGGCACATGAATTAAGGCGTATGCAGAGTGCCCTGAAAACACCTGGATCAAGAATTACTAATTTCTTTACAAAAAAAGGGCTCCAGTACCGAAAATAAAAAATAAGCCTGGAAAGGATGGGGAGTCTAATAGATTGAATTGTGTGATAGAGGAGATGGAGGATGGAATCCTTGTACCATCAGCCCAAAGTATTGTGGCAGAGGCGGTGTGTGATGCAAGGGAAGAGTCTAGTGATTTAAGTTCCTCCTCCTCAATACTATCGCGCTCTGGCACCAGTGGAGTAACTTTGCTGAAAATGTTGGGGGGGGGGACATGTCAACTGAAGGAAAGGGGTGGGGTGGAAGAAGGGCGGATGTGGCTCTAAGGGATTGTTTCGCAGAAATTGTTCGTAACAATTTCAATGAATGGCAGATTTGACCGAATTCGGTCACAACCATTAGTTCGAAGCTGAAGATACCAAACATGAAGAGCAGGGGTTGTGTGGGTGTCTTCTATCCCACATGTTTGGTTTTTTCGGCTTCGGGGATTGCAGGGGTATCCCCCGCTGCCTTAACATTGGAGGCGGGGGACCCCAACAAAAAAAAAGAAATAAGAAAAAGGGACCCTGCAGAGTCAGATCCGAACCCGCATTAGAGGGATGGACGCCACAGAGCACAGGAGAGGCGGCGGATGGAGAAAGGTAAGTAGTGGGGTTTGTGGGTGTACTGGTAGTTTGGGGCGACATGGGTTTGGTTTTTTGTACTGGGATGAAAACGTATTCACAGCAAAAATGACTATGGTCAAATAACCCAAATCCATGAGGGATAACACTAAACTAATACACCACAAGAGTCCATTGCAGACACGCTTCTATACCTTTCATAAGACTGGTGGCGTACAATTAAAATTCAATTGGGCCCCACAACATCTTCAGCCGGGCCTGTCATGCACCCAGTGACACAACATAACATTCACAAACTTCATTCCACACCGAGCATACAAACAATACATTATTTATCATTTATTCAGACACAAAAGTCAACACACGTACGCTTGCACACACACTCACACACAAATGCACCCAGCACCTCCATTGACATACACTTTGTGCACACAAGATTTATATGTACAGAAACAAGAACACATGGAAACAGTGGCGCAACGTACATTTATCAGACCAGGTTTTATCACCCCCTGATCATTGAACATTTGGGCTACTTTGACTTGACCTAGATGAACTATAAAGCCGTGGCAGAAAGGAACAGATTCACTGTAATGTCAGCAATTCCTTTGATTTTTCCATTCATTCAAAGGCAGAAGCCATCGATTAATGCATTGCAGTGAGTGACCAAGAATACTTGGCAGAGATTTTTAAATGCCATATATCTCCAAACCTGTACCTTATATGTGTACGTGCTGATAGATTTTTTCTCCCAGATTCTGACTGATTAAAATTAAGGTATGTTTTCCTATGTTGAAATTTCTCCAAGCACTGGAGTACAAAGCGGGAGAGGCAGGGGTGGGGGGGGGGGCAAGCTGCCCCCATGGCTCATTTATGAGTAAGTGTATAAAGGAGGGTAAGTCCCAATTTTTTGTTAAAGGGGGATTGAGCTGAAAACGGGACTTGGTTCTGGAGGGAAAACAAAGGAACACAAGCTCAATTACCCCTCTTTTCGTCCGCCTTGCAAGGGAACAGGGGCAGAGGGATTTTTTGATAGATATATTTCTTATCTATCTAGGAGTCGCATAGAAGTATTTCATTATTCAGAGAGCAGTCAAAGTAAAAACACAAATTTTAATAGTTTAAGTTATACACTTTTGTAAGTAGTCGGTGCTTTCCACAAGGCACCTCCAGACCTAGAAAGAAATACATGAAATTAAAAAGTCCAGCAAAAACACACACATATTCTGCTTGTGGTGTCTAGGGTTAGTAAAGTGATAATTCTGATAAGACACTTTGTCAATTTAATTGTTTCTTGTTCAGTTTGGGGAAACCAAGACGTTAAATGTACAGCATAAAAATTTTAACGCTGCAAAAAACAATTATTTTAGTGTCAGGATGTCTACATATGTTTCGGCACACAGTTTGCATCAACACCATCCCTGGTGTTCTGCTGTTTTAATTGTGGCCCTCTTCAGGACAGGATGTTGTTTTTCAAAATGACAAAAGTTCAGAAAACCCCATGTATTCACGCTATTTTCCAGTGCTGTAAGGAATGGAAATATGGAATTTGTGTTAGTGTTGCGTCCAGAACTCGACTTACATTAAAAACTCTTCTGGTAAAAGTTTGTGCGACATGGATACAAACTTCTCCACATTCCCACTTGCCACTGACCTTTATATGCTTTTGTAGTCGGACTCAAGATTTTTAGTTTTATTTATAGCGACAGGTGGATTCACTGCTATGCCCTGTATGTCGTCATACAGTGGATTGCTTTTATCTTGTTTGGGCTTAGTAGTTGGTCCTTTCGTCGAAATAATTCAGACTTTCAAACCTACGGACACAATTCATATATTGAAATTTCGACGAATCGTTATTGCGTTTGTACATATTGATATTTCCAAGCACAAGAGTCATCTTCATTATTTACTGACCTGATGGTTTTATCGAAGTCATGTAATCCAGTTTGACACTGGTTGTCTTTGCAATTACACGTTTCCCCTGTATGTAATTTCCTAGGCTTACCTTCTTTTTCTATTCAAAAGACCTGTATGGACAGATGGAATAGAACCTACGTTAGGAGAAAAAATCTCCACATTAGCTGTAATATGCTGTTCTCAGCTTCTTCGTTAGCGTGATTTCGTTGTTGTTTTTAAGTTTCGAATCTTCAGCGTTTTAGTTTTGTTTACCTTCTGAATGATTCAGTAGGACGATCTTTTCTCATCGCAGTGCAGCTCCTCTCAGTTTCGGCGCGGGAAAACCAACTCGTTTGAATTTGGTGCTGCGAGAGAGGGGATTATATTACTTCCGTGTTTGCATGTCAGATGACTGCCACGTACATGTTTCAAAAAACGCCTATTTCTTTCTTGGTGGCACATGCGGCCATCTTGGAGAGTGTGAGCAAGATGGTGGATGCTCTTTAGTTTAGAGGTCTCGATGATATGTGATTGTATTTTGTTCATCGGAGTGAAACGAAATGATACATGAACATACATGGACAGTGTTTTCATACGGTACAGCCCGTGTGTTTGTTGTGGTAGAAAAAATATCTGGAAAAAAGGCCATACAGACTCAAGGTGTTCTCCTCAGAAAAAAAATCCCCACTCAACTGATGAATTAAGACCATTTTTCACTGTATACAAGTCAAAAATCCACTTCTGTTCACATTTGCGCAGATGGGGACCAATTCTGCACTGGTCCATTCCAGTTCCGCGTCTGCATCCGTTGTGGGGCTTGGGTTCGATTGCGGCCTCCTTGTGCCCTCCCTTGAAAAAACTGTTGTCTCTGGTTTTTGCCTCCCCTTGGTGCGTTGGTGTTGGTGCTGTTGTCAGAGTCACTACTTGTAGTACTATTGGTAGTGTTCGAGAAAGTAACATATTGTTTCCTTTGGTATCCGTTTCTTCCTCTCAGTGGTCCTGTTTTGTTGATGTTGTCGTAGTATGTTTCGACAAGGTTTGCCCACTCACGAAAAATATGAAAAGTATAAAATTGAAAGAAAGAGTCTGGCAACTTAGATCATTCACAAACTGCAACTCACAATGGGTAGTATATGCGATCCAATGCCCATGCCAACTTCTGTATATTGGGAAGACAAAAAGACACATTAAAATACGCATAGGAGAACATCGGACTAACATCAGAAATCAAACACCTAATAAACCCCTTGTTGCCCACTATCTCCTACTAAAACATAAACCATGTGACATATTCTGGTTTATCATTCAAACAGTTCAAATTTCGAACAGAGGTGGAGACCGCGACTTGGCTCTGCGCAAATGTGAACAGAAGTGGATTTTTGACTTGGATACAGTGAAAAATGTTCTTAATTCATCAGTTGAGTGGGGAATTTTTTTCTGAGGAGAACACCTTGAGTCTGTATGGCCTTTTTTCCAGATATTATTTCTACCAAATTGACAAAGTGTCTTATCAGAATTGTCACTTTACTAACCCTAGACACCACGAGCAGAATATGTGTGTGTTTTTGCTGGACTTTTTAATTTCATGTATTTCTTTCTAAGTCTGGAGTTGCCTTGTGGAAAGCACCGACTACTTACAAAAGTGTATAACTTAAACTATTAAAATTTGTGTTTTTACTTTGGCTGCTCTTTGAATAATGAAATACTTCTATGCGACTCCTAGATAGATAAGAAATATATCTATCAAAAAATCCCTCTGTCCCTGTTCCCTTGCAAGGCGGACGAAAAGAGGGGTAATTGAGCTTGTGTTCCTTTGTTTTCCCTCTTTTATGAGCAAGACTTGGACATTTGTCAGTGGGACAGCTCTCCTTTTCGGCACCTCAAAGAGGGTGCCCAACGGGAAAGGTGTCCCGCTGGTAAGATAATGTGTGCCAAGCAATTCCTGCTCAGCACGCTCATTGTCCGGGCAGTAGGACACCTAGACCGTTCCGAAAGGTTGAGGTGTCCCGCTGCCAGGACAATGCCCCACAGAACTCTGAGCAGCAGAGGGTCCTCACGTTGCTCTGTGTCAAAATAACATTACAATGTGAGCTATTAGGCACTGATGGGAGGGAGGGGGGTACTATTAGCAGGGACATTTGTCCTATTAGAAATGTGAATCGGAGGGAGTGATCAGAAGTGAGAAGGGTGCATAATGCTGCATGCTTTATGAAATAATGACAATGGCTTTAAAACCATTTTAAAGCCATTGCCATTATTTCATAAATCATGCAGCTTTAAAACCCAAGGGGATGTGTTAGGCTCATATTAATCTGCATGATTCTATTGTGACTTTGCATGCAGGATGGGGAGAATAAAACTAAAGCCATACTCTCATTGCTGAACATATTTCTATGACAATGTTTATAGTGTATGTTTAGTTTACTATGAAGGCTAGTGTATTATGCAATGTGGTTTTCTTCCAAGGCATTTCTATAAATAATAATTTAAGCACATGAAATGTAAATGAAAACCTTCATAAATATCTATATCAACTAAACCTCGGTAGATGTGCACAGTTGATAAATTGTCCACATCCCAGTTTCATTATTTAACCAAAGTGTGTGATCCTGGGCAAATATTTTAATCACATTGGCCCTCATTACAACCCCGGCGCTAAACCATGGCGCTATTAGCACCATGGTTAGTGCCGGTGTTGTAACGAGTCCGCCATGGTGGAATGGGGAAATACCGCCCCATTCCAAGGTTGGCGGGGTGGTAATTCCCCATGCCGCCATGGCCCTTCCCCATTCCCATTTTGCCCCATAGGGCTCAATGGGACTGGGGAAGGCGCTAATTACGGCACCGTAAATTACGGTGCCGTAATTAGCTCCTAGGTCCCTTTGCGGGTTGGTTTTTTAACGCCTGCTAAAAGCAGGCGTTAAAGTGCCACCCGCAAAGGGACCTCGTAATCAGGCGTTAAGGGTTTAACGGCGCCGACACCTTTTACGGCGCCGTTAACCCCTTAATGCCTCTACAGCTATGTAACTGATTTTGATTCACTTCAAAGCTTATGTTAATATCTCATGATATTATAATTTAAAGAATCCTAATGACTATAGAGTTTCTCCATATATAACAATAGTGCAATTTAGGTATTTTGCACCTTTAAGTTATTTGCCACTTGGTGTATTTATGGCAACTTATTCTAAAGTCACTTCGATGTGGCCTCCAAGTATCAAAGACTGATGATGCTCCTTGCAATGTCCTTTTCTGTGAAGGCACTTGTGTTGGTGCAATCCATATGCTAATTAGGAGGTTTCCATGTATTTTACCCCATAGGGCTTGGGCAGTGCTCTAATAGATGAGTTTGCTGCATCTGAAATGAACCTGCAGTTGTATTTTTTTTGTTATGTGTTAAGATGCCATCTACCACTAATGTTACCAAAAAAGTAGATTGGGGCAGGGGTGGGCGGATTGGGGGAGCGAATGAGACCATGTGGAATTGCACGCACTGCGTTTCGTCGCTCCCTCCCCCGCTCTTACAATGTTGGGCACTTCCCTGCTTAGTTTGGTCAGTGAAGCAGTTTTTGGAGGCCTGTAACCTGAAACATGACACAGTCACCCATTGACTAATTTGCACCAAACCATCCTGTAAAAGAGTATACATAACTCGAAATACTTTTTGCCAGTTTGGTGAAGAATATTTCTGGCGGCAGTGGAAAGAATGATATGTGGGCTCCCAAAAGATTGCATTTAACACAACATCCCATACGGTTCCTAATGCGCACCTAGTGCAAAAACTGCGTAACAAAATTTCACCATGTTTCAAAGGCATGTAGCACTCAGCTTCATTTCATACAATTTGCAGAGTATGACAGTTTTGGGTCACAGGTATTCACATCTTGACTTTTTCCACTGTAGTCAGGGAGGGCGCACCTTCCGCCAACTTCATTTTGAAATACGAATGGTGGTGTTTAGTAGCACCTGAAAATTGCCAAGTCTCATTTTAGATGCATCGCAGAGCTGTGGCTTGCCACAGAGAATGCAACATTTGTTATTGCTAGGGTGTCTTCATACTTGGGACCTTAATGTGTACTGTGAGCTCTACTCACATTGTCCAAATGTGACCTGGGCCCTCACTAGGGTCAGCCCGCAGCCCAGCCACCCAACAAACAAACACAAAAACATTATTATTTTTAAAACGTACCCCTGATATGCTTTCAAATGCAACAAGGGCCACGTCTCAAGTTACACCAACCTAAGCTCTTCGCGCTTATGCGCCTCAAGACAGAAACTAGGAAGCTGAATGAGCTTCCTAGTTCTTGTCTTATGTGTCACGCGAACGCATGAACGCAAAGCCATAAAGCAACGCTCTGTGTCGTGGCCCGCGGAAGTGCTGCTGCTAGCGTGACAGCACATGCGCCGGGCCTCGCACCACCTAGTTCAGCTCCCTGGCTCCTGACTTTGAGTCAGGCCAGCCAGCATGAGGAACTGAGTGACGCGGGGCATCCAGGCCCCCAATAAAATGTAGCGTGGCCGCCAGGCAGCTCAGCATTATGTAATGAGACAGGGCAAGCCTTGCTGGGCACCCCAGCTGGGCTCACACTGTCCAGTTACATAATTGATGAGTGCAGCCCCCATGCCCTCCCTCCAAAAGATGTGGGGGACAAAAGGGCATGCCACAGAGGTTGGAGGTACAAACCCCCCCTATAATTACGCCCATGTCTGGCACGCCTTTTTCCCTCACTGACTTTCTGTCAAAAGCTTCAATCAGTTCGGATATATCTAGTCTTACTCCTAATTTGTCTCATCTGCATCACACCCTTAGAGACGCTGATGAACAGATCCGTCCTACTGCTCCCCGCATTTCCGCTCTTGATGTGGTTCTTGGCTCGGTTGTTACTCTATATGACAACATTAGAGATTAAGTTAAACCACACACCTTAATCCTAAATAAAATTAGAGTTACGCTAGAATCTGTGGAATACGCTCTATTAATGGATACTCATTCAAATGGGTTATAGGTGCGAGAACAATAGGATGCTCCAAATGACAACGACTGTATAGACCTTGGGGTGACAGAGAAGGCTAATGAGAACGAATTAGGGAAAATGGTGAATAAATGTACTGATCTAGAAATCGTAATTACCCATCCGCTTGTCCCTAATTGTATTACATCTAAGCCATTGAACGATGATAAGGACAAGAAACAACATCATCAAAATCAAACTCAATAAAAAAATAAACAAAAGAAAAAGGGCCCTAAGGGTGCAAGTTCAAGGAAATTCCTAAGATCACTTCATAACATGGAAGAGGAAGCTGTTAAGGCTCATGACGCACGGGAGAAGGTGAAGCTCATACAAGCTTATTCACAAGCTCTAAAGTTGGGGAGCAGGTCTGTGGCACCGAACTAGAAAAAAGTGTGCAAGTCACTTCACCCCTATGTGCCTCCTCCCGCTTCCGCTCCTTTCAGCTCCTAGCCCCCTGCAATGGAACTCCTTAGCTCTCTCAATCCGCTCTATTCCTACCTTTTCCTCCTTCCTCACTTCTCTGAAATCTCTCCTTCTCCATTCCCCTCCATGAATCCTTCCCCACCTCTCATTCTCTCCCCTTCCCTTGAATCTCCCCTATGATCCTCTCTACCCTCCCCCTTGCCCCTTTTCCTCCCGCTTTTTCGCCCTTATCCCCCTTCCGCTTCTCTCCTCCTACCCTTCCTCACGCCTTCCTTATTCCCCTACAGTTTAATTGCTCTACCTACTGTTTTATTGGTTCGATTCATGTTTGTTTATTGCTTCTACTGTTATAATGTTCTATGTATTCTGTTGTTATAATGTTAAGCGCTTTGGATGAAAGCGCTATATAAACAAATAAATACAAATACAAACACTTTGACAAAAGGCATTGGGGTAAGACAAAAATCACAAACCCTTTTGATAAGTAATCCCCAAAGTAAGACTTTGGATGGGGAATAGTACACAAATCCATGGGCACTAATTGGGATTCTCCAAAAACTGGAGTCCAGAACTGGTAGAAGGAGTGGTAAATGTGAATGAGAATGTACAAATGGCAATTGGGGTCGGAACGGTCTCATTTCCAGACAACTCTACGCAGTGTGTAAATAGGTATCCCTTAATTAATGGAGCACACACTCAGCAACCTTTGAACACTTTTAGCACCTGGTTTCATCATAAGCAATAGAGTACTTATTCACATTTGATCTTTGAATATGTTCTTAAAAAAGGGGAGCAGATTGTGCAAAATCATTCGAATATGTAGGCTTTGCTAAACGAGATCCCTTGCCTGAGGCCGATTAGTACCAAAGACAATGAACTGGTGGACATTTTTGATCCAGTAAAAACAGATATTGTTGCCCTTAAAATTCCAACAAAGATAGTATGGGTCATTACGACCCTGGCGCTAAGGGGTTAACGGCGCCGTAAAAGGCTGCGGCGCCGTTAACCCCTTAGCGCCTAATTACGAGGTCCCTTTGCGGGACCCGAACTGAATGGCTGGTCTGGACCAGCCGTTAAAGTAGGGACCCGCAAAGGGACCTTCGAGGTAATTACGGTACCGCAATTTGCGGTACCGTAATTACCGCCTTCCCCAGTCCCATTGAGCCCTATGGGGCAAAAATGGGAATGGGGAAGGGCCAATGTTCAATGGGGAATTACCGCCCTGCCAACCTTGGAATGGGGTGGTAATTCCCCATTGAACATTGGCGGACTCGTTACAACACCGGCAGTAGCCATGGTGATAATAGCGCCATGGGTTACCGCCAGTGTTGTAATGAGGGCCAGTGTCCGTTATGATAATGTCTGAAATAGAAGCCTTTAGGCAGATGAGATATGATGTGATTCCCAGTAACAACCCTAAGGAAAGTGTATGATGCGCAAGTAGTACGAAAATTACTGCTTCTTTTCATAACAACTATGGTACTGATCTTAAAATCTCCTGTTCTGGGTATGGGGGATTACATCGTAAGGTTCAGGATGTTCAGCCAGCGTGGATTGGATTACAAGGAGGGCTAAACATTCAAGAGAAACATTATCTTTAGTTGTAGGAGCTCATACTTCTTTTTGTTGTGGGATGTGAGGGGTTTTGAAAAATTGACAGAAAATGTCGCGCTATGTGCTAATTTGGGAACTTTCACAATCATTTTTCTCCAAGAGGTTCAGATGTGTCAATATATTGGGAAGGCTTCAAGAGTATTCAACAAGCAGTCACATTCATTAACAAAGGTTGGGCATCCGAAGACCTTATAATTGCGTTAAAAAAATATTTTCAGATACAGAAGATTGTGAATGATTTTACAGGGATTTAAGTGCCACGAGCAATGGCCATAGAAGGTAGTTAAAAGAGATCTATTCTCCTAATCAATATCTATTGGAACACCTCCCATTCCACCATAGAAGCAATAGTTGAAGAATTGGATCACCCGTTGGAGGTTCATGTAGGTGATCTGTCAATAGAAGAAAGTGTAATCAGGGGAGATTTTGATTCCATGTGTTTGGTACTACCATCTGATTTCCAAACCAAACTTAAGAGTGAAGATTCATATAGAAAATATAAAAGTCTATGTGGTGTCAAATGGAATATCTGTAAGAGAAAGTGGGGAATTATCGTGATGAATGGGAATATAGAGGGAGATGTCCCCTAGTGAACATACCTGGCAAAGGGGTGACAAGTCAGCTGGAATGGGTTATATTTGGTGACAGAATCCCCTGTGAAAACAAACCTCTGCATTGAGATATCGCAATTAAGCAATCATAGTATGCTTATTCTTAAAGTAAAGTGGCACTGGCAAAAAGCGATATAAACCGCAGAATTTAAATTAATACTAAGTTCAAACAAAACTACTAACCAAGAAATGGCAATATTTTTAATAATCACATTATGTTCATTTTTTAACAAAACGATATTAAAGGAAAAAAGTAGAAGAGCTCAATGCAGAGAAATTCCCACTTTTTATTAATGAAGGAATGAACGGTCTCCCAAAAAGCCCAACATGCAGATCATCATGGTCCATGCATACAATCATCAGCTTCAACTTAAGAAAGAGGAGTTACGTAGGGGGATCCGGTTGTTGAGTAGGTCCACCCTCTTATGCCCTAGTGATTTGGAAATAATTGATAAATTATTCCAGGACTATAAAAATTGGTTAAAGGGTAATCATCATCTCTTATTACAAAGGGATGGCGAGTGTATGCTATTCACTATTCTAAAGAAAAATAGTGTGAATTGTTGGTCACTGATCCGGAGTGCGGATCATAAGCAGAGGGAAGAACAACTAGATATTATCAGTGAAGATAGGTGGAAGCCCACTTTGCCTCGTTGTACATGATGTTCAGCTGAAGGTGACTCAACATCCTTTGCAGGGTGGATCCTGGGCTGTTGACATGAGCTATGAAATCGATTTAGAATTGATTCACAAATCCCCACAATCTTGGGCACCAGGCCCAAATAAGCTTAGACACATAAGTCCCTCCGAATTATGGGCCTCAATTCTCTCACTGTTATATAACAATATTCTATCGTCAAAGTTCACTCCTGCTACGTGGAAATGAAAAGAAAGTCATCCACTGAAGGAAGGTGAAGGGCCTGGAGAACGTTCATTGCCATTGTTGTGAGACAAGGGCTTTGGCAAGCACTTCAAGACTGAGGCAGGATCTTCAGGTGTCACAAAAAAGTATGCTTTGTCTTTATACATGATTTTTAAGTGTGGCTGAAAAGTGCATGGTGTATTTTAATTCACGTTTCCTGATCTTCTACTTGATAGAAGCACAATTCTGCTGAGCATCATGAGTGCGGAAGGTAAAGTATTGTAGATCTCTCTAGCTCTCCAACACTCCTCCGCAAAAACCAGATCGTAATCCCAGAAATTCAACAAGTGCGTGATTACAGGGCGAGTACAATTACCTACCCTAGGTGGTGGTGCCAGTGGCGTGTGGGCGTGCTCAACCAGGAACTGAGAGGAGTAGGGAGGGTTCTGAAGGACATCCTTTACAAATGCTTCAATGGAAGTTTCCATACTACATATATTGGCTGATTCTAGTAAACCATGAATGCAAAGGTTCTTTCTTTGCGATCTAATTTCCAAATCTTCATTCTTGGCTTGGACTGCTTAAATGCATGTGTTAGATGGTTCATCTTGGTTTGAATGCGCTTTCACCACTATCCAAACTACTTACTCGATTCTCCATCTAAATCCTGCCACTTTCTTTATCCAATTGGGGCCGATGCATGTTCACCTTGAAGACGAGATTACGAAACTTCTGGCCCATTGCTTCATAACCCAACTTCCTTTGTGCCAAAGTGACTGTGGTGTCTGATACTGAAGTAGAGGCATTGGTGGCATTGGAGTATTTGGATTGCAGTGAAGAAGGATTCAATGATGGAGCTGAAGCGCTCAAAGTCACCTTTTCGGAAAACTCAATATGCTGCATCTGCTTCTAATCTCTGTGCTATCATTATGACAGCAAGTACTAGCACTGAGGGGTCCAGCCGGGACCACTGTAAAAGAGTTGAATGGTTGTTAGAACCTACCAGTGACAAAATACTGAAGAACAACACATCTCGTTCCAGCCACAAAAAGACTAGCATCGACCAATAGAGTGGCAGAGTGGAGGGTGACCATTACACTGGGGACCATCCTGATCAATAGGCAAGATATAACAATGAGCACAGAGGTATCCACAGCACCACTCTGTGTGCCCTATCCACAGCACCACTCTGTGTGCCCTATCCACAGCACCACTCGGTGTGTGCCCTATCCACAGGAGCACTCTGTGTGTGCCCTATCCACAGCAACACTCTGTGTGTTCCCTATCCACAGCCCCAGCAATCCAAGTGAGAACATGTGCAGCAGTGACTCACTGGCAGAAGACACAGAGAAACTGTTCCAAGAACAGGGGTACACAAGGGCCTTAAAACAATGCACTGGTGACACTAATGACAAGCATCTAACAGGGCAGCAACATCAGTCCTTGAGGAAAAGCCTTAGGCCACCCAGGAGGCAGGATCCCTAAGGGCGAAAACTGCATGCCATATAACACAACACAGCAGCTGACAGTTCCGTAGGGTTCCCAGCCATCTCCCCCGCAGGACAGGCACCCAATGCCGGATCCATCAGGCACGTCTTCTTCTTCCTTGCATGCCACCCGGCAGCACAGGCAACCCGTTCCAGGTAATGGAAGATCGAGCACTCTGGGGGGTGGCCCCGCTCCAAACGGTGCATCCAAAGGATCAATCAGTCAAAATGTCGAAGCTGCCTATCACCCATTACCTCAGTAGTATGAAGGTGCTGTAAATGCCAAAAAAGGAGCTGTAGAAATGGAGTGCAACTGATGGCTTGGTTAGTTAGACATAGATCACCTTCCGGAAGCTGCCATCTTGAGAGGTGGCTCTCTCGTGCACTTTGCCATGGTGCACATTCAGAGGGTTGGGGGGGGCAGTGAAGTGGGTATAATGTAAGACTTAAGATTTTTTTGGCCGATCCCTGGACTTCTCTCTCACTGCTCGTCTCCCCCCAATAAACTGTCTGTGTCAAAAACTGGCTTTGCAGACGATTGGAGCTTTTATAAGAGGCTAAATAATGCAGACGTTTAATACAATAATAGAATGGGATTAATATGGTTTTGATATGGGGTACATGAGAGTTAAGAGTTCTGATGTATGTTTGCTTATGCATAAGTGTGTAAATCCTCGATTTGTCGAATACATGGATTTAAAAAAACAAAGAAAAATTAAATTTGAAGACATGTTTTTGGGAAGGTAGGGAGTAAGGCCATTGATAGATTTGAAAACCAGGGGTATTCATTCTAAGACTGTTCTGCTTTACGTAGTGGGCCAACCCTTCTGGCACCAGTCTTTATTTTTAGCACTCTCTGCGGGTGCGGCAGTGAATCAGGTTGCTTCAAACCCAGGCTGAATCTACCGATGTAAGCCCGAGTTCAGAGCAACCCGAGTGGGTTTACCCTCTTCTCCCTCCTCCTGCCCCCAAATCCAGCCCCTCAACACTCGCACTCCCACCCCACCCTCTGCTTACCTTGAATGGGCCCCTCCTCCTGAGCCACACAGTCCGTCCTCTTAATTTCCTGGACATTGCCATGAAAATGGAAGAGGGGCTCCGAGCAGAGCCCCACCTTCCATTTGCATGGTAACCCGGACACCCCTGGCAGCTGTTGCAAACTAAGCTGTGGGGGTGATGTTTTATTTTGTTTTACATTGATATAAGCACCTCAAGGGTTTTGGTAATAACAATAATCCTGCTTTCTGTGAGATCACCGGCCTGGTAACAGCACTGGGCTGGCCCTAAGGCCCTCATTTCACTCTGGCCTGTAACATGGGTCCTGGACCATTAATAGCCGGTGAAGCCCACAGAATGCAGGATTATTGCTTAACAGTGAAATAGCTAGTTTATTCAGGCTCTATCTCTACTTTATCGCACAACAAAAGTGATGGGTCCAACCAATAGCCAGGGTGTCTAATGTCTTGCATTGCCCGTGTTTTGTGGATGTGTTAAAGGTAAATCAAGTTAACCACATCACCACAGAAATGCTCTCAAAGCACTGAGGCTTGCGTGGAAGAGGCGTATTAATCCCCCACACAAGGGGGATAGCCAGACCATAGTCTGTGGAGGAAAGGATAAGGGAGGGGGTGAAGCAGTGGTGAAAGGAGGGTACAGATAAAACAACCAGCAGGCTTAAGAAGAGCAGTGTTTGCAATAGCTTGGGTACATGTCGATAAAGGCAAATTTGATCATGGATCAGGATGGTAGAAATTCATAGGGCAAGTTCTAAAATGAACGAGAAAGGAATCTTTATATGAGGGAAATTTTAGAGAGATAAATAGGTATTACTGAAAGTAATTTGTGGTTGTGTCAAGGACTTGATTTGTGCTTAAGCAGAACGTTGAAGTGTGTTGGCTTTTATTTCCCAGCAGTATGTTTTATTTCTCATATGAATCAAACTTCACGATAATGATTCTGGAAGTGTCAAGCTAAGTGGTCAAGGGTGGTCAAGTACAGACCAGACTGCTGGAAAAGCAAATGAGAATAGAGGCACAAAGTGTAACTAGAGCATGTTTACCAGTTTCTTTTCCCTCTGTATGCAGTGCCAGTCTGGTGCCATTTTGTGTGAAATATCCAAATGATGATATGTCATTAAGAGCAATGGTGAGGATGAGGTAAGCTGAAAGGTGGCTGACTTGCACCCTCCTCCAGCTCCTCACAAACACTGGATATTTCAGGCTTCTATTACGCAGGCCATTCTGGGAGAAGCTCAATCGTATCCAGTGGAGCAGTAATATTTTAATCGTGTCATCTGTTTTTCAGGACTAATCACTCAGGTACCCTGTATATTCTTCCACACCTTTTTCTTAATGTTTCTATCATTTCCATAACTATAAAGAACTGTGGGAGCACTAGTAGGGATCTCCCTCTAGTTTAGTTATGTAACGTATCCAGTGCTGTTAGGGCTTAGATCTGTTTTGCATACTTTCCTCTCCTGACCTTTTTAATAGGGCAATAAACGAAATGAGAAACCCAATTGGATGCAACAACGCCCGGTCCCAACACAAAAACTGTGCATCAACCTATCCGACCATTTTAACAACAAAATCAACAGCATCCAGCCAATCATACATAGTAGGGTAAACTACCCAACTGGCCACTGCCTCAACCAACCGACCCCGAAACCACATACCAGAGCGAACCGCCTCTCAAGAGATACATTCAACAGCCTGGTGAACAAAAACAACAGAGCAGGTTCTCCAGCAGATCCCTGCCCACCAGACATCTACAAATAAATCCTAGCACACAGAACATAGCAGAATACTACCTCAGCCTCTCCAATCTATCACTAGCAACTAGAACAGTGCCACGAGCCTGCAAATCAGCCTACATCAAACCGCTCCTTAATGATACATCGAGTAACGTGGAAGACCTCTACATGTATAGCTATATCTCAAACATACCATACCAAAGCTACTAGAAACCTTTGCATATGAACAAATCTTGGATTACGTCGAAAACAACTAGCTACTAGATCAAGCGCAAGCGCAAGTAAGCTTCCGACCCATGAGAGGTATATGGGATTATTAAAAAATCAACGCAGACTCCAACACAAACACAGCATTAATACTACTTGACCTCTCTGCAGCCTTTGACACGTTCAAGCACGACATCCTCAACAAAAGACTAGAAGACATAGGGATCAGCAACAATGCCCTTCTCTGGCTAAAACCATTCCTGACAGAAAGAACAGAAACAACAAGGCTAGCACGATTCAAATCTACACCTCGGAATAAAACATGTGGAGTCCCACAGGGCTCATCGCTGTCCCTGCTACTATTCAACATCTACATGATGCCCCTAATCAGCCTCATACAGGAACACAGCCTCACCTGCTACAACTACGCAGACAACACCCAAATCATCTACAAAACAGCACATGTGAAGAGGAGAACCCCATACTAACCGGCTGTCTCAAAGAACTAAACCAATGGATGAGCACCAACAACCTTAAACTCAACCCACACAAAATAGAAATTATGATTACACCCAATGATTGGGCAGACAACCACCACATCCCATGGCCCACAGAAAAGGGAAACGCACCAGAACCATCCAAAGTGGACAAAAATCTTGGAATCCTAATGGACAATGAACTAATACTTGAGCCACAAGTGATCGCGTTCATTAAGAAATGGTTCTTCCATCTGCACATGATCAAAAATATACTTCCCGTCTTCTCCTTCACACACATAGCACTCACCATCATCTCTCTCGCCATGTCAAGAATAGATTACGCCAACAGCATCTACCTTGGAATGCCAGGATACCTGTTGAGGAAACTGTAACAAATGCAGAACGTGGCTGCAAGACTTCTCCTTAAACCCACCCAAAAGAGAGCACATCACACCAGTGCTGAGGACGCTACATTGGCTGCCAATCAAAAAGCGAATGACCTTCAAAACACTCTGCATAGCACACAGTGCAATCCACAGCCGACCTGCAGAATTCATACAGGAGAAAATATCCACAAACCAGCACGAACACTAAGATCCAGCAACGAAATCCACCTCAAACCAAAACCAAAACAATATTCAAAACAAAAACCTGGAGGATCTCCATTCTCCTGCGTAGCCGTAAAACTCTGAAACACCCTCTTAAAGGGAATACAGACAACAGAATACCACCTAAATGTCAAGAAGCTGTGAAAAATCTGGCTATTTGACACACAAGCTAAAGAAAACATCTGAGTGACAAAATTCACCCACCGCATTAAAAGTAAAATACACGAAAAGGGACCCCCGAAACCAACAGCGAACCCGACATGAACCAAGTTGGCCAACCATTTGTGTTGCAAAAGTACTGATTCTAGCCAAATTTGATGCAATTGTCAACTAACCCTACTACAAATTCAATATTCTGCATACTCAAACTCTCAACAAAACACACCCCTACTTCTACCACACCACACCACAAACTGCACACACTCCACAACACCCAAATTGAAACCAAATACAAGTACACACAAAGCACTGATACACAATCATACCTCAGAAAGGAAGACTCACAATCTACATTTTACATTGGCAACAAAGCAAGGATTTAGACCCACTTTAACAAGTCAATCTTAAATCCCCAGCGGCTGGCCGTTGGTGGAGATGACGTCAACATCACATGACGTCTACCAACCAGAAACCAACCGCTCAGTGACCGGTTTCTCTGAACTGAAGCTGCCAACAGCACATCAAAGCTCTCTTGCTCTTTTCCCTCTCATTCTCAATAACCAACCCCAAATCCCTCCTTGCACTGCCAATCCACCAGGGCACCAAGAGACCATGCAAGTGGCAGCAGTGCACGGTACAGGACCAGATAACATAACATTCCTTTCACCTCTAAGCTCTCCTAAGCCCTATATTGCGCCATGCAATGAGTAAGACTGCTCTCTGGGCTCAGTTTAACCATCCTGATTTATCCATTTGCTTTCAGCATTTCCACAAGTAGTTTCGTGCCCTTTACATAGTATAAATCTCATATGGCAGTGCAAGGCTGGGGCTTCAAATCTGGTTATATGATGTCCACTGAAATGAAATGATAGCCACTCAATTTCTCCACCAAAGCGTGGTCTGAATGTACCCCATTCCCTCGTCTGGTTATATAAAAAAATATATTGCGCTTCATGCCAGAGTGCAGCATCCAAGCACAGGACCAGACCTCTAACCCATGCAGCTCAGTGTTGTCTTGTTTCCAAGGCAGCCACGTTACCCCAGAGCTATCGTTCTGGATTGTTTTATCTATTGGCTCCAACACTACTGCAACTGCAGCTTAAACATATGATTGATCTGCATAAGATACTCTGAGTCCTAGTTGGGTGATGCCACATAACCCCCCCACCCCCAACTCAACATCACTTCCTGCTTGTGTCATGCATCCCAACCATAGAGATCACTTCCTCGCTAAACTTTCCAAACGTGGAACAAGCTGAAGAGATCTGAGAGCACATGCTTTGAAAGATATCCAAGGAAATGGTTTTCCCATCTCCACCAACGGCCAGCCGCTGGGGATTTAAGATTGACTTGTTAAAGTGGGTCTAAATCCTTGCTTTGTTGCCAATGTAAAATGTAGATTGTGAGTCTTCCTTTCTTAATCCAAGATGTATCTACTCGGAAGTAGCTTTTTATTCCAGCCTGTTTGTTGGAGATGGTTGTCTGCAACGAATAGGCTTTACATCTAAAATGTGTAAATTCATATTTATCAAAAAGAAATGCGGTACAGTGGTATCATAAAAGGTGATACAGGGGACGTTTGCAGACCGACACTTGCACTCTGGAAGGACATTTGATAATGAGACAGTATGGGATGATACATTTTATTTATTCATTTATGAGTGTTTTATAATGCACCTAATACCCTACCTGAGTTCGGTTTCTAAGCGTGGATTCGGGATTCGAGCCTCTATTGCTTTAGGTCTTGCTTCCAAGATCTGTGCATTGCCCCTGTGCTATCCTCCATTTACACAATCTTCCATAGAGGGGTTGTGATGCACTTTTGCCTTAGCGATGGAGGAAAAAGGTAACTGAGCAAGTGCTTGAGTTTGAGGAGTTTACTTTGATGTGTTCAGAGGTGGGGGCCAATCATACGATAGGGCGTAAGGTGTTCCAGTAACGGGATCCCAGTAGGAAAATGGCCGCCACCGCAAAGCGCCAAAGTGGGGGTTTCTGGTGACATGGCTGGGTTTGCAAGCAGAGGGTGTGGGTGAGCATATACAGTGAAATGGTCTGGACATGATGAGAGGTGGGGCAAAGTCAAGGTCGGATCGAACACAATGCAGGACACCAGTTCATAAGGGTGACCTGCGTATTGGTGTGGCATGACCGTGCCGCGGCTGGGACAGTGCTCTGCATGATGCACAATGCATTAAATTCAGTCCAAATTCTACTGTCAGGCCTTCAAAGCCGGTGAGTTGAGATCCAATTTCTACACCTCTTTGCAGATCATAGTTACCTAGTTCTGTACACAGTGCAATGTTTTGGTGTATAAAACAAACAGGCTTTACCTTTAATGTGCTGATTGTTTCCATTCTTGTGACTCCATTCTTGTGACTCAATCAAATTGAGAATTGGTGTAATGAAAGAGTTTCCTTCTCAAAAAGCTCGGTCTAGTTGTAAATGGGACAGTATTCATGCACAAAGTACGTGGGAGTCACAAATGAAATAAATCGCTAAATGGCCACATGCCTGTGCATATTTTATGCATTGATTATATTATGCACAGGCATACGGGCATAGAGCAATTCTTCTTCGACTGGGAGGAGAACGTCCCAGGGACTTGGCAGGAAGACCTCCTGTAGCGATCTATTTCCTGCACCTATCTGCACACCTAAGGTACACCTGAGCATTGCAATGGAAAGTGATGCACAAAGTGTGGAAAAGTGCATCTGACTGTCGCCCCAGCGGGTACGACGGTCATTCATCGACATTGTTCTTTTCGATGTTTTGTTGGCAATTTTCTTTTCTCTATAAGACTCATCAGAAAATATAGGGGGTTGTGGAGAAGGGTATATGAGGGGTGCAGAGGTTGGGAATGGTGTACATTTTATAGGGGAGGAGGGGTTGAGGGTGAGCTCCCCAAAAATAAACATGTTCTATGAGTTGTTTTAGAGAGAAACGATTTTGGCACAAAACCCATCGAAAAAAACACTGTCGATGAATGAACATAGAACTGTCGCATGGTGCATGTAGTCAGGGGATCAATTCATCAAAATGATTCTTAATAAAAGAAAACGTATTGGAGGAAACTGCATCTACAGTCGACAAATTTCCAAACATTAGGCATGCGTGAGTTATGTGCACGCAGGGCGAGGCAACTAGGCGGAAGCCATCGAAGTACAGGAATACCGTACATTTGCATGCAACCACAAAATAGATAGAAATGTTTCGGAAGCAACAAGCCAGTCTTAAAATACAACCTGTTGTTGGCATGCATTACAGATGTTGTAGTAAATTATTCCCATATGAGTAAATCAAGGCCGTTTGTGAAATCAGGCCTTTAACGTGCATTAAAGCCACATGCAGCTGGAAGCCACTTCAAGATGTTCTCAGGTCACCTCTTGCACGCTGTTGTTGTTGTCTCATCATTTGAAAGCCTATATCATATGCAACCGATTTCCTTTTCATTCCGACTCACTGGTACTCTTTCATGGCATCAAAACACCTTTTATCACTAAAGACACTGTTGCAGGTGGAACATGAGAGATCCACCTTAACTGAAGGACCTTAATAGGCTGAAGGAAGGGGAAGAGCAGGGGCTAATAGAGGCTGGGACAGCAAACTGGAGAGGGACAATAAATATGTTTAATTACTACAGGGAAAGGGAAGAGGAGAGCAAAAGGGCCAGGAAGTGATAAGAGAGACGTAAGCTCCAGCGTGAAATAGGAGAGGAAAGGGAAGGAGAGTTCCTAAACATAATGGCCAAGAAAGGACAAGGGACATCCAGAACCCAGAGTGGAGGAGACGCACTGGGAAGTAGGCTTCAGCAACCAAAGAGGAGAAAGAATGACATCCGAAGAGGACAGTGGAGAGCACTGGAAGCAGGAGGAAATGATAACCCCTTCCAAGGAGAATAAGTAACAGGAGCACATCGAGAATTCTAACATGAAAGAAAGGGGTGTGGGTACTATCATCCCACGTTATATCGACATACAGCTTCCTATATAATGAGGGGTTACAAGAGCTCGGAGCGAGGGAAGAAGTGTGTCTAGAGAAGTACTCTGATCCCAAAAGTGTTTATGGAGAGGCACAGAGGATGCAGCATGGAGATGAAGATGAAGAAGCACTAACAGACAGAGAACTAACAAGAATACAGCGAAGACCCCAGAGGATGTTAGAGAAAAGATGACCTGCACAGAAGATAAGCAGGGGGAAGATGTTGCAGGTGGGACATGAGAGATCCACCTTAACTGAAGGATGACCTAAGAGGCCGAAGGAAGGAGAGATCATGGGGACTGAGGGGTAAGAGGAGAGGCTACTAGAGCCCAGGACACAATCTGGAGAGGGTCAATAAAGATGGTTCATTACGACAGTGGCTCCGGTATGATTATTGAATGTGTGGTCTCATAGCATGTGAGGACCTGGTCACCTCCGTTACTGATACATCAGAAGATAAAACAAACACTAGAATGCAGCTGTGGTTGTTGCATAAAATGCTGCAGGACCTAGTGATGCAAGGGAACATGGTGAGAACCGATTGAAGACAAGGGAATGTTTTAATGTATTCACTAGTGATAACTGCGTCAGAGAGCCAACCAGAGGCGGGAAGATGCAGGGGCGTAGGATCATTGCATGGGAAGGGAAGGAGGAGGAAGAAAACATGCCAATCGGGATTAAGACATCTTTAACCTCTGAGATTGAAGGTGGGATTGCCTACCACGGAACTAACAGAGTCACATTTAGGCTTAAACCAGGGCAAGACGTTGTTGTATTTAGAGTTGTGGGCAAGCTTCTTAAAAGGTCTTTAAAGTTTTTCTAAACTTGAGGTGGTCTTCTTGAAATCTTAGTTTCTGTGCTAGGTTGTTCTACAGTTTGTGTCTGGGGAAAGTCTGCTACCATCCCCCTAAGAAAAGAGTGATCTGTGCCATGTTATGATCAGCGTCGTGCATAGAACGCAATAGAATCATCACACCATCAAGGGATCTAGGATGGTGGCTGATGGACAGACGAGCCAGCCCAATCGAATGGCTTGGCTCCCTAGGATTTAGGCTACTCCAATTGGAGAGAGCAGAAGTGATGCAGTTGGTGCCACTTCCTTTTTCTATGATGCAGTGATGCCCAGGCATGTGCCGGGAGTACCGAGTCTAGTGCTTGCATAAGTGCCGAGTCCATGTGAGCTGGCAGTGTGTTGGGCGCAGTGGATCACTCTGTGTATCTCACTGGACAGAGCAGGAACTTCACCCCCACATTCCCTTTACACTCAGGGAAAGGAGAAGCTGCAGACTCCTGGAACGTCAAGAAAGGGCAGAAAGAGTGCCCCAGCATGCCCTGCATTCTGAAATTGCCCGGTGAGATGCCGGAGTGCCATTGAGCACAGAGAAAACAGTGGAGCCACTGAGCAGTAATTATAGTAGCAATAGTTTTACTAAGTGCACATTTTGCTAGAAGTACACGTTTCTGCAATCACAACAAACATAAATACACAAATCAGATAACCTCTAACAAGAAAATAGACACATACAAACCAATCAACAAAACGTTATAAAAAGTTCAGACAAAAAGAAGCATGACTAAAACTAATCCAGCATAAATTAAGCTCTTGAAAAATGTACACTCCAACTAGGCTTCTTTGCAGGACCTCAAATAACAAACAGGGCCATAGTATATCAACAGGTTTGCCAAATACTGTGAGCACTGTTCAGAGCCTGCCACATCAATGCCACAACTTGAAACTGAGCAAGACTGTGAACCAGCAAGACTGTGAACCAGCCAAGAGATGTCTGATTGCATTTTCGAAGGAAATTAACCTAATTGGCTACTTTTGTGCTGAATATTTTGAAGATAGCTGATAGCAGAGGCTTCGTTATGGGGGATTTAGGTAGCGCCATATCCCTGGGTCGTTTGGTTGTTTCCCCGGATAGAAACTCAGGGGCTACAACCAGAAGACTAGCTAGCCCTCAGTCCCGACAGTCCCAACATTAGTGTAGCCACGGATCATTTCCAGACCTAGCAACGCCCCTGGCTGATAGAGCCAAAGGTAAGCATTTTGGGAGCTCGTCTGAGAAGCTCCTCTTGAAGTTGACATAAAAGGATACTTTGTCCAGTTCTCCATGAAGAGGAATAAAGGTGCTGGGAGAAGAAAGTGGTACCGCCTTCAGAGAGGTGACAACAAGCCTAGCAAGAAGCTTAACCAGGAAAGAGCCGAAAGAAGTTGGTCCAACAAGCAAAGTATGCAGAGATGATAGGAATCTGACATTTCATCTGGAAATGCAGAGGGTATTTGTTCCAGGGGATTTAATGGGAGTGTCATCTTGGGTCATTGGCCACCAATGTGGGTGCAAGAAAGCTTTAAGGTGGGAGCCGGGGACATGAAGCCTCTCAGGAAAAGTGAAGATGCGACAGATGGATGTAACAGAGAGTTGCAGGCAGTAAACTGAGGTTGTGGATTCAGTCTTTTGCCATGTTCATTGGGGAGACCCGGGTCTAGGGCACCAATTAACCTATACTATGTTTTGCAGATGCAGTTCTCTGGACCCTACAATACCCTATTGCCCCACGGGCCTCATGCCGCTGTTGCCCTGGGACTTCATGTAGGCAAATCACAGATTTACTGCCATTAGACCTTTCATTACAGGTAGCACCATAAGATGCTGATACTCGGGACATTTTCGGCATCTGGTACCTGCTTTATTTTTGGTTGACATGGATGAATTGAAAGCTCCAGCTATTCCACCAAATAAAAATAAATCAAATGTTGGTTATAGGTTATAAGTGTTTGCAGGTTGCAGATTGCTAAATACTGACAGGTAGAACGCGGGCATAAGGTCCCACGAATATCTCACTATATCCTCCCTCTCTTTGCTTCCTCACAGCTTCCTCTGTAGGCTGAAACCAAAACAGTGTAGATGTGTCAAAGGACACAGGAGGGACACAGGCCGTACAGCAGGGGATGACGCCTAACTCTTCCCCTTCCCAAACATTCCCCCGGCCAAAATATTAAACAAAATAAATGGTCTCTCCTTAAGCCCTCTCTTAAGCATCAGAGTACATTGCTTCCTCAAATGTTGGTCACTATGAACACTGAGATACGCTTTTTATCTACAAAAACATACTGAGACTGTTTCAGGGGAACTGGATATTGCTGTTACTACCTCACTCCAAAGTGGGGTAGTCGTTCAATGTTTGAAAGAAGCTTGAGTGGTATCAGTGCTAAAAAAAAGCATTCCAGAGATCCCTTAAAATCTGACAATAATTGTTCAGTCTCCAATCTTCCCTTCAAAGGCAAAATACTAGAAAGTGAAGTAGCTTCGCAATGCTCTGAATATTCAGAAACTAATGGCCTTTACTCAGATTCTCAGTCTGCTTTTCGGCATACCAGAAGTAGTGAGATGTCCATTATTTTTCTACGCGAGAAACTGTTGGAACTGGCGAATAGGTGTAGACCTGAAGCCCTTATCTTATTATATCTACCAGCTGCATTTGACTCCATAAACCATGAAACCATAATGCACTGCCTACCCAATGTGATGGGGCTTAAAGGTTCAGTCTCAAAATGGATCTGTTCCTTTTTCAACGAGAGGAGCCAAAAGGTACAGTTTGGGCATTTTCTTTAATCTCCCGAATCAATTTTGCATGCGGATCCTCAGGGTTCCTCTCTGTCCGGCTTACAGTTTATCATCTATCTATTCCCCTTGGTTCAGATGATGGAGGGATTTAGCCTTCTGTGCCAATTTGCATGATGATGCAAGATATGGCGTTGCTATGACCAACTGCCTTGTGGCAGTCTAACGTTGGATGCAGGGCAACTGGCCTCGCTTGAATGGCGATTGGACAGGAGGCCTGCTCATTGGCTGTTCTCCTCCAGAATCTCTTCCTTTCTCATGGCCAGAACATCTCGGCAAGCCCCCTTTCCTAGTAGCCACATTTAGGATTTTAGGTGTTTTCTTTGATAACCAGTTATCTTTCTCTCCTCTGGTAGATTTGGTTACCTAGCCAGTTCCTTACCACCCATATAATATTAGAAGTGTTTCCCCTTTATTACCTCTAGTGCAGGCAGCGGCTCTGTTCAGCTTGCGATGCTACATCTAATTTGTGATGTCAAGTGCGTCATTGTATTAGCAGCGTATGCTGAGGCGCAAGTTTATTTTTATGTATTGTTCATTTGGAATGCACCTATACACAAGTGTTTCCAGGCGCAGCAAAGCAGGAGGGAGGTAGGAGAAAAGTAGCGATGCTAATAGGTCTTAGGACATTCAGATTGTGCAAGTGCAGTAATGAGAAGTGCATGGGGTGAGGGAAGATGGGGGAAGTGCAGGAACTGGATGGAGGGGCCCCGGAAGGTTGCATGCCTTACTATAACTGGCAAATCTATACATTGGGCCTCATTAAATGTATGGCGGTAAGGCAACAACGGCGCCGGTATCGCTACCGGCACCGTTGCTACCGTACCGCCATACTAGGAGTTCTGCTCGCGGGTGCCCTGGAAGCCACCAGGTCTGACCTGGTGGCCGTACCGGCACCCGCGAGCAGAACATGATGGTAGCACCGGTACCGTTATTAACGGTACCGGTGCTACCACCTTCCCCATTCCCATTCAGCCCTATGGGGCCGAATGGGGATGGGGAGTGCCTTATTACCGGCACCCGCGAATGGGCAATTACCGGGTCCACCAAACTCGGCATGACCCAGTAATTGCCCATTCTGCGTGCCGGAAATAAATCGATACCGCCGGCAGCCGTGCCTGTAATACAGGCACGGCTACCGCCACCCTCGTAATGAGCCCCAATTGATCTCCATTTTGCACTGCAACCATATCGTCAATTTAACAGAATTTTTTCATTGCATTTCACAGGCTTCTATTAGGTTAATTTAACCATAATATTACTTTAACAACTTTTTTCTTTAATTCACGGATCATTATTAGGGCAACCTAATCATAACATCCCTTTCACAAAGTTTGTTCACTGAATTTACAGGTTTAGATAAGGGCATCCACGTAACAGGTCAATGGGCCACTGGCCATGGCCTCTGGCCACAATCCTCACGCCACCTAGCCACCCACAGCAGCCAAAGTCACCATAACCGGTCTGTGGGCCACTGGGCTTTCCATATATAACAACAGGACCCTAGGCCAGTGGCGACATTCCCCAGGGCATGGCCTTTAGCCCCACCTAGCCATTCACAGTAGCCAACATCCCCATAACTGGACCGTGGCCAGGCAATCTGGACAAATGATAAAACACCCAAAATTGGGATTATGGGTCTTTGGGCAACTGGCCAGGGCATGTTACTATGGATTGTGACCACATCCCCAGAGGCACATGCCTCATGCCCATCCAAGGCACCCACTGAAGCTACATGGATTGGCCAGGGCCAAGCCCAGTGGCCATTTTAATTATGCTGAAATTGTAGTCCAGCATTTTCTGACACATTTGGGGCATATTACAGCTCTCTGTGGCCCACCCAACCCTAGGCAAGGCGATAGGGGGTCCCAGAGGAGTGTAACATGCCCCAAAAATGACATACCAGTTGAGAGTGATTTTGGCACAAAATACGCAGACACGGAAAATGTCAACGAACTACAATGGCGGCTTTTGGAAACATTTTGTGTTTTTGTGTGCCCCCAACCAATCACATTACACTTTTCCTAACTAATCAGTTTCCCTGAAAAAGTCTGCAAATTTGGACACCGGGAATTACGGCAGTGAACCCAACCAAGATGTCAATATCGTTAGACAAACTTCTTGATGGATTTCACCAAATTTGCAAAAGCACATTTTCAGGACCAGGCTGCCGCTCCTCATGCAAAGTCAACGAAAATTCATCCACAAGTTCGGTCTGTAGGCACCACAGAAACGACTTTCAATGTAATGCAAACAGATTTCCCCAATTCTGTGACTTCTTCCCCACCCCTATAACTTTGCACCATCTCGAAGAAACCGCACACAACTTTCCAACTAAATTCAGTCAGCTCTAAAAAATTGTTTTGAAAATTTAGTGCAGCTTCGTCGATGGGCACCAAAGCTATATGCCACCCAAACTGCAGTCTTCTTATTGGAAGAGTAACTTAACCATAACTACAGGGTTGCTATCACTGACACAGTAACATATATATATATATATATATATATATATATATATATATATATATATATATATATATATATATATATATATATATATATATATATATATATATATATGCGTTCGAGGAGTATGTTGCAGATGAATCACTCTAATTATGGTTAAATTGGTGTTTGAGATACTTATATCAGTGGAGCTGTTCAGAGCTGTTCAACAGACCTGGATGGTACTAGGTAAAAAAATGTACACATGTTCTGATAATTTTTTGGGGAAAGTTTTGTGACATTCCTTCCTTGGGGTTGTTTTTAAATGTGGATTCCCAATTCAAATTCCCATTGGGAATTTTTACTGTCATCTGAAGAAAAAAAACAATTGACAGATCTGCTCCAGACCTTCAGGGGGACCAGGCCAACTCAGTGCTTTGCTTTGTTGGGTGGAAATCCGTCGAGCATTTATATATATGAATGTATATGTACATTGGTCACCGGATTCCACAGACGTAGCAAAGACTGCTGTCAAAATCTGGAAAAGGGCCATGTTACCCCGGGCCAGTGGCCTATGGACCTGCTATGCGGGTGAAGTGTCCACTTGGCCTGTCTGCAGTGGTTACTTGAGGTGGCTTGGGTGTGGTCTAGGCCAGAGGCCTACAGACCCACTAAGGGGGGTGACATGTTCACTGAGCCTGGCTACAGCCTAGGCCCATTGGCTAATTTGGGTGAGGTAGTAGGTCCTGAGGCATGACCAAAAGCCATGCTCTAGGGAGTGTGGCCTCTGCCCATTGCTGCAGGCCATGGGTAGTAGCCCACTGACCCGCTACAGGGGTAAAGTGGGGCCTGGCCACTATGGCTGAAGGTGTACGTCCTAGTAAGTACTCTCCGTGAGGATGTCTAAATACTGGTAATTTCATATGTGAGGTCATCAGTTATGTCATTGATGATGTCATTTGTGCTGTCACATGTGATATATCATGTGTTTCAATATGAGCTGTGTATGGCGAGGGCACACGTTATGGTTCAAGTTATCAAAGAAATTGTGATCACTGACTTTATTATAACATATTATTACTATTATTATGCATAATCATGGAAAGCGTTTGACAGATTTTGTAAAGTACAACTACTAAACGCAATCTTGCACAAATTATAGCTTTATTTGAATTATGTGATGATTGCTTCTGCCTTATTTTTAGGTATTCAACGTCTACCTTGGCCCTCTAGCCCAGTTGATCTCTGCCTTCTCTCCTCACTTCCAGTGTTATGCGGACGACAAGCAGCTCTCCGTCAAGCTTCCCTCCACTGCCTCCTCTTCTTCCTCTCTCATTCCTGACTATCTCACTGCTATTCAGGCATGGTGTGCTGCTAACGATCTTTGACTTACTACCAGTAAGACTGAGATCCTTCTCAGTGGGACTCCAGCTCCCTCCTTCCCTCCTACTCTTTGGCCACCTTACATGGGCCTCCTCCCATCACCCTCTTGTGTGGCAAAAATCCTGATGTCATCTTCAACTCCTCTCTCTCCTTCTCCCCTCACATCACGGACCTTGCCAAGAAGGCTCACTTTCAGCTGCACCCAGTGGTCGAAGTGTATGAAAAGAAGTAGTGGAACTATGTTCCCTGCTGGCCTGCACCCACTCCCCACAAGCCCCATCACCACGCCCCCTCCCACACATGATACACACCCCCAAACACTTGCACCTGCTGTTTTATGGGAACTTTCAGTGCATTGCACTGAAAGTGCAAGTTTCAACATCTTCGTACACTTTTTATTTAAAACGAAAGCATTCCGGAATGGGTCCTTTTTAAAATAAAAGTATAGGAGCTGTAAATGATCATTTAAAAAAGTAGAGGAGCACCGCTCCCGACCGCTCCCGCTCACTTCGACCACTGGCTGCACCTCCTCAGAGGCATTCCCCCTTTCCTCACCTTCCCCATAAACGTAATGTCTCCAGAGCTCCGGTTCTCTCTAGGCTGGCATTCTGCAAAAGCCTCTTCCTCAATCTGCCTAAATCCTCCCTTCGCCCCGCCTACTAATCCAAAATAGGACTGCAAGATTTTTCCTTGGCCTTAAGCCCAGGGACCGCATCTCTCCAGCCCTAAAATCTCTACACCGGCTCCTGGTTGCTGCAATGATGAAGTTCAAGTCCTGGGACCCTGCTGCATCCAGCATTCTCTCCATAAATACCCCCCTGCTGGAGCCCTTTGGTCTTCTAGCACCAACTCTCTGCAGATCAGAAGCTTTTTCAAGCAGAGAGTGGGGGGTGGGAGGGTTAGAACTCTCTCTTCCGCAGAAGCCTCCCTCTGGAATGGCCTCCCTCCCCTGTCAGACTTGAGCCGAATCTCCTTAACTTCTGGAAGCTTCTCAAGACCCTCCTTTTCTCTTCTTCCTTCTCTCTACCCCCCTTGCTAATGTCCCCCTCTGCCGCATGGACTGTTTGCCTGGTTCCTTCTGATTCTTACATGGCGCCAGGGCCGCCTCGTCCAGGCTACCCCTGACCGCTGTCCTCCTAACCTGCACTACCAGGCTCCTTCCCCCCTGCACTAGCCTGGCAGTGCCGGCATCCCTATTGAGCACACCCAGCCCTGTCCTCCCACTTAGCATGTGGGCCTTCATTCCCCTGCACTCTCTGCCTTCCCCTGGCAACTGTCCAACTATCCAACTGGCCTCCCCTCAGCACTCGCCTCGCCCAGGGGCTCCCCATTCCTCCCCCCCAGCACTTTGCGCTTCCACTCTAATGTGCATTTCCTTCCTTCCCTGGCATTACCACATTCGGGCACTTCTCTCCCGCCCCACCCCCACCTCCCCGCACTTCGTGTTGCTGCACTTGCATGTTCCGAATGACATAGGGCCTCGTAGGACCGTTTTTGTTATTTCTCATCCCTGTTCCCCCTCCCCTCCCTTTGTCTTGTTGAATCTTGAAACACCTTTTGTTTTATAGGCACATTATAAATACCCAATAAATAAAACCAATAAAAAAGAAGCACGGTAGTGCTTTCAAAAACCATTTATCAGAACAGGAGCATCTCAAACACACTGTGCTGGACATTGAAAAGCTTGGTGTGTGGCTCTGGTTGAGACCGGATGATAGCTTTCAGGATAACGTTTTGGATAAGAGGTGGCAACATGTCAGACAGCACTATGTACAGTTTTTCTTTTACACATCTACATTAGAATTAAACATGTTTGCTATTTTAGATACAGGGAGAGTACGTGATTTGTCCAGGATCAAACGTTGAGCTCCAGGAGCCATATTACTGTCCTTTGCAGAAAGCAACATACTAATGCAAAATTATATGCACTAGTGCTAAAGCAGTTGCACGGGTACACACAACGCTTGCATAAGCGCAAAATTCATGCACACATGTGCGGGGTGTGTTGTTAACCCACCAATGGTATCTTAATATAGTTATGGCACCTGAGACTGTAAAGGCACGGCTGTACAGCTTGCCAGTATTGGCCCATGTCATGATGAGAACCTTTATCCAGGCCTGGCGGTTTAGCCTACAGTGCTTGGCCGACTGGGGCTTGCAAGTCCACTCCTGCTAAGGAAAGCGATGAAACTACATATCCCAGCACACAATCTGCTGCCGGATAAAAATGCAGGACCGGCTCTCGGCGCTCCCTGTGACCAGTTAGCAATAATGTTTATGGATTTCTTAGATTACTTTAATTGCTACTGCAAATCCTGTTTTTACGTTTTGCATTTAGTCATATTTTGCGTTTTGAAACCTGCGTTAAATTAAAAACAATATTCCACATGAATCTTCGCCACGTTTTTCATTTGACATTTCTCGGAAAACGCACAGCTTTGCTATTTTCAAAGCATAATGCCATCCTCGGGGAAGTTTTGCCACTTAACGCAACTGGCGATTTTTCAAATTACATATACTCTGATTTCTCTATTTGTCGGCCCTTTTATTAATTCCACACCCTGGAACACACCTGTGATTAGATTTGGTTTTCCTAGTAGAAGGTATTTTCCCTGAAAGGCACTGTTGTTCATTTTTAGCAGGTCTCCCATTGGAATGTAAAAACGTTTTCTAAAGTGCACCAGGGAGGTAATTTCACCAAAATGCCAGGGGTAGCGGAAGTGACATCACATGACTTTTGCCGTCACCTCGAAGTGACATCGCGGGAAGCGATGCAATGTGACCGTTTACCCCTTGACAAAACAGGGAGTGGCATCACATAGCATTGTTTCTCAGTACACTATGAAAAATATGGTGACAATATCACTGTAACGTGATATACATTTCATACAAGAATGGATCACCATTTGTATCCGCCGAAAAAAACATGCTATAACTGCAACTTGTGAAAGAAAAATACATAGTCCGAAATGGATGCTTGTTCTACTCTAAATGCTTTTTGGAGGATTTTATCTGCATTGTGAATTTGGTGTGTTTAAGCACAGAATAAATCAGTGACTCGCCCCTGAAGTGTGCCTGAAATAAACCTTTAATGAGTCCAGCAATTATTGTATAGAGTTCCAGAAAGACAAATTATTTGTTATTCCTATTCTTTCTTATTTAGGGTCATTGCTCAAAGTGTTACACTTGTGGAACCCCCTGTTTTTTTAAGAAGCCTGATCAAGAATGCCACCCACTCTAGAATCAAAGAGGCACATGGCATTGTCCACAGCCAGGAAAAGAAATTAAAAAAATAGTTTTTGTAAAACAAATGTTTTAGGGGTAGCAAGGGAGGCGTCAGGGGTCGCAAGTGCGACCCCTGGTGACCTCTAAATGAAGTCCCTGAAGTGCATGCTGCATGATGGTTTTGCTCGCCCGTCCCTCGAAGGATTCGCTGGGCTCCTAGACTCCAGTATTGCTGCAATATGCGAAGCCATGTTATCAAGGTCTGTGGAAAGGTACAGTGGACGAGAGTGATCCAGAATAGTAGTCGGAGGAGGTTCCAGAGTCTGAATGCAAGAACAACGATGGTTCAACGATGGTTCGCCCCCCCAGAGCACAGTCTCTGAAGAGAACTGATGCACAAGACAGTGGGTCCGGGTCTGGGTTCCTTGAATGGGGAAATACCTGGCCATTCCAACCTTGGAGGGCCCGGTATTTCCCCATTCAAGGAACCCGGACCTGGTACATCTAGTTATGTGGCAAAACTTTATAATTTTACTAGCAACTTCCATAATATGTATATTTTCCGATTCAGCTAATTAGGGGGAGTTTAATAAAACAACAGCCAGGACCGCACCATGTTGCACAGCCATTTGGCAAGTTTCTGCCATTTTTTCAAAAAACATAACAGTTAGGAACATGTCATTTATTATCCATATTCCTAATTTTACACTCCACCAGCACACAAACTCTCACATTCGGGACATGTTAAAAACAGCCAGGAAACCATATTAGCTTGCCCTTACAATTCCCTAAATCGCAGATGGAGGAATTTTATATCACCAAAATTGCCTTGAAATTATCTAAAAAAAAATAAAACATACATGTATACAGCGTGATTTGTGGTTTCTGAGGAAACGCTTCAATTGTGACAGTCCATTTAAAGTAAACAAAGGGACTCTTCATATGTGCAAATATAAGGTTCCCTTCCTCCAGGCCATTTGTCTCTCTGGGCCAGCCTGTTTGATTGGTCTCTTTGTTGTTTGAGGTGTAGGGTGCAGATCGTAAATGGTGGATGCATTTGCTACACAGAGATCCCCCACTGCAGACATTTGGAATCCTGTCCTCTTATCTGAAAAGCTTCTATTTTCCTGTATTTCTTTTCTCCAGAATTCAGCCTTAATTATAGCTCTGTGTTCACATCTACCCCCTACTTTGGTCATGCACCAGCCCAAGCATTTGCCTGCCTCAGAACTACCCTCAGAGACAGTAGGTATAGAGAAAGTATGTTTTCAACACCTCTCAGCAGGACACATTTTATTGCAGTTGTCAACAGTTGGGATGCCAGCCAGGCTTTCAGTGGGGGAGTTCTTTGTGAGTACTGCCCAGAGACCCACCATTTGTCCTTGGCTGAAATGGACTCACATACTGCATTTTCTAACATCAGCCTTCATTCCTTTACATATGGTGTGTTTTCAGGGTCCACTGTGCACGTTCACTGACAGTACAGGACTGTTTCTTTCAGTCATTGATAAAATACACTTTTTATTATCTTATTTTCCTGCTGGGAAGTGAGTCTGAATTGTCACAGTGCACCACCGTTTGTTGGGTGAAAATGCTGCATTTTAGTTCTCAGCCATTAATATGATGTGATTTTCCAATCTGCACTTGTATTACATTTTTGTTTTAGCCTTTCTCATGCCTTGCTTTAACTTGCAAACACACATGCAAAGCCGTTTTTATACCAGTGTTTAAAAATTCTGTTTTTCATGTGAAAGGGACCTTTGAATTTCTTCTTCCTTTGTGAATTCAAATGCTGCTTTTCCTTTGGTGACAGGTAGGCCTTTTTCACATGGTCCTTCAGTTCCGTTGGTTTGGGGCCTTTGGTTACACCCACAATATACAGTGGGCACAGCCAAAGGCTGTGCTCACTGACCGGGGCCAAAGGTCCTGGCTAGTGGGCCTGAAAGACATGTATAGTGGCCAAGGCCAAAGTCTGTGATCACCTAGTGGGACAAAAAGAAACACACTGGGGGAAGGCTTTGGCCACTGACCATGGCTGAATGCCTTGGCTAGTGGCCCGGTAGTGTTTTAAAATATGCAGTGGGCATGGCCAAAGGCTGTGTTAAGTTGCCAGGACCAAGGGCCCTGGGTAGTGAGCCTAAAAGACATGTATACATGGCCACCTAGTGGGTCCAAATGAAACATATCAGGCAAACATGTTGAGTGGACATGGTCAGAGGCTGTGGCCAAAGGCCCTGGCTTGAAGGAAATGTATAGGGCCACCTAGTGGGTCCAAAATGAACATATTGGGGAACATGTACAGTAGACACAGCTGAAGGCCATGACTAGTGGCACGGTAGTGTTTCAAAATATGCAATGGGCACGTCCGCAGTCTTTGCTTACTGGTCAGGGCCAAAGGCCCTGGCAAGTGGTCATGAAAGCCATGTATAGTTTGGGGGGACATGGACAGTGGACACAGCCGAAGGCCATGGCTAGTAGCCCATAAAAAGACGATTGTATAACAAAACCCATGAAATTCACTGAAAAAACATTAATTAAGGTGTAGTCAAATTGAGGAGATTTAACGCAACAAAACCCTTGAAATTCAACGGATGTGTGAAGATATAACCAGCTTATTTTGGCACGTTCTCTTTGCAAAGCCCATGAGAGCATTGATATTGTAAGAGAAGGGATTCACAAACGCATACAAAATGGCATTATGGGGGACATCCACAGGAATGTGCCAAGTTAAGCGGTCTTGACTTCCCACATCTTCTGAATTTCAAGGGTTTTGTTGCACTCAATGTGCTCAAATTAAATGCCCCAACTCAAGTTTTTTCAGCGCACCCACCCATATATATATCGTCCCGGGAGGATAGCTCAGCGGCAGCGTGTGCGTCTTGGAAGCAAGAGACACGAAGCAACAACAGGTTCGATCCCCGGGTCCGTGGGCGTTTAAGCGCGTTATAAATACGTAACTAAGACAAAATAAAAACACAATTACTCAACTAAGAAAAACAAACAATTCCTGTAACAGCGCCTCGATGCCTGCGGACTGTGTGAGCGCTTTATAAATGTAAAATAAATAAATAAATATATAACCTAGCACGATTCAAATATGAATGGAATTATGGCTCTCAAATGTTAAGTTTGTCTCCAGATAAAAAGATAGAAATACAAACTCATCCTCCATTACTTATCTGTTTTTTGTATACATTTTTCACAGTCTTTCAATATTTGGGTGATAAAAGTGTTATACACACAGACATCCTTGCATTGACGTGATTCGGAGCTTTGTTATTTTTGGACACTTTGTAGTCGTCTGGAAAGTGCAGTCGTCGTTTCCCTAATCACCCGGCCGCAGATCAGGCGCATCAAAGATTTTCAGTTAAAGAAGGGTGCCTATTATGTAGGGCTGGGCGGTGAGAGATGTGACCTGCCCTACATGCGACCTTATCTTGCATTCGGCATCTGTCCCCTCTGGGAAGTCACAGGTGCTTTCTGCGAGGCAGCAGCTCTGCTTGCAGCAAGCCATGCTCTCAGGACATGGCCTGCAGTGTGGGGAAGGGCCGTGCCCAGCAGCAGTGCCAAGCAAGGGGTGGGTCGACTAGGGCTCCCCTTCCTTACCCCGGAGCTCACACTTTAGGGCATGTACGCAGCCGTTTGACAAAGCCCGAGCGTGGCTTTGTATCCGGCTGAAACGCTTTTGAGCGTTGACCTGAAAGATGTACTTTTTATTTTGTATGTGTGTAAGCTCATGGTTGTATGATGTAGATATTTGTAAACAACAGTGTTGTTGGAAAAGGTTATGCGACAGGCATGGAAGAGTGGTCCGAAGAGTCTGCATGGTGCAATAAAAAGAAAAAGAAATTGGTTTCTAATATTGCGTTTTTCCTGCTGGACGTCAGCCTCTAACCGCTGGGGCCGAGCTGTTGCGTGTAGTCTTGTTTCCAAGACGAGCTAGTTGCCGCTGACCTAACCTCCCGGTGCAATGCAAAGCAAATAAAAACCAATCGCTTTAATTGATTTTTCCTGCATAGTCACAGTGTTTGTAATAGAAGAACAAAAAAACAGGACTCTCCTTTAAGACGAGAAGCTTCTGGGAAAAGCCTGGCCACTTCTGCTTCGGCTGGGCTATTCCCGAGGAATGCCCCCTTCCATCTTCTCCTCACATACCTGGATCATGGGTACCCCCGGCTGCCTATTCCTCCCACTGACCCAGTGCAATCCCATGGGATCACATGTCCTATGAGGCAATGGCCTCGCCCACTAACATTTCTATACAAGGCAATGAGACACATTAGCATTCTGGTAAACATGTAGCCAAGGAGGCTTTTGCTCCACTTTACCCCCAATCTAGGAATACAGCGATACAGTAAAAGTGGCAGTCATTTTGTTTACGGCACTTTTGTGCTGCACCGCTAGACTCGTAACGAGGCCCCACAAATCCCATTAAGTGGTCTGCTTGCTCCAGCTAACAGCTAAGGGGCCTGCAGTGGGCGCAGCATGTTCTAGAATGTAACACGTGTTGCTGTGTTCTGGTTAGGTGTTCCGCTCTCATGCTATACCTATACTATTTAGACAGTACACAGCAGATGTGCAATGTATAAGTGCTTTATGGTTAGTCCAAGATGCAGCATGCTTATCTTTCATAGCTTTAGGCCCAAGCCAGTTGCAGCATGTATAGGTGAGCTTCTCCAATGTCAACATTCCTAAAGGATGGCCAGCGGATCTCTGTTCAGGCTTTATATATATCTGAGCAGGGCAAACGAGAGCCAGGGAAAGTCTGGCAACGACCAAGTATGTTTTGATGATGAATGAAGAAATGACAGCAATATAATTGTGAAACCATTCAGGTGTAAAATGTGGCAAGAACAAGTCTACGAAATCAAACAAGAAACCATAGATGACTTATTTTAAAGAAGACAGACACTTATATTTGCCCTTTGCAACTAATCTATGCCTTGGAAAAGCCCGTCTAGGAGAAACATGTGTCGACATTCAAACTGGTAGGGGGTTATTGATGCTAGTGTTTATCTTGGACTAAAAGATATACATGTTGCATCTGGCAGTGACACTGGCAAAGAGATATTGATGCTAGTGTTTATCTTGGGCTAAAGGATATGCATGTTGCATCTGGCAGTGACACCGGCAAAGAGATATTGATGCTAGTGTTTATCTTGGACTAAAAGATATGCATGTTGCATCTGGCAGTGACACCGGCAAAGAGATATTGATGCTAGTGTTTATCATGGGCTAAAGGATATGCATGTTGCATCTGGCAGTGACACCGGCAAAGAGATATTGATGCTAGTGTTTATCTTGGGATAAAGGATATGCATGTTGCATCTGGCAGTGACACCGGCAAAGAGATATTGATGCTAGTGTTTATCTTGGGCTAAAAGATATGCATGTTGCATCTGGCAATGACACGGGCAAAGAGATAATTGATGCTAATATTCATTTTGGGCTAAAGGATATACATGTTGCATCTGGCAGTGACACTTGCAAAGAGATATTGATGCTAGTGTTTATCTTGGACTAAAAGATATGCATGTTGCACCTAGCAGTGACACTGGCAAAGAGATATTGATGCTAGTGTTTATCTTGGGCTAAAGGATATGCATGTTGCACCTGGCAGTGACACTGGCAAAGAGATATTGATGCTAGTGTTTATCTTGGGATAAAGGATATACATGTTGCATCTGGCAGTGACACTGGCAAAGAGATATTGATGCTAGTGTTTATCTTGGACTAAAAGATATGCGTGTGGCATCTGGCAATGACACGGGCAAAGAGATATTGATGCTAGTGTTTATCTTGGGCTAAAGGATATACATGTTGCACCTGGCAGTGACACTGGCAAAGAGATAATTGATGCTAATATTCATTTTGGGCTAAAGGATATACATGTTGCATCTGGCAGTGACACTTGCAAAGAGATATTGATGCTAGTGTTTATCTTGGACTAAAAGATATGCATGTTGCACCTGGCAGTGACACTGGCAAAGAGATATTGATGCTAGTGTTTATCTTGGGCTAAAGGATATGCATATTGCACCTGGCAGTGACACTGGCAAAGAGATATTGATGCTAGTGTTTATCTTGGGATAAAGGATATACATGTTGCATCTGGCAGTGACACTGGCAAAGAGATATTGATGCTAGTGTTTATCTTGGACTAAAAGATATGCGTGTGGCATCTGGCAATGACACGGGCAAAGAGATATTGATTCTAGTGTTTATCTTGGGCTAAAGGATATACATGTTGCACCTGGCAGTGACACTGGCAAAGAGAAATTGATGCTAGTGTTTATCTTGGGCTAAATAATACAAAAGATACACATTTTGCATCTTGGATTAACAATGAATCACGTATACAACTTTTCATCTGTTGTGAACTCTGTCCGCATCATAGTTCTAGGGATAGCGTGCAGCACCTACCCGGAACACAGCAGCGCACATTCATTCATCAGGCAAGAAGCAATAGTGTCTCAGTCTGGGTACAGGGATGATGCAGATGCACAGTGCCATAGTACAAGTAAATCAGAGCAATGTGGGCGCATGAATATTTTTTGCTTCTGCCCTCTTTTACTACATGCCAAAGACTGCACATTACCTTACTTGGCATAGAAGCCCCTGTACATGAATATTCCCTGCCTCACTGAGTACAGTTACCGCCCACCACACACAGGACTGCATGTCAAAGACTGCACATTACCTCTGCATGGAAACCCCCAAAGGACCACATAGCCATGAATGCTCTCTGCCTTATTGGGTACGTATGCTACCCATCACACAAAGGATTGCATGTAAAAGACTGCACATTGCCTCCCGTGGCATGGGAACCTTCACAGGACCACATGGTCATCAATGTGGCCCATCCACGTTTGCCCACCAGCATGGCAACCACTAAGGTGTTATGCCAGATGTGTGTAGGATTGGCTTGCTATACTGTGTCTCCACCCACACTTCCATGTGGTAGGCCGCTAGCAGTCTGTTTGTGGCCAATCATCTGGAAGTGTGGGTGGAGTTCCTAGGACTGCAGAAATCCCAGAGACGCCACACTCTTCCTAGAGACCTGGAGAAGAGCATGGAAACCTGGAGTCTCCGGGATAACCGCAGAGACTCGGCAGGTCTTCCCACAACACACAGGGCAGCATGCCACAGAATCACATGGCTATGAATGCTCTCCACCTGATTGAGTATAGACGCTACCCGCCACACCCAGGACTACATGCCAAATACTGCACATTGCCTCACTTGGCATGGATGGCCCTGTCCATGAATACACTCTGCCTCACTGAGTACAGATGCCACTCACCACACATAAGACTTCATCTCAAAGACTGCACATTACCTGACTTTGCATGGAAGCACCAACAGGATAACATGGCCATGAATGCTCTCCGCCTCACTGAGTACAGACACTAGCTACCACACCCAGGACTACATGCCAAATACTGCACAGTGCCTCACTTGTGGTAGACGCCACTACATGACTCCATGACTGAGAAACCAGTGATGAGGTCAACTTGGACATCGATGTGACCCATCCTAAACTGATGACCACTTGAACTATCTGTTGTTGTGGCTTTTCATATATATTTATTATATATCTCTTTCTCTTTCTATACAATAAGTAAATCAATTGTTATGACTTTTTTAGGATAAAGTTTTACCTTGCATGTATTATTGTGATGGATGTATGAATGGTTATTGGATGCCTGTGTACGAATGAGATGGATTATATGTAAAACTATGTGAAATTATGTGTTCTCAATTCCTTTCCTGCGATGTAAAATTATTGAGTGCTATGATTAATTCTCGATTAAAATTTGATATTTAAATAATGGATCAGGTTCAATTAAATTTCTTGATTCCTTCTGTCTCCAAAATTGTATCCTCTGGTTTTCTTCCGTAATTAGTAATATACTACATGACTCCACAACACAAAATTCACCCTTCCTCAGTATAGAGGACAGATTTCCACAGAGCTGCATGCTTGGGGATACACACAGCATAACTCAATATGGGTGCTCTACAGGGCAACATGTCCGAGTACATAGTGTACTACAAGAGCACTATATGTCAGAGAATGCACCCTATACCGCTCTTACAAGTCCACACAGGACAAGTCCTAAAATTCATGTCACCTCACTCAGAATTGATAACCAACACACACCTGCCTATCCAAAATGCATGCACTTGTCTCAGATGCGAAGTCTGTAAACCTCGCCTACTGGAAACGGTATTGCAGCCTTTATCACCCGGCCCTTAAACTCCCAACCCACAAAGACTTACAGTGGATTAGGCATAGGAGTAGAATGGGGGTACGGTCTTGGGGGCATGCATCATTGGGAGAATGTTCTCCTTTACAGAGCTCGATACACTGAAATTCAGCTGGTCACTGTATGCCCAGAAAAAAGGGTGCATTGGATTTGTGGCTCTATAGCCCTTTTTTGAGTTCTGTTTTATTACTTTTACTAACTCTTGCTCAAAGTTGTATCTCCCTTCAGCCAGATTTAATCAGGGCTGAAATGCTATGAATTTGCACAAAGCAAACAGAAATGACGTTTTACACCTAAGGCGCAATGTAGCAATTGGGCCTCATTATGAGTGTGCTGGTGCGATAATATGTTACTGCATACCGGCACGTTACTGCACAAGCACACTCTAAGTTTGGTGGTGGGTTGGCCAGATTTACCTGCAGCTCTGAGCTGCTGAAAATTCTGCCACCCCATCACCAAAAAATGCTGATAATAAGATCGACAATTCCCCCATTGAGTCCTGAGGGACTCCATGAAATGGGGACTACCCACCCTTACTGGCACTTGTAATCTGCCGGTAATTCCAGCAGACCAAGTGCCGGTAACGGTAATACCCTTTGGTGGTATCTGATGGGATAACACCAAACTTATAATGAGGCCCATTTACTATGTTGGAACAATTTTTCTGCGAAAATGGAGCAAACAACTAGCGACTTATGGATGTAATAAGGATTAGTTTTGCATCAAACCTAGTTTGGGCCATGCACCTTAAACTGTAACCCTTGTAAAATTGGAGCATATTTATTCTGCCATTTTGTGCTACTTATGTAATACAGAGCAGGCTCACACAAGTGGCATGAAGGTGGCATGTCACAGGGTGTAAAATAAATCACAAGGTCAATTAAACACATATTCATATTTCCAACGTTCTTCCTAGTTGCAAAACGTTATGCAGGATTTGGGGGTTACCAGGGGACTGTGACCCCTGTGTTCTTCCTTGCCACCCCTGTGGTCTCCTTTGCTACCCCTGTAAAAATCAATATCTATTTTTGTAAAAAGATTTTAAATGGAAACTCCTGGGCACTGGAGTTGTTGGGGACCCACCACAGCAGGTCTTAGGGGGCCCCGGCCCAGTCCTTACCCATCAGCGTGAAGACTGGGCCGGGGCTTGCAGCACAGGAAGGAAGTGCTCAGTAGGGTGTCCATGACATGTGGCACGTGTCACATGCCACATTGAGCTCCAACCCCTTCACCTCTGGCTTCTTCGCGACTCATATATATGAACCAGGATGCTCTCATAGCTTCCTGGTTCCTGTTTGTGAGCATCACGGAGGAGCCAAGGGTGGCCTGGAGTGACGGACCGAAGCTGAAAAAACAGGTAAGAAGGTTTAAAAAAAAAATGTGATGTGTATTTTGCACGTGTGAAGTGCATGTCGGAGGTATGCATATGGTATGGGTCAGTGAGTGGTGGGTGAAGGAGAAGAAATGTGCTAAGCATCTGAGGGTCGTATGCCATCACTTCCAGTGATGTCACATGAGGGCGGGTCAAATTAAATCATTTCCTGTGATGTCATCAGAGGTCAAGGGTCACGTGTCACTTCCGCTACCCCTGGCGTTAAATGGTTTGAGACGTGTGATCCTGTGTGGGCATAAGGAAGACGAGTGGATTATGGATATGTCATCCTGTTGCAACCTCTGTACTGAGTGAGGTGGAGTGAATTATGGTGTCTATATATAGGCTTGTGAGTCAAGCTAAGTTCAGTGTGGCCACTCTACTGAATCTTCATTCGTGTATTCTGTTATTAGATGGAAGCACTTGGGCATGTGTTCCATCATCTGGCATATAATGCTATGTCTGGCATGTGGGCTATACTTAGGCATAAGATTTATGTACCAGAACAGATTCTCGCTGCATATGTGAACATATGGAAGTACCATGGCATCTGAGACTGCGCCTGCCATATGACAGAATTCGGCCATGTAAAGCTGCCTCTGCTACATAATATCGGCAAGCACACACGAGAGGCAGTTCCTGGGCCTAGGATGGCTACGGCCGCTTATGTGAGGCTCTACCCTGCAAAAGGGAGTCAATAAATTCAAACCTGCTGGCTTTGGCAGTGCTTGTTGAGCTGGCCAGTGCATTTGTATAAAACCAAACGCCCGATCCCTGTTGCCCTTTACCCCAATGCTCAGCCACAACACAGAGATTTGAGTTGATGCTTCCTTCTTCAAGGGGTGCTCTGGTGGAGTGACATCAAAGTCGGCTCAAAGAGGCATTTCTGCCATGTGATGACCAAGTAACAAACAAACTGATGCACACACAAACATGAAAAAAATGGGAAACTCCAGGTCATTACCCCAGAACCATTACTCACGACACAGCATAAAACAGGATCAGCCTGCTGCTTAGTCCTTTCACCTCTGTGCCATGTTTCTATCAATGAAACGCTCAGTAGTAGCACATGGCCGCAGGGATTAGTGTGACCTCGGGTAAATGACACGGAATCGGATTACATCAGGTCAAAGTAGGTCTTTATTCCGTTTGGGGCTTCTCATTACAGTTACCAATTAAATAAAGAAAACAGTAAGCACTTAGCCTGCAATGCAAGAATCCTATCAGGACATTAGCTGTACACCTGCTATTGCTCTGCCTTGAGTCGTGGCCTTCTTCATTTCAAGAGGTTGAGCAGAACGTTCGCTTGAACAGCCTTTAGACTCTTTGTCATAGGTTTGACATATATTTACCAAAGAATTATGAATATTGGCATATTTGTCAAATAACCCCAAGACTTAGAGGAGGTTGAAACATTTTGTCTGCGGACAGAAAGATGCAGGGCCTCATTACAAGCATGGCGGTCTGGGAACTACTGTACCGGTAAGCATGCCAGTACCGTAGTTCCCGGACCTCCATACTAGGTACTGTGCTCGCGGGTGCCGTTTCACCCGCCAGGTTTTTCCTGACGGGTCTAACAGCACCCGTGAGTAGAGCACGTCGGATGCACCGGCACAACTTTGTATGTGCCGGTGCATCCGACCTCACGTTCCCCATTCAGCCCTCTGAGGCAGAATGGGGATCGGGAGGCCCTTGATTCCGGCACCTGCAAAATGGCAATTACCGGGTCCGCCAAGCTCGACATGACCCGGTTCTTGCCCATGCGTGGATGCCGGAATAAATGCAACTCCGGCGGCAGCCGTGCCCTTATTAAGAGTTGTAATGAGGTCCGCAGAATTCCTATGGGTTTCGCTCTACCTACTGAAATGCAAGTCTCTGAATGCCACTTGTTTCCTCCATGGGCTGGTGAGTGCATAGTGAGGGGTGAGGATTAACCAGAATTCCCTGCCTTCCAGATACTAAGAATGGCCGAAGAATCTGGCAAAAAACCAAAATGGCTGGAAATCTGGACATATAACCAAAAAAGGGGCACAAACAAGCCTGATTTGCATTTAGTCTTTCCCCATTCTGCAATGGCTTGGCAAGCTGAGGAATGATGGTCTGGAGGCATGCCCAGAGCAATGGCAGAGGTCAAGATTCCTTCTGCACCTAACAGCCATCAATCACCTCCTTTGTTTTAAGTCACCCCTAGTGGGACGGGTATGCCTAAATGTGGTTTCCAAGCCTGCTGTGCCCGACTCAAGCTTCACCTCACCCATGACACCCAATGAATCAAAACATGTCTGGGGATGCCTGTGGTCTCATGCAGCTGGCATATGACCAAGCAGTTTGGTCTGGACTGCCTGCTTTTGGAATGGGACCCAGACTGATTTTCAAATGGTCTTTCCCATTTCTGTAATGGCTTAGCAAGATGAAGAATGATGGTCTTATTCTCAGATCAATGGCAGAGGTCAATTTTGATTCTAAACCTTCCGAAGGTCACATCTTTTATTTTGTGTAAGTCTGGACATGTCGGAACAATCAGAGTGCACAGAGCAACCCAGTGCCCTGACTGTCTGACTGTCTGAAACCTTCTATACAACCTGACTGGCCAGAATGTTTCATCTTCTATTACTGGGCAGAGGTCCATTTGTTCTGACCACTCAGAGACCCCAAGGGAGGCACCAATTCTGTATCTGCACCACTGAGGTAGATTGTAATAGGGGTGGAATGCTCCCTCGTGATTTGTGATGTAATGAACAGGTATTATGCCTCCCAAAAACTAGGAGCACCCTTATCCAGTCCTGGATTTTTAACCAAACATAATTTGCTTGCTGGAATTCACAGTCCCCTGCTTATAATGGAAAAATGAAACGCCAAGCGTGGAACATATGCAGTCAAGATAAAGTGACTATTGTGGCGAGGTGGAGCGAGGAGTCGGACAAAGAGCTGGCATTATTAATATCTAGTTTATTAACTAATCAGCAAAAAGGCACTAGCTTTCGCTATCTCTACAGGTTTACCCCTACCTATTCTAAGATTACTCAGGTGTTCATTACCAAGGTGAGGGTCACAAGAAAGATTCTCAGTCTTCCATACAAATCCTTCTCTAACCCTACCACTAAGTTACCAAATAGTTCTCTATTTACTGAAAACAAAATACAAGTAGCACATTCTCCCTTCTCCTGGTAAACTGGTTGTCTTTTTCAATCTTTTGCTTCAGTTTCTGATTCAACAAAGGTTTTCGGTTTAAGAGAATGACTCCCTTGTCCTGACCCACCCAATAGTCCCCAAAAGTCTCTTTGGTTCCTCCAGATGAGTTTTACAGACCAGTTCCACAATTCCAATAGTCCTTCTGGATCATTTCCTACACTGAAAGTTCCTGAGGCACTCTTGACTTTTATTAATTTCACTGTCACCACTGTGGTGAGGAAGATCACTCTTGTTGCACTCTTGAGGTTGTCCACTTTGCCAATTACTGCTGTAATAAGGGAGAATACTCTTGAGCGCTTCTTCTCTGTGACTTCTCTTAGTGTCACCACTGTGACAAGGGAGATTACTCCCGGGTGTTTCCTCTCTTTGGCTTCTCTTAATGTTACCACTATGATGAGGGAGATTACTCCTGAGTGTTTCTTCTTTATGACTTCTCTTAGTGTTACCATTAAGAAAAGGAAGACGACTCCTGTGCTTCTCTTGTGTTTCAAAGGGGTCACCACTGTGACGAGGGTGTGCAACCTTGATGCACTTATATCCTGGCCCTTTCCCGGGTTTCCCGCTATGCCCGTTGCCTTCTGTCTTGAGGGCGAGCATCGGCGGGTCTTCCTGTTGGCTCCAGGCTGCCGCTGTCCACCACAGGACTTCTACGGCTCAGTCGATGTCTTCTTCCTTTTGGTATACCTCTTCCTTTGAGGCCTTGGCAGTATCATCATAGTTTATGGACCAGCCGGTCCACCCTCCTTGGTTCACGCCACTGCCTAGAGCTCTTCTTCTTCGGTCTGGTTTGGCAGCTTGCCTCCCTGTTACTCGTATGGTCGGGATGGGCCGCTCTCCGTCCCAAACATGGTTCTCCAGGCTCTAATTTCAGGCTTCACTGCTGCTCTGCATTCAAATCTCCTGGGCTCCTTCTACTTTGAAGGTTAGCCCTTTTGCTCTTTCATTCAGGTACAGCTGTTCCCTCCCAGATCGAATGTAGAATATTTCGTTTGTCTTTGAGGATTGATCTCCACTTCTTTCCCTCTTCTTTGTTCCACTATGGTTGGCTGCCAACCAACAATCAATCACTCCTTGTAGAGTTTTTGTTCTTGCTCTTCTCACTACTATTAAAAGATGTATGTGTGTATGGGTCCACATCACAGTAACAAATGAAGACTTGAGGGGCTGTAGGGATGAGAGGGTGTAGGGATGTTCTTTTGGAGGTTATGAGGGAGTTCCGTAAAGGAAAGGGAGTCCTTATCCCTCACGCGGGTGTCTCTCCCTATAATGTCCTCCTGCTTATTACCACCCCTGGGGGGAATATTGGCTAGCGGCCTCGCCTCATAGGGAAGGGCTCCCCTCTGGGGAGAAGGGGCAGAATCCAATGAATCATCATACTTTTGGTAAAATGTACCTCTGTGAAGTTGGTCTCACTCTCAGGTGTGCTTTAAGTCTTATCAGTCGTGGGTGGGTGTCCATTAAGCTAAAACCGGCATCATAATCAGCACTTTTTAGCACGCTTGATGTCTGTCGGAGCAGAGTAGTTAGCAACTGAAAGGGTGCACAGTTTGAGCAATACCATTAGCTTTTAGAGTTGGTCGCCTCCCATAAAGACTGGATTATGGTTACCTGGCAAGTGCATGAGAGATACATTCAACTGCTGTAACCTGTGCTATACCCCAATGTCGGTCAGAGGCCCAAGGCTGACTCCAGAACTTTGGCACACAACAACTTCATGTAAACCTGTGTACTTACTACAAGGCTTTTCCAGTCCTTGAAGACATGGCAAACCATTACATTGTTCCCAGCAATTGGCTCATCAGATTCCCCTGCAGTACTGTGACCATGGCTGTAATAACAGCACACAGAAACCATTATTAAATACACAAAATTATCTGTGCCACGATGTACAACTTCCATTTCTACATTTCTAATTGGACTTCATTCATTCACAGTTTAGGAAGGGTGTGGCACCATACACATTGAAAGAAAGAAGATACAAATGGAAGATTGGCATAGATTATTGTTTAACATCACAAGATCACATAGCTGTTCCTGAACTGGCAGCCTCTTCCTGCAAGTAACTAAAGCAGAGTTATTACAAGGTAGTACACATCATTTATGGAGCCTACCCCCTCACCTCTGTCATACTAGAAGAACAACAAGAAAACACTGTGCATGACACCTGGTATCATCCCAATACCACATCGGAGACATGAGAGACGTTATGCACTCAGACAACTGTATCAAATGTATCCCGAACTGATGCGGTAGACATGAGCCTGCAGACATCACTGGACATAGAACAACTATAAGTAAAGTCCGACAGATGAGAAGTGACATCATGAAGAAGAGAAGATACGAGGATGCACTAAAACAAACATATGAATATCTAACATAAGTGGATATGAAGAAAAACAACATGCACTAAGATGCAGAGTAACAGGAGATGTAATAAATGTATATACGCAGAAGCGCAAGGTAAATAAGACCAACGTAGAAGCTTGCTAAAGTAGGAAATAGAGCGCAGGTAAAGCAGCCATGTTGAGAAAATAGACGTCTGCATTGTGTAAAAGTAAGCGAGAAGCCTCCAGAAGGGAAATACCAAGGCTGCAGAGTTGATAGGCACTGGAGTTCAGCGCCATGCAAGAACCAAGGGTATTTGCTTGGCTCAGAATCAAGGATGCCACAGCAAGAAGCAACTGCGAGTCTTGAAAGGAGTCGAAGACGATAGATAAGCTACATACGCAGGACATATTTCTCTTGGATTAAGTAAAGGAGTGAACAGTTGCGAGTGCCAATTATTGTTAAATTAAATATGCAGAAAGCCCATGCAAAATAGAGCAACCAAGTCTCCAGAGGCCAAAGAGAGTAATAGCACCCAATATAATTGAATCAAATAGTATTTAATAGAAGGACAAAATCATGGACTCTTCATACGTGATTCAGCACTGAAAAACAAGGCCTGTTCACAAGGTTCCAGACGAAGATAGCAATGTACCTTTACTCCCTTTAAAGTTCTGAGGAAGAGAACAGTCAGCAAGGTCAACTACAACGAAAAAGCCTTGGCTTAGGACGTAACTAATGAGAGATGGTAGGCTAATTAGCTAAGAAAGGCAGTTGTCTGAAGTTGTTCCCTTGCACCTGGGTTTTGTTGCCTAAGTGCATGCTAACGAGCTGAATATCCAAGATGGGTAAGAGAGTGGCAACCATTCATGAGGGCCTTTGTAATGGTGCACCTTACATTGTTGCAGAAGCCTATCCGCTGCTGGTATAACGTTATTATCTTTATTTTACATAGTTGGAGTTGTGGGGTGCATTTAAATGCCCTAAACAGAAATCCCTTTCACGTGGAAAGCCGCATTAAAACACTGCCAGCAAAAATGGCTGCTTTGCTTTTATTCCACATAATTGGCAAGCATTTCAAAACTGCAAGCAAAAATGGCCCTGCTTTGTTTAACTGTCACATGAGTGGCAAGCATAGGAACACTAGAAGCAAAAAGGGCCGTGCTTTGTGTTATTTCAACTGAATGACACAAAGTTATACATTGCATCCAAAAACAGTCTTGATCTACTTTTAATTCAGATGAGGGGCAAGAATTTCAACATTACAACCAGAAACGGCTTTTGCTTTACCTTTCACTTGAAGAGCAGCCCTTTAAACACTGCAAAAGAAAAACGGTTTGGCTTTTTCTTTTGTTGACGTCAAATTAAAGAACCATGTGGTAGGGGGCCTACCCCTCATTATCATTATCAATGGACCATCGGCAAATGCAAACTTGCTCAAAAAGCAGAAATCAAAGAATCCTGAGACCTGCAAGACAGGATTTTAAACATTAGAAGCAAAAAGCCTGCACATGTGTGGAAAGAAAGATGCCTTTAAAAGCCACAGTGGAAAGATAGCACAGCTCACGCAGAAAATGTCAGGAAAATATAATGCAGGGGTTGACCAAAGCAATGTACATTATGTTCCAACCCACGAGACTCCAGTCACCTTTGAAGAGACACTTATTACAGGAAAAACCAGTTCAGGCTAAAGCAGAAAACTTCACAATTAAAAGCCCTGCTTCCCGCTGGAAGTCACACCAACCAGTGAACCATCCTGCAATAAAATGTGATGCTTTTGAGAGCGTCATAATTCCATGCTCTACCAGACATAAAGGCAGGAGCCCAGAGATTTCAAAGGAGGTAATGGGTAGTCAGAGTTAGGTGGAAACGGTACTTGCCCATTTTCAGGTGATGGAATCAAGGGCCTCCCCATCCGCATTCTGCCCAATAGGGCAGAATGGGGATGGGGACGTCTGATGCACCGGCACATGCAGAGTTGTGCCGGTGCATCCAACATGCTGTGCTCGCGGGTGCCGGTCAGCCCGCCAGGAAAAACCTGGTGGTCTGTCAGGCACCCGCAAGCACAGCCCATAGTATGGTAGCCCGGGGACTACAGTACCGGCATGCTTACTGGTACCATAGTTTCCAGACTGCCATTCTTGTAATGAGGCCCAATGTGTGGGTAAAGCTTGACCAGGAGGTGCAAGCCCTTTCTGCACCCACCTTAAAAAGTAAACGGCAAAGTTCAAAGGGACTAATAGAAACCCTCTGGTCACAAGATGACCCAGGGGAACAGATGGCTGTGGCCCTCCCACAGGTGGAACAAGACACTCCCAATTGACATTAAAAGACTGATTTCATTTTAGGCATTTTTTGCAGCACTCGGAATTAGAATTCATTTCCTTTTATGATATTTTTTCATGTAATTTCCAGGCGGTTTTAAAGAGACATTGAGGCCGATTCATGGAACAAACGTGCGCCGAAAATCTATGCGCAAGCAGGCGCAAGCAGGCGCAAGCACGAAACAACAGGTGCACGTGCACACGTGCGATTCATGGAAGTCCCAAACCCGTGCATGGCGCACACATCACTGAAACATCCCGAACGGTGTGCGCGACGCGCACAGTGAAAGCACACAACCTCGGCGCACACACCAAAAAGGGGGCGGAACGCGGGGCGTAACGCGCGGAATGGGGAACAACACGCGAAAATAAGGGCGTAACTGGGATGTACTGCTGGGAAGCAGACGGAACGCCCACACGCACGCGAACCACACGTATTCATGGAATCGAATAGGGCAAAGCCACGCAAGGGCAAAGACACGCACAGGCCTAAACAAGTCCGCCACACGAAGGCAGGCGGTAGCGTCCCTGCGCATCACAAAAGCGCTAATATACAGCAATGATGAATGTCCCATACTGCTATTGTGCCTGGGGTTTGCGTGAAGGTTTCCATGCGATCGGGCCTGGGGGAGCGGGCTATGTGTATTACAGGGGTTCGCGTGAGATTTTTCACGCGATCGGACCTGGGGGAGCGGGCTACGTGTATAACAGGGGTTTGCGTGAAGTTTTTCACGCGATCGGGCCTGGGAGAGCGGGCTACGTGTATTACAGGGGTTCGCGTGAACTTTTTCATGCGATCGGGCCTGGGGGAGCGGGTTACGTGTATTACAGGGGTTTGCGTGAAGTTTTTCATGCGATCGGGCCTGGGGGAGCGGGCTACCACTCACCGTCTGCCTTGCGTGTAGAAGAACGCGTAGCCAACACCCGCTGTGAAGTAATAGCGTGTGAACCCCAAAGGCTGGAAAACAGACGCACCGCACCCCACGAAAAGCACGTACAGAGCAATGTAAAGGCACGTGGGATCTACAAGCCCTGCCAGGGAAACGCCCGTGTGCGAAACGTCACAGACGCGCTTACGCACTAAGGGCCTTTGGTCCAATGAAATCCCGTATGCGTGCTGACGCGCTTATGCGCTAAGGGCCTTTGGTCCAATGAAATCGCGTATGCGTGCTGACACGCTTACGCGCTAAGGGCCTTTCCTCGATTTACACGCAGACGTGCAAGATTTTCACATGCCAAATCACTCCGTATCAAGCTGGCCACGCGTAAGCACATCAGCCATCTGCAGGGGTCCATTTGCTGTGTCCACCCCTGCTGGAACAGAAGACTCCCAACTGGGATAACATCGCTCCACAGCCCAGCCCCAGGACCCAGTTGCCCACCCACTCCTGCCTCTGGGGTTGCCATGTCGGGCACCGCAACATCTGGCACCACTGGCAACCCCCGGCCAGAGAGGCAGAGGGGCACCAGCTTCACTGCCACCGAGGTTGGTGTCCTGGTGGAGCAAGTCCTGGGGCAGTATGATGCTCTCTTCGGAAGTAAGCACGCCAACAAGGAAGGACGGACCCGGATCTGGACGGACATCGTGACTGCCATCAACGCGGAGGGGGTGGCAGTCCGCGACTACCAACATGTCAAGAAGCGCTGGGATGACTGCAGGTCCAGGACCCTCTTGAAGGCCCGGCGCCTCGTGGAGGGGGGCCAGGGCCGCATGAGTACCATCCAGATGAGGGTCCTGGAACGCGTAGGCCCAGCGCTCCATGCCCAGATCCTTGAGAGGCAGACCCGTCTGGAGTTGAGCGGTAAGTGGCCAAGCATTGCTGTGTGAGACAGGGCATGTCGCAGTGTGCTGGTTGTCTGATACTTGCCTGTATGTGTGACATAGGCCACATGTGTGTGTGCAGGGACGTCATGCATGTGAGAGCAGTAATGTGTGAACCACACGGTTGGTGCATGTGTTCAAATGCAACATGGGTTGCCCTATGCGGAATGGCCACATGAAAGAATGCCAGTCTCTGTTCCTGGACATGGGTGGGGGTGAGGGATGGGTGCTGATGCCATGTACATGTATGCTGTCCATGTCTGTGTGTCTGACCTGCGTGTCTGTGACTTGTGAATGCCAGGGATGCATGACACATGTTTGTCGCAATGTTCAAGTTCACTGATGCAGCCTAGTCATCCTTGTACCCACTGTGTCTGTGGTGTACGAGGCCAGATGGATGAAACTAGGGTGAAGTGTGTGCATGTGATAGGCATGGCCCATGATGCATGTGAGTTCCAAAACAACATTGTATGTTTCAAGAATCCCTTGGACATGTATGCTAATGTCCATAGCATGCGCCGTGTCTGTTAACGCATGTGTTTTACCTGCACTGACCCATGTGTTGTGGATGGACATGATGGAAGTGATCTTTGACAGTGCCACTCATCTGCTATTGCTTCCTGTCTAGGGGACCATTGTACAGTACCCTGATGCTTGTGTTCTATGTCTCCCTCTACACAGTGCCACGTGAAGAAGAGGGCGGAGATGGCGCTGTGGAGCAAAGCGGCGGGGATGCCCCCACGGCTGCAGCGGAAGGGGTGGGTGAGCCCCCACAGGGGCTTGCAACGGCGGAAGACGGGGTGGAGCCATCCAGGTTGGTGGTTTCCACAGAGGAGGAGGAGGTCGCTACTGAGGCGCACATGGGGCCTGGTGGGGGCATCCCTGCTGGTGCAAGTGTTGCAGTCCAGGGGCAGGGGCAGGAGGCAGCACAGGTCGCCGTGGAGGGGCCTGTGCATGTCACTGTCCCTGACACTGTGACTGCACCACCATGCACCAGCAGGGATGCCCCATCCCAGGCCCGTCCGCAGGTAGGGGGAATGTCCATGTCATCTGACTCCCCTCCACCTGTGGACGAGGGGACCCCTGGCTGTATGGAGAAGGTCCTGATTGGTGTCGCGTTGCGCACAGGTGCAATTCGTGATGAGGTGCGTGCTTCCCGGGAGGAGCATGCATGTCATCACGGAGAGCACCGTGCCGACGTGGCCCAGTTGGGATCGGCCATGGTCGGGGGTTTCCTACATGTGTCGGCCAATCTGGCGACCCTCTCCTCCCCTGTAGAGACTATGCACCAGTCGTTCTCCATGCCGTCTTCCGGCCCAGATGCCACCAGGGCCCCCTGTGGACCTGCCCCGACCAATGCAGCCAGCTCGGTGGGGATCCCATCCCTGCCACAGTCGGGAGTCGGAGGTCCAGCAGGGGTGGACACACCAGCAACTGGACCCCAGCAGATGGAGGATGTGACGGCATCATCGGGCAGGGCACGTGCACGACGGCGTTGGTGGATTCCATCAGCCTGGATGCCGTCGTGCTGGCACAGGCAGTTGCGTCCGAGGCAGCGGCAGGCTCGACGTGGGAGGCATCATGGCTCGGGGCCGTCAACATCGGGGGTGCAGGCATCGGCCGGAGGGCAGGAGAACCCTGGAATGGGAGTGGCTTCCGTGTGGGAGCGGTTGGGCCAGCAGATAGGTGCGGAGCGGCAGCAGGCAGAGGAGGAACGCCTCACAATGGTCAGGGCGGAGAACTCCATGCGGAGGGCGCTGAGGCGGGCTGAGTGCCTCGAGGGTCTTCGCAGGGAGTTGGAGCTGGACACTGCTTTATCCCTGCGAGACCTCGGGGCCAGGGAACATGCCCGCCTCCAAGCCATTGAACAGGAGTTCGATGATGCCCTGGCCCATGACAACATCCAGTGAGCCGTTGGACTAGCCCGCTGCCCTTGTAAATAGTTATGTAGTTAGTGTTAGGTTTCCTTTGTTTTTGCATTTTTTTTGGACCTTTTGGACAATGGGCCACATTTTTGTATATAGTTTTTTTTTATTAGGTAGTGTTATTAGATAGGTTTCATTTCTTTTGTTGGGATCATGGACCCTGGCTTGTTCATCTGTACATAGTTCACTGTTGGATTTTCTTTTCATTTTCCAATTTACCCATGGAGCAATGGCTTTCAATTATAATTTCCCACTGGATTTTCTTTTGTGGACTGTGACTTTGGACACCATTCCTTTGGATTATGATTTTTGGTTTTGCATTTTTTCACGGACATGCTTCTTTTTATTTTTTTACATTCCCATTTCTGTTTGTTTTTTTTTTTATTCAATTCATGTTTCCTTTAATACATATTTTTTGATCAAACTTCAATGTGTAGTATCATCTCATTGGTTTCATGCATATCATGATATGGGTTTTGAGATTCACTGACACCCATTGGGTGTATGTGAGGGACATGTGTTCGTTTCCAAAATTGCAATTGGTGTTCTATCATGTTATTGCCATTTCTAAGTGGGTGGATGTAATACTCGGGTGGGTGTTTTGCATTTGGGGGCTGACCATAGGGACCAGGTATCTAGATTGTGATGACATGTTGGCTGGGGTACATGAGTTGGGGCCTGCTGGTAGGTGCCCCACAGTGCTGGGGGGCGGGGGTCCAGGGGAACATGAGTGGGACATGAGTGGGGGCCTGCTGGCAGGTGCCCCACAGTGCTGGGGGGTGGGGGTGCAGGGGAACATGAGTGGGACATGAGTGGGGGCCTGCTGGCAGGTTCCCCACAGTGCTGGGGGGTGGTAGTGCAGGGAGACATGAGTGGGACATGAGTGGGGGCCTTCTGGCAGGTGCCCCACAGTGCTGGGGGGTGCGGGTGCAGGGGGACATGAGTGGGACATGTGTGGGGGCCTGCTGGCAGGTGCCCCACAGTGCTGGGGGGTGGGGGTGCAGGGGAACATGAGTGGGACATGAGTGGGGGCCTGCTGGCAGGTGCCCCACAGTGCTGGGGGGTGGGAGTGCAGTGGAACATGAGTGGGACATGGGTGGGGGCCTGCTGGCAGGTGCCCCACAGTGCTGGGGGGTGGGAGTGCAGGGGAACATGAGTGGGACATGAGTGGGGGCCTGCTGGCAGGTACCCCACAGTGCTGGGGGGTGGGGGTGCTGGGAGACATGTGTGGGGGCCTGGTGGAGGGTGCCCCTGACTGGTGGGGGGTGGAGGTGCAGGGAGACAGGAGTGGGGGCCTGGTGGAGGGTGCCCCTGACTGGTGGGAGGTGGGGGTGCAGGGAGACAGGAGTGGGGGCCTGGTGGAGGGTGCCCCTGACTGGTGGGGGGTGGGGGCCTGGTGGAGGGTGCCCTGCACTGCTGGGGGGTGGGGGTGCTGGGAGACATGCATTGTTGATCAGTAGTGCAAGGTGACATGTGGCTTGGCTGGGGGGCATGCCCATTGTGGATGGGCTGCCTGCGGAACATGAGCAGGGGTGCAGGGTAGTCCCCCGTGGTGTGGGCTGCCTGCAGGGGCCGTGGAGGTTGTAGAGCGAACACCTGGGAGGACCCACACGGCCAATTCACGTGTAGTACTCCCCAGAACCCCTGAAATACACGTACCCTGCTGAAATTGCGTGTGAAACTTCCCGCGCACCCCTGAAATACACGTACCCTGCTGAAATCGCGTGTGAAACTTCCCGCGCACCCCTGAAATACACGTACCCTGCTGAAATCGTGTGTGGAACTTCCCGTGCACCCCAGTAATACACGTACCCCGCTCGCACAGGGCCAATCGCGTGAGAAACTTCCCGCGCACCCCAGTAAAACACATACCCTGCTGAAATCGCGTGTGAAACTTCCCGCGCACCCCTGAAATACACGTAACCTGCTGAAATCGCGTGTGAAACTTCCCGCGCACCCCTGAAATACACGTACCCTGCTGAAATCGCGTGTGGAACTTCCCGCGCACCCCAGTAATACACGTACCCCGCTCGCACAGGGCCAATCGCGTGAGAAACTTCCCGCGCACCCCAGTAAAACACGTACCCTGCTGAAATTGCGTGTGAAATTTCCCGCGCACCCCTGAAATACGCGTACCCTGCTGAAATCGCGTGTGGAACTTCCCGCGCACCCCTGAAATACACGTACCCTGCTGAAATCGCGTGTGAAACTTCCGGCGCACCCCAGTATTACATGTACCCCGCTCGCACAAGGCCAATCGCGTGTGAAACTTCCCACACACCCCAGTAAAACACGTACCCTGCTGAAATTGTGTGTGGAACTTCCCGCGCACCCCTGAAATACACGTACCCTGCTGAAATTGCGTGTGAGACTTCCCGCGCACCCTAGTGATACACGTAGCCCGCTTGCCGTGCTGGTCCAGGGTTAGCGCAGCCCTTCGCGCTGGATTGGGGATTTTGATGTCTTTTCCCTGCGCAAGGGGCGTTCTTAGGGGCGTAACTGGCGCTGCTGCAGGGTCGCTGTGCCACTGTGCGCCACGGCTGGTTTTGGTGGCTGGAATCCATGAATACGCTGTGCGCGGAAATGTATTTTAGCGCACGCGGCTGGCGCAGGGATTAGCACGCACACCCTGTGCACCAGCCGCATGCGCCACTTGTGCGCTGAATTCTATGAATTACCCCCATTGTATTTTCCTAGGACTTTGGGGACTGAAATGGGCAGTTAAATTAGTTTCCTGGCTGATCTAAAAATGGGACAAATATGACAGTTGGTGGAAAGATGGAAAATGAAATTAGGAACATGTTTGATCATTGCAGATTTATAACTGTTATACATATTATGAAAAGGATAAAAATGTGCCACCAGGCCATGCTACATCGTGCAGAGTTGGCGATTGTCTTACCGATATAACTAACCCCAGCCCTAAATTGCATAAGCACTTCCTTTTTGTAGCATTGCATTCAATATTTCCCCTATTGAAAACCCCAAATTGTCAGTGTAATTCAGTGAACTTCCCATGGAAGAATCTGTTATTAGCCTGTGTATGTTAGCATATCTTCCTTTGGTAAACCTCTCAGTTGTCGGTATAAATCCTTAGCACTTCTCTTAAGTAAATCAATGAATTCCCTATTTGAAATTCACGGTTCAAGATTGTTGAAATTCAAAGTCAACCCTCTTGTCGCTGGTGTTTTTATTGAATTGTCATAGTCATTAAAGTGTTGTCTCAAAAGAATTAGTCTCCTTGTAACTGAAAAACCAGATTTTTTCCATGTATTGTGTGCATTACTAAACAAATTTTCATTTGCATATGTCCTATTAAACCCCAAAATAGTGGTTCCATTGAGAGCAATCCCTTTCCACCTGTTATGTGCCTTTGTCCTTGTCATTGAAAACCGATGTTTCTATTTTAAACTAAACCCCTTCACTGAGCTGCCTGTCACAGTAAACCCAGTATAAACGAATTTTCATTTGCCACAGTATTTTTCCCTTTTGCATTTGCTTTCTCCCAAAACCGATTTTTCCACTTCATTTCTACTGTGCTCTGGTGTGCACAGTATTCTCTAAATTTCCCTATCTCCTAAAGTGTAAGCAATACGAATCTCCTTTAATTCTGTCCCCTAGCACTTGTGAGTAACAATCAAAATCCCATTCTTCCATTTTGCTCCAAAAACGAGTTTTCACTTTCTTTGCTGACTTCCCATCTTGTGGTGGTGGGTTTTACCCCAAATACAATTTTTTTCTCTCTTTATTCCTACTCATTGCCACTGCCTTCCATTCAAAAGAATCAAGTTTAGCTGATATTTGGGGGTGTGAGTTGCAGGGGGGAGTGCTAAACCGTTGGTGTTATCACTTTATAAAAATGTTGTTTTTCTGTGTTGCCATTAAAGAGCTGTGTGAGTTGTAATAGGATATCTTAACCTAATTGTTTTTTAGAGATTATTGCATGTTGTGTTGCCACAACATTGGTGTCTGTTGTGAAATTGTTTGATTTTCCTTTTTCATTAAATAATAAATTAATGAATATCTTATTGATACACACCAGCCTGGTTCCTAGTCCATTGTGACACGTGGTGTTTGTGGAGGTAGGGTGCGACACAGGTTGGAGGCCCCATGTCATCGGGGTGCTGCTTCTGCCTTCCTGCTGTGGTCTTCGGTCTTCCTCTGCCTCTGTGGCTCTCCTGACTTCTGCACCTCCTCCACAGCAGAAGCCCTCTCTCCAGCGGACTCAGCGACATCTGGTCGGCCTCCTGGCCCTTTCCCTGGCTGGACCTGCAGGACTGGTTGCTCTCCAGGCGGACCTGCTGCCTCTCTGTCCCCTCCTCATTCGGCTCCACCGGCCTCACTCCTGGCGACTGCTGACCCTCCCCTTGGCTGAGCTCTTCAGTGCTCCGGGCCCCTCAGTGCTCCTCTGTCTGTAGGTGGCTCCTCCTGGTCTCCAGCACCCATTCCCCTGTCATTGGGGTGCTGCTGCTGCCTTCCTGCTGTGGTCTTTGGTCTTCCTCTGCCTCTGCGACTCTCCTGACTTCTGCACCTCCTCCACACCATCTGGGGTGATGAAGCTGCCTTCTTGCTGCTCCTTCCCTTCAATCCTTCTCTGCCTACTGGCTTCCCTCCTGGACGCTCTCGTCTGCTTGTGGACAGCTCCCTCCTGAACCCCTGCATCTCACCCCATAACACCAAAGGCACTGTGGCTGCTCTAGCCTCAGCTCTACTGGCCTTACTGCCTACAGGTGGCTCCTCCGGGTCTCCTGCACCCCCTCCCATATCTCCTCCTGGTCTCCTACACCCCCTCCCATATCCCCTCCTGGACCCCCATATCTCATCCCATAGCACCAAAGGCACCGTGGCTGCTCTAGCCTCAGCTCCACTGGCTTTACTGCCTACAGGTGGCTCCTCCTGGTCTCCTGCACCCCCTCCCATATCTTCGGGGTGCTGCGGCCGCCTTCTCGCTGCAGTCCTCGGTCATCCTATACCTACAGGCGGCTCCCCTGGACCTCTGCACCTCCTCCTCACCATCTGGGGTTCTGTAGCTGCCTTCTTGCTGCTCCTACCCTTCAATCTTTCTCTGCTTATAGGCGTCCCTCTTTGACTTTCTCGTCTACTGGCGGGCAGCTCCCTCCTGGTCTCCCGCACATCACCTTGCATCACCAAAGGCACTGTGGCTGCTCTGGCCTCAGCTCCACCGGCCTTACTGCCCCTCCTCCAGCTGAATTTCTTCAATGCTCCACCATTCAGTCCTCCAATGCTTGTAAGCGGCTTCCTTCTGGACTCACCATCATTGACTTTATTTCCTTCAGCTGTTCGCACCTCCTTCAGCCAAGTCCTTTCGGTGCCCTGGCCCTTCAATTTGCCTCCACCTGTCTCCTGATGTTACCTGGTATATGATTCTAATTCTTCATTGGTCCTACCACACCTAGCCTTATTTCAACCCTTTGGCATTCCACTTGCTACCTTCCCATTGCCTACTTACCAACCATCACCTGACCCCATTTTACTATAGTCTATTATCTCCTCCTCGACCCTCCCTCTGCCCTTCCCTAACCTTCCTGCTCCACCCCCACCTACTGCCTCCTATATCCTCCTTTTCTCACCCCCTCTTCACTGTCCTCCTCCCTCTACCCGATCATCTTCACCTCACCCTACCTACCTCTTTCCTCTCTACTCTCTTACCCTTCGCAATCTCTCACCTCCCTGTCATGCGTATCGCTAGATTCCTCTCTTCTTTTCAACCTCTCTCCTCACCATCTCCTTCCCGCCCCTCCTCTTCCCGCTTCCTATTCTCCTCGTCGTATCCCTATTCCTTATGTCCATCCCCTTGCTCTACCCCCTCCCCCGTTCACCCCTTTCCATGGCTCCCCCTCCTCATCGTCTTAACCTCATTTACCCCCCAATCCAACCTTCAACTTAATTAACATTGCTCTTTGGAATGTCAGATCCCTCTGTTATAAGACTGCAGCTGTTCTCGACATGTTCTTTTGTCTCAATCATCACTTTCTCTGTCTAACTGAAACTTGGATCCCACCTCACAACTCAATTGTACCTGCTTCTCTCACTACCCCTTCCTCATCCTTTTCTCATCCCACTGGTCGTGGTGGTGGAGTGGGAATCCTCTTCCATCCTAAATACCTTTCATCTGTCCTTTCCTACTTTCTCTTCTTTTGAATACCTTTACAAATCTTTCTCTCATCCTCATCCCATCTCCTTCGTTATCATCTACAGGCCCCCTGGCCCCATCTCCTCTTTTTATGATGACCTTGACCACCTCCTCTCTCTTATCTCACCCTCCCCTTCTCCTCTCACTGTACTTGGTGATTTCAACCTCCACATTCATACTTCTCAACCCTCACCTCTTCTCTCGATCCTTGACTTTTACCTTCTCTCTCTGCTTCCCTCTTCTCCTACTCACTCCTCTGGCTCCACTCTTGATCTCATCTTTATTTCCTCCTACTCATCCTCTCCTGTCTCCTCCTTACCCAGCTATCTATGTGATCATGCCCTGCTCTCGTTCTCCCTTACCCCCAGTACTTCACCTTCTTCTCCTTTACCCACCTTCACAACTTTTACTTGACACGACCTCCGGAACTTCTGCCCATCACTCTTCCTTGATACCTGCTCTTCTTCTCTTCCTCCCCTCTCTGATTTCTCCTCCCTCCCAGCTGACTTTGCCTTATCCTCTCTATCCTCTTCGATCTCATCTAGTCTCGACCAACTCTACCCCCTCTCCTCTTTCCGTCTTTCTCGTAAACCTTCCCAACCCTGGCTCTCTCCTCACCTCTTGTCCCTACGTCATCTCTTTCGTCGCCTTGAGCGCTGCTGGCTGAAATCCCCCACTCCTCCTAACCAAACCTCCTACTTTGCTTATCACTCCTTATGTGACTCCTGCCTTAACTCCGCCAAACGTGCATACTTTTCTAATCTCCTTCACTCCCAAGCCTCTCATCCTCGTCGTATCTTTCAAACCCTCTCTCGTCTACTCTCCCCTGCAGCTCCCGACCCCTCTTCTACTTCTCCTCTTTCTCCTTCTGACTTTGCGAACCTCTTCTCTGAAAAAAATGTTTCTCTTTGCCAAAAAATTGTCTGTACTCCTTCTTTTTCCCCTCCTCCCCTCTCCTTACACTCCTCCTCAGCTCACATGTCTAAGTTTTCTCCTATCACTCCCTCTGATGTCTCTCTCCTCCTAACTAAATCCCATCCTACTGCCGCTCCTTCTGACCCTATTCCTACCCTTCTTATCCCTAGGATTTACCCTCCTCTTATTCCCTACCTAACCTCCTTCTTCAACACTTGTTTATCCAGGGCCACTTTCCCTTCTGCCTTTGGGCATGCCACTATCATCCCTATACTAAAAAAACCTTCAGCTAATCTTCTTCTCGCCTCCAACTTTCGTCCAATCTCACTTCTACCTTTTCTCTCTAAATACGCTTAGCTTATTCTCAGCTCTCAACTTTCGTCACTACCCACTCTCTCCTTCCCCCCTCTCAATCTAGCTTCCGCCCCAAACACTCCACTGAGTCCGCTCTTACCTATGTCCTTAACTCCCTCTTTACCGCTCGCTATTCTAAGCATTCCTAAATCCTCTTCCTCCTTGACCTCTCTGCTGCCTTTGACACTGTCGATCACCCCTTACTTCTTGACTCTCTTGGTTTCAAAGGTTCTGTTCTTAACTGGCTCTCATCTTACCTCTCCTACCGCTCTTTCACAGTATCTTGGGGAGGACGAACCTCTACTACCTTCCCTCTTAATTACGGTGTCCTCTAACCCTTCTTATTCTCTCTTTACACCTCTCTCCTTGCCCCTATTATCTCTTCTTTCGGGATTTCTCACCATTTCTACGCCGATGACACCCAGCTGTTCCTCTCCTTTTCCTCCTTCACCTCTGACTTACATCTCAACCTCTCTTCATGTCTGACTGCCATTAAAGACTGGATGTCATATCACTATCTCCCTCTTAACTCTGACAAGACTGAAGTCCTGTTCTTTCCTTCCAACTCCCTACCCTCTCCATCTCCCCCTCCATCCATCCATTTCCCCCCTTCGAATCTTCCAATCTCCAACCATGCTTGTAATGTAGGTATATACTTTGACTCTTCCCTCTCTTTCACTCATCATATCTCCTTCACTGCTCGGGCTTGTCGCTATGATCTCTTCAACATCCGTAAAGACCGTCCCTCCCTCACCTTCCATGCTACTAAACTCTTAATTTCCTCCCTCATCTCCTCTCACCTTTTCTATTGTTCTTCTCTCTTCTTCAGTCTTCCTGCTTCCCATCTTGCCCCCCTCATATCCCTTAATCACTCTGCCATACGTACTCTCTGTCTACTCTCCACTCCTGACTGCATTTCCAACTCACTTTCTTACCTAGGATGGCTTCCTTTCCACTCCCAGCTTAAATGTCACTTCCTTTGTCTTGTCTTTAAATCTCTTCATAACCTTGCTCCTCCTTACCTCTCTCTCTCCTCTCATTCTCGCTCCCTTCGTTCTGCTGATCTCTTCTTACTTTCTGTTCCACCACCACCATGTGCCCCTTCTCGTTTCCGCTCCTTTCAGCTTCTTGCCCCCTTACACTGGAACTCCCTACCTCTCTCTATCCACTCCTCCCCCACCTATTCCTCCTTCCGCTCCTCTTTGAAAGAACTTCTTCACTCACCTCCCTGATACCTTCCCCTTCTCTCTATCCCCTCCCTCCTTCTATTATCCTCTCTCTGCTCTCCTTATCTTTATATCTTTTCCCGTCTCTACTGTGATCCCCCTCTTTTGTTGCTCACTTCACTTATTACTCTCTCCCTCTGGATCCTTCCATACCCCCTCCTCTCCTTTCCCTTTTTACTTGCAAATTGTTCTAAATGCCGATTTTATGGTTTTATTCATGTTTACTGTTTTGCTTCGTCTTGTTTTACTTACATCCAACCCCCTTTACACAGGAACTCTATAAGGTTTTCCGGCATCACTAGTCCTGACAGAATGGACCGTCTGCTATGATTGATTAAAAAATGTGTATAACAAATTTTTATTCAAATAATTCGAACTGAATTTAAATTCAGTTCGAATTATTTGAATAAAAATTTGTTATACACATTTTTTAATCAATCATAGCAGACGGTCCATTCTGTCAGGACTAGTGATGCCGGAAAACCTTATAGAGTTCCTGTGTAAAGGGGGTTGGATGTAAGTAAAACAAGACGTGTTATCTTACTCTTTATTGTATTATACATATTGATATCCCTGTCAGTAGAGTAGGATGTTATTATAGGGACTGTTTATACCTATTTGAACATACTACTGTTTTGCTTCTAGTGTTCCATGTTTTATGTATTACTGGTTGTTATCTGTAAAGCGCCTTGGACTAAGGCACTATATAAAACAATACAAATACAAATAATAAAGTAATATTTTGACATCTTCCTTGAGTCTGTCCGGTTATTTGGGCCTGAGATAATTTATTGTGGTAATCCCATTCGGCACTTGGAATTGTCCAGGTGCTATTGCACAAGTTGTAGACCAGTTTTTTTTTTTTTTTAAGTACATCGGGTTATATTTAAACCTTTACACATTTTTAACACACACACATTATATATATATCTCAAATGAAGACCCTTAATGAATATTAGCACTATGGGTGGGGGGAGAAGCCAATCAGGTTCCTTGGATCACGGGCTGAAAGTTCTAATCCCAGCCCGTGTTCCATGGAATCTGGATGCTTCTGCCCACAACATCATTTATTTATTTATTTCATTTGCATTTTTATAGTGCTCACACAGCCCGGGGAGCATTGAGGCGCTGTTACGGGAATATGTTTAAGTTGCGTATTTATAACACGCTTAATACCCAGAGGTTTCTAAGCACGGACCCGTGGATCGAACCTGTTCTGCTTCGTGTCCTCTTGTTTCCAAGGCGTGCACGTTGCCGCTGAGCAATCATCTTCCCCCCGCGTATCTTTTTTTAACGGTTCCCTCCAACTTCCACCCCACTTACCTCTTTTCATCGCAGGTGGTGGCCCCTCTACCGCCACCACCGCGCTTCTGCTGGCGCTCGGTGGTCGCCATGGTAACCTGCGATATCCATGGTGGTCATCTTTAGAGAGTATTTTTATGCAATGAATGAAAATACAATTTTCCTAGCACCCTGGGTTTCCGGATTGGAAACCTGGGGTGCTAATAGCGTTAAGCACCCGTTCCAATGGCTGGAACGGGTGTCTACATCCCGAAGCACTCATTAAACGCCATTTAACGCTTCGCTTGGGCCTTTAACACGTGCCTTGGGCCGTAAACATCCGTTCCAGCTCTTGGAACGGGTGCTTAACGCTATAAGAATATTCAATACAAAATTCTAATTAAAAAAGTTAAACTTCCATACAATCAATCATTGCATACATAAAATAGAGTATAAGACATTTCATAATCCATATTAAAAGAAACAATCAAATAATGATGCCACACTGAGATTTAATTTACTTTCCATTCCATATTGACCCTTTTCCAAAGCATATATGCAGCGTTTGTGATGACATTCGATTCAGCACAGACCATAGAGGCCCAAAATGGGTTTCCAGCTATACGTTCCACACTGCTTACAAATGTACAGTAATGGATCCTATGCAGAGGCAGCAAGTTAGGACATTATGTAAGTGCATGTCTAATGTTCTCATATGGGGCCATACATGTCCTGAATTTCCTTTTATCTACCAGGATACAATCCCTAGAACCCATAGTCGTACGAGTGGAAAAGAGATTTAGACGTGGGAGCATGGTAAACAAACACAGATGTTGGTCAATGGTGGTCCTAATATAAACCTTAGGTTTTATGTAAGTAAATGTTTCCTGTGCACATTCTGAATTTGATTTTTTTCCCCATGTAAATGGGAAAGGTTATTGGCACAATCCCATACATACGCTTTATTTACCAATGTTCTCCTGACCATAACAAGGCCTTAATCAATGTGATCCGCCAGAGACCAATTTATCTGGTCACGAAACATAAAGCAGGATATCTAAAACGCTCTCATTGCGTGGGACTTATAAAATGAATCCATACCAACAGGTGCTTGCCAGCTGAATGCCGCAGTACCTCCATCAGTAAGTATTTTGTACACTCGCACACTTCTATCTACCTTAAGCATGGTTGTCAATGTTGAGCCCTTTCTCCATGTGTATTGCCTCTATGGAAGGGGACGGGGCAAGTCTAAGATTTCGCCTCCATAGTTTACCCTCAATTGTAATGGTGCGTCAAGGGTAAAGCAAAGTCAAGTGTTATTCTGTGACTAGACTGGCCTACACTGAATGTTTGCCCAAAGGCTCTGCAAAACAAACAAAAAAACAGAGCGGGCGGATGCACTCTTGCTGAGAGGCAGGCAGCACAGTCCCCCTGCAAATAAAGCACATGGGGGAATGTGATGCCTATCACTAAGGTGAGGTGGTGAACCTGCGACTCAAGTGGAGGGCGCTCACTGAGGGCACCACTGAGGCACCACTGAAGGCAACTATTCTGGGACAATGTGGTCCACTTTGTTGAAATAATAGACTGCAGCTTGTAGTTTCTCCCAATGTTATTGACCCAATATGCATTCAAATTCGATAAATGTTATGGCAAACTCAAACAGCTTTCAGCAAACAGTAAAGAAAACCAATCTGCAATTGTGGGCCCCTTTTTAATTGTGGCCCGGACCTATCTCTTATCCCCGTCCGACCCTGTTCTCTTGTAACAACTCGGACAGAATAGAAGAGGGACATGCATGTGACGGGAATGTAAACACATGTGCATAGTGGCTGGCACCTTTTTTGTAACCGGAATAATCTAAAACTACAGGCGGATTTTCCTGTCTTGAACAATGGCATCAAAACGTGCCCATGCTCCAGTTAATACTGGCACGATGATCACACAGTTTCAATAAGAAAATATTAGCAGGCTTTCTGGGCAAATAAGCATGTTAGGAACTGAGTTAATATTTAAGAGGACATTACAAATTAACCTGGTGGAATGTTTGTATTTTGCAATGGCCTCGTTCGCTGCTGGAGAGTCAAAAAGAAAGACATGCCATTAGAGCAGCATGGGCCGGGAAATGCTTCCTTTATGTTTATTTGAGGTTTACTCAGTCAAAATCAGTGTCTCCTGCCGGTTTAAAAACAAAAGCAATTCTACTCCTGTCAGGAGCATCAGATGAGGTGTGGAAACGAGAAACCTGGCCTTTGGGAGGCATATCAGCAGGCCTCCTAGGTTCACCTGCCTCTGGAGTCCAGTGTACCGTGCTCTGCAAATTCAGGTTGAACCTTGGTAGGTTAATCTGAGGGCAGGCTGACCTCCCGCATGAACACACATCCAGCCCATTCAAAAGAGTCACTGAGGTTACTTGGAAAGTCCCTCCCGGCTGGCAGGGCTACTGTAGGTTGAAAAGTTGCGACTGTGGCCCAGGCCACTGAATTGGCAGCTTATGCAGCGGTATGAACATCATTTATGTAGGAAGACCCCAAGCTTTCCCCTGCACCCGATTGCAACACCCATATAAGAACATGAAAGAACAACATGACTACATTCTGGAGCTAGACATATATGTAATTGGTTGTCTGGTAGTTTGTTGGCACAGATGTAGCTTTATGAAGCAGTGGAGTGCTGTAACCACACTTGGGGAAGCGGGGTACAGAGCGAAGAAGAAATGTTAATCTATTTACAAGAATATTGGGTTCTAAGGAGAAATAGGGTATGGAGAGATTCAGTAAAAAACCTGTTGTGGCACTGTGGTGGTTCGGAGGCGAGGAACAGACCCCTTTTTTGGGTGACCAGATATCCACTGATAGCGATTCCTACGTGTGGCCCACATTTCCTTAGTTTTCAAACGTGCTGTTGGACAACCGTTCAGAAGTAGTAGCTGCTCATGTGGTCAAAGGTTCACAGTGCCTAGCTGATCAGTTGGCGGACTGAGTATAGCATCAGAGCAATTTGTCCCTTTAATGTCCAGCATTGTAAGAGTGATGAGGCAAGGCTGAAGGCCAGGTGGAGTTTGGTCTGTAATCTTGAGGCGTTGTAGTTGAAGGTTTGCCTGCAAGTCTTCTCCATTCACAGACCGTGAACTCAAATGACCAACGTTTCCAGGAAATGTCTTCTTTTAGGGTCTGCCAAAAACATGTTGTTTGTCGCTGATGTGTGGGGAGCAGAGGTAGCATATCCTTCAAAGGCATTCATATTGCTGCTAGTTCAAGAGATGGCTTTGTTTTGTTACCAGGGACTTGTGTCATACTGAGGTCTCCATATTGGAGGGTGTGTGTGTAAAGGCTCAGTTGTCTCCTGAATGTAGACGTTTGCCACATACACATAGAGTAGAATTGGAAGGCAACATCCAAGTATGATGCAGACATGTCAAGCTCAAAATATTAGCTTTCTAATAGTTGTTCTATTATCTGTGTCCAGATTTCCAACTCCACTCCAGATCCAACCCCCCCCTCCTAGCCTCAGTTCACTAACTCGGACCCTGCCATTGCTTCATATTTTAGCTCCAAATATCCCTTCATCAACCCAGCTCACGCAACTCTTTCATTTTCCTCTCAGTTCCATCTCCAACTCTCCAACTGTTTGTCCCTGCTCCAGCCCTTTTGGCCCTAGCTCCAACTCTTCCTCCTTACTGTAGGTCCAACATGAACACGCTGCCCAGACGAGCTACAACTCTCCCTCCCTGCTTCATCCCTCCCTACTCCAGCTCCAGGACCTTTGCCTGTGTGCTCTGTCCAACCCTCCCTGCTTCACCTCTAACACTCCATGGAGAGATATCAGGAAGGCCTGGGTGGATTGGCCACTTAACCGAGTTGGCAAAGCTCCCACTTAGCACACAGAATACAAAACCTCCATGGATGGTCCCCTGCAGGTTCTGGGCTGCCCTACTGCATGTGATCACTACCTTCTTCTCTTTCCCATCAAGCCAAGGGGTACTCAAACAGAAACAAAACAAAGAAGAACGCTTTCTTATCATGACGGAAGTGCCAGTGGCACTTTATTTTTATTTATTTTATTATTTCATTGCTTTTCTACTGCTACCCTGCACTGCAAAGCACTCTGCAAAATAATTTAATGATTGCAATTTAAATACACTTTTATTGACTTGTACTTAAAATGAATATGTCGTCAACGTATACAACAGTATTTTAAACAGGAATTAATTTTCTATCTCATGTTTTTGGTTATCGTCTAAATGAAGGCCACTCTCCTAGATGATGCTTCCGCAAAAGCGTCTATTGCTGCTGCGGTAGTTTTCCAACCGTTTTTCTCTCAATTGAAATTGTAGCAAGAGCCGATAGCTCTCTGCAGTTGGTGAACGCAGCGTTCAGCCTCCGTTCCCAAGGCTTCGGCAGAAGAATGGAAGACGGTTGGGAAAGAGAACGCAGTTCCCAGCTATATTAAGAAAGGTTAGGTCATAAAGAATGCCTTGAAACTACTTTAAAGCGCTATAGGGGAATGCCAGAGAAGTAAGTAGGCACTGAGTTGAAGCAGTCATGTTGCCATAAGATCTGCATACCTAGAAAAAACTATAACAATACTCATAACAATCCCTGCCAAATGGTGTGAGTGCATGAGCATTTAATAGAAATACCTGGTACATGGTGAGATTACCTTAGGTATGTGCTGGCAACAGATACCTAATATGGTGAGTTCCTGGGCATGTAATGTTAATGTATGGCAAATACATGCATGCCAGATGGATAACGCATTTGCAATGTGCTGGTTTTGAAAATGGGGCAATGCCATGAGACGTTTGAAATCCTGGTGGTACCGACGAGGCCCTTCTTCATTCTGAAGGCGTTGAATTGAGTCTGTCAGTGAGTAATAATAACACTGATTAATACAGAGCTTAGAAGTTGTCCATCTGCATGAAGCTCTATAAACAAATCACCACATTATAATGATGTGATGCAAGTACAATGCAAACATATTGAAATGCCTAGTAAACTGTGCTAGTTGCTATTGTCCGATGGCAAAAGCGGGCCATTTGTGTGAATCCCTGCCAATGACGCGAGTTCCTTACTTTATGATAGATAATACCTGTAATAGGCCACCATAACCACCCAACCCTCCATTCTCACATGTTAGTGGCATGCAGAAATTATCACATTGTTTAAGCATTATTAGTTTCACAAAGAGATGCTGATTTGGGTGGGAGCCTTCTTAAAATAATCTCTCAGCAGGCACCGTACCAAGCCATTGGCTGCATCATGGGAGGTAGGTGGATTTAGGCAGGGAAGGCTTTTGTACAAAACCTCTGTCCCTGTAGTACTCAATTATGTTAATTGTGACAGCTTTGTGCTCTCCGAGTACGTAGATTAGCAGGCTGCCTGTTGCGCCCCGGCCCATTGGCAAGTTTGCCCTCCCCTAGAATTGGACCTGGCTCTAATGGTCACATGATCAATTTCCAGAAGATCCAACTCAGTTTTTCATCCTTCTGCGGTTGATAAAATGGGTTATATGTTGTTACTTCGACTTGCATTCTTTGGAAGCCTGCAATTTTAGTTTTGGTCGACCTTACTTCCACTTTTTTTTATGTTTGTATTCATTGGCCCTCATTACGACCCTGGCGGAATTCGGAAAACGATGGCGGAAATGCAATACCGCCATCGAATAGCGCTCGGTGCGACTATGACCCGTCACCGCAAAGTACGATGCCATTAGCGACACCGTAGTGAACGCCAACGCTAACTGCACCAAGCACGCGCGCGCGCGCCATGCCAAACCGTAAACACCACCATGGCGCAACGGTACGCCAATTCCGACCCTAGCGGACATGTACCTAACGCCATCAAGCATGGCGGAATGCACCATTCCGCCATGGTGAGAAGTACGGCATCGTGAATCAACCGTAAACGGCCCCACTGAGTGCCCGTACACCGCTCCCTGCCCACAAAGTACAACTCCCCATAGGTGCAATGAAGTCACAATGCAACCAGTGAAATGTACAAGTCACCCATGCATGCCAACGAACAATAGAAACACAACAGGGGCCAATGGGAGCTGCAGGGCACAGATGGCACGAATACAGAAGCCATCCCAATGGACATGACCACAGTCCCCCACCAAGAAACGCACGCAAACACAGGCACCTGTGACCAGCAATATTCCGAAAATCACATCATTCCACCAGTCCACCTGGCTGACCGGCATCTGTTACACAAAACCCAATCCCCCGCCCCTGAGCATGACAACATTCAAACTGTCATATTGGCAGCCCCCATCCCTGACCTCACGGGCTTCGTAGGCAAACGCGCCCAGTACAGTACCACGCAACTAAACTCCGAAGCTGGAACCCAGTGCAGATCTCCTCACAATACATCGCCCCCCAAATAGGCATATGCCACATCACTTGCAAAGAAGAACGCTACACGGGCCAAATCAGAATAGAAATTTAATGCACATCAAAATCACCAAGCCCATACAGCCATCAGGCCATGAACTCCAAAACACATTTCACCATTGTGGGCTGCATCCGCAAGAAATGACCAGCCACTACTTGTGTGACGCCCTGTTCCCTCATGGTACACAGAGCCACATTCACGTACGAAAAGGCAACATGGAAGCGCACAGAACCGCAGGGCCGTCCCAATGGGGAGGCACCAGTCCAGCTGAAAGGCCGAAATGTTGCTCCGAGCCACCAGTACTGCGTAAGGGCATGTGGCCCATTGGCGATCGTCCCATAAGATCGTAATGCTGCTCCACTGATTAACACGAAGCAGCAGGTGTCGGGAGTAAAACCCATCTGCAGGAGTGGCATACAGATGGCAGTGGCAAAAGGGGAGGAGATACCTGTCAACCAAAAGAAAAGAAAAAGAACAGAATGGCCATCAGTACTACATTCCAACAACTCACTGCAATGATCACACTAAATCCACAGCCACATGCATGCTAGCCCACTCCAAAGGTCCATCACCACCCAAAAACCACTTGCGACTCATAACTATCTATATCGAGGTGTGAACACCATCACAAACGAGTGTACCTGTGCATGCGCCTGTGAAAACAGAATCCATCTGATGGGATTGGTAACGTGCATGGACACAAGTGTCTGAGGGCGCGTCGAGACAGGGAGGGCTCAACAAGGCCAGATAGACGATGGCCCCACTATGGCAGCCCTGCATCACATAGCGTAGGGGAGGCGGATAGATCCCAAGAAGCCCTGTACATGGCAAACTCTGTATCAAATCACCTGCCCATGCATCCATTCATCATTCCCTCATCCCGGGATTAAAACGCCTGAATATTTACTCACATAACATTAGAAATATCCATTGAGTCTGTGCGTTATGCAGCCTGCAAAATCCACAGTGCCCCAGCCCGTAATTCCAGTGTAGTGAAGTAACATGTATTTGGGAACGTCCTGCCTTATCGTCCACTACGCTATTGCGCATCCCATACTATTCATATCAATCATTGCATACTCGCCATGGCCCCTGTCCCAAGGACATTGAACAATAGAACGTTATATTTGCAGTCAGACCTGTGGGCATCTCCTCGCCGCTAGCTGAAAACCGAAAGCGCCGCCCTTCGAATTCCTCATTTGCAACATCACGTCGAAGAGGCATCTGTGGCCGTTTGAAAACACTAATTAATCCATCGAGTGCGGCTGTGTGTGAAAATGGCAACTGCCTTCACCCACGAATGGGACGCCCCGCCCGTCGTTGCAACTCGGTACAGTGATGAATGAGGGCCCACCGTTACTCGAGTACTACGTTCCACTGACCCTTCACAACTCTGTTCGCGACTGCACAGATAGTATGTGAAACAATGGGACCACAGCAGAATGAACATATCAACCAATGTTACACGGCCATCGGGTACAAATACATGATTGCAATAGCAAGATGCCATTCCACGAATTGCAGCGTTGTGCGCGGGACGTGCTCGGCCAAAGGGGAGAGCAGTTTGCACAGGTGGAATGAATCACCACAGGTGGAGGCCATTCAGCCTGAAAACACATAAATTGCACAGCCAGTCTCCTCCCACAACCACACCGAAATGCTACCGGCAGGACTCGCGATGTTGGCCCTGGGGGACCTGATAGCACTGCAAGTACTCCAACTCCAAGAAGAAGACGAACACCAACTACAACCGGCCGCACGGAGGAGACGCAGGAGGAGGAGGAGGCCAAGGCAGGGCCAGCAAGGGCCGCCAGCACAGCCACTACCACCACGCAGGCAGCCCGCAATCCCACACCTCCGAGCACATCCGTTCAACCTCACTGATGAGCAGATCCACACCCTCTACCGTCTGGACCGGGACACCATAGCCGCCATTGTGGACATGACACAGGCTGACCTTGTCAGCATGATAGATAGCCCAACCGCCATCCCACCCCTACTGAAGGTGGTGTCTGTACTCCACTTCCTGGCCACAGGCACCTACCAGCACACAGTCGGACAGTTGCATGGCATTTCTCAGCCACTGTTCTCACGGACACTATTGCAAGTGCTCGATGCCCTCCTGCAGCACGCAGACGACTACATCTCCCTACCACGCTCGGAGCAGGAAATTACCAACACAAAAGTGGGATTCCATGCACTTGCCGGCATACCGGGTTGCATTGGTGCCATCGACTGCACCCATGTGGAATTGGTCGTCCCACATGCCATGGAGGCCCAGTACCGCAACCGAAAACAATTTCATTCTCTGAATGTACAAATGGTGTGTGACTCCAACAGGATCATTACACATTGTTGTGCCCGATTCCCTGGATCAACCCATGATTCTATGGTCTTGAGGAACTCTACAATACCACGCTACATGGAGCGACACGCAGGGAACAGATCCTGGCTACTCGGTGAGTCTCATTACATGCATGATAATGTGGGGTATGTGATTCGGCAATGACCTGGCAGGAAGGGGGGGGGGTGTGCGTACGTAGCAATGGCATTCCACATCATACGTTTCTCGTCCACATACAGGTGATGCTGGATATCCACTGAAGAGATGGCTCCTCACACCAGTCCGGAACCCACGGGACCAGCATGTGGAGGACTACAACCATGCCCACTCACGTACCCGTGTAGTCATTGAACAGGCATTCGGCCTACTGAAGGGTCGTTTCCGCTGCCTCAGCAGGTCTGGCGGGGCACTCCTGTACCGCCATGAGAAGGTTGCAAAGATGGTGATGGCATGTGTCATGCTCCACAACATGTGCGTACGTAGAAATGTGCCCATGCCCCCTGACGCAGAACTGCAAGCACCTGATGATGGTCATGATGAGGGTGGGGATGTGGCAGCACCTCAAGGAGTCTGCGAGGCACCGGAGGCCCGTGACATTCGTCAGCATCTCATTGATGTATGCTTCTAGCACTCACGCCTGGTGGCTGATACATGGACACGGGACTCGTGGCACTGTGTGTGTCTGGGACATGCACAATATGGACTGTACGCCTATGATGGCCTAGTACACAAAGATCAATGTCCACACATCTCATTGGTTGATCGTGCACTTTTTATGGCATATGTGATATCATGTTGTACACCCTATCGACCCGCCACCCAAGTGAGCCCAACACACCCCCTCCACCCTCCCACCTCCCCCCCGAACACCAGTGTCCAAAGATGCTCATTGTCAGTGGGCAGTCGCTATTGCAAGCCCCCTCTGCGGGTATCAGGGGCACCCCTGCCTGTGGAGCGCAGGTTCCTCCCAGATCTACGTTGGGGGCTGCCCTGGACGGAACTTGCAACGGATGATGTCTCTGCCTGCTCACGTCCATGCATGTCCCTAAGGGTTTGCGAGAGCTCAGTGAGTACACGGCGCACTGCGGCAAGTTCGGCACATACGTCCTTGGACGTCGCATGCAGTTCCCCCCTCAGGCTCTCGGTGCTTCTCTCCATTTGTGCCCTTAGTGTCTCTGTACCTCTCTCCATTTCTGCCCTAAGTGTCTCAGTTGATGTTTCTATGTCTGCCTTAGTGCCCCCACATTCATCGGCATGGTCCTTGAGGAGCGTGGCCAGTTGCTGCTGTTGCACGATTAACTGGTCGAGGGACTGTTGCCTCTGCTGGGCCATGGCCATTTGCGGGGGTGTCACAGAGGGGCTGTTGTCCTCATGTTGCCTTGCCACAGGGCTTGTGGGGGATGGCCAGTCGTCGTCTTGTGGGTGCCCCTGCGTGGTATCCTCATGTTGTACGGGATGGGACAGACAGGGGGATTGGGACAGGTCATGGATGGATCTGACTTCGACATCCCCGTCTTCTGTGTCGGAGCAGGCTGCCATCAATGGGGTGTCACCTATGGTGCTGCTGCCACCGGAGGCAGTGCCTTCTGTGGCATCCGTTGGGGGGACCTGTGGTGGTGGTGTTGTGGGCATGCTGGCTGCTGGGGTGCCTGTTGATGTTCCCTCCTCTGTGCTGCCACCTGATTTGTGCTGCTGCCGTGTCTTGATGCGTGCAGCTGAGGTGGAGGGTCTTTGGCCGTTGGTCTTGGCCCTCTTTGCAGGTGTGCTGGTAGGGGTGTCCTGAAGCTCGTCGTTTGGATCGGACCCTGTGGTGGAGTAAAGGAGGGCGAGGGTTATTGATGGGTCTGTGGGAATTGGAATGGCATTGTATCACATGCATTGGGGTGGTACCTGAGGGTGATTTGGGTCGGGGCCTTGGAGGTGCTTTCATTTGTGTGTGGAGTGAGGGTGCAGTTGTTTGGCAGCCTGCAGTTAGGGTGTGCCTGCTGCACGTGTAGTGCGTGTTTTAGGGGTTTTTAATTATTTATGTATTTATTGTGGGTTTTAACGTGCGCTATCAGGCCGATGTGTGTGGACGTTCTCCTGGACATGTGTTTCTGTTGCACTATGTGGACGCATGGTACTTCACATGGATGGACTTTGTGGATTTGGCATTGTTTTATTTGGCCCACCTACCTGAATCTTCGGATGTCTGCACTCCTTTCTCCATCCCTCCGACTCCCTCTATGCTCTCCATTCCGATGGTGGAGGCACAGATTTCTTCCCAGGGGGTCAACTTGATGGGTGATTCAGGACCTCCCCCGGTGGCTGTGGCAATGTTGCGGTTGGCAGAGAGTATGCTGCGGACGCGTATCCGCAGGTCGTCCCATCGCTTACGGCATTGCTGTGGGGTGCGGGGTGCGGTCCCCACCGCACTTACCCGCTGTGCCACCAGAGCCCATATGGCCTTCTTGTTTGCAAGTGCCGTCCTGGTCATTTGCGTGCAGAAGACGACGGCAGCATTCTCCTGGAGGGTCTCTGTTAGCACGGTGAGTTCCTCACGGGAGAAGTGGACCTGCCGCTTGCGGTCGCACGCTTTCTTCGCTACTTTTCCCATTTTTCTTGGTTTCGCTAGGGTGGATGACGGGTTGGGGTGTGTCTCAGGGTAGTGATTTTAGTGGTTGTGTGGTTTTAGTGGTTTTATAGGTGTACGGCGGGATGTTTCCCGTTCCGGGCCCATGTTTTAACTTCCGTTTCCGTATATTTCCGGTCACCGTACTTTCCGGTAGGCGCACACTGCGGTGTCCGCTGTGATGGGTGGCGGTATTGCACCTAGGGCGCCGTACGGCGGCGGTGTGGGCCGTTTTGGGTTCATTTCCGCCATCGCGGACTTTGCACTTCCGCCATGCCGTGGTGCTCGTGCCCGATGGGTCGGAATGGGCCGCACTTTGCTCCTTCGTGCAATGGCGGAAACGCTATTTACGCTGTGGCGGTCCGGTCAGTCACTTTCCGCCAGGGTCGTAATGAGGGCCATTGACTTATTGTGTTACGTGGGTCTTGCCAAGCCCCCTCTCTACCCCATGTTCCCAGTCTCCCAGTGCCCCAACCCCCACCCTCAACTCGCTGCTCTCATATCCCTACGTACACATATACATTCATGCGTATCTGTAGAGATGTTTGCTCGAATCAACCAAAAGTGGTCGAGCAAACAGCAGACTTTCAGAAGAACGAGATACCGATACAGTGTGTCGCATGTAAATGCTGTATAGTTGCACTGGTGCTATACAAGGGTAGCAAGCACTACGTTGTACAATAACTAATATAACAAAAATGTATTTTCCATGGCCAGGGCACAGTGCCTTTGTACACTGCTTGATTGTACAAAGAGAGCCAACATCAACACGTTTCCTGGAGATAAATCAATTTGATCAATTTAAGTAGCAATCTTCTGTTTCCATAGCAATGCTCCTCAGTGGTGTGCCTGAAGGGGGATATTTTAAGAGTTTTGAAACTAGGCTGTAGTCCCATTCTGTCCAGGCTGCTTCAGGGATCCCATCCCGTCCCTTAGTTGCCACTCCCCAGACCCTTAGTAGGCATTGCCCAGACCCTTAGTAGGCATTGCCCAGGCCCTTAGTAGGTGTTGCCGAGCGTCCTTCGGCAGTGGCTTGTTCCTGCAGCTCTCTCTGGATGGGGTGCTACCTCACCTCAGAATTCCTCACTTCCTGCGTGTGCAAGCCTGTGGGCTGCAGGGTCTTATCTGAAGCTTACCACACACAGCCTATCACACACACGGAACCCGTAGGCATTGGGAAATGGAGTAAACTCCATCCCTGTTATGATGCAGATAGAAAACCATTCCTGGATGTCGTCTTTGAAAAAATCCAGGACGTCTCGAGCTCTGAGTATCTCCCACGCCAATCTCCGCAGAGAGGGCAGCACTCGTTATGTTCCGTTCTGTCATTCTTTTTCTTGTTGTCTTCAGTAATGTCCTATTTCCCTCCACACTCTTCCTCCAGGTATCTGATGGTTCTGTTTTCCATTGTAAAGTTTCCTTAGTTCTTTTTTTAATTATGAAGCTCTTTCTTTGTTAGCGCCCATTCACACATATGAAGCCCAACCACCACGCCTCGTTGGTGTGTTAAAATCACACAAGTCTGTGTGCCAGAGGTTTTTGTCATGCATGCATCCCAGAATGCATATCAGAACCACACCGGAGTCATCAGTGTATATATTTTTGATCCTAAAACCTTTTTAGTGTAGAAATGCACTTAGCAGTCTCTACCTCTGGCCATAATAGCTACCACCATCCATCTACCCACACATGAGCCCCAAGGCCTACACCAAAGGCGCCACCAGGCAGAACCAGTGGCACAGATCCTTCAGGTTTTGCAGATGGCAGGCTCCCAGGTGTGTCATCACAAAGGGGAGATCCTGCAGAGAGATAAGGCGGGAGAAAGAGAGAGAGATGGAGGGATTGAGAGAGAGAGTCCGTCTACGCCTTGGAGAGAAAGAGAGGCAATGAGCACACATATACATGACACACTCGTGATGTGTGTTTATTGTTTTTGCTGTTTTGTCATTTTCATCTCTGGGCATCTGTGAACCTGATGACTCGTTCACCATCACCTCATGTTGACTCTTAGCATTAAATACCAAAATGTGGGGGTTGCTAATCGCTAGAAACAAAAGTGCATCAGGGATGGAGTATCCACCAACCATTGTTCGGCTAAGCACTCCCTCCCCTCCAGCCCACACATGGCCATCACCTGCCCTGAAATCCCTTTGTTCTAAAAGGGGAGTGAGGGAGGAGCGAGCAGCTGCATTCAGATGCTTCTAAGGGTGCTGCAAAGGGTCACGGTAACCCAGCCCGCGCAACACGCCCACCGCGCTGCTTAAGGACACCATGTTCCACAAGACACCGTGTCATTTTCTGGCACATGCCCACAGGACACAAACACGTTCTTGAACCGAGGTCAGCTAGATCAGTTACAGGCCCAACCATTCATTATCCCTGACATCATATTTCATGCTCCCTGGGCTTAAATGTAGCTTGGCGAACAGTAAAACACGTGCATGTCCACACAATGGCCTCTTCTTCCACGCCTATGACTGCAGCGGAAGGGGCCATGATGGACAGAGGGGCGGCTTATGCAGAAGGATTTGTGAAAATGCTACTTAGATTCAAGGCACTATAACACGTAAAGACTTCTACTGTGCTCTCCCTTACTTTGAGATTCCATATTTATTAATATTGTCCTACATTACGTTTTATTTGAAATGTTTTCGGATGCTGGGCTGAAGATGTGGACGAGGGCCTTCCTGAAGGGTTGGAAAGGCCAACCACCACAGAGCTTTGCGGTTCCGTCTCCAAAAGAAGACTGTATTTTTAAAGAATAAATAGAAGTAAGAACGGCCAAGAAGCCTACGCCCTGACAAAACTTGTTTGTCACCGAAATGCCACGAAGTTGTCACTGGTTTAGTAAAATTAGGGGATGGGTAATAACCGTACTGCACAGAGTTGCAGGCGTATTTAAGATTCACATAGCTCTTTCCTGAAAACAAATTTGTAAGATAATTCGAAACGAGCGTGGCTTAAAAAAGGAACTAACCTGTCGACCTACAAGAATGGAACAACAAGGTAAGGCGAGAAAACCAGTTTTGACGGTCTTCGAGAATGCCTGCTTTACTGGCGGATGTGCGCAAGACATGGTGCCAGAGATTCAAGCCTGGGGAGTGGATTGGGAGGGCGGCACTGTGCATCTTGTGTCATATTTTGTTCGATGAAGGCGGGTTCGCCTCTTGCAGAATGTTGACCTTTTCCGAGAATGACGCTCTAGGGTGCAGCGTGACCATTCCTACAATTCTGAGCTCTGTGGAAAAAAAGAGTAGAAAGACGATATTCTCCCCTCCAGTTCAAAGGAATGGAGGGGAGCTGTGCTTTGGATATAATTGTGAATTTTGGCGTGCGTCATACATAGACAGGATTGTGAATATTAGCCAGAGCCGGATCTAGCTAGAAATGCAGAGATATCAATGCGTCACATCTAGAAAGAACCTGGACATTTAGCACATATCACTTCTAGATAGCGAGGCCAATAACCAACCCACTAACAATTTCACCCCTCTGCATACACCTTGCAAACTCCAACCAAACAAAACCACAACCCTAAAGCACACCAAACCGCACCAACTTCCCTGCACCGCAACAACAAAACAAACCACACATAGCTCCGCACAACAGCACACAACGGCTACCGACCGGAAAGCACCCCCAATATCAGCAAAGGATGTTAACCGAACTGAAGCTGCCAACAGCCCATCACTGCTCCCTTGCACTTATCCCACTCCTTCCTATTAACTCACCCCCACCCCCTTTCCTTTTCAGATCCACCAGAGCGCCAGGGGACCACTCCGGTGGTGATAGTGCATGGTACAAATATCCTTTAACATTAACATTTCCAGCTGAAAAGCTAAACTCTATCATTCTGTGGGCAGCGTGTGTGCCAGTGCCGCTAAAAGCATTTCTAAAATGTCTACCACTTTTCTGATTTACTAAAGTGTCCTTCAGCCTTCAGTAAATAAGAAAAGTACTCCTGCCATCTGGGCAATGCCTTGCTTATATAAGAAGAATGTGTGCAGTCGATGTTAGTGATACCTCGCAGGTCATGCAAAAGTTAACTCCAGGTTGGACTACACAAATGGCATCCTAATCGTGATCCCTATAAAACAACTCCATCCTCTCAGTGTCAACGTTATGTACCTCACTTCACTGGCTAACTGTTAGACAGAGGATTGTTTTCAAAATCCTCTTCCTAGTTTTCAAATGTATAACTGAACTTGCTCCTGTATGCCTGTCCTAAAGGATTGTACTTTATCAGCCAACTCGCTTACCTTGTTCGGCTAATAAGTATTTATTGATGATTCCACAGTGCCATTGTGTACACAGAGGAGGCAGGCGATTCTCCGTCTGCGGCCTGGACTATGGAACTCACTACCCTTATCCTTACCAAGTGGGAGCTCCCTTGTTACCTTTCAGAAAAGCGGTAAAAGCCCTCCTTTTTATGTGATGGGTGCATCGTTTTGTGAATCCTCCTTCTCTTTTAGTACTGGTCATTGGTTCATGTATTGCAAAAAAAGATACGCGGCTAGAAGCAGTTAAGTCTGCCCAGAGCGTGATATAAATACTTCAAATGTTTCGGGAGGATAGCTCATGGGCAACGTGCTCGCCTTGGAAGCAAGACGACACAGAGGAACACAGGTTCGATCTGCGCTTAGAAACCTCTGGTTTTAAGAGCATTATAAATAACCAAATAACCTATCATATCATGATGAAATTTTCTGAAACACAGCACTTTTCCTATTTTGCATGCACCTCAGAATGATTCGATATGATATTTATAGCACTTAATACCCAGAGGTTTCTAAGCGCAGAACCGGGGATCGAACCTGTGTTGTTCTGTGTTGTGTTGCTTCCACAGCAAGCACTTGCAGCTGAAGCCTGTATGAGCAGTGCCAGCGCACACACCCGGGCTGCACTAATCTCAAGTTCCAGCCCTCAATGCAGTCTCTCTTCAGAGGAAGTATTGTAGGTTGCCTGTATATAGATGAATACCCCTCAGAGATTGTGACAAAGTGCTAAATTTGTCCCAAGCAAACATTATGAACACCTCTGTTCCTCGTTTTGGAGAATCAGGTTGTATCGTGAGGTCATTCGAAAAGTGCCCTCAAGGTTTAGGCCCGAGGACTCTGGAAAGGTGAACAGTCAAAGGGCGAGAGGAAGATGTTCTCAAAGCTTTGGGAGAGCCGAATCATCTGCAAAGAGATATCATTATAACAGGAAGATTATGGCTGAGGCTTGTGAAATACTAAGAGATATGCTCTGAATCTTCTTCATCAGGTGTTTGTAACTGCTGCTGTTGCATGCATTGCTGTATTTTAAAGCGAGTTTCAAGATAAGCCACTGCCGTCTGCATTGCACTGTGGTAAATGATTTCTGCCCTCACATTGTCCCAGAGACAGGGGTGGACTGGGAACCAAAACAGGCCCTGGAAATAATTTCAAAGTGGCCCCAAGTTACACATTTTCAGCAAGCCAAAGCCTTTTCTTATGGGAACATTTGGTAAATACCACACAAAAGTGTCTGAACTTCCGCGAGGTTGTAATATGTTGGATCTTCCTACTTTGTTTACCTATTTATTATTTTGTTCTCTTACATGCGTAAAATAAATAAATACAAATAATACACATTTTTAAAAAGTGGCACAGGGTGCAGCGGTCTACGGGGAAATGTCCAGAGTTTTCTAAATTTCAGGCCACCCCTGCCCAGAGACCGTAGTGGATCCGGCCATCCTACCTAGCAGGTCCCTGTGTTGCTTCATAGCCACCCCACTGGCCCTGCTTCCCCTAACAATCCTTTACGGTACAGCACACGGTTCTGCTCCTTGAATTGACTTTTGCATCTAGGTGTGCTGTGTTGCCGCCCTGCAAGATGGGGTAGGCACCATGCTTCTGCTCCTTGAACTGACTTTTGCATCTATGTGTGCTGCCACCCTGCAACATGGGGTAGGCACCATGTTTCTGCTCCTTGAACTGACTTTTGCATCTATGTGTGCTGCCACCCTGCAACATGGGGTAGGCACCATGTTTCTGCTCCTTGAACTGACCTTTGCATCTATGTGTGCTGCCACCCTGCAACATGGGGTAGGCACCATGTTTCTGCTCCTTGAACTGACTTTTGCATCTAGGTGTGCTGCCGGCCTGCAACATGGGGTAGGCACCATGCTTCTGCTCCTTGAACTGACTTTTGCATCTATGTGTGCTGCCACCCTGCAACATGGGGTAGGCACCATGTTTCTGCTCCTTGAACTGACCTTTGCATCTATGTGTGCTGCCGCCCTGCAACATGGGGTAGGCACCATGTTTCTGCTCCTTGAACTGACTTTTGCATCTAGGTGTGCTGCCGGCCTGCAACATGGGGTAGGCACCATGCTTCTGCTCCTTGAACTGACTTTTGCATCTATGTTTGCTGCCACCCTGCAACATGGGGTAGGCACCATGTTTCTGCTCCTTGAACTGCCCTTTGCATCTATGTGTGCTGCCGCCTTGCAATATGGGGTAGGCATCATGTTTCGGCTCCCTGAACTGACGTCTGTATTTATGTGTGCGGCCCCCCCTGCAACATGGGGTAGGCACCATATATATGCTCTCTGAATTGGCTCTTGCATCTGTGTGTCGTTGCTGCCTTGTAACATGGGTAGGCACCATGTCTCTGCTCCAATGAATATGATTACCACTTACCTTTCTCTTGCACTTTGCTCATGGTGCATGACCTTGCACTTTCCACATTGCTGTAATGCTGTAATGCACCTTTAATCTTCCTATACTGTAACCGAAGCACTGTAACCAATCCCTTAAGCTTAAGCGCCTAGATACCTCTGGGTTTTGTGCGCTATACAAATAAACAAATAAACAAGCAAACATGGGGGACCTTTAGTCACGTGATCAGCCAGACTTGAGACCCAGAAGAGGGACATGACCATAATACCTTGTGGCAACTTGGGAGCCGCTTTCTACCCTTACACTGCCCTGTGGAGAGGGTAGGACCACTCTATCCCACCTATCTGGCCCTCAGATCACTCCTTTGGTGCTTCACTGCCCCTGCCACACACCCCAAACCTTTGCTGACATGGGCCAATGGCATTGGAGCACCTTTGGGCATATGATTAGCCTTCCTCCTCATTTTAATTGGTGTCAGGGCGGACCTCCCATATCTGGCAGCAAAGGGTGGTTGGAAAAGGATCCCATCTGTTTTCCAGATAGCCCGTCACTTCTCTCTGCCCAAACCTTTGCCACTCTCAAAGGTGGTAGATTAGGACTGCGTGAAATGGCACTACACCTACACTACACCTGTAAATGTATTCTCTGTGCAAGACCGTGGTCAAAACCCGAGACTCAGGGTCCCACATGAGTTCTACAAGACCTTCAAGCAATGGGCCATCAATTGCAGAGCTACCTCTTGGCCCCTGTCATTTCTCCTGTGCGTTCCTATTTGTTTACTTGTTACCTATGTCTCGTCCTCTTCCTCCATGGTTATTCCTCTGATCCTCCACTTGCACACTCACTCTACCCAGAAGGGCTCCTCACACACTCGTGCCTCAGTTCTCTCCCACGCCCTTCATCTTGGGCAGGATATAATAAGTGTGGCCTTTGGCGTTAGCTGTGACGAGGCCCTGACCTTTACCCCCTCTACACCACGCTCTCTCATCTACACTAGTCTTTCTTAGGCAGAATATGAATGCGGAAGGCAGGTTTAGCTTTGATGGCCTCGTGACAATTTACCACTGCCCACCCTTTGTTTACCGCTCTCCTCGTGCTTTGAGGTGATGAATGTACGGCGATGCAGCACTTTATAAAGCACCAAACTTAATGAATAGCATTAGCTTCAGCTGTCAGCAGGGATTACTGTTAAAAGTGACTTCATAAGCAACCTCGCAGCCCCGGTTAGTTACACCCTATCAGCATTATTCTACGCAACGTAACTCTTCCGCTCACCTCATCCCACCCTCTAGCACTCTTTCAGCAGCTCTCGCCTGTCTCCTAACCACATTTGCAGCTCACCTTCAGCCCCCCTTCCTACACCACACCTACAATATACCCAACACATTCCTATCCCTGTCCACCAGTCTGCCAGTGCATTGTCCACTTAAGACAACCTCCAAGGCCCTAGTTCTAACGACAGTAAAACGCATCCTTATGCCGTCAATATATTGTAATGTATTGCATAGCGCCCTTCTGCATTATTGGCAGCCTTTCTGCTAGTGGCCATACAAGAAAAGAGGGAGGGAACGATTTTAATGGGATTGAGGGAGAGGCAGATGCGAATCCTGTGGTGTTGATGCTTGCAAGACGGGAGTACCTGAATCTTGAGGGCTGGTGTGATTTTGGGTGGGCACTGGCAGAGAGTACTTTGAGTATGTGGTTCATCCAGAAGTCGAGAGCCTGAGGCCGATCATTTAGAATCTGCGCTGCCAGGTATTACCCACTTTCACGAATAACAGATTTGCCAAATTTCTTTTGCCGCATTTTTCAACCACTTTTTTACCTTACCGCAAAATACAGAAGATACGTTGGGGAAAGGTATATAGAAGGGGAGAGTTGGGGGGAGTAAAGGGGAATGCGGGTGGTCTCCCCTCACATTTTGCATTAAAAAAAGTGGTATAGTAGGTAAAGAAAACTGTAATTTGGCAAAAGGTTTTCAGTTATCATTCATAGATCCCGCTGCAATTACCTAGTTAGCCACTGGTGTGGGGGATGGGGGGATCATAATGCTATTGAATTGAGCAATGAAATTGCTCAGTCAGTATGTTGTGTCTGAAGGCAGTTGCTGCCCAGTGCAAGAGAGGAGGAGAATTTGTTCGAAATGGGTAGCAGGCATGGTTAAGCAATAGTGAGCCTTTTGTTTCAGGACTGTTGTTCCGAAGACCGACCCAATAGTCTCAAATCCCATATTCCTAGGCTGATGTGGGCGAATTGGTGGCATGTTCTTGTAATTTTGTGGTGAGCCATTTCTGTCTGATCATTGCTACAAAAGGTGGACATCTGTTGTCTGAGGATTGTGCGCTGTTCTGGTGCTAGCGTTAGCTCAGTAGCAATGTTTCCAGAGATATTCTGAAGGCCAAGTGATTTTCCTCTGTCCTTAGATGTTTGGGCATCTAATCCAGACTTTTATTGAGAGGAAGGGGAAAACGATTGAAGATTGGCCCCCTTAGTAAGCCAGCTTTGCTGGACTGAAATCTTTCTTGAGGGCCTGTAGTGGAAGAATGTCCTTGTGGTGGGTTCCAGACCCCTGCGTTGGAAGGAGCACACTTCAGACCCTCCCAATTTCACGTTCACAGGGTTTGCCTCTGCAATTTCCACACTTTTCTGCCACACCAACTCGTCAGAAAACATTACATTCTAAGAGTATTACAAGGAACCACACATTTTCACATAATGAACCAAAATATATATAATTCTGCATCTTTCAACCCAGCACTGCTGAATTCAATGGAACAGCAAAGCCTTTCTGAACTCTGCAGAATTGGAGCCAAAATACAACCCAGCACTCCAGGCAGCCAGGCAAAGGCTAACAAAGCGGGACACAGCCCACTGAGGACAAATGCACCAGAGGTACCACATCATTGAAAGGAGAACCCTGGGTGCACTAAGAGCAGCTAGAAGACCATTTAAGCTATCGCCCGCAACACAAGACCCCTGTCAAAAGAGAGGAAGGAACTACAAAGAGGGCAAGATGGACACACTAGTAACAATGACCAAGATGTAAAGGGGATGGTACACATAGGAAAAGACAAGAAGAATGGGTGAAACAACAGGGCAACCTTGTCCAGTACTGCATCTGGAAGAGGGCACCCACCTCATCATCACCACTCTAGGGCGCCCTGACATTGGAAACTGCAAACTCAACACCAGACAAATCCGAGCATCCACAAACAGAGCAGAACACCTTGCAATACTCCCTTGGGATTTGCACAGCCATAGGACCTTTCCCAGCCACTGACCCTGCCAGGCATAACACAGAATCCCCACAAAGAGGCGGACTTACATAGGATACCTAGAGGATGACCAGCACAGCAGAACAAGAGAACACTGGAATATATCTATAAGGAACCTACACCCTGAAAACTAAAACCTAGAAGGACAAGTGCAACAGGTATGACAAAGAAACATATCAATGGCACCTGTGATAATACATGGCAAAGTTACTGAGGACAAAGAAGGAACACTATGTAAAATACATCAAACAACAAAAGGAGATGTTCAAATTACTAAAGGTATTTCAAAACCAAGCAGCCTGAAATAACATGTAAACTCAATTGAATACCCTATGAAATCCTTCACTTCAAATGTCAACACCAAAGACATTCTGTCCCACCGCGACCTGGGTGAAAAAACAAGAAACGCAGAATCTGGAATAGGTAAAAACCAGAGAGGGCAGAGAGCAAAAACCTCTCTCCTGCACTCAATCACACCAACCACCACAAAAGACTGTGCAATTCTCTTTAAAGCAAATTCCCGTACAGCAAATGATGGTTTGCTGGTTCAAGGGTCGTTCAACACTTTGCTCCACCAAGGGATAGTTCATTCAAGATTTTAGGACTGGCTTTATCAAGCCCCACATGTGAACATAAAGGGAAGCCAAGAAGATCAATCCACCAACTGCCCTCTAACCAACATCCCTTTCTCTGGCCACTTACTGAAGAGGATAGTCCCACCAGTTCATTGAGCCCATAGAAGCCAAGAGCATAATTGCTCTAGCACAGTTCAGGCCACTCAAAATTGGCACTGCTGTCCATCTGGACATCTCAGTGGCCTTTGATGCAACCAGCCACAGCATCCTTAAAGAAAGACCAGAAGATGTGGGTCTGAACAGCAGAGCATTCCAATGGATGACATTATTAATTTCCAGCAGGAAAGAGACTACATCGCTACAAGCCTTCCAACCACCCCTGTGCATAACTACATGAGGTGTTCCATGAATTCATCCAGAAACCCAACATTGCATGCTACATCTATGCGTATGACACACAAATCCTTTTCAGTTGTAAGAAGGAACATGCATCTGTCCTCTACAACTAGACGACTGGAGGACATGTAATAGGAAAAACCTGAACCTCAAGAAAGCTGAAGGAGTAATCTGATGCACCAATGTACTAATCCTAAAAAGCAACCTGTGCCAGAAGAGCTACACGTCTCCCCCAAGACATCAAAACTAGTCAAGAACCTTTGATTCTTGATGGACAACCTCACATTGGAACCACAAATTAGAAACTTAGTAAGAACATGCTTCTACCACCTTAAATCAATGAATGGACATCATTATGAGTTTGCTGATAATTCAACAGTAAATCCTTGGAATTACTGCCAGACTCTTTTTCCGTTACTGCCACTCTGTCGGCTTACCACAGGATTATGAGTGGTGGAAAGGTGGTATTAGGGTTTTTTGGGTGAATTACCATGAGCAGTAATTCCGCAATGGTAATTCTGACGATTTTATTTTAACCTTAAAGTGGAGGATTTACTGCCAGCATTCTGTTGGAGGTAAAGCCCCCACTTCAAGGCAATACATTCACAATAGCATTTGACTCTGACATGTCGAGCACCAACACCCAAAAAAGAGAAGTCACTAGAGACTTGCAAACTAAACTCACAACATTTTAGGCAATGGTTTACCCCATTTTTCCCACACCACCAAATATATTAATTACTCCATGGAGGCCCCTTTAAGGCTCCTATGCAGGGTGAGGGTGTAAAATGGCAATGTTTAGGTAAGGTACACTGTACTGCTTTAGCCACATTATTTTGTGACAAGGTCTTCTCTGTGCCACACCCCATCTTGATATGGCTGCTAACTGTCACACACTTGGATTTATATAATGACTTAATGAAATTGCTGTTACACTGTGGGCTTATTTGCCAGGGCAAGGTAAGCCGCAGCCAATGTCTTTGGCATCATTATAATGAATTTAGTGTTATAAAGCAGAGCCCACAATTTTCCAAACAATTGTGGAGATAATAAGGACACTACCCCGCTAACTATTTCTTGTGCGCAATGCTACCTCACTTCTCGTTGGCCTCATGCTCCATTTAGAAGTCACATACAAACAGATTTTGCCACACACAGTACACCACAGTACACCTGTTGCTTCCATCTGTGGCCTACTGCTGAAACTACTGCGCAGCTTTAGGACTATCTGTTAATTCTGCATCTATTCTGTCTGTATGAATGCATTGTAAACTATATTTCAGACTACAGTTTATCAGAAACCTGGTGACATCAAGCATGGTGCCACCAAATAGTCAATCAATGCGCTGCAGCCTCAAACGTGGCATCTTAGCGCTTTACAAATACCACATAGCACATGTCACGCTAAGTTGCAATGAATTACTATGTTGTATGGAAGCAAGCAGTGACCCAAAACTGGTGATTCATGTTTTGTCAGTTAACAAGGTCATGTGTGGCAGGGTATGCCAATTTAATCTGTAAATAACATCTAACTCTCAAGATTGTACGCAAACTTACACCCACACAACTGCACCTTCTGCTGACCTTTATTTCCTCAAGCAACATACAGAACACAAATCAAGCACTCTATACATCTGCCGACTCGTGCCACCTCATCACACCAAGCAGGCGATGGGTGCTGACTTGCTAAACACCAACACCCATCAAAACCCAACCACACACTGCACGCAAAGCAACCACCACGCATACAACAGTGAGCCTGGCCTACCTTGCACGGTTGATCTAATATCAACCTCTGCTCCCCCAAACGCACCCGCAGACCCATCTTTAACTTACAGGACCTGCAGCACCAAGAGGCTACGCCAAGGGCCAACGCAGCAAGACCCGGTAACTTAACACAACCGAAAATAACTACCTAGAACAGCAGCCTGTAGATGTACGCAGTGATATTGAAACCTTTGATGGTAGCCCCACATGGGTAAACAATGCTGAGTAGCACCGCCCACATTCCCCAAGTGACATCATCTCTAATGTATACTCAAAATCACTATGTAGAACTTCTAACGTTGTCTAGTTCTGGATGTTGGCAGACGGTACTCTCCCAGGGTGTCAGTAGCTCAGTTTGACTTGGGTTTTGTGGCTCACTCCCTGAAGGGCATGAGACACTGATGCAGCATTTTGGTTTACAGTGGAATGGGGTCACTCACTCGTAGTCTGCAGCCTGTTTACTCGCTTTGTAACATTGACACTGTCTATATGTCAACAAAAGGGGAAATAATCCAGCTTGTGGGAGTTGTAATGCCCAGGGACACATCTGTCATTCTAATGTTTATTTTAGGCAGTTTAAAGTAGCTCATTTTGTGAAATATGTGATGTTAGGGTGGGTAGGTAACTTGAAGGCTTGTTGGTATAGATGCAAACTGTAGAGCACCCTTTGAGATCAGAGCGTGAAATGTGATACCGTCACTTGTTCTTTTTGTGTAAACTCCCCAAAAAATATATTTAAACAAAAAGACTCCATCTTTGTTTGAATTTAGCTTATCAAATCCATAATAGTCTGCCCTTTCAGCAGGTGAAAATTGTAGGGGAGGCAGTCATTTTCTGCAGGGATACGTCCCGCATACACATATCAGAAGGTATTGGGACCTCATTATATTGGAATCTTTGACAGAGGCAGGCCAACGTACTACACTATAACGTACCCAAAGCCATCAAAGCCAGGAACCATGATGGTCTCAATTAAAAATAAATGAATGAGGAATCATAATTAACAACCTGACCAAGTGAATCTACACAAGAAGTTTGAGAACGACCCGCTAGTGATTCATCCCCTGAATTATTTGCCTTGACAACGACCGATTGGTCGAAACACGTGTCGGCTGTGCAAAGAATAAGCCACCATACACATATTGGATGGCTACATCTATTTTTTGTTTTTGACTATTTTTTGGGAATCAAAACTAATTTTAGAGTATCGAATACTGGAACAATAAGTCTATTTGCGCAGTATAACTACACACCCAAATCCTTTTTTGCCTTAAAGCAGGTAGGCCGCCAGCCCATGTTCAGAGCTTTTATATGACATTTGCACATGTCAAATAAATGTTCTCATTGCTTCCATTCCTGATGCTGACATGCACTTCTTTCTACTACAGCCATGGATGTACTGCGTTAAGATGCATGTTACTAGGTCCAGTTCTATGATGTTTGCTCAAGAAAATTAGATGGGGGCCCATTTGTTCGCAATTTTCTTTAACACATTTCCTCGCAACATGAATACGGGGGAACACACCCCACCTCACAACCACCCCACCATAATGAAATACCTAAACCCAACCCCGCCCCCCATCAATATATGCGAGGAAATGTGTTAATAAAAGCAGAGGAAATGGGCCTGCGAGCAAATGGGCTAGATAGCTAGGTCAGACTTGTTTTACTTCCCCTTCTCTGCTTTAGAATGGCTGCTGCAGACCTCACCAATTTGCACCCGTTTTCCCTCTCAGCCCGACACCGAACACATGTTGCCCAGTAGAACAGACAGTACGGCAATGAAAAACGTACACACTCCAAATCCTAAATGCTAGTGCAAATGGTAAAATAGAGAATCCACAGCTGACACACTACACCACCACAGGTGCAAACACAATTTTGTCACATCACAGAGATACTGTACATGTGCTAAATTCTGAGTGGGGTTATGAAAGCTACACTTTTGCAAACAAATCGTTACAATCCAGAGGAAACCAGAGAAACACTGCCCATTCTAGTCTCCACCCTGGAGGATCTTGAAAACCATCATAGACAGGAGCACCGTAGGGTTCAGAGGCTGATAGAGGGCAGCGAGGATGCTGCGGCTCAAGTCTGGACGTAATCAATATTTCAAGCAGTTGTCCAAGATCTACCACATAAGTAACCCATCATCAAATCCGCAGGGTAGGCCGTCTCCGGAGAAAGGTAGGTACCCAGAGATGTAATAATGACATTTCAATCTTTCCCCACTAAGGAAGCTAGTCTGCAAATTTCTCAAGCACTCTGAACAGTCTGATTCCAAGGTCAATCTATTTCCATCTTCCAAAATAACGCTGCTGTGACTACAGTCCTGTAAAACAGAGGTTTGCATAGTCCAGGACCAAATACAAATGTACCTTTCCGTTTGGTGTGGTCTTCACTTGGAAAGGAAAGCATATCTGATGCACCGACGTGGAAGAAGCCGCCCCTACTCTTAGCACCCCCGTAGCAGCCCTCTGATGTCTGACCACTCCTCCCTCCAGGTAGATTCCCATTCCCTCCCGGCACTATGTGATGTTAAAACTCTAGGGGTTTATTTTGACTCCCACCTTGATTTTTCTCTTAATGCATTGGAAGAGCAATCGTAGGACCTAAGATTGATTATTGCAACTCAATCTATATGGGACTCCCTAAGATGTCCTGCCAGAAACAATATTGCAAGGATAATTTTGAAGTTATCCACTGTGTTGCTGCGTCAGATACACTGGCATCCCAGAGGCACTAGAATTAGGTTTAATGCATCTATTGAAATGTGCATTGGTATTCATCAAACAGACTGGAAAACAATGTGCTAAAATGACCCCTTTTTTTCCGGTAACTCGCTCCTTCTTGTGCCAACAAGATTGAATTGGACTTCCTCAGGTGGAAGCAGCTTTGCTGTACAAGGAGCAACGACTGGCAAAGAATTCCCCAAAGCTCTGAGGCTGGAATCTGATTTCCTTATATTTAAAAAGAAATCCCTTAAAACCTTTCTGTTTCATTTGTATTTTGACGAACGACCTCCTGCAATAATAATTGCTGATCAGTTACTTTGTCACCGGCCCCAGCCCCAGTCCATGCTCTCCTGTGCCGCTGGGTTGTGAGCACAATAAACATATTTTTAGAATAATCTAACATGATATTTGTGCATGTTCATTTGGTTTCTATCTATCTATCTATCTATCTATCTATCTATCTATCTATCTATCTATCTATCTATCTATTCTGATTTTTATATAGCGCCATATCGCCCATAGGCCTCAGAGCACTCACAACAAAAGACAGAAACAACATGGAACACAAGACTGCAAAGAGAACGAGGTAGAAATTCTATTAGACTTCTCCTTCGTCAAACAGGTGCGTTTTAAGCAGTTTCTTAAAGATGGTAAGAGACTTGCTGTTTTTTATGGGAGTTGGCATAGTGTTCCAAATCATCAGGGCCGAATGAGTAAAGTTTGTGCCACCAACTCTTTCCAAAGTTTTACGTGGTTGTTGTAGATTATTATTTCCATTGGATCGTAGAGTTCTTTGAACCGGAGCCTTAGTTAGTCTCTTGGAGAGATAATTAGGAGCGATGCCTGTCTGACATTTAAAGGTCATAACAGAGCATTTAATTTTTATTCGCTGTTGAACTGGTAGCCAGTGAAGTTTTTTCCTGGCTACTGGAGATCCAGAAGAGTGGTATCTGTTCCATGTTTGACCGTAAAGCCGGATTGCTTGTTAGCCAAGAGGTTGTTGGTATCTATGAATTGATCCAAATGATTGCTCATCCTGATAGTCAATACTTGCAATACAAGTAGACCTATTACGTTGTTCGATCTATACGTGACCGACTATGATCCTCCTGATGTCTTTTAAACAGAACTCTGAAATCAATAAATCCACTCAGACATACGGATTGGAAGTGACTTTTACACTGCATTAGATGATTTGTTCAATAGATTCGCCATAATAAATAAAGACCTCTCCAGATCTACAAGAAGAATCCACATGTGCATGGAATGCCTGTCCCTTGCAGATGTTTAGAATTTGAAATATGGTGAAGTAACAATACACATTGCACTCGCCCCTGCATGATCGCCACACTAGTCTCGACTATTGGCTGCAATCTCTCGACCTCCTTTGCCATTTTGGCAACTGCGAGATACCTCCTTGCATTGTTTCAGACTACTCACCCATGCTGATCATGTGAAGGCACTGCCCCCATGGCAGTCCAAGTCTGATGCTCTCTTAGAGCAGGTTTTTAGAGACTCAATAGCAGAGGAAATCTCACAGTGTTTTCAATGGAATGATGATTCCGTCGAAAGAACCCTCAGGTAACTTAGAGATCTTCAAGGTGTATACACAGGGAATCTGTGTAGTCAGAACGGAAGTGGCCACCCATGAATTTGCCCATACAGAATTGGAAACTAGAAATTGCACTACTGGGGACTGATCTATACTCTGCTTGGCCCATTAAGTTACACAAGCTTCACCAGCTGGCTGAAAGAGAGATAAGGTACATCTCTGGGCCGATCATTGCAAGGAAATATGAGGAAACTGGGAGACCAGGAAGATACCTATCAAGGCTGACTAATCAAGAGAACAGTAGAACCCCAAAACCTGCATCAGAGATGAGGCTGGGATTGTACACACTGTTGATGTGGGCTCTAAGGATCAGTTTGCCAATTAACTTGCACAGGGGACACAGAGCATAGCTTGGCATAGACTTAACAGTGAGGCTTAAATGAAGAAGCCATTGCTGGCTTAGCCACTGGTGAGGTCCATGGCCCAGTTTGCCTAGAACTGGAATTGAATTTAATAAACAATACAGTGACCTATTAGCCTCCAAACTGGAAATCCTGTACCAGACTGCGCTGGCAGAGGAGGACACAACCAGAAATGACCCAGGAGGCACATATTATTGTCCTACCCAAGCTGGGTAATGATGGGGCAATCTGCTCGACATATAGACCCTTGCCCAAACTTGATGATAACATCCTTGCCAAGGTCCTCACTAGCAGGCTCGCTTTGTTGATCCAAACCTAGTCCTGTTTGACCAATCAGTTGGTCTTTATTCCTGGCAGATCTACCCTGTATAACTTGCTCCAATCTTTCGCTCTTTCCCAACTAATAACACCGGACGTACCTGCTGCTGCACTTCCCGATGCTGAGAAGGCATTTGATTTGCTGGAATGGCCGTTGATGGTAGTGTGCTATGCGGTATCCGGTTATATTTTTGAAATACCATTTTGTCGAAAACAATTTGCCCAATTTTTTTTTAGAATTTATTATTTTTTCTTTTATATATTTTTTTGTTTGTTTCATAAGTAAAAAAAAAGTGTTAATTAAAAAAAAACAAGGGGTTGGGGGGATCCCCCCATTTCAAAAAATAAAATTAAAAAAAAGCATTCGATTTTTTTTTTTCCAGCAATTATGTGCCGACAAAATGGCATTTCGAAAATATGGCATTCGAAAAAGTCATTATAAACCGTGCTATGCACAGTGGGGTTAGGTGGCCAGGCGCTGCCTTGGGTTAAGCTCCTTTGCTCAGGCATACACTAATGGATCTCTATGAAACCCTGTCCCATTAAATTGGTACATGAGACAAGGCTGTCCAATGTCGCCCCTATTGTTTGCAGTGGCAGAGGAGGCCCTGGCAAACGGGCTTTGTGAAGTACATGGAGACATGTAGGCTTGTGTTTTAATCATCATAACGCACTGATTTCCCTGTAAACTGGTGCCATAACGGTATATGCCTGGCATTCTAAGTGTAATACCCCTCCCATAAAAAGAGGCCTGCGGTTTAATGCCTTAAAGTCAGAATACTTTCCCCGTACACCATCATTGGGAGACCTTTCTGAAATATCTGGTCTGTCCTGGAACTCGCATTCTGCAATTAGCACTCGGAGTGATAATTGCAAACAACACAGGTGATTTGATCCATCTCAAGTACGGTACAAATGAATGAATGAGTTTGGTTGCCCCTATCCATCATGGGTAGGATTTGCTTAATTAGAATGATTATTGTATCTACATTGACCTATCCTTTCTAGGACATACCAATCTGTCTAGCAGCAGTGTTCTTTTTGTGGATCCGTAGGCCAATCACCGGGCTGGTGTGGGGCAATATCGCACCCTGGGTAAAGTGGGAAACATTGATAAAAGCGCTGAGCTAGGGTAGGCTTGGAATCCTTGGCCTAGAGCTATGCTACCTTTCTGGCAGGACACATTATGCAGATTATTACTTTTGACCCACCCATTCAACCACCCACTGGGTTTGAGAAAGATTGCAAACACCCACAATAACTACTGAATACCATAATAGCCGCACATGGACACTTCATTGAAGAGGTTGACACTGTTGATGATGCAGGTTGGGACTGAGCACGTCTGCGAGCTAAGCTGGTACTTCCCAGTACATACTACTCCCAGCTGCACATGGTCCCAAGCGGAGAGCGTTTCACTGACCTTCGAACCTGGTGTTGTGCAGTGATTGGCCAGACTGGGTTTTACCAGGATTGAGAATCTGTTCCCTAATGGCTCCTCTCTATCTATATCTGAATATATGTTATGAGGGGGTGTGGCAAATCCCCCTGCATGGATTTGTGGGTGGTAAGGAGAGCGGTACTTGGGGAGGGTGTGTCCCTGAGTCAGCAGATGAGGCCAGGAGTGAAATAGGGAGAACCCCCTAGGAGTTCTCCCTCCATCCAGTTCGCTAGGCAGGAGACAGTCACTCCTACAGACAGCTACTGGAAGGGACCCCCACGAATGTAAGCGGCCATGATCCCACCTTTGCTGATAACATGTGCTCCGCAAGCATGCCTGGGCCCTCGGATCCATATACAAATTCTGCGAGCCCACAAATACATGGAAACACTGTAAACACTAATTGGAGCATGACAATAATGGTGTAAAGGCCCCTACCCTACCCCAACCTTCCTTCCTGACTCAGGGCCCAACAGCAGGCTTGTCACAGGCACAGATAGCTACCACTGGTTCAGACGACCTACAACAGAGGCACCAAATGGCTGCTGGGGTTAAAGTAAACCAGAGACGAGAGGCCAGCCCTCTTCACCCCATTCTGGTTCACTGGAAGCGGGGACCAAAAGCCAGTTCTTTGCCTTCAACCCCTGGGAATCACAGCTGCCAATTCTTACCCAGGAGAGCAGGGAAATCCACCTTTATAGTCTGCCCATGCCAGCCCAGTAGTGTGTGCTGCTGGAGCAGGTCATGGCTGGCAATCAGAGGACTTTGGAGAGTAATGTGAGGAAGATTGGAGGTTGCTGAAGTAGTCAGGGGAAGCTGAGAGTGGGTAGGAAGAGGAGCTAACTTCAGAAGAATGCAGTGATGAGAGTTTGGAGGAAGAGGAGCTAACATCAAAAGGGGTGGTGGTGAGAGTTTGGCGGAAGAGGATGTAAGATCGCAAGGAGGCAGGGTAATCAGAAAAGTGAAGACTCTGCAGGATTCCGGGGCATTGGAGAAGGGGCCTGGGAACTAGAGGGTGGTAGTCGAATATCCTGGCTCAAACTTTGTGCCCTTGAGCAGCTCCAGCACTATTTAAAGGTATACGTGGCGATGGAGGGTGCTTCAACCAAGGGTCAAAAGGGCCTTATCGAAACTTGGAGCTTTGAACACCATGTTGGTATATATCAATGGGTCCATAACCCAGGAAGCTCACATCTAGATTGATGGGCGAGCAGCAGGGACCAGCCTAGGATGAGAGAGTGTGAGACTTGGGTTTGGCTGCCCTGAGGATTTCTTCCTTTGGTATTTGATTGGGTTTCTTGTGCACTCTTAAAAATTCAATATTGAAATCGCACATCCTCCGTCGTCGTTCGTGCATCCCTCTCTGCTCCATCACAGGTGATGGATCAAAATCAATTACATTTACATTGGTTAAAGAGATTGCGTAGTACGACATGAGCTTACCTCCCTAACTTCTCAGTGGATCCCCTAGAGAATGTGATTCTCCAGTTCACTATAGATATTAACAGACATGGGCGCTGTCCTTTTTGTACTAATTGTCTACTATTAATTTGATCCGCAAGATCAACTCTACCAGTATTGTTGGTACTTTGTATGCTCCCTGTGTCAATTACTTCCTTTAGTAACATTAAACTAAGATTGTTTCTGCCATATGAGGTCATGCTTCTGTCATATCAATGTGATTGCGATGTGCTACAAATTACCAGAACGTGAAATTTAAATTAATTTTGAGACTTTTAGTTGCCTAACATTGAAAATCTTAACATGTACTTTTTATAGTCGAATGGTTAACGAAAACGTGGCTATTGTTTATGTGTGAGAAAATGACTTGCATCTTGCAGGATAAACTCCCGCTCTTTTTTATGACACGGGATGCACTTATGAACTTTATGAAGAACATGAACCAAGAGCTTTCCTTCACAGCACATTTAATAGCACTTATGGTTTAATCGGGGAATCAATATTATTATTACCATGGAGCACTGTATGTAGACTAGGGGGTGGGGAGAGGATTGGATTGAGGGAGGTGGGAGGTGATAAGTTAAGTTGGTTCTTTTGCAAAATTGCAATACAGGAGAACAGCACGCTAGTTGCACAACTTAAGGACAGAATCAGCACATGAAGAATTGAAATTTGCCTAGAGACAACCAAATACAGAAAATCCTACTGCTTACTGTGGAGATGGACAGAGCCTTTTTACACTATTTCTCCCGCCGGCTTTAAACAAATGCAAGATGTTTTACGGCCAGCTATTCAGAGTGTGCCCAGAACAAGGTGTATTTACAAGACTTGAAACTGCCTGACTACCCCCACTATTTTAGCACTTATATTTACATTGTTGTGTTGTGTGTATCTATTGTTATCTCTCAACTGTGTCCTTAGTTTATCAATATGTTTTTTTATACTCTTAAAGAAGTTTAATATTTTGGTTAATCGGTCGTTGTTTGACCTAAAAGCTTCACATTACATGCTGGACATTCTCTACGTCTTTATGTTCAATTTATTCTGCAAAATGACCTTGATTCACTGTTTATTTGGATATCATTTTCAGTTTGAGAGTTCAATATTGTTGCATTATTTTCTTTTTATTTGTATCATAATTAAACTTTAATACACATACTTTTAAATGTTGAAGAATCTTTGAGAAATGTGCTTCCTTCCAACTCTTGAATTGCAGTGAAACACATCACCGCCTTCTCCATGTCAATCAATCTGGCCCTCTCAGATGTTCTGAAACTGCCCTTATGTACATGAGACAAGAGATTGTTAAGACCTGTGACACAAATAATTCCCCCATCCGGATATTGCTGTACTTATCCACATATTCCAATACAGTGGAACACACAATCCTTATAAACAGATTTCAGTCGTACATGGGAACTGGAGAACAGGCCATCGCCTGGCTGGTATCTTTCATTGAGGAAGGAACTACATCAGAGAAACTGGGTGAGTTTAGATCGAGTTCATCCTAAAAAAAAAAAAGTCATTGGTCAGTACTCAACATTATCACCGTTGTTGATTAACTGCTAAATCCAACCTTTGACAGCAATACTTAAGACATTTTCAGCATCTTTCTAGTTATATGTTGAAAACACACAAATAGCCAATATTACCACAATAAACAATCTAACGCAAAATAGCATTGCCAACTTCTAGTGGCAAATAACACTGGCACCTGTCCAGCTACATCCAGAACTGAAATACATCTAGGTATTATCCTCAATGAATATGTCTTTTGCATCACAGATTGAAGAAGTGGTGAGGAAAGTCCATATTACCTTTCACATGTTCAGTAAAATCAACCATATCTTAAAGTAGCACAAAAGGGAGACCTGGATCGACCACTGATACTCTCTGAGCTGTACTAATGCAGCAGCATATATGCAGCACTGAATATATTTCAGATACACCACTCAAGACTAGTCCAAAACACTGTTGCTAGATTCAGTCTAGGCCTCAAGACCACCTGGTCTCGAGGCACTAACACTGCATCTCCTGGGAGATCACCTTAAACTCCTTAAGCATCCCACCACCACTTGTCACAACAGACTGCCAATATCTATAGAGTAGTATTCAGTTCAACCATCAATGGAACTTTGTGCTGCCCTGCACTCCATGCTCCATGTTGATTTTCAATGGGCTGAAGTGATAGAAACAATGCGTGCCTTTTAGCTGGACTGTGTGGTTGTAGTGATCTTCTTGCCAGGATGCTTGGATGCATGAATAGAATGTTAGATTAGAATGTCAGTGTAGTGCTGGCTGTCTGTTCCAAGGATGATAGTTGGAGTGAGAGCTGGCAGGGGTTCGGATGGTCCAATAGTCTATGTTTGGGTCTGTCTTTAAGTGAGGCCAAGGGACTTACCTATGGAACTGGAATAAAATAACTTTCACGTACCAACAAGAGTACCGCGTGATACTTCATCACAGGAAACAGACTACCACATTTTGGCGATGAGGTGGTCTTGTAAGGTGATCTAGACTTTGGTCAGAGGAGCAGCCAACATCCTCAAAGCCACTGCCTCCCAAAGAAGCAACCATCCACACCCCATCAAGCAAGGAGTCATGCGCCATCTGAAGAGGGCCAGCTCAGAGGGCTTCGATGTGTTTGTGCCTGCAACCCCAATAGTGAGGGGAGGTCTTGTTTCAAGGGCCAGTTGCTCCTTTTCAGAGTGTGGGATCTAAGCAGCTGCTGAGCAAGCAGAGCTCCAACAAAGGTTGGCTACAGCCACTGTCCATATAAGTACTGTGCAGTGGCAAGTGGCAAGCCTAAGTCGGTGGGGGCAATTGTGTCGTCGGTTGCCAATAGCCAGCGGGAGTATTCAGTGCAGCCGCATAACAAATTTGGAGCCGTGGCAATAGTGGCGGCCACCTACAGCCTGGGAGTGTGTGCACCGCAGAGAAGGAAGCGCACAGCACCAGTGAAAGCACACAGTTGAGGAGACGCGTGACTCCAGAACTTTGGAGTAAAGCACATATCATCATTGTAAAGGTGTGCTGGGGCGTCCATGAACAGGAAGGTTGCTTAGCAACCGTGCCATTTCAACAGTGTTCCTCCAATCCGTTCATGCATAGTCATAGTATGGCGAGAAAAGAAATGTCGACAAAGTCCATGGAGCAGGGAGTAGAGAGGCCCGTGAGAGGTGACGGGGGGTGACCAGCGGCATTCAGCGTGAGTGGGCCAGTCTTCAAGTACAAACAGCACGGCTTATCAGAAGGAAACTAACCTGTTGCGAGAGCAGGCATCGTCTCCCGCAAGAAAGAAGTTCTGTGTCAGTGAAGGTCATTGCCGTGTTGCGTGGCCTTAATTGAAGGACTGTGGGTGGTGCTGCTGTTGGGCTTGCAGCAGTGAGGAAGGGTGCCATCCAAACAGACACTGGATTTGCAACAGTAAGGAGGGGTTCTACACAACTGGACACCGGTTCATATATGGTGGCATTGGGGAAGTGTGATCCCCAACTTTTAGAGTTATTGCAGGACATCAAGGAACTGTCAGGTTAAGAGGAATAAAAGTAGGTTGTTCAGTTGTCCGGGGGAAGCCTATGTTTTAATAACATCTGTTTGTATTTTATTTTGGTCTCATGTATTATTTGGTCTCTCCGTACAGTGGGAGGGGATGATGTGTAGGTATGATGGCCTTTCGTTGTATTCATTGTGTTGTATTTATTGTTGTGCCCTCATGTTTACGTCAGGTGAGTTCTTGTTTGCTTTGGTTGTTTGGTATATGGGCATGAGTACATTATACTGGACATGACGGTGCGGGGAGGTCCGCATATTTCTTTGTTTGTTTTTATATGGACATGAGATCAGGGGGATCGTTTGGATTTATTATTTTACCATGGTACATCAAGATTTGTTTTATTGCTAATGGGCTGAGGCTGAACAGAGCTAAAGGGAGACAATGCAACCAATTCCTCCCTAACATAGTAAACATTTTAGACAGTCTTTCTTTTAACATTCCATTCAATGCATTTTGAATATGGGGAATGCATTTGAATATGTAACATTTTCACATTGTAAACTGATGCATTGTTTGTAGGTTAACATGATAAGCAAGGTCATTTTATATAATTATGTATTTTGTGTGTGTTTCGTTCTCGTTGTTGATAGTTGTTTCATGTTTAAGGGTGGTGTGTCCCAGTTCTGATGTGTCGTCGTTCTCTGGGATGCCGGGCATGTCTCAGGAAGTGTCACAAATTTCAAGTGGTAGTTAAGGCAGCCTAGTTATGAGCATTGGTGCTATGGCTAAGCTGTTTTGGTGCATGACTGTGGTTGCGTTTGCCATGTGTTGAGGTTATGGGGTTTTTCATTTTGCTATGAGATGCACGATTGTTGTTTGGTTACGGGCGTCATGTGTTCAGACATTGGGCTTCATTACGAGTTTGGAGGTAGCCATGGTGCTATTAGCACCATGGCTGCCTCCAAAATCGTTTCAGGGTTCCTTGAATGAGGAATTACCGGGTCATTCCAACCTTGGAGGACCCGGTAATTCCTCATTCACAAAACTAATCCCCATTCCCATTGAGCCCCCATAGGGCCCAATGGGAATGGGGATGAAGCTAATAACGGGCCCGTTAATAATGGGCCCGTTATTAGCCCCTTGGTCCCCTTGCGGGACCCGCAAAGGACATCTGGTCTGACCAGACGTTCTGTGCGAGTCCCGCAAGGGAACCTCGTAATAGGGCAGAATGGGTTTACCGGCACCGGCACCATTACCGGTGCCGTTATACCCATTACTCCCACCTCGTAATGAGGCCCATTATGTGGTTATTTATGTGGTTATTAGGCACATGTTTACATTTGCCATGTGTTGAGGGGATGCAAAGGTTATTATTGCATTTTTGTGATTATTGATGCAGTGCGTGATTGTGGATACAATTGCCTGGTGGTTTAAGTTTTATAGTTATTTAGTGTAGTTTGATGGGGCAACAGGATATTACCTATGTAGTGTGTATTATTCCATGGAGGTGATGGAGTTATCATGTTTGTTGTTTTGTAATCTATGACACAACAGGCTTATGTGCCTATTTGAAGGTTTTGCATAGACTGTGTGGGTATGTATGGATAAGAACTGTGGATATTGGTTTGTGTTATGTAAGGATGGACAAGAATTTCAGATACTGTCAAAAACAGGGCCTGGGGAAGATTAAGCCCCAATTTCTGTGCTAGTAGTGGTTACATTCAAGTCGGGTGTCGCAGTGAATCCAAGGAAAACAAGACACTTCCCTAATGTCTCTAAAGCGTAAATACAAAAACCCTGGTTGCCTGGTTTCTAAACGCGCCTGCACTATGGTAGTGCACATAATGTTAACAAATGTATTGAGCTTTTTTTATCCTCTCTACGGTCTGTTCCTATTATCAATAGCTCTAAAGTCGGTTATGTTCAATAATGTATTATGCCTCCAATATTGTGGGATCCAAAAACCAATTAACCCAAAACAATCAACGCTACACATGTTTTGAGCTGCCCTCTTCTTCAGGCTTATGAAACCATTATTTATCAAAATACATTCTGAACTGCAACTATAAGATACTGTAAAATGTACACCGTGTTTAACCAGTACACAGGAAGCAACATCAAAACCTTTCCTGTGCACCATGTATGTTCATTTTAAAGCTGATCATTACAAAAAAATTCATACAGAAAATCAAACAAAATAAAGTATCATATTAATTAGTTCAACATTAAAAGCACAGAAATCCAGAATCACCAAACAAAACCATAAGTGTGTTAGAGCAAATGATGAGGGGATTAGTAAACATCAAATCATAACACCAAAGGTAAGCGAGGTATGGGAAGAAAAAAGCACAAATAGGAACGAGAAATAAAGAATAAATTAGTCAATGACCAGAATGCATTTACATTTAGTTAGATTGCTCATTCAGATAGTTAAATGATAAGCTTGTGTTACCCAGAACTACCACCCTGCACCCAAGAGCACCGCACTCAATAAGTGGGACTATTCAGTTATGATAGACATTAGCCAATTCAATCTGGGTCACACTGGGCATGAGGCAGATTCTAGAAGGTCCCCACATAAGGGTAATACTAGGCATTTTTAAGCATTAGAATATTGAAAATACATCACCTTTTATTTTTCTGTGCATTTCATTTTCACACTGGTTGAGAGAATAGGTTAGTGCAAAGGTCAGGTCAATTAACAGAAACCAGAACATCTTGACTTCTATCTGCCTGGTTGAAATTGCATGCTGTAGAGAAGCAGTCTGAGAACAAGATATTTGCTCTCTGGTCTGTGTGCATTTAGACTTTCAGATAGAAACTGCACACAGCACGATATTGAAAGGTTTCTTTTGTTCAGCCTCTGCTGTTTTTTGTGTCTGGTTATGCATGGAGAGGAGCATTATGCATGAATATTTATTTTCCTAGCATGCTATGGTTCTATCAGTAATAAGATGGAAAACTTGGTTACCATTGGAAAGTGTCCTTTGTAACAAACAAATTATGCTTGAAATGAATGCATGGTTGCATTGCACAAAAGTATTTTTTGAACTTCCTGCGTTGTGTGCATTTATCATCAAGATGCATATATGTGGTTTATCCATTCATATAAATGTGTAGGAGAAGGTCTTCTACACATTTAATACATTGTTTGAAGCCAGACATATTTGCTACACAACTTTGTTTTATTGCTAATGGGCTGAGGCTGAACAGAGCTAAAGGGAGACAATGCAGCCAATTCCTCCCTAACATAGTAAAAATTTTAGACAGTCTTGCTTTTAACATTCCATTCAATTTTTTCACAATCCTGTTGGCCCGAGGGTGGGAAATTGAGCACAGTTTGTGTCACATCCCTAACAGGGATGCAATTTCTTTAAAGAAATCATTAAAAAAGTGAGTCTCATTATCAGACTTTAGGACCTTACATATACCCCTACGAGAAAAGACCAGGAATTTAGCTGTTGATTTAGCATCTGGTTGTGCACAAGTGTCAGCCTCAATCCAATGACAAATGGGCACACCACAATCACAAGATAGCGGAAATGATTGTGCCTGTTTAACATGTCCACATAAGTAAGGGTCCAGTTGGATGGGACAATGTGCCACACAATGTCCTGAGAGTGTGCCCTGTACTTTAACAGTGACAAGAAGTACAATTTGCCACAAATTCATTGACATATTCATGCAAGTTGGGGACAAACCAGTCCCCCTGTACATCTGCATCAATATTCTGCTTAGAAGTATGTGCTGGTTAATGTAGTTGCTCAAGAGCAATCATAAGCAGTTCCCATGGCATTACTATATTACCTGTAATGTTTTGTCTTCATACCAAGTCATTCTGTGACAGTGAGCATCCCCTGTTAACCCACAGGTCTGTGTCATCCTGGGGTGCCTGGCTTCATAGTTCAACTATTTCTGTAAGCGGTACTGCTGTATATGGTATTGCTAACTGCAGATGTTGATCTGCCACCTCAGGATATGCAATGACATTTGGTTCCTGCAAATACGCTGCATCTTTGGTGGCCTTATATGCGGTGTCATTGCCTGTCATTGCCGAGTGAAATGGGGGCCGTGTTTTGGGTTTGGGTGGCACATTTGACTACTGCCACTAGTGTTGGGCTGAATAAGGGATAAATGAATCTTTCTAACAAAGCCACCTGTTGCACAAGCGTGTCATCTGACCTCCTAAATTCTCTCCTTTTTTATCTGGGCCACCCTGAATGTACGGTGGTTGTCACCTATGTGGAGTCAGAGTACATGGTTACTAACCATCCTTGGGATGCTTTTAATGCTTCAATGAATGCAATCAGTTCTGCCACCTGTGCTGAATAGTGTGTCTGTAACCTTTTTTCAACTGCAACATCATACTCCCCATCTACAAGGCACACCACTGCTGCACCTGTGTGACTCTGTCCCGTCTCCTGATGGATCATCAATGACCCATCAACGAAAAAAGGACCTCTCCTTCTTCAAATGCATTCTCCCTTACCTGGATTAAATCATTCTCAGGACCTTCATATGCAACACAATCAGGTTCTTCCTCACCTGGCTGAACAGGTATTGCAAGAAATGTGGCAGGGTTTACTGTATGACATCTCACGATGTGAATGGACGGGCTGGACAGGATAACTTTGTATGCAGAGGCACTTTGTGTAGTTAATATGGACTTGGATCATTCAAGAATTGCAAACACTGCGTGCTCTACATATAATGTTAGAGAGCATCCCATAGTGATTGTGGAGGACTTTGATTGCAAAGGCTTCAACCACCAGTGCCTGTTCATAAGGAAATTGACCCTGCGTCACTGAGTCTAATATTCCACTGTAATATGCCAAAGACGTGTGTTCCATGCATATGTGCTGAGTCAACACTGCAGTCATGACCTGAGCATTGAAATGTGAGAACAAATACAATTCTTTCATGTAATCAGGATTGCTTACTGGTGTATTGCTTATGGCATTTTTGAGTTCCTAGAAATATGTATTAATTTCTCCTGTCCATGTGAGTGTTCCTTTGCTTTTCTGTGTTTCCTTGAGTGCCTGCATCAGAGGCTTCTGTAGTTAAAATAGTCAAAAGTCCATGCCCTACAACAGTTACACAAACCCCAAAACTGTTGCATTTCTTTAACTGTGATTGGTTGTGGTGAATTTTGTACTGCAGCTGCTCGCTCTGGGGTTATTCGTTTACCTGCAGATGATATAATCTGTCCCAAATACACCCCCCCTGACAATATTGAATGTTATCCTTGTCCACTTTGTATCCTTTGTCCACAAGCAGTGTTGGGAGTGTCACTGAATCTGCTCTGCATAGGTCTTCTCTTGTGCTGCACACTTGGAGGCCAGCTACATACTGAATGACAATACTCTCTACGTGTATGTAAGAATCTTTGCCCATTGTAAATAAACACAGCGAGGTATTGTGAATCAGGGTGGAATGGAATGGAAAAGAATGCATTTTTCAAATCAGTGACAGTGAAATGTGTGGCCTCAGTGGGTATATTACAAAGGATCATGGTGGGATTCGGTACTATCAGAAACTCAGCTTCTACAATATTATTCAATGGGCAGAAGTCCTGTATCATCCTCCAACATGACCCTTGTGTTTTTTGATATTGCTGTGTTTCACATGGACTGTGAAGGTACTATGATGCCTTGCTTCCATAATGCCACAATTGTCTCATGTATTCCCTTGTCTGCTTCCCTAGATAATGGATACTGTCGTAGTCTGAGTAATACTGCACCCTCCTTTAACTTGATAAGGACCACTCCTATGCTCTTCAAGAGCCCTACATCATGGAGAATGTGAGTCCATAAAGTGCAGGGTACCCTTACCCTTATGTGGATATAGTATAAGCAATAGGTATAGGGTAAGGTATGTTTCTATGCTGAATCATTATTTGACATGAAATGCAAATCTCAAATATTATCTCACCGTCATTGTCAACATCTTCGAACAGCTGTCCATCTGACACCCTCCCCCACCCCCCTCAGTGGCTGGGCCAGATCAATACGCAAAAATGTACACCACTCATCTCCCTCCTTGTCAGTCCCTAGTAACAGTACCTTGTCATTCGCAATCATCACTGCTTTCAAATCTAGAGTGATAACAGTGTCCGGAGCATAGTCTTGGGGAACTCCTGGCCTGAACAAAAATTATGACGGCAGTCTCCATGGTTTGTGTGTGATGCTAGGCACCCAACTCAACAGCACTGTTGCTCCGTACAGGAACAAATCTAGGTGCAAAGGTATTCCTAGTAGCTCTGTCGCTATACAATACTTGTGTTACTGCCACAACCCTAGCATAACAATTCCTGGCATGGAACACATTACCCCTTCTTCCGTGAATGAAATAGTCATGTTTAGCTTGCTCAGCAGGTTCCTGCCTCACAACGTCACTGGTGTGTCTGCTGAGAATAATAGCGGGGCTAACATCTCTTGAGTACTTACCTGTATGGGTAAATCTTCTGTAAAGGGAACAGATTTTATTGCACCAGAGAACCACTGCATGTCCATTACCTTTCCTTTATGCATGATATTGTTGCCCCTGTATCAACCATAAAAACAGCGATACTGATACTGTGGCTGTTGCCCCTGCTGGAGCACCTGCTTGGGACCTGGGCCATAAGGGGCAATCAGAGGCATAACTCCCGATTGGCGGGTGATATGTAATGCCGGTCCACTGGGGTATGCCCGGGGATCATACAGATACGTTGGTCTACTTATACATTCTTGAGCAAAATGCCCCATTCTCCGACATGATAAATATGGTCCCGGCCTTCCAAATTATGACCTCATCCCACCAAATCCTCCTTCTCTGCCTCCTCGTCCTCCATGAAATCTCCCTCTCCGTCATTGATAACTTCCCTGATAACCCCGGTTATCTGGATAGCCTTGATACCCTTCTGTCCACTCCGGTGCAAATTCTCGTGTCTACCTGCCCTACAAGTAGGCTTGCAATCACTGCTCCTTCTATATTCAACTTTGCTAATTTCTTCTGCATTAACTTAGCTTCGGTCTTCTGTGCATTATCCACCACTTGCTTCTCCTTCTCCTGTGTTCTCCTACAATGGTGTACTATTATTGCCTGAATCTCTGCCCGTCCCCTAGTCTCAATCTGCAAAACTTTGTCCAAATCTTTCTGTCCATCCTTTGGGAGTCTGTTCTTTAGCATTTGGTAGAATATGGCTGTTTTCTCCCCATGGTTCCTCTGTCTCAGCCCTCCACATCTCCTGAATGTTGTTACTGTATTGTGCAGGGTCTTTGTCTTCTTTCGTAATATGTGCCATAATCAAATTTATATCCGTTGTGTCAGGATAAGCTGCCCTTAAGACAGCCCATACCTTTGCTCGACAATCATTAAAATGTGCTCCATCAGGATTATAATCGCCCATTTGTACCCCTGGGCATCCACTGCTAATGCAATACCTGCTGTCTGCTTTTCAAGTGCATACATCCACTTGCCTGCTCCTGCTGTGAGCGATGCAGTGCCTTTATCAAATTGTTTCTATCCATGTATGGCGACAGCACATATTGTGCTTGTCCGGGACCTTTCTGTAGCAATGGAAGTTGTGTGCCAGTCTGTTTGGCTGATATGATCCCCACTCACTTCCCTTTTGCCACTGCCATGTGACATAGTCGCGCTCTGAGTCTTGGACCCCATAAACTGTCTACTCTTGGTGTTACCCTGGGTGGTATCTCTTCCCCCTGCTCCTCACATGTTCCCCATTCCTCCTCCTATGCTACTCCTATGTCTGTATCTGATCTAATCGACAATCTACACAGACCGCGCGTTTTGGCCCAGCTCAATGCCTCTCATCAATGCAGCCATCATCCTTTTTTTCAAAATATACAACCCTAATCGCAGTACTGTTAATTTGGTATAAAATATCACCCGCTCTCCAATCATATGTACCTACTGGCGTTCTTCGCCCTTCTCCCCATTCCAATGTTACTCTCGCAAGCTGTGCCTCTCCCTCAAAGTGCTGTTTCGAAGTCTCTCTATGCCCTGGTTTCTGTCTCCATAACTAATGGGTTGCGTGTGTCATTTGCTGCTGGGGACCGTGGGACGTTTTCATAGGTGGCAGCGGCTCTCTGTTGTGGTGCTGCAGGGGGCACATACTCTGTATTTATATAACCTGTGGCTGCTTGCATGGGGCACCATCCTTGTGGTGGTGGCAGGGCTTTTGAGGTTGAAGGGGCATCACAGGATGCCTGCAGTGCACAGGGAGCAGGTGTATGACTGGGTCCTGAGGCAACAGTTTCTCATCCCTTAGGCTCATCGGGACATCTTCTAAATCCTCAACCATCCTCCAAAGCTCAAGAATGCCTTGCCTATTCCTCTACTTTACCCCCTTATACTTTGTAGCTAAGTATGTATATATATGACCCAACACATCCTTGGTATTCATTCCTTCTTCGGGCCAAGGTTCACAAATCCCTCTTTTCATGTCAGCGACCCACTCGCGATGGTACTTAACTATCTTTTCCCGGTACTGTGGAAGCGCTGTACACATGTATTAGAGTGGGGTAAGGGTACTCATGGTTACTTCTAGTTACGCACTCGTAATAACCTTTTGTTTCCTAAGCATCGAAACAGTGGCGCTGATCTACCCTGCCCCCCACTACTGCCCACACTCCCCGTTCCCCTCTCCTTTTCTTCTCCCCCATATACTTATTATGCCACACCTGTCTTCCCACAACTCATCAACCACCACTCCACACTATAACAATTCCATAAACACCATAACGCACAGTTCAGTACAACACAATTATATACACAATTGTTTCCCTTCCTCCACCGGCTGTTCGAGGGAATTTACCGCCTTACGCCCCCTTGTGCCAGGTGAAGGGATCCTAAGCTTTCCATATAATTGGCCTAAACAACAAAATCACACTTATTTGCAAAATGATTTAGACTCTTCCTCTGTCCCCTTACCTCGGGACAAGGGAATTTCCCCGCCTCACACTCCCTTTTGCAGAATGGAGGGATCCCAGGTCCTTCATATACTGTACCTCTACTTTATTTGCAGTGCTGCCTTTCCCCCAAAATGGAGGGGATCCTGTTTTCTCTCTCTTCTTCGTTTTTTCTCACATTATACTACTGTGATGTCACCTTTCCTCTTGATGGAGGAAATTCCTCTGGGCACCTCAATATAAAAATCCAATATATATCACCACCTGGTCTTTAACACTCCACACACTCACAATCAACTCATGCCACATGCACCCTTTCCTAGTTGTTTTCTCCTGCAAAGTTGCACTTACATCTATGCGCTCTCCCGAGCGCCTCCGATGCGGGTATCCTGTCAATTGCCTGCACAACTGGGCGCAAAGAACAGACTGGCCTTTTGCCAACATGGCACCTGCATCCCTCTTCAAGTCATGCATGGGGGACTGGTCACTGCAGACAGGTGCCGCAAACCAGGATGCATGACTGGGACACACCCAACCTCATGGAGAGTCTGGGATCATGTCAGGCTCACCAAATCTGTAACCCAAAACCCGTATGACAAAAATAATGCAAAGGCTAAATAACCACTGCACTAATTTGCAAGGGAAAACCAGGTTTATTACACGCAAAAGTCTTAGACAGTCCTGTAGAAGCGAACTGACACAAAGCTCATCACACACCAAGTAGTTACAGGGTATTCGCAGAATACCGCACATTTCCATACATAGGTTACAAAAGTCATCTCAGCATCCTCATTGGTTATGATCTATATAACATGCTAATACCCCTTTATAGCCTGGGACCGATTGGCCACACCTTATCTAAGCCCATTCCCCTATACACATGGTCTACTACATTGTCACTATTGAATACTAATACATGATTGGTGCACAGTATTCCATTAAAATAATGAGTCTTGACCATCACGTGATGTACACACCTCTGACCCAGGTGCATTCAAAGTGAGGGTGGCGGGGCTTTGGTGAGGCGATAGGCATTCTCATTATGCCAGTAACCCGGCAGACACAAGCTGCACCCTCAACCTTGTAATACATTTATTGGCAAAATCGCTGCGCGTTCCAGACATGGCTGCCCCTTATCTCCTTTAAACCCCAAGTGCCCAGTAATTACGTGACCAGGTCACCACTTGAGTCTGAATTTCAGGGATTTGCTTGGGTTGTGCGTCTACTCGTAATTCATATGGGTTGACTGCTCATTGGGTGATGGCAGTAGTGCTCTGAATCTTTGCGTGGCCTGTGGCATCACTAACAAGTGTGGCCTGTTCTCATGAATCAATCCCACCTTCCTTCCCCACATCTAACATTCCATTCCCAGCATCTTGGAGTTCTGCAGCTGGATAAAATTAATGCTTATCTGCGCAGCACGGATACCTCTGACCCCTGCTTCTCTCTTGGGGGAGAGAAAGGAGATTTGTCTTAGGACTGGGTGAACAGAGCCACAGCTCCACATCAGGGCCTTTATTCTGCTCATCATGCGCTATGACTAGAAATCCAATATGGCGACAGTCTTGCCATGTGGACCCACTGACCTCGCATTTACTGCATCACCTTTCTGACTACATCTTCTCTCTCTCTACCTACTTCAACTCCCTTGTCACACTTTACTCAAGACATAACATTGTGTACTACTTCTAAACACTGGGCCTATAATACACTGCCCTATCTATGACCTCTGCAACATTGATACATTTGTTGTTCTTTCTGTGTTGCGATATGATATATCTAATATGTGTCAAAACTAGCTACAAGTAATATATGCACATTCTGCCGCGCAAAGCTGAAACTGCTCAAGCTGCTGTGTTTACTAATAGGTCTTTCTGAGCCTGAATCCTTTTGACTGGCTGGGATGCGACATGAAACACTTTGTAGCTTTATTCAGTTAATATAGAGGGCAGGTTTTCTTTTAAAACCCACGGTTCCCTGGTTGGTATCGTAATGTTCATACCATGTGACCATGGTGTCTGTAGGTGGGTATGGATAATAGGTGATGGACCAGAGTTCTAATGAAGATTCCTTTTCTATTCGCATGCATGAAGTGTCATTTATTGTGTCCCTTGGACTTCGATGCACAGCAGAATTCCTTGATCTGTCCTATATTCTGTGGAAAGATCAAGCTGTAATCTAGCGTTTTTAGTCCAATTTTACTGCACAGATACAGTGTGAAGATGAGCCGACTGGTTTCAGTGGCGTAGAGACCACTTTCATCAGGGCTTGAACAGCTGGTATTGAGTAATACACTGTTATTGGTGTTTTGATTTGCAGCTTCATCTAGCTTTGTATTTTAAGAGGACCTGCCTGTAGAGGATACAAAGTGGGTGGGGGGAGAGAAAACAACGAGCAGTCATACGTGAGTGCACTCCGACTCAGGCCTAGATCATTCAAATCTCTTAATTGGCCCTCCGGGTAAAGTTGAATGTTACCCTGGACACTGGTATCCTCCCTTGTCGTGGTGGTCCTTATGTGGGACTAGATAGCTTCAGTCTCACTGCATGTGCTGACACTACTCAGCCACATGCGGGGTAACCTAGATGGAAGCCATATATGGTTTAGTTAATCTAGGTGAACACTTCTATGACAGGATAAATATCACAACTTTCTTTATATTTAAAAATATGTTCACAGTGAACATATATGTACATATATATATTTCTACATATATATATATACCAGCCAAATAGTTTAGAACACAAGGGTGCTATACCCTTCTCGAAAAAAGACTGCATAGCCTTACAGACCCTCGCTGAAAACAGTGATATTACAATAAAACCTGCGGACAAAGTAGGGGCTACAGTTGTCCAAGATATGAAGGACTACAACAAGATGGTCTTAACAGTTCTAAATGACCATACCAGCTACAGACAACTGGGTAAAGACCCCAGTGAGGACATTCGCAACCTGATCCTGCCTATCCTAGAGGAAGCGGCAACGGAAGGCCATATTAGCCCCAAGGAATATGATTTTCTCAATCCCAAACGTTTGTTGATTTCTTCTTAAGACCCATGATATGTGAGATGAAGTCTTACCTAAAAGACACCACCGCAGTCCTTAAACTGTTGAAAGACCGTCCATTTGATCCTGAACAAAACATACTAGTAACAATGGACATCGAGGCATTGCATACAAAAAGTCCTCTGATGGCCACTCTCCAGGTCGTGGAAAAGGTACTGCGAAATGCCCAGCCCCCTCTTGACACTCCAGTCAACCTAATTATGCAATTGGCAGAGATAGCCCTCACTAAGAACTACTTCCTCTATGAAAAAACGTTCTATGAACAAATCTCGGGCACCGCAATGGGGGCCACATTTACCCTAAGCCTGGCTAACTTGTATGTGGCGGAATTTGAGGAACAGAAGATTTACCCACTCACAAACCCATGGCTAGGACAAATAGATCTATGGGAAAGATATATTGATGATATATTGATGACATTCAGAGGAACAGATGAAGATCTCACAGCCTTTCTCAGCTGGCTGAATCAACAGAATCCCTATCTGACTTTCACAGAGACACACAGCCGCACAGACTTACATTTTCTGGATCTCAAACTAGAGATAAGGAACAATGCAATTACCACTCTTGTGTTCAATAAACCAACGGATAGAAATTCCCTGCTGAAATTTTCTAGCTTTCATCCAGCTAGTCTAAGACAAAAACTACCCTTCGGACAATGGCCCTCATTACGACCCTTGCGGAAAGCGACTGACCGGAGCGCCACAGCGTAAATAGCGTTTCCGCCATTGCACGAAGGAGCAAAGTGCGGCCCATTCCGACCCATCGGGCACGAGCACCACGCCACGGCGGAAGTGCAAAGTCCGCGATGGCGGAAATGACCCCAAAACGGCCCACACCGCCGCCGTACGGCGCCCTAGGTGCAATACCGCCACCCCTCTTAGCGGTCACCGCAGTGTGCGCCTACCGGAAAGTACGGTGACCGGAAATATACGGAAACGGAAGTTAAAACATGGGCCCGGAACGGGAAACATCCCGGCGTACACCTATAAAACCACTAAAACCACACAACCACTAAAATCACTACCCTGAAACACACCCCAACCCGTCACCCACCCTAGCGAAACCAAGACAAATGGGAAAAGTAGCGAAGAAAGCGTGCGACCGCAAGCGGCAGGTCCACTTCTCCCGCGAGGAACTCACCGTGCTAACAGAGACCCTCCAGGAGAATGCTGCCGTCGTCTTCTCCACGCAAATGACCAGAACGGCACTTGCAAACAAGAAGACCATATGGGCTCTGGTGGCACAGCGGGTAAGTGCGGTGGGGACCGCACCCCGCACCCCACAGCAATGCCGCAAGCGATGGGACGACCTGCGGATACGCGTCCGCAGCATACTCTCTGCCAACCGCAACATTGCCACAGCCACCGGGGGAGGTCCTGAATCACCCATCAAGTTGACCCCCTGGGAAGAAATCTGTGCCTCCACCATCGGAATGGAGAGCATAGAGGGAGTCGGAGGGATGGAGAAAGGAGTGCAGACATCCGAAGATTCAGGTAGGTGTACCAGATAAAACAATGCCAAATCCACACAGTCCATCCATGTGAAGTACCATGCGTCCACATAGTGCAACAGAAACACATGTCCAGGAGAACGGCCACACACATCGGCCTGATAGCGCACGTTAAAACCCACAATAAATACATAAATAATTAAAAACCCCTAATACACGCACTACACGTGCAGCAGGCACACCCTAACTGCAGGCTGCCAAACAACTGCACCCTCACTCCACACACAAATCAAAGCACCTCCAAGGACCCGACCCAAATCACCCTCAGGTACCACCCCAGAGCATGTGATACAATGCCATTCCAATTCCCACAGACCCATCATTAACCCTCGCCCTCCTTTACTCCACCACAGGGTCCGATCCAAACGACGAGCTACAGGACACCCCTACCAGCACACCTGCAAAGAGGGCCAAGACCAACGGCCAGAGACCCTCCACCTCAGCTGCACGCATCAAGACACGGCAGCAGCACAAATCAGGTGGCAGCACAGAGGAGGGAACATCAACAGGCACCCCAGCAGCCAGCATGCCCACAACACCACCACCACAGGTCCCCCCAATGGATGCCACAGAAGGCACTGCCTCTGGTGGCAGCAGCACCATAGATGACACCCCATTGATGGCAGCATGCTCCGACACAGAAAACGGGGATGTCGAAGTCAGATCCATCCATGACCTGTCCCAATCCCCCTGTCTGTCCCATCCCGTACAACATGAGGATACCACGCAGGGGCACCCACAAGACAACGACTGGCCATCCCCCCCAAGCCCTGTGGCAAGGCAACATGAGGACAACAGCCCCTCTGTGACACCCCCGCAAATGGGCATGGCCCAGCAGAGGCAACAGTCCCTCGACCAGTTAATCGTGCAACAGCAGCAAATGGCCACGCTCCTCAAGGACCATGCCGATGAATGTGGGGGCACTAAGGCAGACATAGAAACATCAACTGAGACACTTAGGGCAGAAATGGAGAGAGGCACAGAGACGCTGAGGGCACAAATGGAGAGTAGCACCGAGAGGCTGAGAGTCCAAATGGAGAGAAGCACCGAGAGCCTGAGGGGGGAACTGCATGCGACGTCCAAAGACGTATGTGCCGAACTTGCCGCAGTGCGCCGTGTGCTCACTGAGCTCTCGCAAACCCTTAGGGACATGCATGGACGTGAGCAGGCAGACACATCATCCGTTGCAAGTTCCGTCCAGGGCAGCCCCCAACGTAGATCTGGAAGGAACCTGTGCTCCACAGGCAGGGGTGCCCCTGATACCCGCAGAGGGGGCTTGCAATAGCGACAGCCCACTGACAATGAGCATCTTTGGACACTGGGGTTCGTGGGGGAGGTAGGAGGGTGGAGGGGGTGTGTTGGGCTCACTTGGGTGGCGGGTCGATAGGGTGTTCAACATGACATCACATATGCCATAAAAAGTGCACGATCAACCAATGAGATGTGTGGACATTGATTTCTGTGTACTAGGCCATCATAGGCGTACAGTCCATATTGTGCATGTCCCAGACACGCACAGTGCCACGAGTCCCGTGTCCATGTATCAGCCACCAGGCGTGAGTGCTAGAAGCATACATCAATGAGATGCTGACGAATGTCACGGGCCTCCGGTGCCTCGCAGACTCCATGAGGTGCTGCCACATCCCCACCCTCATCATGACCATCATCAGGTGCTTGCAGTTCTGCGTCAGGGGGCATGGGCACATTTCTACGTACGCACATGTTGTGGAGCATGACACATGCCATCACCATCTTTGCAACCTTCTCATGGCGGTACAGGAGTGCCCCGCCAGACCTGCTGAGGCAGCGGAAACGAGTCTTCAGTAGGCCGAATGCCTGTTCAATGACTACACGGGTACGTGAGTGGGCATGGTTGTAGTCCTCCTCATGCTGGTCCCGTGGGTTCCGGACTGGTGTGAGGAGCCATCTCTTCAGTGGATATCCAGCATCACCTGTATGTGGACGAGAAACGTATGATGTGGAATGCCATTGCTACGTACGCACCCCCCCCCCCTTCCTGCCAGGTCATTGCCAAATCACATTCCCCACATAATCATGCATGTAATGAGACTCACCGAGTAGCCAGGATCTGTTCCCTGCGTGTCGCTCCATGTAGCGTGGTATTGTAGAGTTCCTCAAGACCATAGAATCATGGGTTGATCCAGGGAATCGGGCACAACAATGTGTAATGATCCTGTTGGAGTCACACACCATTTGTACATTCAGGGAATGAAATTGTTTTCTGTTGCGGTACTGGGCCTCCATGGCATGTGGGACGACCAATTCCACATGGGTGCAGTCGATGGCACCAATGCAACCCGGTATGCCGGCAAGTGCATGGAATCCCACTTTTGTGTTGGTAATTTCCTGCTCCGAGCGTGGTAGAGAGATGTAGTCGTCTGCGTGCTGCAGGAGGGCATCGAGCACTTGCAATAGTGTCCGTGAGAACAGTGGCTGAGAAATGCCATGCAACTGTCCGACTGTGTGCTGGTAGGTGCCTGTGGCCAGGAAGTGGAGTACAGACACCACCTTCAGTAGGGGTGGGATGGCGGTTGGGCTGTCTATCATGCTGACAAGGTCAGCCTGTGTCATGTCCACAATGGCGGCTATGGTGTCCCGGTCCAGACGGTAGAGGGTGTGGATCTGCTCATCAGTGAGGTTGAACGGATGTGCTCGGAGGCGTGAGATTGCGGGCTGCCTGCGTGGTGGTAGTGGCTGTGCTGGCGGCCCTTGCTGGCCCTGCCTTGGCCTCCTCCTCCTCCTGCGTCTCCTTCGTGCGGCCGGTAGCAGTTGGTGTTCGTCTTCTTCTTGGAGTTGGAGTAGTTGCAGTGCTATCAGGTCCCCCAGGGCCAACATCGCGAGTCCTGCCGGTAGCATTTCGGTGTGGTTGTGGGAGGAGACTGGCTGTGCAATTTATGTGTTTTCAGGCTGTATGGCCTCCACCTGTGGTGATTAATTCCACCTGTGCAAGCTGCTCTCCCCTTTGGCCGAGCACGTCCCGCGCACAACGCTGCAAATCTGGGAATGGCATCTTGCTGTTGCAATCATGTATTTGTACCCGATGGCCGTGTAACATTGGTTGACATGTTCATTCTGCTGTGGTCCCATTGTTGCACATACTATCTGTGCAGTCGCAAACAGACTTGTGAAGGGTCAGTGGAACGTAGTACTCGAGTAACGGTGGGCCCTCATGCATCACTGTACCGAGTTGCAATGACGGGCGGGGCGTCCCATTTGTGGGTGAAGGCAGTTGCCATTTTCACACACAGCCGCACTCGATGGAATAATTAGTGATTTCAAACGGCCACAGATGCCTTTTCGGCGTGATGTTGCAAATGTGGAATTCCAAGGGCGGCGCTTTCGGTTTCCAGCTAGCGGCGAGGAGATGCCCACAGGTCTGACTGCAAATATAACGTTCTGTTGTTCAATGTCCTTGAGACAGGGCCCATGGCGAGGAAGCAATGATTGATATGAATAGTTTGGGATGCGCAATTGCTACGTGGGCGATGAGGCCGGCCGTTCCCACATACATGTTACTTCACAACACTGGAATTACGGGATGGGGCACTGTGGATTTTGCAGGCTGCATAACGCACAGACTCAATGGATGTTTCTAATGTTATGTGAGTAATTATTCAGGCGTTTTGATTCCGGGATGAGGGAATGATGAATGGATGCATGGGCAGGTGATTTGATACAGAGTTTGCCATGTACAGGGCTTCTTGGGATCTATCCGCCTCCCCTACGCTATGTGATGCAGGGCTGCCATGGTGGGACCATCGTCTATCTGGCCTTGTTGAGCCCTCCCTGTCTCGACACGCCCTCAGACACTTGTGTCCATGCACATTAACATTCCCATCTGATGGATTCTGTTTTGACAGACGCATGCACAGGTACACTCGTTTGCGATGGTGTTTGCACCTCGATATAGATGGTTAGGAGTCGCAAGTGGTTTTGGGGTGGTGATGATCCTTTGGAGTGGGCTAGCATGCATATGGCTGTGGATTTCGTGTGATCATTGAAGTGAGTTGTTGGAATGTAGTTCTGATGGCCATTCTGTTCTTTTTCTTTTCTTTTGGTTGACAGGTATCTCCTCCCCTTTTGCCACTGCCATCTGTATGCCACTCCTGCAGATGGGTTTTACTCCCGACACCTGCTGCTTCGTGTTAATCAGTGGAGCAGCATTACGATCTTATGGGACGATCGCCAATGGCCCACATGCCCTTACGCAGTACTGGTGGCTCGGAGCAACATTTCAGCCTTTCAGCTGGACTAGTGCCTCCCCATTGGGACGGCCCTGCGGTTCTGTGCGCTTCCATGTTGCCTTTTCGTACGTGAATGTGGCTCTGTGTACCATGAGGGAACAGGACGACACACAAGTAGTGGCTGGTCATTTCTTGCGGATGCAGCCCACAATGGTGATTGGTGTTTAGGAGTTCATGGCCTGATGGCTGTATGGGCTTGGTGACTTTGATGTGCATTAAATTTCTATTCTGATTTGGCCCGTGTAGCGTTTTTCTTTGCAAGTGATGTGGCATATGCCTATTTGGGGGGCGATGTATTGTGAGGAGATCTGCATTGGGTTCCAGCTTCGGAGTTTAGTTGCGTGGTACTGTACTGGGCGCGTTTGCCTACTAAGCCCGTGAGGTCAGGGATGGGGGCTGCCAATATGACAGTTTGAATGTTGTCATGCTCAGGGGCGGGGGATTGGGTTTTGTGTAACAGATGCCGGTCAGCCAGGTGGACTGGTGGAATGATGTGATTCTCGGAATATGGCTGGTCACAGGTGCCTGTGTTTGCGTGCGTTTCTTGGTGGGGGACTGTGGTCATGTCCATTGGGATGGCTTCTGTATTCGTGCCATCTGTGCCCTGCAGCTCCCATTGGCCCCTCTTGTGTTTCTTTTGTTCGTTGCCATGCATGGGTGACTTGTACATTTCAATGGTTGCATTGTGGCTTCATTGCACCTACGGGGAGTTGTACTTTGTGGGCAGGGAGCGGTGTACAGGCACTCAGTGGGGCCGTTTACGGTTGATTCGCGATGCCGTACTTCTCACCATGGCGGAATGGTACATTACGCCATGCCTGATGGCGTTAGGTACATGTCCGCTAGGGTCGGAATTGGCGTACCGTTGCGCCATGGTGGTGTTTGCGGTTTCGCATGGCGCGCGCGCGCGTGCTTGGTGCAGTTAGCGTTGGCGTTCACTACGGTGTCGCTAATGGCTTCGTACTTTGCGGTGACGGGTCATAGTCGCACCGAGCGCTATTCGATGGCGGTATTGCATTTCCGCCATCGTTTTCCGATTTCCGCAAGGGTCGTAATGAGGGCCAATGTCTTAGATTCCGAAGAAACTGCACCAACTTGGCAGACTATGAAAGCCAAGCAGATCAGCTAAGCCAGAACTTACGAAATAGGGGTTACCCTAGACGGATCATCAAACAGGAAAAGAAGAGGGCAAGAAACATCCCAAGGGACTCTACTTTGGAACAACATATGAAACAAAAGAGTCCCAATGACAACATTGCAGCCGTCTTTACCTATTCCCCCCTGACAAATAAAATAAAAAAGGAAGTACTCAGACTCTGGCCCATTCTGAACATAGGTGAATCCAACCTACAAACACTGAGGTTTGCTATCAAAAGAGGGAAGAATCTAAAAGACTCCTTAATTCACACATACAAAGAACCTGTGAATAAGGCACAAGATACCTTATGGATCCAAGAAAAACCAAAAGGGCATGGCCCATGTGGAACATGCAGCTCTTGTGAAAGCACTATGAAAACTAAGGCAATTGATATAGGTTTGAAATACCCTTGGACACAACGGGATCTAACAAATTACAAATGAAGAATGTGATCTACGTAATAACCTGCCCATGTGACCTTCGGTACATAGGAATGACCGCACGCCCTATACGAACCAGATTGGCAGATCATTGATCATGTATCCAGACAAAAAAAGTAACGGCACCAATGGTTGAACATTTCATCAGAAAGAACCATGGCCCTCAGGACTTTATGTGGTCCGTTATTGAAAGAGTCAATATTCCAACAAGAGGAGGGAACCTGCATGATCTACTATACAGGCGAGAACAACAATGGATATTTAGATTGAAAACGGACACCAGTGGTCTCAATGAACCAACGTCTTGGCAGACCCTGGCGACCCTATGAGAAGATTGCTGTACAAACATCACTGTAACTACCAGCTATGCCCTTCCGTGCTCCCTTTCCTCCCTCCCCTCTCCCCCTTCCCTCTCTGTCCCCACACCCCTTCCCGCCCTAGGCCCTTCGGTTTACCTCACCCCTCGGGCATTACCCGTCACAGTTCTATCAAAAATGTGTCCATGTATTAGCACAGGAGCAAAGTTGTCCACCAGTGAGTTTAACTGGGTACATGCCCTTAAGATATAATGTTAATTTGTGTTGGCTTTCACAGACCCATACAAGTGGCAATCTGGAATGCTCAAACTCTGTTATTGAAAACATCTATAGCAAACCTGCCATTCATCTTAGCATAGTGAACATTCCCGTTTCCTCAACAGATGCACGTAGTCCCTGTGCCTTATTACTTTTTGAAAATACTATTTGAACCTACTTTTTGAACCATCTGTACTTCTCTGCCTACTGACCATACTTATACAGGTCAACAGTTACTATCATTTGATAGAAATAATCAGAACAGGTTCTACCCACATACGGCTTGATAGAGCCCTGTGATATCATTAACACATTTTATATAGGTATATCCTTTCAAAACACCTATTTTGGCCCTACAACCGCCACCGCCTTATTCACGCGTATTTACAAACTACATTTACCATCAACCTCTGACGTGTTCTACATAGCGCTATGTGATCCATCACGGCCATAGCCTGTGTCACGTGACAACATGCACAACTCAAGCACCAGTCTCACCCATGAATTTTCCATGTCTTGTGATAATTGTGCATTAGTTAGTCTTGTGTAATTATCTATACTCTTTTTACATCCTAAGAGAAGACATTACGTCCATTGCGGATGATTTTGTAATGTAGGAGTTATTCTACTCACGTGATCAGTTCACGTGACTCTGTTTGAGCGTGATCCACTACGCACCTCCCCTTTCTTAACTCGGGACCTGTGGCGCGTACACCGAACTAGAAATCGGGACGCATCCACATGGCCGAATTGCAGGACGAGACGTATCTGGCTAGCACTCACAGTTCACACAGGTGAGTGCTCTAACGTTTCGAAGCGAAATGGCTAATGGCATATTTTCTCATATTTTACGTATTTGCCTTCATTCCCCATAAAATGCGTACTATCACTTAGAAAGCCATCTCTTTTGCCTTTTTGTTATCTCCAGCGTGCCATCCAAAATAACCAAATTGGAACGCCACCATTCCGGAACGGATCGTATACATGACAAAGGTTAGATTTCTTCACTAATCTGCCTCTAGCCACTAACATTTGAATTGAATTATAGTGTCAGGCACCCCTTGGTAGACACTAGAGAGTCCTACATGTGTGTGTATAGAGGGTATAGTACCCTCGTGTTCTAAACTATTTGGCTGGTATATATATATGTATTTATGTAGAAATATATATATGTACACATATGTTCACTGTGAACATATTTTTAAATTATAAAGAAAGTTGTGATATTTATCCTGTCATAGAAGTGTTCACCTAGATTAATTAGAAACATATATGGCTTCCATCTAGGTTACCCCGCATGTGGTTGAGTAGTGTCAGCACCTGCAGTGAGACTGAAGCTATCCAGTCCCACATAAGTACCACCACGACAAGGGAGGATACCAGTGTCCAGGGTAAGATTCAACTTTACCCGGAGGGCCAATTAAGAGATTTGAATGATCTAGGCCTGAGTTGGAGTGCACTCACGTATGACTGCTCACTGTTTTCTCTACCCCCACCTGCTTTGTATCCTCTACAGGCAGGTCCTCTTAAAATACAAAGCTAGATGAAGCTGCAAATCAAAACACCAATAACAGCGTATTTAACACTCATTACCACCTGTTCAAGCCCTGATGAAAGTGGTCTCTCTGCCACTGAAACAAACCAGTCGGCTCATCTTTACACTGTATCTGGTCAGTAAAATTGGACTAAAAACGCCAGATTACAGTTTGATCTTTCCACAGAATATAGGACAGATGAAGGAATTCTGCTGTGCATCGAAGTCCAAGGGACAAAATAAATGACACTTCTTGCATGAGGATAGAAAAGGAATCTTCATTAGAACCCTGGTCAATCACCGATTATCTATACCCACCTACAGACACCATGGTCGCATGGTATGAACATTACGATACCAACCAGGGAACCATGGGTTTTTAAAGAAAAACTGCCCTCTATAGAAACTGAATAAAGCTACGAAGTGTTTCATTTAGAGGACAATCTTTTATGAGGAAAAGGCAATAATACATGACCAAATATTGGTTTCTCAACAAATCATTGAAGAATAAAAACACCTGAATCATAATGTGGATCTATCATATTTAAGAGAAGATTTGGGTGCTAGACCACCCTTTAGGTCCAGTATGTGGATACCCTGGGAATGCAACATGTGCATCCCACCAAATTTCAGAATTTACTTTGGTAAATAATGGTTTCAGAGACCTGAAGAAGTGCATAGCTCAAAACACGTGTAGGCTCGATTGTTTTGGCTTAATTGGATTTGGATCCCACTATATTGGAGGCATAATACATTATTGAGCATAACTCACTTTAGAGTTATTGATAATAGGAACGGACCATACAGAGGGTAAAAAAGCTAAAAACATTTCTTAACATTATGCACACTACCATAGGGTGGGCACCTTTAGGAACCAGGCAACTAGTGTTTTTGTATTTCAGATACTTGTCACAGGTATTGCTGGCCAGTGTGCTGTGGTACCTCATGGTGTGATATATGATATGATAGTTTATTTATATATCGCCTATACACACTGTGTTTCAAAGCACTTCAAGCCAAGGGAGGGAACAAGGGAAAATATGAAGACATTCTTACAGGCCATGAACAACAAGAATGTGAAATTAACTATCGTACTCGGCCTGGCAACATTTCAGAAAGTGCAAGAGCTAAGACACAGATGGGAAAGAGGTGGGAGACAAACAGGCGACTACCGTACTGGGCCTGACGACATTTCTGGTAGAGTCTGAAAAACCAAGAGATGAGGAAGAGGTGAGGAGAAAGGAAGGAGAGGAACAAAACACGCGACTACCGTACTAGGCCTGATGACATTTCAGATAGGGCTGGAGGGGGGGAGCAGAACAGGTATGGGAAGGGGGGAGGAGACAAACAATTGTTGCTATCATACTAGGTCCAGGGACAATTCTGATAGAGTAAGTGCATAGATAAAAGTAGAGGAGGGCGAGAGGAGAGAGGGAGACAGGGAGGGGGGCAACAACAACATCACGGGGGACCAAGGAGGGAGAGGGGGCAACAATGACGTCAGGGGGGACCAGGGAGGGGGTGGGGGCAACAATGACATCACGGGGGACTAGGGAGGGGGAGGGGCAACAACAACATCAGGAGGGACCTGCAAGGTGAGAGGGGCAACAACAGAATCACAGGGGACCAAGGAGGGCATGGGGGCACCAACAGCATCACAGGGGACCAGGGAGGGGAGAGGGCAACAACGGCTTCACAGGGACCAGGGAGGGGGAGGGGGCAGCAGAGACATCAAGGGGGACCATGTAGGGGGTGGGGGCAACAATGACATCACAGGGAACCAGGGAGGGGGCAGCAGAGACATCAAGGGGTACCAGTGAGGGGGCAACAACAGCATTATAAGGGACCAGGGAGGGAGAGTGGGACAGCAGAGACATCAAGGGGGACCAGGGAGGCGGTGGGGGGCAACAACATCACAGGGGACCAGGGAGGGTGTGGGGGCAACAATGGCATCACGGGGGACCAGGGAGGAGGAGGGGGCAGCAGAGATATCAGGGGGGACCAGGGAGGGGGTGGGGGCAACAACGACATGGGGGACCAGGGTTGGGGTGAGGGGGCAACAACAACATCACGGGGGACCAGGGATGGGGGCAGCGTTCCGGTGGCAGACAGGGGCAGACAGGGACCTTTGTTGAGGGCCAGTGATAGAAGGCAGCAAGGCAGGGTGCCGACCGGGATGGCACTAACAAAGTCAAAGAAGGAAATGAAACTCTGCGATGCAAATGTAGAAAATCCTTCTTGTGCGCAACACACTGCACAAATTAGATGCCAAAACAATGCAGACCGCTATTGCACCGATGTGCATCTCCAAAGAGGGCAGAAGGCTTACCCCAGACGATGCAGGCAGGGGGAGGCATGATGTCGGTGCAGAGGGTCCATAAGGTGAGGAAAGAGTGGACCTTCAGTACCCTGTTGAGGGCCTTAGTTGCGAAGACCGCCTCCAGGTTGCTCTCATTGGCTTAAAAAAGCCAAGTACAGCCAATTAGGGGGCGAGAGCTGGGCCAGCACAAAGGCAGCAGGCAGGTGGAAAGGTGCTGCAGCCATGATGGAAGGCCGATGATAGAAGGCAGCAAGGCAGGGTGCTGACTGGGATGGCACAAACAAAGTCAAACAAGGAAATTAAACTGCGATGCAAATGGAGAAATTCCTTCTCGTGCACAACAACACACTGCACAAATTAGATGCCAAAACAATGCAGACCGCTATCGCACCGATGTGCGTCTCCAAAAAGGGCAGAAGGCTTAACTCAGATGATGCAGGCAGGGTGAGGCATGATGTGGGTGCAAAGGGTCTGTAGGGTGAGGAAAGAGGTACAAGTGTAGATCAGTGATTTCACAGCACTGCTTGCCTTCCTGTGTGTGTTGTGGTTTTCATATTTTAAATGGTTGGTATAATGGCAATTTTAAATCATGAAATTAAGTTTCTGTGAATGTATTTATGGAATATTTTTGAGTAAACACGATGAGGAAAGAGGTACAAGTGTGGATCAGTGATTTCACAGCACTGTTTGCGTTCCTGTGTGTGTTTTTGTTTTCTCATCATACTTCACTAGGGCCTGTAACTATGGGTCCCAGGGCATAACCTGACGCGGTAAAGGCCCCCCGGCTTGGGGCTTATTGCTTAAATATTACATGCATGTATTAAGTAAGACCGGGTAACCATGACTTCAAAATACTTACTTAGGCCATCATTACAAGTTTGTCGGTAGCCATGGAGCTATTGGCTCCATGGCGGCCACCAAACCGGACTTATTTACCGGGTTCCTGCAATGAGGAATAACTGGATTATTCCAACATTGGAGGACCCGCTTATTCCTCCTTGCAGGAACCATTCCCCATTCCCATTTGAGCCCCCATAGGGCTCAATGGGAATGGGGATGGAGGTAACAACGGGCAGATTACAACTGGCCTGTTGTTACCTCCTTCTTCCCCTCGCAGAACCCGGAAAGCACGCCTGGTTTTACCAGGCGTCCGATCCAGGTCCCACAATGGGAAGCTTGTAATCGGCGCTGCCGTAATGAAGGGGGCCAGTCCCGTACCGGCCCCCTTCATCACGGTAGCGCCAGGGTTATAATGAGGCCCTAGTATTCATAGAATAGCACCACACGTGTGTGTATTTCATACTACAAAGGAGACTACACATAATTTGGGGCCACAGAGCACTAACTCTGTCCATTTGTTACACCTTGAAATATTATGGTATGAATTGATTTACCCACACCTGTGATTAAAATCTTCTGAATTGGTACCAAAGGTATGTAGTCTCACCCTATGCAGCCCATTTTTTGTCCAACATGTAATCAATACAGAACATGGTATTTGTTGGGCGTTTTGCTGATCCTTCAGTTGGAGACGGTGGCAGAGGTGCAGAAACGGTGGAATACGACTTTGACACGTGATATGACCCTTTTCTATGAGTTCTGCAACTGGGGACAGTTCTTGAAGCGCAGTGTTCTAGTGGGTGAATGCTGAGCATACATCTGGCACGCTCCAGAAGCGGTGCACCACCAAAATAAACAACATATGCATACTATCATCTAGTTCTAGTTTGTGTATGTGTTCAAGCTTTCTAAAACACGTGGCATTTAGTAAGTGAAACCACAATTAAGTGTCATACCGTGCCAATGCCGAGGCCATTATATCTATGCATCTGTCACCATGCACCCACTTGCAGCAGGCTCTCTTCTACAACCCTTGTGATGCTCTCTCATGAACCTTCAGAGCCCCAGCGATGAAGAGATCCTGCAGAATGCTACCCCCAAAGTCTCATTTCCTGAGATGCTGAAGGGCCGCAGGTGGGCCAGCCCCTGTTCCAGACTTTAGTCGCGATGCCTGATCCTCATCCACCACGCGCGCACAGCTGCTATCCCACACCACATGATACGCTCATCATCCTGGTTAAACTCTACCAGCAACTCTGCGTTTTTAACAATACACGTTCATCTCCTTCTCGGGCAAGAAATGATCTGAGTGTCAGAAATTCATGAACTGCCCAAAATCATGAAGGGAGGGTGATACTTTTATTGAAGTTAGAACTGCTGGTTTGTGTAGAAAACTACTGGTTTAGATACCAAGACTGCTAGTTTGAGGATCATGAGCAGATTTATTTGAGAATGGGGAGGTGTGGTGAGAAATGTTTGGTTGGGAAAGACATGTTAGGTTTGTACTGATGCAAACTCAAGATTCGTTGCCCTGTGACCAAATAATATGAAGCCTTATATGATTTCCAAGTCATGTAGGTCCAGGTTGAATGCCAACAACTGCAGGTTTCAATGCTGATTTGGCGGGACTGAACTGCTGAGTTTAGCAATGTGGTGCGGTCATGCACAGCTGGCCGGGTGTTTGACCTACAAAGACAGTCACAAGATGCTGATGTTGTGATTGGCCGGATGGAGCAGAATTCCTCTGATGAGTAACGGGAGAACTCAACTTCACTGTATATGAATCTATAGCAGCTGATGGACGAGCTGTATGAATGCACTAGAGGTGTAGCACGAGAGGCATTGATCATGCGTTAAGAATTGTTAAAGTTTGGCTCAGAAGCAGCATTTGTTCGAGCTCTTTTTCTCAACCAAATCAATCATCCGTCGTGTTTACTCATAAATATTCCATAAATACATTCACAGAAAACTTAATTTCATGATTTAAAATTGCCATTGTACCAACCATTTAAAATATGAAAACCACAATACAAAAAACACAACATAGAAAGTTCAGTAAATGCCTGCATATGCATTCCAGTGACGAGAAGGTCATTAAGACAGTGATAGGTTATATCAGCGGGCACACAGGAACAACAAGTAGGTCAAGCAAGATCTGTGATGCAGGAAGTAGACCGAGCAGTGTGCAAGCTTAATGAGCCTCCAACTTATATTGCAGCAATTTCCATGTACCAAGGCACGCATTGGCATTGCCAACAGTTTGGGCTTTTGTGTAGGCATGGGAAAGACACTTGCCAAGCACAGCCATAGTGGTATTAATTGGTCATTAATGGTAGGAGGTGCAGAATGGTGCAAGTACCTAGGCATCTAATAGCAGTCCTGGAAAATGCCTAATACTTAGACATAAGCCACACCTGTCAGCTTTGCCAGTGCTTGTTTTTAACAGGACTTCAGTGAAGGACATGCACTGGCTGAAGTCGGACCTCTTTAGATATTTTTATTACACCAGTAGATGTTTACAGCTCCAATTAAGTCATTAAGTCGCAAAAGACTGCTTTGAAAAAACACTGGCAGGCATTTCGAGTGCAAAGCTTGATGGTAAGGCTTGATTAAAGCGAGCTCAAAGATTCCCATGAGGAGGTGTTTTGGGTGAGGAGGGGCTGTAACTGGGTGGGAATGACCATAGGGATTTGTATGGCCATGGGCAGTCAATGGGTGGGCAAATAACCAAACCACACCTACAGGCTGTGTGTCCCTCCTCATATGCCAACCTTCCCTATCTGTGCTCGAATGCAAATGCTTCAAGCAACACCTAATAGCCCAAACTAAAAAACACTTTTTAAAGATTCCTAAAGCAAATTTGCAGGACTCTCTCAGACCCATTTGGTCACATGAGACCCTTGGTAGCATTTCCTTCAGATAGACCGGTGCAGCATGTAGTATTATTGGCGATGTAAATGTGCGGAGTCCCACACAATTACGGCATTACCACCGTCAGGGAATTAACAGTAAATCCATGACAGTCTTTATGCCCATTTACTTAATTCCACTTCCAATGTCCCCAGAATGTGCCATTATTGCCTTATGCGGATGATGCGATTCTGCTGGCCCGCACTTCCAGAGCCTTGAGCCTTACAGCGCTTGATAGATGATTATTCTTCATTCATAGATTCACTGGATCTGAAGGTTAATGCCCACAAATCGGCAGTCATGGTCTGTACTAGGGGGAAGTGGCCTCCAAAACTTTAGGTGATGTTTAGTAAGGGGGGGGGGGTCTTGAATCCCAGACTCTCTAGCTTTGACTATCTGGGGGTTGCATTTCCATCGAACTTTAGTGCTGTAGCCCATATTACCAGGCAGACTGCAAGGTTCAAGCAGGCTATAGGGTGGTGATATGAGCCATGGGTATGTTTAAGGCTAAACCGGTCGAGCTGGTGCTCAAGGTTTATAATGGGAAAGCTATTTCTGGACATGGAGCTGTGGGGACACAGCAATGTTGAGCCCATCCTAGTGGCATAGAACACTTTTTTTAAACAAATATTGTGGCTTCCACACTCGGCCCCCAATTTTGCAGTACACCAGGAATTGGGCTGCAGGTTCATCAGTGACTCCATCCTTAAAGAATTGGCTTAGAGTCTGGGAGAACAGCAAAGCGGGTTTAACTCACAAGTTAATCAAACACTTGCTCCCTAGGGACTGCTACCTGCAGATTCCCTGGTTTAGGTATGTTAGGGCAAGGTTGTCAGACGGAGATATGGCTCAATATTTTCTTATGAGAGATGTTGTGCCGTGCAAGGATCTGAGAGCTATAAAAGTAAGGGTGTTGCAGCATATTATGGATAATAGGGAGTCATCGGAGATCCAGAGGCCTGCTAATAGGAAACATGCGATCATTGCGAACCCAGGTCTGCAGAATTATTTGCGATGGGTACAGAACCCTTCTCAGCATGTTGTTATTATCAGGGCACACTTTAATTGTATCCATCTAAGAGCAGCGGTGGCGGCCTGTTCCAATGGCAATGAAAAGCGATTTCGTGTTTTTAGCGATGCGCCTAGGGAAGACTTGGCCCATTTTGTACTATTTTGTCCGGCTTTCTCCTTAATTAGAGATCACATACTTAAAACCCTCTTGCAGGGCCAGGGATCCTTCAGTACGAACATGCACTGTGCCACCTGTTATGGGTGGACTTGATCTGTGTGGGTTCGGGTTTATTATCATTTTTAAAGAATGTGCTAACTTTGAGGAAACTTTTAATGAAAATGATTTGAATTCAAAGGTTTTTGTATTTTAAAATATTGCATTGTTTTATGAGGGTGGAATGTTATTTATTCTTTTATTCTGGGATGGGTAATTATGTTATGAATTGCTGTTGTTTTTATGGGTACGTTTTGTATTCCTGAAATAAACTTTCTACTACTAAAAGAAATATATTATCACTGGTGGTAATTTAAAAAATGCCATTACCACTAGTCGGTGGACAGGGCCCTCCTCTGCATTCATTTTACAATTTCCTACTGCCATCAGCCCGAATATGGCAGATGCCGACAGGTACACAAGGTCCTGGAGACAGTGTGGCCGGTAAATGACACCTGCAGAAAGTTAATTTCACTGGGCAGCAGCTCTCCGTGCTGGCTTATGAAGTGATCAACGAGCGTCCCCGCCTTTATGCAACCCTAACGACCAAGACCAGCACACTCAAGAAGAACCAGCTGTGGCAGAGAGTCTGTAACACAATCCCAGCCATGACCCCAGGTAGCAGGTAAGAATCCTTGTGCTGCAACATCATTGGGAGACCATCACCACAGAATGGTAAATGTTAAAGGTATTTGTACCACGCACCGTCACCAACAGAGTTGGTCCCCAGACACTCTGGCGGATCTGCAAACGAGAAGGCGGGAGGGCCTAGTAAGGTCAAGAGGGAGTAGGATAGTGAGAGGAGTGATGTTCTGTTGGCAGCTTCAGCTCAGTATACACTGTGCGCTGAGCTTTGGTGCGAGTATCGGATCGATGTCAGTCCTCGTGTGCTGTTGGTGCGGCTTATGTGTTGTTGCAGTGTGGTGAAGTGTGTGCGGCTTGCTGTGCGAGAGATGGTTGTGTGAGTTTTTGAGTAAGTTAATTATGCAGAAGTTTGAGCTTTTTGGTAAGTGGGTTATATGTTTCACAGCTAATCTTCATATTATAGCTAAATGCCTAGATTTCCAGAATCCTGCATGGTGGGGAAAGGTCTTGGTCCCACAGTACACTCCGTATCATCATACAATGGACAGATGTGTATGCTACACCTAGAGTGCCCCTCAAAGTCATGAAGAGGTCTGGGCTTCACAATAAACGACGTCTCACGATACATCATGCAAAGATGGAGGCTGTCCCCTGATACAAGAGTCCTGCACAGTGGGAGAAAGGTCCAGGCCCCACAATGGGTGGGCCTCAACATACAACGGACAGAGACTCAGGCCACATCCAGACTTGAGAGTCCTGCTGAGTGGGAGGGAGGCCCAGGCATCACAATACATTTAATGCACTTGCTAATATTCATAAATCCTTCTATGTGCGACGCAGGCCAGCATCCACAATTCTATCCCTATGTGGCACTTGATAACATTCATAATCCATCCAATGTGGTCCATGCTAATATGCACAACTCTAAGTGTGTTGCTTGCTAACTCTCACAATTCTATCTAAGTGTGGCACTTGCCAACACCCACAATCCAATCGAGATGTGATGCAGGCCAACACTCACAACTCTATGTAAATGTGACACATTCTAATATTCACAGTTCTAAGTGAGTCGCTTGTTAACTTTCACAACTCTAACCAGGTGTGGCACTTGTGTGCTGCTTGCTAACATTCAACATCTATATAGATGTGGCACATGCTAACATTCAGAAATCTGTCCAGATGCGGCGCAGGCTAAAATTCACAATTCGGTCTAAGTGTGACACTTGCTAACATTCACATCTCTAAGCGTGGTACATGCTAACATTCACAAATCCATCCGATGCGACGCAGGCCAAGGTTCGCAATTCTATTTAAGTGTGGGACATGCCAACATTCACAATTCTATCTAAGTGTGGCAGCTGCTAATATTTATAGTTCTGAGGTTGGAACTTGCTAACATTCGCAATATCATCTAAGCGCTATGCTTGCTTGCCTTCACAGCCCCATCCAGATGCGTCACAGACTAATGTACACAATTATATCCAAGTGTGACACTTGCTAATATTCCCATTTCTAAGTGTGGCACATGCTAGTGTTCACAGATCCATCTGGATGCAACACAGGCTAATTCTTTAGACATTAGAGGCTAGTGTTCACACTTCTTATCTAAGTGTGGCACATGCTAATATTCACATTTCTAAGTGTGACATATGCTAATATTCACAAATCCATTTAGATGCGACGCAGGCTAAAGTTCATGATTCTATCTAAGTGGTACATGCTAATATTCACAAATCCATCTAGATGCAACACTGGCTAAAGGTCATGATCCTATCCAGGTGTGACACTTGATGTTCACATTGAAGTGTGATACATGCTAATATTCACAAATCCATCTAGATGCGAGGCAGGCTAAAGTTCACAATTCTATCTTAGTGTGACACTTGCTAATATTTACATTTTGAATCCATCCAGATGCGATGCAGGCTAAAGTTCACTATTCTATCCAAGTGGGGGCACATGCTAATATTCGCAGTTCTTCTAAGTGTGATACATGCTAATATTCACATTTCTGAGTGTGGTACATACTAATATTCACATCCATCCAGATGTAACGCAGGCCAGAGTTCACGATTCTATCCAAGTGTGGCACATGGTAATATTCACATTTCTAAGTGTGAAATATGCCAATATTTACAAATCCATCCAGATGCGAAGCAGGCTAAAGTTCACGATTCTATCTAAGTGTGCTACATGCTAACATTCACAAATCCATATAGATACGATGCCGGCCAAAGTTCATGATTCTATCCAGTTGTGACACTTGCCAATGTCCACATTCCTAAGTGCGGTACATGCTAATATTCACAAATCCATCTAGATGCAACCCAGGCCGAAAGTTCATGATTCTATCCAAGTATGGCGCATGCCAACATTCACAAATCTATCTAGATGCGACGCCGGCTAAAGTTCACAATCCTATCCAGGTGTGACACCTGCGAATGTTCACATATCTACGTGTGGTACATGCTAATATTCACAAATCGATTTAGATGCGATACAGGCCGAAGTTCACGATTCTATACAAGCGTGGCACATGCCAACATTCACAAATCCATTTAGATGCGACGCAGGCTAAAGTTCATTATTATATCTAAGTGGTACATGCTAATATTCACAAATCCATCTAGATGCGACGTCGGCCAAAGTTCACGATTCCATCTAGTGGTGACACTTGCTAGTATTCACATTTCTAAGTGTGGTACATGCTAATATTCACAAATCCATCCAGATGCGAGGCAGGCCGAAGTTCACAATTCTATCCAAGTGTGGCACATGCTAATATTCACAGTTCTTTTACATGTGATACTTGCTAAAATTCACATTTCTAAGTGTGGTACATGCTAACATTCACCAATCCATCCAGATGCAATGCAGGCTAAAGTTCATGATTCTATCTAAGTGTGGCACATGCTAACATTCACAAATCCATCTAGATGCAATGCAGGCTAAAGTTCACGATTCTATCTAGGAGTGACACTTGCTAATATTCACATTTCTAAGTGTGGTAAATGCTAATATTCGCAAATCCATCTAGATGCAACAGTGGCTAAAGTTCATGATTCTATCTAAGTGTGGCACGTGTTAATATTCACAGTTTCGAGGTAGGGTAATGTAGAGTGGCAGGGGTTTCTGGATTAGAGTAATTGCTCTACTCCCCACCCATGCCACACTTACTTTGGTGGTAGTTGCTGGTTGACGGCTGGCCACTGGCTTCCCCTGCTGACACCTGCAGACACATCTTGGAGCCACCAATGTCAGAGCCGCCCTTTGCCTCGGGGCCCTTAGCCGCAGGGGCTGCCAGGCAGAGGTTTGCCTGCGTCAATTCCAGGATAAGGAGGGGTAGGCCAATCAGGGCCAGGGGGAGAAAGCGGGAGGCGGGTTTGGAGAAGGAAGCTTAAACGGGGCATCGCCGACCGCGAGGGTCGCTATGGGTGAAATTTGAATGCCATGATGCATTAATGGGGCAGGGAAGGCACAAAGGAATGCTTACCTGAAAGTGCGAGGGTCTTAAAATGGCTCAGGAAGCGGCAATGCTATGGGTTAAGCCCTGCATCATAACACGGATAAAGCAGCCAATCAGGGCCAGGGGCAGGTAGAGGGAGGTGGGTTTGGAGAAGGAAGTTGAAACTGGCCATTGCGGACCACGAGTGTTGCTCTGGGTGAAATTTGAACACCATGATGCATTAATGGGGCAGTGGAGGCACAAACTAACGCTTACCTGAAAGGGCCAGGGTCTTAAAATGGCTCAGGAAGCAGCTATGCTGCGGGTTAAGCCCTGCAACATAACACAGATAAAGCAGCCAATCAGGGCCAGGAGGAGGGAGCGGGAGGCGGGTTTGGAGAAGGAAGCTGAAACGGGCATCACAGACCGCAAGGGTCACTCTGGGTGAAATTTGAATGCCATGATGCATTAATGCTGCTTCAGAGAAGAGAAAGTTGCCTCAACCCATGGCCCAACTGGCCTGCAGGGTACAGGGAACCAGGAGGTCGGAGCAGGAGCCTTTCTGCCATTAGTGAGTACATACGCAGACCAAACATGCAAGATATTCCCATTTGGAGTGAAACTGTGTCTGAGACCGCAGGATATGTAGTGAGCGGTTTAGCAGTCCTGACCGGTGAAGTCCAAAGAATACCCATCTAATCGCATGAGACATGCATATTAGTACTTGCAGATGAATTATGTAAGTGAGACCACAAGTCAGAGAATGCAAATTGAAAAGCAGGTAACTTGCTGGTTGGCACGATCTGTGACAGTGTTATGAACACCCAAGTCCATGAAATGGCTGATATATGTTGCATAGTGGTGAAGTTTGATAATTCTTCCAGTCTTTGGATACAATGGGCCTCATTCCGAGTAGGGGCGCAAAGGGATACCGGGCACCGTTAAGGACATCAGTGCCGGTAATCCCTTTGCGCCCTACTACGAGTTCCCTTAGCGGGTCCCTTCCTAAACGCCTGGTTTTACCAGGCGTTAAGGACGGGACCCGCTAAGGGAAATCAGAGCCAATAACGGTACCGCAAATTGCGGGTCCGGGTAGGCAGTATGGGGACTTACCGGGTCATTCCGACCCTGGAGGACCCGGTAAGTCCCCATGCCATATACCATTCCCCATTCCCATTTGAGCCCCCATAGGGCTCAATGGGAATGGGGAAGGAGCTAATAACGGTACCGCAATTTGTGGTACCGTTATTAGCTCTGAAGTCCCTTAGTGGGTCCCGTCCTTAACACCTGGTCAGGGACCTCGTAGTAGGGCGCTAAGGGATTACAGGCACCGGAGACCTTACCGGTACTGGTAATCCCTTAGCGCCTACCGTGTAATGAGGCCCGTTGTCTGCGAGAGATAGAAATGGGACTGTTCTTTTATTTTTTTAAATGAGGATATTTTTTTACCAATAATGGGAAGCAGAAAAATCTGCTCACCAAAATGCAGATACCTTTTTAATTGAAACAGCAGTCAGGCTGGCAATAAGAATGATTTCTTCTTCATTAATGGATTTCATCAAAGTGTATGACTTAGCATCAGATGTAAAAACATGCCTGTTGTCTTCAGTTATTCATTTTTTTTTACAGCACATTGGGCCTCATTCCGAGTACGGCGCTAACCAATGGCGCTATTAACGCCTTGGTTGACGCCGTACCCGGACCGGCAGCGCCTTGGTGGTTGGCGGAATTACCGCCCCATTCCAAGGTTGGCGGGGCGGTAATTCCCCAATCCCCATTTACCCTTCCCCATTCCCATTCTTGCCCCATAGGGCATAATGGGAGTGGGGAAGGCGTCAATTACGCCACCGTAAATTACGGTGGCGTAATTAACATCAAGGTCCCTTAGCGCCATGGTATTTAACGCCTGCTAAAAGCAGGTGTTAAAAGCACCATGGCGCTAAGGGAACTCGGAGTATGGCGGTAAGGGATTACCGCCACCGCTCTCGTTAGCGGTGGCCGCTATCCCTTACCGCCATACTCGGAATGAGGCCCATTGATTTCTTTAAAAAAAGGGCTTAGCCTGAAACATTGGAATTTTAAGCTAACAATTCGATGTTGCCACCATGTGATCATGAGTTAACAAACAATTAATAAATATATGAAAATTAAATACCGTTTTGTTTTATGAGTAATGATATTGAAGCCATCTGGAAAAGTAACAGGCGAGGGTTCACCCTGCATATCACAGCAAATGAGTGCTGGACGATAAGCAGATCATTTTCCTGTTTACGTATTGGTCCAGGTAGGTGTCAGAACCCAAATTCATGTTATGTTATGTTATATGAACATGCTTTTAAACTGCTCCAAATCATCACTGTGGTAACATTTGGCAACTATGCTTGTCAATGTAGTGCCCTACTGTGCCCCCCACCATGGGCATCTAGACCTTATTTACTGCAAGAAAGAAAATGAGGCGAGGGAGGGGAAGATAAGAACATGGGAAAACAGGAAGTAGATGCTACAAGCATAGGGGGGTGAGATGCATGGGGGAAGAATATTTGTTCATAGCATCAGTGCCCATCAGTCCTCTAAGGTGGACCATGGATCTGCAAAGGGAGGAGGTGGATATGTCATAAAGTGCTCTGATAATTGGGATGTGTTTCCAAGGCACATGTAATGAATGCATGTGTGTGCAATCCTGTAAGTTTTGTCGCTTATTTTCCCAGGCATCCCTTTGTTGTGTACACCAATGCCAACTCTGGAATGTTAACGATGTGGCTGCTAAGCATGAGCCATGTAAGCGATATTCAATCAACACTACAGCTAAGTCAATGCCTAGTCTGGGATGCTGAGGAAAACCCTTATTGATGTATTTTTACATCCAGTTCAGTACTCTGGATGACAACCCTTGTATAACACCCCCCTCTTAGAATCCCCCTGACCCCACTGAGCCAAGAAGTAGGTTTGTTTTGCAAATTAAATGGTTTAATTGAAAAATTAAACAATATATATATATATCACACTTTTATAATAAATTCATATCTGATAGTACACTTAGACATATGATGTTGATCAACAATGGGTAATCTGGCACTAGCACACTTCTTTACAATCAATGAGGAGTTAGTATAGGATGGATAAAGTAGCAAAAATACTTTTATGGTTTCAAGGGAAAAGCAATGAGGAATAAAATGCAGTACAGAAATACTTGATATGATTTTAGCAAAAGATAAGATAATCACTTTTTCTCTGGTAATTCACCCCCCTCCCCTATGCAATGTAAGAAATGGAAAGAGATGGAAAGAGGAGCACACAGTTCTCAGGAATGCAATCAAATACAATACGAAATTCAGTTCCCCCCCAGCAAGCTTAGAGGAAACAGGTAGGAGTTTGAAACACAGGCCCAAAATGCTTTTAAATGTGATGGGAATGGATGGGAAAATGTGCCAACTGATTTTAATTCCCTCTAGAGATTCAGGGTGAGTGGGAGATGTGTGTTGGTATTAGTTCAGGCTCACTTTAGCAATGCTCTATGAGTTATTACCAAGTTGCAAACAGATTTTAACAAAAGAAAGAATGGAGCTGCTATTTTGACAAGTGGAGAAATTGAGCCAAAATCGCAAATCGCGGTAAATTTCGCGAGTGCGTGAATCGCGATTGCGGTAAAAATATAAGGAGTAGTAAACTCAAAATGACAGGTGACAGCTTGCAGCTGCAGAATTGACAGGTGACAGTTGTGCAGCTTTAAAAATGACAGATGACACGATTTCTAGGAGGCAGTTCTACTTAGGTTAAAATAGTTTGGATTAGATTATTTTAACTAAGAGATTGGTTCTGCACAGTTCTGCTAGGTACTCACAATTTAAAGTTGAACTAGGCCTCGTCACAGATCTGATCAACACGTCCGGCTGCGGTTCTGTCTGCTCGGCGGGTCAATCAGGCACCGGTTCTGCTCACAGCGATCTGGGTCAGCTCTGCTCTGCTGGTCTAGCCTCTCTGGATTCTGGATGTAACACTGCTTTCTGGGTACTGCTACAGGTTCTTGCAAAAATTCTCAGCAAAACTTTGAACAGCTCGCCCGGCTGTTGAATAGTTTGGTTAGTTTTGAGGCCTGCTGAAGAGGATTCAGCTGGTGGATTCAGGCCTCTCTGCTACAAATTCTGGAGTTAATATCTGCTACAGGTTCTGGAGATTGATGGATTTGAAGTCTGGATCTCTGGATGTGAAGTCGTCGGTCAATATGCTCCGCAGCAAACGGAATTGAATGTCTCTACCTGTCCCAGCAGTCTCTTTTTATGTGTTTTGGAAAGTGGGTGTGTGCGTTGGTCATAACTAAACCTGCCCCTCTCACTTATCATTGGCCAATTCCTCCTCTCTCCCTTGATTGGGGGAAGGAAATGTGAGTCAGAGTGATGCTGTAGGTTTTATGGTCAGAGGAACCTCCCCTTGTCAGATTGCACACAAATCTATTTCTGAGCCAAATACATATTTATCCATGTACCATTTTTCTAATATTATAGGTCCAGTTAACATATTTTCTGTAGCACCAAACCATCCGATCCCTGTCTTTGTACTATGTTGTGTCCACTGATGACAGAATTCTCCCCTTTTCATCCAGATAACGACCTCTAAACCTTTCCAGATTTTACACAAATGTGCACCAGGGATATGGGTTACAGATGATAAAGTGTCCGATTTTTAACATGCATACATTTGGAGTGAGACCCTATTTTCCGCTAGCAACCCCCCAGAATACACCACAGGGTCCTAACGCCTCTTAAAATGTTCACAGAAAAATCACAAAAATAATGATATTACTTATATAATTATGACAAGCCGCACTATGTGTTATCTATCTTTTTAAAATTATGCTCTGGTCAAAAAGGGGTGTGGCTTCCCACATCACAGGGTGTAATAACTGGTTTATCCACTTCCCCTAAGCTCAGCTGGCTTGCAGAGGCGCTGCCCCTCCCAGTTTCCCCTAAGAGGAAGCCACTTTACGCCCCCCCCAATATAACATTTGCCTGAGTCCAGGACAGGCCTTTGTTCAACTCCCTGTAGTCCCCAGCTGCCACTCCCCTTTCAATCAACAGGGCCATGTGACCTCAGGATGCAGCCAGGCCTGGCAGCCAGGCCTGGTAACACAGCTGTTGATCCAGTTTCAACTCCTGTCGGGGGTAGTTGTCAGGCAGAATTCAGTTTCATTAAGCCAGGTTTCAGCTAAATGTCACTTTTTTGTTCCCAGTTTTCTACATTCAAATCAAACTGACAATTTTTACATATACATTAAATAATTACTTCCATCAAGTCATTTCAGAATATAGTTTTACATTGTATCCACCTCTTAGCAAGTCTTTCCTTGGTCTGGTTTTGTTTCATTTGTTCAGTTTTACACAAAAGTCTGGTGGTTTTAAAACGCCGGCTTTCTGATAGTGGTGAGTACTGGTAATGCAACCATTTTTGGGATTAAGAAAATGAATTCCCCACAGTTCTGAATTGCTTTTTGGCAATCAGCATTGCCATTCCCAATGGTTTCAGGCTACTGTGTGTGTAGCCCAATGGTGGTTTTAGGCAGTGCCCTCCTGTGCGTACAACATAGGCAAAAATGGGTGGCAGCCTATTCTTCATGTTTTCCCTGTGCACTCTCTGGGGAGTTCTGGCCATCATGATGTTTTCCATGCCAGTACTGCACAGTTTTATGGTAGGGCTTGGATGCATGGGTAAAAACATCCCACAGCCAAGAGTGGCATTGTCAAGAATAGACTGTGTAAAAAGGTGCATGTTGTTGGAAACAGAAGGTAAAGGAATGAAGTGGTCAAACTGGCACTGTAAAGTTAAAAAGGACTGGTACCTTGATGTCAACAAGGTCATTCTTAAATGTTTGTTCTATGTCACGTCCTGCTAGACTTTATATTATTTCACAGCAAGTCAAGGTGATGCCTTGCTTTGAAATAGGATATGTAAGTATAATAATACTCACCCTTCTTTAGTGAGAAAGCATAGCCGTAGCCCCTTATGCAAGATGTGTTCAGTAGACTACATGAAAGGCGCAGGTGAATGTGCACCCAATCAGGGTAGGTAGGGAGAGAAGGGCCAGATGTCTGTCCTTCTGTATGCAGTGGCAGACCAGCAGACGTCTCTAATGCTATGCTACTATGCTTTGACCTTTGCCATAAGGATGTGGTAAATGTCGTAGAGCTCTATATCTCATCACAGAACTCTGTTTGCCAAACTAAGGCCACCTCACAGGATTGAGAAGCATGCAGGGAATCTTCCAGGTCACAAGACAACAAACCTGAACCTCAGTGCACCCACTGCTCAGTAGTGAGGGGCCCCACAGCCAGCCAGCCAAAGTGGAGAGAGAGTGGGCATGAAATTGAAGTGAATATCACCTGCATGAAGTAGGAATGGCATTGTATGAGTGGCTACACACATACATATGTTGCCTTACTTGTATTTATAGCATGCAATGCCTAGGTTACACACTTCACCCACCAGTGTCGTCCATTGGAAAACTTAATGTCGTCTTCAGCCACTAGGGGAATGAGTGACGGTTTTGAGGGGGAGTGAGTGAAGACGTGTAGAAAGTTGGTGTAGACAGGGGCATGGATGTGGTTGTGGGTGTCAGTTGGTTCTGAGCCTGGTACTATGAAGGACTATTCAGTCATGCCTTTAGGAGCCAAGCCCATCTGTCAATGTGTCTCCATGAACCTCAGAAGGGTGCTATTGCGCAAAAAACATTGTTGCAGCAGTGTGTGATAGGTTAGGGTGACACGTCATCTGCATGAGGGTATGATTCTGCTTCAGTGTCATAAAGACATTCTTCCTTAAATGAGGGCAGGGACCAAAGCCACGTGTGTGCAGTTCAGGGCACAGATGCAACTTGAAAAGCCTGCAATGGTATAGCATCTACCCTTTAGGGCAGTGGTGGCACCCAGAGTGGTGGAAAGGGAAATATACTTCCAGGCATGCTGCTGGTGTTCATCTAACACCTGGGCCAAAACCATGGAGAGGGCCAGCTGCAAAATTAATGGTTCAACATTCCTATGTAGTGTTGGAATGTGCCAATTGCACAAAATTGCAGGACGGACACCACTATCTAGAGAGAAAAAATGGCTTTTGTCAAGGTTGATGCCATTTTGGTTGTCACCCCTATTTAGGTAACCAATGGTCGACATGTCTGGGTGATATAGTTTTAGGAATTAAGACTACTACAGGGTAATGGTCTGGCCCTAGGGAGGTCAGGCCACTACACCCTCCCCCTACTCCTCGTCTGTGGGGCTTGACTCCACTCCTGCTGCATCAGCAGGTGCCTGTCCCTCTCAAACTCCATGATATGCTAATTCACATGTTGATTGAGTGCTCTGCAGGGATGCATGGTGACCTGAGGTGTGCATCCACATTCTGAGACTCTTTTCTACCTTAATGCAGGTGAATGTAATGTAATGTAATGTCATGTCGTTTAATGTAAGTGGTCCTGTATAACATCCTTCTGCCACTATTGGCGGCCTCGCTGTGCGCAAGGCTCTTTGAGAAAATAGGGGAGAGGGTCATTATTGGAACAATGGGATAGGCAGATGCAAAACCTGTGGTGTTGATGGGCGCAGGTACCCAGTTCCTTTGTGCAAGTCTGCTTTCTATGGGTTTGTGGAGAGAACTTGGGAGAGTGTTATCCATAGGGAAGAGCCCAGGATTTGACAGACTACAGCCCTTTGTGGTGGTCATCTCTGGGGATAATTGTATGTGTAGTGTAAGGTGTAGAAGACCTAAGAGGGGAATTGGTTAGCCTGGGGAAGGTGAATAGGCCTTCCAAGGCAAAACAACCTGCAACCCTCCTACCATTGGCCTCTTTCAGACATTTTCTATTTTAATAGTTCCCATTGCAACTGTTAATTGCAATCTATGTCTCTCGTCCTCTTTCTCTCTTTCGCTCTATAGCTTTCTCTTTCTGATGCATTGTATTCCAAGTACAACAAAACAAGCATCGGTAAATTGGCAGATAAGCGAAAGCAGCAGTTTGGAAACTCCACTCATTACCATGAACGACATGAAGACCTGTGCCTGTGGTTAATGGAGCGCATGTGATGTTCGGGTGGTGTAAATTGAGATCCAGCTATTCTAATACTACATGCACAACATTGGAAGCATTTAATGTAATGGGTTCTCTGCCTACATGTTTAAAATACATGTATACAATGTATGTATACTGCACAAGATTCAACACTCTGGTATTATTTGCAGGTGGTATGTATTTTCGTATGACGTTCTAGTACCAGCTGCCAATTTATCAGCTGCCATTTTGGCTTGTGTATGCCCTGCCTGTCATTATCAGCACCTTTGAGCAGGAGGTACTTCTTGTAGGTCTTTTTAGTGAATGCCAGGTGATTTATGAAGCTGTAATCTCGTGGTATTTACTGCTGGCACTATTCCATGAATGATATGATAGGTTATTTATAACGCGCATAATGCCCAGAGGTTTCTAAGCGCGGACCCGGGGATCGAACCTGTGTTGCTCTGTGTCGTCTTGCTTCCAAGGCGAGGTTTCTAATCGTGGACCCAGGGATCGAACCTGCGAAATTCTGTGTTGTCTTGCTTGCAAGGCGAGCACGTTGCCGCTCAGCTATCCTCCCGAGACACCAGGCAAATTCTTCCCATTTCACATTTACGGCCGAAGCAGTATTTTAATCAATACATACTCACATACTCATTTCAAATTCATTAATCTAATTTCTCCCTATTTAAAAATACTACTTTGGGGAAAGCCGCCTCCTAAACTCACTGTTCACCTTTCTACCTTCCAGAGATAAATTCAAAGCGCACTATTTGTCACAATTTCCTATCATTGACGGGCGATCCCACAAACCTTTTCGAAATGCCTACACAACCTATTCTGTTTTAGCCAATGTACATCACAACATGTGCCTAAACATATGCAATAATTATATATCCAGGACTAGAGCATTTCTTGGAAAAACCTACCAAACTCTCAACATCTTTGGGTGTCTCTAACGTAAACTCCTTTAACCAAGGTGCTTACTGTAGGTGCCAAAATGTTTGTGTGACTACCTTGTCCCTCTCACCCCTCCACACAAGCTCAGGCCTACCTCTCACCTACCTCTCACACTCAGCATTTGAAAAGGTTTATCTGCTTAGCTCGTGTTGGTTCCTCTATGACGTGGGTGCCTAACCCACAAAATACATATGTCCTTCCACTGCCACTTCCCTGGATGCAAAAGGTCTGTTGATTTTTAATCATCCAGAAATATTGTTACCATAGATTTTCTTTGTATTAGGGTGCTTATATAACCCCCATATCACATTTGAGCCGCTGTATTCAGGCATGAATAGCATTGCACAAATGAAAAGCTCTAGAAAAGTAAAAAGCAATACATATATAGAATTATAAATGGGCAGCTTTCAAATACAGAGGCCCAGCCCACGGAGAGATTCAGAAGGGCATCTGCAGCGGGGATCTGGGGACCAAAAGAGGCCCTGGAAATAATGTTTAAAGTGGCCCCATATTACACATTTTCTGCCAACCCAACCCTTTCGTATGAGAACATTTGGAAAGAAAATAGGTGACCACACAAAAGAGGCCCAGGGTGCAGAGGCCTACCGGGAAACCTGCAGAGTTCCCTATAGACCAGTCCACCCCTGGGCATCTGATAGACAATGGGGGTCATTCTGAGTATGGCGGTAGGGGGTTAATGGCACCGGTAAGGATGCTGGTGCCGTTAACCACCTACCGCTGCATTCCGAGGTCCCTTAGCGGGTCCCACTAGGACCGGCTGGTTTTACCAGCCGCCCTTAGCGGGAACAGTTAAGGGACCGTGGAGCTAATAACGGGCCCGCTATTTGCGGGCCCGTTATTAGCTCCTTCCCCATTCCCATTGAGCCCTATGGGGGTTCAAATGGGAATGGGGAATGGTATTCAGAATGGGGACTTACCGGGTCCTCCAGGGATGGAATGACCCAGTAAGTCCCCATTCCGACTACCCGGACCCGAGTTTGGAGGCAGCCATGGTGCTAATAGCCCCATGGCTGCCTCCAAACTCGGAATGACCCCCAAAGAGAGTGAAGTTTGAGCTGTCTATGATGTCAATATGATCCCCAAGGTCGAATACACCCTGGAGTTGAAAGCTACCCATGAAAAATGTGATGATGCGTATCGAGGTGTCTCAAGAATCTGTTTTCTACCCCACTGCGCTGATCCCATTGACCAGCAATGCAGGTGGTGAAGGCAGGAAGCATGATGGGAAGCTGCAGAATCATGCGGCTGGCAGCGGCAACGTGCTCGCCTTGGAAACACGACAACACAAAGCAGCACAGGTTCGATCACCGGGTCCGGGTTTAGAAACCTCTGGGTATTAAGCACGTTATAAATACGCAACTAAAACAGATTCCTGTAACAGCGCCTCGATGCCCCCGGGCTCTGTGAGCGCTTTCTTTAAAAATGCAAATAAATCAATAAAATAAATATATGCTGGGCTTTCAGTGTTTCCCCCAAGGCTTAGGAGACCCAAGAGAGAAGGGGAAATGTCAGACCCCATGCTGTTACACCACAGCAGTTGATTCTGAATGTCAGCCCAACTGGAGTAATGACATTTTTAAAAGTAAATACCTGCTGATGGGTTGCCTTGGCAGCTATACACAATCCTGAGCTCTATGGCGTACCCTTCATTCATGTTCCCAGTGTAGAGGTGTGATAGCTTTATAGAGATGTAAAACACTTGACTATATGTATTCGTGATAGACAGAAATGTGTTAACATAGAGGAGCAGATTCTAAAAACTTCTTTTGGGGGCAAAAAAGTTGCATCCCAATGCACAAACACCCTCTGAATTAAACGCCTTTTCGCACTCCTTTGCACATTTTCCGAATAACACAGTGGACCTCATTACGAGTCCGGCGGTAGCCGTGCCGGTAAAACCGCCAGGCTGCCGCCGGACCCCTAGGGCTTTACCGGCTCTGGACTTGCCAGACTTACCGGGTCATTCCAGCCCCGGTGGTCCGGTAGGTCTCTGCAGAAATGGGGGCCGTGGAAACACCGGCACCATGCGGTAATGGTAACACTGGCACTGTTGCGTTGCAGCCGGTTGCGTTGCGCCCACCAGGTCACACTTGGTGGGTGTAACACCACATGGCCACAGAAGTCGTAGTTAGCCGGATCAGAAAACGGTGCGGTACGGTTTTACCAGCACCGTTAAATCTGGACCGGCTAACTTGTAATGAGGCACAGTGTTTCTGCACTTTTAAAAGCAGATCCCAAATGCACAAATCGAATACGGTATGAAATGCACTGAAATAAGTCACATTCCCCTGTCGGTCCTGATCCTGTGCTTTTTTTCCTTAAGTTTGACAGCTGCTGCTTAAACCACACCGATCACACTTGCCTTTCCACCCACCCAACAGGGATGGAAATGCTTTGTTCCCCTCCACAGCATTTTTACAGAGGCGGGCCCTTTACGGGTCTATGGGCCTCATTACACGGTAGGCGGTAACCATGGCGCTATTAGCGCCATGGTTGCTGCCGGTATTTTACTGTGTCCGCCTTGGTGGATGGCGGAATTACCGCCCTACTCCAAGGTGAGCGGGGGCAGTAATTCCCCAATCACCAAGGCACTTCCCCATTCCCATTTTTGCCCCCATAGGGCTCAATGGGAATGGGGAAGGCGCTAATTACAGTACCGCAAATTGTGGTACCGTAATTAGCACCAAGGTCCCTTTGCTGCACCCTACTTTAACGGCTGGTAAAACCGTAGTAAGGCGGTAAACCCTTACCGCCTACCGTGTAATGAGGCCCTATATCTCTGAATGTGCTACAGGAAACCAAGTGGTTGCACGAGGGCTGACAGAGGGTCATTTGCACTACTGTCCAGCACCTCCTGAAATGCACAGGTCACCTTTGAGAATAGGGTAACCTGTGCATTTCAGCATTGAGCGCAAATGAAAAATGTGCATCCTCTGTGCTTTTTTCATTTGAGCTCATTTTTGAGAATCTGCTCCATTGTGTTTACTTCCTCCTTGCTAAAGATTAAAAAAAAAAGCTCAGAGGGGCTGAGAAACAGTGGTACTCATTAAGAGTTTGGCGGTGCAGAAAAGAAATGCCAGTTAAAGGTATTTTTCCTTTGTGAAGTACTTGCCTCCAGCATTTAGGTGGGGTTAAATCATCCAATTTGCCTCCAAAAATCATTGGTTTTACAGCATCATAATTACTCTCCCAGTAAATTCAATAACATCTTCATGGACGCTTATGGACTCCACAATTAGGCACTAGCTCTGCTTTACCACCACTCAGTCCCTGAGACTGACTCACAGTAACAGTAAAAGAGCTTGGCGTTAATTCCAACAGATTTTCAGCCAAACTTGTGATAAGGCCCATCTAATCAACCAGAGTGATGCAATTTCGAATCCTGTACTACGTGGAGAACTCCTGTGGGGGAATAGAATGTTCTACGCCCAGGACCCCCTGTGGTTGCCTGACAGAGGGATCAAAGATGATGCAGCCAGATGCTTGCTCTCTTGGCTGTTCTTGAGTTTGTCGGCAGGTTCTGCTGTGGGGAGTGCCTCCCCCTTGAGGGTGAGCTACACCCAGCCTTTTCACAAGGCCCATGCCAGCCATTTAATAGCCCTGTGTTGTGGAAACTGCATATCAAGCAAGGACACATAGCAGGGCCATACCCTACTTTGGTTCCCTTCCCCTGAACCACAGACCATATGCACTTACAAATCAGACCACAGAGACAATAATATTTTGGAACAACCATACCACAATTTATTGGAGTCAACAAATAAAATGGGGCGGTCACAGTCTCCTTCAGCGCAATAGCCTACAACACCTTTTGGGTGGCCCTTTCCAATTCCCGGGCTTTCACCAGTATTTTATTGTCCTCAGGTACCCTTGTCACTTCCGATTATTACATGTTATTACATAGCAGATGACCGCCTTGGGTTATCACCTCTCAGGCAGTAGGTCCCACGCCCCTGCCTGGAGCGAATACACCCGGGACCACTGCATTCAGTTGTCGAAGAGTCAACTATCCATAAGGGAATCAGTGCCCGTCTAACGCTGAACCTGGCTCGTGCACAGCGAGCGGGTACCACTCGCAGCCAGAACCACAGTGAAAACTCCTCCCTGTCTTAGACCGCCCTGTAACTCCGCCTGTGATACAAAAAGAAAATTAGCAACAAAACCACACAACCTTGGAACCGAAAAATTGTTAACGCACAGTAATCAACAACATCACCTTTAACCCACATCACCTCTGAGCCACTTCCTTGGTAAATCATATCCCTACCCCATTTTATTGTACTGTCCGGAACCCTCTGGCTACAAATTCCTAAAGGAGTGGGAGGGAGGGTCTTCATCTGGGCTGCAAAGAGGCAGAGTCTCTGCAGACCGGCACATTTAGCGTCCCCCTAGGACCAGAGCCAGTTCTGGCCAGCCCAGGGGCACGCCCCTTCTGCTTCCTTCTGGAGCGCTGATGCGATAAATCCCCCAGTGGAATAGACACGGGCATGGGCTGGTATGCTGGCTGTCCCTCTAGTGCCCCCTCTGGGGGCTGGCATCCACTTAGCAGGGCCATCTCCTACTTTGGCCCCCTTCCCCAGAATCCCAGACCATATGCACTTACAAATAAGACCACAGAGACATTGGGCCTCATTACAACAAGTGCAGTAGAGTGATAACGGCGCCGGTAGAGCTGCCGGCGCTGTTATCACTCTACCGCGTCATTACGAAGTCTGCTCGCGGGTGCCGCTAAGGACGTCTGGTCCCGTCATTAACGGGCCCGTTGTTAGCATCCTCCCCATTCCCATTGAGCCCTATGGGGGCTCAAATGGGAATGGGGATGTACCGGGTCCGGATCCCGAGAATGGGAATTACTGGGCCCGCCTAAAAATGGCATGGCTACCTCCAAACTCGTAATGAGGCCCAATATGTTGGAACAAACAGATCACAATTTATTTGAGTCAACAAACAAAATAGGGCGGTCCCAGCCTCCTTTAAGCGTAATAGCCTACAACAACTTTTGGGTGGCCCTTTCCAATTCCTGGGCTTTCAACAGTATTTTATTCTCCTCGGGTTACCCTTGTCAATTCTGGTGATTACATGTTATTAGATAGTGGATGAACGTCTGTGGTTGCCAGCTGCCATGCAGTAGCTCCCACGCCCTTGCCTGGAGAGAATAAACCTGGGACCACTGAATTCAGTAGTCAAGGAGTCTCAACTATCCGCAAGGGAGTCAGTGCCTGTATAACCCCGAACCTGACTTGTGCGTGGTCATCAAGTACCACTCATGGCCGGAACCGCACGGAAACTCTGTCCGGGCTAGTGCCGCCCCATATCTCTGCCACGTTTTGAGGGTGGCCCCCCAGCTGTCCGCAATGCCCCCAACCATTAACCTTAATACTCACAATGGAACCCCTATTCACAGCTAACCTTCTTCAATACCCCAAATATGGACACGAGAAAAACGTCATGACCTTCATCTGTCAGGTGCACCTCTTCCTGCTCAAAATACTCGGGGTACCCCAGGGCCAGTGCCCAGTGCCTGACAAATCCAATGCCCTCTCATTTCATAGATTTGTCCATGCTCCTATTTAGCAATTCCTTGGTTTTTCCATAGCAGTGTTGGAAAGAGCACCACGCCACCGCCCCCAGGGCACGATCTCAGACCAGAAAATGTCTTTACCCGACAGCTGTGGACCCATAATCTTCAATGCCACCTGCATCTAGGCTAGTAGACGCCCCCACAGTGCATAACCAAAATTCAGGGTGCCGGAATCATCCGCCACTGCCTGTGGGCAACAATGAATGCCATCTCATGCCCGGTGTGCCCAGTCAGGCCACTTCTGTGCTCTTCAGTCCCAGACGGCCACCTCTCCTCCACCGATGCGCTCTCTTCTCTACACATGACACAAATGAGTGTCCCATTAGCCACACAGCGTCACCTGCTGATACAATGAAATGTATCAAAACATAGGAACATACATAAAAGCACAAGAACAACACCCTGAACTCCTCCTGCGATAAAGCGCAGGTAATCAGTGTACCCTAAAGCCTTGTTACCAGTACCTGTTTGTCCCCCTGTCCGGCACCTTCGATAGGCCATGTGGGGTGGCCAGACCCGGCCTCACTTACAATCGGTAACGGTCAGAATCCCATCTCCCTATTTTCCTTATTGCTTGAGCAGGCATCCCTTGTTGGAAAGCCGTTGTCGTGGTCCCTATCCTGAAGCTGTGGGAGGACCACCCCTTCCTGTGGAGGCCGACCTCCCCCAGTGTGGTTGATAAAACCTTGTAAAATTGGAAAATAGTCAGGGGGATCCACTGTTGTGCACTAACAGGTATTCCCCCCTGTAGTCTGCTGGCCAGATAATGCTCCAGCAACTGGGCAGAGCAGCTGTCCTAGTTGGGGGAGCCGAACAAGGTGACCCACGTTCCTTTGCCCTCCTGATCTGTCTTTGACCTACACAACTTTATGTGTACCCTCCTCTCCAGTAAAGACCACATACTTCGCTAGTAGTGGCCTCCCTGATTTATCATCTTTGCTGGCCCCAACCAGTCCCTGAAGAGAAAAGCTCCCAAAAATGCCAGGGAAAAAGGAGCTCTAAATAATAACACCTTATATGCATTAAAACAAACGCCGGGCAGGCCATTGTGCAGTTTCTTAAAGACCTCAAAATCAATTGGCCTGCGTGCATGCATCCGGGCCATTCCATCCGACCCCATCCTTTGAGAGCAGCTTCCAGAACAAATCTTTTGGTTGGATCCCCTTTACCCAACAGTTTGCTGTAAAAAGCGATTGCCGCAAGCTGGCCTGCTACCCAGCTCTGTGTCTTTACCTCACTGTGTGCCCAGGCTAAACATATGTGCACCTGTTCATCCAGTGTCCCCTCTGATCGGGGATGGGATTTCTGGAACTTGTCCCACTGAAAACGAGAGAGTGTCAGCTGCGATGTTAACAGCACCCTGTGCATAGCACGCCCTGAACTCAATATCTTATTTAATTATAATTGTTCTTTTATACCAGAGATATGTGGGATCTAAGTGTGGGATCGTGATTCGAACCTGTGTTGCGCTGCGTTTTCTTGCTTCCGAGACAAATGCGTTGCCCCAGAGCTATCCTCACCAATATTCAGGTAGAAGCAAATTTCTACTAGTTTCCTCAGGATGCTTTGTACAGCCAGACAAGACGCTGATTTCAAGTTGATGGCCTGCACAGCTGCCTTTTGTCGGACCAAAAACGCACCCTCCTGTTACCCAACTCATCTGCCCATAACATGAGGGCCACGACAATTGGAAACAACTCTCGAGTCATGATATTCCTGGTCCTCCCTTTCTTGTGCCACTGTGTCGGCCACTTCTGTGCACACCCTTACTGCCCCAGGATAACCCCAAAACCTTTGTTTCCTGATGCATCAGAGTACATTTGGAGATCCCTGCTTGTTACCCAGGGTGTCCTCAACAACCTTACCCCGTTATATCCTAGTAGCAATTTCCACCACATGTGCAGATCCTCCTTCAAGGCAGCACTGAGCCTGACAAGGTGGTGTTTTAGCATGAACCCTGCTGTTGCCCCCGCCAACCTTCATGCACAACTCCTCCCCACCAGATGACCCTGGCAGAAAAGTTTAATTTACCCAACAATTGCTGCACATTTTCCAAGGTTGCCAGGTTGTTATCGATCTCAGTAATCCGCCCCCTCAGCTTGTCAGCGGGCAACCTGCAAATGGCTTTTTCTGTGTCTATTTCAATGCCCAGAAATGTTATTACCTCAGTGGGGCCCTATGGTCTCTCCGGCGCCAGTGGGATGCCAGCCCTACCCATCAGGCTTTTGCCCACAAAAAGGAAATTGTCGATGTAGTGCCTGATGCACCCTCTCGGCTAATCCCTGCACCATCCACTACAAAAATGTGCCGAAAGCCTAAACATATGCACAGGACACCGAGCATCCTATCGGCATGCACTTGTCCATGTAGAAAATCCCCTCCCACTTACAGCAGGTGGAAACTGGCAGGAGCGAAAAGCTGATTCAGTGTCTACTTAGCCAGCAAAGTCCCCTTTCTTCTCTCAGCCACTAGGTCCATTGCCTGGACAAACTAAGTGTAGTTCACTGAGCATTGCTCAGGTTGCAGCCAGTTGTTCACCACCTGCGCTTGGGATAAGAGAGATGGTGTATCAGCCTGAACTTCTCCTGCTCCTTCTTGGGCACAATGCCCAGTGTGGACATAAAGAAATTGGGCAGAGGGGCGAAGTAAAGGGGCCCGCCATCCTGCCCAATTCCAACTCCTTTATTTTTTCCTTTTCCACTTCCGGCTGCGACTATGCTGATGGCAGGTTCCTTGCGATCCTCACCTTCAGCGGTCCCTCATAGGGTATACGGAACCCGTCCCTAAATTCTCTGTACAATAAATCACGCTCGTTGTCTCTGGGGTAGTCATTCAAAAATTCCTGCAACACTGGTCTGTTAACTGGGGAGAGCCCTTTTTCCCATTGCAGTCTATTGCGCACCTCTGTGGTGCCCTCTATCCCTTTCACCCCCTTCAGACCTAAAACATTTCACTGCTGGGTGCACCCGCAACTCCCCATACAAAATTAGTGGGTGAATCTGCACTTCATGCCCCGGTGGCAAAAACCCCCATTGAAAAGTCTGCAATAGTCGTCCAAAGCCCCTACTCCACCTGTCGCATTTCCCCCATGACCTTGTGCATCACTCTTGTACACCCATTCCCTTCCCCTTTGCGCCTGGGTCCCTTGGTCGATAGGGCCACCACCTCCCTCTTTGGTTGTGCTCATTTCTCCCATAACATGCCTTCTGTGGAACCTTTCCTAGTTCACCATTCAGTTGGCTGGACCTGTCCTTTCTCCCCATGTAGGACACACAACTTTCCATATCCTTCTGGTCCCATGTCATACCGGGGGACCAGCGCCATCTTGGATCTAAGATCCCAGTCATAATTCACCCATCCTGTGAAACCATACCTTCTGTGCTCATCAACAATCGAGTTTTTACATTTCCATAAGGCAGCTCCCTGCTCTGGAAACCTCTCCATCATTACTGCTGCCAGTAAGGAGAACGCCTTGTTCCAATTACTTATTGTTTCCTCTGGGCTAGTTCTCTTCTGTCTTTTCCTGTCCTTGTCCTTGCTTACTGTTATATCTGGCCCAGCCATCTCCACTGATAGCAAAGAAAATATATCAAAGTACTCTCTAACCCAAATTCGCTCCTTAATATACTTGGAAATATGCCACACCAGGGTGGACCTGCCAGACAGCAGGGGGGCAATAGTCACCAGGGTACTACTATCTAGCATGGGCCCTGCTTCACTAAGCTGGTTCACAGAGTCTGTCCCCTTCTCTGCACTTACCATCGGGCTGAACCCTCTACCAACGCATTTGACTGCTGCGGTGGGAGACCTGTGAGACCATTGTCGAGGCTACTCCCCCTTTTTCCCCTTGAACCTGCCCCATCCCTTTGCACAATCCTGTCTGAACCTGTTGCTGTGGTGGTGCTGCCATGCCCTCCATGGAGCATGAGAGTCCCACCACAGCAAGAGTTGTTGGTACCCCTGTGTCTGCCACGATCGCAGCGGCACTGGGGTGCCCTGCCATACTTTCCTCACACTCTTTCTATTGCCCCCTTACTTTAGTGGCTGTGCAACCCCTTGCAATAAGTACAGCATTTCCTCTAATCCCCCACTTATTGCACCACTCCCGAATTCATTACCTTCTGGCAGCTCACCCAGCTGTCATTTGACGCTGCTTTCTACAGGGTCTATCAAAACCTGTAACTCAAGCTGTTCTTGTACCTTTGCTGCAGCTGCCTTACCCCTGGGTTGATGAACGCCACTGCTTTCTCTTAGGTGGCTCTTCTATCGTCGCCTCTGTGAGCAGCGGGGTATCAATCACGATGGGTGGGCAAACCTGAGCCTGGACTACTTGCTCTTGGGTGGGCACCTCATGGCCCTCGTCCAGCACCTTTCTCACCCAACACTTTCCCCTGCTGCATAACGTCTCCTGAAAGAGTGCCCGTAGCTCGGCTTTGTCGTTGAAATAGTCCCAATGCTGCCGCTTTCCCTCGCCGCTGGCAAACATGTCCGGTGAGCCCTGTCCCGACATCTCAAAACCACCTCTGATAACATAAGTAAAATGAGCTTTCCTCCCATGTATTCCAGTGGAATTTACTGCTGTGTAAAACACCACTTAGAAAGATCCTGTACTTCAATTTACTGTAGAGAAGGCCTCATGCTAGAGACATTCCTGTACTTCACCCCACCTCCCCTAAAGTCAACCCTGCACTGCCTTTCCACTAACCGTTTGCTAACCTCAGAATGTCAGTTTCCATAAATACCTCAGTGTTCACCAGTTCATTCCCTCTCCACACCGGTCCCGCAAATCAAATTGCAATACCCCAAGCCCTTGACATGATGCTGAAATCCCCTTTTCTAGGGAATGTAGTAACCTTACCAAGCTACTCCTGCTGCGATCCTGTAGCGTGTACAACTGAGACCAACCTGAAATGGTCCTCTCCATCCTTTGCTTAGAGTTTTATACCTGCGACAGCACATAAAAAACATTCATGTTATTGCAAGAAATTCAGTTGGCATAAAAAAATGTCTGCAGTTGTCCTTCAACCTACGGCTTAACCTCGTACATAGCCCTGGAAAATTGTTAACCTGCACTGTTCGTCCTCTCTTACTATACCTGCTTTCCTGCCAATATATGTCCTTTTGTGGCCATGCCCAATCCCCTTTGTGGCCATGATCCCTGACATATCAGTCTTTTGTTTCAATTTACCTTCACTTAACCCACCAGGCATGGCACATGCTTGCTAGGTTTTACAGAACAGTCCTTAATGTGCAAATTGCCAGTACTATACTTCGGGTCGGCAACACATAAAAACAATCCTGAAATGTGCACACTGCACATATATGTAAGCATACTGTTATGTTTTTCAAAGCATAAACCACAAATTGCAACCCCATGCTTCAGGACCTCTACTTTGTTGTTGAAATCTAAATTCAATTCAAACACTCAGGCGATAACTCACTCCCTTAAATTAAAAAAACTGTTTTTTCCGAGGGGATAGACCTGCAATAACTCGGGAGATAAATCACTCCCTTACATTAAACAATTGTGTTTCTGAGGGGTTACCCTGCTCAGCCCAATTGCACCCCATGATCATTAACCTATTCTTTGTTGATGAAATCTACGTGCCTACAAAATGATTATTATAAAATATCATTAAATCCTTCTAAAGCAACCAATTGAAATCTACAATAAATTGAAATACACGGCATGCACAATATCCTTAAATCCTTTTAAAGCAAACAATTGGCCTCATTACAGGTTTGCCGGTCTAGCAGTAATGGCGCCGGTAAACTACCAGCGCTGTTACTAACGAACCGGCAAACTACAAGTTCTGCTCGCGGGTGCCTTTGCGGCCACCAGGTCTGACCTCTGTTCAAGCTTCCCTAGGCTCAGGGCGATGATGCTGCTGACGATTCTGCTGCTGGTGTTTGTCTGGGGCTGCAAAGAGGCAGAGTCTCTGCAGCCCTGAACCCTTAGGAATCCCCCTGGGCCCAGATCCGGTTCTGGGCAGCCCAGGGACACACCCCTTCCACCTCCTTCGGGAGAGGCGAGGTGATAAATCCCCCAGAGGGGTAGCCCGCTATACTTTCTCTGTAATCAAACTAGCACAGAGTAAAAGTCATCCAACAGAGAGGAATTCTTTTTTTTAAAAAAAACGTATTTAACGTATGGCAATCACATAAGGAGGTTCATACAGTTACAATCTATGATTAGTCTGTTACATTACACATAACGTTGGTATATTCGTTCTCATCAGTTACACATTATTTCTTATGGAGGTCTGTTTATCATGCCATAGCATTATTTACATTTTGGCGATTAGTTTCAGAGATTTTCTCCATGTGAGCCCAGTATGGAGCCCATATGTCCTTGGGCCGCGACGCTGCCGTTATAGTTGTATGTAGCATTCCTCATTGCCATTTACATTAGCCATTTCGTTGAACCATTGCTTTAGTGTTAGTGCCTCTCTTGCTTTCCACTTTAGCAATATGCATTTTTGAGCTTTTATACAGCCGAGGTTGAAAAGTCTATGAGTTTTAGTATCTGCTATGCCTATATCACCCAGTAGGTATTTCAGCGGTAGAGGCGTTGGAGGTATGTCCACCATCTCATGTAGTGTTCATGCAATCAGGTGCCAAAATCCTGCAACTGGGGGACAGCTCCAGAGCATATGTATAGTGTCTGCACTGTCAGATTTGCATTTTGGGCATAGCTGTATTTGCTGCGGGTTGAACCTAGTGATATGTTTGGGACTGTAGTGGAGTTGGTTCAGTACTTTATATTGTTTCAGTCGTAATCGTACGTTGAGTGAGATTTCCTTGGTCAAGCTGCACATTTTCTCCCATTTATGTTAATCTATTGCCGACCCGATGTCTCCTTCCCATTTTTCACTCAATGTGTTGGACTGGGGCATGTCGCATTGTATCTTGGATTATAGTCTCACTAGTAATTTCCTCTCATTACCAGATAATATTATAATTTCCGTATATTCGTTGGAATCAGGCTCCACCGGATATGATGGCCATTTTCGCTTAACCGCTGCTCTCATGCGTTATTATTTTAGGACTATCACAGGGTTATTTCCTAATTTGCTTTTGAATTCCTCCAGTGTGACAAACCTGCCCTCAATAAAAAGGTCCCCTAGTTTCATTTCCCCATTTGGGTCCCATGCTTTTTGGATATCTGTGTCCATTGTGGGGGGGAGATCGGGATTGTGCCATAAAGGAATGTGTTTGCTATATGGGTTCTTAATTTGTAATTTGGACCTTATGCGCTTCCACGCATACAGCGTGGTGCGCAGTGGATCGAAGGGGCAGGGATCAGTTTTGCCCTCACTTATGATGGTGCTCCTTATGTCATTCGGAGCTGCAGACTGTCTCTCGAGGTCAGTGTGAGAACATGTGTTGTCTAGGTTGTACCGTAGGCCAGCATAATGGGCTTGGGCAGAAAGATAGTATAGTTCAAAATCGGAGGCTGCGAGTCCCCCTCTGTTGTATGGCTCAGTAAGAGATTCCCATTTCGTTCCAACAGCCTTCCCAGCCCACACAAACCCCACAGATAGTTTCTGGAATGTGTTGAAAAACTGTCATCCAGGCCATATCTGTATGGTGGTAAAGTAATATAGGAGCTTAGGGGCTACAATCATTTCAAGATGGCTATCCGGCCCATTAATGATAGTGGAAACTTGCCCCATAGATTAAGTTTGTTCTCAGGTGTGCTAAGGTAGTCAGCATGTTTTTTGTTCATAAAGAAGCCTACGTGTCCGTGCCATTGTGACTCCCATGTACTTCACCGTCCCCTCGGCCCATTTCATCCTGTGCAAGTGTATTGGCTTAGGAGCTTTGTCATTGAGTGGAAACAGGTCAGATTTCAATGTATTAATCATATAGCCCGAGTATACAGTGAATTTGTTAACTTCTGTGAGTACTGGTTCTATGTTTGTATCAGGTTGTTTTAGGTATATTAAAGTATCACCCGCATATAGTGATATTATCTGCTCGGATCCTCGTATGTATATTCCCCTATGCCCATGGAAGTCACGTATTCTGCTAGCAAACGGCTCTATTGTTAGTGCAAAGAGCAGGGGGGAGAATGGACATCCCTGACGTGTCCCTCTGGATAACTTTATCTCCTTTAAGTAGTTCCAATTAGTCCGTATCTTGGCTTTGGGGTCACTGTATAGTAGTTTAACAAATTTATTGAAGTCCTCGCCCAGTCCCGTGCACCTGCGGACCCCGAATAAGAAGTTCCACGACACCAAATCGAATGCTTTTTCAGCATCCAGTACCATGGCAGCTGCCGAGACCTCTGGATTAATCTTCGCCATTGCGCCAAACAGTCTCCTTAAATGCAGAGCCGATGCCCTTCCCCGGATGAATCCCAACTGGTCGGGTGTACTAGAGTCGTCATGTGGGGTAGCAGTCTATTAGCCAATGTTTTTGCAAAGATTTTTGCGTCTGAGTTTATTAGTGAGAGTGGGCGGTATGAGGACATTTCATTAGGGGGCCTCCCTGGTTTTGCCAGGACTGTTATGACCGCTTCTGTGAGGGAAGGTGGCAATGAACCAGTGGTGCAGGCCTCCTCCCACACCCTGAGTAGTTTGGGGGCCAGGACATCTTTATATACTTTGTATAATTCGATGCTGATACCATCGGGTCCATGGGCCTTACTAGATGCCAATGAGGCTATTACATCAGTAATTTCCTCTACAGTGATTGGGGAGCATAGTTTCTCACTGGTTGCATTATCTAGTGTGGGCAGTTGTGTGTTTGCTAGGTATACCCTTACCTCATCTTCCGTAGCTCTGTCATTATTAGAATATAGCGTTTGGTAATATTCCCGGAACATATCATTGATTTCCTCAGGATTGACGGTGGTTGAGCCATTGGGTCTGGTGATCCCGTTAATATGTTGTGACTCATGCTCCCCTTTGATAATGCCTGACAGTAGTCGACCGGGACGGTCGCCCTCCCTATATCGCCTAGCCTGCACTCATCCTGCCAAATCGCAGAATCTCTGTTCCCGTTAATGAGGCCTAGAAGTGCTTTGTCATGTGTTTTCAAGTACTCATTTTCTAGGTTCCTAAGGTCCTTCTCTGTTTCACCCAGTTCCCACCAGGTGATTTTTAGGATGTCAGATGTTGATGCAATCATCGTTCCTCTGAACAACACCTTGAATGCCTCCCATATCGTGGAGAACCTATCTACTGAACCCTTATTTTCAGTGTAGAAAGATTTGATATCATTTCTAAGCGTCTCTACCAGGGAATCGTCCTGTAAAGCGGCTGGGGCCATTCTCCATCCACGTATTAGTCTAGGTGACTGTGTCTGTCTTATTTCAAGCACTACTGGAGAGTGGTCTGATCATTTGCGTTGTAATATTTTGGTTTCAGTTACTTCCCCCACTGAGGCCTCAGACACGAGCCACCAGTCTATTCTAGAGTGTGTGTCGTGCACCGTGGAGTGAGAAGTGAATTTGGTAAGCGAAAGGCGTTCTATACTCCAGATGTTGACTAATTCGTCTTGAGTATTGATTTGCTTAATGGTGAGGGTAGCTCTGGTTGTGTTGCTATGTTTGGTGCTTGATCTATCCATGGCCAAGTCAAGTATTGTATTAAAGTCACCCCCCCATATTATTGGAGTGTCCGGGCTCTGGCCTATTAATGCTGCAACCTCAATATAAAATGTGAGTTCATCCATGTTAGGGCCGTATGTGTTTACTAGGGTTATTGGTCTGTTATTGATCGTGCCCGATACTACTACTTATCTGCCCTCTGGGTCAATGTGCGCTGTCTCAGCCCTAAAGTCACGCTCTTGAGTATCCGTGTTATTGCTCCCCTTGCCTGTGATGAGTAGTTTGTGTAGAACCTGTTTTTCCCCCATCTCTGTGCCATTTGCTTGTATGTGTATGTGCATGGGTTTCTTGTAGCATTACTATGTTAGGCGTATGGTGTTCTAGATATGCCCACATCTTCCTCATTTTTATCGGGTTATTCAGGCCTCTCACATTCCACGATATCATTCTAAGGTGTATCGCCATTTCGTAGTTCGGTTTCGCTTATAATTTTGTTATACTTCTAACACAGTTCCAACAACCTCAAATAGAACCAAGCCTGCATGCTTTTCCAGCTTTTCTCCCCAGAACTGTCAGGCTATTATTGGCCCAGCCTATTAAAACATTTAACAAAAACATAACCTTACTCCCTTTTCCCTCCCTCCCCACAACCTCACTATCAGCCCCAACTCGATGATGTAACCTTTGTAAACTTTTGGTGAAACCCTGGGGGGCCATGTTGACAGACTAAACCGTCCGTCTAGCTCAACGTGCCCTGATCCAAAGGTACTGTTCGTCACCGTCGCTATGAAGTGTGGAGGCGAGAGGTATAGTGGCCTCCTCAAGATCTCTTTCAGTCATTGTCATCTCTGCAGTCTCTATCTTTGTTTTGTGACGCTTCTGGCTCAGTGTGTGGTTGACTCGGGGACATGGATATCGATGACTCCACATATGTCAACGCCTGTTCGGGGTTATCAAAGAAATGGGCTCTCCCACCATGTTGTATCCTCAGCCTGGGAAGAAACACCAGGGAGTATGGCACCTTCCGGACCCGAAGTGGCGTTTTACCACGTCATAGGATCTTCTTTGCATTTGTATGCTAGCAGCAAAATCTGGATATATGTGTATATTGCTAGATTCAAATTGTAGGGAGTCCTTTCCTCTTGCAAGCCAAAGGATTGTTCTCTGTCTCTGTAGTTTAGTAATGAAGCTATTATTGTTCTTGGTGGAGCTCTTGGGCGGGGGGTGGTGCAAGTGTCCGATACGCTCTATCAACCAGAAATTGTGAGGCTAGCTTTGAGGGGTCAAACACAGTTTTAAGGAGTTTCTCTACAAACAGTTTCATGGAACCTTTACATGCTGCTTCTGGAATCCCCACCACACGGATGTTGTTACGTGTGGATCTTGATTCCAAATCCTCGCATTTATTCGTCCTTTTCTTTAGTTCAGTTTGGATGATATTTAGCGTTCGGTTGTGGTGCTGTATTATTTCTTCATTCACACTTATTCGTGTTTCAGCCTCTGTAATGTGTCCACTCTCCTTCTCTATTTTCGCTTTCAGTGACCCTATTGTGCCCACAATATCATCCAGCTTAACGTTGATGGCTAAGAAGCCATTCTGCATTGTTTGCAACAACTGGTCATCTCTGGAACTGTCCATCTGACATTTTTTTTTGTTTACCCCTTTTGTCATTATGTAAGGTATGACCGGGGGTCAGATGTGGTCTTTCCCCTTTGATTTCTTCTACAGTACTGCTTCTTATCTATGCCGTAGAAAGGTCAGATGACTGTGTTCGACATCTACTGTTTGGTTGTGAGCAGTTGGGCTGGCCCTTGCCTCGCACTGATTGGGTCGGTTGTGCTCCAGTTGGTGGTGCTGCGGGACTGCCCACGTTGTCGCAGCTAGGGTGTATTGGGCCAGTGGTTTCACCCCCCTAGTTTCCCCAGTTGTCTCCTGCAGAATACTTGTTGTTGGTTGCACTCGTCACGTAGGTTGCAGTTGTGCGCAGTGTAATCTAGTCCTCAGCTAATTTGTGGGTTGCCAATTGAGTTGTTGGGACTCTTGCCCCACGTATTGGAGCTTGTTACTGGGCGGCCGTGTGTTGTCCCGGATTCAGGAGAGGCTAATTTGTTATTAAGTGGTGGATTAAGATTGCCAGTGTTTCTTTGATGTGGCCCGGTGCTGCTTACTGGCCAGTAGTGGTTTGGATGGGTGTCCTCAGGTATCAGCAGTGTGCAAATTGCGTTGTGTTGTTTTTGCGGTCTCACCTGTATGGCACTGCACTGTCACACCTGGTTCTTTGGTGCATCATTGCGTGTTCTGTGCCAGATCAATCTGTGTAATCTTGTGCGTTCACCAGTGTATTGTGCCATAGAGGCCGTCTAATCTTGCCCAGTCAGGATATGCCCTTGAACGGTTTTTGTATTCGGTGCAGTGACCGGGCCAGTTTCATCCGGTTGTTCTGCTATTCACCGTTGTTAGGCCTTTTCTATGCTGTATTGCGCTTCGTAGGCACGGTCATTAGTAGGTAAATCGCTATGTCTGGGTGTTAATTTTCCGACATGGGCGCCTCACTGCCGTGTATCATCCCACTGCTGATACGGCATTGAGATCTGGGCTGTGTGATGCAATCCCTCAGATGTCGTCACAGTGGATAACGCAGTAGTGATTCACTGTGCGTTTCAGAGCCGCGATGCCTTCATTTGCCAAAGTGTCCCGTATCAAGATTAATTTAGTGACTAGGGCCGTATTGTAGGCCACAGGTATGTGTCACCGCCGACTAAGCCTCTATTGGGTATGTAGTGCCCGTGTTCGCGCAGTGCGTTGTGGCGGTGCGCGTTTGCTTATCGCACTGACTTTCTGGTGTTCAGTGTCATAATGTGGCGTAACTCTCCCGCTGGGACCTCAGGATCAGTCGTGGTGGCCCGATGGCCACTGTCCCCGGTTGCCATGATCTGGTGAGGTGGCTTCTCCAGTTCAGGAGGGCCAGCTGTTTGTTGGATTCCGGCGTTCAGCTGGTTGCTGAACGGTTGGAGATGTCCCAGCCAGGGTTATCCCTGCTTCCCAATGTGCTGTTCGGTTGTACCAGCAGGCCGCGTGTTATGCAGGAGTTTGATCCGGCCCCTTGCGGAGCTGTTTTTGCTTGATTCGGTGAATGTGTCCTCGACTGCAGGGACGTGGTTTAGTAGCTCGGAGATCCCATCACCCAGCATCAGCTGGAGTTCAGTGCACTGTTTATTCGTAACCGTGCTGCTGCCTTCTCTGCCGCCTGTCCTCGAAGAGTTTTTGGCCGGGCGGGGCTCCTTCCACGCGTCTGTCCTCAGTGCTACAACGGCTTTGGCACGGCACTTCTTGTGGTGATCATATGCGCCTCTGCAGCTTGCGGTTTCACCCCAGACTCAAGGAGTTAGTGCACGATCGGTTCTTTTACCTCTTGGGTTCTTCAGAAGTAAATATTTATGGCCGGCGACGACAAATATCATTAAGGATTGATAGTGGACTCGGAGCTCCTCTTTTAGGCGCTCCTCTTTTAGGCGGCCATCATGATCGGCTGCTCAACAGCGCCCCCTCGAGAGGAATTTTTAATAACCAAATGTATATAATGGTTAGCGGACCGAGTGTGTGGAGGAGCGAAGAAGAGCCAGAAAACTCCCACTGCTTTGGAATACTTACTGGCTGATGAGTGGTACTGTCCAAGAACCAATAGACACTACCAACCCCTGGTCAAAGGGTCTGAAGCAGACATGCTCAGGGCGACAGTCCTGTCGAGTGAAGAAGTACATTATTGAGAGAACACATTTGTAAAGCCTGGCTTTACATTTTGTAAAACTGCACTATTCAGCTGCAAGTTAGAAAGACCTATCTGCCTCACGATCTGGGCAACCAGCTTATTGATTTACCCACTATTCTGGGAGTGGGATTATTGCATTGTGTGACTTGTGGTCCAAGGGAGGGAGCAGTAACTGAGTCATGATTAGGGAAGCTTGTTGAAGGACTTCGCACAGGCCTTGAGTCATCTGAGGAAAGCAGCCTTGTTAATTGGCTTCCCTTGCCGCCTTGTTGGGTATTGCATTCTTTTCCACTGTTGCATAGAGAGACACGAATGAAGCATTTTGAAGTGTGATTGTTTCATGTGTTGCCTTCCTTGCCTTGTACTGAGGGAGGCTGAGCATGCCATGGATGGGAACAAATCTCTGGGTGAAGACACTATGTATATTGAATTTATTCTGAACTGAAATGCCTCATGTGGTTCACCCTTGCGGCTACTCTGTCCCACTCCAAAGTGCATTCCCATTTGACATCCAGGGAAGAAAAGATTTAGGGGTCGATTCATGGAAATAATGTGTGCCGAAAATTCCTGCGCAGAGGTGCCAAAACGTGCGAATCGCAGGAAAAGTGCGAAAATCGCAGTGCAAGTGCGAAAATCGCACGGAAACCAGCGCACAGCGATTCATGGAAGTCTGTGCGCGAGAAAAACATTGGATGTGCACTAAAAATGTGCGCCGCACACGCCGGCGCACAGGTCATCCAACAGCGTGTGCCACGGCCACTGCGAAATCGCACATAGCGCGGCGCACATCACAAAAGTAGGCGGAACACGGGGCGTAATACTCGGAATGGGGAACAACGCGTGAAAATATGGGCATCACAGGGGAAGTACAGGGGGCAAGTGCGCGGAACGCCCACACGCTCGCCTACAACCCGTATTCATGGAATCGAATAGGGCAAACCAGCGCACGGTCAAAGACGCGCACAGGGCCAAACAAGTACGCCACGAAAAAGCAGGTGGTAGCGCCCCTGCGACTGAAAAAAATGTGCGCCAAAATGTGCACTAACAAAAAGCACCCATATACAGCCATGATGAATGGGCCATACAGTGGCCCTCTAGGACAAATGAGGTGCAAAGGGGGACCGACAAACACGGACACCCGCTGTGTGACAAATAACGTGTGCGCGTGTTCCTGGGTGCGCGGGAAGTTCCACACGCGATTGGCCTGGGTACGTGTACTTCGGGGCGCGCGGGAAGTTCCACACGCGATTGGCCTGGGTAGGTGGGGGTGCGCGGGAAGTTCCACACGCGATTGGCCTGGGTACGTGTACTTCGGGGTGCGCGGGAAGTTCCACACGCGATTAGCCTGGGTACGTGTACTACGGGGTGCGTGGGAAGTTCCACACGCGATTGGCCTGGGTAGGTGGGGGTTCCCGGGAAGTTCCACACGCGATTGGCCTGGGTACGTGTACTTCGAGGTGTGCAGGAAGTTCCACACGCGATTGGCCTGGGTACGTGTACTTCGGGGTGCGCGGGAAGTTCCACACGCGATTAGCCTGGGTACGTGTACTACGGGGTGCGCGGGAAGTTCCACACACGATTGGCCTGGGTAGGTGGGGGTGCGCGGGAAGTCCCACATGCGATTGGCCTGGGTACATGTACTTCGGGGTGCACGGGAAGTTCCACACGCAATTGGCCTGGGTACGTGTACTTCGGGGTGCGCTGGAAGTCCCACACACGATTGGCCTGGGTACATGTACTTTGGGGTGTGCGGGAAGTCCCACACGCGATTGGCCTGGGTACGTGTACTACGGGGTGCGCGTGAACTTCCACACGCGACTTGGCCTGTGAGAGTGGGGTACATGTATTCCAGGGGTGGGCGGGAATATTTACCCGCGACTGGGCCTGGGAGAGCGTGCTAAGTGTATTCCTGGGGTGGGCGGGAAGATTCACACATTCGCCTACGACGTGCCGAAAAATAAATGGTCCAATCCTGAGACACGTACGCCAGCATGAAACAAGCTCATACGCCAGGATGAATATACCATTCCTAGCAGCAGTGGGCGTGGGTTACCAAAGGAGGAGGAGGAGGATAGTGAGGGCCCGAATTTTCACTCCCAGAGCCAGCCTTTTTGGGATGCCTGATGACCTGGTGTATGGGAGGTACAGGTTTCCCCCACACATAATACTGGACCTGGTCAGTGAGTGGGAGGATGACCTCACATCACCCACCCTGTGCTCCCAAGCACTCAGCCCCCTGGAGAAGGTCCTCAATGTACTGCACTTCTTGGCCACAGGATCATTTCAGCGGACAAGTACCATAGTGGGTGGGGTGTCACAGGCCACGCAGTCACGCTGCCTACACCAGGTCTTGAACATCATCACTGCACGCCCATCAGTCCGTAGGCACATATACCTGCCCAGGACACCTGCAGAAAGACAGTCTGCCACCCTCGATTTCTACGGTGTGGCACAATTCCCAAAAGTGCTAGGTGCCATTGACTGCACCCATGTGGCACTACGTCCCCCCATGGCATCTGAGCACATCTATAGGAACCGCAAGCACTGGCATTCCATCAACGTGCAGGTAGTATGTAATGCTAAGGGAATCATCACCTCAGTATATGCCAACTATCCGGGGTCCACCCACGACAGCTTCATTTACCGAATGTCTACCCTAAGCCGGGACCTAGAAGTTGGGCGGCATGGCGATACATGGCTGCTTGGTGAGTATGAATGCCACTGCACATGCATGCATGTCAGATGCAGAGTTATGTCACTACCCCACTAATGATACCCATCACCTCCTCACCAGGGGACAGTGCCTACCCTCTGAGCACCCACATGATGACGCCAATTCGGAACCCCATCACGCCTCCAGAGGTAAGATACAACACAGCCCATATTGCAACCCGGGGCATAGTGGAGCGCACATTCGGAGTGCTCAAGTCACGCTTTCGCTCCCTTGACCGTTCTGGCGGGCAGCTGTTATATGCGCCCCCAGTAGTGTGCAGGATCATAGTGGCAGCATGTGTCCTGCACAATGTTGCAACATGCCGTGGCCTGGCTGTGGACATGGTGGTGCCCCCACATCCCCAACCACATGCACGGCCGCTGCGCATGGGAGGGGAGAGGGCACGGGGTGAGGCAGCCCGTACGCAGCTGGTGGCTAATTACTTCACATAGAAATCACACCCCAGTGGAGTGCACACAGGCCTGGCACATACCATCTGATAAGCAATGATGACTCGACCTGACAATTAAGACGAACAAAGGGACTGTCAACTGTCAGAACCATGGCAGCCTGAGATTGTTCATGTGGAAGTGTCACAATGTGTGCATCCCTACCTACACAAACACCACCAATGCAGTGTCATGAAAAGACACTTCCATGCTGCAGAAATGAATACCCACTCGCAAAATACTACATGAAAACAGTGCCATGTCACCCACCCCCTCCCCGGCATGGCCACACAACACACCATGGCATGTCATGCAATGTGAGAGGAAAGAAATTAATCCCCACAACATGCCCCAAGTGTCACCAGCTACAGTGTCCCTAATGGAAACATGTCCACACATAAAATGCTCACAGTAATGCAGGACCTACAACCCACATTACCAAATACTTACCAAGAATACCAATCACCTACACAACCTCCAACCTACCTTAAACATGACATTACAGACTTAAAAATTAGCTAGCCTCACCACCTGATGATGACAGCCCTCCGAACACTTCCAAGTATACAGTGTTAGCGCCACGCAAGAGTGTAGGTGCACTGCTTACAACATGGACTCCAGTTCCAAGGTGGACCGTATTGTGAAGACAGGAGGAATGGACCTGCAAATATGGAGGATGAGATGGATGCGGAGGCACATATCAATATACCATGCAGTGTACAATACAACAACAATATGCACTATGAATGTATACACAGTATTGACTACAGACTGCCCACACAGCTCATGGGAGTCCAATGTCACCATGTACGTCAATGTCACTTGGGCACACCCTTTGCAAGCCCATGGAAACGGGAAGCAGGAGGGGTGTGTGTGACAAAAACCCAAGCATCTGAACCAAATCCATGACAAGCCTGCATGTGCCCAGCCACAATGCAGCGTATGCCCACGGTAGCCACACAAGGCAACACACTGTCCCAAAAAAAATAAATAAAATCAAAAATGGCCATTAATGGGCCGGGGGGGGAGTGGGGGAGGCCACCCAGGAGGTCCGAGGACAGGGTGCACACCAAAACCCACCTGTGTGGATCTTGCGAAAAAAAAACACCTCCATGGGCTCATGGCCTACACGGCTACCCTATTGTGGGAGTATCACTGCTGTCGCTATCCTCACCCTCTGCAGATGCATCAGGAGGTGGTGGCACTATGGGATGCAGCCCACGCAAAGCCCTAGTCTGTTCCTCCATGGCTGCAAGCATGCATTCTGGAGGATAAGTGTGCGGAGGTCCCCATGCAACAACTCACGGGATGCCTGGACCTCCGCCCTAGTTGCCTGCATCTCAGCTGAGAGCATACTGGTGAGACGCTCCAGCTGCTGTTCTGTCCTTCGGTTTGTTGAAGCCTCAAGCTCAACAAGAGTCGTCCTGAGGTGAAGGAGTTCCAGCCTCAGGGCTTCCCTGTGGCCCTGGGACTCTATGGAGATGGCTTCCTGCAGAGTCACCAGTGCCGCCCGCCTGTCCCTGTCGGACGCCAACATGTCCTCCCTGTGTGACTGGCAGATGGAGTTGGTTGCCTACTGTAGTCGCTCCATCAGCCTTTCGGGGGGGACAATGGAAGTGGCCACCCTATCCATGGCCTGAGCCATCATCTCTGATGATGCTGCCTGTTGGGTTGCCATACCGTAAATGGATTGCTCCCATGCGGTATTGCCAGGTGGCGGACGGCCTCCATGTCGGCGGGCACCACACCTGTCTGGGGCAAGGCGAACTGTGCCTTGCTGTGCCGGCACTGCTGAGGCTACAGGACTGCATTCCCCCTCTGATCTGCTGGCCCAGGAACAGGATCAGATGTCGCGGAGTGTGACCCTGTATCCGTAACCACCAAAGGCGTACCTGCCAACACTGACATCCCCATTGAGGGTTCTAACCCTGGTGCAGGTGGGTCGGACAGAACAGAATCCCTCCCAGGAACACTCACCTGCGACTGCACATAGGTCTCATCATCCTAACCGACACCTGAATACAGCTCAGGGGAGGTGCAGCCAGAGACACCCCTTGAGAGCACGACCTGCAGCAGTTGTGGGTTCTCACCCACCACCACACCACGTCCCTCACTAGTGGTCGGTCGGCCCTCAGACCCCTCCTGGGTCTGCACCATCTCCACCACCCCAGCAGTATCAAGTGCGTCATCCCCTGCAAAGACATAAAAGAAAACAAATGCAAACAGGCATTAGCACTATGGCACACACTTAGGGCTGAGAGGCTACAGAAACAGTACTTGATTGACACATGTCCCACATGAATAAAACACTCCCATGCATTCACCGTCACTGCGTGTGATGGGGAGGCAGATGGCACACATTGATGACACCAAGATGGAAGATGAACACATTTGCTGCAGGCTGTCTAGCAGTGGCATCACACATTGGCCAGTGATTGGCAGGTCAAATACACATGCCATCACACAGATGGCATGTACCCTAGCCATAAAGTGAAGAGGGAGAGGAGGTCACCAATTGTTCATTCAGTCCAGTTTGCTCATATAATTGATTATTTTCATTGTAATGGTTCAAATGTTTAACCTGCAGCTGCCAGTCAAAAATGGTCCTATGGCACAGGGACATGTCTAAACTAATCATGTCCAGGAAACTGAGCCAGTCCACTGTACCATAGCCATGTCAGACATGTGACAATAGGACTGAGAAATCCCGAGTAAAAGTGGTGGCATGCAAACAATCTGCCTGAATAAACAGAGGTAAATAAGCAACAGTGTTGTGGCAAGATGACACTCCAAGGGCAACTGGCGTGGTGTTGGGCTGGATGTCTAATGTTGGCCGAAGGGATGCTGCTATACCCAAATGCTGGTGCCAAGAATGTATAGGAAGAGGCACATGGGTGAGCCGAACCACTCAGGCACACACACCCTCACCTGGCACCCAAACAGAAGCCCTCCCACACACACCATGCACATGGATGACACACACATGCATGTGCACTCACCGGACAATGCCTCGTAATCTGCCAGTTCTCCCACGCCTTGGATCTGTTCCTCCGTGACGTAGGTCCCGGCAACCTGCTCATGTGGAGTGAGTTCTATGTCGTCTGCTGGAGACCCGCCTCCAGTCACTAGAGTTGCGGCATGACTTGAGGCCAGCTTATTCTTTGCCCTGCGCTTCAGGTCATTCCAGCGCTTGTAGCATTCATTAGCGGTGCGCCTCACCATTCCAAGGGCACTTATGATGTCCGCAATGGTCTGCCAGTGTGCCTGAAGTTGTGCAGGTGTGGTCTTGGATCCTGCAACAATCACCATTTCACGGTCATGTGCGGACACATACTCTACAAGTGCATTCAGTTCAGCCTCATTGAAGCTGGGCTTCCTTGACGGGCCGGACTGTGTAGCCGTGTCTGGGGCATCAGCCTCTACTGGACGAGCACTCTTCCTCTTCCGCTTGAAAGGTGGTGGGGATCCTGAGTGTCCTACGCCGCTCTGGACACTAGGGGCAGGAGCGTGGGATTGCACACTCAGCATGGGAGTTGGTGCAGGCATTAGCTCAAGTGTGATGGTGTCAGGGGGAATGTCAGCATGATGGACTTGGACCGACACTGTCCTGGCTGGGTGTGTGAGAGGTGGGGTGGATGGAGCCGCAGCTGCCCCTGCAGCCTCCCCAGCCTGCCTACGCGGGGCAGCAGATGACCTAGATGCCCCTGACCCACGTGGCCTGATGACACCAACGTTCACCGGCGCACGTGGCCTAGACCTGCTGACCTGGAAGTCAGCCATGGAGTCACCCTGTGCCAGGTCTGGTTCCACAGTGGGCTAGTCCAACAAGGGCTGAGCATGGATGGTGTCAGCCACGTTAACCTCAACCGGGGGGGGCATGGGTGTCCCTGACTGCTCCTCCACACATGGGGGGCTAGGGGCACCCTGCAAGCCACGGCCACATCCCCTACTGGATCCACCACGGCCACCACTTGGGGCTCGGCCACCTTTGCCACACTTACGGCTTGGTCGCCTCCCAGCAATGGCACTGATGTTATTGTGCTTATGGGAGTCAATGTGAACTATTGGCCTGGGCAATTGGGGTTCAAAGGGGTTGGGTACCAGATGGTAATCGTACCCTAGTGCTCTAGCAAGGCTGCATGTCACCCCTGGGGAAAGATGACGGGTCACGCAACGCACAGGCACCCCAAAAAAGCGAAGTAAGGTGCACGCAACCCCTCCTAGACCACGTGCGTGGAAAAATAAACCTGCACTACACTGTGGCACCCAGAAACACAAGAATGAACGTATGCGTGTCACACGCAGCCTAGAATGACCTCTGAAGGGGTACGCGACACACGGGGTAAGCACAGATGTTAAATACGTGCGCGACACATCGTCTGCCAGGAACAAAAGCGTGAAAAATATGCGCATGTGCGCTTTGGCAACACCCCCGCCAAAAGAAGAATTGTACGCTGTCTGAGGAGACAGGACAACAGTAGAAGGGAACGCTGTTTGAGGAAACAGGCCCAGGAAAAAGAGGAAAAGAGAAAAGGCTGTCAGAGGTAACAGGGAGTACGAACTGGAAACGCTGTGAAGTAAATCGCGTGTGAACTGACAAGAAGTACAGAATTCACCCACTCGCTCTCCACGAAAAGCATGTACAAGGAAATGGCGTTCTACACGTACCTTTTATACACACGTCACAGACGCGCATACGCGATGAGGCCATTTCCACCAATTACGCGCTTTGACACTCGGACATGTATCTCTTCATTTTTACACGCGCCATTCTCTACGGCCATGCGCGTGATGTCACAGCTGCGCATGGTGGCCTTTGGGCCAATGAAATCGCATATGCGAGCACACGTGGTAAAACTGCACGTCCGAGTGTCACCGCGTGTAATCTGAGGGAAGTGAGCGTACACGCGATTGGCCTGGGTACGTGTATTTCTGGGGTGCGCAGGAAGTTCCACACGCGATTGGTGGAAATCCATGTGTGCTCTGTCATCACGTGTAATGAGGGAAACACCCGCGCGTGTCACGTCACAGACGCGCTTACGCGCTAAGGGCCTTTGGTCCAATGAAATCGCATATGCGTGCTGACGTGCATACGCGCTAAGGGCCTTTCCTCGATTCACACGCAGACGTGCAGGATTTTCACGTGCCAAATCACTCCATATCAAGCTGGCCGCGCGTAAGCACACGGAAGACCACGCTCCTGCCCAGAAGGCCGAATTACTGCCCCCAGAGCCCCGAGCACGCTCCCACCTGCCATCTGCTGCTGCCTGTCTGCCTGCTGCCCACATGCCCTGCCATTTGCTGCCTGCACATCAGCCAGGGGTCCTGTTGCTGTGACCACCCCTGCTGGAACCGAAGACTCCCGACTGGGATTCCATCGCTCCACAGCCCAGCGCCAGGACCCAGTTGCCCACCCACTCCTGCCTCCGGGGTTGTCATGTCGGGCACTGCAACATCTGGCACCACTGACAACCCCCGGCCACAGAGGCAGAGGGGCACCAGCTTCAGTGCCAGGGAAGTTGGTGTCCTGGTGGAGCAAGTCTTGGGGCAGTATGATGCCCTCTACGGAAGAGTGCGCGCCGACAAGGAAGGACGGACTCGGATCTGGACAGACATCGTGACTGCCATCAACGCGGAGGGGGTGGCAGTCTGCTACTTCCAACATGTCAAGAAGCGCTGGGAGGACTTCAGGTCCAGGACCCTGAACAAGGCCCGGCGCCTCTTGAAGGCAGCGGATACTAAGGGGCGCCGGGGCCACTTGTCGGAAGATCAGATGAGGGTCCTGGAACGCATATCCCCAGCGCTCCACGTCCAGGTCCTTGAGAGGCAGACCCGTCTGGAGTCGAGCGGTAAGTGTACATGCATCATGATTGTAAGCTGTGCGTGTGGTGATGTGCCAGTAGTGTGCCGGTTGCACATCTGTTTGTATGGGGCCGAGTATGGGTGGGGGTGTACAGGGCTGTGAGGCTAACACACGCGAGGGCTGTCATGTGTGAGACATGGATGGTGCTTGTGTGGGTAGGCTTGCATGCCAAATGCAGTTGTGTGGGCACACATGTTTGGATGAATGTGTATGTAAGTGGGCATGTTCGTGATGTCACGCATGTATGTTGTTTTCAGCTGCATGTATCAGCACTGTGTACATGTGCATGTGTGTGTATTTGACAAGGGTGCAACAGTGATGCAACATGGATGCATGTGACAGCGGGATGTGGAAGCCTGATTGGCAGATGTGACATGGATGCCCATCGGAACACTGCGACAGTTGGCTGAGGTGTACACATGCATGCAAGTGTGGTGGTGTGCATGCATGTGTAGTGCACTCCCTGTGTTGCATGTGATGTCTGGCTCACCTTTGCCTGCTCATGCTGTTGTATGTGTATGGATGGTGCTGGCAGTTGGGATGTGGCTGTGGTATGGCTCATGTGTGCAAGTTGAAATGACATGTTTGTTGCCGATTGTGATGCCATGTCTGAGATTTGCCAATGCCACTCATGTGCAACTGTCATGTGTGTATGTGTCCATTGTACAGTGCCCTGATGCCTGTGTTTAATTTCTCCCTGTCTGCATCGTCAACTGATGAAGAGGGCGGAGAAGGTGCTGTGGAGCACAGCGGCGGGGATCGCACCGCCAGCCGGAGACGCAAGGTCCGGCTCCCCTCCCAGGTTGTCATCTCGTCGGGGAATGAGGAGTCCGGTGCCACGTCCCAGGCCGCAGCTGCCAGGGGGAGGTCCAAGAGGCGGAGGTCGGAGTTGGACTCCTCGGCAGCAGAAGGGGCAGCTGGGACCCCACAGGGCCCAACGGGGGAAGATGGCACGGAGTCAACCAGGTTGGTGGGGGGTTTGGTGGAGGAGGAGGCCGTGCAAGCAACAGAGACGGGGTCTGGAGGTGGGGATTCCACTGGTGCTAGTGGTGCAGTGCAGGACCAGGGACAGGAGGCAGCACAGGTCGCCGCAGAGGTGCCTGTGTGCAATCCTGTCCCTGATCCTGTCACTGCATCATCTTGCACCAGCAGGGATGCCTACGTCCAGACCCGTTTTCAGGCAGGGGATGAGCTCACGACAACTGGCCTTCCTCTACCTGCGGACGTGGCTATCCGTGTCCGGGTTGAGCCTGTCCTGACTGGTGTGGCGTTGCGTCAACGGGCCATGCGAGGTGATCTGCAGTCTTTTCATGAGGAGACTGCACGTCATCTCGAATGGCTCGTTGACCGCGTCGGCCTACTGGGACAGGTCACCCAGGCCGGATTTCTCCGTTTGATGGGGCTTGCTCAGACCCCCTCCTCAACTGAACCCCCTATGCACGAGTCGTCCTCCGTGCCATCTTCCCACCCATCAGTCACCTGGGTGCCCTGTGGAGCTGCCTCTGACGGTGCGGCCAGGCTGGTGGAGGAGGCATCCCTGCCACAGTCGGGAGTCGGACGTCCAGCAGGGGTGGCCACATCAACGACTGCACCCCAGCCAGCGGAGGATGTGCAGGCAGCAGGAGGCGGTGCACGGGCAGAGGCGCAGCAGCAGCAGCAGCAACGTGGTGGGAGCCATGATGGCTCGGGGCCTTCCACATCGGAGGGGCAGGCATCCGCCGGAAGGCAGGAGGACCCAGGACGGGAAGTGTCTTCCGTGTGGCAGCGGTTGGGCCATGCCATAGATGCGGAACGGCAGCGGGCGGAAGAGGCACGGCTCACGATGGTCAGGGCGGAGAACTCCATGCAGAGGGCCCTTAGGCGTGCCGAGTGCCTCGAGGCAATCCGCAGGGAGTTTGGGGGGGAACATGTGGACGGCCCTGCGGACGCTCGGGGCCATGGAGGAGGAGCGCCTCCGGGACATTGAGGAGGAGTTCGATGATGCCCTGGCCCGGAACATCCCGAAGTGAGCCGTCGGACTAGCCCGCTGCCCTTGTAAATAGTTATATAGTTAGTGTTAGGTTTCCTTTGGTTTGGCTTTTTTTGGACCTTTTGGACAATGGGCCACATTTTTGTATATAGTTATTTTTTTTAGGTAGTGTTATTAGATAGGTTTCATTTCTTGGGTTGGGATCATGGACCCTGGATAGTTATCTGTACATAGTTGACTTTTGGATTTTCATTTTTTATTATGATTTCGCCATGGAGCAATGGTTTTCGATTTTATTTTGTGACTCTGGACACCTTTCCTTTGCATTATGATTTGTGGTTTAGCATTTTTTCACGGACCTGCTGTTGTTTTTTTTGTTAAATTTCTATTATTGTTTGTTTATTTTTGATTCAATTTATGTTGCTTTTAATACATATTTTTTCTTCAAAGTTCAATGTGTAGTATCATCTCATTGGTTTCATGCATATCATGATATGGGTTTTGACAATCACTGACACCCATTGGGTGTATGTGAGGGACATGTGTTCATTTCAAAACTTGCAATTGGGACTCTGTCATGTTTTTGCAATTTCTAAGTGGGTGGATGCAATACTCGGGTGGGTGTTTGCCTTTTGGAGGCTGACCATAAGGGCCAGGGATCTACATTGTGGTGACATGTTGGCTGGGAGACATGAGTGGGGGCCTGGTGGAGGCTGCCCCTGCACTTCTGGGGGGTGGGGGGTCATAGGGGACATGAGTGGGGGCCTGGTGGAGGCTGCCCCTGGTGGCTGGTGGGTGGGGGTGATGGTAGACATGAGTGGGGGCCTGGTGGAGGCTGCCCCTGCACTGCTGGGGGGTGGGGGTCATAGGGGACATGAGTGGGGGCCTGGTGGAGGCTGCCCCTGCACTGCTGGGGGGTGGAGGTGATGGGAGACATGAGTGGGGGCCTGGTGGAGGCTGCCCCTGCACTGCTGGGGGGTGGGGGTGATGGGAGACATGAGTGGGGGCCTGGTGGAGGCTGCCCCTGGTGGCTGGGGGGTGGGGGTGGTGGTAGACATGGGTGGGGGCCTGGTGGAGGCTGCCCCTGGTGGCTGGGGGGTGGGGGTGGTGGTAGAGATGGGTGGGGGCCTGGTGGAGGCTGCCCCTGCACTGCTGGGGGGTGGAGTGACAGGGGACATGGGTGGGGGCCTGGTGGAGGCTGCCCCTGGTGGCTGGGGGTGGTGGTAGACATGGGTGGGGGCCTGGTGGAGGCTGCCCCTGCACTGCTGGGGGGTGGGGGTGATAGGGGACATGAGTGGGGGCCTGGTGGAGGCTGCCCCTGGTGGCTGGGGGGTGGGGGTGGTGGTAGACATGGGTGGGGGCCTGGTGGAGGCTGCCCCTGCACTGCTGGGGGGTGGGGGTGATAGGGGACATGAGTAGGGGCCTGGTGGAGGCTGCCCCTGCACTGCTGTGGTGTGGGGGTGATGGGAGACATGAGTGTGGGCCTGGTGGAGGCTGCCCCTGCACTGCTGGGGGGTGGGAGTGATGGGAGACATGGGTGTGGGCCTGGTGGAGGCTGCCCCTGCACTGCTGGGGGGTGGGAGTGATGGGAGACATGGGTGAGGGCCTGGTGGAGGCTGCCCCTGCACTGCTGGGGGGGTGGGGTTCATAGGGGACATGAGTGGGGGCCTGGTGGAGGCTGCCCCTGCACTGCTGGGGGGTGGGGTGATGGGAGACATGTGTGGGGGCCTGGTGGAGGCTGCCCCTGCACTGCTGGGGGGTGGGGGTGATGGGAGACATAAGTGGGGGCCTGGTGGAGGCTGCCCCTGCACTGCTGGGGGGTGGGGGTGATGGGAGACATGAGTGGGGGCCTGGTGGAGGCTGCCCCTGGTGGCTGCGGGGTGGGGGTGCAGGGAGACATGAGTTGGACATGAGTGGGGGCCTGGTGGAGGCTGCCCCTGCACTGCTGGGGGGTGGGGGTGATAGGGGACATGAGTGGGGGCCTGGTGGAGGCTGCCCCTGGTGTCAGGGGGGTGGGGGTGGTGGTAGGCATGGGTGGGGGCCTGGTGGAGGCTGCCCATGCACTGCTGGGGGGTGGGGTGGTGGTAGACATGAGTGGGGGCCAGGTGGAGGCTGCCCCTGCACCGCTGGGGGGTGGGGGTCATAGGGGACATGAGTGGGGGCCTGGTGGCGGCTGCCCCTGCACTGCTGGGGGGTGGGGGTGATGGGAGACATGAGTGGGGGCCTGGTGGAGGCTGCCCCTGGTGGCTGGGGGGTGGAGGTGCAGGGAGACATGAGTTGGACATGAGTGGGGGCCTGGTGGAGGCTGCCCCTGCACTGCTGGGGGGTGGGGGGTCATAGGGGACATGAGTGGGGGCCTGGTGGAGGCTGCCCCTGGTGGCTGGGGGGTGGGGGTGATGGGAGACATGAGTGTGGGCCTGGTGGAGGCTGCCCCTGCACTGCTGGGGGTGGGGGTCATAGGGGACATGAGTGGGGACCTGGTGGAGGCTGCCCCTGGTGGCTGGGGGGTGGTGGTAGACATGGGTGGGGGCCTGGTGGAGGCTGCCCCTGCACTGCTGGGGGTGGGGTGGTGGTAGACATGTGTCGGGGCCTGGTGGAGGCTGCCCCTGCACTGCTGGGGGGTGGGGGTCATGGGGGACATGAGTGGGGGCCTGGTGGAGGCTGCCCCTGCACTGCTGGGGGGTGGGGGTGATGGGAGACATGGGTGGGGTCCTGGTGGAGGCTGCCCCTGCACTGCTGGGGGGTGGGGGTGATGGGAGACATGAGTGGGGGCCTGGTGGAGGCTGCCCCTGGTGGCTGGGGGGAGGGGGTGGTTGTAGAGATGGGTGGGGGCCTGGTGGAGGCTGCCCCTGGTGGGTGGGGGGTGGGGTGGTGGTAGACATGGGTGGGGGCCTGGTGGAGGCTGCCCCTGCACTGCTGGGGGGTGGGGGTGATAGGGGACATGAGTGGGGGCCTGGTGGAGGCTGCCCCTGGTGGCTGGGGGGTGGGGGTGGTGGTAGACATGGGTGGGGGCCTGGTGGAGGCTGCCCCTGCACTGCTGGGGGGTGGGGTGGTGGTAGACATGAGTGGGGGCCTGGTGGAGGCTGCCCCTGCACTGCTGGGGGGTGGGGGTCATAGGGGACATGAGTGGGGGCCTGGTGGAGGCTGCCCCTGCACTGCTGGGGGCTGGGGGTGATGGGAGACATGAGTGGGGGCCTGGTGGAGGCTGCCCCTGGTGGCTGGGGGGTGGGGGTGGTGGTAGACATGGGTGGGGGCCTGGTGGAGGCTGCCCCTGGTGGCTGGGGGGTGGGGGTGGTGGTAGACATGGGTGGGGGCCTGGTGGAGGCTGCCCCTGCACTGCTGGGGGGTGGGGGTGACAGGGGACATGGGTGGGGGCCTGGTGGAGGCTGCCCCTGGTGGCTGGGGGTGGTGGTAGACATGGGTGGGGGCCTGGTGGAGGCTGCCCCTGCACTGCTGTGGGGTGGGGGTGATAGGGGACATGAGTGGGGGCCTGGTGGAGGCTGCCCCTGGTGGCTGGGGGGTGGGGCGGTGGTAGACATGGGTGGGGGCCTGGTGGAGGCTTCCCCTGCACTGCTGGGGGGTGGGGGTGATAGGGGACATGAGTAGGGGCCTGGTGGAGGCTGCCCCTGCACTGCTGGGGGGTGGGGGTGATGGGAGACATGAGTGGGGGCCTGGTGGAGGCTGCCCCTGCACTGCTGGGGGGTGGGGGTGATGGGAGACATGAGTGGGGGCCTGGTGGAGGCTGCCCCTGGTGGCTGGGGGGTGGGGGTGGTGGTAGACATGGGTGGGGGCCTGGTGGAGGCTGCCCCTGGTGGCTGGGGGGTGGGGGTGGTGGTAGACATGGGTGGGGGCCTGGTGGAGGCTGCCCCTGCACTGCTGGGGGGTGGGGGTGACAGGGGACATGGGTGGGGGCCTGGTGGAGGCTGCCCCTGGTGGCTGGGGGTGGTGGTAGACATGGGTGGGGGCCTGGTGGAGGCTGCCCCTGCACTGCTGGGGGGTGGGGGTGATAGGGGACATGAGTGGGGGCCTGGTGGAGGCTGCCCCTGGTGGCTGGGGGGTGGGGGTGGTGGTAGACATGGGTGGGGGCCTGGTGGAGGCTGCCCCTGCACTGCTGGGGGGTGGGGGTGATAGGGGACATGAGTAGGGGCCTGGTGGAGGCTGCCCCTGCACTTCTGGGGGGTGGGGGTGATGGGAGACATGAGTGGGGGCCTGGTGGAGGCTGCCCCTGCACTGATGGGGGGTGGGGGTGATGGGAGACATGGGTGAGGGCCTGGTGGAGGCTGCCCCTGCACTGCTGGGGGGTGGGGGTGATGGGAGACATGAGTGGGGGCCTGGTGGAGGCTGCCCCTGGTGGCTGGGGGGTGGGGGTGGTGGTAGACATGGGTGGGGGCCTGGTGGAGGCTGCCCCTGCACTGCTGGGGGGTGGGGGTGATAGGGGACATGAGTGGGGGCCTGGTGGAGGCTGCCCCGGTGGCTGGGGGGTGGGGGTGGTGGTAGACATGGGTGGGGGCCTGGTGGAGGCTGCCCCTGCACTGCTGGGGGGTGGGGGTGATGGGAGACATGAGTGGGGACCTGGTGGAGGCTGCCCCTGGTGGCTGGGGGGTGGGGGTGGTGGTAGACATGGGTGGGGGCCTGGTGGAGGTTGCCCCTGGTGGCTGGGGGGTGGGGGTGGTGGTAGACATGGGTGGGGGCCTGGTGGAGGCTGCCCCTGCACTGCTGGGGGGTGGGGGTGACAGGGGACATGGGTGGGGGCCTGGTGGAGGCTGCCCCTGGTGGCTGGGGGTGGTGGTAGACATGGGTGGGGGCCTGGTGGAGGCTGCCCCTGCACTGCTGGGGGGTGGGGGTGATAGGGGACATGAGTGGGGGCCTGGTGGAGGCTGCCCCTGGTGGCTGGGGGGTGGGGGTGGTGGTAGACATGGGTGGGGGCCTGGTGGAGGCTGCCCCTGCACTGCCGGGGGGTGGGGGTGATAGGGGACATGAGTAGGGGCCTGTTGGAGGCTGCCCCTGCACTGCTGGGGGGTGGGGGTGATGGGAGACATGAGTGGGGGCCTGGTGGAGGCTGCCCCTGCACTGCTGGGGGGTGGGGGTGATGGGAGACATGGGTGAGGGCCTGGTGGAGGCTGCCCCTGCACTGCTGGGGGTGGGGGTGATGGGAGACATGAGTGGGGGCCTGGTGGAGGCTGCCCCTGGTGGCTGGGGGGTGGGGGTGGTGGTAGACATGGGTGGGGGCCTGGTGGAGGCTGCCCCTGCACTGCTGGGGGGTGGGGGTGATAGGGGACATGAGTGGGGGCCTGGTGGAGGCTGCCCCGGTGGCCGGGGGGTGGGGGTGGTGGTAGACATGGGTGGGGGCCTGGTGGAGGCTGCCCCTGCACTGCTGGGGGGTGGGGGTGGTGGTAGACATGAGTGGGGGCCTGGTGGAGGCTGCACCTGCACTGCTGGGGGGTGGGGGTCATAGGGGACATGAGTGGGGGCCTGGTGGAGGCTGCCCCGGCACTGCTGGGGGGTGGGGTGATGGGAGACATGTGTGGGGGCCTGGTGGAGGCTGCCCCTGCACTGCTGGGGGTGGGGGTGATGGGAGACATGAGTGGGGGCCTGGTGGAGGCTGCCCCTGCACTGCTGGGGGGTGGGGGTGATGGGAGACATGAGTGGGGGCCTGGTGGAGGCTGCCCCTGGTGGCTGCGGGGTGGGGGTGCAGGGAGACATGAGTTGGACATGAGTGGGGGCCTGGTGGAGGCTGCCCCTGCACTGCTGGGGGGTGGGGGTGATAGGGGACATGAGTGGGGGCCTGGTGGAGGCTGCCCCTGGTGTCTGGGGGTGGGGGGTGGTGGTAGACATGGGTGGGGGCCTTGTGGAGGCTGCCCCTGCACTGCTGGGGGGTGGGGGTGGTGGTAGACATGAGTGGGGGCCTGGTGGAGGCTGCCCTTGCACCGCTGGGGGGTGGGGGTCATAGGGGACATGAGTGGGGGCCTGGTGGAGGCTGCCCCTGCACTGCTGGGGGGTGGGGGTGATGGGAGACATGAGTGGGGGCCTGGTGGAAGCTGCCCCTGGTGGCTGGGGGGTGGAGGTGCAGGGAGACATGAGTTGGACATGAGTGGGGGCCTGGTGGAGGCTGCCCCTGCACTGCTGGGGGTGGGGGGTCATAGGGGACATGAGTGGGGGCCTGGTGGAGGCTGCCCCTGGTGGCTGGGGGGTGGGGGTGATGGGAGACATGAGTGGGGGCCTGGTGGAGGCTGCCCCTGCACTGCTGGGGGTGGGGGTCATAGGGGACATGAGTGGGGACCTGGTGGAGGCTGCCCCTGGTGCCTGGGGGGTGGGGGTGGTGGTAGACATGGGTGGGGGCCTGGTGGAGGCTGCCCCTGCACTGCTGGGGGGTGGGGGTGGTGGTAGACATGTGTGGGGGCCTGGTGGAGGCTGCCCCTGCACTGCTGGGGAGTGGGGGTCATGGGGGACATGAGTGGGGGCCTGGTGGAGGCTGCCCCTGCACTGCTGGGGGGTGGGGGTGATGGGAGACATGGGTGGGGTCCTGGTGGAGGCTGCCCCTGCACTGCTGGGGGGTGGGGGTGATGGGAGACATGAGTGGGGGCCTGGTGGAGGCTGCCCCTGGTGGCTGGGGGGTGGGGGTGGTGGTAGACATGGGTGGGGGCCTGGTGGAGGCTGCCCCTGGTGGCTGGGGGTGGGGTGGTGGTAGACATGGGTGGGGGCCTGGTGGAGGCTGCCCCTGCACTGCTGGGGGGTGGGGGTGATAGGGGACATGAGTGGGGGCCTGGTGGAGGCTGCCCCTGGTGGCTGGGGGGTGGGGGTGGTGGTAGACATGGGTGGGGGCCTGGTGGAGGCTGCCCCTGCACTGCTGGGGGGTGGGGGTGGTGGTAGACATGAGTGGGGGCCTGGTGGAGGCTGCCCCTGCACTGCTGGGGGGTGGGGGTCATAGGGGACATGAGTGGGGGCCTGGTGGAGGCTGCCCCTGGTGGCTGGGGGGTGGAGGTGCAGGGAGACATGGGTAGGGGTCTGGTGGAGGCTGCCCCTGGTGGCTGGGGGTGGGGTGGTGGTAGACATGGGTTGGGGCCTGGTGGAGGCTGCCCCTGCACTGCTGGGGGTGGGGGTGATAGGGGACATGAGTGGGGGCCTGGTGGAGGCTGCCCCTGGTGGCTGGGGGGTGGTGGTAGACATGGGTGGGGGCCTGGTGGAGGCTGCCCCTGCACTGCTGGGGGGTGGGGGTGGTGGTAGACATGAGTGGGGGCCTGGTGGAGGCTGCCCCTGCACTGCTGGGGGGTGGGGGTCATAGGGGACATGAGTGGGGGCCTGGTGGAGGCTGCCACTGCACTGCTGAGGGGTGGGGGTGATGAGAGACATGAGTGGGGGCCTGGTGGAGGCTGCCCCTGGTGGCTGGGGGGTGGAGGTGCAGGGAGACATGAGTTGGACATGAGTGGGGGCCTGGTGGAGGCTGCCCCTGCACTGCTGGGGGGTGGGGGGTCATAGGGGACATGAGTGGGGGCCTGGTGGAGGCTGCCCCTGGTGGCTTGGGGGTGGGGGTGATAGGGGACATGAGTGGGGGCCTGGTGGAGGCTGCCCCTGCCCCTGAGGTTGCTCCTGAGCCACATGGGCTACTAAAACAGCAGCCACTGCGGAGGGAGGTCCTTACTAAAGTAGCAAGTCAAGAGGCACAAAGGACACAAATTAATGCTTGGCTATCCTGGGGCAGCAATTCTCAGTTGTGCCTTGTGCTCCCTGGCTCGCTGAGGGCAATTTTGCCTATGCCCCAAATATGGGGGTGTAGGGGGTAGCGTCCATTCCCTTATGGGAGAGTGAATCAGAATGGTGGACCTAGAGTTGGGACGTCCACTCTACATGAGCTCAGGATGCCCAGTTTTGCCGAAGCTCTCTGTCCTGCTGCACAATGCCCCCCCCCCCCCCTCCACACACGCTGTGCATTCAGCAGGGGACGGCCCACATGTGCAGATAGGCACAGCAGAGGGTTGGCTTTTTAGAGATTGTCATGTTAGGGGCCCAGTGGAGTTCCATCATGAGGGAGGCAGTCCAGACCGTACTAAATGGCCATCAAAGAAGATTCTCCAGGGGAGGGGGCCCTATGTAACTTAGTGGTAGCAATGGGCTCTAATGACAGCTTTGTTCTTCCCCTGATCATTCTCAGGATAGTGCAGGTCTCGGATAGATGTTGTATGTATGGCCCTATTTTAACATAATTATGTAGTGTACAATTTAGCCCCCGTAATTAAATCAGTGGCCCGTTCCCAATCGGGATCACCATACTTCATCAGACTACATGGTTGGGCTGATTCTAATTAATCAGCCTGGGGGCTATGATCTGAATGTGGGCATTTTCTATGTGTCTCAGAGTGGAAACAACTGACCTTTTAGTACTTGCTCCTCCCTACCACTACTGCACGTTCTTTCATACTCCTCCTTTGCCTCTCTGACAGGCAAAGCACATCGACGACATAACCAATGGCAGTACACGCTATACAAATGCAAGATAACGTAACTGGTGCTCCTGAAGAGCTTGTGTTTAACTGCATCTTTCTTGACTTCTCTCCTTTATTGTCCTGAGTGATGCTCTTCTTCATGGGAAGACCCGAGATGTCACCACCCTCAAGGGTTAACCTCACAAGGCCATTAACTAAGATATAGGGCAATTATTGCACCACATCCAGTACCTGATAAAACTGACCCTGGATACAAACAACACTCATCACAAGCTGTGATGGACCCTGGGGAATTGTTTCGAGTTCTACCTACCTCCAAGGAGGATAGCACAGAGTTCATCCAAGAGCTGTAATCTTGCATCACTTAAAACATTTCCCCTTCTACATTCCCCCCATCCCTATGTCTGTGAAACATCACACGCCTACACATCCTCTTATCTTCTCCCTAGCCCTTTTCCTCTACAGCCTGTATGGATGCCCCATACAGTGGCACAATATGTCAACCTACAGACAAAGCTGGTGCCCTAGGACTACTACAGTGGTGATTTAGTGCAGTATAAAAGCCTTATAACATATTATACCTAACATATAAGTAGGGATTTCTGATTTTCCTGTCTTTCTTGCTGTATGGCAAGTGTGTAAATTGTCTCTCCTCAAAACGATTGGGGTTGAATTAGAAAAGCCGGTTAAAGACTTTGAGGTTACATGTAGATAATCAGGTTTAATTGGGTCACACAGACAACTGCAGAAAGCTAAGAGTGAATTGGCTCCGCTCCTAACTGAATGCACAGCACAATCCCTTATTCAGATTAAATAATACTATGACAAAAAGGGCAATCATGGCTACCAGGTTGTTGTCTTGAAAATTCCAGAATCGTAACTAGTTTCATAAACCTAGAGATGATGCTGGGCCAGTGAAATCTGCTATCCAGAGGAAGTGTAACAAATGTACGGAACATTTCTTTAAATTGCACGCCAAAAAGCAACTAGACCCCATAGTTCAGACCCAATATCTAGATAAACCCTGATCTTCGGATTCTAGGGGCAGATGTGCTTGAAAGGAATATTTCACTGAAGGAGGTTTCTGGAGCCAATGGTTCTGGACTAAGATGTTTTCATCTTTGTTTTAGTTGTGCACAATATTCCAATAGTTTCTCCAAGTTGTTTAAGTAGGATTAAAAAAATCGAGGGTTCACCCATCCAACAAATTTCATAAACCGATATGTATTTGCTGGCATGGCTATGAAGCCAGCGTTCATAAGAAAACTTTATAATTTGTGTGACCTTTATGACTGTGGGCCTCATCACGACTTTGGCGGTAACCCTTAAATCCGGCGGTCGCTCTTTTACCACCGGATTTAAGGGTCCGCCAAATCAGGACTTCGGCGTATTTTGCCCCAGCTCTTGGCTGGGGGGGAAATCCGCTGAAAATTTGTGCTATTACCTCCAGCGGGAAATCCGCCGGCGGTAAGAGCGCAAATTTTCCCCATTGAGCCCAATGGGGAATGGGGCATTCCCGAATGGGCTCAATGGGGAATGGGGAATTCCAATATGACTGTGATCTAAAGGACACAGTTACGTTTTCTACCTATTACAACATACAACTGCTATGAAAGAGAGACAATCTATACAAAACATTGGGTTAAATGTTGTATAATTCATCCATAGTCAAAAGGATATAATAATATAAAAATGTTTATTGTTACAAAATCAAATAAAATGGATCAATGCAGGCCATCACACTATGGGCCTCATCACGAGTTGGGCTGTATCCCGGCTGTAATACAGCCCGACTGTAATAGCGCTAGCACCGACCGGTCTGGTGGTATTACCGCCGGATCACGGGTTGGGTGTTAACAGTAAATCTCCATTCCCAATTGGGTCCACTGGATTCAATAGGGCATTTTCAGCGCTAATTATGCAGGCTGATACAGCCGGCGGTAATACAGCCGAAAACAGGGGATTTTCACCTCCAGAGAAAGGCTGGAGATAAAACAGCCCATTTAGCGCCCAACTCGTGATAGGGCCAGCCCTTAAATGCGGCTATAATACCGTTAGCACCGCATTTAAGGGCTACAGCCCAACTCGTGCATCCGGCGTCCCCATTCCCATTGAGCCCCGAGCGGGGAGCATTTTTTACTGGTGCCCGGGAAGGGGCAAATACCGGGTCTGGCGGGGCCGTGATGACCCGGTAATTGCCCATTCCCAGGCACCGGTAAAGTTCGCAAGTTCAGCGGCAGACTGCTGGTGTTACCGGCAAGGCTACCGCTGAACTTGTAATGAGGCCCAGTGTGTTAAGATACTCCTTTTTGCACATCACATTTTCTTCGAGAAAGACATCTTGTCCATAGCATTCAACATTTAAAAACATCTGAGGAACCTTTTACACAAGGACGAGGGAGGTTTGTTTTTCCCCATTGACTTGCATTGGAGGAAAGTCTAATTTCGGCGAGAGAAAGTTAAAAATGTTGTAAAATAACATTTTGGGCTATACAATCAGGAGTCGTCAACAGAAATAGGGAGGTTTGCTTTGTTTGTTTGTTTATTTATTTATTGTGCGCGCCAGACCCTGGGGTAGCAGGGCGCATGTGACAAGAGGGCTTACAGCTTAGTTACAGACGTTACAAGTTTGCAGAAGTTACAAGTTTACAGAACATGGTAGAACAGTTTTCTTGGCTCCACAGGATGAGGGTTAGGCAATAGAGTACAAGTACAAGCGGTATGCTGACAAGTCAGCAGGCTGACGTAACAAGATAGCAAATCTATATCAGGTACAATACATGCGGTAGGTGCGTGGGGAGAATGAGGGTTACATAGCATTCTCAGTGAGCCATTTTATTGTGTTCTTTCTGAATTTGTTGAACGTTAGGTCAGATCTAAGTGCGTGAGGTAGGGAGTTCCACAATTGAGCTGCCCTAACTGGGAAGCTGGACCCTCCAATAGTGGACAGTTTAAATCTGGGCACTAGAAGGCAGTTGGGGCTGGTTATTCTTGTTGGTCTAGTAGAATTTTTTCTAGTAAATCGTTCTGTTAAGTAGCTAAGGGCTTTGTTGTTTAAGCATTTGTGGATGAGGGAGGCAGATTTGAGGTTGATTTTTTCTTGGGTAGAGAGCCATTTATGTTTCTGTCTTATTTCCGAGATATGTACTCTTCAAGGAATACTTGGGGCCGCTCTAAGTGCATTATTTTGGAGCACTTTCAATTCTGTAGATGGTTTGTTTAGATGCCCCTACGTAGAGGGAATTACAATAATCTAATTTTGAGAGGATAAGGGCTCTAGATAAGATTAGGCAACTGTCATCTGATAGGAATTGTTTCCCGGCTCGAAGTAATTTACATGTATAGTCCGTGGATGAGGCCAATGAGTTTACCTGTTTGGTAAAGGATAAGGTCGAATTGAGATAGAAACCTAGTGTTTTTACTTCTCTGGCAACCTTGATGGTGTTCCCATCGATGATGAATGCTGAATAGTTAGGGTTGAGTTTAGCGATGCGAGCTCTGGTACCCAGGATGATGAGCTCTGTTTTATCATCGTTCAGGCATAGGCCATGGTTGGCCATCCATGCCTGAACGATGCTATAGACTCTGTTCACCAAAGCCAGATCTTCCACATAATCCCCGGTAAGTGATAGGAGAATCCGGGTATCGTCTGCGTAATTGGTATAGGTGATACCCAGATTGTCAAGATCATTAAAGAGAGGCTTGGTGAAGATATTGTAGAGTGTTGGCGAGACACAAGATCCCTGGGGCACTCCACAAGTGATAAGTATTGAGTCTGCTGCCGCTGAGGGTGAGAACACCCTCATAGTCCTGTCACTAAGAAATTACTGTATCCAGACTATAGCCTCCCCTGAAAAGTGGGCCGCAGAGTCCAGGTGATTACACAGGACTCTATGGTCCACCAGGTCAAAGGCAGCTGAGAGGTCTAGTAGGAGGAGGAGTGCTAATTTACCTTTGGTTGGTATGACTTGTCTCTGCCATCAGGGCCGGCCTTAAGGCCAGCAGTGCCCTGGGCGAACTGGCCGAACTGGTGAACTGGTGCCCCCCCTTCGGCCACCGTGCCCCCCTGGCTAACAGGGGGCGAGGTGGAAGGGGGCGGGGCCAGGATGGGCAACATTTTTTTTTTTGTTAACCTCCTCGCTCGAGCGAGGAGGTTAAATAGGTGCCGTTAGCACCCCATTGTCATTGAATAAGCCCGCCATTGCGGGTTCATTCAATGACAATGTGGCGCCTGCCACACCTTCTGCCACCACGCCAGCCCGGGGGAGCGCTTGAAAGACTCCCAGGAGCTGGTGTGGTGGGGGGCTAATGGCGCCTTTTCTTGTGAAAATTGCCCACAGCGGGGTGGGGGACGCATTTAAATGCTCCCACCGCCGCGGGCACCTTTTACAGTAAAAGACCGCCTGCTGCGCCTTGTCCCACAACGCCAGCTCGGGGGAGCTCTTGAAAGACTCCCCCGAGCTGGCGTGGCAGGGGCAAAAGGCGCCCTGGGGGGCGTGGCGCCCCGGGCAGTTGCCCGGCTTGCCCCCCCCTAAGGCCTGCTCTGTCTGCCATAGCATTTATTCCTGGGTTCCAACGTACGCACCTGCTTCAATAATTTCAGCCTCTCAATGACTTCTTCTGTGTTAACAGGCCCACCCTTTGCGCTGGCTCCACCTACTCTAGTCTGTTCATGTTGAGGTCACAGTGTTGGAATTGGTCCCACATTTCACAGATTTGGAATCTGGCAAAACATTTGTCCACTGATCGCGAATCTGGCAAAACAATGAAGCAGCCCATACTCTTCCTGAGCCACTTTGGTACACCACACTCGCCGTGATCAGCTGTTCTCAGAGGTCAAACGGTCTGAGCTCAAAAGAGCTCTGCTTTGGCATGTCTTTTTTGGGCTTGTTTTGAACTTGAGCACAACATTTGCAGTAAAGGTTAGATGGCTGCAGACACTGCAGCAGCGAATAGCTATGCAAATGGCGGGCGAACTAAAATGCGAGGGATGCATAAAGATGCATGCTATGTGGCAGGAAAACTGAAATCAGTTGCTTTTTCTCTGTGTTTCCTTCTAGAGTCGGAGGCATTTATTTTAGGTTTACAGTAATCTGCATGCTGGTAATTGTAGGCTCTCATTCAGGATGTGGAAAATAAAGGAAGAATCACACTCGTAATGCTCAAATGTATTGTTAGGTTGGTTTATGATGTCATTTGTTGTTATGATATTTGTGCACATTGAGGATGCACTCCTATGGCCAATCGCCTGCCTAGTCGCCGTCTTCCCGAGCTAAGCATTCGCTCTTCCTCTTGAAGTCTTTTGGTGAATTTGTCAATGGCATTTTATGCTGTCAGCGCTGACTGAACAGAGTGGGCAAAGGGCAAGTGAAGAGAGCCCTTCCCATATTCTCCCACAGTGACAGAGCAATTTTGGCGGTCGCTGACCTCAACCGCAGCCGTGTAAACACGCCGTTTTCCATCCCGCCAGGGGCACGTGCTTCGCAATGTTTTTAAAATGCGATCCCCAACGGTCTCGCGGAGAAGAGATAATTACAGGCCTGACAAGTGAGGTTGGTGCACATGGAAATTATGACAGGGCAGGGCACTGTTCGGTGACCTCGCCACAGAACAGAATTCTCTTGGAAGACCGGATGATTCCTATTATGCATTAATTCACATTTACTTATGTACTTTAATAAAGAAAAACATAAACTTAAAAAAAACATTCTATGAAAGGTTTCAAAACGAAAATGAGTGCTTGAAATGAACCCGTGTTTTTTTTATATGGCCAGCACCTCCAGCAATCGCCATAAACTTTATGATTTAAATATAGCAGCTTCAAGTAGTTCCTCGTGCTCTTCTTAACTTCTCACCACAGCAAGATAAGTATTGCTATCACGTTGTATACAATATACTTTGGTTATATGTGGCTTCGTTTGTAACGTCATAGGCATTTAGCTGAACATTTTTCATTACCTAAATTATATACTCTGCTTATGATCGCATAGTTTTTTTTTTCTCCCAATACGTTTTCCTGTCAGTTAGGCCACTCTAGTTCTGCTGCATGAATGAACGGCCGAGCATGGGCCGTGTTCATTTTCTCTGTGCAGAGCTGTGCAAACGGGCTTGTATTCTTTGAGCATGGAGCCATATACACAAGAACCTTCATGCGCCTCCTATTCTGCCTCCTCTGCTTGTAAAATCCCCCCCCCCCTATTGGGCCCCCGTCTGCTTCACCTCTGTCCCACAGCCCTTTCTCCCTACTTCCTGAAATGATCTTCCTCCCCCAGGCCCCTCTCCAGCCCTGGACTGTCTTCTTAATCTGGGGTTCACGAGCCAAAATCACCCAGAACCACCGCCCTGTGACATCCCCCCTCTGGCCTCGACCCCTCTATCCCGGTTGCCACCTCCGTGACAGTCCCCAGCATACTACCTCTCTGACAGTTCCCAGTTTACTACCTCTCCGACAGTCCCCAGTTTACTACCTCTCCGACAGTCCCCAGCTTACTACCTCTCTGACAGTCCCCAGTTTACTACCACTCTGACAGTCCCCAGCTTAGTACTACCTCTCTGACAGTTCCCAGCTTACTACCTCTCTGACAGTCCCCAGCTTACTACCTCTTTGACAATCCCTACGATCCGTCTGCTCTGCCTCTGTGCCTTTACAATGCTGGTGTAGGCGCAATCAGGCCCCTTTCCTGCTTTGCATTGGTTGCCCTCCTGCACAGGTTTTTTCATGATGGGCACTGGAGACTGTGGCGCTGCCCGATGACTGGGCGCGCACGCGGCGGCGTGATGTTGCACGCCGTCGCGTGCAACATAAATAAACGGGGCGTTCCCGGCCATGTCAGAGCGACCGGGAAGCCCGAACCGAGAGGACGTCTCTGACTGAGTCCTTCAGGGTCTGGGGGCTTACAGAAGACGCTGGGGGTCCCAACCAACCCCCAACAATGGCGACGAGTGGGGGAAACAATGCCTGGGCCCGGCGGTGACTTGACCGGCAATTATTTTACTGTTGCAGCGAGATCGCCTTGAGACTTCGCTCCGGCCCGCAGGCCGTGCGTTACCCACGTGGCTGGACGGCCATTTTGTGAATCAGGCCGTGAAACTTCTCCGAGCTCCGGTTTGAGCTGAGAAGTGCATCCAGGCCTCATTTTTGGCAATCCTGTCAGGTCAGCAGGCAGTAATACCTGCATGCAACTATGCCCAGTTGGTGATTTTGCATTTTCCTGGGTCTCCTACGTCGAGTGCAAGCAAGAAGAAGGGCTACAATGGCTGGGCCAGCATAGCCCATATTTCTTTCTTGTCCTAATTTTTGGAGCAGCTGGAAGCTGAGGCTTCTCTTCATCTCCTTCATCATCAGACTGGTGGCCCCACTGATCTTCATCCTCTTCATCATCACAGAGGTGTGGTGCAGCAGCTGTTTCTCCAATGGTGCAGACTGGCAGTATTTAGACTGGGTGGTTGAGTTGCGGCCCCTGTCTTCCACGCTGGGGGTGCCTGTGCGCTCGAACTGATGAGTGATACTGAGAACCAGGACGGAGCGGTGGTGCAGCAACCTCCACGTGCGCCAGCAGCACCTCAAGGTTTTCTGCCTCCAGTGTAGCCGCCACAGCAGCCTCCAGGTGGTCAGGCAGGCCTTCAGGGTCCTCTAATTCCGGCACACCCTGTGGCAGCTCCTGTTGTTCAGCAGATTCCCCCCGTTATGGCTCAGGTACGTGCACAGGCGGCCCTGCAGCCCATCCCGGAGTTTGATGTGTCGGGTCCACCTTCCAGTTTGGGGCCCAGATGGAGGAGGTGGGTGGACCGCCTGGACATGTACTTTCGGGCTGCCCAGGTGGTAGATGATGACACCCCGCTAGCAACTATGCTGTACTCAGCAGGTCCATCTGTCCAAGAGACTTTTGAATCGCTTCCGCCAGGGGATGGATCCTATGATCAGGCGAAAGCCGCTCTGCAGGCCTACTTTCTGCCTCTCGCCAATGCGGATTATGAACGCTTTGTCATGCTCTCCGCCAAACAGAAAGACGATGAGACTCTGGACACTTTTTATGGGCGCCTTAGGCATCTCTCGCTGGCCTGTGCGTGGGGTGATGCTGAGGACATGATCAGGACGATGCTGATCCAGGCTTGTTCATCAGGCAAATTAAGGCGCCAGGTGTTAAGGGAGACTGGAATTACGCTTCAGCGCATCCTTCAACTGGGGAGGTGCCATGAGGTGTCGGAGGCGAGGGCAGCTAGAATGGAGGCCGGGTCGCGCCCCATCAAGACCGACGAGGTATGTGCGATGTGGCGAGGTGGCAGGGGCACCGGAAGACCTGGCAGCAGTCCCTGGGATCGAGCCGGGAGGGCAGGAGAAATTTGGCAGATATGACCTGCCCCACCCTGCTGAATGCCCTGCGGTTGGAAAGACCTGTGGACGGTGTGGGCTACCAGATCACTTCTCGACGGTATGCAAAGCAGCAATGCCGGTATTGGTACCGAGGGGCCCAGGGCGGTCCAGTCTCAATCCCCAGGGTCGACCATGCAACGTCGCTCAGGTGGATCAGACTGAGGAGGATGCCCAGGTGGAGGAATCGGAAGAAGAGGAGGAAGATAACATCTTCTTTGTCTCGAGTGTGGGGATCCTGAGAAGTAAGAACAGGAGACAGCCAAGGTGCGTGGTTGAACCGGTCTCCAGTCCCAATCCTCGTGGACACTGGGGCGTCGGTGAATGTAATGGCCCATGGACATTATGATGCCATGGACCAGCCCCCCAAGCTGGCTGCTCCCAAGGCCCGCATCTTTGCCTTCGGTGGTGTTGACCCCATCCCTCTGGACGGTGTGTTCGTGGCTAAAGTAGAACATGAGGGCTCCCAAATCACAGCACGATTCTACGTAACACCGGTGAGCACCAATACGTTGTTAAGTTGTGATGCAGCAGAGGCCCTCGGCATCGTCAGCTTCGCATACTCTGTCTATCTAGAGGACATTAATGACTTGCTCGAGAAGTATGCCGCACTGTTCAAGGGGATCGGACAGATGGCCGGTGACCCAGTGAGGTTACACATTGATGAGTCGGTACAGCCCATCGCCCTGAAACATCGAAGGGTACCGTTCCAGCTCCGTGAACTGGTCGACAAGGAGCTGGACAATCTGGTCAATCTTGACATTATAGAAAAGGTTGAGGGCCCGACGCCCTGGGTGTCCCCGATAGTGGTGGCACGGAAGCCCAAACAACCCGATGCTGTTAGAATCTGCGTCGACATGAGGCTCCCGAACAAGGCCATTAAGCGAGAGAGGCACCTCACCCCGACGATCGATGACATCATTGCGGAGGTACAGGGCGCTCGCTCTTTTCGAAACTGGACCTCCGAGCGGGTTATCACCAGGTTGTCCTCCATCCCGAGTCGAGGTACATTACCACCTTCACGACACACCGAGGGCTATACCGCTACAAGAGACTGAGTTTTGGTATGTCCTCGGCGGCAGAGGTGTTCCAGAACATTATTCGGGGCGCCCTGGCTGATCAGCCAGGGCATTTTGAACATAAGCGACGACATCCTGGTGTTTGCAAGAACGGAGGTAGACCATCTGAGGCGGTTGGCGAAGACGTTCGGAAGACTACAATCCTTGGGACTCACCCTCCACAAAGAGAAGTGTGAATTTCTCCGACCATCAATAGAATTCTTTGGTTTTGTATTCAAAGAGGGGGGGTGTCTCCTGATCCCCGGAAGGTGCAGGACATAAAGAAGGCGCAGCCGCCGGAGTCCGTGTCTGAGGTGCGAAGTTTCTTAGGCATGGTTACGTACTGTGGACGATTCATTAAGAATCTGGCCTCCGCATCGGAACCGCTCAGGGCACTGACCAGGAAGGATGTCATCTGGAACTGGGGCCTGCTACAACAGGCGGCTTTTGATGACATTAAGGGTGCCCTGGCAGCTGAAGACAGCATGTCGTTTTTCGATCCGGCGTTACTATCAGAAATCATCGTCGACGCTAGCCCATTCGGCCTGGGCGCTGTGCTAACACAGATTGACAATGGTGGGGGCGTCCGCCCAGTGGCATATGCCAGCAAGGCCCTGTCCAATGCGGAGCAGCGATACCTAAAGATCGAGCGCGAAGCACTGGCAGTACTGTGGGGATGCCGGCACTTCTGGCTTTACGTCCTTGGACGCCCGGTGATGGTGGTGACAGACCACAAGCCGCTGCTTCCCATCCTAGCAGGGTCATCGTCCAAGCCACCGACACGCATTGAGAGGTGGATGCTCGCCCTTCTGGAGTATGGAGTCACCTTGGTATACCGGCCAGGGGCGAACAACGCTGCAGACTATCTCTCCAGACACCCTGGGACGTCCGCAGGTGAAGTCCAGGACGCCTGTGCAGAAGAAGCAGAAGAGCACGTCCGGGTGTTGGTGGAGGCAGCCAGCCGAATGCCATGCCTCTCCAGGAGCTGGAGGCAGCTGTAGCGCAAGATGAGTGCTTCCAAATCCTAAGACACTCGATGCAACACAGCTCCTGGAAGTCGGTGCTGGAGGCTCTGGCGGGGCGCACCCATGAGGCCAGGACCGGACTTGAGCAGCTATGGAAAGTCCGGGAGGAGTTATCGTTCTCAACATCTGGCCTTCTGCTCCACGGAGATCGGATTGTGGTCCCCCAGTCAAAGGTGGACAAGGCTCACTGTGGTCATCAGGGCGCCGCCAAGACCAAGGCACGCCTACGGCTGAAGGTGTGGTTCCCTGAGCTGGAACGCAAGGTGGATGCCTTTGTGGCGGCCTGTGTGTGGTGCCAGGCGGCATCTCCCCTACAGCAAGAACCTGCCATAGAGACAATGCCCAGGGGGACGCGCCCGTGGGAGATCGTTCATGCGGACTTTGGGTCCGCCACCATGGGCACCCACTTCCTGGTCCTGGTCGACGAGTACTCGAGGTACCCCGAGGTGGAGTTTGTGGACTCTGCGGCATTTGAGCATGTGGTGGTGGCCGTGGAAAAGGTGTTTGCGGGCCATGGTTTCCCACGCACGCTGTGCTCGGACAACGGGGTGCCCTTCCAGAGCGAACGCTTCTCGGAGCTGATGGAGAGCTATGGGGTGGTGCATAGGAAGATCATGCCCCTCTGGCCCCGGGCCAATGGTGAAGCAGAACGGCTCATGAGGACTCTAAATAAGACCTTTAGAATTGCTCAGGAGCAGGGGGAGGCACTCCAGAGAGCCCTGTATCAGTTTCTGAGGGTGTACCGCACCACGCCACATGCATCCACTGGTGTGGCCCCGGCTGAGGCATTCTTCAAGCGGTGTCCTCGGGGTCTGCTAACGGAGGTAGGAGAGAAAGAACCTGGGTGATCAATGACCAACAGGTCGAGATGGACCGGCGGCTGAGGATCGAACAAGAGAACGTTCGGAGAGGGCTTCACCCGCAGCGGCTCGAGCCTGGCGATGAGGTCCTAATTTGAAATAGGCATTCCCATGGAAAGCTCTCCCTACCGTATGAGCCGGAACCGCTGGATGTCATCGCAGTCCGGGGATCCATGGTAAAAGCATCGGACGGACGGTCTGCGGTAACTCGCAACGTGAGTTTCTTCAAGAAGCTGCGGGATCCAAGAACTGACCCACCGCCTGATCCAGACCCAGGAGAGATCCCTGAGGACGAAGGGGAAACACCCTGTCTGCCTGAATCCCCGGCCCGGGGCATGCCAGTGGACAGACTACCCGTGCCGGAGGTGAGCAGGTGGTACCCCCAGAGGGCTGGGCGAGGGGAACCTGCTCACCTCATCGATTACGTGTTGGGTCACCTGGCTGTTTGTCCTAATGATAACTGTTAAGTAAGGGGACCTGGGTGGATGTCAATAAAGGGGTGTTTTGAACATGGGGCTTCGTGAAATGTGAAGTATTCATTTTGGTTTGGTTTGCAGTGTCTAGTACTAGTATTATTATTGTTCTCCCGGAAAAAGGAGGAGTGTGGCGCTGCCCGATGACTGGACGCGCACGCGGCGGCGTGCTGAGTCCTTCAAGGTCTGGGGGCTTACGGAAGACGCTGGGGGTCCCGACCAACCCCCAACAGAGACCATGTGAACATCTATGCATGCACTGACTCCAAACTGAGGAGCCTATCATAGTGCTTATACCTTAGTGGTGAGTGATACGCGCCTCGCACTTCACAGTGGACTCTATGTGCTGCACTGCCATTACCTCCTCTTCCAATCTTCCTCATCCTGGTCCTAACAGCGCAAGTCAGCTGGGAAGAAATGACAGCTGCTCTGCAGTAGTAGGGATGAGAAGTGGCTAAATGCCTACTCAGCCCCACACTACTTCTAAACCAGAAGTGATCCCAATCATAAAGGTAAAGCACACAAAGCCCAATGGGTATAGCTTCTTCTTTTCTTAGTAATGTCGGCCAATGGCAGGCTGTACTCAGGAGGGGTGTGAAGTGATAACAGGAGCATCCCAAACAGCAATAGCGCAAAGATTCCACAATAAAGAATTCCCAATCAAGGTTCTATCAAAATATATATGCTTTAATTAAACCATCAAAAATGTCAACTACTAACTAAAAATACAAGAATACAAACAAAACCTTGAAACACAAATGTATAGGCGCATTATAAATGACATATCATCTCATATCATATTTCTGTGGTTAAGTGAAGGGGGGAGGTGCTAGGCAAGCAAATGCAGCAATGTCACTGTTCAAAGGGTGTGTCTTTAATGAATAAAGCAGAAATGTGGGCTTAACAATCACAGTACCGTATTCTTGTCTTTGGGGCTCAACAGCATTGAGCTTTCTGAGGCAGTGATTTGGCATTGGGTTGCAAGCTGATCGACAGCGTTCATCATGCGGTGGGGTCCAAGCAGCGATAGCACGTGGCACGAAGAAGCTTGGACCAGGCAGGCAATATCGGGGTATGTGTAGCTCACCAGGGTTCAATGCAGGAATCGGGGCCCAGAGCTGTTCTTTGTCTAATGGATACTTGGGAGGCCCAATCCAGTGTTTCCAGGGATATGGTCAGTCCTTTGTACGCTGCTCTTCCCAGCCCAGGGAGTTAGGACGGCACCTGCATGGGTTCCATCACTTCCAGTGGGGAGCCTGATTCAGTGCAGCTGGCCGAGTCGCAGGCCTTTGTCCAAACAGCAGTTCATCTCCCATGTTCCCTGGGGATGCTTAGGTGGCATAGCTCTCCTCTGCCTTCGAGTTCCTCTGCATATGGCAGAGGACTTTGGAATGGACAGCACTGCAACAGAGGTCCAAAAGTGTATCCTTCTTTCTTTCGTAATAGTCCAACGATAAATCAAGGGATAAGTAAGAGACCCCGGAAAAAAGCAGGCCTGCTGTAAGGGGTCTAATCCCTTCTGATGTAACAAATAATCCTTGCCTTCTTGCATCATACCCAAGGTGCCTTGTTCTGCAGGAAATGGACGGACTGAGAGGAGAGAGACCCAAAGAAAAGCAAAATGGCAAAGCCCTTCTCAGTCTTCTCAGTTCCCCTTTTCCATCTCTGGCTACTCTTAACTCAGCTCCATTCCCAATCCTGCATTCCAAACGCCCTTTGGAGGGCAACTCTCCTAGTGTGAGGCTGACCTTTATGTCATTGCACCTTAGAAAGCAAGTTTTCCTGGAGATATTCTGATGAGAGCTCCTTTGTCTGTGGAGAGGCATTACCCTTCCTCCCACGAGATCAAAGGAGGGCAGCATCCTAGCTATTGTATCACTGGGAGCAGCATAGAGAGCCAGGCTGCCATGAATACACAGTGCCCTCACATAGCTAGTCTGGGCTCACAAGGTGAAACTTGTATGATATCAAATTGGTGTGGCTTTAGTCATTGTGTGCTCCTATCAGTCACTATAACATAACTAGGTATAGCTAATGATTTGGTTGTACCTTGCCTCCAGATGGATAAGGCAACAAATATATTTTTTATTGGAGATGCAAAAGTTAAATGGCAGCCTCTGTCTGCACATGTGACCTTTGGACCTGGCCTTTGCCAATGACGAGCAGGCACTGCAGTTGGCAGGAGACTGGCGCAGCAAAGGCACATGTATGCTCTATGCTTTTGGCACATAGTTATTTGAAAAGGGGGTCTGATTAACAGGCTCCCCTTGCAGAAACAAAATTACTGGCAACATTTTATGATTTAATAAAAAAGCAAAAAAGCCAGAGCTTTTACACCCTCACCAGATGGCAATCCATCTTAGTAATGGACTCCCTACACTACATACCTCTGCTGGCAAGCAGTCAATATAATTACAAAAATATGTTTTAACTCTCCCTTCTCTAAAGGGATTTAAATACATACCCACCTCCAGCTCTTCCTGTTCTGTTTATCTGACCCAGACAAGACCTTGTAGGTAAAAATTGCCTTCTCTTCCCTACGGTTATGATAGGTTATTTTTACCGCGCTTAATACCCAGAGGTCCGTGTCGTCTTGCTTCCAAGGTCAGCACGTTGCCACAGAGCTATCCTCCCGAGAGGATGGTTGTCTAAAAGACCTTGATGGTGATGGCAGGTAAGACAGTATGTGAAACAGCTGCAATGAAGACATAGGGCCTCATTACGAGGTGGGCAGTAAGGGATTACCAGCACCAGTAAGGGCACGGTGCCGGTAATCCCTTACTGCCCTACTACGAGTTCCCTTTGCAGGTCCTTCCTTAACGCCTCTACCAAGTTGCGGTACCGTTATTGCCGCCTTCCCCCTTCCCATTGAGCCCTATGGGGGCTCAAATGGGAATGGGGAATGGCTCTGGTGAACGGGCGATTACCAGTCCCGCCGACCTCGGAATGGACTGGTAATTGCTCCATCCACCAGACCGGAGTCAGAACGATTGTGGAGGCAGCCATGGCGCTAATAGCGCCATGGCTACCTCCAACCTCGTACTGCCCCTTAAAAAAAAAGATGGATGCCCATGTCCCCTTGCAGAACAGGTGCTATTCCGCCTGAAGCAAGCAGCTCACCTTGCTGTCAGGCAGTGACTGGTGGAAGGGGCTGCATGATTTCAAACTGGAACCTCAGCTTGTCAAACGTGAGTATTGTCTGTGCTCCAAGAAGCAGGAGCTGTTGGTAATTGTGGGCACAGGGAAATTCCCCTAACCTGCCACACTCTAAGCAGAGGAGCACAGAGTTCCCTAGAATGTTGTGCACAGACCTGGAAAGGAAGGGTTTAGGAGCCTGAAGTGCCCAGGTTGCCCTGATGTGGAGTCCAGACATGGAGTCTCTTATATGTCATTGCGCAACAGCATGGACCGCCCCATAAGGCACTGTGCTCTGGCTTGAGAACCAGCAGGCCACTGAATGCATTGCACTTAGGAAGTCTGCGCATGTGCAAGAGCTGTAATATGGAAGAACACTCCATAGAGGAAGCGTTTCTGCTAAACAACATAAACGGGTACGATCAATGTTCTGTAAATTGCCCAGTCTATTTGTGCTAATCCAGGGTCCCATACAAGAGAAAACAGGCATGAAAGGTCTGATCCTTGCAGGGACAGATAATCACAGAAAGCAGATGCACCAGAGGACGCAGTGTACTCACCGTCCAGCCTGGTGTGTCCTGTGAACAGGTACATACACCATAACCGGAAGCACTACAAAGTCTTTATGGGTCAAGAAACCTCTTCCCACGCAACCGCCCCCTCATGAAAAGTAGAGGGTAGAAAACATTTCTGTTGGTACCACTGGGAGCCCTAGTGGACAGAAAAAGATACTCTGTCGTTAGAGGGCAGATCTGTTCAAGAGAGGCCATTCCTGAGATCAGTGTCTGCATATGGAGGAACCTAGACGTGCCTTTTGAAGAAATGTAAGTATGGGTGGGTTCACTAAGGAGTGGAGGAACCATAGAAGACCAGCATGGCCAGATTTCTGTATCCACTTTAGGGGTTTACAGGAGAAATACCCAACAACGCTAAATATTGATTCTCTCTTGCCCACCCTCTAGGGCAAAACAGTGGTAGCATCAGATGACTTTGCCCCTTCTGATTCTATTGATAAGAAGGGGGGATCATCCTTAAAAATGAGTTATGCTTCTAATAGTTTCTCTGTGAGGGCTGCTACCTATTCAACCTAGATAACACAGTCATTGTTGGAAGGCCTTACAGTCATATGGACTACTGCAAAAGAGGGCTCTGTCTGCTCATAAACACTGGCTATGATGGAGAAACAGATAAAGCACCTGGGTCCATGGTGGGGAGAGGAGGATGCATCCCAGAAAGCGTAACTAATTGTCAAGACTGGAGGGGGGTGTCTGTACTTCTGCTCTCTATATGGTAGAGGAGAGGCACAGAGGACCCCAGCCAAGATTCTCTATTCAGTAGCTATGGTTGAGCAATCAAGGCCTAGCTTCTCAAGAGGTGATGCAGGCTGCTTCTTAAGTACAGTGTAGTCCCCAAGCCCCCACAAAGGAATGTATTAGTTAAAACACAGTCTTTATATAATTAATATTCAAGGTTATGTACACTACCACAATAACTCACTTTGTGCTCAGAAAATCAATAATGGTAAATATATACAGTTCTAAAGAGGTACGACAATTATTATCAGATCTCATTAAAGTGCATCAACTATACTGTCAAAATCCCACACAGATCAATAAAGAGGAAACCAGCAGTAGAGAGGGGAAGGAAAGCAAGATGGTTGAACAATTGGCAGAATACTGGTCGCTACCAACTAGGCACAGTTCTGTGTGGAGATCCCCCCACCTGGGCAACCTGTAAAGCAACGATGTATCACAAGCCCATTCCATATATTGTTCTACGAGTCTTATTTCCCTCTACAATAGTTCTACAGCCCCAATGTACCTGGAATTGTAGCATGTGTCGTCGGGGAATCGACGGCTCTTCTTGAGTGCCCTCCCTTTAAGGCAGGAGTCACGGGTCGTCGAACAGCCGACGGAGAACAGGGTAAACTACGGCGGTGAAGTGGCAGCTTCGTTCCTAGTGGTGCTTGTCGACAACGGAGCGTTGGCATCCTGCAAGGAAGAGGCATGCGGAGCACCTCAGTGATGGTAGTTCTGGACCGCAAAGAGATGTTGAAGAACTGTGGCCCAGCAAGGGCGTCGAGTCGTCGGCGTCTCTGTGGTCTTTAGGTGGCGGGGAACCCACTGGCGGATGCTACTCGGCGCGTCGACGGTCGGGCCTTCTCCAGCGGGACAAAGCGGGTAGCGGTGCAGACGAGAGCGTCCTTGGCTCAAATTAAGTTCTTAGGCAAACAGGAGCACGGCGGCTCCAGTCAGCGACGGCAGTCGTTGACAGTGGCGGAAAACAGTCCGGGCGCTTCTCCTTGGTATTCTGCGGCAGTCCCCGTCTCCAGTCGGCAGCCTGTCGTAGGTCTGTTTTCCAGGGAGCTTTGGCAAAGATCAGCTGGTGCACGATGGTCCCTCATAGCTCGGGAAGAGGGCGCCTTACCAGGTCCTCTCTGGTCAGTTCTTGGAGACACAGCAGCTTTCAGATTGTGAAGGAGAGCAACAGCAATTCTTCTCTTCCAGCAGGGCTTCAAGGTTAAGCTTCCGTTTCACTCCAGTTACTCTTCAGCTTCTGAACACGCATTCTAGTACTGAGAGGCCCCCAGATATACTAGTTGATCTCCCATTCATTCTGCTGGGTCACACTCAGGCAACCAATCTGTCAGAAGGGCATTCATGCAAGCAGGCATCCAATCAGGTGCATAGTGCATTCAGGCCATTCACTCCTCTCCAGACACTCACAACAAGTTATGTGTATTGGGTCTGCCCTGCACTCATACCAGTTACGGGCAGGGCTGTCTCAGTCACTGTGTCAACCACCAGATACTAGACACTCACAATACAGAATGCGTATTCGTCACACACTCCATTCACCCAGTTCCCACCCACAGGGTGTACCCACATCATACAGTCACTGGGAAGGCTCCAGCCAGTCAGGCCTGGACTTCACAACAACACCATATATGGAACTTCCACCCAACAGCCGGTCAGGGGGAAGGTACAGAGTTAGGGCTTCCCAGGACTTTGGGAAAACAAGGTAACAGGCAATAGGAAGCAAGAGGCCACGGGGGCCATCTTGTTTCCTATCAGGAATCAACTGATTCCAATGGCAGGGCCTGGGTATCCCAAAATGGAGGATACTCAGAGCACCAGTAAAATTCAGCATGGAGCTGCCACCAGCCCATACCCTGCTCTGTGGGCCACCAACAGGTTCCCAAAAACATACACTAGGGGCACAGGGTTGTACCCCACCCATGGGTGCCACATGGGTCTGTACACCAAACCAAAAGAGAGAGCTGCACCGCCAGGAGTCCAACATGAACTCCTGCGTGGAAAACACGACAGAACACACGATAAAAAGAAGTAAAGGACAAGGATATGGAGGCCCTGTCCCTCCGATGCATTTCCAGTCTCTCACTAATACACCTGCCTTTTCTAGGCTAGTTGTTTGGATCCAGGCTTGGAAAACTGTTAAAACCAGACTGGGATGAGTCCAGTTTGACTGTTGTAGTGAAGCCCAGGTTTTCCAATACATCCTGGAACACTCAGCATCAGGACATGCAAAGGAATTGCTTTTTTTCAGAATATTAGACCTAGCAGAGGTAGGGCCGTGGACATGGGGCAGCCACCTCACTCTGATTCCCTCCAAGGAATAGCCGTCTTGGCTATCGGGTTGGTCCTCAACCTTCAACAAAAGAGAGTGGTGTGGGAAGAATTCAGAAATACCGACCTGTCTGGTTAACTTCTATTTTGTAACCAATGGGTGTTAGAGATTGCCATGAGAAGTACTCAATCGAGTTTGTATGTATCCTTTCTGAACCCTCTCACAGAATGACCCCTATTCTCAGGAACAGGGAAAAGGCTTCCAACTTACTGGCAGCCGGGGTAGAGCTAGGGTTGGACAGCGGGGGTCGCTGCCCCTACTGGCTCCACCCTAGTGCCTGATGTGTCCCCATGCTTCCTGCAGGTTTGCCGCTCTGACTGAGCACCAGCCATGATGTTAAAAAATCAGCAGATTACTGACTGAGCGCCTGCCCTGCTTTAAAAAACAAAACCTGTGAGTGGCAAGCCAATGCGGCAGGAGATGGGCAGCGTGTCACTCACAGGGTTGTTTTTTTAAAAAATAACACTAGGGCTGGCCATCAGTCATCAGTGAGGGCACTGACTGAGAGTTTGCCCTGGTGATTGTTTGTCTCACGCTGATGTGTGCGATGCAGCACGCCACTCACATGGTTGCCTTGGAAACCACGTTGGCAATGCTGCACACACGGAGCCTGCAAGCCCTAGGGATTCAAGATCTTCCTGGGTGCGGTAGTGCCACATGTCTAAAATTGTCCAGTGTGCTGCTTCCTGGCTGTGTCCCTGCACCAGAAGACCTAAAGTAAGTGCATGTTTTGTTTTTTGTGTGGGTATTTATGTATGTATTAATGTATGTGTGTTTAAGTGTAATGCAATTTGTGTGTATACAAGGCTAGTTGAGTGACTCTGCAGCTGCGCATTTATGTAGTAGAGCTAGCCTAGACAGTAAAGATCAGAACGTGTACTGTGTCCAGACCTGTTTGAGTATGGAGGGAGGACTAAGGAGGGGGAGCCTCCTTGAAAGACAACGGAAAGGATGCAGTGCCCATCACTCGGCAATTGACTCTTTTCATATTGGATTTGTCTTGTGACTCATTGAGAGCCATGACACAAAAGGTGTCGTCTTGGGATCATTTAAGCCCCAATACAGAGGCCACGGACAAGTGGAGACCAAGGCTGCCTTTCAGGAGAGTCCTGGGTCACAGCTGCTGCCAAATATATTGACATACAAGTTTGGAAGCTTGAAGTGGGCCTAGAGTTTCTCAGCCTCGAAACTCCCTCGAATGAGTCTGATGACTCCTGGAGGTCAGCTGGCGGAAGCCTTACCGAGACGCAGTACGCCAAGGACCACGCAGTGCAAGCAGAGGGCCAAATATCCGAGCTGTTGGAGCAGGTCAGGAAAGCCTGGGAACCCTCAAACGGGCCCGAAAAGACCTAAGCCAGAGGGAGTGAACACAAAGCATTTCCAGGCACTCCCGCCTTCCAGCAGTGGAGCGGCAACAGCCTCAGTGAAAAGGACAGAACCCTCCCCAGTCACCATGCAGAATCTGGTTGATGAACAGCTGGCAATGAATCGGCAACATCAGGATACTCTGATTGCCCTTTGTGGAGCTATTGCTGAGAGGTTGGGGCACCCTTGCTCCAGAAGCTGGGAAGTGGAAACAACCCAGCAGCATTCCTAGTGAACTTCGAGAGCGTCACCGAGACAGCCAGGTGGTCCCAGGACTGTTGGGTGCACTACATAGCTCTACTCTTTACTGGGGAGGCTCAACAGGCTTTTCAGGCCCTAAAGACTGTAAGACACCTCCCCCCTTGTGAAGAAATCAAGAAGGGGCTACTGGAACACTTGGGGGCATGGAAAGAACACTACCATATGCTGCTCAGAGCACTAAAGTTAGGTTTGCGCTCAAGAGATGATGAGGGACCAAGACGTTTGAGGGGGCAACAGAAATAATGGTCCTCTAACAGTTTTGGGAGTCCATACCTCATACCCTCAAAGGTGGTTTGTCAATTACATGAACGCCCTGGAGGAAGCAGTCGAAACTGCGAATGCCCTTCAAAGGGCCAACTCATTGTGGGATCTCCCAATCAGCAGCAGAAGGCCAGAGGAGAAGAAGACCCAGCTGCGTCCTCAAGAAGGGAATTATTCACCCTGATTTCCAGCCCATTGGCAGTGCCTCCATCTTGCCCCTCTCGTCCAATCCCTCCCACCTAAGGCCTTGCTCATGACTTTGAACCTTGTTCTTGGCTTGAGATGGTTAGGAGGAGATGAAGCAGATCATGGGGAGTTAAAACACTGCATTCACTGTTTGCCATGTGTCGGGAGGATAGCTAAGGGGCAACGTGCTCGCCTTGCAACCAAAGCGACTAGAGCAACACAGGTTCAACCCCAGGGTCTGTGCTTAGAAACCTATGGATCTTAAGAGCGTTATAAATAACCAATCATACCATCAGAGTGCTTTTGGGGAGACTGTTAGTACACTTTGTTAGGACTGTGATAAGGAAGATACAGACTCAGAATAATGAAGATTATCATTAAGTAATCAGGGCATTTCCCCTCACAGTCAAGCAGATTACCTTGCACTCAGTGCTTTGACTCCCTGCCTTTCGGTGCATGCTGCATCTTTAGTGAGTCATGCTTGCTGAGGAACCATGTCGGTGCTTCTATGTAGTTTAATACAATAGTAAAAACCTCTGAAAAGGGCTGTGTAATATTTTCTGAACGCTACTACTTGCAGCTGAAGCAGGCCTTTTGTTTAGAGGCAAGAGGACCATCAGCTGCTCGAAAGGGCTGTGCAGGTTTACTCACCCAATCCAAGAGCAGCCCTCTAATCGAGTGCACAGGGTTTCACGTGTACATGTGGGCAGTAAAGGTGATAGATGTGAAGGAACCTGCAACCTACTCTCTAGCCAAGGGGGAGCATGGACATTGGACTCTGCCATTTGGGACCGTAACAATACCTGGCATTACACATTTGATAGCTTGATCATCAGTTGTGCATAATACCCTCCTCCACCCCCAAGCCTATAGGAAATCCTGCCCAGTAAAGAAGGTTCTAGATCGTGCAGACATACATTCAAGACATAGCTCTTAGCCAGGGTTTTAGAATATATGTGGTGGGCACTGGGCTATCAAGAAAGGGACGCCTGACCCTGAAGTGGATACAGGAGGGAATGAATCCACAAGAAGAGGATACGTATGATATGATATGATAGGATAGGTTATTTATAACGCGCTTATTACCCAGTGGTTTCACATTGAGTCCCCCCCCATGCTTGTCTAGCTCAGGTGCTGTCTCCTCCGAGGCTGTGACTTTGGACAGTTGTCCTGGTGTAAAGAGGACGAAGAGGTCCCTTTCCATCTTTCCTAGTGCCGAGTGCATTTGTTAATGTGATTTGAAGAGTCGGAGTAACTCACTAGTTGACTCCTCTAACAGTCAACATGATGTTTGTCTAAGTGGAACCCACAGATGCTTTTGCTCTTTTTCTTCCAGAAAATCCCAGACAAACTATTCAGATAAGATAGGTCAACACCAAGGAATGGACCAATCTGTGGTCACTTTTCTACCTACAAAGGCGAAGGGCCATAAATATAGGAATTTATACGGTTCTTAAGACCTGTGAGGACAGACTTCTAGCTGTGTTGGTACCATGAACACAAATATTTGAATTAACTTTGTCTTGAGAGGATAGCGCAGGGGCAACGTGCTTAAAAATCTCTTGGGTATTAAGTGCATTATACATAACCAATTATAATTATAAACTGAACCACAACCTGAATGCTTAAGCCATCTGTGGTTGGATACAATGATGTAGTTGCATGGTCAGTAATATAAGCACTGCCATTTCCACAGAAAGATGAAAGGTGTTACAGATGCATGTTGAGCTGTAGCTAACTGACATGATATTTAAGGTGACAGGGCCACCAAATGCTCACCTTCTAGCCTTACATAAGGATCTGATGAACATCCTTATGAATCTATAAACTGATCTTTTTGGCTGGGCTTTGGAAGAGGAAGAAGCGTCTCATCCAAACATTTACCTCAGGGGTGGCAGTATTTGCCAGGGCTCAGCACCAGCACTTATTTCTGAGCCCTGGCCCCTAACTTCTCATACTCAGACTAATTATTAGGCTTTTCTGAAACTTTATTATTTTAACTCTCATTCAGAAGTTGTCACACAACAAGAAACAGTATGCACTGGGCGTATTCTCTTCATTCTGGGCCAGTTCGTTGTTCTTCCTGAACCTAATGACCCAGATGGGGAGGACAGTGCTAGTTTTCATGGATAACAATGAGTTGGAAGGTGACAATGTTGGGTGCGCCAGTCATCATGCATGACAATGGTGCAGCTCTGCTACTGCAGTGTGGGTTGACAATAAGAGGACAGTCACCAGCACCAACACAGGAGCAAAGCCAGGGAAGTGGTGTGTCTCCCATGAGCACCAAACTACACAGAACGTTTTTGTTGCACTGTTTGATGGGCAAGTTCATCAGTACAGGAATTAGTTCTCCTGGATTTGTCAATTAATTTACCATAGGGGTAAAGCATGTTCATTTTATATTCTGTGGATAGATGGTCAACATGTTCCACTTACCACCTACTGAATCTGAGCAAAATGTTAACAATGATGATGTGTTTAAAGAATCACTCATACATTTGCCTTAAACTAGTATGTTATGATATATCGAATGGCATCTATAATTGCATAACTGCCATGTATAGTGCATCTATCACCCGCAACAGCCGGTAGGAGTTACAGGTGATACACTAAATATGCGATAAATATGCAGACACTTTGGGGCACTGCTGCGGATGGTGGCACCAGTGGGCTGGCTAATGCCCGCCCTGATGTGTCCCAGATGTGCTCGAAATTATTTGGGCCATGCACGTATTTCTTGCAACCCACCCAATATGCTCCCCTTGAATCCCACTCTGTTTCCTTTTCATTAGGATATGGTCAGAAGATCTTCCTTGCTCGTAGAGGAGACCGATGGAAAGAATGCACACCGAACAGGCCCTTCAAAGCTTCCCCTGATAGGATTTCCTCCATTTAAATGTTTCTTCACAGAAAGGTTTGGTAGTGAAGTTAACATTCATGCTCCTTCCCTGGCCACGGAACAGGAATGGAGGTCTATTTAAACACACAAGTGAGAAACACAGCGCTTATTCCACATCTCCACATGCTTTCAGTTTAAGACTTGATACATTTCCACTGCACCAGCCAAGGAGATTACACAGTGCCAGGCCTGGTGAGTTTGAGAAGCTGGCTATGGTGGCTTAACGTAGGGGAGAGCGCTGAAGAGAGAGAGAGTATAACCGATGCAGAAGAAAAGAGAGCGAGTGTTGTTGGAGAAAGAACCAAGGTGGCAAAAGCAAGTTGTGCAGTAGGGACCCCAGCTGGCCCATAGGACTAGGGGTTTCCAAACAGCACTTTAATATGAGTAGCAGCACCCTTGAGATGGATGGGGATGCAGATTAATACTCTTGCACCAAATCAATATTGACAACTCAATAGTTTGGCAAAGGGAGTCAGTTTAATGACAAGTACAAAAAACGAGGAGTAAATGAATATTAGCAATCGCTCGATCTTCCGTCTCGCTTCAACTCCAATTTATTTAAAAAAAACATACCATTTATACCGAAAACTCATCATCACTGACGTGTAACTCTTGAAACCTAGCATGCAACTTGATTGGTTCTAGGAAGGTAACTTTAATATAGGTACTATATCTGTATATGGTAACGGGGTGAGGGGATTGGATAGACAATGTCAGGTGGGGCAACTAAGCCCTTCCTTCAAAATGGCTACTGTAAACGTCACTAAAAGTACAACGTCTCATTGGTTCTAATAACAATAGGACCCTAGATTACATGGTCCACTATGATTGGGTTGGCTTCAACCCCACTCATACTTTTCACTTGCTCTTAGCAAAGTGCAGAATAGCCAGCCAGGTGCAGGGAGTTTGTCTGCCCCCCCAGCTTCCCTCCAATTATTGTTACAATCAATCATCACCTCAGTGGCCATGTGTCAATTCTTTCTTTGTGGTTGGCCTCAAGTCTGCTTCTTGGTCTGGGAAAGTTAAGGCGTCTGGGCATGGCAAAGGTCCATGCATAGGTGTGAGAGTTTCATCCCTTCTCGCTTGTCTGGTCAAGTGATTCCGACACCGTGAAATAGGCCTCCTCTTCTTGCAATTTCGTGTATTTGATTTAATTCTGCCAGTCGTCTGCCATCTGTGGTTTTTCTTGACCTTTCTTAACAGGATACTCTGTTCTTCTTCTCATTAATCGTATCCACTGTTGGCCTATTTCAGATGATACGACCTTGGCTTCTTGGCATAGTTACCCTCGTCTGAGTTTCTCTCCGTCTTTAATTCTCGATTTGTTAGCTACGAAACTCTCTTCTCGAGACCTTTAGTAACCTTTGGTTGATTCTGCTCTTGTGCGTAGTGGAAGTGTACTTTATATAAAGTGCTTTCTTGAGGTAGATATGTACATGTGGCACTTGCCGCAATCTATCTTACTACTAAGCATAAGCAAGCCTCATGATTTCTGTGCTTCTTGCAGTTACTTTGCATATGTACACTTTTAAACTAACTGGATATTTTCATCATGCTTATGGCACAAGTTTCTGACCTCTTGACATCAATTGGTTTACTTTAGGCTTAGGATGTCACTTTTCCATGGGGTTTCATCTCGTTTGTCATCATTCTCAGGTCGTATATCTTCTATATGTAGTCAGTCCGGGTTCTTATGATGTCATCATTCGCCTTCCTTCAGCATCTTCTTAGCTTCTTTGGGTATTAGATTCTGACAATCGTCATTCTGTCTCACTTGTCGATATGGTTTTCTCAATGGGTACCTTACTGTCCAGGTTTTCTTAGTTGTTGGTACTTCAATAGGTGCTGTTATGCTGATAGGTACTGGGCAGAGCCAAACTGTGGCTCTGTGCTGGTTTATTTTCTCATCCTATGTCACATATTATGGTGTGAACGTTCCTGGTATTTCAAAATGGGTGACAGGAGTGCAAATCGTGCTTGGCACTTCCTCTTCACTTCCCCCTCTGGGCGATTCATCAACCACTTTCACTTCTTTTGTATCCACTTTTATTTCATCCTCTGGATCAAGGGATAGAGGGCTGAATAAATGTCTCTTTGGGGTCCATATTTTTTATGACTCCCTTCAAGCTTCCTGCTGTTCTTACGTGCTCATCTTTGTTCCATGTCATAAATTGGCATTGTCCGCTTGGACTGCAATAGATCCATCTTCCCACATAATTTCTGTGTTTCCTTGGATACCGAAACTTTGATCCTTCTGGTGCATAAATGCTGGCTTTCACAAAGTCTCTTATTTCTTCATCAGTCAGGTCCTTGGGTTTCCATCCAGGCTCGACATCAATCATGATCTTCATCCCTATGGCCTTTTTTGCAGTTTTCTGACACTGAGATATTAATATCTTGATAACACAGAATTTGAGCAATATCATCACCAGCAGGGCTCCTAGAAATTTGAACGCATCTGCCATCCATTGCAGAATCCATGAAAATAGTGATCCAAACCAGCTGTCATCGTCAACTTCGTTAGCTTCATCAATCATCGGATTCTGTAGTTTCGTCAGCATACCTATGGCCTCTGTTAAGGTTCAATTTTCGTCATTGTGAGATGGTATAAATGTGCAACATGATTCTCAGATTTTTGCACAAACACCTCCATCCATAGCTGTGATCATGTCAAGGACATATCTGTTCTGGAGCGTCATTAGTCGAATCGCCCTTAACTCTGGTTATCTGCAACCATTTAGTATTTGCTCCAACCTGAACTCTTGGCATCAGAATTGTCGTGAACACTGATAAGGTTAGGCTGAACAACCTGTGTTCATATGGGAGTGCATGAAAGGCTTCTTCTGATTTAGCAGAAAAGTAATTCTCTCTCTTCATTCAGCTCATCTGTTGCACAGATCTCTTCTTTCTCAGGTGAGAATCTGCTTTCGGGAAACTGTCAATATTCAGATCACTTTTTGGAATCACCAACTTTGGAACATGGACATTCACCAATGTGCATATACCTCCCAATTTCTTCGGCAGTCTGATATATGCTTTGGATCCACATGCCTAATAATGATCCATGATCACTGCAGTACCATGTACCATTCCTGGAGCATCGAAGACTCGGCCGCAATTCAGATTCTCTCCCATTTTTCTTGTGCCATTGTTTCTGAAGCATAGCTTGGAACTATCCAATGCACTATCTGCAAAGGTCCTCCTCTGTCTTCGACCCATGTCAGCAGTCTTGCAAATCTTGGCCATAGCTTGGAACTATCCAATGCACTATCTGCAAAGGTACTCCTCTGTCTTCGACCCATGTCAGCAGTCTTGCAAATCTTGGCCATAATTGCCTATCATCTGTGCATTTTCAATTGTTTCTTTATAGTATCCAATGATCAGCCATGCTATGCAGATCACTACTCCTTTCTCCCATCTGTCTGGCGAGAGTACTGTTCCCCAAATTTGCGTTTGACCTCTGTTCTTCCAACTCCGAGCTTCTTCTGGAGTTTTCCCTTGAACGTTCAGTCTTTGGTTTGCCTCTCTTCTGATCTTTGCTCCTTTAACTCCAGGCTTCTCATATCTGATGACAATGTTCTTTGTTTTTCCATTGTTTCTTGTCTTTATGTCCTGGACATAATCGTCTTCATTTGGATCAATTGCTTCAGTTGCCCATTTGAGTGAAGCATCACTTCCCATGAACTGGCTTCTGGTCTTGCACATTGCTATGTGTGACAGTGTGATGTCTGTACATCTATTTCGACAGCTACGAAGATCTTTGACTTCCCCATGCTGTAAGGTAGGAGTGCACAAACAAAACATTCTTTTTCTCGGAATTTCGTCGTCCAACTTCTTTCATATGTTGGTACTAGATGTTATTTCCCAAGTATGCTGTGCTGTCCATGTAGTCGTTTAGTTTGTTGTTGTCTTCTTGTGTGCTTGTCCTGATCCTTAAGGTTATCTGTAGTTTGCTATCATCACATCCTTAATCGCTTCCCACATAGCCTCTTCTTGCTGGAGGATTCTCAGGTATCTCCATCCGGGTTCTCTGAGTAGTAGAAAGCTCTGTCATTCCTTCCTTATCTCTTTGCCTTTTCCTGGCTTTGGCCATGAACGGCCAAATTGATTCTGCTATCATATCCGCATGTGATAGTTTTGCAGGACTTGTACTTGTTCTCTTAATTGGATCAGGCGTGCTTGTCAATGCTGTCTCTGTTCGTTTAGTCTCAAACTCCTTTTGTTTCTTTGAAAGTTCAGCATTTGTCTGTTGGCTTCATTTGGTGTGGAACCTCTTATCGTAGGTTGTCCAAACTTCTCCAATTCTTTGGACTGTGGTTCTGTAGTTATTGACACTAGACCAGGTGCATATACACTCATCGTTTGCGTGTGTGTGTTTTTCATTAACCCCCTCTCATGCTTGCTCTGCCGACCCTGTCTCCGGCGGTTCAATTTGTTTGTTACCACAAGTGTGTGTGTGTTATTGCTCATCACATCCATTTCAAGTTCACTCATTCTGCTATCAGACCTTCTAGGGACTGGAATGACTATTTAAGGCCTGGGCACCTTTGTGGGTTTCATGCTTACATCATTAGGTGGGTGCACTGGAATCGGAACACTTTGTGCACCAATAAAAAATGCAGTTCAAATCATCAGTGACAATAAAACAATAATGAACACTATGCATAGGTAAATGATTCCTTTGTAGGTTAACTTCCAACACTTATTTCCAGGCCAATATGAGCGGCTCTCCTCCTGAGGGAGGACAAGATTACTATTTTGGTTGCCCATCTCGATCATCTGAGGAAAAAAAGACTAAGGGCCTCATTACACGTTGTCTGGTAAAAATCGGAATTTAACGGCATGGCGCTATCAGAGTGTCCGCCCTCGCAAGAGGCCGCTAATAGCGTCCCATCACGAGTACGCGGACACGAGCATAGCGCCATGCCGTAAATGACCGTACGGCCCTGCCGCTAAATTCCCCAAAACGTCCCTTACCGGCGTCGTCCAAACCGTCAATAGCACCTTCCCCCTCCCGCCACCTGTAAATAGCGGTCACCGCTATTACCGGTCACGGTTAAAAAGCGGAACCGGAAATTATGCCATCGCACAGGAACGGGAAAGAGCAGGGCGGCCATCTTTAAAAACACAATCCATTGCCATCCTCTGCATCCAGGGCATATATCCAGGGAACTCCGACCAGGAACCATACCGGATAGCCCGAAGATGCCGAAGGCCCTAAAAAAAACAGATGATCGCCAGCGCAAAGAAAATTTTTCCAATGAGGAGCTTGTGATGCTGACCACCACACTTGCTGCCAATGCAGAGGTAGTGTTTGTGAATGACATGCGCAGGGAGGCCCTCCTTAAGAAAAAGGCCATCTGGGCCGAAGTCGCACAAAAAGTCAGTGCGGTGGGCACTACCACCCGGAGTGTCAAGGTCTGCTGCAAGAGGTGGGACGACCTCCGGGTCCGTGTGCGGAATATATTATCAGTGAACCGCCACATGGCAATGGGCACAGGAGGTGGCGCAGAGTCCCCATTGAAGTTGAAGGAGTGGGAGGAGATATGTGCCTCCACGATTGGAGTCGAATCGATCGAAGGGGTCGGAGATATGGAGCTTGGCGTGGCCATTTCATCCAATGGAGGTGAGTGTATACACCAAACAATGCGCAGTGAAGGGTGAGGGGTCCCCCAATCATGTGTCCATATGAATGCCGTGGATCCAGCCACAAACAGACATGCATGCATCACCACATACCCGTCCAAAACAGGGCCAATCATGCATGAGCCAGCCAACATCCCCATTACCTGCCTCCACACTGAAGAGCCCCAAATGCATTGGATGGCATGACGTATGCATCCTGCATAAGGCAGGTCGACCCATAGATGATGATTTACCCCTTTTCTCACCCCTGCAGGATCACACACGGAAACTGAGGATCCACACACTTCAACACCTGCTCCCGCACCCAGGAAAAAAGCCAGGAGGGATGCCACGGGGGATACCGCCACATCCTCTAGGGGACCCAGGAGGAGTGACCATGATCACAGGGACAAAGGCAGCAGGAGCAGCAGTTTGACGCAGCCAGAGGCCATGCCTGCTGCTGTCGTGGCACCCAAGGGAGTGTGTCTCCCAGCAAGTGAAGGCAGCATTGAGGGAATGCACTCTGCTGCCACCAGCTCAACGGGTGAGGCAGCAGCCACTGCCCCACTTTCGGATGCAGAGGTAGCACCTGGCATTGAGGATCTGAGTTAGAGCCCCATACCGACACAGCCCTTACTGTCAAGCCCGATGTACTCACCAGGTCTGTTTAGCCAAGGCGGATCACCCACCCACAACCAAGATGTGTCATGGAGCCCCCAGGTATCCTCACCTGATGCCAGTGCAATGGATCCAGGCGCATCAGCCATACCACCGGCAGCCACCATGCAACATGACCTACCAGCCATTTTTCAACGGCAGACCGAAATCACTGGTCTAGTAGGGCAACATGTGGCTGAGACAGGGCGTCTGAGGGAGGACATTGGTGCATTTGCACAGCAGACAAGGGAGTGCATGGAGGCATGCACCAACCGGATCTGCGATGAAATGGCCCAACTAAGGCAGGCCATGAACCGCATTGCAGATGCAATTGAGCGCAGATGCCCACTCCCAACCCAGGAAGAACAGAGCCCCGCCTCCTCAGGGAGTTCACGTCAAACTAGCCCCCTACGCCGGTCTATGCGCAACCTGAGGCGCACCACATCGCAACCACCCGAAGACAGAGCAGGCACTGACAAATAGGGCCATCAAGGACTATCTGCCACATGTGGAGAGGGACACGGTCACGCCTTGAGGCTCACGTGGGAGTGTTGTGGGGGGAGGGGGGTAAGGGTGTATTCGGGGGTGTGTGGGGGGAGACGGGTAAGGGTGTATTCGTGGGTGTTGTGGGGGGTAAGGGTGTATTCAGGGGTGTTGTGGGGGGAGGGGGGTAAGGGTGTATTCGGGGGTGTTGTGGGGGGAGGGGGTAAGGGTGTATTCGGGGGTGTTGTGGGGGCAGGGGGGTAAGGGCGTTTCCACAGTTGGGGTCATTCACTTTCTGTTCACATTATGTTTGAAATACACTGTTCTGAGGTTGAAACACAGGCATGGTCTCCATCATTGTGTATGTGTGATTTTCTTTGGGACAGGGGCCTTTGTGGGCCTCAAAATGGGCACAAGGGCAACAATGCACATCTCTCCATCCATGATATCCCACCTTTGTACATGATGCTATTCCTGATTCAGATGCTGACGCAGATCCTGTCCCGCCATGCCATCGCCTCTTGCATGTCCTGGCGGGGCATTTCACCCATACTCATCCACATCCACATCATGCTCATCTGGTGGTTGCATAGTGGCATGGGCACATTCTATCAGATGCACATTTAGTTGTGCCTTACACATGCCATGGTCATCTTCGCCTTGAATCCGGGGGTTTGTTGGCTGCCCTTGTGGTATTTCTGGGTGCCCTAGTGGTGCTTGCTGCGCCAGTCTTGCCCTCCTCCTCCTCCTCCTCCTTTGTCTCATCTGTGCTGCCTGTTGTTGTTGGTGCTGCACTGCAATCATGTACACAGGCCCATGTCATGCTGCTGGTATTGGGACCATCTTGCTGTGGGAAGGGGTGTGGGAAGGGGTGTGGTGTGCTCTTTAGTGCTGCCTGTCTCCATTGCCTCCACCTGTGCTGATTGTGTCCACCTGTGGCAGATGGGAACACTGCTCAGGTCTGTTAACGTGTGGTTTTCGTTGCTGTTATTAGCGCCATGCCGGTAACTGCTTTTTGGGTCTTTGGGATGCCGGTATTGCCATGTACGCATGGGTTGTGATTGCGTGCTATTAGCGCCATGGCGCTAATTACGGTGTGGGGGTCGCGCGCACGCGGCCCCGCCGCTATTAGTGGCACCGTACTTTACGGGTCCACTAATAGCGGTGGGTCCGGGTCGTGTTCGGCTTGGGGGAATAACGTTGGTGGTATTTCATTACCGGTAACGGTATTCCCTTACTGGACAACATGTAATGAGGCCCTAACTCTTTAATACATTCTAGGTAATGTTGTTACATCCGGGTTCTGCTGTTTCTGCTTGTAGGTTGCAGATACTGGAATGATTGTTCTCTTTGCCTGAATAATAGATTGTCTTTTGTCTCTGGAAACAGTTCTCTTTTCCATATATGAAAATGTCAAATAAGGTAATAAGTTCAGCAAGTCCCTTAATTTGCGTGTTCAAAATAAACAAGCTCCCAGTCAATGCCTCTTATCTGTTTCACTCCGGAAGACATGTCGTTTTGTTGTCAGCATGAGCAGGAGTGAAGCCCTCTGGCAACACTTTCTCGATCTATCCCTCGGCGGAAAGTTTACATTCTTCTCCGGTAATTCTGATGATGAGTAGAAAGTTCGACTTGCATTACAATACCATGCAGGAGCATGCTCATCTGTGTAGAGTTCGCTGGGTCTCTAATGCAAGTGAGGACATCAACACTGGCAGGTCTCCCCACAAGCTCTGGAATGTGCTCAATTAGGCGAGAAAACACATTGCTTGCCAGTCTGCTATCTTCTGCTGACAGGGACATTTGCCTTCTTATCCCTGTACTCTGGAAGCAGAAGGAACTGCTCGGCAATCACGATGAGCATCTTCCTTACTGTCTTTTCATTTTCAGGGTCCTGAAGAAATTCGGTTATGTTGTGAGCCTTCCCACTAACGACGGGTATGACCTCAGTACTAACTCGAGGTAGATCAAAACGTCTTTAGTGATGTCACTACTGCGTGACACCATATGTGAGTCCAAATAAAGCTTCTGTGTTGAAAGAGTCTGGATACTGTATTTTCTTCCAATTTATGTATCCTCAATCAAAATTTCGCATATCTTTTCTTTTCAAAGCTTCAATATACCTCCGTCCAAAGTTCAAAGTCAACAGACTATGTTGTGGCTTCTACGTGCAATTTTCTTCTTCACCCTGCAACTAGGATGCACAGAGTGTCCGTGTTTTCATGTCCTTATCCCCTTATTTTGCTCAGAGGAAATGTCCAAAATGA